>NC_138953.1:9172500-11572500 GCF_965226115.1 Aulonocara stuartgranti
AATAAATGTTTCCATAAACACAATATTACAGGTATGAACGAGGGTTGAGGAGTTTTCCTGCCTTAAAGTACCTTTATCTGTAGATTTCTATTTCTTTTACAATAACCAGATTATTGCAGTGCAGTAAAAAATATTTATAATTTCCTGTTTTTATATGACTTCCCATTATTGCCTAGTTTATTAGAAGCATCTAAACATTAAAAGTGTGAAGAGGTTGTGAGGATAACAAGACATCAGAATCAAATTGACGCCTCGTTTGGACCTGGTTGACTCATTTAGGTTAAGTTGACAACCAATGGAAGCGAGACGTAGAATTAGTGTGTGGATTTGTGTGTTTGATGGTGCAGTGACACCGAAATGAACTCGGCAATTTCAAAAAAGCAGGATTTAATACCCGGTATACATCAATATATGTTAATACAATTATTGTGTTGTTGTTAACTTTTATAGTCTGTCTTTCCCCTGATAAAGACCAGATCAAGTTCAAAGTCCTCAACAATATAACACATTGTTTCTAAAATATACACTCACACAACGACACACGCCCTGGGTGAATGTGAGGGAAGAGACGAGAAGGGATGGGCGCTCAGGTCAGGGGAAGTATAAGTCTACAGACCTATCTAAAGTCAACAGAGGACGACTGGTACACACTGGTACTAACAGATATACACACGCAGAAACACACACCTGTCCGTGCTGATGAGCTGTGCTCGCTGGTGACTGTAGCCCTTGTCCAGCAAGGTTTCCAAAGGGATAGTCACATGACTTGAGTCACCCAGGTAACGCAGAGCATCTGTTAGAGCCAATCGCACAGCCTCAACCAGTACATGGATATAGTCAGAGCTGTTATGGCCTTTAGCTACACACACAAACACATAGAAATGTATTATAGGGCCCAGGAAAAGCCAAGTATGTAGGTTCATGAACTCTGACTGCACAAAAACAAAAACAGTTACTTATTTTACAATTTACTTTCTGTCAGTGTAAAGAAGTAGTACAAATTTAATCCATAAGATAACATAAGTTACGTGATAAAGAAGTGGTGCTGTAGTGAAAGAAATGAATTAATTAGGACTCTTTGGACTTAAATTAGAAGAAATTAATGTGTAAAACTATAGAAAAAAGTTGCTATAGCTCATTGTCCAGTCTCTCCTGTAAATATAAAATGGTAATTCACAAAAAAAATCTCTTTTTATAAATGTGGAGCCCATGGGGGGAAAAAATCTGTAGTAAATAGCGTAAAAAACAGAAAGATTTCTAGCTTTTCACTGTATATCTATCACATAATTACTTTGGTGGAGTATAAATGGCCACGGGGAAGGTCCTTATCAATTACAGTTACAGATAAAGCTTTCTTCATATTTTCCAAAGCGGTCCAGGGGGCCGGTTTAGAGTCTTTGCTGGACAGATTCTGGCCCCCGGGACCTCATGTTTGGCATCTCTGCTATTTGGAAAAAAATTAACCTCATAGAGGTTAGTTTTTGTGGACAAGCATATCCTTTTCCCTTTTTGGTCAAAGGTAGATCAGAGCACACTGCGATGTGTTCCAGCACAGGGACGGCAGGTCGGGCCAGTGAAATCACCAGCGAGCTGACTTCCATAATGCAGGAAAATCCATTTTAATTTTACTGTTTTATTTATATTTTGAATGTCTCTTTAGTTTTTCTGCTGAGCAGCTTTTTATTTCCCCTGCGCTGGGCTGGGACAAACAGGCAGAACACTGTAACTAACTGGGTTGGGTTATAAAATGTGATTTATGAAAATGTAGGAGATATATGGTTTTTATTTTTATGACTCAGCCACTTCTCCAGACTCATATTTACTGTATACTTAAGATTTTACAACAGGCAATAATGCACCTGGCAGGGACTTCTTCACTGTCCCTGTGGTTACCTTTGAGTTGAGGAAAGTTCTCCAGGATGTTGAGCATGAGCAGGGCAGCCAGTCCCTGACTGTTAGGAGGAAGCTCCCACAGACGTACACCCTAAACACACAGTGAAGTCAAGTTCATTCTGCTGACCATGTTATTAAAATACACACATGACCGGCATCTTTGGTTTCTGACCTTGTACTCTGTGCTTATGGGGGTGATGACCTCGCTGTCATGGCTGCTCAGGTCACCCAAGGTCATGACTCCCCCATTTTGGTTGATGACGTCAACAATGGCCTGGGCCACTCTGCCCTGGTAGAAAGCTGGCTTGCCACGCTCACCGAGCTCCTGTCGATACATGAGCTCATGTACTGCTCACTCAGCCACAGTACAAAACGTTTTACAGATGGTGGTTAACATGATATCGAGGAACACTTGTCCAGCGTTTAAAAGTTCACTCCAGTCAATGTGTGTGTGTGTGTGTGTGTGTGTGTGTGTGTGTGTGTGTGTGTGTGTGTGTGTGTGTGTGTGTGTGTGCTTGTGACTTTGCCCCACAGTGAAGTCACGCACAACTATCGAAGAACAATCAAAGAATCTAATCATCAATGAGGCTGAGGTCATCGCTGTTCTTTCCACTGCCTCATGGTCATGAGTGTAGGTGTGTGCGTGTGTCTGTGGGTGTTGAGATAGGGCACATTTGGCCATCTTCCTGCGTTATGGTATTATAAACGCTTGATTGTTTGAATTGATTTCAATCAATGCATATTTTAGTGGTGACTCACAAGCAGGCAACCACACACTCAGATAAACACACAATGACATAAGCCATGGTTTTCTTTAGTCTGACTGACTCCGGAATCTATGAAATGACAATAGTTGTATAAATGTGCCATTACATATACAAAATTAGACACAGAGTCATGGCTGAACATTCACATGAAGGTGGAGTACTTACAGTACTGACACATGGCACTAAAAAAAGCAGCATTCGCATTTCAGTAGCTGAATAAAGCTTAAGTTCAGCTTTATTGGCTTCAGGTCATAACAAATTACTCACAGTAACTTTTAAAACTACACTTAAAACATAATCACCATTTTATTTGTCAGAAGCAATACATCACACAAATCCTTTTTTCCCTCTACTGACTATCTTGTTACACACTGTACCCTGTCGAATTTTGCCAGGTCTTGCCAAGCTGTACAGCCAGAATGCTGACACCACATGAGCCATTTTGCTGCCCTTATATCCTCAGATGGGGCTTTTCTGCCCAAAGACAAGCTTTTAAAAGTATCACATACATCCATCCATTTCTATCTAATCCCCATTATCTATTGTTGTTCTGCTTTCACTACTTCCTCTCCACTGTTCCATTACTCTTCTCTTAGAGATTTAACTTCCTATGATACCTCTGGGCTTATCCAAGGCCTTGTAGTATAAAAGGCTAAGTTAAATTTAGAAAACTCCTATAATGACACAGAACAAACAGGGGTTTCTCACAACTTCTACATTGTTGTGTTTCCTTCTTGTGTGAATAACACAAGTTATTAGAAATAAATGACCTTCTGCTCCTCAAGTGACCTGTGGATTTACCTTCAAAGTTCGAGCCAGGCCAGTGTTTTGGAATACTTGTCCACATTTGGGCGCATGACCGTCAATCATCAATTCTACACCCAGTTCCTTTCCAGCATCCCTCAAAACAGACACCCAGTTCGCCCAGTGGTGAGCTGTTAACTCAGCCACAGGAAACCCCACCTCTGCTAGTTCCACAGCCCCACTCAGGACCTCCTGTAAGGACAGCTAGCAAAGTAGGCAGAGGAAACACATGCATGTAACAGGAAACTGAACTGAACAGGAAGAGTGAGATACTGCTCCGTGACAAAATAAGCAAAGGATACAACTAATTTACAATTTTCTGAGGGAATTCCACTAATTTGAATGTTGGTCATCAAGCAATGTGTTTGATTTTCCTTCACCGCCATTTACATTGCACGTCATTTAACCTACATATAAGGTGAGAAGTAATGAACAAGTCATATTGATCTCTGTTGCTTCCAATATAATGGGAGTCTTTGAATATAATGGGAGTCTTTGAATATAATGGGAGTCTTTTTTGTTTGTTTTTTTAGATAGACTTTGTCCCCACTTTCAAGGACCTGCATCAAATTTAACCATAGATGGACAAGTTATTGCAGCTGTGACCAAATAAAGGAAATCTCTACAGAGGCAATGATAAGCTTTTCCATTCTTTGTTGATGTCTCTTTGGTTCAAAGTCAAGTCCTATTTCCAGGCATGTTTGTGCATGCTGGTCACTTCTGCAGGGTTTATAGGTATTTACCTCAGTCAAATGATTTATCTCAGACGGGCTGCCAGAGTGTTCTATAAAACACTCCCATGTCACAGATATAGAAGACAAACATAAGTAAACCTTGTGACTTCCTAGCAGCTGCACAGTATCACACCAACATGCTGGGGCCCCAGGGACTGTAACATTCAGAGCATCAAACACTGAAGGAGGCTTCTCTGCGGTGTAACCTTGTCCTTCCAGGAAGTCCAGGGTCAGTGCTCGGGGAGAATGACCACTGAGGACACAGAGAGAGGTTCGGTTTATTTTTGCACACATAGGGAAAAACAAGGAAAGCACCAAAGGATTCCCCACCTGCCATTAATCCCTCTGATCTCTCCAGTGTTTCCGTTGTAGAACAAGCAGAAGGCGTCTCCACCAGGGCCGGTGCTGCACGGCTCTGTTACTGCCAGGGCTGCTGCTATGGCAACTGCAGCATCTGCCGCATTGCCACCGCGCTTCAGGACATCTGGACACAAATATGTACCCATGACTGATGGATGTGACTGGTTTGTGCAACATATTAGATCACAACAGCATTCCTAGCATGAAATTGTCATGGTCCGGGGTCTTGGGCCCTGGGTTTTGCGTTTTCTTGGGCTTTTAATTCTTCACTATTTATTTTGGTGTTCTGAGGCCTGTACAACAAAGCTGGATTTGGTTTTATCCACATAACCTAACCCAGGGCTTTCTATACTGTGACAGTGGTTCTTTTCTTACCAGGGTACATCACCATAGTAACTTATGCTGCAAACCAAACCTGGTCCAAAGCATGTTATGTTATGTAAACTCACCTCCTAATGATGAGTCAAGTCACAGTGTCACCATTCCTGGAACAACCCCTCTGACCTCTGTGCTCAGATAGTAGGGGGGTTTAAAATATTTTTAATAGCATCTAATGTCTTTGTTTATCCCTGATGAGCATCAGTAATAATGCTCATCTTTGGGGTTTTTGTATGTTTGTTTTTTTTTTCTTCCTGTTGGCTGCATGCAATTTTACGACAATTTTGTTGTTCTAAAAGTATTCATATAGAAATCACTGCGCCTATTTGTACTTGTGGATCTCTCTTGTTAGTTTTGATTAGTTTCACCTGTTTCTTGTTACCGATCTGTTTCCACTTTCCACTTTTTTATTACAACAGCTTACAAATAAACAGCTTTTGATATTTAACTCTCAGCGTCTTTGCATTTAGGTCCTTACCTCCATACACTCCAGCATAATTTGACAAAAAGAACACTCCCACATCATGTTTTAGCTGAATTCTTTTCTCACAGCCCAATTTAGCTTTTTAGATTTACAAATGAGCTTATATATTTATTGTAGATGTCACAAAACACCAACAAACCAGATTTATGCTCACTTCTATAAGCAAATGTGTAATTACTGTTTAGCCTTTTTTGGCCCACATTAATAACTGGTTATATAATCAATATACAATTAAGTGAATATGTGTGACTGAACACTTTTCTCTTATAAGTTCATTTGACACTCCTTTTTTAAAATGGTAATGCTGAAATGTGTTTAGAATTTTCTACTGTTCACAACGCTTTTTTAAAATAAATTTAAATACCATCTCATTTATGTCATGCAAACCATTTTTGCTTTAGACTTCAACCACCAGCTCCCTTTCCCTGTTCTTGATTAAGTACTGCTAGAGCTTAATCATGCAGATATTATTCTCTGAATCTCCAAGCACGATATCCCAGTACACTTCAGACCCAGCCACACCCTCAGACAAAAATTGGTTACCCATTGGAGTGCTCAGACCTCTACACTGAAGAAACCAAACAGCCCCCAGCTTGACAGGATAAGACATTTAAAGGATAAAGGTCACTCTTTTGAGGATTCCAATATTCACATTTTGGACAGAGAAGACAGATGGCTTAAAAGAGGAGTGAAAGAGGCCATCTATGTCCACTGTGAATGACCATCTTGGAAAGATCAGTGGAGGTGGCTTACCTAAAATGCAGTTTTGAGATCCCCTCCGAGTCACCTTCACCTCAACCCCAAATCACATCTTGTGTCAGGTGTTGTCAATAGGTCACATGACAGGGTGAGGCAAAGTTTTACAATGGTTTCACCCGAAACCTCTGCTGATAATGACCTACGCCTTTTTTCATACCTTGGCTCATGTGATGGGGCACATGATCAATATTGGCTCAAAAGATCCACGATCCATATCCAATGGCTGAGGACTCCACAGATACTGTCAGTTTCGGGGCTCTGCAAACTATATTCTACTTATATTTGTATCTCAGAAGCACCAGAATACAGTATATTAAACAGAAATGAAAGCATAGACAGAACCGGCTCCGTGAGGGGATCATATACATATACTACTCTAACTGGAATACTAATCAATATTGTGAGATGTATTGATTTTTTAAAACAAATCAGCCAATCACAATCAAGCTAGGTGAAACAAGACATTACGAGAAATGATCGACACAATAACAATTTTATACCTATAATCGGGATTCTGACCTATATGCTCTGTTGTATCTATTTTAACTAATGCATTGTCAAGTGCACAAGGAAGCCTGACATAAGGTTCTGGTATCCAGCTGCAAGGGTTTACAAAGTGATCCATCGGTGAACTGAATATCTTTCAGTCTTAAATTGCTGGTTGGACCAAACCAGTATCTAAGACTTTCTAACATCTTATAGACAAAACATAAACACTGAGGTGGCTTCAAACATATAGCTTATAGGTGGAGAAGGATTTTGACTGGAATACAGGTGCATCCAGTTTTAGTGGCCAATATAAAAATGTATATACATTTTCACCTGTGTTTTCATCTAGCTTAAGGTCGAATTATTTTTCTTTTTTTAAGTATTCACAGCACATCGATATATATATATACGATTAAGAAAAGTATCTTTATGACTCTTTGTGACCAATACTATAATAAATCCAGCCCTTTTTGGCCGCCGCCCTCTTGGCCAGATCTCTTATTTGTGGCTCAAAATGACTTGATATCTTTCATGAGAGATACGTTTGACATATGTTTAACAGATTATTGGCAAGTAACGGTTTAAATACGGGCAATGATGTTTTGGCACATACCGGAAATCCCTTTTTGGCTCAGCATAGTCTTCATAGCAGTTGCTGAGATTTGATGGTTTAATAGCATCAGATTAGCGCTTACGATACCAACTGAATCTTTACTGTCACCCTTTATTTTTTGTCTTTTGGGTTACAAACATGTTGGTAAATTTTGCGTCACGCAGTCAGATTCTTTGTGCTCATACTTCGAAATAAGAATATAAAAGTTTTTGGCTGTCTTTTCGTTTCAATTCTCCACGGCACTCCACCCACTTACCCAGTCCTATACTGGAAGCTAAAGGTTGGCTGGAGGCCACGCAGCCGTGTAAACACACAACAGGGGACCGACGAGAGGAAAAAGTCAAGTCGGTTCCCATTCTGGTTTCAAATATCAGCGACTGAGGCAGAAACTACGTGAAAATGACGGACGAGTAAAAAAGAGAACTGGACTTTACTCCTCTGATCGATTGCTCTGATGTCGACAAGGCAGACAAGATAAGCGTATCGCAGACAACATCGATCATTGATCGGCGGGATAATCAGTATTATTGTTGTTTTTGTTGTTACTGCTGCGTTTATGTGCCACTTTATGAATTGCTTTAAGGTTAAGTTTTCACTCGGAAAACTGAGAACTGGCACAATCTCAACACTAACAGAAAAAACTACAACGGAATCTCATAATGGAATATCTAATGGAAATTGTTTTTCCATTAGATATGTGGGTTCTTTCAAAGATGGAACAAAGGTTAAATGGGACTATTAAAACAATAAATAAATAACAAAATGCACTTTTGTACATGAATGGAATTTTAATAATTTAATTTAATTTAATAATTCACTAAATACAAAATAACAGACAGAAAATACAATTCACAATCCAAGTGTTTAAAGTTTTATAGTTATCTAACAGCTACTCACATTTGTTAGCCTTTTATTGGGAGTTCACTTAAAGCTTACAGTAATGGAGAATTGTCGCTATCAATAGTAACAGGTATATTTAAAAATGTGTAGAGAGACTGACCAAATACTGTAGATCCACCTGAGGAAGCCAAATATAGTTTACTGTATTTGTTTACTTCTGCCAAACAAGGAATGCTTTTTATGTGATACTAGATGTCTTTTGTCAACATGTTTTCTTCTTATTCACTATATTAAAAGCCAGAATCATTCCAGAAGCAAGTCTGATTGCTCAGCAGTCATCTTGAAACATCTCCAGGAATTTAATTGAACAGTTACTGCGAAGTAGTCTTTAATTTCACTGTTTGTCTTGATATGAAAACTGGAAGTTATAGTGTGGTATCCACAATCATATGATGTTGTGGAAGGGTTTTTAGGCCAGCTTAAGATCCAATAGTTGATGCTTCTCTGTAATGTCTCTATCATAACTAAAATCACAGGGACAGGTTCACACAAAAATAGATATCAGAGACCAATGTCTAATCCAGATCCTTGTTGTTAAGTAGTTCACCCAGATTACCTTGAAAAGACCAAATTAAATTTAACCAATCAACATCAATAGATGCCTTCATTTACAATGAGAGTTGATTAAAGACAGAATTCACATGTTATTCACCCGACAAGCTTTCGTATTTAATCGATAGATAATTTATTACAAGAAAGGCTGTGGTCCACTGTACTTCTACTGGGTGTTTCTGACACTTCTACAGTGATTAATGATGAACATTGCTCATAATAATGTTCCACTCCAAGATTACTCACTGTGTCAGGTGACTAACAGCTAAGAGGGCCTCACTGTATAGACCAACTGTCTGTCACTTCCTCTTCTGTCTCCATGTGAACTCAGTGTAGAACATTAACTAGTGTGACCGCTGTGTCTTCACTGCTGTGTCTGTGTGCACACACAGGTATGTAATTCAGCATTAATGGCTCTCGGTGTGTTTGCATGCAGCCATGAGCATGTGCATGTGTGTTTGCACATTGCGTGCACAACTGGGAGAGATCCTGCCATATTACAGCTGCCTAATGTAAAATTGAAGCAATGAGATCACACAGAGATAGGCGGGGATGGGGTGAAGGGAGGGTGAGGGGAAGGCGTGGGTGGGGGGTGGGGAGAAGGGAGAGGGGGATTCTATAAAGGCTCATTCAATTATTAACTATTCTCACATATCTGGGACAGGTGAAGCAGACGCATCATTCAAAAGGTCTGAGATTTGGTGAGAAACTTTTAGGGTGTGTTGGGGACACTGCGCTTAATACAGGTCGAATGTAATAGGTGCAGTGATATTCTTCCGTGCCACAATCTCAACATTTTATCATTTGAGCCCCTTGAAGTGGATAAAGACTGGGCTTAATTTAAGTCTAAATCATTTCGCTGAGATAATTCAACGGAAACAGCATCCCAGGTGGAGTTTTAAAGTTCCCTTCTCTAACTTCAGGTGTTGTTGGTGTCGTCGGGAGCTGTCGAAACATCAGCGTCAGAATGTGTTCGGGTGGCTTTGCTAGATGTCTGGGGTTCACTCTGATACCCTTGTGCATTGTGTGTGTGCTCTGCAACATCCTGCTCTTCTTTCCCGGAGGAAAGTCGGTGGACAGTAAAAACATCACAGACCAGGTCTGGTACTTTGGAGGCATTCTGGGATCTGGAGTGCTGGTGAGTGCATTAGTGAACAATACAATGAAATTATGTTTTTAAAATATGAATTAATTCATCTTCAGCTCATGACGTCATGATTGTTAGCCATTAATGTTGTAATTATTGGTATAGCTAAACTTATTCTCAGTAAATAATCTAACAGTCAGTTTGGAATTAAATGGTTAATACCTGCAGAATATCAGAAAGTTGCAATGTATGTGTTATACTGCACTTAACCAGTTAATTAGACCAGCGCTCAATAAAAAGTTTATGTCACAACTCCCCTAAATTAACAGTATTAGTAACTACCAAAATAATTTTCATGCTTCTGTAATAGCGAATCCATCTGTACATGCAAACTCATTAATCAGTATTTTTTCATGTTAAAATATAATTATTGTTGTTATCCACGAATTCTCTAATTTATTGTTTTACAAAAAAGAGAGAAATTACAAAAGTATAGAATTACACCTAATTATGGTGGACCGAAAAATATGTTTTACTGATTGAATGTTATGCCAGTCCAAATTTAGGTTTAAACAAGTTTTTGGCACATTTCTAAAATATTTGTGTTTTCTTGTTTTTTATACATTTGTTAAGCACTGCATGTCAAACGGTGTTGTGAATAAATTGTACGCTTCTTCTTAGTTATTGTTGTTATTATTATGTGTATATGAAAACTGCACAAAGGAAAGTTTATCATTAGATACACAGTCAGTTTCAGACTGATTAACAATTTTGTTACAGCTTTAATGAATGACCGGTTCATTAATGATCTGTGTGTGAACTGTGTGTGTTTTTGGGTGGCAGATGATCTTCCCTGCTCTGGTCTTCCTGGGTCTGAAGAACAATGACTGCTGTGGTTGCTGTGGCAATGAAAGCTGTGGTCGGAGATTCGCGGTGAGAAGATTTTTCACGTTCAATTTTGATCTGTTTTTCTGAAACAAGTCTCTCCTTTAAATGAGATGTTGAGTTTCAATTGGACTACACATAAACAGCAAGTGTAACTAGTGACATCAACAATGGCACCAATCAACTGGCCCTTTAAACAACGAAAGTGCAAAAAGATGCTTAAAAGGAGGCAGCTACATGGAATAAAGTGAATATGCGGTGTGTTTAAAAAAAGGTGTGACCATTAGGCCAAACCTGGCCTTTTTGCTTGGACAAGTAAAGCTCAGTGATGTTCCGTGGAGGCAAAAACACACACACATTTAACAAGACTGAAAAGGCACTCAAATATATATACAGCATACAGCTGCATTAGATAATTGCTACCTAGAGCATGACCCAGTGCACAAATGTGATCAGAAATGTCTTCAAATATTACTGTAAGTTGATGCAATTAATTGGGAATTAATCTAAATTAAAAGGAATGTGAAAATTAGATTTTTAAAAATTCCAGTCTAGGCAGAAACGTTAGACCTCTGTTCTCTGAGGACAAGGGTCTTCAGGGAATCTTCAGAAAATCTAAGTTTTCTTTGTCATTTGGGGTTTTTTTTTCCTCCTAACAGTTTTAAAACTATTAAAAACAACATTTATATTAGAGGTATTATGCTTGAGGGTCTACCAGTCACCTGTTAACTTCAGCGTTGAGATACTCTGAGCGTGTAATGGAAAACAAACACAGATGAACTATGTACACACATCCCCTCATGATTTACACAGCAATAAATTGGGAAAACACACACCCTCCCATAAAGTACTACAAATTCAATCATGGTAACACTCCCCGCACAGCTGTGTAGCACAGAGCCTGCGTTGTACAGTTAGGATCACGCAATTGATCGATACTTCAGGAATGTGTGCAAGTGTTACTTTGTGCACCTGGCCTTGAGCACGGCCTCTGGATACTAACACAATAACTTCATTGATGTCTTATTTTAAGAAGCTTAAAGGGGCATTGTTAAATGTTTTGATTCTCAGTATGAGTAACTGACCATGCTTCTCCCCACTCTCTCTCTCTCTCTCTCTCTCTGCAGATGTTGAGTTCGATGCTGTTTGCAGGTATTGGTGTTGTTGGTGCCGGTTACTCAGTTATAGTCTCAGCGGTGGCCATCAACCGTGGACCTAAGTGTTCCTTTTTTATAAACGGCACCACACTCGACTGGGGCTATCCTTTCTCCAATGGGTGAGACATAGAGAATAATCAAGTGTTAAAATGCGTTCAGTAGTTTGTTTTTTTATCACTCTGTCCATAGCAATGGAATGATCAGCATGTCCTTTCTTTCAGCTGGGTACACATGAAAGCATTTGGAATACATACAGGCTAAATTTGTAGCACCTCCAATTCTCAGTGCTCAGTGAAGGCTTCGTTTCAGATAGTGTGGGGCCTGTTTGGGGATTCTGTTTGCAGTACAGATGCATGACACAACCAGAGAGACATACAAATACTGTCTTGTAAAAGGGCTTCACGCTAAATCTGGCAACTGATTTGCTAAGAGCCAAACACTAAGAATTCTGTGCCAATAACAGTGTAAACTGCTGTTTATTTTAAGCACAACTAAATGTAAACTTAATCTGAACATTTAAGAGTCGAAGTGTATTAGTGCTACCTTTGCTGCACTTGTCTCTTGTATCTTAAGGTAAACTGTGGCTCACGAAACATCTCACATATTTGCTCTTGTCTTTTTAACCCTTCCTCTACAGAGACTACCTAGGCAACGCAACTTTGAGGGATACTGTGTGTCAAGAGCCAGCGGGTGTGGTGCCCTGGCATCTGTCTCTCTTCTCTGTGCTGCTGGTCATGGGTCTGATCCAGGTGGCGCTGTGTGCTTTTCAGGTGATAAACGGCCTGCTGGGAGCTCTGTGCGGGGACTGCTGTGGAGGGGTCAGTATCTACTCTGCTATGAGTTTCTCCTTAGTTGAGCACAGTTTTCTATTTTCTTTTATGACAAGAATAAAGATCTTACATTAGCTTCATAGAGCTGGAGGATATCATGTAATTGCTTATAGGTTGAGGATAAGTGTTAATAAACAGAGATTTAAACACACACACACACAAAAATAATAATAATTTTTGTCTTTCAGGGTGATGAGCACTGAGCACTGCATGTGGCTGAAGGTTGCTGACTTTCCTGGTTCCAGATGATCCGACTCTTGCTTAAGACTAAGTAATATAGCAGTGATATTTTGTCAAAAAGCTCATTGATTCCAATGTGGGATTTATCAGAAAACACTGGAAATGACACGAGCTCTTTAAGAGTTTCCTATTTCTTTTTTAATGAACACAGATGAGTCTGTCTTCGTGAATCTGCTATGCTGCAAATAATTTCCAACACTAGCCACTGTAGTCCCTGATTTACTGCTATGTGGGTTAGTTTTGTAGAATTAAACTTGCTTTAATTCAATAAGAAAATATATTTAATGTAATATTTTATGTCATATTTTATTTTTTCAATTTTCTTTCTTGTGTAGTCAAACAAATGTAACTCCTAAAAGTGGCTTCTTTTATAGAGGAGTTTTATCTGTTGCTTGACTGCCTCCTGCTGGGGAAGATGTAAATTTACCTACACCATTAAAAAATAACGTCTTACAGAGAGTGGTCTTATTAAAAGACTGGTTCATTTCTTAAATAAATTAATTTTTTTATGTGTATTACATTTACTGCTTTCAACCCAAACTAATCACTGCGGATATTTTCCCCTTTCTCATAAAACTTTTAATTCTATGGCATGTTAATAAAGTTTATCTTTCACTGGTTCACTAGACAATAAGTGGTTTATATTGATATCATCCAGCATCAGTTTCAGTATCACACACTTAAAGTTACACATCTCCAGAAAAATGCTATTATAATTAACTAAAACTAGAATAAAATCTAAAGGTAGGTGTGGGGGGGAAACATTTCAGTTAAATAAAATTTAAAAAACAACAACAACTAGATTTTCAAAAATTAAAACAAAAACTACCTGAAATGATATTGTGAGCTTGGAGAACTAACAAATATTTATTTATTTATTGGAACTGAAGGTATATTTTTTTGGTAGTGTGGCCTTTTTTGTTTGGTTTTTATGGATGTGGAGTAAATGTCCTTAGCTTTATTACAGATTACCTGATGAGTTATTGATCAATATGCTTGTTGAGACATATGAAACTTGAAAAGGTTCTGTATTTTTATTTTATTTTATTTTTTTGTAATGCCAGTGCTGATTTTCCAGAATCTTGGCTCTGATATTTTAATAATAATTAAAACTGTAATGCCAAGTGTATTGTATTTGATACACGAGTATTTGTGAGTGTTTAAAACCTTTACATCATCTTTTTTTTTTACTGAAAAAACAGAATAAATTGCACAAGAAATTTTAACCAATAAATTGTAGTAAAAGTTATTTTTTAATGATAACTTGAACTACTATATTCATCCTCCTATATTCACCCATCCATTCTCTTCCTGATCAAGGTTGTAGGAGGGCTCGGGCTTACCATAGGGTGAGATCTTTTATATGCCAATTCATTCTTATTTATTTATTCATATTTGTTTTTAACAGAATGTTCTCGCAATTATTTCATGGTTCATGCTTTACACAAATAAAAAGACTAAAACTAATACAGAAACTAAAAAAACTAAACTAAACCTTTTTAAACAAGTCAAACTTTTTTTGAAAGAAGAAAATCCACTCTGGAAATTAACTGAAACGAAACTGAATTAAAAGCAAAAATGAGTCAAAATAAAATAAAAATAAAGCCTAAGTAGAAAATACAAAACTATAATAACTACTACTGTCTGTCTTGATTGCTCACTGGAAATTATAAAATTCTAACAGCATTCATCCATCCATCCATCCATCGTCATCCGCTTTGTCCAGGGTCGGGTCGCGGGGGCAGCAGCCTAAGCAAAGAGGCCCAGACCTCCCTCTCCCCAGCCACCTCCTCCAGCTTATCCGGGGGAATACCAAGGCGTTCCCAGGCCAGCCGAGAGATATAATCTCTCCAGCGTGTCCTGGGTCTGCCCCGGGGCCTCCTCCCGGTGGGACATGCCTGGAACACCTCACCCAGGAGGCGCCCAGGGGGCATCCTTGTCAGATGCCCGAACCACCTCAGCTGGCTCCTTTCGATGTGGAGCAGCAGCTGCTCTACTCTGAGCCCCTCCCGGATGGCCGAACTTCTCACCCTATCTCTAAGGGAGAGGCCAGCCACCCTTCGGAGGAAGCTCATTTCTGCCGCTTGTATCCGCGATCTCGTTCTTTCGGTCACTACCCACAGCTCGTGGCCATAGGTGAGGGTAGGGACGTAGATCGACCGGTAAATTGAGAGCTTCGCTTTTACACTCAGCTCCCTCTTCACCACGACGGACCGGTGCAGCGTCCGCATTACTGCAGCTGCAGCCCCAATCCGTCTGTCGATCTCCGGCTCCCTTCTCCCATCACTCGCGAACAAGACCCCGAGATACTTGAACTCCTCCACTTGGGGCAGGAACTCATCCCCGACCCGGAGTGGGCACTCCACCCTTTTCCGGCTGAGAACCATGGCCTCGGATTTGGAGGTGCTGATCCTCATTCCCGCTGCTTCACACTCGGCTGCGAACCGTTCCAGTGCGAGCTGGAGGCCCTCACCCGATGAAGCCAACAGAACCACATCATCTGCAAAAATCAGAGATGAGATTCTGAGGCCACCAAAGCGAAAGCCCTCCGCCACTTGGCTACGCCTAGAAATCCTGTCCATAAAAATTATGAACAGAACCGGAGACAAAGGGCAGCCCTGGCGAAGCCCATCACCCACCGGGAACGAGTCCGACTTATTGCCGGTGTTGTGCCAAACTAGTTACCCCCGTCAAAAATTGTTTCCCCATTCACGGGAGCGCGCAAAGTAGGAGGAGCCACTTGCCCAGCTCCGTTCTGTACGCTACTTGTCACTGATCTGCAGTCGACGCGATAAAGAGTAAAAGCTGGAAAACAGCAGACTCGATGAATTTAATATTAGTTTCGTGATATTGTAATGTGCCGTGTGGAAGACAGTTTACCTTAAACTGTACACTGAAATAACCTGCTGGGAATACTTTGTCTAGAAAACGACTTTGATACTATAATACTGTAAAACCAGATGCGATCATGGAAACACGTCGCTCTCCAGTGAATTTACACTCGGTTTACACTTTGTAGCGAAGCTATCACGAATGAGTTTATTTGCAAAATCAATCTCAGTATAACCAATAAGTACAGTAAATTTGGAGAAGATGTCTTATTCACAGCAAAAGTTATGGAGGGATACAGATTTTATCAGGCTGTGTGGCATCGGCTGCCAAAATGTGTGCCCCCCCCCCATCTGTAATCCATATTGCCTTTGCCATCACAAAGGGTATATTTGCCAAATAAGTCACAGTATAACCAATAAGTACAGTAACTTTGGAGAAGATGTCTCATTCACAGCAAAAGTTATGGAGGGATACAGATTTTATCAGGCTGTATGGCATCGGCTGCCAAAATGTGTGCCCCCCCCATCTGTAATCCATATTGCCTTTGCCATCACAGAGGGTATATTTGCCAAATAAGTCACAGTATAACCAATAAGTACAGTAACTTTGGAGACCATGTCTCATTCACAGCAAAAGTTATGGAGGGATACAGATTTTATCAGGCTGTATGGCATCGGCTGCCAAAATGTGTGCCCCCCCCATTTGTAATCCATATTGCCTTTGCCATCACAGAGGGTATATTTGCCAAATAAGTCACAGTATAACCAATAAGTACAGTAACTTTGGAGAAGATGTCTCATTCACAGCAAAAGTTATGGAGGGATACAGATTTTATCAGGCTGTGTGGCATCGGCTGCCAAAATGTGTGCCCCCCCCATCTGTAATCCATATTGCCTTTGCCATCACAAAGGGTATATTTGCCAAATAGGTCACAGTATAACCAATAAGTACAGTAACTTTGGAGACCATGTCTCATTCACAGCAAAAGTTATGGAGGGATACAGATTTTATCAGGCTGTTTGGCATCGGCTGCCAAAATGTGTGCCCCCCCCATCAATAATGCACCTTGGCGTTGCTATCACGAAAGAGTTTATTTGCAAAATAAATAACAGTATAACTAATAACTACAGTAACTTTGGAGACCATTTGGTTTTTTAGACTTTTTAATTTAACATCTACATCTATATATGTAGATATGTGTTCTCGACAATGTGTGCCATAAGAACACTAGCTGTGGACCTTTAGTGTCAACTATGTACAAGCGAGACAAATAAACACATCTTCTGGTGGTGGGCTTTTCACGCAGAGCTGGTGGAACCACCGCAAACACATCTCACACCGAATCTGTAAAAAAATAAATAATTACAAATCCCAATGTTAAAATTTCATTTATGGGAATTGATCATAACATTTAGCAGTCTTTCTTGATGTCATTACCCATTTGTTGTCAGTTTCATGCTCTTCTTCCCCGCAGAAATGACAGATGTTTGTCAAGTCATCTGTTTTAAAAAGTGAAAAAATAGCACATAGAGTATACTACCTACTGCACTTATTACTTCATTCAAACAACTATATGGTTTGTTTCTACAGCCATCATGATGAAAATATTCATGATGTGAGAACACTGAATGGTGGAAAATGAGTTACCTGTCTCTAGGAGAAGAGTGGTGGCAATTTGCAGCCTGTGTGTGTTTATGGCCTTTTTTGTAGACAGAAAGTCTATTGACTCTTTTCGCAAGATCTTTTCAGCAAACTGAAAAAGAGATTCGAAGATGACTAAATAGGCTAATATCGTAAATGTTATTTTATAGTAATTTGTTTCCTGTGAATCAATTTCTTTCTTTTATTGTGTAATTATCTTATATTCCTTTTCCTGTCATTAACATTTATTACAACACAACATTTCCAATATTCTCGTATATATGTATGTATTACGGTTAAGACTCGTACTTTCAATGCAAAGACTCCACATGAGGTAGCGTCCACTTGTTTTGGGTGTTTGACTGTGTCACAAGTCCATCTTGAGACGTTGCATCCTTTTTTTCGCATGAATGCCCTGAAAGACAAGTACAATAAAAACAAATAACATGTTTTAAAATTTTGGTGACACAAGAAGGTGAACAGTATGGAGAGCTTAAGTGTCTGTTGAACATCAAGTTAAGAACTGACCACATGTTTTGTTAAAATCATTACTTTTTAAAAGTCTACAACGCATTTCCGTGGACAATTACTTCTGCTTTTTTTCCCGTTTCCGCCCATGATATAGAAATCAATCACTTACACAGTACACTTTGAAGAGATGTGGAGGAGGAGCAAAGATGAAATTCACACATGTATAACCTATGTGAAATTATTTTAGACATTTGTCTGATGTTTTAGTGCTAAACCTCCGCAACACTTTATGCAACTACTAAACATTATTCTCCCCATGCTATATTTTCTAATGTAAAAACATCATCTCATACAGACATCAGGTCCTCAAATAAACATTGAAACATGGGGAGACTTCTCTTTAAAGGCAAAATTAACCCATAACACCACAATATCAGAAGGCCAACACAAAAATTCAAACCTGTTGCTGCTATTTTTTTAATTTTGAGTGCCAATTTTTTTTTAATTTTTTTTGATTGACATCATACTTATAATTGTCATAATAAACACATAAATAACAACAGCAACAAAGCGTTTAATAAAGGGTCAAAATAAATTTCAACATTTATCCTTACCTTGTTGATTCCAAACAATTTTGGATACCTTGTTTAGTTTCTCCGAGTGGATCAAGATACAGTGACTTCTTTTCTTGTGGGTAAATGACCTACAGTAAAATTATGTGGAGAATTACATGTAATAATTCAAGAGTTAAGATTATCTGCATGCCATGCATTTGTCTTATAAAACTGATTTGATGAATATTGTAAATGCAATTATTTTTTTACCACTAATGTCCAGTGATGATGTTCATTTACAATTCCCAGAATGACTTCATGCTCCATGGGTTTGATCTTAAATTGAAACAAAACAATAAAAATTTTCACTTCAGAAAGAAATGCAATAACATGTTGTTTAGAGTCCTTTTTTATTAAAGCAATTTATGATATATTATATATCATCCACTTATAAAGTACTGTGCGAAAGCCATGATTCACCCCTCATTTCTTTAACCTGTGCAAGAAGCTGGACTATCTTATATTTTTTATAAGTGGTTTTGCACATTACTTCCTCCAAGACTAATAAAGGTCTTTCTAAGGATTTTTTTTGGACATGGAGTTCATTTTCAATCATTTTCAATGCGATCCTTTTACCATCTGCAGAATAATGTTTAATGCTTTCTTAAGCCTCTTTAACAGTGACGTAAGAATCACTTGATAATAAAAAGGTACCTATTAAAGAGATGAAGCAGTGTTGATGATTTCAAAAGAGATATTAGCCCAAATGTTTGAAAATTTCAAATCAAGCATTGATTGGAGTGTGTACAAAAAGAGGAGGAAACCAGACAAGCAGAGAACAAAAGAGAACTGTCAAGTCTGATAAACTATCCACATCTACTAACCCCAGTCTCAATTTATTCTTTCAGCATAAGCTGTTATCCAATCTAAATCTGGATGTGGATATGATCAGAGGTACTTAAACAATACACACAAGATTCTTTCTAGAGATACCTACCTTGAGTCTTGGAGCTTTTCTCTTCCAAATGGCAGTCATTGAAAATGAATCAATGAATGCTGCTTTTGCTGAATTATGACGATTGCATTGTCTCACCATGATCTCAAGATATGCATTAATAGACTGCGAATACAAAATGTAAACATTTGTTAACTGTTGTCAATGAATAAAACACTGATAGTTGCATTGTTGTCAGTAAAGATCAATGTACCTCACTTTCCAACTCCATGTCTGGACCAATTTGTTGGATATCCCAGTAGAATAATTTGTAAGCACCAATTCTGGAGAGTAGAATGTGAGGACTCTTTCCAGCCCAGGCATCCATTATATCTACAAAAAGTAATGAGAAAAAGAGATAAGTCAGCAGGACTAAATGTAAATCAAAATTTCAAATGCATAATTTCTTATGTAGTTGTCTGACAAAAGACGTGTTTCAGGGTAAATACTTTTAAGACGCTGATAAAATGGGCACATGGTTTAACATTGTATTTTGTAAAAAAAAAAAGGAGAACTTAAATTTGCTTTTATTTGGGGGTAAAGTTACACTTACAATGTTCTACAAAGAAATTTAAATAAATTCATATTAATAAAAGAAAAGAAATTTAAATACATAGCAATAGAAATGCTCTTGCCCCCTATCATATCTTTTTCCAGCAAAAACACCTATTACAACAATTTTTTAAAATTATGTTTAGTTGCAGCTACATGACTATATTTTAAAATACTCAGGCTCAAGGCTTGCACCTGTGGCCTTTTCTATTACATAACCTTTTCTGGAAAAATGTTATTTTTCTCCTCCAAAACTAGTTTTATTATCTGTAAAATAGAGTGTCAATTTTTGGGCTGTTAAAAGCAGCGTCTTAAAGAGTATTTGATCTTTCGAACTGTTGCTGGCAGGCAGTCATCATCACAACATTAATATACTTCTTGTAGTGGGCATTCTATGTCACTAGCAGCATATATGACAGCAATTTTGGAAAAGAAGAAAATGAAGAACATACACTACTAGTCAAAATTTGGGACACACCTTCCCATTCAGTGTTTTTCTGTGTGTTCATGCTTTTCATGCAGTGACAATCATCTTAGGTGACTACCCCATGAAGCTCACTGACAGAAGGCCTAGAGTGTGCAAAGCAGTGATCAAAGCAAAGGGTGGCTAATTTGAAGAATCTAATATATAAAATATATTTTTGGTTCTTTCATACTTTTTGGTTTACTACATCATTTGTGTTAGGGTTAGTGCTCCATATGTGTCCATTCATAGTTTTGATGCCTTGAGTTCTAATCAACAATGAATCTACAAAATAGACAAGGAAATTAAGAAGCAACATTAAAATGAAGGTGTGTCCAAACTTTTCACTCTTAGTGTACATCAGATGTACAATATCAATCATGAACATTCTGGGTTACACAACAACAAAAGAAAGATTCACAGTTTTGAAGGACTCACTTTTTCATTTGTGTAATTTTACACATGTGGCTTACATCCTTTTACAAGTTTTCTATAATGTTTTGCCCCATGAATGTTTTTTTAAAGCATTAACATATTGTTAAATTTAAATATTCTGTTAGGAAATATACCTAACAAAATCTTTTTAAAGGTGTAAAATTTCCTATGCCATGATCTACAGAGTAATGAAACAAACACTGTCATAGGAACAAAAGTCCTTTTTTAAAAAAATAAAAAAATATTATATTTATTTACATTTCTCTGCAACTGTTGGTTCTATGGTTTGTGCTGTAGATTGCTGGGCTGTAATCTGTGGAGCTGAGGCTTGTGTGGTTGTAGCATTTGGAGCTGTGGTCTGTGAGGCCTGGTCTGCTGTTATGGTCTGTGAGGCTGGGTCTGCTGTTGTGGTCTGTGAGGCTGGGTCTGCTGTTGTGGTCTGTGAGGCCTGGTCTGCTGTTATGGTCTTTGAGGCTGGGTCGGCTGCTGTTTTGGATTCGGTTTGTAGAGCTGTAGCGTGTTCTGGTGCTGTAGCACTTGTGGCTGGTTCTGGTGGTTCGTTGTCTTTCTGTGCTGTTGCTCCTGACTCTGGTTCTGATACCGTTATTGGTATACCTTGTGGAACTGGAAATGGATGTTTAGTTTGAACTGGTAGTGATGTAAGTGATGCCATTGGTGCTGTAGCCTGTGTAGCTCTAGGAGGAGGTGCTGGTGCTACCGCCACTGGTGCTGCTGTAGCCTGTGAAGCTAGAGCAGATGCTGGTGCTGCTTGACCTGGTTGTGCTGTTAGTAATGTGGCTGCTGTTTTCTTTAAACCCCGGTGTGGCACTCTTGGCATGCTGTCTTTGCTTAACTTTAGTTGGTCAATATTTACTTTTGGAATGATTGTCCCATTGGAATCCTGAAGATCTGCACTTTTACCTTGGATTGCTGTAATAATGTAAGGGCCTAAAAAGTTTGCTTCAAGTTTCCCCCCTTTCCTCTGCTGGCTTCTTATGTTAGCTCTTAAAACTTTGTCACCAACTTTGAAGACGACATCTCTCTTCATCATTTTTATTTTGCCCTTTGTTTTTTCCTGAGCTTTGACCACGTTGTCCTTCACCAGTTCCAACAGTTTTTGATGCTTTTGAATGTCTTCCGACACCTCCTCCTGCCCCACAATGTCTTCCACAGTCTCATCAACCTTTGAATCAAAAAACATGTCTATCATTACTATAATTTGTGTAAGATACACAGATAATACATAAAAGAACTGAGAAATACAGTGAAAATTTACATTAAGTGTCTTTGGTAAGGTTTTAAGACACAATGTATTTCTGGCAAAGCTTCAGTGTATCCTGGGATTGATTGGACATGAAGAAAACTGTTATTGAGGGGTGGAACAATCCATAGAAATATTCAGTGTTGTTGTCCTTTTATGGCGGTGACATAGCATCCATTGAAACTGATCTGCCTGCGCCTCAAAAACTAAAAAAGTTTCATTGTGTGGGATTTCCGTGTAGTTTGTCACAGACAAAAAGACATACCATGAACTCTTCTGGGATTTCGGAAGGATAGCGAGCCTCTCTGCCGAACATTAGGTAGTAAGGCGAGTATTTGGTGGTCACTTGTTTTTTAGTTCTGAGTCCAAACATTACAGCATCCAGGTACTCATCCCACATTTGTGGTTGGTTGCCAATGACTTTACACAGGGCTCTGACAATGAAAGCACATAGAAGACATTCATATGAAAGATCATTTACAGTTTTTAATAGTTTAATGTCATGCATTAATGTTTTGTTTGAAGGGAACCCCCATAAATGTATAACATGTACTCCAAGAATTTACCTCTGGATGGTGCCATTCATTTTCTCCACCAGCCCATTCGTTTGAGGGTGATAGGGGGAGCAGAGGCTTCTTTTAATTTTTAACAGTCCGCAAACCCTTTTGTTGAGCTGCAAAATAAAGTTATATACACTGGCTATAAGCACATTACAATAAGAATTTAAATAAACAGCTGTCATACTAATATCTCAACAACAGATTTATAAAGACCAGAAAATTAACCATTTTCAAAAAATTATTCAAATATGAGTTCACATATTTTTGCCAAAGACTAAAGTACTTACAGAATTGACAAATTCTTTGCCTTGGTCAGTAAGAATCCTTTTCGGGGCTTCGAACTGGTGGACGAATTTTATGAGACAGTTTGTCACTTCCACGGCTGATTTTGACTTTAAAGGGTATGCTTGTGGCCATTTTGTAAAATAATCAATAAAAACACATATGTATTGATGTCCATTGTTGGTTTCAGTAAGTTTTCCAATGAGGTCCATCCCAACCAGTTCAAATGGCTGAGAGACCTTAAAAAGAAAATCATAGTTAAGTTAATAATACTGAAATTACACAGAATGCTAGTCTACTGTTATAATTTTTTCAAGTATATAATCAGTAGGTTTCTAAGCAATGAAAACATTGTGTGATTAAATGTGATTATTTGCTATGGTCGATGACTAACCTTTATCGGAATGTATTCTGCTGGTTTTTTAATTGTTGCAGCACTTGCCTGGCAAAGTGCGCACTGTGAAACCTAATCAAAAATAAAAGCAATTCAATAACAAACACAATAGTTGATGATCAAGGTTTACATAACTTATTTTGAGAGATACAGAAACATTGCTGTGTTCCTCTTAAAATAATTTAGCTGTAGTCGAATTACATAGAGTTTGTTTTGGAGTACCCACCCAATTATTGATGTCGACTGACATCCCTGGCCAGTAGAACCGCTTTGAAATGGCTTCTCTTGTTTTTGTTTGCCCGCAATGGGCCCCAGTAGGACTGGCATGAAAATCTGAAAAAATTGTGTTTGCCTCATCAGCCCCACAGACTACCGTTGTCTTTATGGTTTTGTCTGTGCCTTTGTAGCGCCAGTAAAACAGCTGCTCCCCTAAACATAAACAAGAAAATAGAAAAGTTTATTATAGCTGTTTAAACCACGACAGGTCTATATGTGGTAAAAGTCATGACAATACATCTTGAATGTAATGAATCAATTATTTATGTGATATAATTTGGGGGTGACTATTGGACTGGTTCTCTATATTTATGACAGTATGACTACTTCAGAAACCAAAAAGATTATGCCACACACAAGACTGTATTACTGATACTAAAAAAAGTGATGGGTGTGTAAAGTAATTATGACTAATGGCCTTCAGATATCATGGATTTATTTTTAATACAAATATCAATTCGAAGTAGTTTAATTCCAAATTTCCTGCTGTCAGTAATTTTCCACATATGTAATTTAAAGACATAAAGACATAACAGTGGGTACACCTGCGTAAATGGGTGTGGCACATACCACTCCAAAAGTAATTACGACGTAATATATTGTAGTTAAGCTATAAAAGGACAAAAACAGTTCTTAGTTAACGCTGTCTACTTAATAGCAAACCTTAAAACTTTTACTTTAATAAACGCACATGTGCCTATTAACCGGGGTTAACTAGGTCAAAGAAAGGTCAAGCTAATTAAATCGGTTAGTGCAAATTAAGACTACACATTATGCCATTGTATATGTATTAATATATATGTATTGATGACATTTATAAACGCTACAAAGTTGCAGTTATTACCTTCAATGTCGTAAATAGCAGCTTTTCTTCGGAGAAGAAATTTCTCTTTCTTCGTGAAAAGCGCTGGATACTCGCCTTTCAGTTTATATGCAACCAAAATCTTGTACTCGTCTGGTTCCATCCTCTTGTGGTGTTTGTTATTTTCGAAAACAAATTGTAAAGTAATCTTTTAGTTAGCTCAGAGGCACTCTGGTTTTCGGTTCGTGCGCACAATGTGAGCTAATTTGCATAATTGATTAGGAAAACCCACGTGACCGGAGATTTTGGAAAAATTTGACAATGTCGGAGTCGAGTAGGCCTACGAAAGGTTGGCCAAAACTAACTTGCCAACTTTTGAAAAGCCCTGTTACTTACAAAGACGATAAATATATATATTTAAATGTTGTTTTAAATTTTATTTATTTACAAAGAAAAACTCTGCCAATGTGCATCATCATAGATTGGGGGGTGGGGGGGGGGTGGGGGGGGGGGCACACATTTTGGCAGCCGATGCCAAACAGCCTGATAAAATCTGTATCCCTCCATAACTTTTGCTGTGAATGAGACATCTTCTCCAAAGTTACTGTACTTATTGGTTATACTGTGACCTATTTGGCAAATATACCCTCTGTGATGGCAAAGGCAATATGGATTACAGATGGGGGGGGGCACACATTTTGGCAGCCGATGCCACACAGCCTGATAAAATCTGTATCCCTCCATAACTTTTGCTGTGAATGAGACATCTTCTCCAAAGTTACTGTACTTATTGGTTATACTGTGACCTATTTGGCAAATATACCCTCTGTGATGGCAAAGGCAATATGGATTACAGATGGGGGGGGCACACATTTTGGCAGCCGATGCCATACAGCCTGATAAAATCTGTATCCCTCCATAACTTTTGCTGTGAATGAGACATGGTCTCCAAAGTTACTGTACTTATTGGTTATACTGTGACTTATTTGGCAAATATACCCTTTGTGATGGCAAAGGCAATATGGATTACAGATGGGGGGGGCACACATTTTGGCAGCCGATGCCACACAGCCTGATAAAATCTGTATCCCTCCATAACTTTTGCTGTGAATGAGACATCTTCTCCAAAGTTACTGTACTTATTGGTTATACTGTGACCTATTTGGCAAATATACCCTTTGTGATGGCAAAGGCAATATGGATTACAGATGGGGGGGGCACACATTTTGGCAGCCGATGCCACACAGCCTGATAAAATCTGTATCCCTCCATAACTTTTGCTGTGAATGAGACATGGTCTCCAAAGTTACTGTACTTATTGGTTATACTGTGACTTATTTGGCAAATATACCCTTTGTGATGGCAAAGGCAATATGGATTACAGATGGGGGGGGCACACATTTTGGCAGCCGATGCCACACAGCCTGATAAAATCTGTATCCCTCCATAACTTTTGCTGTGAATGAGACATCTTCTCCAAAGTTACTGTACTTATTGGTTATACTGTGACCTATTTGGCAAATATACCCTTTGTGATGGCAAAGGCAATATGGATTACAGATGGGGGGGGCACACATTTTGGCAGCCGATGCCACACAGCCTGATAAAATCTGTATCCCTCCATAACTTTTGCTGTGAATGAGACATGGTCTCCAAAGTTACTGTACTTATTGGTTATACTGTGACTTATTTGGCAAATATACCCTTTGTGATGGCAAAGGCAATATGGATTACAGATGGGGGGGGCACACATTTTGGCAGCCGATGCCACACAGCCTGATAAAATCTGTATCCCTCCATAACTTTTGCTGTGAATGAGACATCTTCTCCAAAGTTACTGTACTTATTGGTTATACTGTGACCTATTTGGCAAATATACCCTTTGTGATGGCAAAGGCAATATGGATTACAGATGGGGGGGGCACACATTTTGGCAGCCGATGCCACACAGCCTGATAAAATCTGTATCCCTCCATAACTTTTGCTGTGAATGAGACATGGTCTCCAAAGTTACTGTACTTATTGGTTATACTGTGACCTATTTGGCAAATATACCCTTTGTGATGGCAAAGGCAATATGGATTACAGATGGGGGGGGCACACATTTTGGCAGCCGATGCCATACAGCCTGATAAAATCTGTATCCCTCCATAACTTTTGCTGTGAATGAGACATGGTCTCCAAAGTTACTGTACTTATTGGTTATACTGTGACTTATTTGGCAAATATACCCTTTGTGATGGCAAAGGCAATATGGATTACAGATGGGGGGGGCACACATTTTGGCAGCCGATGCCACACAGCCTGATAAAATCTGTATCCCTCCATAACTTTTGCTGTGAATGAGACATCTTCTCCAAAGTTACTGTACTTATTGGTTATACTGTGACCTATTTGGCAAATATACCCTTTGTGATGGCAAAGGCAATATGGATTACAGATGGGGGGGGCACACATTTTGGCAGCCGATGCCATACAGCCTGATAAAATCTGTATCCCTCCATAACTTTTGCTGTGAATGAGACATGGTCTCCAAAGTTACTGTACTTATTGGTTATACTGTGACTTATTTGGCAAATATACCCTTTGTGATGGCAAAGGCAATATGGATTACAGATGGGGGGGGCACACATTTTGGCAGCCGATGCCACACAGCCTGATAAAATCTGTATCCCTCCATAACTTTTGCTGTGAATGAGACATCTTCTCCAAAGTTACTGTACTTATTGGTTATACTGTGACCTATTTGGCAAATATACCCTTTGTGATGGCAAAGGCAATATGGATTACAGATGGGGGGGGCACACATTTTGGCAGCCGATGCCATACAGCCTGATAAAATCTGTATCCCTCCATAACTTTTGCTGTGAATGAGACATCTTCTCCAAAGTTACTGTACTTATTGGTTATACTGTGACCTATTTGGCAAATATACCCTCTGTGATGGCAAAGGCAATATGGATTACAGATGGGGGGGGCACACATTTTGGCAGCCGATGCCATACAGCCTGATAAAATCTGTATCCCTCCATAACTTTTGCTGTGAATAAGACATCTTCTCCAAATTTACTGTACTTATTGGTTATACTGAGATTGATTTTGCAAATAAACTCATTCGTGATAGCTTCGCTACAAAGTGTAAACCGAGTGTAAATTCACTGGAGAGCGACGTGTTTCCATGATCGCATCTGGTTTTACAGTATTATAGTATCAAAGTCGTTTTCTAGACAAAGTATTCCCAGCAGGTTATTTCAGTGTACATTATAAGGTAAACTGTCTTCCACACGGCACATTACAATATCACGAAACTAATATTAAATTCATCGAGTCTGCTGTTTTCCAGCTTTTACTCTTTATCGCGTCGACTGCAGATCAGTGACAAGTAGCGTACAGAACGGAGCTGGGCAAGTGGCTCCTCCTACTTTGCGCGCTCCCGTGAATGGGGAAACAATTTTTGACGGGGGTAACTACTTTGGCACAACACCTGCAATGCGAACCAAGCTCTTGCAACGGTTGTATAGGGATCGAATGGCCCGTAGCAATGGGCCAGACACCCCATATTCCCGCAACACCTCCCACAGGACACCCCGAGGGACACGGTCGAATGCCTACTCCAAGTCCACAAAACACATGTAGACTGGTTGGGCAAACTCCCATGCACCCTCAAGTATCCTGGAGAGGATAAAGAGCTGGTCCAGTGTTCCGCGACCAGGACGAAAACCGCATTGTTCCTCCTGTATCCGAGGTTCGACTAACGGACGAACTCTCCTTTCCAGCACCCTGGCATAGACTTTCCCAGGGAGGCTGAGGAGTGTGATCCCCCTGTAGTTGGAACACACCAACTACAGGGGGACATGAGGTTGGAACACACCCTCATGTCCTTATTCATGTAAACATCAAAATAAGGACAAAATATAATTCTGACTGCATGTTTATCACTAATGTAACAAAATGGTAAATGCAATTTAAATGCTGTTTTCAGTCAACGTAAAGTTCGCTAAATAAAAATAACATAAAATTTACACAAACTGTACCTAACATACCTTTTCTTTCTGAGTTTACTTTTTTCCCACTTTTTAATCACATTTATACCTAAAAGATATTCAGACAGATTCAGACACATTCATTGAGCTCTGCACAGTTATCCATAAGGAGGAAGCAAAAACTGGGACTTGAAGAAAATGCACGCTGGTAAGAGCTTCACTCGGTTCCATTTTATTTCAAATTCGGTTATTAATAAGTTGTTTGTTTGTTTGTTTGTTTGTTTGTTTTAAAGTTGAATTATTAAAGAGTTTAAACACCACAAAATTACAGACTATGCCCAAATGAAATAAATTCAAACCACAAAATCTACCAATGATGGCTGGAAGTTCACAAAGGAATCCTGAGTATCTTCTAAACAGCCGAAGGACCAGTTTTCATGTTCACACTGAAGAATAATCACGTGCATATCAAGGACACGAAATCTGCTCTTTGAAAAGTCCACTGCCGTCCAGCTGCAGATCTTAATGACCGTATGCACAAGAATGCTGACTTAACTGTGTTGGAAATAAGACCAACATTCTTAGATTTAAATAAGATGCATGAGGATGGAAAGCACTGTATCAAGCACAAGAGCTGTGTTTCATCTTCATAGTATAGTTTAGACTGTTTTGCTTTGTAGTTTATAGTTGATGTCAGGTGGCCAGGTTGGGTTTTTTTATGTGCTAAAGTTCCTACAAACTACAGTGCAGGACTGATCAACTATTGCCACACAATGCAGTCACGCCAAATTCTTTTCACAAATGTGAAATAATTTCATATTAAACAACCTCATTATGTAACTAACCAAGTCTAATATTTTTTCCCGTTTGTTTAAGTTTACATTTAGTTTTCTTTATGTGTCCTAGTTATGTTTAGGCCTTCCGTTACGTCTAAGACGTATTGTTTTTACGTCAAATTGTTAAACAAAAAAAGAAAGAAAAAACGAACAAAACAGAATTTGCCGCTGTTTGTCGTACTATAAATCCTTACTTAAAGAACTGAAAATTGTTTTCCGAGTGTAAATGTTGATGACTTCAGAATAAAGCACAAAGTCATCAGTTAAACCTCATAACCACGGTTTTAAGGTTATTTAACCCGCTCCGTGGACAGTTTTGAAATACTTCTGTTTTATTTGAATTATACCTCATTGAATTTAAGAGACAAATGCAAACTGAACGACAACTCGTTTCTGTCAACGCCACTGTAGCGGAACTGAAATTGTAGAAGCCAAGGTTCAAACACGGAAGTAAATAGCTGTGTACCAGAGCTGGGTAGGCTGGGTGCTCGCTGACCCTGGGGAGAAACAGCTTTAAAAGTATGAAGTTTACCTGCTGAAATAAAGGTAATGTTGTCATCTCCCTGAACCGCAGATGTTGGCGCTTTAGCCGTGTAACGTTTGTTTGACGTATCAGCCGGTGTTATCAACAGAGACACACATGTAGGTCCTTCTAGGAGGACTCCGCTACAAAGCGACAGGGGTGCCAAATCCTCGAATTTACGTCTAATTATTCATTTATGTGATATAATGTATTATTATGTGTAACTGAACTGCATAATTGTCGTACCGGAGACACTTCACCTAGCAGCGTAAGCGAGAGGCAAAGGTAAAGCCTGATTAGTTTAACAACAACACCTGTACCCTTGAACAGACGATTTTCTCTGTCGTCAGTCTGAAGTTATTGCTACAATTGATACGTTTATTATTATCATTCCTTTATTTATTCTGATTCATATTCCTTTAAAAACGCTTGATAGACAAGGTTGAAATTTACAGATGTTTTAAAATCAGAAGATTTGTCAACATTAAAAATTCCTCCCTGTGTTTTTATGTGACCTTTATTGTGTGCTCATCTTAACCATTCCTTTGTCCCATTTTTCATTAGATGCTTTCTGTTATATTCAGAAAAGGCAGCTTTGCAGCCCAGAAGGTAACATACACATGATTTTACCTTTTCATTGCTTTTTGTAGTTTTATAACTTAAAAAAATATATATATCGTGAATATCTTTCCAGGTATTACGCTGGGCAGGTCCTATGCAAAAATGCTGGCCGTCAGCTGGGACTGGGGCTTCTGTTTGTGGATCTGTATCTTCCAGCTGGGCTTCACCAGCTAGTCTCTGGTTTGCAGGAAGAGGAACAGGACAAGCAAAAGCTCTTGCTGTGTTTAGTTTTAATAAGACTGACCTCTTCCATAGAAACCAGAATCATGATGCTTCTTTTTGGATGAGGAGCCAACACTTCCACACTTCTGTTGCGAGGTTGAAAAAGCGAGCACTGCCTGAACCTCCCCCTAGAGAACTCGATCTGTTGCGCTATGACATGAAGGACTTTTTGAAAAGTCCCAGACCTGCCCTCTACCTGGGGTTTTCGGGGCTTGTCCCCTTCGTCTCACCCACCTTGTTTATGGCTGTGACTGAGAGCTACTACCCAGAGTTGGCTTATGCCCAGCTAGCCTATGCTGCCTCCATCATTTCTTTCCTTGGTGGAGCGAGATGGGGATTCGCTCTTCCCGAGAGCAGCCCAGCAAAACCTGACTGGATAAACCTGGCCAACAGCGTCGTCCCCTCCCTCTTGGCCTGGGTGGCCATGCTGATGAGTGACAGCATTGTTCCTGCTGCCACCATGGTCATCATGGGACTCGGAATCTCACTCCATTATGATCTGTCTCTCCTTCCCACTTACCCCAGTTGGTTCAAAGCCCTGCGCGCCATCCTGACCACTGTTGCGTTTTTTTCTCTCTTAGGCACCCTTATAATGAACGGTTCATACCCAGAGAAGAGCATTTTCAGGGATTGATGACATTTGGCTGGACAAGGCATCCCTGGGTTGTGCTAAATCTTTATTTGGGTGATCTGACTTCAAAGTTTTTCTTGATATTGATGATCTCTGAACCTGTTGGGTTGATCTCTGTTTCTAGAAGTTGCCTGTGTTAAATATCATGTTACAAACTGAACTCTGTTAAAGCAAACCAGAGATAAAAATAAATAAATAAAATTCAAGTCGGTCTGTCTACCTTTTAGTAACATGTGTTCCACTTGTTCATGGTAATGTGGACAAAATTTGTTCCATACTGTTTTCTCTTCCACATAAAGCCATTACATTAAACTTGAACCTAGTCTTTCATATTATAGAGAAGAATCATGTGTCAGTGATTTTTAAAACCACTAGGAGACGCCAAAGTCAAGGATGTTCATATTGTATGAAGCAAGAAGGAAAATAAAAGACACTGAAATTGTAATCTTCTTACTGAGTTAATATTTAACACACACTGGGGAAGATAATTGTTCTATCTCCTACAAAATTTGTAAGTTTGCTCACTTTGAAAATATTTTAAAAGAAACAAACAGTTGCTCTGAACCCCATAGCAGAAAAACATGCCTGACTGTTGTGATGCTGGTGTTTGGGTCATACTCAGCATTTCTCTTCTTCATTTGATGCCAAAGAGCTCCGATTATGGTTTCATTTGATCACAACACTTTCTCCCAATTCATCGCAGAATCATTTAGACTGGCCTGAACATGTGTTGCAAGATCTCAGCCTATTACAGCGTGTTGTGTTGAATGAATGATGTCCTTGATGCCTGTGGTCCTAACTGCCTTTAGGTCATTAACAGGCTCCTCCTGTGCGGTTTGAGCTGATCTACCTCTTATCTCATGATCATCCTCATCCAGTGAGGTAAGATCTTGCATGGATCTCCACACTGGGGACGATTGATGGTCATTTTATATTTCTTCCATTTCCAAATAATTGGATTCCTGCTGATGGTCTTATAGCCCTTTTTTCCTACCTGATTCAAAGAATTTGCCCATATTACGTTTTGAGTTGTTAAATGAAAATTGCATATTTTTTAGGCAACATTTGCACTTCAAATTAGCAGCTCCACTGTTACACTGTAGTATTGACATCACCAGGGAAAGCAGTTATTACATAAGACCTGAAGTGGACTAATCTCTACTTAAAGCCTCAGCGATCGAGTGTCACACGAGGCCAGAGACGTGAACACAGTGTAGAATAAAAACCTGGGCTCACTGTACACTAATTGTCTCAGCTGGACAACAAATAATTTTATTGATGTTTGAAAAGAAATGCACGCACATCTTCTAACATTTGTATCCAGATTTATTCACATAAACACCAGCGCCTAATAAAGACATATTTGAAAGAAAGGCAAGAGAAAACAGGGGTGTTGAAGTCCACAGATATCTGAGAATAAAAAAACATATAAGGCACAATTCTACTTCTGTCCCGTATAAAAAGACCCTTTAAATGAACCAATGACCCTCAGATGAAATCCCTTATTAAAAAGTCAAACCTCTCTCAGATGTCACACAATGTGTAAATACAGTATTGCACTTGTTTGTTTGTTTTAGTTTCTTTGGATTTCTTTGTGAAACAGTTTTCCCACCACACGTGGGACTTGGTCAAATTATTTTTGATGATAAGAAGATAAACAAAAAAACAGAAGATTGCAGCAGGTGACTTCTTGGACTTTTTGATTAAATATTAGAGTAACGTTTCTATTCAACAATTAAACCAAAAAGAAATTACCCTGATAAGTGTTCTTGGTTTTCAAAGCCAGAGATGAACTGATCTGAAGTAGATCATGAGGCTTGTTGGAGTACATAAAGCTAGGAGTGCACAATCAACACAACCAACATTTGGAAACTTTGTAGAGATCTTCCTACTCACTGTCAGCCCTGCGTTAGCGCTGCAGGATTTTCTTTGTATGAGCAAAGGCCTGCGGTCTCAGTGGACTGCAGGTAAACAAGGGCAAACAACATATGTAAAAAAGGAGGGAGTGTTTTGAAATTTTAAAAAAAAAGTTGGGTGCACCTTTTCTTGCACTCGTAAACACATGCGGTCACTGAGAACTCTGCTGCCTACTTCTGAATACCCAGACCAGACCGCATGTACTCGTACACCACGTAGCTAATGCTGACGGCTGGTATGACTTTCATGAAATTGGGCAGGATGCCGCGGTAAAGTCCAAAGAAGCCCTCCTTTTTCATAATCTTCTTCACCATCAGATTCATCGGCAGCTGCTCTGAGCCCTCAACAGAAGCTGAGAAAAGAAAGGTAAAGCCAGATGAGTGAAGAAAAAGATCTCCTCATGTTTAAAATCTCTAGATTTTAGAAGTATTGGCTGCTTATAAGCAGCATATGTTTGAAATTAGCTTAGATTAAAGAACTGAAAATTGTTTTCCAAGTGTAAATGTTGATGACTTCAGAATAAAGCACAAAGTCCTCAGTTAAACCTCATAACCACGGTTTTAAGGTTATTTAACCCCCTCTGTGGACAGTTTTGAAGTATTTCTTTTATTTGAATGATACCTCATTGAAGTTAAGAGACAAATGCAAAATAAAACCTATTCCAGTATATTTATGTGGATACTTTTTGGTGGCCCACCATGTTTCAGGTGTTTTATATATCATCATTTGGAAGTCTTAAATTATTTAAACAGAACTTCTAAAGAAACAATAATACTTGACATATTTTACAGTGCTATTTTTTTTAAATTGTAAAATGCAGAACCAGTTGGTAAAAAACAAAGTAGCCGATACTGCTAATCAAATGCACTTGATTACTAATCATCAGCCAGTATGAGCACCTGTATTAAAGCAGAAGTTTTGGCAGTTAACACAACGCCAAGGAGGAAAAACATCAGCAATGATCTTAGAGATGCAACTGTTGCTGCTCATCAGTCTGAGAAGGGTTATAATCATCCTGCAGTGAAAAAGATTATCCACAGAATGTATGATGCTCAGAGAAATTGCAAAAAAAGAGCAAAACCTTACGAGAGCTGTGCACAAATGCAGCAAAGCTTAATGACGAGAGACTAATGAAATCAAACGGAAAACCTCAAGCACTTAAGACCTGTTAAGAATCAGGTGATGTTTTTTAAATCATGTTTTTAAATGATGTCCTATAAAAACTTGGGGCTTTTTTCACATTACTGCAAGTAAAATTTAGATAAAGGGCTTGTTTATGATATTTTGTACTCTTGTAGTTTTACTTTAAATGGTCTCAGCACTCATTCAGGTCCTTTACCGTTTCCTCTCTTGAATACTGAAGCACATGCATGGCTCAAATGTCTAATAAACAGAGTAGTTATAAAGAACTCACATAGATTTATTAATTTTCCATTTAAGCAGAGATTTCATGAAAAAATCTTGAATTTCCTCGTAAAACACTTTATAATCTCTGAACAACTCAGTGGCATTATGGTACTACAAGTTAAATGCAAGCATTAATAAAGGGGGCTATTTCTTTAATAAGGTTTGGTTCACCGTACCTTGTGCTTGCATGCGGGTTCGGATCAGAGCCAGGGGATAGCTGGCCAGCTGGCCGCAGGTGCTGGAAATGGTACCACAGCCCAGCAGCACCAGAACCCCTGGATTGGCTGTGTCTTTGGCATAGTGGGACAACCAGAAGTTCTTCAAGCTCTGGTATGGAATACACAGGAATGAATGACAGATGAGAGTGAGGGTTGATGCATAATATTTTGCAAAATCAGCACACAAGCGATGCTTAAACAGATTAAAATGGAGTTTTCTATGGAAGCATAGTGTTGTAGGTGATTCTGAACCTTCCGAACATTTTTCCAGACAGGAATGATTCATCAGGATTTACCTCATACACTGCCAGATCTATCCCAGCGTAGGGGATAATGCCCAGAATATTGGGAATGTAGCCCTTGTAAAATGCCTTCACTCCCTCATTCTTCAGGACTTTCTTGGCACAGTCAAACATTCCCGAGTACTGTCCGGTTTTCCTTAGGGTCATACGGGTTTTCATCACCTGAAGAGACAAAGATGATTAGTGTGGCTGTTTTACATCAGGCTGCACGTTTGACTTAACGTGTTACTGCATCTTTTATGCTACTGGATTGGTTAAGACATCTAAAATTTGTTTGGACACTAAGATATGATCAAACAAGACACATGAGGTAATTAACAAACCAATAAAACTGCACCATGTATAATGTGGGTGTATGCGTTAGTCCCCGTAGAGAAATTACTCCTCTGCATTCACTCAGTGAAGAAGTGGGCAGCCACCAATGGAGCGCCCAGGGAGCAGTGCGTGGGGACGGTAACTTGCTCAGGGGTACCTCAGTGTAGCCGTTCAGTGGATTCGAACCCCCAACCTTCCGATCATGAGGCAACCACTTTACCTACTGAGCTATCCCTGCCCCCATGTGTCTCCATATTTGATATGGAAACTTGCTTGCCCCTCCTGTGGTGCCTCCTCCTGTTACTATCATCCACACGTGCACTCTTTATGCATCTGTGCTGTAAAGACTACACTTCCACTCACCTCCATGGGGTAGATGGCAGTTTGTGCGGTGGCTCCAGCCAACGATCCTGCCATGAACCTCTCGTGGGACTTCACCTTACCCGGTTCACTGGACAGCAGCTTCTTATACTGGTGACACGGGAACATGAAAACCGAACGGCTCAGCAGGATCACACATCAGTGACAAAAGTGAGTGCTAGTGTTAGTAGTTCTCAACATGTAACATTTAACGTGAACATAAGCTGCGATTTATACTGGAGTCTGTAAAGAGGAGGAGAACTTACCTGTTCATAAGCCATGAATTTAATGGCTGTCTCGGGGGCGATCTTCATGACATTGATACCATTTCCTCTCCACAAAGAAGCCACCCCTCCTTCTTTTAGCATTTGCTTAAAGCCGCTGACCAGGCTGATTTTGTTGGTTGTAGAAGCGTGCACCTGGGGGGAAAAGCACTTTTAAGTTATAACTAAGCAGCAAGGGCTCGAAATTCAATTGCTGAAATTCAAAGTGAGCATCAGAATGGAGAAGAAGGGTGATTTAAATGAGTTTGAATATAGTACAGTGGTTAGCATATAAGCATGGATCCACGATGCCATGAATCATTGGGTCAGGCTGGTGGTGATGGTGTAATGGTGTGGGGGATATTTACTTTGGTACACTTTGGACCCATTGCTACCAATAGAGCTTACCTGAGTGCTAATGGTGGCCATTTCCATCCCTTTATAACCACCGTGTACCCACCTTCTGATGGCTGCTTCCAGGAGCATAATGCATCATGTCACTAAGCTTAAATCAACTGGTTTCTTGAACATGATAGCAAGTTTACTGTACTGATCACAATCCAATAGAGAGCCTTTTGGGGTGTGGTGGAACGGGAGATTTGTATCATGATGTGCAGCCGACAAATCTGCAGCAACTATGTGATGACGTCATGTCAATATGTAGCAAAATCTCTGAGGAATGTTTCCAACACCGTGCTGAATCTTTTCCATGAAGAATGAAAGCAGTTCTGAAGGGAAAAGTGAATCCAACCCAGTACTAGCAAGATGTACCTAATAAAGTGTCTGCTGAATGTATTTATATGGTATTTTTTAAAAACAGGATAACCCAAACTAACACAAGACCAGCATTTTGAAGCACACTTATCACCACATGGACCAATGCACACATTTAGTAAAAATCCAGTTCCTGGAGAAAAGGACCGATGAACAACCCAACAGGAATTTTATAAAATCTAAAAGAAATCTTGACCCACCTGCATGAACACCTTCATTCTGTCCAGAGGGGCGGTTCCTGTACGGGACACAGCACCCGCCACTGCTCCTGCAGACAGCTGCTTCCACCACAGACCTGTCGTCTTCTCTTCCTCTGTGAACTCATCTGGGATGGTGAGGCTGTCACCAATGTCCAAAACCTACACCCAATACAGTACAATCAAGTCACAGTCAAAGAGACTGACGGCTGAGAATAGACTGTCTATAAAAGATGCACATAGCCTCTGGGACAGTCTTAATCCTGTAACCTCTGTAATTATTAGTAGAATTATTTATTATTTACAAAAATAAATAAAATATTCACTCTTTAAAAAATAGAATACATTTATCAAATAATAAATCCAACATATATTTATTAATACTAAAAAATAAAATAAAAAATACCCCCATTGCAGTTCCACCTTTAAGGTCCAGTAAGACCATAAGTTGCTCCTGCACTTTTCTTTTCCCAAGCTAACTACTCAGTTATAAGGTGTTTTTTGTTTTGTTTTTTCACAGTGAACAAGTACCGGTAATGCTCTTTGATAATTGGGCTCGCTTGCTAGCACTGGCTAATTAGCGCTATCCCCTTTTCCAAAATATACAGAAAAAAAAAATCACGGAAATGGCCAAAATGTAAAATAAATAAAGGCTTTAACACAATCTAATGACATGTTGGCTAGGTCAATCATTTGGATACTATGCTGTTACAGTAAGTTTGTCAAAGAAAGCTAAATAGTCCCTGAAAGCTGGTGAAATTGCAGATTTGCGTGTGATACTACTGTCAAAACATAAGAGCTTTATTCTATATTCTGATTTTGTCTCTTACACTACCATTTTGAATCCTTTTAAATGCAGTTTAGAAGGAAGGAAGAACCCTTAAAGGCCCTTTCTGAACTGAGCGGTTTCTGTCACACTTCAAGCCTTATTATAGAACAAAATGGTTTGCATCAGAAGTTAGTGAGGGTGGTTTCTGCCTATGCAGCCACCCTTTGGAAAACCCAGGAACTATTTTAGCAATCATTAAACCACGTCTTTATTAATAAATGTAAAGGTGTCAAAACTAGACTACTCTGCAGATGAACTTTTAGCTAAGCTGGGCAGCCTCATAACCACACATTCCCAGCTTCACCTTAAACGTAATGCCTAGAAGGATGGGACACATGCCATATCCTTATCCAAAACTTGCATAACTACAGGTCCATGCTGCGAGATCAGTTACATCACTGCGCGTCACTGACGTAAAGTTGCCGTTTTGAGATCACAGATGCAGCAGGGGGGGTTTGGTTTTTGTTTTTTTTTACTTTTACCACTGCAGTAATGTATCAGCCTTTTTTTAAACAAACCACAAATAACAAATCTGCCCCCTTAAGACATTTTTAAGGCAGGAGTTGACGGCTAACATTAGTTTTAGTTTTATCTGCAAATAGAACACTGTGTTATAAAATTATATTTGGCTAGAAATTTGCCTTGGCACCCTTGAAGCTTATATTACCTGTGCATTACGTCAGGTATGATGTGTTTTTAAAGAATGCTAGTCAGCGGCTGGGCCTCTTCATACCTGACATGATGTAAAGGTGAAAATATTAACTTGTGTTCTCCGGTGGACATAATTGCTACACTATTTCTAAACTACCTCAACCATGCCTCAGCTAAAGATAATAATACTTTTACCCATGACCAGATGACAACCAAAACTCAACATCTGAATACAAGAACCTACCATGTCCACATCCACCTCATACAGCCAATCATCTTCCAAGTCGAGGAAAAACCAGCTTTCCTGACGTTGCTGTTGCTGCTGGTGAGGCTGCAGCAGAACCAAGGCCATCTCAAGCCTTTGATAAGGCTGCTAGCTCTAGCAGTTCTAACAAAGGACAAAGTCCCTCCTATAAACACCAGTTCTCAGACCCGTCAGGATCCTTCACACGATTCTGATCAAGGGCCCAGACAGAGGTCGACAGTCCGCAGAGCAACGCACTAAATCCAAAGAGCTTCGGCTTGAACGCTGGAAATAACAAGACCTTGTCATTGCCATAGATGCTCCCAACAAGTCATCAAGTCTCACAGACGCATCATCTCGGATTCTTCTCTCCTGTTCCTTTCTAGACTAAATAGTCTTCCTCTCACCTCCTCCAGTCCTCCTAAATGATACACTAATCCACCCACAGCTCAGGCTGAAATTAGCTCATCTCTGCCAAGCTTAGAAACCAAAGGTTAATTAGACTTCCGAGCTTATGCCAGTGAATGAACTCAGCGAACGCTAGAGATTAACCACTGACTGAAAGTGGACGCTCCTCTAGCACGCAACTGTACTTAAATATAGGCAGCAGCCCTTCAGGGTTTGATTATTCCCTGATAATCTAATAAAATGTCAGAGTTTCATGTTTGCTCCATTCAAGAAGATTTCTTTTACCATTCAGAGTTCATTTCATTCACAAGTGACAAATTCTTCAGACTCCTCCCCCCTTTCATCTGCCCTGGTCATGAACGAATCACACTACTCATCTGTTGCCAAAATTCCCCCAAATCCGTTATTGTGTGTCACCTCTCTGTGACAGAAGCCTGCACTGCAACTAAAATATTAACAGTATGCAGAGTTTAAACTTCAATATATATATAGATTTTTATTTTTTTTTTACCTAAAACACACACCAACCCATGTCCAATAATAATAAGAAATACGGCATCTTCTGCAACAAAACCAGCCATTGAAGTAGTGCAAAACAACACCTGGAATTGCCTGCACCAGCCACTGCAACCACACCAACTACTCAAACATCAGCAACAACTGCAACCATCTGAAAGTAATGCCAACTACTGCAAACAAAGCAAACGCTAAAACAACAGCGACACATACAGCATAATGTAGAGATAGTGAGTAGCACTCCTTACCGTGGTGTGCTTCCAGTAGCGGACGATCTCCTGCAGGTTGGTGGCTGGGTTAAACAGGAAGTGCTCTCGCCATTCATTCCAGTCCACAGTCATGGTGCCATCCACATCAATACTGTAGGTTAGATGCTTTTTTATTTATTTAAAAACTAAACCACTGAGGCTGTATACTTAATATGCCACTGCTCTACTTTCATGTTCTGCTACTGTCCTCACTGGCCCCTCCAGCCCCACTTCCCTCATCAGTTACTGCATTTTGTGTTTACTTTAGTTCCACTGTTATGTGTACTCCTGCACATGTGCAGCTTCAAGCTTTGCTTATGCAAATCCTGTGCATTACAGTTCAGTCCGTGCTGCAGCATGAACCACAACTGACAACTGACTGTATTTATATGTATTTACTGTTCTTGTGTGTGTGTGTGTGTGTGTGTGTGTGTGTGTGTGTGTGTGTGTGTGTGTGTGTGTGTGTGTGTTGATATTTTGAATATAAAATAATGATAAGATAAATATAATTAATATTTTAAAAATAACATGATAAATTAACGCACATGCTATAATACATGAGTGAAGTGAGCAAGCATGCAGGCCTGGCCAAAACCACCAGTAACATGTTTTTTTTCCTAGTTTCTGTAAATAATGAAGGATTTATGGAACAAACTGTAATTCTGATAAACACACAGGGGTTTTCAGAGTTTTAATCAATACCAGTAGTTCTTTTATTCTCACTAAACTGCTACTGTGTGTTAAAACCATATGTTACTCTTTCTTTACATCCAAATGTGTAGTGAGTTTGAGTATCAGCATGACATTAAACACACCAATAAACATATTCTGACTGACAAGACGTGGCTTGGTCCAAAGTCAGCGACCAGCCGTGCACTTGCAATTCGAAAATATTATTTTCTGGTGTCGACGCGCCGCGTCAGGAGTGTAAAACATCTTGCCAGCTCCTTATCATGTGCACTCACTCCTCTTTTCAGCCAAACCACACACTGAGCCAGTTATCAGTCGCTCACACGGTTCCCACCTTTAACTTGCGGCGCGTCAGGCTGCTTTCTTTCTCGTCTTGCTCGGGACACTGCTGTAATAAATAAATAAGCTGAAATACCTTTGAAGGATTTTCTCTGCATGCTCTTTGCTGATTTCCAGCCCCAGATCAGCAAGTGACTGCCTTATCTCCGTAATGTCTATACGACCTGTAGAAAGTAAGCATTTATTTCTACTTTTTCTCTTTTTGTGCATTTTCAATATTAAAATGTGCTACATATTAAAATGGCACCGTACCATCTTTATTTTTGTCCAAGCTCTTGAAGGTCAGTTGTAATTTCTTCTCATGTTCTTTCAGGTACTTGGAGAACTCGCTGAAGTCGAGCCCCTCATCTTTGTTTCTGTCTCCAGAAGAAATGATTTTCTAAAGGGGGAAAAAAACACACCCACACACAGAATATTAGCAATCATTCTGCTTCGTGTTGCCGTACCTCATTTGTTTGCTGCAGCCGGGTGTTTGACCTCCTCATAAGGCGGAGGGAGAGGTCTGGGTTCTGCTGAGCCATAAGGGGAGTCTTCCATCTCCTGCTCAAACAGCAGCTGGCTGATTGTGGCGGTTGGTGGCAGAATAACGCAGCAAAATGCTCCTTTACTTTATCTCAACTCACTCTCTGTGTTTTTAGCCTTCTGTCTGCCCGAGTTACTGCCATTGCTTTCACAAGTGTTGACGATGTCCCAAGATCAAGACAAAAAAAATCCATTGTTTCTCCAGGCTGAAGCGAATTAATGGAAACAAAAATAACGCCTGGTACCAAATCTGTTATGAGCATTGGCTCTTTGTTAAGACGTAAACCAGCAAATGAGAACTGTCAGTATGTTTGTATGAGAGCACAAAGGAGGAGAGCATTATAGTTTTGACAGATGAATTTTTGCTCCGAATGAGGGCACTGACCAAATTAGGTTATCTGTCTTACTACCCATTTATTACACAGTTATGTGCGGGGAATGTGCAGTTGTTTGATTAGTAAAGGTGGGACCTTCCACTTACAGTCTCAGCCCACAGTAAAAGTTCACCTTTGAGACAGCTTTAAAAATTCTAGAGCAGTTTTTTTTCCAATCCCTTCAGCTCTTTACAGACGCCTGGGTGTCCTGAGTGCCATTCCAGAGAATTCAGAGTTTGTCTTCACTACTCAAGCTGTTTTCAAGAAACTGAAGAAAATACTTTTAAGCCATGACAACAAAGCATGCACGTGGAAATAACCTCTCACAGATACTACACTTTCAGAGTAAGAGCATTTTCAGCAGCTACACAAAAGTGACTGTTTGTGACTGTGGAGGAGAGCTTTAGTGTTAGTTTAAGGACAAGACTGCTGTCAGATCTTTTGGAGCCTGTTGTGCAGGTATATGGACTTAATTGCCTTGCTCAAAGAAAGGAAGGGCATGCAACAATATTTAGAATCTAGATGGCTTAAGAAATGCTTTTAACCCTAACTAGGCATGGATAAACTTGAAAAACAAGTACTTAATAGTATGTCTGTGAAGGTTCTCAGTCATCCAGGTCATCGTATTCTAAGGAGATTGGAAAGAAAAGCGTCTGGACTTTTTTAAGTTTCTTGAAGATGTTTCACCTCTCATCTGAGAAGATTCTTCAGTTCTAAGAGCAAGAGCAAGTCCTTAAAAGCTCCCAAAGCTTCCTAGGAATTTGAACTTCTGCTGATGAGGTGCCGTGGGAACTTTTACTTTTTCCAACTTGTGAAAATATTACTGAGGCTGCACTACACCGCTCTCGCTTTTATCTCTGGCTGAACTGCAAATCTTAGGTGTCTAGAGGTCCAAAATAACCTGGGGTGTAACAATCAGCTGATGAGACGATTATGTTATAATTGCACTATTTTGTCAGTCAAAAAATTAGTACCACGTGCATCCTCTCAAAGACAGACCTTTGCCTGCGAAAATCGGACACTTGGTTAAAAGTCAGTGTAATGCGCACAAAAAATAAGAATCCAGTCATCATAAAGATCGGTAACGAAAACAAATAAATAACCTTCTAAGAGTCAATCTGACTGCACTTGGCTGCTCTGGCGGCTGTAATTTCACTTCTTTTAAGGTTAACGCTGCCGCTACAAGAAATATTTGTTGTGGTTTTCTCTCCGTATTTGGGATTTCTGCGCACTCCTGTTTGGATCCGTTACTCTACCTGAGCTGCCCCTTTCTCAGCCTTGATGCCCATAGCATCCAGGCCTGCCTTCAGCTCGGACACATCCACTTTTCCATCCTTGTTAGTGTCCAGCTTGGCGAACAGCTCTTCGTATGCTTTCGACGCATTGTCAGCGCATCGACAGTCCGTAAAAAAGAGCTTCCTCGCCACCTGATACATCTTAAAACTATAAATGAAAAACGTCGCAGGCCTGTAGAGCTCCACGCACACACACACACTAACAGAAACTGGGTAAGCAATCTGATGTGGCAACTGATTCCTGTGGCTTGCGCTTCTGGTTTCAGGACTTCCGCGGTGTAGCCTAGGGAAGTGATAGAAAAGTCCTTATGGGTCGGCGTCGGTGTAAAGTCCAGCGGGCACACGATAATGTGCAGATTTGGCCAACAGAGAGCTTTTTGTGGATGAGGTAGGAGCGCTGTACAGATCGGTGGAGGGACTCGGTTGACTTCGCCTTGGGAGACCTCCTCTTTTTAGTGCCCACACGCACACGCTCACGGAGACACACCCTTCAACAACAACACACGCGCACTGCTCTGTTACTACTACTCATGGGCGGCATTTCAACATTTCCTCACAAGTCAACTATAGCTTTTTCTCATCCTCTCAAGTCTTGTCCACCTTTAGGCGTTTTTACTTGGTTTGCTGTGGTGGAAACGTCCCCACGCGAACGCACGCACGCGTTCAGACTGTACAGTAGCCTAGTGTGCAAGGATCGTCATCCTGTACCCATCGGTCTGCAGTACAAAGTCGGTATAACTTATCTTTGTCTATCCGGTGAGTCATACTCAAAAGAATCCGGCAGCTGTTCTGGGCAAAATTAACCCCATAAGCTTGTAATTGCCTCAAAGCACGGGAGGGGTGCTCTTCAAGGCCACTTTGACATATTTTGTTTAAATCTTTCAGAGAAATTGTACATCTTCATGTTTAATTGGACCTTCCTTTTCTCTCATCCTGCTTGGGAACAGCTTTTTAACCGCTACTAGGGATGGGAAAAGTTTCTAGAATAACACATATGCTGTTAAATTGTGCAAGTTGTGCAACAGTTTATTGGCTGTACAGTTCCTACGATGTACCACCAGATGGAGACAAACGTCAAATAACTAAACAGCAGCTGGTTTTGCTTTCTTGTAGTAATCTGTCCAATCAGTGCTGCCGAAAGAGGAGGCGGGCTTCGGTTTGCAACAAACATAAAGCTGTTATCCTTTCACATCCGGTTAGTCATCAATAGCTTCAAAGTAAAATAACCAAGAAACAAAACGGCAACAGAGAAAAGGCTGACATATTAAAAAAAAGGCAAATGTTTGTGTGCTCCTGGGAATGAGAAAAGAGGATTTCTTAAATAAAGTGTTAGCTCTTAAAAACAAAAACAGGTCTTGGAATTGAAGCAACACATTTATTTGAATTTTAAAATCCCCGCGGATCATCAGAATCGCAAACACACACATCCACATATAAGCTACAAGATCTACAAAGCACTGTTTTACTGTTTTACTTATTATTGCTTTCTTTTAGTCGTGTGAAGCGAACCTGCAAAGTAAGAATGCCATTGCTCTACTTAACGATTTGTGTTTTGCGGTGTACATGACAATAAACTTCTTGAATCTTGATCTTATTTATTTATATTTTTGTTTCCAAGGACCCAAACTTGTAATTTAAAAAAAATCTGATAAACAAATACGTTTTACAAAGCACTACCCATCATGGATTGGCCTCCACAAAGCCCAGGCCTCAACATTATTGAATCAGCGTGGGATCATTTTTATCTGAGAACAAAACAAAAGGTAGCCAACATTCAAAGAAGACCTTTGAACTTTTTCACACCAATTCCATGCTGCACATGAAACGTGCGCTTTTATTTTGAAAGATCAAGATAGGATAGAGCTCTGCCCGTACTCTGAGCCGATGACGGACTTTTGTCACCAGTAGCTTCACCATCCTCCCACAAACACCAAGCTGGTTCTGTCTGTGCTTCACAACAATGGGGCAGTAATGTCAGCGACCGGCGACACCGGAGCATCTTTTCAAAGGCACTGAAGCGGTGTATGGATTTAATGATGATGAAAAAGAAGAAATTCAAGTTCAAGGTGGATTTTGACCTGGACGAGCTGTCGTCGGTCCCCTTTGTCAACGGTGTCCTCTTCTGTAAAGTCAGGCTGCTGGACGGCGGCTTCTCCGAGGAGTCTTCTCGGTGAGGGTGCTTGGCTTTGATTCAGCCACTCAAACGTTGACTGACGGCGTGCTGTTCAGTCCGCAGGGTGAACTAACTCGTGCCTTTAGGAAATGTTAACAGCTAACTAAGCTAATGGGCTACAAGAACATAGTTAACGTCCATTAGTTGTGTGCCAATAACGTTAATGGTGTAGGGCTAATTAGTTTCTTCTGGTCGGTGCTAGTTTGCAGCATCGCGTTGCTTAGTTTTAGTAGCTTTGGGTGTTTGGTGGTAACGTTCATTTAAACAAGTGTCCATTTGGAATTCCCTGGTTAAATTTTAGGCCCACTTCTTCGCTTAGTTGTGGAAATAAGTACTGAGGGCAGCTCACTCGTCACATAGCTGTCACAAAGCTGAATATTACTCCTTAAGCTTTTCGGTGCTGACTCAATGGTGTCAGTTCCATATTTTGCCATGATGTATTCACTGAAGTAGTGGGATGTGTTTCAGTGTGTTTAATCAACCTCCCGTTAATCAACATATGAACCCGAGTTCTAATGCAAGGACTGTGTATATTGTCATATCCCCATTTCGTCAGAAAATTGTTTCACTTCTTGTGTATAGTTGTATGTATAGCTGACCAGTCTTCACCTACCAGGCCAGCAACTTAAATTTTAAGTGTGAAGTTTTCTTCCTAAAGTTTATAAGATCATGCCAATGTAGTAAACATCAGTGTTATCAAATTGAGACGAGCAAAGATAATCATCTCATCTGATTATCTTTATTTTCATTAACTCTCAGATTGAATAATTAGACGATTACTGGCTTATACACTATTACATTTCAGTTTTTGTATACTCAGACTGTTAAATGCCTTTCCTGCAATACATACATACTAGAGCTGGGAGAAAAATTGATAGTGTTGCGGTGTTGTATGGATACAGGGGCATCAAATCTCGATATTTTATTATCTCTGGAAATACTCTGAACAAGAGGGCTCATCTTATGGACCGCCATCATGAGGTAATGTTATCCGAGCAAACTTACATTATATCCACTCAACCGAAAAACCATCCAACACTGGATACACTTAGCTTGGCAAGGCTGCTTGATGGTTGTATTGAATTTTTTGCAACTTGTGGTGACTAAATGGTTGTCCAGAGCACTCAGGACCACTTTTGATTGCAAGATGATTGCACAGGTCGCATGATAGGAATCAGCTTTTCTGCAAACAGTCGCAGCTTTGGTAATCTGTGAGCCACACTAGGGCTGCATGCTGAGCGCTGTCAGTATGTTTGTTCAGTGTTCATGGAGAAGTCTAGAGAAGGTCACTGTGTCCTTTTGGGTTTAGAGACAGGATCTGATAGTGTGCCAAGAGAGAGGAACTGTGGTGCTGCATGAGGAAGTCAGGAGTGCCAGAGAGGTATGTGAGGGTGGTATAGGAAAGTGAGACAGTGGTGAAGCGTGCGTTAGGACTGACTGGTGGAAGTGGGATTAGATCAGACATCAGCTCTGAGTCTTCTCTTGTGTGCAGTGGTGATGGACAGGCTGACAGATGTGGTCAGGCAGGAGTCTCTGTGGAATATGTTGTTTGTAGATGACATTGTGATCTGCAGCGAGAGACCTGGAGAGGGGGAGGTATGCACTGGAGAGAAGAGCAATGAAAGTTATAAAGAAACGAGAGAATACATGTGTTACTGAGAGGAGACAGGTATGGCTGTGAACATGCAAGGAGAAGGGACGGTGAAGGTAGATGAGTTTAAATACCTGGGGTCAACCATCCAAAGCAACAGACACTGCACAAGAGAGGTGAAGAAGTGAGTGCAGGCAGGGTGAGGAAGAGTGTCAGGGTAATTTGTGACAGAGGGATAGTAACACGAGTGAAACAGAGATGGTAGTGAGACCTGCTATGATGGATGGTTTGGACACTGTGACACTAACAGAAAGACAAAAGGCTAAGTTGAAGATGTTAAGATTTTCAATTGGAGTGACCAGAATGGGCAAGATTAGAGTTGGGGTTAGATGGAGGCCAATGAGCCGCTCTGGTGACCCTGAAAGGGAAAGAAGTATCAATAAGAGCTTGAAATTTATATTTCACAGTTAGCTATGTCGCTGTTTGTTATTTCGCTGTCAGTAAGCAGTACCAGTTAACTTAAGTATGTGGTTGGATTTTAGTTATAAAAACACACAGAGCTGCCCAGTGTTGCTCAGATATATGTGAAGCTTCCCATAACATTAAGACAGTGATGGACAGCAGCGCTAAGGAGAAGAGACTCTGAGCCAAATGACTCATTTGCAGCTCTCGTGTCAATTCAGAGTAACAGGACAAGTTGTTCAAGTGATGGAGTAATTCCTTTACTTTCTACATTTTACAGCAGAGCTTCAGAATTGAAATATTAATTTTAAGCGTTATATTGTAGCATTGGGCTCAACGTAAGATGCACATTTTTCATTTTTTAAATGAAAAAAATCTAAGGCTCCTGCAACAAACTCATTTGCAGCATCACTCTAAAAACCAAACCACGGGAAAATCAATTGAAAATTCAGAGTTCTAAGTATGCACATTAAAAGGCCCACCTACTCCTGAGCGTGTGTTGGCCACATTGATACATCCTTTCCATAAACAGAATCGACATGTGCAGTATCTCTGTTTGTACATCTACAATTAACATCCAGGAAATGACAACCCAGCTGCACAGGGTTTGTGTCTTTTTCTTATTGGCTAATAGGTGGTCTTGTGACACATGAGCTTTGCAGCTTACCTCAGCCAGTTGTAGTGGTTTGTGTGGAAACACAATTTGCAAGCCAAAAAAGTCATTTAAAACTAACAAATAACGGAGGCTGAGAAAAAGCTGCTTGGACAGCTTAAAAGGGGTTGCTTAAATCTCAGACTTGAATAAACCTAAACATGCACATCTCTGAGAGAAATGTTTCATACTCAAACAGCACCCTGTGACAGCTCCGCTTGTCTAAAATAAATTCAGGTTGCCACATTTCGAACAGAAGAAAGAATGTAAAGGAGGAGTTACTCGACTTTTAGCTTATAAGGTGGCAGAGGTGTGACATATATAAACTGGTAAACTCTGCAAATTAAAAGTGTCAAAATATTTGACCACATACACATTAAAATAGTTGTTATAAGGAACCGCATCATGAAGTACCAGCTTTTGGCCATGACAAGAAGTGACCTTTTGCAGAGTTGTCCCCCTAAGTATGTTAACTGTGTCAACTTAAAGCTGTTCCTACAGCATGCCCATTAATGCCTTTCACTCATAAATTAGACGGGTCTTTAACACTGGATAAAAGCAGCAGCACACATCGTTTTGTAGTTTTTGTAGGCTTTAGGGATTACATGGGCTTCACTCTGATTATATAACAGGCTTCTGTTAGCTAAAAAGGTCCAGTCTGTGCTTGACAGTGTGAATTAGGATGTTTTCAGATGTCATGTCAATGTCATCCTTTTATTATTTTTATGAAATCTGCGGTCTTTTCCACGTGTAAGTAACCACTTTAAGAAAAGAAGGAAAATAAAGATGAAGCCAAACAAAGTTCTGTCCCTAATTAATCCCTAATTGGCTCGACAGTGTTTTATACTCAACCCATTGCTGATTTAATAGGATTTTTCTTTCTTTCTTTCTTTTTTTAACATCAGTTTGGTTTATGTTAGACCGCCCCAAAAACTAGATTTCCTCTCAGACTCTTTTAATCTTCCAAACTGGAAGTGGAAGGGAAGTTTTCCTTTGGTGTAGCTTTTCATCTGATATGCACGGCCATTTCTGGAAAAAACAGTTTGTTCTATTTCTATAAAGATGCATCTTTGAAAACATGACAGTGAAAACATCCAGAGTGATCTAATCGAGGTCTGAAAGCTTTGCATCCAAACAGTTGAAAAGATTTGTATTTGTGGAAGCATTCCCGTGTGAAGTCTGCCTGCAGTCGCCTTTTAAAGAGCATGTGTTGTTTAACAAGAGACCCGAGCCGTGTAGAGGGATGACAGAGATGACCTCTGCTTGTGCTTAAAACCAGACTTAGTCATAACGCACGCTAATAGGATTTTGATGCGCGGAGAAGTGCAGTGAACCACAGCGCATAAACTCGAGTCAGAATTCCCGAAGCACACGGTGTGTCCAGCTGGCTGGGAGTTCCCTCTCGACTCGGGGAGTTCGCTGTCTGAGATTTATCAACCTCAGGATGGAGTCAGCGTTTGTGAAACATTAGTCATGCATCTGCTGCTTTTTATTTATAGTAATGCAGGGATACAGGGCAAAACGCAGCCCTGTATGTTCATTCGGTTTTGCCCATCTTAAAAAGGATCTGCACACCCTGCTAATTGTTGTAGTCTTAACGCTCCTTTCAGATTTCAGGCTTGTTACATCATTTTTATTTATACTGTATTAAAAAGTCTTTGTGTGTGTGTTGAAATCCAGCTGAAGCCAAACCAAATGAATGGTGTGTAAGCTACCAGATGGAAGCTGGTTAGGTGAGTGGGAGAGGAGAAGATGCCAGTGAAAGTGAGGCCATCTGCGGTATCGTAATTCTGCCCACGCTCAGTCTTTCTCTTTCACTTCGTCTCATCCTTTCACTGACAGCAGGCTGCACCTCACAGTCGTTTTAACCTCTAGACGGTGGAGGATTTGCCGCTCTCTTTTTACTTTCGTGCCAGTAAACACCACACCTGCTACCAAAGCCCCTGGATTTGTCAGTTAAATGAATCAATAGGAGAAATTAAGGCTGTAATTAAATAGCTTGCTTATTAGGTGCTGAGAATGAGCACATGGGCTCGTATTGGCAGCTTGAACGGATGCCCTTAAGCAGGGAAGAGATGCGGGAAATGTTAATCCAGCAGTCTTTCAGCTGAAGTCACTTCATTTGTTACGTAACAGAGATTGAAATTTATGAAATGAAGTTTCTGAGGGCGGGTTGCGTGGCTGTATACATGATTTGGGCTGGCTTTCACTTAAAATGTCGTGATACATTTGCGTGTTTGTTTTGGTAGCAAATCAAATAATTACAATAGATTAGAACTGATATGTTTGTTGGTTTGTTTGCTCTTTAGAATACAAATATTTATTTCCCAAATCCCTTCTGTATACAGCATACAATGCAAGTAGAGTCGAAAACAATAAAAAATACTCAAATGATTTTATCAATCATGCCAGTGTTTGCACCAGCCTCTACTCGTTTAAATCTAGAGGCCAAGTTGTGAATTAGCTTTTCAGGCTCCAGCATACGAATCAAACAAACATGTGACCTTACTGGGTGCTTAAAGCTGGTGTCTGTGTGTCCATACAGGGAACCTGTGCAGGCAAACTGTGTCCGATGGAAGAAACGGTTCTCTTTCCCGTGCAAGATGAGCGCCAACGCAGGCACAGGTGTTCTGGACCCCTGTGTGTGTCGTGTGTCTGTCAGAAAGGTAAAGTATTATGATTTAGCCTTTTTCCCACCACTCTCATCTCACCCCAACCGGTCACGGTAGATAGCTGCCCACCCTAAGCCTGGTCAGTCCTTCTGGACAAAGTTTCCCTGTCCTGAGTTGATGCCTCCTGACGTTGTGATAATGAACAGAGACTTAGCCATTACTTGAGTCATAGTGGAAATCAGGACATAAAAAACTGGATGTATAAATCACCTGTTATGTTTGAAAAAGCTGCTTCAGGAGTTTGGTTTGGGGTTTTTTGGCTTTTCCTCCAAATAAGCTATTTTTCTGGCCCCACACAAGTTACACTGTCTACACTAAGTTTGTGCAACGTTACAAGGCACTACAGCTTCATTAACAACCCAATGTCTCTGGCTCTTTGGCTCAGAGTTCTACACAAAAGTTGTGCAAACTCCTGTAACGGACACAGTAAGCCAAGGAAACTAATTTACTTTAGCTTTACTAGAGTAACTAGTACATGTACATATACTCCCTATCACACAGTGTACACTGTCAGTGATCTCTACTCTAGTTTGTTTATTATTATGTATACCTGCCCAAAGACTGCAGATAGAAATCGGCTAGTATCTAAATCTGGTCAAAATCCAATTTTTTTTTCTTATGAGATCAGTATTTTTGTGCATTGTCCCTGACAAATAAAGAATAAAACACAAAGTGTTTTCCCCAGTTCAGCTGGTGAATGGCTGTTTTCTTCCAGGACAATCACAATCTCCTAGATAACCATCTCCAATAGATCTAGTCTCTGGCTGTGGGCATTCATGTTTTCATGCTCACTATTGCACAAAGAGGAATTGTTGGCTTAGTTTCTATATTTGTAATATTTTGAGTTTACCATGTGACGTTCCCTGAGGTGACATATGATCTCATGCAATATAAACTAAAATCCAATTAAACTGAATCTGAAAGCTATTTCTGATGTGTTTCTCCCTTTGTTTTAGGAGACTCACAATATTAAGTAGTCAGATAATCCCTATGTTTCCTACATGGGTGCTTCCTTTTTACCAATGTAATTGTTTTTCTTTTCATGTTGTTGAAAATTTCCCATCACAGCTATTTGGATGCAACTTTGAAAGTTTTCTGGTGATAAGAACATTGTGTTTAACAACTGTAAAGTTTTACCTTACCTTACCTTTATCCCCTCAACCTTTTACTTTAGCTTTTAATTATTATACCTTTTTTAAATTACAGTATCAGGAATGTAGAGAATAAACTGATGTTTTTAATTTAGTGTTTCCCCCACAAAAAAATTCAAGGATCAGTTCAATATAAAACATTAGCATGACAGCTGGAGACAACTTATGGAACCTTTTTTTTTAACAGTATCAAGTCATTTTATTAATGTTATGTTTTTGTTTTTGCTTGTCTTATGCAGGAGCTGAAGGGTGGAAAGGCATACGCAAAGGTAACTCATTACAGGTTTACAATGCGCTACCCCTGTCCTCTGAGCCGAACCTCCAGGTCACCCAGATTTTACAGTAATCAGCCATATTGAAGTAGCTAGCCTTGTGAGCATGTAGCAAACAGATGGCCTTCACTGCCTGCAGGTTGGCTCATTATGTTATGCCTTTTCTATTTAGTTGAAAGTAATTATTTAATGAGCAAACTAAACCCTATTATTATACATACTTAAGTAGGTATCCCTTTCCTAGCTTATCATTTGAAGAAAAAGTGAACTGTAAGATTTGCTGATATTGTTTTATTCAAGTTTGTCTCCTGTCCTTCTTGATGTCATTTTCCACCCAGAGTTTGTCATATTGCTGACTGGGAAAAAGAGCCGTCTCCTCAGGGGCAAATAACAAAACACAAAGGTTACCCTGTGTCATTCTTTCTTTCTCCTTCAGCTTGGTTTTGCAGATCTGAATTTAGCAGAGTTTGCCGGCTCAGGGAATACAACCCGCAGATGTCTGCTGGAAGGCTACGATACCAAAAATACTCGTCAGGATAACTCCATTCTCAAGGTAACAGTCTGATGTGACTTCAGTGACACAAGTGCGGTGTTTTTCCTAAACTCAGAGAATCACACTGGAAAGGTTTTTGCATAAATGTTGCTAGCAAAGATGAGTCGTTCAGTGGAGCCAGAAATAATCCATGGCCATAGATGAGAGGTGTCACCTGTGGGAAATAAAAAGGATCGTGCAGATTCGTGCAGGCCCACAGTCGTTATTTGCTGTTTTTCATGACCCCTCAATCAGTGAGCACATTTTTGCTGACTCCAAAGCTAAAGTGGGCAACTTTTCTGAAGTTGGCCAAGTTGAATGGAAGTAAAACCCAAGCTAACTTTTTTTTTTTCTTTCTCTCCACAGGTTATCATCAGTACACAGCTCATGTCGGGGGATCCCTGTTTTAAAACGTGAGTTAAGGCAATTTTTTGTACGTCTCTGCAGAGTCTGTGAGCAGAGATTGTTAACTGAAAAATGTTTAAACTGGAAAGTCATTTAAATCCAATCGTTTTCAGACTAAAACACTAATCATGCTCTTTTGTGAGCTGTGCTTATCTGGATTTGTGGATAATACAGCTAGGACAACAAAACCGACCCAATGACCTTTCCTGCACCGTAACTTAAAACCTCTTTGTTCTCTCAAAACGGCTACATTTGATGCACCGGCGCTGTTGCTTGTGCTCTGTCTTTACAGGTATTATTATTTCCTCAGTTATTCAGTTTCATATGACTAAATTAAATTATTACCACAGCTCTAGCTGTGTGCGTACTACTTACAGGTTTAAACATTGAGACTTAAAGGTTTCTCTGGATACAGGATTTTGCTACTCTGAAGTGACTGTGAGCTTAAGCTGTCATTATTTAAAGCATTGAGTAATAGCTTGTACATAATGTGTTATATTGTATTTTCTAATCCTTTAGCAGTTTTGTCTTTTTGTCTTTGCTTAGGGTTTAGTTGATGCATTTAAGTATTGGAGTAGAACATAAAGGCCAGTTGTTTTGCCTCTGTCATCAGGCCTCCCTGCACAGCAACAATGATCGCGATCCAGGGTGATACAGAGAGCCTCCTGGAAGAGAGGAAGGGAGGGGATTCACAGAAAGGCTGTTCCGGTGAGGCCGACGCTACATTACACTCCTATTCTCTGCTTCATCTTCTCATTGGCTTTGCCAAACATTTGCCGGCACCTGACAGATCGTACTTCATCACAAGCTGAGAATTTCTTCTTTCAGAGTTTAGCTCCACTTCTATGTTTCAGTTGTTATTATTATCTAAGATCGTGCAGCCACTCCTGTCTGCTCTGTCAGCAGGGATTTAAGTTCTCAGTTAGTACAACCGATTTCCATCAGTTGGAGTCGTGAACGATCACTCGTGAGATTAGCACTGATCTGGAGGAGGAAAAGTTGACTGACAAAAATGAGCATTGACAACCTGGTTTTCTCAGCAAAAACAAAACTAAGAATGAATGTATGAATAAGTAAATGTAATATTTAATCAACTAAAGTAAACAACTAATACAAATAAAAGAAGAGTATTAGAGATGGACAAATGAAAGTGTTTTAAAGCAAAGTGATGAAATTTTTATTCTGTAAAGGTTTTCCTCCACTGCTCAGAATTTATTTTCTTCAGCAGATTTATCTGCTTGGCTTGATGTACCAACATTAAAGGCTCCTTTTATTTGATTTTCACCCATTCTGGGTTCAAACTGATCAAAACGTAATACAGTGCGCTACAAATAATAGTCTCCATGCCAGCAGAAGCAAACGTTTCTAAAGATATTGAATCACTTTCAGGATAAATAATTTTGCTTCATTTTGATGTATTCCTGGGAAATTGTGTCAAATTAAAATATTAATGTTTTTCAGTCATTTAGTATCGTCTCTCGAGCTGAACCCAGACAGGAAACATGATCATGAAGGAATGAATAGGTGACAAATTCATGTTCTGAATGAGTCGCTGCTTTATAGTTGAGAAAACAGGAAGCTATGCAAATGATAAAACCAGGTCAGGAGTAGAGACAGAGCAGCTCTGTTTGATCTAATAAAATTTGGAAATGAAAATGTCAAACAGAGTTACTGTAGAGAGCCCATCTGTGTTACCACAGAGCAGAACAACCTGCAGACCCAGCTTTCTTACATAAACCACCATAGAATGACACCTGTAACAAAAGTAACACACAAACCTTTACTAGCTTTGACCTGTGAGTTACCTGTGATCTAGTGAAGTGTTTGATAACTTAATTCACTTTAATATGCTTTTGTCTGGCTCTTTGTCTTTTAATGCTGCTGTCACACCAACGAAAACAGTAACACAAGCAAAATGATTGTGACTGTCTGCAATATACTTGCAATCGTGTTGCCTTTAGAATAGCTGCTGTGAAGATGAGGGTTGGGTCACTTACCAGTTTTTGCAACTTTGGTACATCAATCTGCAATCAGTCTGCTATAAGTTTGCAATAGAATCGGGTCAAGTTGTCAATTATGTGGAACCTGTTTGTGATAATATAGCAAATAACTGTGATAATATCGTGTCATATTACAAATCTGTTGCTGTCTACATGCACAGTCCAGCCAGAACCTCATAGGTCTAAAACAGAAATTCCTTCGCAACTGCTGACTTTGCTGCAGGACAGCAATTAGCCTGCAGAATCACATTTGTTTTATAGAAAACAACCAGTTGACGGTACAGACGAGTTGCTCTGATCAGTGCAGACAGACTCGGATTGATTGCAACGTGTTGGAAATCTGTCTGCATTTATAAATGAGACTATGATTATTTGCAAACATTTGACAGGCTGTCTGAGCATTATTGCAGTCATTTCAAGTCAAACTATAGTTGTTGGAGACAAGTCGGCTCCCACCAAATGACCTAGTTGAAAATGGATGCCCTGACCGCTTGCAATCAGTTGTCAAAAAGTAAAAGAATCCAGTGCAGTCACAAGGCAACGGTGGATTCTAGTCACAAGAAGGTTGCTGTCCTATTTTTAGTCTTTTTATTTATCTATTTAAAATATAACCTTTTATTTATGAGGAAGTCTCTTGAGATTAGTCTTTTTCTCAGGGGAGACCTGGCAGAGCAGGCACTCAGCGCTAGTGTGACACAGCCTGAAGTGCAAAATAACATTATTTCTATTGAGATTTCTTATCTTTCAACTAACATTAATCTACATTTGAATGCTACAGATTTTATTTTTTTAAACAGAGACCTTCATCTGTGATGAGTTTTCATCCCTTGTAGATGGTGAATGTGACCGGGCCTTTTGGAGGGGGCTGTAATTGATGTGTCAAGTTCCTGCTAATCTGGTTTAGATTTATACAGGAAGATCATGGAGAGCTTCCAGGAGCTTCCCAGCATTGTAGCTTGTAAGATAAAGGCAGAAGCTAAAATTTATTTCAGTTAGGGGCAATCTGTAGCCCACGCTGTACTGTTCTGTGTAGCTGACAAAGCTAAAAGATAATAAAAACAAAGTGTTCATGAGTAGGTCATCATAATCTTAACAGTTATGTTTTTAGCTGTCATTAGTGTCACGCGTCGCTGCTGATATTCATTTGTCAAACTGCAGACTGTCCTGTCTGATTTTTCCTGTATTATAGACGCCATAACTCCTACTGTACTTTGCTCCCATCCCCTACTACAAAAACCATTTCTCTTGAAGATTTCTCTTTCAGCGCCTTCTTCACTCTCTTATTCAGTATGTGTGTTCATGTGTGAACGCATTGCTGTGTTTAATGCTTGTTCTTCCTGGAAGCTTCAGAGAGTAGCAGAGCTCTTTCATGTATAATTTAAACTAGCTTTCTTTTAGATGAACCCCAATCTGCTCTAACCCAGGGGGCTTTTACATGCTTAAAAATAGGACTTTTGTGCTAGTCTTTCTGGTACGGGTTGTGTGTTTGCATGTGCAATGCACTTGATGTCATTCCCAACTTGCCTTAGCGGTGCATCCCCATGTTTCGTATATGTGCAAGATGCGCGAGTTCAAGTCCTGTATGAGAGTCTTTGATCATGTTTTGTTGGTGGATATTTGTCCAGCAGAGATAATCTACACAAACCTGTTGTTGTGTCATTTAAAAAAATTTAGGAGAGGTGTAAGAAGTCTGTATGTTTTAGACAAGCTGCTGTTTCTGGCTGTGATCACTGTGGATTGGTGCAGTGCAGAAGGGAATTCTTTCTCTAAATTAGAGGAATGCCTGGAGTTAAAAGAAAAGAAGAAGAAGAAAGAAAAACTTGCTGTGAGGTCATTGTGACCACCTCCCCTCATGTGTCTCTGGTTGTTATCCCCCTCTATGTAGTCTATTTTCTGCTGTGTTGCTGAGGCTGCTGAGACCTTCCCACAGACATTTGAACTCTGAAATGTTATTGCTTTTTGGCAGCTCCCACTTTTTGCCCATTTGACATTAAAACTGTGGCACGTGTTTTTCTTTCTTTTTTTTCTTTAAAGGCTTAAATTGAAAGAATTGTTATCCAAGCTGTCAACTAGCATCCAGCTTTGCCCTTCTGATGATATATTTTCCGAGATTTTATGCATTGCAGACCATCTTTTTGGTCGCAGAACTAACTTGAGCTCTTTTCAGATGGAAATATGTTTGTTTTCGTCTGAGCAGAAGTGACTCTGTCCCTGCACATGCCAACTGTGGCCACTGGCTCATTAACTCAGAGATAGTGAATTATTTCACTCTAGATACGCATGAATATCTTTCCAGCTTCCACTACCTACTTCCACTTTGAATACTATACATAAATGTTAGTCCACAGCATGGGCTTATCTGAAGGCAGTTTCTTTATTTTATTATTTTTTACAGGATGCTTCATAGAAGCTGTACGTGCATGTTTTTCACTCAAATCCACATCCAACATCTGGGTCTGTACTTTTTTTTTAATCCAGCAGAGAATCGGGAAGGGAAGTGCCCTGTTGTGTCAGATGACCCTGGTGGCTGCTGCCACTCCCGAACTTCCAGCTACGCCAGCCAACAGTCAAAACTCTCAGGTAAGGGTATAAAATGTAAACCGTTTTTTCTTTTGTTTTTGTTTTTGTCGTTATCATCTACTGTTGTTCATACTTTGCTTTAGAGATAGTCTATGTATGTATCCAAGCTAGCAGCGAGTAGTAGAAATAAAACATAATGCTAATTTTTTTTGTTCGCCTGCAATCAATTGTACTTTAAATAATAGGAGTGCAAGGTCAAAATGAGAAAACAAGGCCTTTGGATTGAGGAGGAGGGAAAGAATAAAATCATATTCCATTGACACTCCAGCAGCGCAGTTCAGAGCCAGGGCTCGAGTTTCCATTGCAGGCAGATCGGATAACAGTAATAAAAGATCAGAGGAAGTGAAGAGATGCACTGAGCTCAGCTCTAATGACCCGCTCATATAGAATTTAAAAATATATTTCCTTCCATGTGAAATGGTTGATAGATTTATTCAAACCTCTCATTAGTGTGTGGGAAGTGACCTGATGCCCGAGATCGCTTCTTGCTTTAGCTGGCTTCCCGCAGACATGAACAGCATGAGTGTGGGTGTCACGTGAACGGCTAAATCATTTAGTACAGAGCAAGTTACAAATCTGCTGCACAGTGCATTCAAAAGAACAAAAACTCTGTATGCACTTGATATGGATTGATTCATTTATGAGCTCAAATAAGTCATTTGTCTCCAGTTAGTAATGAAAATATTGGACTTGTGTGGGTACGTATCAATTGCTCTTTATTAGTGTTGCAATGCAGATTTAACCCATGTGCTATATTAGGAATATATATCTGCAGCAGGTCTTTGAAGTGCTACAAAACACTGGTGCAGGATTTGTATCCATATGATGCATTTAAGGGGAATTGTAAACAGAAAATTGTACCTGTTACAATCTCTGAGCTTATCAAGTAAAATACTGGTGCTGTATGTTAATACAGTCACTGCCCATGTCTCTCAGGCTATAGCACCGGTCACTCCCGCTCCTCCAGCATGTCAGAGTTCAGCCACCGGAGAAATCATTCAGTAGGCAGCGCTTCAACAGGTATTGGTAGCATCCCGGAGCCCAGTGAAGACAGAGAATCCAGAACCTGTCCAGCTTTGCCTGAGCACCCAACCTCCTCAGCAGCTTCCGGCAATGCTCCGGGCACACCAGTGCGGAGTGCATCCTCCTGTGAACGGCTCAACAGGTAAACCGGTTAAAGCTGCAGACTGAAATTATTTATTTATGCAGTGTGTACTAAAAGTATACACAAATGTTTCTTTATCATATTTGATGAGAGAATCCAGTTAGCATGCCAAACGTGGTAGGCTTTTATGGTAGGAGTTATACTTAATACCCCTGAGACCAGTGTCATGTTTCAGGAAGCAGCTGTTAGAGTAGAAGAGCTTTGGAGGAAGTGTATTTGTGGTTTCATTATGTGAGCTTTTATTCTTTGAAAGACTCTCATTGTGTTTATGGGATCTAAAAATGTCCAACCATGAGCAGAGGAGTATTCCTGCGGGCTAGTTTTACATGCAGCTTAGGATGCGTTTTGTAGGAATAGTTAAGCATTTATGGGAATTTACTTATCAGTTTTCTTGCAGAGACTTGATAAGGAGAATATCATATCTGCACCTCTAAATAAACTACCATTCTGCCCTGTTGCTAAGATACCTCACTGTGACAAGAAAAAGACAGGAAGTATTGTCATGCTTCTGTCCTCTGCAAAATGGCACGTTTAGTCTTTTTTTTTTTTTTTTTTTTTACAAGGATGAAATGAATAATAATTCATGTGTGAATTGTTGTTAACAAAGGGTGCTCCAAGTACATGTGGTGACAGGATAGCTTTTTCCTGTTATGTTGTTGCTAACCTAACCACATATTTACTTTTCTGACATGCAGCTGTAAGTAAATTTATCAAACTCAGGAAGCAGGAAATGATTGAGCTTCCTACACTTACGAATCGAGTGATTAAAAACTCAAACCTTTTGCCAGAAAACAGTCAATACAGATAAGATGTCCACAAAATTACAATGCATACGTGACTACCATGCTAACCTTGATAATAATCTTAATAAGCAGTGTTCACCTAGTTGATCACAGATGTTTTCAGTATTAACCACATTGCCAGCAAGTTACATTAACAGATGAGCAGAGAGGGGTAGTCAGAAGGCACACTGCACTAGCAGCAGCAGTTCTAGTGCTCTTCACTATACGTTCAGATACAGTCATGACCTTTTAGATCAGTTGAGTTCTAAATAATTTGCCTCGTCACTGTATTTACAAGTAATATTTTAAAACCTTTTATTATAATGCATAAAAAAATGTACTTCACTTTACATTTATGGTGATTAAAACACACGCCACTAGTGTTGAAAACTGGATGAATTACAATGGACGTAATGTAAGTGATTGAAACAGTAGGTAAGCAGAAGTAAGCAGGTTGATCACTCCACTTCATTAGCACAAAATGAAATGTGAAGTACAGGAAGCAAAGCTTCAGTTTGACTCTGCAGTAAAAGCAGCTGTCCTCAAACACTCCAGACGCTCTTGTGTATTCTCCCCTCAGACACCCAGTGAAACAGGACTCCATGGAGTCTCAGCTGAAGAGAATGGACGACACTCGGGTGGATGCTGACGATGTTGTGGAAAAGATTCTCCAGAGTCAGGACTTTACACCCGGCCTACTGGACTCAAGTGCTGAGGGTATGACATGTCCACTTTTTTGTTTTTTGTTTGCAGTTGTTGTTTTTCTTTTCTTATCCTTACACTAAAATGACATAAACACGAGCTATGGGACCTTTCCTTTTAAACTGGTCTCTTAGATAAAGAATAAATTGTCAGTTTCAAAACTTGCATCTCTGTGAAATATATAAATGAAGAAAATCTTCACAGGCAGAAGCAAGTAGTATCTGATGGATCTACAGAGATTTCAGTTTAATGAATAACTAAAATAGATGAATCAATACAAAACAAAACAATGGGATTCATCCCAATTCTAGGTTACTACTGCATGTGTTTAATGCACGGCACATTTGCATATTCATTTCCCATGAGTCAGTGTGTGTGTGTGTGTGTGTGTACTTTAAGGAGTGAGGCATTGTTTTCCCTTCCAAGGTCTCATCCAGCTCAAAGCTACAAATGGAAAGCTGCTGTCAATAGATGATTATTTTTAGGTTGCCTAGCAACTGGCTGCTCGTCATGACAAGAATTATACAGGAGGATGTGGGTTCTCCGTGTACTGACCAAATGTTATGAACACCGTTTCAGAGGAAGGCCTGCGGCTGTTTGTTGGACCCGGGGGAAGTACAGCGCTTGGAAGTCATCACCTTCCCACCAGGTGAGCATCACAATTACCTGAAGAAAGCAAGCAAACTAGTGTAGGGATTTCTGAGGGTATGATTCCAGAGAGACGAGTGTACAAACGCGTTCCAAATTATTATGCAAATAAGATTTTAGTGTCGTAAACATTCAATCTTTTGTTTTCAGTTAAACTCATGGATGGTATTGTGTCTCTGGGCTCTTTGGATCACTGATATCAATCTCAGACAGCTGTCATAATTAGTTTGCCAGGTGAGCCCAATAAAATGAAAACTACTTAAGATGTTCCACATCATTGGGCATGCCACAGGTTTCAAGCAATATGGGAAAGTAAAAGGATCTCTGCTGCAGAAATGTGTTGGTGCAATACCTTACACAAGGTCTGAGAACATTAGATGTAATATGAAAACTTAAGCGTAACCATTGTACTGTGAAGAAACTTGTGGCTGAGTCAGAGCACAGACGGGTTCGTGCAGACTAAGGCATAGAGATGAAGGTTTCTGCCAGACAAATTCATCAGATTCACAGAACAGCTGCTAAAATGCCATTACAAAGCAGCAAGCAGGTATTTGAAGCTGCTGGTAGTACCGAAAACCTCCAGAGGCTTGCAGTTATGCATAAACCTACCATTTTGGCCACCACCTAACCAATACTCACAAGCAGGAATGGTTACAGTAGGCCCAGAAATACATCAAGAGTAATTTTCAAGCAGTCTTACTGAGGGGTGAAGTCCCACTCTCTGGCATTGGCAGCTATGGGAATAAAAGAAGAGAAACACATGGTGTGTGGCCCGCATCCTCCCCTGACATCAACCCTGTGGAGAACCTTTGGAACATCCTCAGGCAAAAGATCTGAGGGTCATGAGGCAGTTCACATCAAAACAGCAGCTGTGGGAGGTTATTCTGACATCTTACAAAGAAATACAGGCAGAAACTCTCCAAAAACCTGGAAGTTCAATGGATGCAAGAATGTGAAACTTATATCAAAGAAGGGTTCCTGAGTTAACATGGAGTTTGGCCTGTTATGGTTTCAGTAAATATGACCTTATGCTGCAAATTTATCAATGTTCAGTTGTTTATAACCAATAAAATGTTTTGAAACTGTTGTGCATAATAATTTGGATCAGTGCATTTTGAGGGTTTTGTTTGTTTGTTTGTTTGTTTGTTTTAAATTTGCAAAACCACAGCTGTCACTGGGAGGTTTGTTCAATAAAATCTGAATTGTGCTCTGACGGTTGACTTGAAAAGTACACTGACTGTCATTGAATCGACTATAAAGGAAAGCGACAAATATCATTTGCATAATAATTTGGAATGCAGTGTAGTGACTTCACAGCAGCACAGTTGTCTCAATATTAATGCAGACAAAAAGCTGATAGTGGTTCTTCCTAAAGTTTACAGGTTTGGTGCAGAGCAAAGGAAAGTTCTGATGACCAAAGACTTTGCAATGAAGCACTACCTGAGAGATAGAGGGGGACTGTTTTGTTTTCAATCAAACTCAATGTAACAAAACTTCTAACATCTGTTTACCAGACCAGCCTTGGAGCTCAGATGATATTTTGTACCTCCCACCCCATCTTGGTTTTATATAACACGATTTCAGTTTGGTACCTTTTGTGATAACTAATGAAGATTTAAACAAGTGTGTGATTGCCAATTCTGCCTCCTCATGTCCTCTTAGGGTTGGTGGTGGAGCGTACGAGCAGGTGGTGATTAAGCGTTAGACGTGCAGCATCTCTGATTACACCTGAAACAACTGGAAATGAGACCGTTTCCATTTCAACCTTCATTCCTACTCGATCAGCATGTGTCTAAGCTGATCACTCAGTGATCCGTCGACATTACACCAGTGCCCTTCCTGTGTTTATATCGGTTAAGATATCATTAGGAGAAAGAAGTGGACGGGTTTTATCTTAAAGAATCAATGAAAGGAGGAAACACAGTGACCAATTGTTCTAAAACACTTGTGCATCTAAATTCTGGCTCCCTGCTATCCAAACTCCAAACATCCAAAGTAAAACCAACTGAAACTTTTATGAAGTGAAAAATCTACCTTTCCTCTCCAGACGGCACAAGGATGGGAAGATCAGAACGGACTGAAAACACATCACATCCTATCAGGACATTCCTTTGGTGTTTGTTTTGGACTTCCTTTATCAAATAGGATTTAATCTCTGCTGATAAGCTGCTCAAAAAGTAGTCGTTGGCACTCCGGTGAGAATATTTTGCTATGAAAAATTGAGCTATTTGATGTGTGAATGTGTGTGAGTGTATGTGGTTATTCCTTTGTTGTGCTGGTACACCGGCCACTTTTATTAGCAGCAACAGTAACGCTGTTATCTCAGTGAAGGGACACATAATCTCTTGTGAGGAATGCCACATTGGTACCCACACAGAGAAAAGAGGACAATTTCCCCAAATGTAATCACAGAGGCCCCCGTTGTCTAAATGCAGAGCTGTCAAAAATATTTAGTCAGTGGTGACTTGGCTATTTAATATTTGTTTTGCTATATAAACACTGTAGAAAATTAAGACTGTGCTTTTTAACAGCTTTAACCATGTTACAATTAGGAGATGGAAACTAAACCAAAAATCACAGCATCATCAATACTGCAGCTCAATAGAAGCTGAAGCAAAAGAGCATCAAGAAAACCCCTGAAGTGAAGCTGAAACTAAATTAAAATCGGATCATTTCCCTAATTGGCAACCTCATTCTCTAGTTTCTTCCTCTGTATAACAAAATAAGACTAAATAGTTCTACAAGCAACAGTCGCAAACTAAATTTCACAGAGTTGTTTTTGTTAAGTGTCTCCACACAAAAATAAAATGAGTCATATCTTCAATATCGTCAAAAAAATATCAAACTTATGTTTTTCTGGATCCAGGTGAATTAATCATAACAGTGTGGCAGAAGTATGTAGTCCCAGACTGCCCTCTTTTATCTTGTTACTGCTCTTTGCATTTACATGGCAGTGAATGCAAAAAATAACAGTGGCCTCTGATGAATACTGACATGGAAGGGTATATATATATATTAAAATATTCACTGTTGCAGATGTATATCTATTTGTAGCTATATCACTATGAACTGTCTGGTGGATCAGGATGCTTGCACAAGAAAGATCCTCTGACACATTAACTGTTTGACTGGTGCAGCTGTTGTACACTATGGTTTTTTTCTTTAATTTTAAAATATAGGACAGAAAAGGATTAGTTAAGTAATTCACTGCCATGAAGGAAATCCTCAATAGCACCTGTACTTCAAAGAAAAGACCCAGAGTATTACAGTAATTGGGTGTAACGTGTATATCTGCTAGCTTCATATCAGGAGACAGGCTTGAGCACTCAGATGCACCAGAGTTTTAAAATCCTTAGTGCCATGCATGTAGACTTTCCATCTCTAGCCTCTTAGGAGAGTGAGTGCACAGTTTAGTTGAACAAGTTAGCCAAAGTACACAACCGTTATTACCTGGGAGCCTGTAGGTCTATGCACATTGAGAGCATTAGACACAACAGACTGTACAGCATCTAATCTTGTCTCCTGTCGTAAGCCATAGTAGAAGTAGGATCAGTGCCTCTTCTAGATTAACTCTTATACATCTTGTATCAATATCTGCACAAAGTGTCGTCAGTGTTCTGTCTTTACGTTCCCGTGCTCTGCATGACTATGCTGTCGTTTTTAGCTGTGACAAGCTTTGCAGAGCCTGACACATTGTAATGTTTTCTCCTCACTTGAGCTGTACCATCTTCTAATCCATTTCCACGCTGAAGGAGGGATGTTGCTTGCCATTTACTACGTAGGACTTAATTTCATTTGTTTGAAGAAGAGATGTCTGCATAAGCATCAGTGTATATGATATAAATGTAAATCAGTGTTATTTTGGTTTGATGTTGATCACATGTAATGAACGCAGCTGTTTTTGAATCTTTCATTGCTGATATTGTGCCATATTTTTGTTAAGATTTTTGTTTCTAAAAGTCTTTCACTACATATGACTGTTATGTGTATGATTTATGGTGACCGGTTGTTTTGTTTTGTAAAGTAAAAATCCCTTGTTTTACCTGTGTAAAACAGGTATGTTCATCTCGGTACCTAACATGTTGTTACAAACATGGTTGCTTCTTCTCTTCTGTGAAGCTGTTGTCTACAAAACTAAGGTGTATTCTTCTGTATAGTGATGTTCCGACACTGTCCAGTGTGTTCCCTGTTAAAGACTTGTTCTTTTGACCAACATTTGCTTCTTTAACAAGTGTACTGGATGCTTAAAATGTCTACAGTAGAATAAAATGATTTAATGTTCACTAGCCTGTGCTTTTGTCCTTTTGATGTGTGTAGACGGTGCAGTAATGACAATCTGAAGTTTTTCTCATATTTATTATGAACTCAGTAATCACACTGACATATACCTGGAAAACATCCTCCACATCAATCATTTTCCTCCCAGTCTTCCTCTTGCTCAGCACTGTGGCTGTGCAGACTGGCCTCTGGATACCCACTGTCATCCAAATTGTAGTCATCTTCCTTTTCTTCCTGGTCTGAGAATCCCAATGAAGCGTCACAGTCACAAACACAGAAACATTCATGCAACGAACACAAGAACTGCAATGACAAGCTGCATGGTTAGCTGACGATGCATGTGAGCTGTGAAAGGGAAGTGAGCAAAGCACTCTGTGGTCAATGTGGCTAAAATGATTCTTGTGAGCAGTGAATACAAGTTGATGATCTCTGCTGCACAACCTCTTAGTACTGCATTTGTGTGGAAGGCTGCAATACCCTTCCACACAAATACACTTAATACTGTCACTGCTGACACTATTGAAGTTTTAGTCAGTATGAGTTATGCAAAGGGGTGGAGAACAGTTTCTGGCCATCCATAGGATTATTTCATCGAGGCTTGACATGTGTGTTCTGACTTAATCGAGTAAGTGCAAAAGTTTTGAGCCACCCTCCTTTCTCTATATTATGCTAGGAAGATGGGAAATCTGTAGAAACATACATGGAAATACGGTAAATACAGTTTGTGGACTTCTACTGAGCTTTAAAATCAATATTTGGCACCTTTATTCTTCAACTTGTGTTATCTTTGGCATTTTTCATAGATTTAACTACAGAAAATGAGAGGAGGGCATGTTTTTGTGACTGACTGCTAATAATAAAGTGCCTAGAGATACAAATTAATAACAATTTTTGTAATTAAATTTATTAACTTAAGTTTCTTTATCAAGCTGTCTTGTTGTGCCTTTTTATTAGACAACACTGGTTCATCCCTTGAGTTAGGTGCCTTTTTGATGCTTGAATGATTCACAGTTCAGAACTTGAATGAGTGGGGGGGAAAGGAGCCAATGTCCGAAGAATAACTTTGAAAGACCGTCAGAAAGCTTGGAGAACTATTCCTCAAGACCACTTTAAAAATGTAAAAGAAAGTCTGGCTCCTTGGAAGTAAAATATAAAGAAATAAGGTGTGGCTCTGGATTTTCACACAGTACGGTACATAACACGCATTTGCTTGAGACAGCAGATTCATTTACAGAGGGTTGTTTGTCAGCACAAGACCTGAGGCTCTATTTGTGCCACATCAACTTGAGCCTCCATTAGCCTTGCTAATTGTCTGATATGCACCAGTGCATATGAGACAGGTCAATGATGAAAAACATCAGATTTTAATTTTGGACTTAAGCCAGACTCTTTTACATTCATTATTATGCAGCACGAGATGATTAGAGTCAAACTTACATCAACGAATGAAGAAAATATTCATATTCACAGAAAAATTAACACAATCTAAAAACCACTTCAAACGTTTAGTGAAGCACAAAGAAAATGAATCAAACAATACCTTGTTCCCAGTGATTTATTAGCACAGCAGAGCTATCCTGGCTCAGTTTAATGTTCGGCTCATCCATCAGCAGATGTTTGAGATTACCAAGGCTTCCACTTAGCACACTGACTTTAGGACAGCAGGACCACAGCACATCCAGTGGTACAGCCACAATCCTATTAGTACACACAAAAAGGTCAATAAAGAAAAACTCATAAAATAAAACGCTGGGAGATGCTGCCTCTCCTTAATACCACATACTGGCATCCTCCTGAGGAAGCTCACCTGCATGATGTACAGGACCCCTGTTTTTCAGCACTGTCTGATGCACCACTCCATTCCATTAAATCTTTCATCTCCTCTGCACATGCTGTAGGTATACAGTTTGGTGCATTTTAAACAAACGTGTTTAAATAAGATGATAAAACAATGCTTTTCACCCTGTCTGCTTCATCTGACAGGAATTCCTCACCTCCTCCCTCAGTTTGACACAGTGCAACTGCATCACATATCCCGTCGGCCTGTTCCTCCATCCATCTATTCTTTAGTTTTTCTGCCCCGTACAGCACTTCACTCACCAGAACCCTGCGCAAGATGTTGTTGTCGCACAGGCTGGGGTAGTTTACTCTGTAAAGCTGACAGAGCAGAGGAAAAAGCACAGGTCAAAAGTCAAAGGAAGCAGGCAGCATCACAGAAACCTGTATGAAACAGAAACCTGGGGAAGCATATATTCAGGATAAAAGCTCTAATGCTGTTGATTAATACCACAAAGTTATTATTAGAGAGGTATAGAAATGTAATTTTTGCTTAATCACTATTAATCACGCTGGTGTTACATGTATGTCCAGCTGTTTGCAATTTTAAGCAGCCACCAGCAGAGGGCGGTAAATACTGTCATTTCATACCAGTTTAAAAGCAATCTACTGCATCATCAAATATTGCTTTTACCTCTGGTTTGCTAGGTGTATTCAAATCACTGGAATGACTAATTAATAAAAACTGATGAGGAAGTAACTAATGTGCATTCATCAAATATTTTCACATGTACATTTTCATCAAAAATGCAAATAAAAAAAAAAAGATCTATGTATCTATCCATCCATCCCTCCCTTCTGGCATGACCCAGAAAACACAGAGGATGTTTCAGTAGATAAATAAGTTAGAGGACAATGGGAGACAAGGCTTAAAAGACTTGACAGGACTGAAGACATGGGTTACAGCTGTTTCCTGTTTACCAGATGGCAGTATGAATCGATGATCACATAAATCAAAAAGACCAGCTGCAGCAGCTAATAATATTAATAGTGCATAATTCCAATAGTAGCAGCTCAGGAAATGCTAGTGAAAACACAAATACCACAGCACTATCACTAATGCTTTTTGTTTGTACTACAGAAATAATTAGCTTTTTCCATTTGTACTAATATTGAAATATACTTACCAATGTATATGGAAACAAATCCTCTGCATCGTTGACGAGCAACGTCTTGCAGCAATCTCTCCCCCAGAGCTGGTAAAACACACCGATCTGGGTACAGAACCCAACTGCCTCCTGTTGGCCCTGTGGGGCTTTTCCAACACCAGTGAACTCCACCTCATAGCCGTAGTCCAAACACACCTTCATAGCCCTGAGAAGGGATGCAGTTTAAATTTGTGTTGTATGCTCAGTAGGGGATAGGTTCCTACAGTGTTTCAGGATGAATTTATTTGCATGACTAAAAAAAAGTTAATGTACCAGGATCTAAACTCTGCTCTGGTCCATTCAAATTTGTGGTCGCTGTGCCTGTAACAGGACACTCCAGGCATGAAGATGTTGAACTCAGAGTTTGGGGTGCTGATGATGACCATCTTTGGGGTCATGTAACCAAATACCACCTCAGAGAAGAGCTCCACATCAGCAGGAGTGAGGTGCTCAATGCTGCACACACAGACAGATAGAAAACACAGTTACAAGAAGCAGCACAGAGTGACGAGCATAAAAGCAAAGAAAGAAAAAACATTTGTAATAATGAACAGAACGCAAAAGAGTGAGGAGAATGCAGCAGCTTACAGCTCTATACTGGTGACCAGATCAAATCCTTTGAAGCGGGCGTCTTTTTGGGTCACTGAGCCCTGGTACAGCTCAACGCACAGCTGATCGTAACTTGGCTCCAGGTAGTCAGTTGATATAGGAGCTAATCCATGCCTAAAGAAACATTCAAGCAGAGCCTGCACATTACTGTGCTGCCTGGTGCTTTCATCTTTATTGAAGACAATAATCAGAGCAAGACTTTAAGATCATTTTAAATTACTAACTTTCAACCAGTTTTTAAAGTTAAACTTAACTGGTCTCCCGTCTCAGAGGCGGGGTTTTTTTTGTTGTTTTTTTAATCATTCCAATCTTTATGACCGTCACTTGATTTGTTCTCACTGATGTCACACTGTTTTCCATTTCTGCTTTAATTAGTGTTTTTTAAATGTTCTGAGGTCCCAGAGGACTCAGTCAAAAGGAAGCAGATGGAAGCAGACAATGTCAGCGAATGCTGAATGTTGACTGGGCCAGAATAGAGAAGATTTTCTTATACAGGGAGTGCAGAATTATTAGGCAAATGAGTATTTTGTCCACATCATCCTCTCCATGCATGTTGTCTTACTCCAAGCTGTATAGGCTCGAAAGCCTACTACCAATTAAGCATATTAGGTGATGTGCATCTCTGTAATGAGAAGGGGTGTGGTCTAATGACATCAACACCCTATATCAGGTGTGCATAATTATTAGGCAACGTCCTTTCCTTTGGCAAAATGGGTCAAAAGAAGGACTTGACAGGCTCAGAAAAGTCAAAGATAGTGAGATATCTTGCAGAGGGATGCAGCAGTCTCAAAATTGCAAAGCTTCTGAAGCGTGATCATCGAACAATCAAGCGTTTCATTCAAAATAGTCAACAGGGTCACAAGAAGCGTGTGGAAAGACCAAGGCGCAAAATAACTGCCTATGAACTGAGAAAAGTCAAGCGTGCAGCTGCCAAGATGCCACTTGCCACCAGTTTGGCCATATTTCAGAGCTGCAACATCACTGGAGTGCCCAAAAGAACAAGGTGTGCAATACTCAGAGACATGGCCAAGGTAAGAAAGGCTGAAAGACGACCACCACTGAACAAGACACACAAGCTGAAACGTCAAGACTGGGCCAAGAAATATCTCAAGACTGATTTTTCTAAGGTTTTATGGACTGATGAAATGAGAGTGAGTCTTGATGGGCCAGATGGATGGGCCCGTGGCTGGATTGGTAAAGGGCAGAGAGCTCCAGTCCGACTCAGACGCCAGCAAGGTGGAGGTGGAGTACTGGTTTGGGCTGGTATCATCAAAGATGAGCTTGTGGGGCCTTTTCGGGTTGAGGATGGAGTCAAGCTCAACTCCCAGTCCTACTGCCAGTTTCTGGAAGACACCTTCTTCAAGCAGTGGTACAGGAAGAAGTCTGCATCCTTCAAGAAAAACATGATTTTCATGCAGGACAATGCTCCATCACACGCGTCCAAGTACTCCACAGCGTGGCTGGCAAGAAAGGGTATAAAAGAAGAAAAACTAATGACATGTCCACCTTGTTCACCTGATCTGAACCCCATTGAGAACCTGTGGTCCATCATCAAATGTGAGATTTACGAGGGAAAACAGTACACCTCTCTGAACAGTGTCTGGGAGGCTGTGGTTGCTGCTGCACGCCTGAATCTGCGTAGAAGAAAGGCAGAGAAAGAAAAGGCTAAGCAGGACAATGATGCCTGGTTAACAAAACAACAGGAAACAGTTAAACCACTGGCCGAACAGGAGAAACAAAACATTCTCCAGGGCCTAAAGAGGAGGTTTAATGAGCTAAACTTTGAATATCAATCCCTCCCTTTTACTATCTCCCCTTCACAGCACAAAAAATACAATTACAAAATGTTTCTTGAAGAGGCAATGAGTCAAGTTGAAAAAGACATTGCCCTTTTTGAGGAACATAAATACATTTACGTAGGCAGGGAAGATGCATCTGACGAACAACAGTTACAGCGGACTCCACTGCCACCCATTAGACCGAAAAACACAAAGTTGACACCCGCTCCTCAAGTCACACAACCAACGAAAAAGGAAACTTTCTCGACCGACAACCTACCACCTTTTCGTAGGATGTGTGTTCCACCTATATCCAGAAGTGGAAAGCAACCGATTCCCACCCAACTAGGTATAATTCCACGACCTAGTCCTGTCCCTCTGCCACCTATTTGTAAAAAAGCTGAATCTACACCCCGACCACCTGTAAGACCTCCAATGAAACGAGGTGTAACACCCATCCTTCCACCCATTTCCACCAAAAAGCTGTAGTGCTGTACCGTTAGAGTAGTTTTTTTAACTACCTAACCCCCAACCGGTCTTGACAGAAGCCGCACCATCTGAGCCTGGTTCTGTCGAAGGTTTCTTCTTTTTAAGACAAAGGAGTTTTTCCTTCCCACCGTCGCCCAGTGCTTGCTCAGATGGGATCATTTGATTGTTGGGGTTTTCTTAAACATAAATTGGCCTATTGAAAAAATGTAGTGTTTCTTACTACATTTTATTTTCAATAGACCAATTTATGTTCAAAAAAAAAAATTACAGCAGAAAAGAAAGCATGGGAGACATCTGATGCATTTCATTGCTTTTTAAAAAATAATTTATAATTTATCTGGAACAAATAAAAGAAAGTAAAAATAATCTTTTGTGGATTCTTTTCTTCAATAAGTAGTAGAATAGGCAGTTCTTTATACATAAAGCGTAGTGTTTTGTTAAAAAATAAAGTGGCACAGCGGCACTGTGGTAAAGGCCTGTGTTTTTACCATCAGCGTGACAGCACCGTGCCGCCTTTGCAGTTTTAAGGCCCAGGGAAACAAGCCTGCCAGCGCTCTGTAGCGGCTGTGACCGCTGCCGATAAGGAAAGGCTGCTCTTCATAGAGGACTCAAGCTCGGGGAAACCTTTTCTGGTCGACTCTGGCTCCCAGAAGAGCCTCTGGAACTCTTGTGTCGTCTTTACAATGGTATATTATTTAATCTCAAAAAAAACAAAATTAAAAAAAATTGGAGATTTCCCGTATCACGTAACATGTGCAGGTACACTGGTACAGCACATGTGAGCGAAATTCTTATGTGTGTGCAACAGAGGTGTGCAAAATACAATAACATAAGAACAAGCAAAATATACGAATGGGTAAATCTGAGAATTATAAGAATAAATATATGTACAAATATAAGAGTGTATGTTAGGGCTGTTCGATATAACGATATATATCAAATGACGATATAAAAATGTCTATCGTTTCCTATTACGCTATCGTTTGTTTCGTGATGTTGTAAAATAAACTGTTTACAGCAGTATTTTTCATCGTTTTGACGGTCACCTTAGTGGCTATATTAATTTCTTAAAGTTCTCTCTTTCTCTTATATTTAATATAACCACACTATGGGCGGGCAAGTGCCTGTTTTTACGTGTTTTCGTTAGCAACAATGACGGTAAAACCATCGCGTGGTTCCGCTGTACGCTTGTTTGTTTTCCACGTAAACCTTTCACAATAAAGCTCAAGATCCTGTTGAGACTTTTCAAAACAAACTGAATCACATGAGAGAGTATGCAGAGTTTACAGATGAGAAGCAAACAAAGAGCCGTCAGACTCAAACTATATGTATACACCTGCCCGCCTTCGTAAACAACTAAATGCTATGTTGCCCTATCATTTTTTGATTGGTCCACATGGTATATTTTTTCACCAATAGGAAAGGCTGGGGGAGTTGGGAGGGGGACTGAGTGCTTTCTAGTGTTTTTCCTTATAAAAACCGTTTCTTCCCGCAGTAAATATAAACAACGATAGTATTCAGGAAGAAAACCTGCATATATTATACTGAACATAAAGTTGTTTGCAAAACTTGTGCATAATTTTTACAAATGTACAAATTCTATTCGCATTTCAAGTTATGAAAACAATTCCTTAAACATGTTTGTGGCTTTTACAGTAAAAATGACAAGTATTTTCTACTCGGATTTTGAATTTTTTTTTGTCTGAATTTAGATCTATTGTGCAAATATAGTATAAATGAAAAATTAACTCAAATTTCAGATATTTGAGGTTGTGCCAAAAAAAAAAAAAAAGAAGAAGAAGATTTTTTTAAAGGTGAAATATAGAGGTAAAATCAAAAGTAGTCAAAAACGGCCAATTATACTCTGGACCCCAGAGGGTTACTAAATACATTTACATGTCTTGGTGACTGCAGCTGGAACCTTGGCAAAAAGTGTATGTGTGTGTGTGGAATGCTAGCTACCAGCATTCATAATATAATAGTTACAATAGCAACAGTAACCAGGGGGGTGGGGCTTAAATGACAGAACAAAGACAGGCTACCATGATGTCACATGCCAGGCCACCATGATGTCACATGCCAGGCCACCATGATGTCACATGCCAGGCCACCATGATGTCACATGCCAGGCCACCATGATGTCACATGCCAGGCCATAAAAATCTATAAATAGGGGTGCCTCGACACACAGTTGTAGAATTCCCTTGCAGGTGATTTTAATCTAGCGATTGAATTAGGTTGTCAGATAAAAGCGCTTATAACCTTCTCCCAAAGGAGAGTACTCTTCCTCCACCCAAACCTAAAATGTATATTTCTAAATACAGGGAAGCAATTGTATTAGAAAATAAATATAAAAATGAACACAGGACCATGGTGCCAAGAACAGTTAAGGCCCCATCTCATCGCGAAATGTGCCCACAGAGGCCAGAAGGCGAAAAACCTGAACACACATTCAGGAAAAAACCAGAACACACAGGCATGAAGAAAGTCATGGCTCAACCTGCTTGTGTGGATACACGCAAAGGGGACAAGCAGCTCCTTGAGAAATCTGGACTTGTCCCCTTTTATTTACAGAAAAACGATTACGGAATCGTTCCAGGCTACCTGCGTAGAAGAAAGGCAGAGAAAGAAAAGGCTAAGCAGGACAATGATGCCTGGTTAACAAAACAACAGGAAACAGTTAAACCACTGGCCGAACAGGAGAAACAAAACATTCTCCAGGGCCTAAAGAGGAGGTTTAATGAGCTAAACTTTGAATATCAATCCCTCCCTTTTACTATCTCCCCTTCACAGCACAAAAAATACAATTACAAAATGTTTCTTGAAGAGGCAATGAGTCAAGTTGAAAAAGACATTGCCCTTTTTGAGGAACATAAATACATTTACGTAGGCAGGGAAGATGCATCTGACGAACAACAGTTACAGCGGACTCCACTGCCACCCATTAGACCGAAAAACACAAAGTTGACACCCGCTCCTCAAGTCACACAACCAACGAAAAAGGAAACTTTCTCGACCGACAACCTACCACCTTTTCGTAGGATGTGTGTTCCACCTATATCCAGAAGTGGAAAGCAACCGATTCCCACCCAACTAGGTATAATTCCACGACCTAGTCCTGTCCCTCTGCCACCTATTTGTAAAAAAGCTGAATCTACACCCCGACCACCTGTAAGACCTCCAATGAAACGAGGTGTAACACCCATCCTTCCACCCATTTCCACCAAAAAGCTGTAGTGCTGTACCGTTAGAGTAGTTTTTTAACTACCTAACCCCCAACCGGTCTTGACAGAAGCCGCACCATCTGAGCCTGGTTCTGTCGAAGGTTTCTTCTTTTTAAGACAAAGGAGTTTTTCCTTCCCACCGTCGCTCAGTGCTTGCTCAGATGGGATCATTTGATTGTTGGGGTTTTCTTAAACATAAATTGGCCTATTGAAAAAATGTAGTGTTTCTTACTACATTTTATTTTCAATAGACCAATTTATGTTCAAAAAAAAAAATTACAGCAGAAAAGAAAGCATGGGAGACATCTGATGCATTTCATTGCTTTTTAAAAAATAATTTATAATTTATCTGGAACAAATAAAAGAAAGTAAAACTAATCTTTTGTGGATTCTTTTCTTCAATAAGTAGTAGAATAGGCAGTTCTTTATACATAAAGCGTAGTGTTTTGTTAAAAAATAAAGTGGCACAGCGGCACTGCGGTAAAGGCCTGTGTTTTTACCATCAGCGTGACAGCACCGTGCCGCCTTTGCAGTTTTAAGGCCCAGGGAAACAAGCCTGCCAGCGCTCTGTAGCGGCTGTGACCGCTGCCGATAAGGAAAGGCTGCTCTTCATAGAGGACTCAAGCTCGGGGAAACCTTTTCTGGTCGACTCTGGCTCCCAGAAGAGCCTCTGGAACTCTTGTGTCGTCTTTACAATGGTATATTATTTAATCTCAAAAAAAATTAAAAAATTAAAAAAATTGGAGATTTCCCGTATCACATAACATGTGCAGGTACACTGGTACAACACATGTGAGTGAATTTCTTATGTGTGTGCAACAGAGGTGTGCAAAATACAATAAACCCCAGAGGGTTACTAAATACATTTACATGTCTTGGTGACTGCAGCTGGAACCTTGGCAAAAAGTGTATGTGTGTGTGTGGAATGCTAGCTACCAGAATCCATGGATGGCAGGCTTTTGAGTGTCCTTGCAAAGAAAGGTGGCTATATTGGTCGCTGATTTTTTTTTTGTTTTGTTTTTGAATGTCAGAAATGTATATTTGTGAATGTGGAGATGTTATATTGGTTTAACTGGTAAAAATAAATAATTGAAATGGGTATATATTTGTTTTTTGTTAAGTTGCCTAATAATTGTGCACAGTAATAGTCACCTGCACACAGATATCCCCCTAAAATAGCTAAAACTAAAAACAAACTAAAAACTACTTCCAAAAACATTCAGCTTTGATATTAATGAGTTTTTTGGGTTCATTTAGAACATGGTTGTTGTTCAATAATAACATTATTCCTCAAAAATACAACTTGCCTAATAATTCTGCACTCCCTGTACAAGTCGAGTTTTTATCATTTAAAAATGTTTAGCTTTTGTTTGGTTTTTATTAGTTTCAGTGTTAGTTTTACACTATGTACTTATCATTTTATTTAAGACAAATGCAAGAGGTGGGGATTTGTGAAAATCAGCAATGTTACGATATAACCAACAGGACTCTTTGAAAGCAGCTGACTCACAGGCCTGAAGACATCCAAAGCCTCAAAAACGTCGATCAAACCTTCATCTTGTAGTTTGTGATAACAAATTTTACCAAATTAAATACCCACTCTAAGGATATTTACTCTACAGAAATATTTTAGTGATCTCATAAAGTCGTTTCAGTCAATTTTTTTTGCAAAGGTCTAGGCTACGTCCACACGTACCCGGGTATTTTTGAAAACGCAGATTTTTCTATGCGTTTGCACCTTGCGTCCACACGTAAACAGCGTTTTCGGTCACTGAAAATGGATATTTTTGAAAACTCCGTTTTGCATTTATGTGTGGACAAGAAAAACGGAGAAAATGCAGCGTCAAAGATGTGCGCCTTTTTGACGTCACAATGTGCGCCACGTTATTGTTTCGGTGAAATAGTCAAAGGAGCTTGCAAAGAAAAGCGTCTGGACTTCTTTAAGTTGCTTGAAGACGTTTCACCTCTCATCCGAGAAGCTTCTTCAGTTCTAAGGTCAAATGGTGGAGAGTCCCAGATATAAACCTAGTGGGAATAACCCCCCACAGAGGGACAAAAGGACCCCCTGATGATCCTCTAATCGCCTGAGCCAAGGTGTGAAACTGGGCGTGGGTCCCAATCAGCCAGAGTTTCGGGTGTGTTCATAGTGAAACCTAGCCCCACCTTATCATGCGAATTCCTGAGGTCAGATGGCCCAGGATGTGAGTGGGCGTTAAGGCGTCTGGGAAGGGATCTCAAAACTGGATTATAGATGGCAGAGAGTTGGTGTCGTAAACCCCCGCCTCTGTTCAAAGATGGTCGCTCACAGTGGACATAGATGGCTTTCACTCCTCTTTCAAACCATCTGTCCTCTCTGTCCAAAATGTGAACATTGGCATCCTCGAAAGAGTGTCCTTTATCCTTAAGATGCAGATGGACTGCTGAGTCTAAGGTGGGGCCAGGTTTCACAATGAACACACCCGAAACTCTGGCTGATTGGGACCCACGCCCAGTTTCACACCTTGGCTCAGGCGATTAGAGGATCATCAGGGGGTCCTTTTGTCCCTCTGTGGGGGGTTACTCCCACTAGGTTTATATCTGGGACTCTCCACCATTTGACCTTAGAACTGAAGAAGCTTCTCGGATGAGAGGTGAAACGTCTTCAAGCAACTTAAAGAAGTCCAGACGCTTTTCTTCGCAAGCTCCTTTGACTACGATGACCTGGATGACTGAGAACCTTCACAGACGTTTCGGTGAAATGAATTTCTATAATACTGTTAATTGTACTCTCTGCAGTGGTTAAATGCTTACATATACACACAGTTACTGTCCCTCCACACATACGACTCGGTTCTGCTTCTATGCCCCATCCTTGTTTACTATTTCCCACCGAGGCTTCTAGACTTCTGATTGGCCAACATTTCTACACTGTTAGGAATATATCGCCACCTGTTGCTTTGGCATGTTCATAGCAGCGTTTTCCTTCATTTTTGAGTTTAAGTGTGGACGGGATTATTTTATAAAACGAAATGAAAAATCTCGACATAGCCTAGACAGACCTGTTGTCTCCGTTAACATGTTAAGAGGAATATATGTTGGTGCACTGATGCACAAGATTCGCCAAAGAATACACTTTAAATTACTTTAACCCCGCGGTCTAATCTTAACTCTCACCATTTGCGTGAACAGACATACATACATACATACATCCTTTTCTTGACTTTGGCACCGTTCACGTCCACTCCAACCAGAAGTTCAATTTCGTGGTGAAACTTGAGCATTTTGAGGAGGGTACACTCACCGCAGCCCAAGTCCACCACCTGGACAAAGGCACAGCGCAGACTCTCGGTTAAAGAAATTTAATAAGAAATTGTAAATACAGTGAACCCAAAGCGTTAAGAAAAGCCAAGGCAACGTAGTTTATTATGCACTATAGTAGCTAACTTAATTGGTTTGGTGAAAATGTTTGCTAACATAATTAGCTTTGGTGTAGTCAAACGTCGCTAAACGAAATTCTTGCTTTTAAGCTACAGTTTTAAAAAATGTATTTTTCACGAAGACATTAGCGACCTTTTTAGGTTTGTTCCTCTTGACAAAATCGACGACAAATTGATGTCTCTGCTTGTGAAGCGGCGGACTGAACGTCAGATCCATCTTTGTCTCGTCTTAGAGTCCTGTAACCCCGCCCGCCGGCCACCAGAGGGCGCTGTTGTTATCGAGTCTGGAGCGTTTTTGGGGGGAGGGGAGGGTGAGCAAAGATGGTTCTGTTCTTACATTATTTAAAATATATCGGCAACACATGGCTTCAAAAGTGGTAGAGTTGTGGAAGTGCATCCAACTGGTCAAAATTTATTTTTTTTTTATATTAAATTAATAATTGTTGGCTTTGGAAAAATCCCTTAAAGCTTAATCGAGGCTTCAGCAGGCTTGAGCATGTCTTTGAAAGTAAAATATATGACTTATTTTTAAATATTTTTGCTTCTACTCCACATAATATAAGCAAAGCAATTATGTAGTAATACAAATGTCCATTTTCCACCACAAATATATCCCGTATTGTGCAAAAGCCTTGAGCCAACCTGCATTTCTTTACATTTTGCTATGGAAAATAGAAAAAACATACACACATACATGCTAATACAGTCTAAGGCATAAATTGAGTTTGTACAAGTCTAACAAGCCAGAATGTCAATATTTGGATGGATATGACCACTTTTTTTCTGCCTGAACTCTCTTAGGCAGTCTTGTTTTGTGATTTCTATAAGCTGTTGTCATTAACAGTTCTCCAGGCTTCTCAAAGGAAATTCAAAGCTCTTCTTTGGCTGTTGACAACCTTTTGCAAAGCTCCAGTTAAATATATAACGATAAAAGGTTAAAAAGTACTGCAGGGTCGCATTGAGCCATAGCTAAGCAGAGCAGTGTGTGGTGGAACGGGTGGAGAACCAAATGGGTTGCAGAGTGAAGAAGAGTGTGGAGCACCTTATTAATCCGAGCAAATGAATTGCAAATGGGATTCCAACACCAGAAGGGGGCCCCAAAGAGCGCTTGAAATGTCACACAAACCAGTTTGATAAATGTATATTTTGTGTGTGTTAAACATATACCAATATTATAGGGGGGGCATGCCAGGCAGAGATAGATGTATTATCAAGAATTTTCAGTATTCAATGTAAAAATTAAAAATAAAAAAAAACTATCAGAGAGGTTAACATTTTATGGAAATATGAAAATAACCATGCTTCCATATGCCCATTAAAAACAAAACGATACTTAAATATCCAGTAAGAGACATACAGCATGTGTATAAAAAATATTTGTGTTATGGTGTATTCCTGTGTGAAAATGGATTGTGCTATGGACAATGGACTGCTGCATGGGCTGTACTGCAGAGGGTGCTTTTCTCTTACTGACTTGAGGTCTTGTGGACTTGCAAAATCCAAACAAGAAGACCATTTTATTTCTATCTCTCTCTTAAAACACTGCTTGCAGCATCACTCACTGCAGCCACGAAAACCCCTAAACACATATAGTGAATGCAACTTTCCCACAGAGACAAGAATTCGTAATACAGTGTTTGAATACTTTCAGGTAACATACTGTTGTTCATATGATAAAACTTGACTGTCCTTAATTATCAGTTAGTTCTGATCCGTCAGGATCACCTCAGACAACTGAGGTGTCACACAGTCCCAGTTTTACACTGAAATAATTTATTTAAACAGAAACTGTTTTATCACAGCATTCAGAACATTTCATTTTGAAAGTTTTGAAACCCAAAAATAGACTTGTGAGGTTTATTATATGCTCATTGTGCTGTGGGGCTTTACATAATACACAGTGGTCTGTCCCTCTAGGCCAGTTTATCCAAATGACCAAAGCTTCATACAGTGGGGCAAAAAAGTATTTAGTCAGCCACCGATTGTGCAAATTCCCCCACTTAAAATGATGACAGAGGTCAGTAATTTGCACCAGAGGTACACTTCAACTGTGAGAGACAGAATGTGAAAGAAAAATCCATGAATCCACATGGTAGGATTTGTAAAGAATTTATTTGTAAATCAGGGTGGAAAATAAGTATTTGGTCACCTCAAACAAGGAAAATCTCTGGCTCTCACAGACCTGTAACGTCTTCTGTAAGAAGCTTTTCTGTCCCCCACTCGTTACCTGTATGAATGGCACCTGTTTGAACTCATCATCTGTATAAAAGACACCTGTCCACAGCGTCAAACAGTCAGACTCCAAACTCCGCCATGGCCAAGACCAAAGAGCTTTCGAAGGACACCAGGAAAAGTATTGTAGACCTGCACCAGACTGGGAAGAGTGAATCTACAATAGGCAAGCAGCTTGGTGTGAAAAAATCAACTGTGGGAGCAATCATCAGAAAATGGAAGACATACAAGACCACTGATAATCTCCCTCGATCTGGGGCTCCACGCAAGATCTCATCCCGTGGGGTCAAAATGATCATGAGAACGGTGAGCAAAGATCCCAGAACCACACGGGGGGACCTGGTGAATGACCTGCAGAGAGCTGGGACCAAAGTAACAAAGGTCACCATCAGTAACACACTACAACGGCAGGGAATCAAATCCCGCAGTGCCAGACGTGTTCCGCTGCTGAAGCCAGTGCATGTCCAGGCCCGTCTGAAGTTTGCCAGAGAGCACATGGATGATACAGCAGAGGATTGGGAGAATGTCATGTGGTCAGATGAAACCAAAGTAGAACTTTTTGGTATAAACTCAACTCGTCGTGTTTGGAGGAAGAAGAATACTGAGTTGCATCCCAAGAACACCATACCTACTGTGAAGCATGGGGGTGGAAACATCATGCTATGGGGCTGTTTTTCTGCCAAGGGGACAGGACGACTGATCCGTGTTAAGGACAGAATGAATGGGGCCATGTATCGTGAGATTTTGAGCCAAAACCTCCTTCCATCAGTGAGAACTTTGAAGATGAGACGAGGCTGGGTCTTCCAACATGACAATGATCCAAAACACACCGCCCGGGCAACAAAGGAGTGGCTCCGTAAGAAGCATTTGAAAGTCCTGGAGTGGCCTAGCCAGTCTCCAGACCTCAACCCCATAGAAAATCTGTGGCGGGAGTTGAAAGTCCGTGTTGCTCGGCGACAGCCCCAAAACATCACTGCTCTCGAGAAGATCTGCATGGAGGAATGGGCCAAAATACCAGCTACTGTGTGTGCAAACCTGGTAAAGACCTATAGTAAACGTTTGACCTCTGTTATTGCCAACAAAGGTTATGTTACAAAGTATTGAGTTGTATTTTTGTTATTGACCAAATACTTATTTTCCACCCTGATTTATGAATAAATTCTTTACAAATCCTACCATGTGGATTCATGGATTTTTTTTTTCACATTCTGTCTCTCACAGTTGAAGTGTACCTCTGGTGCAAATTACTGACCTCTGTCATCATTTTAGGTGGGGGAACTTGCACAATCGGTAGCTGACTAAATACTTTTTTGCCCCACTGTATATACCAGATGCTGCCAGGCTTCAGTTGCATCATTTCCTTTCACAGTATATCACTGCGCTTTACCACATTTGGGAAATACGGAACAGCTGTGAGGCACATGAACAGGAATCATACATTGTCTTGATTTCCTTCCAGCACACTAGTAAGTTATGATAATAGTTGTGTTTGATGTTTAACGCACAAATGATAAAGCATGAACAAACTATAGATAATACTAGTGGTGCTGAGGTGGGCGGGACTGGTGCTGGCGGGGGGCCCAAATCAAATTCTACTTAAGGTCAAAATGACCCTCCTGGTTGTTCTAAGTGTTAAAGCTATCCATGTATCTGCCTGTCAGTGCATAAATCCCAGTGAAGACCTCTGATTTTGAGTATGAGAAAATACAGATTACTTCTGTAATTTGGATTAGCATTTTTTGAATAAATAGTGACATAATGTAATGTCTTCTGTTGTTTATCTGAAGTTGTTCTAAAATAATCTTCAGACTTGCACAGGCCCTGATATGTAAAGCTTCAGAGTTAAAAGATGGTGTGCTTTCCAAGTTGGAAAAAATGAAACTCCAGATTAGATTTGTTTTGTGTGTTTTCAACCTTTTTTTTTATTCTTTAATTTCTGGGATTGTTCAAAAGCATCTGTCGGCGTGTTTACAATCTGAGAAGTCACATAGTACATCAAAAAGATCAGATACTGCATGGCTTTACAAATATAGCTTTATAAATTACCATTTTATTTGTTTACACTACATTTTTCATCAATCATGCAGAGAATCGAATAACCTACCCCAAAAATATAAGCATGTTTTTGATAAATACTGTATAATTTCAGCAGAGCTACATTTATGCAAATATACAAACTACTCCCACAGAAAATTCAGAAGCATTTAAATCTATAAGTGGTTGTTAGGTTTGATCATCATCTCTTTGTGACATTTAAGAAACATAATTTTATCATGACTTTGTATGTGTGATTACTTCCTTTTCACAATTATCTTCCTAAAGTATGTGTACGATCAAACCAGCATGAGTTGTGTTATGGATGCTACAAAGTGGCATATGATAGTATTTCTGTTTATTCCAGTGTCTATTTAAGTGAATTTGTGTGTATGCGTGCATGTGTGTGTGTGTCACTAAGAGCCCACTAGAGCATCAGTGTTTCTGCACTTGGACTGGGAGTAGCTGCTTTGGTTGATGGCATTTTTGGCTGCCACCCTGACGCAGTAGGTGGTCTGGGGTTTGAGATCAGTCTCTGTGTAAGAGTCACCTTCCACTCTTCGAACTCTCGCCGGCTTGCTGGCTTTTCCCTTTATCTGCTCCTCCTCAATCATAAGTGTGTACTCGGTGGCACCCGTCACTGTCGTCCAACTCACATGCAAAGAAACTCCAGTTACTGTTAATGTCAGCACCTCTGGGATTTCAAGATCTACCGGAGACAGAGGGAAGTGAGTGACAGCTGATTGATTACATGAGCAACACTATCTTGATGCTGTTTTACACCAATACAAACAGACTAACCCTCTTCTAAACTGGCATAGAACTGAACAAATTCCAGGTCTCTTCTTCTGCGAGTTGTCACTGGACCTGAGGAAGATGCGGAAAGCACTCGTAAGAAAATGTCTCAAAGAGGGTTGTGTTAAATAGCAATATATAGAAAAAGAACCAACCACATTTAATTTTTAGTGGCATTATACAAAGTTATAAAGAATTACATAAAACACAAAGGAGTGTAGAAACATTTAAATCTGTTTTCCTAAGTTGCGTGCAGGCTGCAGACCACTGCTGTCTGTCTGACCTGTAATGTTTTGGCTGGGATTGCTCTCCCCTACAGCATTGCTAGCTGTCACTATAGTTGCATTAGGATCGAAGTCGGTTAGCTGGCAGGAAAGTTCGGTGGTGTTGCATAGTTTTACACGGGTTCCTCTCGATACGTTGTAGACCGTGTAACTGGTAGCAAACACTGAAGCATTCCAGAATAGGACAGCAGACTGCCTGTTGCCAGTGTACATCACACTCTGTGGAGCACACGGGGCTGGGAAGGAAACAGTGAAAATGCTGTTAACCGAAGGAAAGGGTAATGCTACAGTTAAAATTTTATCTATACTTTTGTTATTATTGCATTTGATGTATAAATCGCTATAACTTGAGGCTGACATTATGGTATAAGTTTAGTTTAATTCAAAATAAATCAGTTTAATTTAATTTATATAGCGCCAAGTCACAAATAATTGCCTCAAAGTGCATTATATTGTAAAGACCTTACAATAACACAGAAAACCCCCAACAATCAAACAATCCCCCTATGAACATGCACTTTGGCAACAGTGGGAAGGAAAAACTCCCTTTTAATAGGAAGAGACCTCCAGCAGAACCAGGGAACTGCAGCCATCTGCATTTGCATAAACATCCATGCAAAAACACATCCTGTTCCATTTAAAGTCTACAAATGAGAACAGAAAGTTACCTGTTAGTGCAGTAATGGGACTTGATGGCTTGCCGATACCAGCTGAGTTCTTGGCACGCACTGTGATGTTAAAAGCAGTGCTACAAGGCACTGGAAATTCAAAGTATGGCCTGGGTAGCCAATAAGAAGAGACAGTCATCAAGGCTTGTGGGTTGTTTTCAATCTGACCGCTGATTTCCGCCAAATAATCAACATCAGGACATGTAACTTTGCTCCATGATATCATGGCCCAGTATAACCTGTCTATCCTCTGCATACGGACATTCACACGAGAAGGAGGGCACGGGACTGAAGAAGAAGGAAGAAGCATTTTATCAATAACACTGCAAATTGACCATAAATGTAGGAGTAGAAACACATTAAACACTTTTTTCCCCCAAACTTGTGGTTAAATATAAATGTTTGACTTACCTGCTCCGGCCTGCAGAGGTGAGCTGAATGAGCTGTTGCAGATGCTGTTAGAGGCTGTCACAGAGAAATTGTAAACGCCACCGCACTCCAGCCCTTTGAAGGTGCAGGAGGGATTGCTGCTGTTACAGAACAGGGCGACTCCATTCGTGGATTGTGCAAAGCTAAAATACTCCACAGCACCCGTGCTTTTGTTCCACGACATGGCAGCCGAGTTGGTCTGACAGTCAATATCCACCGCGATATCAGAGGGCGCACAGGGCACTGATAGGAAGGAGAGAGAGGATTCCTGTTAGGGGAACGTAGCATGCAGCCCAATTTCTAAACGCAGTTTTTTAGAAATGTTGAATCTAAAAAACAGGATACCCTTTTCAGTAACACAAACTAATCAAAAGACTTGAAGAAGTAAAGCTCAATAAGATGACAGAAAATAACTGATCAGTTATTTGTACCTGTTTTAAAGGATGAACTGCTGGGATAGCTGGTACAGTTCTCCCCTCTGGCAGTGATGCTTAAATTGTACAGCTGACCACAGTGAAGATCAACCAAAGAGCAGTTGTTCACTGAGGTGTTGCAGGTTGCCACGTGTCCATCTCGAGTTGTGGCTATCAGCTGGTATGATGTGGGCACCAGAGAGTCCGCCCATCTCACTTTGGCCCCAGCGTCCTTGCACGATGGCACCACTGTTACATTGGCTGGGACGCAAGGTGCTAAAGAAGACAGAGTTATCTGATTCAAATCTCTGTGGGTGTTTGTACTGAAACTCTACTGTAGTTTAGCAGACAAATCTGGGAAGCTGAAGAATACCTGTTTGGATCTTCTTTGGAGGGCTTCTGAGGCTGCTGCACTTATCAGAGGAAGTTGCTACTATGACGCTGTAGTGCATGCCGCAGTGAACATTCTGGAGTACACATGAAGTGGAGGTACTGTTACAGGTAACAACAGAGTTGTCATCACCTTCAGCTGTGACCACATAGACTGGTGTCCCTGCAGTCACCTTCCATTCAACTAGGATGGTGTCACTGTTGCATTGGCTCATTGCACTGATGGATGTTAGAGTGCAAGGACCTACAGAAAAGAATTCAAACCAATAATTAGAAAAAGGAAAAATCCTTTCCAATGTCTAATCTGTCACAAATGATAAAACAGCTGAAAACAAGCTGAAAAGATATAGATAGCAGGCCTCACCCAGAGATGTCAGTGGTCAAAATACTTTGCAGAAACCTCACAAAAACACACAAAACACCACACACTTAACAGAGAGGGATCCAGAGTGCAGAGATTCCTGCTAAATACCTGTCTCAAGCTCAAAGGTGGCATTGTCAATACTGCTGCAGTGCTTGTTGATAGCCTTGAGCTTAAAGGTGTAAAGTGTCCCACAGTTCAAATCCTGGACTTTACAGGGAGATGAGGTGGTAGTGCAGCTGGAGTTGTAACCATTGGCTGCTCGGGCCAGCACAAAGTAACTGGTTGCTCCCATCGAGTCGTCCCACGTCACCCAGGCACTGTTTGATATGCAGTCCAGACTACCCTTAATGTTCCTGGGTATGCATGGAGCTATTAAAGGTGAAAGGCAAAATAATGAGCAAGTTGCTCCAGAGGAGATCCACATTTAATTCAACATAAAAGAAAAAATGATGGAACGCATATCTATTTCTAAACTTCCAGTAGCACCCACCGGTTAACATCCTGTGAAAAATCTGTGGCTTAAGCCGAAGATCAGGCAAAACATTAATGCGCATGGTAAATGTAATATATATATATTTAATCATCTACAGATGTTCACTGGCACCATAAGCTCAGCTTCTTATTTCAACATGTTGAACTGCAGTTATGCGCCGGGACTCCTCCCACTTCCCACATCTGGAAACTCTCTATAACACCATCTCTAAAGAAATGTTACATACATGGTTTGCTGGCTTTTGCACCTGATGGTCCAGCTGTTGTCATAATTCAGATCTTAAGCCTTGATTTTAAAGATGAAATAAACTAACAAATATTTATTATCAGATTGATATTTGCAGCTGTTTTGCTTTCCAGATTAATACACCGTCTCATATTTGGGGTCTTATTTATGGAACAAAGACATGAAGAAAGTGTATCACGTCTCCAGCACATCAGTACATTTTGTATTTATAAGAAAAGTTTACCTGAAGAAGACTCCACCACAGCGCTCGGTTTGCTCTGGCAACCATCTCTTATAGACAGCACAGTGATGTTGTAGCTCTGTCCACAGGGTAGATTATTTAGAGTGCAGCTATTTCCAGTAGAGTTACAGTAGAGTCTCGCCCCAGTGTTGCTCACTGCAGCCACGTGGAAGTACTGGGCATCAGGGTTGGGGGACCAGGACACAACCATGGAACCTGCTCCGCATTGTGCACCAACAACCACATTCTGTGGTGGACAAGGCGCTGAGGGTGGCAGAGACACAAGTTGTTTGAGTATTTTTAAACTACTCAGATAAATTATTAAGCCTGCCATCTGTATGTAGATTGTATAAAGTCACAAGCTGTTACACTGAGTTCATGTCTGAGCCTCCGCTGCTTTTGATACCTGTTCGTACGTAAGCTTTGTTGCCCTCCAAACTGGAACAGGACTCATCCTGGCTGAACATGCTAACATTGTAGGTCTGCCCACACTGCAGCTCACTCAGATCACAGAAGGTCATAGTGTTGTTACACTCAGCCCTGTAACGGCCATCTGCTGTAACACCCACTGCAGTATATAGGAGAGCTCCGCTGGCCCCCTCCCATGTCACTGCAGCAGAGTTTGAGTGGCATCGTAAAGAAGCTTTCACGCTGGTTGGCTTACATGGCACTGTGAAAGAAAAAGATGAATTAAGCATTGCTGAGGTATGAGGTATGATATGAGCAGTAAGACAACTGACATGTCAACAACATACAATCATTTTTTTCATCATTACTATCATTGGCTAAGCTTTAAAGACATCTTAAAACACAGATCACACACACACACAGTAGTTCCCACCTACCTGACTGCAGGCTGAGGTGGGCTCGGCTGTTATCACAGCGTCCATCCTGAGCTGTAACTGTCAGGTTGTAGAGCTGGCCACAGTGCATGCTGGGTAGCTTGCAACTGCTTTCAGTTGTGTCGCACTCTGACTTGTGACCATCAGGTCCAAAAGCCTGGACCTTGTAGATGGACACACCCTCCCCTTCTTCCCATGATACCACTCCTGTGTCATTCCTGCACACCATCTCAGCTCTTACTTTCTGAGGCACACATGGCACTAAAGACAAATGTGAATACAGAAGAATATTAATTGCACTCTAATATACTATATATTCATGATTTCTTTTTAAAAAATCCATCATATTTTGATAAATGAAATCTTCTAACCTGTGTTGATCTCCACAGCAGAGCTTTCAGTGCTGTTACATGTGTCATCTGAAGCAGTAACAGTGATCGAGTAGTTGAGGCCGCACAGCACGTCACCGAGCAGGCAGGTTGAGTCGTTGCTGTTGCAAACTGAAGCGTAGCCACCGCAGCCCTGGGCAACTACCGTGTAGGATAATGCTCCTTTACTTGGCTCCCAAGACACTGCCACAGCACCAGACTCACAAACAACCCCGGCCTCCACTAGGTGTGGTATGCAGGGCACTGCAAAAACACAGGGAAAGAACGATTAGTACAGATGCAATGATCACATACAGACCTTTTCAATGATAATAACTAGTAGTAACAACATCTGTGTGTAAATATTAGATTGTTCAGTAGTATATTTAAACAATCACAAAAACATTATGTATTTTTATTTTCCTATTTAAGAAAATTATGGACTTAGCATGTCGTAACTGGCTGTCAGACATGAACATTCCCTATTGTACCTGCTTGCATCTGCTGTGTGTCACTCTTTGACACATTGCACACATCATTAACAGCAATCACGCTGATGTTGTAGGTGAAGCCACATAAGAGGTCTGCGAGGATGCAGGACTGTGACATTGTCTCGCAACTCGTTTCATCTTCTTCCACGCCGGCGGCTTGGACAATGTAGTAGTCCGCCCCTCTGCTGGCCTGCCATTCCACCACAGCTGTGTTAGTAGAGCAATCCAGTACATGCACAACATCCTCGGGAGGACAAGGCACTGGTGGTTGAAGGACAAAGTGAAATAGCTCAATGAGGAGGTAGTAAGTGTAATGATAGTGGCTAGCTGCAACCCTAGCTCCATTTCTAGGTGCTTACACTTCTGACTCAGATAACATAACAGCTCCTTAAGCTTCATCAAGGCTTTTATACCTAAAAACCTAATAATTTTATAATGGAAAACTTAATAACATCTTCAGGTCCCTAAAAAATGACATGTAGTTTGCACTAGTAAGCGACCCAACTAAACTCCCGCAATACTGAGTTTTGCATTTGTTTATGCCCCCCTAGAAGTTGAAATATGCCAAAAAAATATGTTTTCCGCCAGTTTGAAATTACTGTGAAACTACCAAATAAGTGGTACACTACAGCAAATCATTGCCTCACAATTTTAACTTATTTTTATTGCATTTTTACCTGATTCCACCTGGAGTGTGGAGCTGGGAGGGCTGCTGCACTCATAATTTGAGGCCACAGTGATCACGTCATAGATCTGACCACACTGTAAGCCTGGCAGCTCACAGTTGGTGATGTTGGAGCTGCAGGTGGAAACATGGCCACTGGATGAGTGTGCTGTTGCATTGTAATACAAGGCACCCTCAGCGTAGGCCCAGTCCAAGAGGGCTGAGTTGGTGAAGCAGTCCAGAATCACTGTGCCAATGTTGGGTGTGCAGGGAACTGACAAAAGAAGGGAGTAACACTTTGAGTACTTGCACATGCTAAGAGCAATAAATCTATGACACACTGACATCATGAACATCACACAGTCCAAAGGAGATTCATTTAAAATCTCACTGTTTTACCTGAATGGAAAGTTATAGCTGGGCTGGGCAGACTTGAGCAGGTTTCATCCTCTGCCACCACCTGGACAGAATAGTCATGTCCGCACATCAGATTGGTCAAAGTGCACCTTGGGCCTGCAGTCTGGCAGATGGACATGGACCCCACTGTGCTCTTTGCTGTCACTTTGTAAGAAAGAGCCCCATTGCTAGCACTCCAGGACACAACAGCCTGATTTTTGGAGCAAACCATCTTCACTTCCACATTAGTCGGAACACAAGGAACTAGATAAAAGTGTGAAGAATAGGAAATTGAAACTCATTTAAGTATACATTTTAAATGAACACAGAACTACATTTAAAAAAGACTTAAATTAGATCTGTCTTTGAATTATTTACACACTTTCTATTTTCAGAGTAAAAATAACAGCGTAGCAAAAATACTGATTTGTCCTCACCTGATCGCAGTGGGTCACCTTTACTGGGATCAGAGTTACACTTCCTGTTTGAGGCCACCACAGTCACTGTGTATTTCTGTCCACAGAGGACATTGGGCATGGCACATTGCTCGCTGTCAGACCAGCAGCTCGAAGACTGTCCATCTTCCGTCCTAACTTTGGCAATGTAGTACTCTGCACCAGCCGAGCCAGTCCACGACACCACAGCAATGTTGGAGATGCAGTTCATGAAGCTGGAGATACCGGTGGGTGAACAGGGCTCTTTGGGACGAAAGGAGAAAAGACTGGATTAGAAAAAAAGGGTCTCATTTCCATTTTAACAGCACATATTTCAATGACTCCAGGTCTGCCTGTAAAAATCACGTTTAACTGACCGGCAATAAAAATTGTTTTACCACTCGTTGTCAATTACAGTTCCTTAGTATATGTAAGAAATGATGCATTTTACAACATAAAATCCTTTATGTACAATTGTTTTTACGGTTATCGTGCATTTTTGCAAAGAAATATAATATATGCATTGCCCTTTTACTTACTGGCTTGAAGACAAATTTTTCCAAGTATAAACCGGATTTTACCTGATGTAAGACTTAAAGGTGGGCTGGGGCGGCTTGTGCACACTGAATCTGCCGCCTGAACAGACAGGAAGTATTCCTGACCACAGTGGAACTCAGAAATGTAAGTCCAGGTATCATTGGTACTGAGCTGCACTTTGTGGCCAATGTTGTTCTCTGCAGTCACGATGTAAAACTCTGCAGTTTCACTGGCATTCCAGGCCAGTGATCCCACCTTAGAAAATATTACAGTACAATTCAATCATACAATTCAATCCTCATCAGAAATCAAGATAGCATTCTTACTTTGAATGTCCTTCAAGAAGGTTTGACACTTTTCCTGAAGATTACTCAATAAAATCACACGAAGGTTTGCTTAAGAGAGTTCAAGCTATATAAGCAATGAACCAGGGAGTAAGATCTATGAGTTTATCTTTACCCAGGTGAACTGGGTATGTCTTTAATTTACTGAGCCGAAACCTTTTTAAAGAGTTAAAAGAAAATCCAGATAAATAATATTCACCTTTGTAGTGCAATTAAGAGATGATGTCAGATTCTGAGGTATGCATGGTGCTAAAAAGAGAAGACATAAGTTTAGACATTTATTAGTGTTGATTAATTTGATTATTATTTCTTTATTTAATTGTATTGATTTGTCTAGAGCGACAAAATGAAAGTGCTAGGAAATGGTATAAAATGTCAGCAATTTAAAACTAAGATATTCAGCTCTGTACTGCTACTGTTCTGCATGCAGTGCGTTCATTTTCATGTGCTCTAAAAAAAACCCCATTAAAACAATTCCAGAAATATTACTGCTGTTTAAAAGCTTGTTTACCCATCCGAATTGAAGTGCTGTTGCTCGGCATGCTGGTGCATACGTAGTTCATGGCAACGACATAAACTGTGTACGTTTCACCACAGTGTAGATCATTCCAGGTGCAGATGGTGGTGTTTGTGGTGCACGTGTGGATGTGGCGATCCTGTCCTGTTGCAATGGCCATGTAGGACTCTGCGCCATCGCTCGCGGCCCAGCTGACTGAGCCCAGGCTCTGCTCACAGCGTGTAAAGCTCTGTACATGTGCTGGGACGCAGGGGGCTGACGAGAAGGTTAACAGTTTAATCATCACACATTATGCATGTTATGTGTGAAAAAAATCTAAATGAGACACATACTTGTCATGTATTTTTCAGGCCGGCTTGTAGGACTGTCACACCAGTCATCTTGAGCTTTTACAGTGAATGTGAACAGCTGTCCACAGGGCAGGTTGGTCTCTATCATTGTGTTATTCGTTTTTAAAGACGTGCTGTATCCCAGGTTTCCGTCTGCTTTCACAATATATGCCGATGCTCCTTTAGCCTTAAACCAGTACAGCAGCACCGTCTCATTGTTACATGACCCATGGACCCTCAAACCATCTGGCTTACAGGGTTCTGACAAAAGAAGAGTCACATTGGTATTCTGAGGGATGTTGCTGTCAGTCTAGCAACTGTTAAATTTAGGGAAATTAATAGTAATTAATTGATTAATAGAGTAAATCTAAACAGTCTTTGTGGATGAAAATTCCCAACCTATCTTTATGTACAGAATAATTAATAATTAAGGTTAGGCCACTTAATAGGAAATAAAGCATGTTATTAATTCAATCAGGCAGTAATTAAGTACAAATCACTCATTCAGTCAATCAGTACTAACGAGTTACTGTACCTGTCTGAATCTCCACAGTGCTACTGATTTCACTGTAGCACCTGTTGCTGTATGCAATGACAGAGAGTTTATAGGTGTCCCCACAGGTCAAGTTAGAGAACTGACAGGTGGAATTGGTGGAGTTGCACTTCAGTGTTGTTCCCATGTTGGTGGCAGTAGCCATGTAGAGCTCCACTCCCGCGCTTTCCTCCCAATACATGTTGGCTGTACTTGTCCCACACTGTAGATCCACTCCCACACGTGACGGCTTACAGGGGCCTAGGCCGTAATTCAAAGAGTGAAAATAGTTTTAATGATTTTATTTTAGACTGTAGAATAAATTTAAGATCGTGATTGAGACGCGGCTCAACTCACGTGTGCTAAAGGAGATATTAGTGCTTTTCTCAGTCCGGCAGTGGTCGCTGATGGTTACGAGAGTGACGTTGTACACCTGTCCACACTCCAGCTCTGTCAGATTACACTGATGTTCAGTACTCTCACAGGAAACGCGGGAACCATCTGCTGAAACAGCAGTCACCATGTAGGAGTTTGCTCCACTGACTGGACTCCAGGAGACTGTGGCTGTGTCATTGTAGCAGTCCAGGTTAGCTGTGCACTTTCCAACTGCGCAGGGAGCTATTGGCAAAAAAACAACAACATCAGTACTGCCATGCAGGACATCGACTTTAAAGCTGCAATGATCTCCATGAATGCACGGCTCCAAATCATATTTATTATTCAAGTTTCCACTTCAGAAAATAGATGTTATACAATTCGGCAGACGAGTACACATTCACTGAGAAGCACAGGTTCTCTGCATGGGCATGTAGTTGATGTAGCTCAAAATACCCGATTTTTATGCCCTTTTTAAAAAAAAAATAAGTCCCTGATTTTTTAAAACAGCAAGCAAGACGCTGTTTGTTGCCTAGGCTGCCTGCTATGATGCTGTTATAAAAGTAAACACTTAAATGAGGTTCAAAGAAGCAAAAGAAAACTTTTTAAGGGGGTTGGCTGTCTTCAGACCAAGAGATGGCACGTGATATTTTCTGTTTATTACGTGTGTCTTACTTTTAGTTCATTTCTTCTATCATTTTAGCTTTTTTTCAATCAAGTTCTCGCAGTTCACATTATTTTCATTAAAACACATCTTAAAACCGTTCAGCTATAAGTGAAAACTGCAGTTATAAAGTTTGGGAAAGAGAGAAGGGGGTCTCAGCATACAATGTCAATAAAATTAGGCTGGTAGGGTACCTGAATACAGCAGGACAGTGTTGGACCTGCTGCTATTGACTTTCTCCCCAATAGCAATGACATTAGTGTGGTAGATGACTCCGCAGTGAAGTCCTTCCACGCTGCAGGAAGTGGCATTAGTATGACAGGACAGCGAGTGTCCGTCACGGCCAGCGAAGTGAGCCTCGTAACCCACTGCACCAAAACTTGTCTCCCAGGAGACCATCCCCTGGTTATTCTGACAGTTAACGTTTGTCTGCACGTTATTGGGCGGGCACGGCTCTGAGTGCGGAAAGAGAGACACAACAGAATGATTTAGTGTGGATGTTGATATATATTCTGTCCAATTGTTGAAGCTAAAGGCTGCCCAAAGTGACTTAATAAACTATCAGCGGGGATCTGCAAATTTAAAGAGCCCATCAGTAGTCATGGAGGAAAACATGAAGATATTTTGATACCAAAATAAATCAGGGAACAAAAAATTGTTTAGCACGTGTTCTCACCTGTCACAATTAAAACTTGTTCAGTAGAGGTAGACACATTTTGGCACACAAAGTTGTTTGCTGTGACAACGATGCTGTACATTTGGCCACAGTTCATGTTGTACAATGCACAGTAAGTGTCATTGGTAACACAGGAGGTGGTGAGTCCCTGGTCTGTTTGCCCCGTGACTGTGTAGTAATTAGCACCCTTGGTTATGTCCCACTGCACCTGGCCGATTGTCACGCTGTACTGGGTGGTGATTTGGATTGGGATGCAAGGCTCTAAAAGAGAGGATGGAGGAAAACTGAGACAAAAATGTAGCTTTGTGTGTTCGAACTGCAGCTTCAAATTAAATGCAAGAAGGTAGCGTAGATATGGTCCACTGTAGTAAAGTTATGTAATGTAAGTAATGTTAGAAAAAAGCAGAAACTTTATTGTTTCAAGAATTTTAGTGCATTTAAGGTCATTTTGGTTAATTGTGTTTTATCACTTTTACTGATACTTTGGTTGGTTTTAAGTGGGAAAGGTCAACATAATTATACAATTTCAATAAATTAGCAGTTTGTTTCACTTTTTTTAAAGGTGGAAAAACTCGGCAAGACGAAAGATGTGCTATATAGGTTCGTGAAGCCTCTGTGGTGCTGCTCACCAGTGACCAGCTGTCCTGTCATTTTAGCGATGCTGCTGCAGGTCTTTCCTATAGCTTTGACAAACACAGAGTAGCTCTGTCCACAGAGCAGCTCTGTCAGGTCACAGGAGGTCCTGTTGGTCTCACAGGTGACGTTGTGACCTGACTTTGTAGTGGCCATCGCGATGTATGACAAGGCTCCATCACTCGGCCACCATGAAACCACAGCTGCCTTAATCGCACAGTCCATATATGCCCTGATATTTATTGCATTACAGGGCACTGAGGGAAAGACAGATAAGACAGGAAACTTTATATGAATAGTAAAAATGTAGAAGCCAGGGACAGAGCATTTTACTAAAATGTAAAATTGAACATCATCCATCACTGTATCGCAACTGACAAATATGAAAAAGAAAAGCAGATTTTAACTACACAAAACTACAAGTCAGTTTTCTAAAGTAGTTTTATGCTGGGTAAAATCATTTGCAGACCTCACAAACTCATATTTTATTCACAATAGAACACAGAAAGACAGAATATAAAATGTTTGAAATGAGAAAATGTTAATTTTTAAGAAAAATATGAGCTCATTTTGAATTTTATGGCAGCAATACTTCTCAAATAAGTTAAGTAGCGGGAACAAAAGGGTGAAAATGTTTCCAGGAATAATGAGGAACATTTTCCAACTAATTGGGTTAAATGGCAGTCAGTAAACAACTGACTGGGTATACAAAGATAATAAATCAGGCCTAAAATGCACTTTGCATAAAAGAAGAAACAGGACTGTTGAGCAGCAAGAATCCTGTATCAGACAAGGACGGCAATGTTTTTATTAAAATGGTACATTTTCTCAGTTTACACATGTGACGCGTTTTTCATGTTGTACCACAGATAATTCTCTATAATTAAAATGCATTGAATTCTCTCTCTGTCCTACCTGACGGTGTGTCAACAACAGGAGTGGGCGGGCTGTTGCAGTACCCATCAGAAGACACTACGGAAACATGGTAGATCTGTCCACAGCCGAGTCCTGTCACATTGCAGGAGCCCTCTGTTGTGGCCTGGCATGTTGTGCCCTGATTGGTGCTGTCGTGCAGTGTGGCGATGTAGGAATCAGCTCCTGAGCTTTTCGACCAGGAAACGATGAGAGAATTGGCCTGACAGTCGACCACGGAGGAGACGTTTGCTGGAGTGCACGGCACTGATGAGAAGAGACAATTGTGACAACTTAACACACTGTTTGCTGCTACAACTACACATGTTTCTTTCCAAATATTTATTTATAAGTGACTTATGTATGTATGTATGTATATATATGTATATATTGTACTATTCTTAGTTAGCGTATTGTCTGTCTTGTCTTAATGTTGGTTTAAAATGGAGCACTGTAACAAAAAATAATTTCCCCCAGGGATCAATAAAGTATTCTGATTCTGATTCTGATTCTGATTGTCAATGTTTAGAGCAGAGCTGTAATTCCTGAAAGTTCGTGATTAATATCACAGAAAGATTTGAAAAAATGTTGCCTGGTGTGATGAGTCTGAATTTCTCCAGCAATAATCAGAAGGTAGTATCGGGATTTGGCAGAAACAACATGAAAGCATGGATCCATCCTGTTTTGTTTCAACTGTTCAGGCTGATGGTGACGTAATGGTGTGTTCGATATTTTCGTGGCACGCTTTGGGCCTCATAGTACCAACTAAGCACACTTACACACTATAGCCTACTCAAATATTGCTGTTGTCCATCCCTTTATGACCACAGTGTAGTCATCCTCTGATTCTTGCTTACAACAGGATCCTGCACCATGTCACAAAGTCAAATCATCTCTTTAAATTAACTGTACTTAAAAAGCCTCCACAGACACCAGATCTCAGAAATGTTTCAGCACCTTGTTGAATCTAAGCCAGGAAGAAAAAAGGAAGCCCAAACTGGTACAAGTAAGGTGTACCTAATAAAGTGACCAGTAGGTGAATGTTACCTCTTCTGCATGAAAAAATAATTCTTTGAGAAAAATAAACTGGCATCACCTTTTTAAAAACAAGTAGAATTTGAATTTAATGTACCGTAAGTAGATGCAAAGTTCTAAACTTTCAATGACAGTTTCGAAATCACTGGTAACTTGTGTTCCTGTCAAAATAAAACGACAGCAATAAAACGGTTCAGCAGTCGGAGTGCATACCTGTCTTGATCGTCACATTCTCACTCGGTTTGCTCTTGCACGTCATGTCCTCTGCAGACACAGTGGCTGTGTAGTACTGTCCACAGTGCAGATTGGTCAGTTCACACTGCTTGTCAGGAACTCTGCACTCGTCCACATGCCCGTCAGTACCCACTGCCTTTACGCTGAAAAGCTGTCCTTCCTTCATAGAGCTCCATGACATGGAAGCCACATTGTTGCTGCAGCTCAGGCTGGCTTTGAGATTCTCAGGAACGCATGGCACTGAGTGGGACAGAAATATACGTCTGCTTTCTTTTTTCCCCCCAGTTATGTTAATGAATATTTTATGTAATTTACTGTGTGCACTGTACCTGTCCTAAACATCAGCTGTTCGCTCTCTGAGCTGTTGCAGGTTCGTCCCTCAACCGTGACGTGCACGATGTAAATTTCGCCGCATGGCAGATGTGTGACATCACAGCTAGTGTTTGATGTAGTGCAACACGTGGTACTGTCTCCGTACACGTCTTCCAGCGTGGCCGTGTACGTTAAAGCACCTGAGACAGTCGACCAGGTAATCGTGACTGTTCCGTTGTTGCAGTTCACTAATTCCTTTACGCCATTAGGAGGGCAGGGAGCTGTAGAAAGAGGAATACTCTGAGGTACAGACTTGAACTTCTGTTTCTGTCCTTTCTTGAATATTATTGAGATTACACAACATAACAACACATTACACATGAAAAACCCAGCGTGAGCTACATTTCCAAGAAAATTAACTCATAACTTGGACACATTCACACTCAGAGTCAAGTTAGACATATTTAACCCATAAAACAGTGACTTTCAGCTGTTTTATGCAAAGAGTATTTTAACTGTAAATATTTCATGCCTGTGAAGCTGTATCCACATTATCAATTTTCACCTCACAGATGTGGTGAAGATGGACATGCAGAGGGTGGGTGTGATAGGATGAGATGGAAGCAGCCAAACGAAAAAGAGGAAGAAGCAGCAGTTTATAACAAAACCAGAACATCAGTTATGTAGTAGCTCATTTACCGCTTACTCCTTGTAAAATGACAAATGTGGCGCTGACCTCGAGCACAATTTGTCCCCCCCATTAGGTGATCACTGAGTGCATTTCACACATCCTTTAAATTGCAGACAGAGCAATGGGTAAACAGCTGTATGAGCCAAAAACCAAAGATTCAGAGGAGCAGAACCATTTTCATGCCTCATATTACTGGCCTTTTAAATGGTTTCTTTTTAATAATTTTAACATATATTATGATATAATTGATATTATCAGTTTAAGTCTATTTAAATCCACAGTGCATCAGAGCACTGGTGATATTCTAGTTAAAGTGACTTCCCTTTTATCCTGGTTTTACAGTTTCGGTGTTTGCTTTTACGTTCGTTATAATTTTCCCTTACCTGTCTCGGTTTTGACAGAGTTGCTGGGTGCACTGGTGCACTGCTGGTCCTTGGCCTTCAGGGTAATGGTGAGATTCTGGCTGCATGTAAGTGGTGGCAGAGAACACATCCCATCTGACGTGGAGTTACAATCAAATGTCTGAACAGCACCCCTGGTGTCTGTTGCCACCACAACATATTCTTTGGCCCCGGCAGACTCGTTATACATCACCCACGCTGAGTTCGTCAAGCAGTCGATCTCCACGTCTGACAGCTGGGGTACGCAAGGAACTGGAGGCAACCAGGGACAGGAAATTAGGTGCTTACAGTATTCATAGATTACACAGACCACCGGATTTACAATTATATTCTGTAGATATCATCAACAGATGCTCAAATCTGCAGTCCAGAAATTATCTCAGCTGCTGAAATATGTCGTAATATTTTATTATCTGTGCATTTTTGTAACAAGTCTGTTAAACTAATGACTTGGCTGGTGTGTTTCTGTCGTCACTATCACTATACATGAGTTAGAACTGTGATCTAAAATTATGACAGATTTTTTGGTTAACCTTAAATGCACAAAGCCATCTTTTGCATCATCTAAAGACCACAGGCTTACCAGAAATAAGCAGCGAATAGGGTTTCTAACAACAGCCTGTACAAGTGAGAGGATGATATGGGATGGAAGTGAGGAATATACGATCAAAAACAGAAGAACAGCTGATACTTGCCTGTTTTGACCATTTTAGTTTGGCTGTCTTTGCCCACACATTCATTCCTGTATGGTGTGATTGTGACATTGTACTGCATCCCGCACGCCAGTGTGCTGAGATTACAGCCGTTGTTTGTGCTACTGCAGTTGTGTCTGGCACCTTTGGCATCTGCAGCAGACACTGTATACATCACCCCTGCCACACTATTGTTCCAGGTGACAGATACGACGCCAGTGCCACAGTTCACATTAGAAAGGAAGGATGAGGGAGGGCAGGGAGCTGAGTGGAACGGCAGAAAAAGAGGAGAAGTTGAGGTAAAGACTGAAGGTAAATAACAAGAAGGTAAAACTTTATTATGTGATGTATGAACCAAAAAAATCACTTTAATCAAACAGCTATTAAAAGATAAATAGATATAGATAAGAGGTGCTGATATCAGATCTGAATAGCTGAACACTGAATACTAGAGCAGGTGCACTAGAACTGCCAACAGGAGCTGCACCGACCTGTAGAGACCTGCTCTGTGGGGCTATGGGAACTGTTGCAAGCTTCATCTTGGGCCACCACTGTAACATTGTAGGTCTGCCCACACTGCATGTTCTGTACAACGCAGTAATGCGTAGGAGTTGTGCAAACGCTCTTTTGACCTTTGCTGTTCACCACAGAGGCGCGGAAGTTCAAAAAGTAACCTGTCGACTGCCAGGTAATGTTCAGGACACCAGACAGGCAGTCCAGATGGTTCTGTATGTTCTGTGGCACACACGGAGCTGGAAACAAAGCAAACACAATACTTTCTGTATGGTAACAGAAATCATTAACAGAGACACAGAACTGCTAATTTTTTATGTTTATTAAGAATGTATTTTGTCTAATTTAAGGGTATGGTTGCTACAACAAATAACAACAAAGACAAAAAACACCTTAGACATATGAATTTAGCTCATGAATTCAATTGAATGTTTATAAGTTTTAACCAATATCCCAATTACACCATGTCATGTCTTTATAGCCACATTTAAATGATTCATATGTCATAAATGGAGTAAGATCAAGTGTGTGGCAGCTGTCTGTTTCTGTTTTGGCTAGTGCTCAGTAACAGCAAAGAATTGTTAAAGTATACAAAGTAAATGTGAAATCCCTTTTTCTGAAACTGATGAATAAATCAGTGAATATAGTGCAAAGCTTTGAATAACAATAGACAAATTACCAGTGCGAATCTTCTTCATGTCACTCTTGGCTCCAGTACACTTGTCATCAATACCGACAACGTAGACATTGTACTGTTGCCCACAGAGCAGACCAGATATTTGGCAGCTGGTGCTGCTGGTGTTACACGACCACCGGCGGCCCTGTTCATTTTCAGCCACTGCCATGTAGGAGACTGAGCCTTGAGAGGCCTGCCAGGACACTGAGATGTTGTTTGATTCGCATGAAGAGTTCACCATCAACTGGGTGGGAGGGCAGGGAGCTGGAGGAAAAACAAGCAGTGAGTGAGATTATTTTTCACGGTTCATTGATAGAGGTTTCTGTTTAGAGCTAGATCCTGAGATTTTAAAAAGATGTCAGAATGAATCAGGAATAATTTGTATTTGCATTTCATACAGTTACATGTTATAACTAATATTAACACTAGTTAGTGAGATGCTTGGGCAGAAATGGTTTCCATAGTATGTTAAAACAGATAAAGAGAACAATTAGCTGATAAGCAGTAAAACATTTTGGATAGTGTATGCAAATGTGCACAGAACAGTTTATCCATTATCTTCCAGTTAGGTGTCAGCTTGTTTTGTAAGGATGTAATTGACCCCACCTGTGTTCACTCTCTGCCAGTCCTGAGCAGGACTGCTGCAGTATAGTCCCTGCCCACTGACGCTCACTTTGTAGCTTTCCCCACACTGCAGAGAACTGATATTACAGGAGGAGCCATTTGTAGAGCAGGTCTGCTTGTCTATGGAGCCGAAGGCTTGAGCTGTGGCATTGTAGTAGAGGATGCCAATTCCTGTAGTCCAAGATACCACAGCTGTGTTGGTGTTGCAGTCCAGGGATGTTCTCAGACCACTGTGGGGACAAGGACCTAACAAACAGGGAAGAAAAAAAGAACAGCAGGTGTAGTTTTTAAAAAAAAAAAAAAATTTTTACATTTTGAGTTTCAGGGATTCATTTTCACAGGAACAGGAGTTATTTCTATAGAAATGTTCTTTAACTTTAAAAGCTCTGACATAGTAAATGGTTTTCCTGTTAGGATAACTGCAGGTTAGCAGTTAACTAGGGACACTAACTTTGAAAAGTTAATACTTTTAACATGTAGCAGATGTTATTAACACAATTTATGTATTTAATCTTCAAAAAAGATGTTCAGCTGATCTTTTGGGGGGGGGGGGGGGGGGGTTATTTAATTGCTGTTACCTTTTTTTTATAACATTAACATTTAGCTTAGCCGCTAATAATAAAAAAGCTAATGCTATGTTCATTAAAGTAAATTAAAAGTAACTGCAACACAAAGAAACACTAAAAGTAGGTGTGAAAAATTGATGCACTGTTGTTTCATGTTGCATTAGCAACATTACAGCTGTGCACAATTTACTTTTAGTGAGCAGCTTGTTGTGTGGGTATGACAGGTTGTATTTTATTACCTGTGGTGGCCTTGACAGTCTCGCTGACCATGCTGACACAGGTGTTATGGAGAGCCACCACTGTGATGTTGTAGTCTTGTCCACAGGCCAGGTTAAGGAAGTCACAGTTGGTGTCGGTGTTGTTACACTGAGCATTGTAGCCCAGACTGCCCCGAGCATAGACAGTGTAAGATGTGGCACCCTGCGCAGCATCCCATGTGACTGCAGTGATGCCGGTGTTGCAGTACACCCTTGCTGTGACGTGTGTGGGAATGCATGGAGCTGATGGAGGACAGAAACAGGTAAGTGTATGGATTAGTGTGATATTGTTTATTCCTGCAGTGCTCAGGCTTGTAATATTCTACACTAATGGCATGTACTTGTCCAGGTTCAGTGATGGATGACTATGATGTCAGAAGTCAAATCAGCGTCGCCTAAATCTAATACCATTTCAAAATGCTGCTTCAGCTTCATTGCATAAGTAAAAAAATATAATGCAGTTAAAATATTCTTCAGTTTTTAGTAGTTTTATAGAAACATTTTTACATTTTAAAAAATATTTTTACATTACATTATAGGGTTTGGGGGTATTTATTCTTTCATATAGCCTTGATAATTATGTCAATACTGGGGAGTGTTTGGCTATGATTGGCTATATTTTCTGCCTTTATTTTAACAATCATTCACAACAGCTTGTGTGCAGATCACAAATAATGGCTCTTCTAAGCAAATTAATTTAGAAAAATGAAAGTTATTTTTTTATTTTTGTCTGTATTATTATTATTCTGCTGTGCTGTAACTTAATAGAGGTTTCAATTATGCCATGACACAGGCCATTATGTCTTGTGCTTCTAAATGTGATTGAGTCTAAACAACCTGTTGCATTTGTTATAAACAAGCTTGATGAATTGTCACAGTGATACAGTGCATCAATCTGTTCATTATTATTTGCTAAATTACCCGTGTTAAGTCTTTGGGCAAAAGCCAGTTCACTGCTGCAGTTGCTTGTGAGACCGACCACACTGATGGCATATATCTCCCCGCACTTAAGTTGACTGAAGGTGCAGTTGGAGCTGGTGGAGTTGCAGGTGGTGACTGTTCCTCTGCTGTCCCTCGCTGACACCACCTGCAGTTGGTCTGGGCCTGAGTTTGCCCAGCTGACAGTCGCCATGTTTGTTCTGCACTGCAAATTCACCATCACGCTGTTTGGCTTACAGGGGGCTGGAGACAAAGCAAGGAAGATTAACTTGCAGATGTGGGTGGTTTTAAAAGTTATTAAATGGGGTGAAAGTAGGTTAGATAAAGGTTATAATGAAAAATTTGAAGGGATAGAAGTATACTGTATGAATGTTGCTGCACAAAACCTAAAAATAAATATTAAATATTAAATGACTCAGGACGTTCAGGAATCTTGCTCCTTCTCAAAATGTGTGAATTGTAATATGTTTTATAACGTTGTTATGGATTTTGTTTAGTGACTTCAAAACATTTGCCCCAATTTTAATGTTGGTCAAAGAATATTTGCTACCTGACTGTATCTTATAGTTGGAGCCTTCAATGAAGCCGCAGTCGATTGACGAGGTTGTGACGACAATGCTGTAAATGAGGCCACAAGTTAGGTTCTGGATGACGCAGTTGGTGCTACTAGAGTTGCAAGTTCTCCGTGTCTTGTCGCTGCCGATGGCGATTGCAGTGTAATCAATGTCCCCAAGGCTTCCCCTCCACTCCACTGCAAAGGTGTTAGCATTGCAGTCCAGCTTTGCTTGTACCCTGTCAGGCAGACAAGGGGCTTTTGGAAGAGAAGAGAAAGGAAGATTATCAGTTGACTGTTTAATAGTTTTGAGATTTAAAAGAAAATCTAACCCTAAAAGCAGATGTCATGTACCTGAGACAAAAGTTAGATTATCTGATTTACTGCTGTTGCATGTTGCACTGGAAGCAACCACAAAAGCTGAGTACTGCTTTGCACAATCCACCTTCAATGAGCAGGTTGTTTTGTTGGTACCACAGGAAACTAAGTGGCCGTGGGTACCAGTTAATGTGGCTGTGTAAGAGATGGCATGTCTACTCGGTGCCCACTTCAGAATTGCTAAGTTTGTGGCACATTCAGTTTTGACAGTCAGGTTGGTTGGAGGACATGGAACTGGAAGTAAGGAGATTAACAACAAGTCATTATGTGAGAAATGAACAAAATCATCTGCATTAAAAAAAAGACCAAACTGGGGTTAATTATTTGCAAAGGATGTCAAACCAGTACTTTGTTGGTGAACAAACCCAGAAATATCCAGATATTAACCTGTCTCAGTTTCTATCTGCTTGCTCAAGAGACTGGTGCAGTCAGGGTCCTGGGCAGCCACTGAGAGCATATATGCTTGTCCACACTGCAGCCCATTCATCACATAGAACGTCTGAGTTGTGGAGTAGTTATAAGCGATCCCACTGTTTCCTTGGGAGTAGATGAAATAGGTCACTCCGCTTTCTGGACTTGGGTCCCAGCTTACTGTGATGTCATTGTTTCTGCAATTTGTCACTCCAGTCACACCAGTGGGTGGGCAGATGACTAAGAAGGGGGAGAGACAGGTAGAGAGACAATTTGATAATTAGTGTCCCAGTGATTTTTTTAACACTATTTTAGAAATAGAATATGAGCAACAACAGATCCTGTCTTTGGATTTGATTTTACCTGAAAAACCTACCTAATTCGTCTCCCACTGGAAACTTTACGTCCAGATGAACAGAATCAACTTATTGGTATGGCATTAATTAGTGTTAAGATCACTGTGCGTTCAACTGTCTTGCTTATCTTATGTGTTAACAAGCAATTTTTTTATGTCCGTGAGTGTGAATGGTTGTCTGCCTTTCTGTGTTAGCCCTGGTGACCTGCCCAGGGTGTACCCTGCCTCTTGTCCTATGGGGGAAAGAGCATGTCCCAGCCTATCATAGGGTTTTGCCCCTTGACAAGGATAAGCGAATGAGAATGGATGGATGGGTAAGACAAAATCTGCGTAAGTTCTATTTTATTTCCTGAAAGTTGGTTATATCTGACAGGACAACTGTCTATATGATTGTTTATCATTTTTTCTGGTTCTTTCTTGCAAGTTCTTTAGTTCCTAGTTCTGTTGCATTGTTTAGGTTTTGGTTTAGGTTTTGTACCCTTTGAATTTAGTAACCTTACCCTTTGTCGACTTTTGTTATATCTTTTCAAAAATAAGTTCACTTTCTGCTCTGTGTTATGGTCTGCATATGGGTGAACTGAAACGTGGCAGATGTGAGCCATTATAACATATTAATAAAATGTTGATGCACAAAAGTACCAGGCAAACAGATTTGTACATTGTATCTGACGTTTAGTTCTATGGTAGCTGTATTTGTTGAACACTACAAAAGTTGGATGGATGGATGGATGGATGGATGGATGGATGGATGGATGGATGGATGGATGGATGGATGGATGGATGGATGGATGGATGGATGGTTCAATTCTCTGACCTGTTTGTAAGGTGAATGGTACGCTGGGTTGGCTCGTGCAGCCTCTCTCTATGGTGACAACAGTGACAACGACTGTTTCTCCGCAGTGGAGGTCTGTAAGGGAGCAGCTTGTTCCATTGGATGAGCAGTTGTGGATGTGTTTGTCCGTGAGAGAAGGTGCGGTTGTGGCCAAGTAGAAATCTGCTCGAAGGGCAGGGTCCCAGGTCACACGGCCCACATTTCCATCGCACTGCAGAGACATGTGGACGTTGGTGGGAGGGCAGGAACCTGCGAAAAAGATGGTGAGATAAAGTTGGACGGGTTATAAATCTAAATATAATTAAAAATATTAAAAGCGAAATCTTTGTTTTGAATTAATAAAAGATAGATATAATAATTATTAAATAAATATTGTTAGTGGTTATTTTAAAGAATGCATAAAGTTGATTAAAGCCAAGTTTATCCAGTTTATTTTTTTTATTTGGCATTATCTCACCTGCATTGTAGGTGTATGGGAAACTCTCTCTGCCTTCGCAGCGCATAGAGAAGGGAGTGACGGTGATAATGTAGGTTTGAGAGCAGTGCATGTTGGGTAGCAGGCAACTTGTGCTGTTTGTGGCACACCTTTTGAGGTCGCCGTCTCTGCCAACTGCCTTCACACTGTAGGACACTGCACTAGGACTGTGTTGCCAGCTCACTGCCGCAGTGTTGTTGTCACACAACAGGGAAGCACTGACGTTCACTGGAGCACAAGGGGCTGACAGGAAAACAAAAGGAAAAACCACTGAGTACAAACACCACCTAATTAACCCTCATTTAAATTTTTTAGGAAGTTACACCTGGTATCTCTTAAGCCAGCAGTCCCCAACCTTTTTTGCGCCACGGACCGGTTTATGTCGACAATATTTTCATGGACCGGCCTTTAAGGTGTCGTGGATAAATACAACAAAATAAAACCAGTACTGGTAACCAAAAAAAGAAGACTTATTCATAACACACAGGAAAAGACCCAGAGAAAACAAGTTAACAATAATAACAATAAAAAAATAAGGATAGAAACCAATAAAAACCCTGAAAACCATAGATTTCACGCCCGCCTCAACTCTCGAGGCCCGGTACCAAACGTCTCACGGACCGGTAGCAGTCCGTGGCCCGGGGGTTGGGGACCGCTATCTTAAGCCATGTATTTGCTAAAAGTTACATTTATATATATTTTTTTAAATAAATGTGTTAAATAATTTTTAATCCAATGCATTACTCGGCATTTCAACTAAGTATTTTAAAAGAAATACAGAATTTACTGTATTATATACAGTTTACTACACTTGGATACTTACGATAGTAGAAAAGGGAACATGGGGAAATTGGAAATTGTATTCATGGTAATCAGAAATAGTATTTTTGAATTTCCCACAGACTTTCCCAGCTGTATATACATCACCTGCATCTACATCCTCTCCGTCTTACCTGTCTGTATAGTCGTTACGCCGGGCACGCTGCTGTTGCAGGAGTCAGCCAGAGCTACTACTTTTACATTGTATGTGCGACTACAAAGCAGCGTGGGCAGGGAGCAGTCAGTCTGGCTGGTGCTGCAGGAGGCTGTGAGATTTCCAGACTGAGCATGCACATAGAATCTCTTCCTGCCCAAAGTCTCATCCCAACTCACAAAAGCAATGCCAGTGTCACAGGAGTATTGGTACTCCACGTTTGCAGGGGTACAGGGTGCTGTGTGAGAGAAGACAAGTTCAGTTCCTGAATACCTTCAACCTTTTTTTTAACCCATCCCTAAACCTTATGATAGGGTTGTTAAACATTAGGTCTGGGGGCCAGAATTGGCCAAGCAAAGACTCTAATCTGGACAGCTGGTTGGACTTGGACTTAACTGTATTTTCAGATGTTTTACGCTTTTCCTGCTAATAAAGACCTCTGTCAAGGTCTTTTAAACTACATCAAAGTAATTAAGTAATAGATAAATGATAGAAAGTACTATTATCTGTTTTTTTTCCAAGATTTAGTAGAAAAATTTCTGTGTATGTGTGTGCGTTTTTTTTAAATTGGGTCTACGGTGAAAAAGGACATGTTCTGTGAATTAACAAAAAAGACGATATGGGCAATGGGCTACAAGATTATTTTTTTTTAACAAAACTTTTTTTATATATATATATAAGTTGTGCTGACAGATTTCTTTCTTTTGCTATAAAAACTGTACTGTTTTAAAGTATAAAAACCACCACTACTGAATTGTTTTCAAAAGAAAATCAGAGAAAGACATCAAAAAGAAACAGCAATTGTTAAGTCAAATTTTTTTCTTATATTCTTTACCTGTAACAATCTGAAAAGCAGAGCTGGGTTTGCTCTGACACTGAGGTCCTTTTGCGACAGCCTTTACAGTGTAAGTGTTTCCACACAGCAGATCCAGGACACAGCTGTTGTTGGAAGATGAGCTGCACGACTGCATATATCCCATACTGGAGGTTGCATTGACCATGACAGTCATGGCATCCTCATCCTTAACCCAGGTGACCAAAGCTTGGTTGGAGCTACAGTTCAGTGAGTGGTCTTGGATTACTGGAGCACAGGGAGCTGCACACAAAACACATTACAGATGTGCTGATTAAAGGAATCTTTCTGGTTAAGTAATCTATAATTGTAGGCAGTTTTAGGAAGTTTAAGATTTCATTCTTTTTTTGCATGAGGATAATTTGAGCTACTCAGTTTATCCTGACGTCATTCTTTGTGCCAAAACTGAAAGTACCTGTTGTAATGTTGGTTTTAGCAAATATGGAGCTGTTGCACTTTGTGTGCCCTGCCAGAACAGTCACAGTGTAGTCATTCCCACACTGCATCTTGGTTAGTTCACAGGAAGTACCAGTGGAATTACAGGAGTCGACATGTCCACTGGCCTCAGCCAGGATTGTGTAATAATTTGCGCCGGCGCTGGCCCTCCAAGTAACCGTCACCACATCAGAGAGGCAGTTCAGAGTAGCAGCCACGTTTGTAGGGTCACAGGGTGCTGGAAGTCAAAGTGGAGAAAATGAACGCTGAGATAATCTTCTTTTGCCCAACTTGAAGAATCACTTGTTAGCAAATCTAATTTGTAAGCTGTGCTTTCACACCCTACAAAAAATATTTTAGTCCATATTTTACCAGTTGTTGCTGTGTCCATGACGCTGTTTGAGCTGTTACACCTGTTGTTGGAGGCCATCACACTGAACATGTATGTCTGAGCACACTGCAGACCAGAGAAGAGGCATCTTTGGGTAGCTGTTTGACAGGATGTAGAGAAACCTCCTGCTCCTTTCAGTGTGGAGATGTAGTACATTGCCCCAGGAGCTGCATCCCAGGATCCCCACACTCTGTTAGTGGAACATTCCACCAGGGTTTGGATGTTCACAGGAACACAGGGAACTGTGAGAGAAATGATGTGACAAAGAGGAAAAGGAAGACAGAAAAAAAACATTTTAATGTCGAGTGAGATCATGGCTCGTAGAGTCATAAACTTTAACAAGTCAACTAAAATACCTGAATTTACAATCTCCGGGACACTGCTGGGTCCTTCACATGTGCTGCTGATGGGCTTGACTCTCACACTGTACTGCTGTCCACACTGTAACTCAGGCATCGTACAGCTAGAACTCTGCGTGACGCAGCGAAGTGTAGTGCCATTTGTCATCACCGCTGTGGTGCTGTAGTTTACTGGCATGGATCCCGGTGTCCAGCTGATGGTCAGTATGTTGGTGGTACAGTTAAGAGTGGTCAGCATATTCTGCACAGTACATGGGGCTGAGATGACAGAAAAACAGTTAGACTTACTCGTCTGCAATATCTCAACTGCTGTTTGGGATTCGATAAGTACGAGAGGGTTATTAGGACGTAGAATAAAAGCAGAGGTGCTACTGCTTCTTACCAGTTGTATGGATGACTGGCTTGCTGTCTGGACTCTGACAGTAATAATCTGAAGCTGACACAGTGAAGTTATACATCTTTCCACACTGCAGACCCTCCAAATTACAACTGAGTTCTGTCGTTGTGGAACAGGTCACATTGTGACCGTCTGCGGTTATGGCTTTGCCAGTATAAGACACTGTGTTGGGGCTGCTCTGCCAGGCTAACTTGGCAGAGTTACTGCTACAGTTCACTGAGACGGTCAGCTGAGAGGGTGAACAGGGCTCTGCAGAGGAACGACACAGAACACATGCATGGTGTAAGTTTGACAGTGATTGCACATAAGCAGTGTTAACTTATATTTTTGTCAGCGTGTACCTATCTGTAGTTTCAATGTGCGGCTCTTCATGCTGGTGCACGTGTTATCCACAGCAACCACACTGATATTATACACATGTCCACACATTACATTGACCAGCCTGCACGATGTCTCATTGGATGTACACTTTAAGTAACTGCCATCTGCATCCAGAGCAGTAGCAGTGTAGTTTATGGCACCCCGACTTGCTTGCCACATGACGTCCACAAAATTCTGGCTGCAGCTTCTCCTTGTTTCAACGTTAGTGGGTACACATGGAACTGGGAGTGAAATTTTCTGATTAGCTCAGCTGTTATTTAATGAAGAAACTATCTTAGTAGGTAGCAAAGTAGAACCACTGATGTCAATGAAATAAAAAAACTTTATAGGGTTAACTTCTCTTACCTTCCCTGAAATATAACTCTGAAGGACGACTGACGCAGCTGCCATTGAAGGACATCAAATTCACTTTGTACTCCTGGCCACACTCCAGTGTGTGGACTGCCAGATTTGTCTGTGTGGTGTTATACGTCAACGGCATGGTGCCGTTTGAGATTTTGACGATATAACGTTCTGCATTTTGGGATGCGTTCCAGCTTATTGTCACATTGCCTGATGCACAGTCCACCCTGGCACTTGCGCTGGCTGGCCCACAAGGAACTGAACGAAAAATAAGAAGGTTGGGTGAAGGCAGGCAGCTAAGAAATGAATTGGTGAATCAATAACTTTCATTTAATTTTATATTCAAAACGAATACTTCTGTCAAACTTAATATCGAAAGTATGTTTAGGGAAATGGAAAGGCAAAGATCCATTATATTAGAGCCTCACTGTCTGTCTTAGTAGAAAAGAGATCATTTGTATCTGGGTGTGAAAACTAAGCCAACGCTAAAGCGCCTGTAACCTACATTCTTTCTAGTGGCCAGCAGGGGATGACTCTTCAAGATCTATGACCTCTGTAAATACTTTCCTAGTATTGCTAGTATAGGGCTCAGTGTTGTAGCATTAGTGAATATAATATGTTGATCACTTTAATTAATGTCATTCATTAGAGTTAAGAAGCTAAATTTGGCAGGTCTACCATGCGATTGACAGTCTACTGTACAAGTGTGTAGTCTCCCTCAGTTTCTCGGTCAGTTCTCTGTCTAGTGTCAAAATCAGTTGACTCCAAACTGCTAAGCTCTAGACTTCATAAATGGATGTAGCCCCTGGTTAGTGATTACTGGTCAGGTGCTGGTGGAGCAAAATGACTCTTGTGGTCTCAGGAAAGTCCGAGGGAACACACCTTTTTGTTACAATAAATCAAAACTGTTTTTTCTGTGTACAAAAAGCATTTTAGGCCTTTTCAGACTATCAGCACTACGCTAGATCTGACAAATTGACATGTGGTCAGTTTTTAATGTATTTTGAAAATTTTCCTACCAGACTCCATGTAGATGTGCGTAGAGGGCATGCTGGAGCAGTTGCCGTCATGCTGGCTGACAGTCACAGTGTAGAGCTCGCCACATTTCAGGTTAGGTATTTTGCAGTTGGTTGCAGTGGAACTGCAGCTTAAAAGTCGCTGACTTGAATCTATAATGGTAGCAGTGTAGGAACTCACACTTCCATGCCACGAAATCAGAGCCTCATTGGCTGCACAGTCCAGGGTGGCAGTGAGGTTATTTGGTGGGCAGGGAACTGAAATGACACAAGTGGGCCATTATCAATCAGAAAGAAACAAAACTGTATTTAACTTTTAATAAAATAAAAGAAATGTGCAAATATGACTGTGACATTTTTGTCATTAATGCTCACTCAGAAAAAAGATGCACATCTTGGCAACTTTTACATAAAGTAACTAAATGAGCATCTTCACTAGAGGTTACCTGTCTCTATGGTAAACATGTCACTCTCAGAGCTGTTGCACATGAAGTTGGAGGCAATAACATAGACTTTGTAGCTGGTGCTGCACTTCAAGCCACTGATCATACACAACATATCCAAGGAGTTGCAGCTATGAATGACCCCATTGCTGTCCTTTGCCATTGCAACATAGAAAAGTGCTGCGTTGCTCATCTCCCACTTCACAGAGATGGAGTCTTTTGCACAATTTCTCTCTGCTGAGATGTTCTGGGGAGTGCATGGGGCTGAGGTAGAAAGCAAGCAAGTTAATAATAATACCAACCTGGAACACTTTCACAGTACTAGAATTAAGTAAACGATCTATTTTTAGTTTTTAGTTTTTTTTTTTATTGCAAATACATCTACAGATTTCTTTTAATTACTCTTCAACTTTATAAAAGGCTTGAAAATTCTAGTCAAAATTTCCTACAGTTTCAGGTCATGTCTTTTACAGGTTTTTTTTTAACAAACCAACAGTCCAAAACTTTTAAGATAATCAATTAAATTATGCAGCAAGACATTAAAAAACATTGTTCTTTGGAAATAGAATTAGTACTTGCTTGTTTATTGGCTATATTCTATATATATCCACTGGTAAAATGTAACAAAGACATGTAATATAATATATTCATAATGTTTTCACTTGCAGTTAATCATTTGTCAAGCTTAGAATGAATCTTGCATAGCTGTGTAGGAATGGGTCATCCACCATAGACTGCATCATGTTGTGCTGCCATGTTTTACTATAACCAAACACTGAGCCTAGATTGAACCACCTGTGTAAACATTACTACCACCATAGGTTCTCTTACATGCTTGGTAAGGTTCAGGTATTCAGTTAGCTGCAATCTGCAACCTCAACGCAAGATACCACTAAATACTACACACTGATTCTTTAGTAAGTAAATTGTGAGCCATCTTTTTTTTTTTATTATTATTATCATACTTTAATATGTAAACAGCTGAATTTGCAGTAATGCAACTTAGAGTAATGTAGATACAATACAGATTATCCTGTTGCATATAAAATATTGGCTCAATTAATCCAATGCTATTAAAAATAAACATTTAATTAATCGAAATATGCAAATATGTAAATATAACACTGAGATTGGTTTGGTTGGCATACTAAATATGTTTTACTGATAAAATCTTAGTTATCATTAAGATTTGTATAAACCAATTAACCCATAAGAACCTGTGTCACTGCCCCTTTACACACTGAGGAAAGTCATGTTAAAGTTTTAACATCGGCTCTACTATAGTTTTCCTGGCAGTAAAAATGGGTCTGTGCTCTTTTGGATTAATGGAGTGAATGCAAATGCAGATGTCTGAGGCGCTAACACAGGGGTGGGCAATCTCAGTCCACAAGGGCCGGTGTCCCTGCAGGTTTTAGATGTGTCCTCGAACCAACACAGCTGATTTAAATGGCTAAATTAGCTCCTCAACATGTCCTGAAGTTCTCCAGAGGCCTGGTAACGAACTAATCATGTGATTCAGGTGTGTTGACCCAAGGTGAGATCTAAAACCTGCAGGAACACCGGCCCTCGTGTACTGAGATTGCCCACCCCTGCTCTAACATGTGTTCCTCACTTGTCTCAGCCGGTGGCCCCAGCACTGTTGGACTGGGACAGTCATTGTCAAAAGATCTGATGGTGACGGTCAGATGGTCTCCACACTTGACGCCCTTCATAACACAGCTGTTGGACACTGAGCTGCAGTTGTAGCTGCTGTTTCTGTAGTTGCCCACAGCTGCCACGGTGTAGTACAGTGCCCCCTCAGCATTGTCCCACTTGCTGAGCAAACTGTCAACGCTGCAGTCGGCTACTGTTTCCAGATTCTGCGGAATGCAGGGTGCTGGAAAGAGTGGAAATAAAGAATTGCATAAATGTACTAAAATGTTTGCATTTATATAAACGAGAAGCTGAACACAACTGATATTGAATTGTAAATTGGATTCATCACATTCATCACAGAGAGCTGATATGAGAACGCACTTCAGTTTCTCTCAGAACCAGGAATACGTTAAATTTCCTGTTCAAAAACTGTTACAATTTGGAATGTTAACAATGTAATCATTTGCAGATAAAAGACTATTTAAATAGTTAGCCCCAGTGAGATAAATTTGTCAAATCATTCACTAGAAAATGGGACATTAGTTACCCAAAATTATGTTGCAGATTTATTGAAATCATACCTGTGCGAACGCCAACAGGAGAGCTGAAGCCACTTGAGCAACTCCCAGACACAGATTGAACTGTGAAGGAGTAGTACCGTCCACAGAATGTATTTGTGAAATAACAATTGTTTCCTTGAGTCATGCATTGCCTGACCATTCCCTGGGTGCAAAGAAGAATATTTAATATTTAGCCAGTGCTAATTTACATGTTCTAGTTTATCACAAAGGTCAACATTTGAGGGAAAATTTTTAGGTTTCTGTTGATCTGACCACTTTAAGATCATGTGTATGCCAAGACTCTCATAAACTTTCTTTTTGAAATCCAACTTCTATGATTCTGTTTTCTACTTAGGTAGATAAAGTCTTGGGAATTTGAAGAGATGAGAAAAACAGTGTTAAACAAGCAAAGATTAAGGAGCTAGTTTAAGAAACTGGCTGGAAATGTTCATACAGACTATCTAGTTCTGCATGAAATCTGCCTACCAGATTTTCTAAAGCTTAATAAATTAATCTTCTCATTCAGTTCTCAGCAAGATGTTTTTATTGGCGGAAAAAAGGTTGTGCAATTATTATTTGACAAAAATAAGCAATTGTAAATCTAAAATATAATACCTTGGAGTCGACTGCCCTGGCTAAGTAGTGGTTTACTTCGTTTGTCTGATTCCATGAAAAAATGATGACATCAGTGTCGCAGTCCCGCAACAACATCGGGTTGGCTGGAGGACAAGGGGCTTGATGGGAAGACATAGAGTCATTTAAAAAATAGCACATCACAGACATGACGTATATGCTGTATATAAAGGATGGATGGTAGAGCTATCTATGAATGGATAGCAGGAGAGCTAAAAACAAACAAACAAAACTGGTTGGATTAAATATCCTCATCAAAGGTGAACTTCTCAAATCTCTGTTCAGGTTAAAACGCCCTGATACTAAAGATTGCGCTCCAGTGTTGCTTTTCACTGTATAATGTTTCAGGTTTCACTTAAACACAGGCTCATTCTTAACTGGCTGAACACAACACAATATGATATAGACAGCAAATCTCAAAAGGAGACCCAGTTTTCAAAGGAGACGCCTAGTGATCACTAAAACAAGTGTGTGAACTTGGAATGAAAAACTTGTAAACAAGTATTCCCATTAGGCGCAAGACCAATGTGACACCAGTAATCGCTATCCTGAGGTAAAAACAAGTGGGTGTAATATACTTGGAAAAAGCCCTCTTCTTAAATTTGACATCAATCCTTGTCTTAAAATTAATTTGTAGCTGATTGGTGGAGCTTGTTATTGTTATTATAAAAAATAGAGTTTTTCTTTGCCCTTTCCAGGGATTTGCTCTTTTTAAAAAGGTGTTTTATCACTCGATTGACTTAAGGATTCATTGTCCCGAATTAAATACGTGGGTGGTTGACATGTTAGAGCTGCTTGTCATGAAATTATATTCAGCAGCATCCAAGTCACGACAACTTAGCCAAGCACAATGTGACCCATTGGGTGGGGCTGAACACGCACTCTCAGCTCCGAGATCCCCGACTGAATGGAGGGATATGTGAGATGAAAAGATTAACTGCCTGCCCAAAATAGACAATAAAGTCCTGACATCCAGTTGACTATTGCTGGAGGGCCAAATATTTACCAATAGAAATCATGCAATAGGTAAAAATACTGCTAGTTATGAATCGTCTCTCCCGATAAAGATGTTCAGTGTTTCAACGTCTAATCTAAAGGAGCATTAAAAACATTTTACACATGCTTGTGTAACAGGATGAGGCCTTCTGCTGATCTTATGAAAAGAGTTGTATATTGTCTCCAGTAGTTCAAGAGCAGCTTTCTGAAAGTCTGACATTTATAGAAGTTCCCTTACAAGGTAGAAGCTTGAAATACGTGACCACTTACTAGACCACCTTATGCCCCTTATGCTTGATTTGTGGACAATTATACCTAATTGTGGGACATCAATAGAGAATCACTGCTTTACATTTCTTTGTTAAAACAAACTCCTTTATATTTCTTCTTCATTCTTTTTAGTCCCTCTTCAGATTGGCTTCTTTATTTTAAAACTTAAAAGTAAAATGCCAGATTTTTCAATACCAAACCTATACGTGTATTTGGAATATGAGCTCTCAGATTCTTCCTTATTTAAAACAAAATGGATTATTTCAGCTTTTACAGCTGAAGAAGGAAACAATCCCGCTGTGAACAAAGGCTCAGCTGGTTGGGTATGCTGCTTACACACTTCATAAAAACCCTGATAAAAACAGACTTTAAAGGGAACCCCATTGCTTTATTTTCTTTGTGTGTGTGTGTTTATTCGGTCTCACCAGTATTAAAAGAAGCTGAGGTGTTGTGGATGAAGTTCTTGCATTTGTCTGACATGGGCATTACATACACCTTGTATTCCTGGCCACAGCTCAGTTCTTTAATTGGACAGTTGGTGCTTTGGCTGGTGCATTCCAGCTGTGTGCCATTACTGCCAACTGCCACGGCCCTGTAGGACGTGGCCCCCGAAGCAGCCGGCCAAGACACGGTGACAGAGTTAGTGGTACAGCTGTAGTCCACTGATACTGATGAAACAGGTGTCAGCTCTGCAAGCAACGCATTAATATAATTTTATTTCAGAAAATTATATCATTTCACTGATGTTTGATGCTACATTGCCTCTAATCTGTATTTGAAGGGAAACCTCATATCTAATAGTAGAGTGCTATAAAACCCAAATAATCTTCTCACATGTCTCTTTTCCCATCAGCCTCCACCTAACCTAACAAATAGGTTTTCAGAACATCTGAATTGTCCTTGAGGATCATATTCTAAGTGTCTGAAAGGGACGCTTCAGAGAGAATGGCTGACCTAGATCCTAATCACCAAGTTATTGATATTGTGTGGCTCTGCAGACTCACTGTTGGTGGTGTATGTGTAGTCCGTGGGCTCGCTCGGCACCAAGAACATGCTGTATGAGAACACTGATATCAGATAGGTGGAGCATGGGAGGATGCCTTGAACATCCAGCTTGGTGTCTGAGACATTGTATGAAGAGGGTTGACTGCTGGGATCATCTAGGTTGCGAATCCTGACATGGTATAAAAGGACCCTATTCACAGGCTCCCACGTTATTCTTGCCGTAACCTGGTTAGTCTGTGTTGCAGTAATACCGACTGGAGGCTGCACCACTGAAAGAGAGTGGGATTTATTCAGATATGAATACTCTTAAATAGTTGACACAAATCAGTGAAATACTTTTTCTACACAAGTTTCTAATTCTTAGAGACCTTTGATTAAAAAGGGTCAAGCTACCATTTATAAATGCATAGCTTTAATGTAATTTTTCACTTTCTATGCATTTATTTTGGAATATCTGCTCCTGTCCCCCTGAAAAAGTCATGAGATTTCTTTGAACGTTCTCTTTTTTAAATTTACCAAACATTTGCAAGAGTTACCTGTTTTTCAGAGAGCGACTATAAAATACCCATCCACCCTAAAACACTTCTACATTCTAATTGAAGTTGGTCACTTACAGGTTGTGATGGTCTTCACTTTGCTTCTGCTTCCCAAGCCTGCCTGGTTAACTGTGTAGACATAGCAGTCATAGTTGGAGGAATGCTGCAGGTTTCTTACCACAGCTGTGGTGTTGGTGTATGTAAAGTTCATCACGGTTCCAGTGGTCTGAGAGTACACCTCTAGATAGTATTTCTGTGCTGAAGGCACTGTTGTCCATGTTACTTTGATTGAAGTACTTGATAGTGCTTGCCCTTCAACTATCTGTGATGTGTCAGGGACTGGTGGGAAAGAGCAGGCGAGACTATTTCACATAAACTGCTAAAGGAAGTCAACATAAAAAATGACAGTATTCTCAATCATGATCAATCAGTGTTGTTGTAAAAATGTTGGACTTACCTGTGGAAGCCAGAGTGGAATTAACACACGCCACACTGAAGAAGACAAAAGCTTTGACAGTCACATTATACTCAGTTCCTGGTTTTAGACCAAAGATGTTCCTCTCAGTCTGGGATCCGGATATGGACGTTATAATTGGTGCAGACTGTGGAGAGTTTTTCTCCCGAAGGTCCAAAACATAGTTTGTTGTTCCAGGATATTCCTTCCATTTTACCAAAATTGATGAGGCACTTGATGGACTTGCTGACACGATGTTGCATCCTGAAAGAAATGGAAATGCACTGCAATAAACTTTGACATTAAAGGTTGCACAGCAACAAATAATACAGCCACATATATGTCACACTGAACAGAAGCCAGTGTGACATCTTGAGCTTTAATGATATTTTCTATTCTATTATAGTCTAGTCATTATCATGGTCATAAGTTTAAAAATGACCAAATTATGCTAATACATAGCTCTTTTGACCTGCATAGTCACGCAAATGTCTCCATTTTCTTACCTTCTGCAATGTGAAGTATCTGTAAATAAAAACAATGAAAAATCATACAACTGTTTCAGTTTTATAGATTTTAACATAAAAAGTTATATTTAGCCGAGTTAGACTTACCAAAGCTAAAGAAAAGCATATGGCTCCCAACAATCCCATCTTTGACAATGAGAGCGGGATTAAAATTACTTTACTATACAAGGGAGTCAAATGCAAAAGGTGTGCTGGATTCTTTTGAGCTTTAACTCAGTATGCCTGAGAACCAATCAGTATTCCTCAAATAGAGGACAGGCTGTCCCTCCAACAGCCCCAGGCAGCATAAGCTGCCCTGGGAACACAGCATGAGGGAGGGATGGAGGGCGGGATGGATAAATGGATGAGAGTTTACCTGAAATGAGGATGACAGGAAGGTCATCACCCTCTCTCACTTCCTCTCTCTTTTTTCCTCTTATTCAGTCTAACCTCGATCCAGGCATTTTCCTTGCTGTCTATTTGTAGTATCTATTATTTTGTGTTTATTATTTGCAATATCAAACAGTCTTTTTGTTGTTCAAAGTCATTGATAAGAATTCATTTATTGTATGACATTGTGGCAAGTCTTCTGTTTTTTAAACTACAGAAAACAAAAGATTAGTTTTAGGATCTCTCAGTTCAGCCGTGTTTATTAAATCACAAGAGAAAAAATATTAATTCATCCACATAAGTCATATGTCACATGTTAACACAGCATTGTCGTACCTAATATTTGGAGCCGTAGTTTGCGACATAATGTTACTGACCTATTAAGCCTTACTGCTCATTAACCCAAGCATGATTGATTCATTAGTTCAGTTGTTTTTTTTCTTTTCTGTTGAAGTAACTGAATGTTTACACATCGTTATTCATTTAGTGGTTTCTTTTTCTTCAAGAAACAATACATGAGAGCGCGGTAAATGACCTGAACTTGGGAGGGGCTGCTGAAGCAAAGAAAAGAAATGCACCTGAAACTAAAGTCAGGAATGTAAACTTGTAAACTGGGACTTCATCTAGATGGGATGAACTTCCTAACGCACAGAGATTTACTAACTTGAGTAATTCATAAACTGAATTTTTGCAGGTGTTTAGTACAAACAAAAAGTGAAGCTGATTTCTTCCTAGATATCTTAATCCCAGAGCTGACATTATGTAGGCTACATGCTGGGCTGAAAAAGATCTTTGTCACACTTGAATAAAGGCCTATGGTTCCTCCTCGTGTATTACAAAAAAGGAAGTCAGTGTGAAAATGGATATGGGCTAGAATACTGTGAGGAAACTTTAGATGTTCTTAGGCAAAAGAGCAATTATGAACAAATGATGTGAACATCTTGATATTTTAGCTGTGATATTGTCCTGAGGAATACAATATTACAGGTCGGTGTTAAGGATCCTGTGTTGCAACTTCCCAAAAATCGGCCTCCATAAAATGACATTACAACACAGAAGGGTTGGGTTGTTTCTGCCTCTGGCTTCTCACCAAGCGGTGATCTCCAGTGGTTAAAAATGAATCCATTGACCAGATAACAAAAACTGCAGATCCTTGAATGGCCACTTCAGTTTAAAAGCAAGTCAATGCTAATTCACGCCCATGTTAAAATGCACAACTTTAGAACAGAAATAAACATGTTTACAGCCTGATGCTGGAAATGTTTTTTCTCTTCACTCCAAAACAGTAGCCCACAAAGCAACTTCTGACATCACAACAGCTACGCTCATCTTTATATAAAGTTGGCTTTACACTGTAAGGAACCTAGAGGTGAATTAATGACAGCTGCATTCAAATCAGCGACAATATTATGCATGAAAGCTGCTTGGTAGGATACATATATTCAATCTCTGATTTCCCTAGGGCGTCTCAAAGTTAGGTGCTTGCTCTTTTGGTGTCACGGTTCCGGGTCCGTTGGACCCAGTATTTTGAGTTTATGATGTTTTGGTTTAATTTTGCATCATGGATTGTTTTCTTGTTCTCTTGTTGTGGTCGTGATGATTATTATTAGAGTTTCATATTTCTGTTATCCATGTTTTAGGAATTGTGGTTTCATGTATAGTTCAGTTCCATGTGTCATTTTCTGTCTCTCTGTGTTGAGTCTGTGTCTCTGAGTTGTAATTCATGTTTCCTGTTTTATTGTGAAAGTCTTTGTCTTATGTTAGTGTGTGCGGCTTTGTTCCCCCTGTCTCGTTAGCCCTGATCTCTCCCAGCTGTGTCTCCCTCCTGTTGCCGATTCCCCCGTTACTACCCTGTGTATATAAGCCCTGTGTTTTCCCATGCTCGGTGTTGCGTCGTACCCTTAGATCCTGCCTGTGTGGTCCAGTTAGTCTGTTCATGTCTGGTTTCTGTTTTATTGGTGCCAGCAATAAAGCTGTGGTTTTGAGTTTCAAGTTAGTGTTTGAGTTCTGCACTTGGATCCACATTCTCCACCTGCCCGCACACAGAGCCCTGACATTTGGTGGGCATAGGTCTCCTGCAGGGAGGGTGAATGACCAGAGTAAAAACATGAAATGGTAAACCCCAACATTTTATTGCAGTTTAGCTAACATTTTTAAAACACACATTATGTGAAAAATGGAAAACTTTTTTCAGACAGACATTTTATTTTCTCTGTTTCTACAAATCTGAAGGCCACTGCTTCTTCTGCAGAAAATAACAGTATTTCTTTACAATATAAAACACTTTCATGAGCAGTAGTGTACAAAACACTGTAGTTTTACTGTGAATGTAATGGTTTATAGGAGCACTTTGCAGTTTTCCAACCTCACTTTTTATGGTTACACAAATAAGCAGCCACCTATCTGGTGAAGTGAGTCATATTAAAATGAGACATTGCTTTGTTGAAAGAAGTATAAGTGAAAATGGTGCAGATGATGTTGAAGGAAATGCTGCTTTTAATCAAGTAATATTAGAGTTTAAGGTAGTCATCATCATCTATTCAGTATAACATACAGTGTACCCTAGACAATATAATAGTGGTTATATTAGTGATGTTATGCACATGCTAAAATAAAAATATATAGAAAAAATTCACACTGATTTCAGTTAGTGCGTAATTGCATTTTTTCATAATTTATCGTGTTATATCTGTATGATGGTGATAACAATAATAATAATGAATTATTATGTTAATCAATAACAGTTCATTTTTCTTTCACGTCAGGTTCTTATGCTCACTGCTAGGTGTTAACATGTCATCCCAGCACCTTAACCAACTCATGTTTAAATAATAATCACATTTCTTTACATTTTTGTCAAGCATAATGTCTAAAACAAGAACATAAGAACATGTTGACAAGAAATTAACCATAACTATGTGCATACTGGAGAAATGCTGTGAATCAAAAGAAGAAACTTAGAATAATGCATTTAAAATTCTCATCACTGAAGGATTTGAGTTAGAGTAGAGTTCAAGTATTTTCTGCAAAATAAGTGATCAAAGCTGTTGACTTTTTGTAATAAATAAAGAAATAAACTTGATAAATACAACCTGTAAGGATGAAATGTAATTATTTGTAAATTGCACAATGGAAGGGACATAGCAGAAGAAGCTATAGAACCACTGCCCTACTATGATGAAGGCCATTGTTCAGACATCTGTTGGAAGTTTCACAGCATTATGGAAATATGTTTTTCAGTCTGGTACTTTCTCCAGGTATTCATCCACAGTTTAATTACACTGCACCTAATACAGGAAATGGCACAGTTTGGCACAAAGTAAGACACAAAGGCATACTTTAATGAACAATATAGAAGAGAGAGGCATACTTTTCCACACCCAAAATGTAGTTCTTTCTGATGTGGAAGTTAGATGAAAAGTTGTTGTAATCATTGACACCACTTTTACTTTACTAACAGAATAAACTCAAATGTTAAGTACATCCATACGCGAAAATAAAAGAAGTTCCTAAATAGGTTCTGGGATGCTTTTTAAGAAGGTTGCCACGTGGCAGGATTTGTTTCTAGAAAGACTTTGGTTGCAGTTGAGCAGAATTGAAAGTGAAGATGGTCTTTAGCAACAGTTGCCAAGTTTTAGCTTTATACTGACAAAGGGTTGGAAAACTGCCACGGTGGCTCGTGTAACAACTGCTTCCATACATCGTGGAAAACTGCTTGTTAAATTCACAAAGAGCAGTAAATGTCAAAGCCACAGAAGCAGCACAGGTCAGCTGAGCAACGCCTATAAACGGAGAAGAATCTACAGGAGCTCACAAATGTAATGATTACTTGAATGATTCCTGAGTAATTTCCTGTTTGCAGCCCTGCACTGGAACTCAGGGTTCCCCTGACTACTAAATGTCTCTTTAACCTCATGAGACATAATCTGATGAAATGTTATACTGTGACAAAATATGGTTTCACGGTCACCATCACGGCATGAAGTTAGCCTAGGTTGAGAAAGCCTCAACAGGTTTGAGGACACACAGAAAAAAATTTCCCTTCATGTTTTGAGTGCTTTGAGAAATGAATGTTAATGTGGTGGGTTTTTTTATTATGTGCGTGCTTTTTGCAAGGAAATTATACACCTCAATTTGGTGTTTGTTACACAAGCTGCGAAGATCTAGATGTCTCGACAAAATGCCTTTTGCCAGAGTCATGGCTCATGTTTTACTATTCAATGCCAACTATTCCCTACAGAGAGTTACAGTTTCCTTACTGATAACCAGCACTGTTCACAGTACGCTGAACATAATACCAGAGCCATTTGTGATTTCAAAGACTTCAGCCAAGTGAAACTTGCACTATGAAAAAGTCCATGGCAACCAATGTTTCTGGGAGGAGCGCCGTGCAAAGCTGCAGAGGTGCAGCTCCCATATGGAAAAGATATATATAAATCTTATAAAGTTTGTATCTGTCTTGTGTGAAACTTGTATGAAAAGCATAAAGGGTGAAAACAGATATAAGATCCCTTGAATAATTATATAATGAAACTTGTATGTTTTGGATACTTACTAAAAAAATATATGAAAGTAATGAGAAAGTGGCCACTTTCATGAGTAAATCATATAAGTTTTTACTATTTCTTTTCCATATGGGCTGTCTCATGTAAAGGCACGTTGTAGAGTGTTTAATTAATCTGAGCTCTCTTCTCTGTGTGTTCTTCTGCGATACTGGTGATTAAAAATATGTGAACACCATAATATTGAACTGCAGCAATGAATTTCTTCTAACTCACTGTAATTGTGGGTTTAACATCAAATATAGCTTCCCTCATTGTTAAAGTCAGTCTGCATACTGATGACGTTCAGCTTTACATTTCAGGTAATTGCATCTCTGCTGGAAACAAAAATCTTTAACAGAAATAAGAGATGTTCTAATAATGAGTAATTTTCCAATCATTGGTATTTGGTAGAAAGAAGGAATGATGTGTATTAACAAATGAGAGGTAATCATTTTGGCTTCCAGTTTGAGTGAATATGGTACTGAGTAAAGGTGTTTTGCATTGATAACCAACAGCATGAATATCAGTTTTGTTAAAGAACTTTAATTCAGTTTTATTAGAACTAGATTCACTATTGACATGGAATAAATAGAATACAACATGTTGTCACTGAGAAGATATTTCTTGCATAATTATTACCATAGAATTACACACGAACTAATTATTTAATCTCAAATGCTAATTGATGCTGGAAACCACCTATCTGCAGTAGGCTCATTTTTACACACATGCTGCACAAAATTAAAATTTAATTCTCATAATCATAAATAGCACAAAGAGAATTTAAAGCAAACAGGCAGATCAGGAAAAGATTCACAGAGCGGTGTCTTCATTAGCACTTCATCACCAACATGCCTCCTGCCTGGGTTTAAACTTTAAAAAAGAGAAGAGGTCTCTCCCATGTTCACAAGCAGCTGCTACAGCAGGTAGCTACACCTGTGTGGTTACGCAGATTTTTCCACCACATGCCCTTTCTGATATATTTTGAGCAGAACACACAGAAAGAACTGCTGTTACACTTGTTTTTTCATTCAACACATGAAAATCATTTAACAAAACCATTTCTCATTTTCTTGCTCCATGACTGATTCCTGGTTGACATTTGTTCCTTTAGGAGCACGACTTTCTTCCTGTGGTGTATTAGCGTATGATGAATATGTTGTGTAATATCTTCTGTGGAAGCAAAACATCAAGACACATCAACATTGTATTCAGTTTGCGGTATTTTTAGTTTTTTTTGTTTCTTTATTGTAAGTCACTCATGTGCACATATAGGTACACATGTCAGTGTGGCCAACACAGAATTACAAACTGTGTTTCATCGTTGTGCAAAGAAAAATGACAAAACAAAACATAGCAGAAATTTGCAGATACTAGCTAAAATCATTTGCCATATTTTTAAAACTTAAATTTAAAAAAGCACAAAGGAATTACAGAGTCTCTATCTTCACCAAATGGGGGTTTTTTTTCTGTTTATTCAAGCACAAAGCTACATGTCAGATATAATACATTCACTTACCATGTGCTTTTCTTTTCTTTAAATCACTGCGGAGGAGAAGAGTGAAGTGATTTAGAAAATAATACCATAATGCTATTAAAGTGTGATTTTAATAATTTCCCTTAAGGGTGCTAAGTAGTGTTGATCTGTATTAAGTCTGTGCATAATAGCACCGTTCTAGCATAAAGGGACAACTGGCTTTTCTTTTATGAGGTATTCTTTTATGAATAGCTTTTTGGTCACTGAAGTTATTTATCAGCTCATTGTGGATGTATTTGATGTGTTTATAAATACTGCAGTTTTACGTGAATTTATGCATGTGGGCACTGACCCCTGATAAAAATGTTGAACTTACCTGTGGAAGCCAGGGTTGAATTCACACACGCCACACTGAAGAAGACAAAAGCTTTGACAGTCACATTATACTCAGTTCCTGGTTTTAGACCATAGACGTTCCTTTCAGTCTGGTGTCCGAATATGGGCGCTGTAATCGGTGCAGACTGCGGAGAGTTTTTCTCTCGAAGCTCCAAAATATAACTGGTCGCTCCAGCGTGCTTTTCCCATTTTACTAGAATTGATGATGCATTTGAGGCACTTGCTGACAAGATTTTGCACCCTGGAATAAATGGAAGCACATGCAGTAAGCTTTGTTATTAAAGGTTGTACAGGAGCAAATAATGCAGCTACACACACAAAAAAAGTTTGTTATTATTTGAATCCATCTGTAGTGCTTTTTTTTTCACAATCATGCCTTTGTATTTAAAAAATGGATAGATTATTTAAATGACATTTTTTTCATTTTCTTACCTTCTGCACCTTCATGTGTCTGCAAATAAAAACAATAGAACATTATTTTTCTTTGGTTATTGATAAATATTGATCATTTGATAAATTTCAACAAGTTTAAAAGTTGTATTTACCTGAGTTAGAGTTATCAAAGCTAAAGAAAAGCCTATGGCTCCCAACAACCCCATCTTTAACAATGAGAGCGGGATTAAAATTAGTTTACTATATAAGGGAGTCAAATACAAAACGTTTGCTGGATTCTTTTAAGCTTTGGTCCACTCAACCTGAGAACCAATCAGTATTCCCTAAATGGGGGCAGGCTGCCCCTCCAGCAGCCCCAGGCAACCAGAGATGCCCTGAATCAACAAAAAGAGGGATGGAGGGAAGTTTTCTCTGTTTTCAATGTAAAACGTGGCAGCAGTTTTTCAGCAGGAATAATGTCTGGTGTTTGGGAACTATTTTTGTAATTTGAGACTTTGAAAACTTTTTTCAATGCATTATATAAAGCCAGTGTATCTTTCCCGGTATTACTGAGCTTGACCTAATAAAAAACCTCAAGGTTTGACATTTGAAACAGGTGGCAACTGGCAGAGCTGAAAAATGAAGCCAATGTGGGAGTGACACAAACTCTAGTTGTCTAGTTGAGGCTGGTTGCAAAAAAGGAAAGACCACAAACTCCTACATCACAAGGACATTCTGATTAATGTCTTTTATACTCTGAAGTTAAAAAACAATCCCTATATTTACAGCTACTGTATGTTATGTATGATTGTCCATTTATGTTTGACTCTCTGGAGATAGGGGAGTATGAAAACCAAAAGATGTTACAGGCCAAATTTCTGATTTTAGAGACCTCTGTTTATGGGAGAGCTGGAGGCAGTGGCACAGAGCTCTGGGACCTCTTCATAAATTGCTTTCTCTGCAACTTGGTTATCCGATTTACTGGTTCACTTACAGTGTCAGAACTTTATAAATGTATTGATAAATATATCTATAACTTGTAACATTTTAGTCCAGTCTAACATATTACCTGCATGTAAGTCCAGACTTCAAACATGTCACCCAACGTGATCAGATTTGATTAAATTTCAAATGTAACACAAAGATGAAGATGATGCTGTTTGCCTTACCAAATATAACATTCTCATCAGAGAGCCAAGTGTTCACTGATGTGTAATCAGTTTGAAGAAAATACAGTTGATCTTGAAGAAGGGAAAGTTTCAGAAACAACAAAACAGCTTCTAACAGAATTAACCCTTTAAAGCCAAATGTATCGTTGATACATGACGTTATGAGTGTTTGAGACTTCTACATCATCAGTTTAATGTATTGAAATTCACTTAAACAAGCTTTCTTGCCCATTCTCATGCTTGGTTTGAATGTCAGCAGGACAGGCTGAATATAGTAACTGCTGCCATGTGACTGTTAAACAGATCTAACTAACAAAGCATTATCAGCATCCTGATTTACAGATCACATATCTACATCCAAAACAAAACACTATATGATGATGATGCTGGGAGTTCTTTATTACCAGGAATTTCCATCACTTTGAGACAATGACACGTACTGAAAGCAGTTCATTACATTCTAACAATATAAAACAGAGAACTGTTGTTTTAAAAGGGAAAAAAATCGTGTATTTAAAGATGAATATATCAGTTCGTGTTCCTTGATTGTCAGGAGGACAATGAGCTACACATTTATTGTGCTTCAGTCATCTCTATGACAAATTTCTTGAACTGAAGAAGAAAAATCCATCATATGTAGTTTGAATTAGCTATTCAAGCATGGTAAATGTTTTACTATCAACTATCAATTGCAATTTTTAACAGTTTAAAAAAAAAATCTTTTTCCTATTAAATCCAGTAATTTGTGGTTAAAATTAATTTAGAATTTCCCCAATTTAACATAACTTTAGTTACTTTAACTTTAATGTGTGATTTTCACAGATCACAGATTTGAATCTTAAATGTTGGAGCAGACTGTGGGTTTGCTTTCCTATGCCACATAAAAATCATCAAACATTATACCAACATGTTTCATGGCTAAACATTTGTGGTTGTTTCTCTATATATTTATGAGGCTGGGATCATTCCGGTGAGGATGGGGGTGATGGATGAGGAAGAGGAGGATGAACATGTTTTCTGTCGAGGAAAAAGATCAAAACCCATGAAAACTGAATACTGACCTGCAATATTTGTGCTCATTGGTTTAATGTGCTCAAATCTGATGACAACAATGTCAAGTGTCGCTGTGTTTTTTGTAGCCAGAAGATAGACATTAATATACACAAGACGGTAGAGACAAAAGATGGTCAATTATTTTAACTGTCATTAAAAATGTTATCATAGATTCAAGACATAGACCGTTCCACAGTTTAGCACCATAAAAACAGAAAGTGAACTCTGATACTTGTATGTGGCATTTATGGTACTTTTTTTTAAAAAAAAAGGAGTGGTGCTGACAAAGTTTCAGATGGAAGACTTTTGAATCTTATCTTAATAATTTTCATCTTTTTATATTTCATACCTTTTGTGTAGTTTTTTTTCTGCATGATACATGTGTAAAATTACAGAAAAGGTTCTGGGAACTCAAACATAACATCAAAACATCAAACTTAATTCAGAGAAAATGTCCTTTTTTATTTTTTATTTTTACCCATATGTTGATCTATAACAGTTAGACTTTAGTGTAGTATAAATGTCTGTGGGTATCAGGGATCTTTATCACCAGGAAAAGCTAAAAATTCCTCCTTCAAATTTTCCAAAGCTGTCCAGTGCACCAGATTGAAGTCTTTACTGATTCGAGCCCTCGGGCTATATTTTTGACACCACTGCTATAGCTTATATGCGCTCTCTTTAGCCAGCTGCTTACCATTTGTTGCTAAACATGCTAGTCCACGCTTCTCTTCCCTCTGTAAATAACTGATGGAGAAGAGATTGAAGCATATTTAGAAAAAAAATGCATGCATTTTTTTTTTTTTTTACAATCTAATGCAATCCAAAATAACATTTTTTGAATCCAAATTCAAAAAAATCTAGAAAGATGGCAAACTTACCTGTGCCAATGTTGTCTCCTAAACAGGTGACTAAAAGAGCAGAAACAGAAAAGTCTAAATCTGAGGTACTTTTTTTTCTAATCACAGTTACTGATTCATGTTTATATAAAACTTTACCCTGACGAAACATGGAAGTAATGAGAAAAATGTGTGAAAGCGATCACTATAATAATATAATCAATGGAAAATAAAATACACACAAAGTCTAATTTTATACAATTTCACTTTGAATTACCCGAGTACAGTCTCTCCGGGCAGAATTGGACTTTGCTGCCCTCTTGTGTGAGTGGAGCGACCACTACATGATAGACGTCCCCGCACTGGACGCTGCCGAAGTCACAGCTGTTGTCTCCAGGAGCTGCGGTGCAGTTGTAGTTGCTGTTGCTCCCCACCATCTCTGCGATGGAGCTGTGGTTGCTCCCAGTGCTGCGCCAGTAAACCCGCAGAGAGTTACTGGACGTGCTGTATAATTTGACACCAGACTGACAGCAGGGACCTGCGACAAAGACATGTTAATGAAGTGATGCATGTCTTCTGACTAGAATACTACTTTGCAATTAAAGGGTGAAGAAAAACAGATTACTATGACTGTAACAGCTTTGGTTTTGCTCTTTTATCGGTAGGCATCTCTTCTGTTTGTATACACTTATCTTGATACTTTTAAAAAATTTCCACAATTCCTCGTAAGTTTTTACTTCAATACATAAAATAAAGGCCTTTAAGTCATAAATTAGTTTTTTTACGTGACTTACTACGCTCCTTTGCACCTCCATATTTTTAGTCTTATACTCTGTTTTAGTAATTTTCCATGATTCACATGATCCTCAGTTCATCCTCTCTCTAAAAGAGTTGTTTTAACTTTTCTCCTTTGATGGCAACCCTCTTTTTAAGCCAGCCGTCTTTGGATTGGCTGTCCTTGGTAAACAGAAGGTTTGATCAGCAGGTGGCTGGGGGTTGTGACCAAAGCCATTAGAGGAGTCTGATGCCTTATCCTTTGGGTCATTGCATGATATGCACGTAAATTGCCATGATTATTTAAAACTATGTACATATTTCAAACGAGTAACCAAAGTAAAACCACAATAGATGTGTGCATGTTTTAATAAACTTGTCAGAGCTCTCTGACAGATCATTTTAGCCTTTAAATTTGTCCACACCTCTTCTGTTTTATGTTTTCTTTTATCTTTCACTGACCACTCTTTGTTACTTATTGTCACGGTTTATTAGAAGACATCACTCACTTGATGAGAAACCCTGATAGGTGCAGTTGGACCTGCGTCCGTTATGGCTGATTGCCTCCATGGTGACAGTGTAGTTGGTGCTGCAGGTGATGCATCCCATGAGGCAGTGGGAGTCCTGGGTATGGCAGCGGGCATGACCGCGTGATGATGTCAGAGTGGCGATGAACAAGCGTGCCCCTTTGGCGTGAGACCACGACACGTTGGTGATTGCCTGGGTCACCTGATCCACCGTCAGATTCACTGGGCAACACGGTTCTGCGATAGAAGATGAGGTGTGGGAAATAGTTATAACATATCAATTAATGTACAGTTCAGTATATTTTTATATTGCAGCTAGGCAAAAGTGTCTAAATATAATTCTTGTAAACTAGAAAAATTGATGTAAAGATGGGCAAAGTGTTTAATTGAACATAAACTCTTTTAGGTCCCGTATAATTACCTGGAATAAAGTCACATATGAAGTTATGCAAAGTTGTAAAGTTAAGCAAGAAAGGTCAGGAAGCAGCACTGACCGTTCGTGAGCGACAGCATTCGACTGCTCACCTGTTTCTAGAAACTCAGAGTAGCTGGGTAAACTCGGACCAGCTGTGCTGGTTGCTTCGACGCTTACTTCATAGGTGGAGCCACAGGAAAGGTCAGTGATGTCACAGCTGCTTTTATTGGTGCTACAGATGTGTTTGTCATCATCTCCATTTGCGCTTACAGTGTAATTAGCAGCCCTGTTATTTGCTGTCCAGCTGACTGTGACGCAGGAGGAGTTCTTTGGATTGAGCATCACATTGTTTGGCATGCAGGGAGCTTCGAGAATGGAGAGAAAGCTGAGTTAATGGTGTCCACGTTGTTTAAGGACCCCTCAAAATTATGAGGAGACATCTTTTTTTTAGATATTGTGGACTTTTTCTCCTTGGATATGTTTTTATACCCTTATTTATATACACAAGTTTTCTACCTGTGTCTTTGGTGTGAGCTTTACAAGCAAGGTTGCAACCGCTCACATCATTGCAGGGAATCACCACCACACTGTAGGCAGTGTCACAGCTGAGGCCAGAGAGGACGCACACCGGTGCGGTGTCATTACAGAGGATGACCTCTGAACTGTGTGCAGCCCGGGTCTCGTACAGCACTGCCCCCCGTGAGGGCATCCATCTGATGTCCAGAGTGTCAGTGCTCACCGCTGACACTGACACATCCTCTGGGCAACACACCACTAAAAGAAGTTTATGAATGATCAGAGAGTGAAGAAAATGCATCTCATCGTGACTAAAAAGTATAATTTTCTGCTGCTACTTACAAGTGGTGTAGTTGAGAACTTGTCCTTGAGGACTGCTGCCAGCGTGGTTGAAGGCCAGCACAGACAGGAGGTATGTTTGCCCACACGGGCAGTGAAAGGTACAGTTGTTGCTGGTGGTGTTGCAGGTTTCCACACTGCTGCCAGCTGTCTCGATAAGGGCCATGTAGCTGTCAGCATGAGCCACGGTTTTCCACGTTAGAGTGCAGTTGCCTTCTGAAGACTCCACTAGTGCCAAAGACTCAGGTGGGCAGGGGACTGCAGCACAAGACGGCAGGGAATTTAGTCACAGTCACACACTCATAGAGTCAGGTAGGGGTTCGGTGTAGAACACAAAAAACTTGTGTGTCATATTTTATAGCATGTTTTGCATTGTAGTTATTAAAAGTTTGAAGATTTTTAATGAATAAATTGTTTTCTTTAAGATATATAAACAGTGTGATATAAAAAAAATGTTGAAATTGTTTTATCTGCTTATGAGTTTTAAAATGTTGTGGTTTTAAAGGGTCAGAGTTCAGTATTGCTACCATTGGTCCATAGTTACCCTTAGTGGTCATTAATTTTACAGGATACATTCAACTTTTGTAATGTGGAATTAAATTTGGGTGTTTTTCATGTCATATGGAATATAAATCTTAATTTAAATCAATGCATTAGAAACAATACAAGTTTCTGCATTCGGCTTCATACCCGGAAGGTAATTCCAGTATTTTTAAAAAACATTATGTGGATGACACATTCATATCTCTTCTACTCACAGGTGATGAAGACTGCAGGGCTAGATGGATAGCTGGGCCCAGCCTCATTTGAGGCAGTGACTTGGATGGTGTGTACCTCTCCACACCCCACTACTGAGAGGGTGCAGGAGCTGGATGTGGTCTTACACATTAAGTTTAGGTCACTCATCACATTGTACTCAATGGGTCCATAGACCTCCTGGTCTGGCTCCCAAGACACCAACAGTCCAGCCACACTGCCATTCATCACCACAGACACATTGACAGACGCTGGGGTCCGAGGTCCTGTTAGATGACAAAAAATAAAAACAAAACCAGCGAAGGACTAAACTGGAGTAGACACGGGAACCAGTGTGATATAACTGCATTTGGTTATTTTTGAATGCATGCTTTTATTTGTTGTAATTAAGTGGAAAATTTTGCTTTTTTACTTCATTATATTTTTCAAATGTCTACTAAAACAGGAAGTTTTCAAGGTTCTAAGTTTAGAAAGCAAGTATTTCATACTTGTTGTGCTCCTCTATTTTAAGCAGCATGTTCATTAACCCTTATGGATAATTTGCCACAGTAAGACTCCTCAGAATTATAATACTGTGTGTGTTTTGGTGGCTTTACTGCTTTGCAGCATTGACCCTAGATCATGGTTAAGCATTCTTCATGCTGTCCAGGGCTCTTACTGAATAACACTCTGTATGCTAGAGTAAACACAAAGTGTACAGTCACAAACAGACAACTGTCTCAGTGCCTGCTTACGTGTAGCCTGTTTAATGTTCGAGCTGTCTCCCTTTCGACCTTCAAGATCCCAAGCAAAACAAGTTATGACGTAGAGTGAGCCAGCATCCAAGCCGGAGAAGGTCAAACTGGTGTTGGAGGTGTTGTACACGCCCATGCTTATGTTTGAATCAAGCTTGCATATGGACACGGTGTATTGGACGGCATGAGCAACTGGATCCCAGGATAGAACGATGCTGCTGTTGCTCGTAGAGGAGGACGCAAGCTGAGGAGGAGCCAAAACTGTGAAAGACAAGATTAGACTGTTTTATATGTAGTAACTGGTGTGGGGGATGAATACTGTAGCACATTACTGAAAGTCCAAAAGTTTAATCCAAGACTATGTGAAGGAAGTCAGTGTAACGTCAACTTAATAGTGGGTGCAACATTTAGAGCTCTTGCCAGTTGTTACATATTCAGACTGTGCGCTTATGTTATTTTCTTTGATCATTTTAGGTGAAGCAGAGCTTCAGAGTTTGATTGTGTTCACGTTCAAGAATCAGTTTGAAAGTTGCTTAGTATTAAAGCGTGAAAGATTCAAGTAATTGTATGTTATCGATGAAAACTGTACTAATACTAATATATTAAGCAAGTAATCAGTATTATTAATAGATAAACTCTGTATTACTTTGGTAATAGTCACATAACTTTGTCTTCATTTCTGTTTCAAGTTAATCAAGTTTGCATAAATGAAAAAGTTTAGAGGACATTTCTCTGAATTATTAAAAAATGATTGTCACAAAGTGACTGGATTAGTTGAACAGGTGCAATCTTAAGAAATTTTTAAACAAGACCTGTTGACTGGTGCAAGATCAGTAAACTCATTGCACCGCTGAGAGGCTACAGCTGCAAGTTCATGTTTCATGTTCGTGAGAATCGAATGTTGCCCCCCGTAAAGATGAGATTAGAGCTGGTAACCCTTTACTCAGGAAGAGTTCAGCTCTTTATGTTTGACATAGAGGGGTCAGGTATGGTTACCACCGATGCCAGAGAGGCCCGTAGGGTTGAAGATGAGTGTGTATACTGTACCTTTCACTTGTACAATTGAATATAGTGGTTGTGCTGTTTAGACAATAAAACAGATCAAGTGACCTCTGCAGGGCATGGGGTGTGAGACCCATTTCACACGAGTAATTTGAAAATCCCACCTGTCTTTCCAGTTACAGGAATTGAGGGCTGGCTGCGGCCTGCGGTGTTCACAGCCATGATGCTGAGCGAGTACTCAGTGTACGGCACAAGGGACTCAATCTCAGCTGGAGAGGAGGATGCTGCAACCTCTCTGAAGAAGCCATTGCTGTTCTCGACACGTATGATGTAATGAGACACCCCGTTTCTCAAGTTAAACTCCACTGTCAAGGTTGTGCTATCCAGTGACTTCACTGTCAGAATGGGCTCCATCATATCAGGGGCTGAAAGAGGCACAAACAATTCACAACAGGGATGGTATCAAGTCCACTCTTAAGTTAATTTTTACTGTATGTGTCTGCGTGCTGAACTTTAGATTTAAGTGGTTTAATTAAGAATCAGAATCAGAAAGGGTTTTATTGCCAAATATTGAGCAGATTTACAACATTAGGAAATTGCTGTGGTGCTTCAGTGTAAACATACTGTCATAAATTACGCTTAAATAGACATGAAAAAAATAAAAATAAGAATAAGAATTAAAAGTGCTACGTAGAAAGATATATACATGAGTGCAGGTGGTGATCAGTGCCAAAGTGGTTTTTTAATTAAAAAAGCAACCAAAACTACCCCATACTTTATCGTCTGTGAATCTCCCCTGGTACATTTACTGAACATAACTATAAATCACATGTTTATTACTAGTGATGTCTCAAGTGATACTAGTGATGCTAGCCTGAAAAATGGCAGTAATACTAGCAGTAAAACTGCCAACAGATCTAGATAGCTATATTTGCATTGCAAAATTACTTATTTTTATGGTTCCGGCATAGCTTTTTGCCGTACATAATTTTATTTAGATCAGTGATCAGTGTGCCTAAACATGGCAGCTTTACAAACATTCTAACACAGAGGTGGGCAATCTCAGTCCACGAGGGCCGGTGTGCCTGCAGGTTTTAGATGTGTCCTCGAACCAACACAGCTGATTTAAATGGCTAAATTAGCTCCTCAACATGTGCTGAAGTTCTCCAGAGGCCTGGTAACGAACTAATCATGTGATTCGGGTGTGTTGACCCAAGGTGAGATCTAAAACCTGCAGGGACACCGGCCCTCGTGGACTGAGATTGCCCACCCCTGTTCTAACCCATTGAGCTTCACAGGCTATTCTTTGAAATTTACTACTCAAATAACATTAATTGGGAAACTGTAAGTTCAAAATTAACAACATTGAACTCTATGGAGAACGGACACTTAAAGACACTGTGTAATAAAAGTCTAATAATAGGTATTACCAGTCGAGCAGGAAGTTTTAAAAACTTAAGAAACACTGGAAAGTTTACTTCCTAAATGACATCCTTTTCATAATGAATCAGTTCTATTTTTTCCATTCAAATTACAAGCTACAATCTTAACACTCTTATGCGATGCAACAGAAATGAAGCTTGCTACAAATACTGTAGGATTTCATTGTGGTATACATTGGGTTCATCAGCTGCTGTAGCGTGTTCTCCAAACTTTAAAAAGGTACTGGTTGCATTTCTATGCAACAGCTACACAGCCTGGACCCTCTAGAAATGAACAACTTATTAGGACAAAGTCATGTTCAATAAAATTAATTTAAAAACGTTTTGTTTTAGAAATAAATAGTGAAGGACAACACAAGACTGTATACTTCATATCTTAAACAGCATGAGCATGGACTGAAGTGCATGAAGTCTCACCTGTTGATGATTCAACTGATGCAGTGCTGAGTTTTTGGGAACCACTCATTGCTTCAACTACGAAGTTATACATGACGTTTGGAGGCAGCGAGGTAACAGAGCTCATCACTGTGTTTGGACCAAATGATGCAAAAGCGACAAGTTCGCTCTGTGATTTTACAGTGATCTGGTATGAAGTGGCTCCAGAGTACCTGGTCCATCTGAGAGTCACAGTCTTTGATGTTGCAGAGAACACAGACACTTTAAAATCTAATGAAGGTAGAGCAAAAATCATTATAAGACACATCTGGCACCCTGAGAAAAAGATTCTTTCAGACAAGTCAAGTTTTTTTTCTTGTTCTGTGATAAACCGCCAACAGTTGAATATAGTAAAAGACAACATACAGTACCTGATTGGGCTGCAGCCTGCAAATTAAGATAAAATATATGTATTAAGTGTTCTGATCAATTTCCTATAACAGTTATCTCCTCACTATTTATTACAATACCTGTGAGCACATGCCCAGTAATACAAAAATCTCCAGCCACTTCATAGCACCAGTTTTTCTGGTTTGTGTCTTCTCTCCTTCTCTTGATAGCTTCTCTTTGATTCTTAAAAACACTTCTCTCTAGTGGTTTGATCTTTTCTTAAACATCTATCAGCTGAAATACCTGCAGCAAGCCCCTCCCACTGGGGGGGTTAAATGTCTTTTTATAATGAAGCAGGGAGATGGGGCCGGTGTAGGTTGAATGCCATGGAAAAAACCTACCTTTGAAAGCATCATGTTCTGTACTCAAGGATATATCCACTAAATGTGACATGGACATAATTACTGTCTGGAGGCCTCAGAGCCACCTCTTTGACAGTAACATAGATAGATAGATAGATAGATAGATAGATAGATAGATAGATAGATAGATAGATAGATAGATAGATAGATAGATAGATAGATAGATAGATAGATGTCTTGTGCGCTTCATCACTAAAAAACTACAGCTCACTGTCGCACACTTGGTGACGCGAATGACGTCAGAGTTTGTCTTCGTGAATTTCTCGAAGGGAAGCGGCGCAGTGGGGGAAAAAACAAGATGGCAACGGGCTCAGATCACGGGCTGAAAAGAATAGTTTGGAAAAGTAAGTTTACTCCAACAGGAGAGTATTTCCTGCTCTTGAAAAATAGCACAACGGCGTTTGTTTAGCACGTGAACTGTGAGCTGTTTTAGCTAACCTCTTCCTGCGCATCTTTAGCTTTTGGAATAACAGCGAACATTTTCATTCAGCTGTTCCCTTTGAGCGGAAAATTACAAATTTACGAAACGCAGTAGAACCGATAGAGGAAAAAGCCGCAGACGCAACTTGACCTAACACTTGGCCCGGTCAGAACATAACGACTTTTTTAGGCTACTTGTTTGTAGCAGTAGCCATGGGTGAGGTCACTGTACGTCTGCAACCGCACCTCGTTTATGCAGCGGGATTGCTACAAGTCTGGCGTATTATTTGTATCCTTATCCTGATGTCTTGCCTTCCTCTTGTTGGCTGTGGTTAGGTTATGTCACCAAGAAGGCTGGTTTGTGTTGCCGTTAAAATGAGGGTCAAACAAGCAGCTAAGACTAATGCAGCCCAGTAGAACAGCGGTAATGAAGTTTTGTTGCTGCTGACATGTGTTAGAACTCTGTCAGACTGGTGACCTGTACCCCACCTTTCGCCCTGTGACAGCTGGGATAGATGTATGGATGATTCAAGTTTACGCACTACAGGCTACAAAATGACCATAAGGTCGCTGAACAGTTGTCCCTAAATTAATGAGAGTGCTATCACTCAGGTTTGCACAATAGCAGGCTAATAATCAAGTAACAGAGTTAGACAGAAATAGCCTTTGTTCTTAATACTCCACTCATGAAAGCTGACATAACCTTGGCAGTACGTAAATACTTTAGTTGGTTCAAAGGTCATTCCTTCTTAAATAATCAATTTTTTTTAAACTGCCGAAACCCCCCCAACTAAGTTTAAGTTTACTACTTAAGATAAAATATGTAAAACTCCAGGACCTCACTGTTATCTCACAAAAAAAAAAAAAAAGTGACGGGATCTGAGTTTTTCTGGCACTTTTTTTTTGAGGAGCTGTTTTAAAATTCCATTATCTAGAAAACTACTAGTACCACACCCTTTCACGCTCACGTGGTATGACCCAAACACACATGAAAAATCAATTGTACCAAGACTCTGAAATATTACGAAACACAACTGCATAACTTTTATACATTAGGCTATAAACGTTCTAATATGTTTTAATTTTATGCATAAGTAGCGAGATAATGGATATTTGCAGTTCTGATTACATCACTTTCTGTTTTGCACACTTGAACTAAGAGGGTAGCTTAAACAGTGACATCATGAACGATAATTTGTTTTCAGATTATTGTTGTGTTTACATGTTGTCATGTTATGTGCTCCTTACAGGAATACAGGACACAATTATTACAGACTGCAGAAACTCTGAAGTATGGAAGGTAAGAAACCCACCATGTGCTCAGTACAGAGTCCCAGGATTGTACTTGGATAAATGGACAAGCTCCGAGTTACAGATTCAGCTTTGATATGATTGATTCTCACTCATACGCTTTGTCTCGATATGTGGTGCTGCATAGCATGGGAGTATATTACTGTTTAACGCATAATTAAAGGAGCATTTTCACGTTGTCTTCTTCACAGATATTGATTCTGGATCCTTTCACCACCAAGCTCCTCTCGTCATGCTGCAAAATGTCCGACCTGATGTCAGAGAAGATAACAAGTAGGTGGAATGATGTCCTTTTATTTATTTTTACATCACGAAGCTATTTGATCAAAGATAATTTGTGCGTGTATGTCTTTAGCTACTTTTGACTACTAGTATTCTGTTTCTAGTTGTGGAGGACCTGTTCAAAAGCAGAGAGCCTGTTCTCGAAATGAAGTCCATTTACTTTATGACACCTACTGCTAAGGTTTGCTGTTAAAACTTTTTCATTTTCATTTCTTTAACATATCACTGCCAAACTCTGTGAGTTCTTAAATCTATTTTTTTTCATAGTGTGTGGATGCCTTTATAAAGGATTTCAAGCCCAAACCCAAATACAAAGCTGCGTACGTCTATTTCACTGACTGTAGGTAACTCCTGTGTTGGTGCTTAAATCTGCTTCATCAGCCAAATAGCAGATATACCTTTTACGATCAAAGTGGGCACTGAAAGCTTTTTTGATCTGCAGACTGCCCTGATGACCTGTTCAACAAAATGAGGCAAGCCTGTGGAAAACACATAAGGGTCTGCAAGGAAATAAACATCTCTTTCATGCCTCAGGAAGCACAAGTAAGTGTTTAAAATTTAGCCAAGTGTTCTTTTTTTTTAGTTTATTTTGTAATAGTCCATTTCCTCTTTTTGTCAAAATTCCCCTCAGTTGACAGGCACGCACGCAGGCTGTGCACTTGCCTGTTGTTGAAGGAAGGGAATTTGCCTTGTGTAGGGTGTTTCTTGAAGTCCTAAAGAGAGTAAATCCTGTAGCTTCACATTTTTCCTTGCTATAGCATTTCAGCGGCTTCGTTGTCAACCTTTCCCGTTTATAATTCACTGTGTGTTCTCAATGGGTTTTGGCTGCAGGTGGGATAGTTGCAGAAACAGAAAACTACTGTTGTATACGCGTTACTGGCATTGTCTTGCTGCAGTGAGCGAAAGAAAACACTGGTGAATTCAGCTTTTGCAGATATGAGTTGTTACTTTCACCAGGTGTTGTAGGTTCACAAAGGCTTAAAACGGGGTTTGTTTGTTTATTAGCCGCTTGCTTCCTGTTTGGCAGGCAACATGCTGCCATCGTATCATGTGTAATTCATCGTATGTTGATGTGAATTAGATGTTGTCATTGAAGTAAAAGGTGGTATATGTGCATATATTCTGAAAATGGGTCACTTTAGCCTGTTACTAGGCAGATGTTAGGAAACACAATGGTGTCATAATTTCTGATATAGATGAGAACCTTTACGATATATCTGTGTACCAGGTTTGATTGCTCATCTGCTGATTATCTAGGAGATGTGATCAGACAAAGAAACACACAAGCAGGTGCTTAATGTATTATAGCCTCGAGTTCGGGAAACAATGAGAAATTAAAAATGATCCTTGTGCTCAATTTGTATCTTCTGGAACTTTAATGATGACGGCTGTGGTTTACACTGTGGTGTTAAATACTTTGAAGGTTTTCACCTGCGATAATCCCGGGGCTTTCCGAAGCATCTACAGCCCCAAGAGTCAGGACAAAACGAAGACACTGGAGACACTGGCAGGCCAGCTCGTTACGCTCTGTGCCACATTAGACGAGTACCCAGGGATCCGATACAAGAAGTAAGTCAGACAACATGTAGTGTCTTAGGTAACAATACACCCGAGCCCCCAAGCAGAGTGAAACTTTTTAGGAGAAAAAGTCAGAATAGGTTCCGTATTAATGGCAGGAATAATGCTGGGCTTGAAAACAAAGCGTTGGTATCACTTGTTTCTTTGAACAGACTGGTTTTAGAATGTGTTTGTTCCGAGTGAATATAGTAGACATATATCTTATAACGTTCACTGTTCAAAGAAATAGCTATGTGTAGAAAGAATCACATGGTAGTTGAGCAAGTGAGGTCACTCGCTCACAGCAGCGCTGATCCTATTCAGCCTGATGAAAGTAAGAGTGTAAAGAGCAGAGTGCAGCTGTTATTTACAGAAAATACAGTTTTGTGTTTTATAACTACTGGATTAACCTTGACCTCAATGTTCACTTGACTGACGGAAACAACATTTATATCATAACTAGAGACGGCAACATGGAGAATGCCAAACTCCTTGCAGAGCTGGTGGACCGGAAGCTGGACACACACTACCAGCTGGATGACAGTGGCAAGAAAAAGGTGAGAGGCCTGCCGAACAAAGGATGGTTTCAGGATAAACAAGGTCGTAGCCCTGGGAGTAAATGGGAATTTTAAAATACTGTATTGTTTATCACATGAAAGAATAAAATAATCCCTCCTTTGCCTCAAGCACATTAAACAGTTCCCTTTACTATAAATTTGAAAAGGCAAAAGTTTGGACAGCTTGCTCCGTGGAAGTGAATTATCCCCGTTTTTATATATAATTTAATAATATATAACTTTTTTTTCCCCCTACATCACCAGGAGAAGACCCAAGCCCAGTTGCTGATAGTCGACAGAGGCTTTGATCCTGTGACCCCCATCCTGCACGAGCTGACCTACCAGGCCATGGCCTACGATCTCATTGATATAGAAAACGATACCTATAAGTAATGCAGTCTACTTCCTGTATTTTATATAGAGAGATAGATATAGAGATATATGTGTACAATCTGCTTACTGCTTCATACTCTTGTGCTCATGAGAAACTAGATACTGCTATTCTGGGTCATTTTGTGTCCAGGTACAAGGCTAGAGACGGCTTAGAGAAGCAGGCCCTGCTGAATGAGGATGACATGCTCTGGGTGAAGCTGAGGCACCAGCACATCGCAGAGGTTTCAGCGTAAGTGTGCGAAACCAGAAGTATGGCAATATCTTCTTCTTGTTGTCAGAACACTCATCTTAACATTTTTGTTTTCCCTACAACAGGCAAATTCCCAAGATGGTGAAGGAGATATCTGCTAGCAAGAAACAGCCAGATGGGAAGGTACAGTGCAGTGGTTTCTGCTTGTGTGATCGTTTCATTTTGAAAAGCATATCTTGAGCAAACATTTAATGTGTTCATATATATTAATATATATGTATGTTTTTTGTTTCCCCAGATCACAATTAGCAATTTGGCTCAAATGATGAAGAAGATGCCTGCGTTCCGTAAACAGATGACAGAGGTATGCAGTAAAACTTATGTAGGGATAACTGAACTTACTTCGAAGTTATGTGTTCATCTGAAATGTGAGATTAAAGCAGAATTTTCTCCAGGATCTTGTTGTTGGTTTTAAGACAGATACAACTCTTACAACAATTATTATTATTGTAAGGGCTACACAATCCTTATATTGTGGTCGGGTGTGGCGCCTCTGCAGCCTGTTATTACATAGGGTTGACCTGATGTTTTTAACAGTTTTCTGCCTGGATTCTAGAAAACGATTCATCTGCAGCTGGCTGAGGACTGCATGAAACATTTCGCAAACAATGTGGAGAAACTCTGCAAAGCTGAACAGGTCTGTTTATGCTCTGTTATCAAGATCTAGCAGTCACACTCTTCCTGACCTGCAGAGTACCGTTACTGTATGCGGCCAAGTGTGACCTTCTAATCAAAGCTTTAGGGAAGTGTGTCATGTGTACTATGTGTAATATGCTGTATGTTTCTGTGCAGGACCTTGCAGTAGGCGCCGATGTGGATGGGTTAAAGGTGAAAGATCCCATGAGGACTCTGCTGCCTGTGCTGCTGAACCCATACAGTAAACATGACAAGATCAGAGCTGTGCTGCTCTACATCTTCAGCCTGAACGGTACATCAGCCTTCTCGTGAATAAAGTAGTGCTGTCAGCATTAATCTCATTAAAATGACGTTAACGCCATAACTGCATTAACACAGCAAATCTCCATTAGCGAGCTAACGCAGATCTCCCCACACAAGGCCTGCACAGCGGTAGCGCGGTTAGCTCGTTAACGCATTAGCACCGTGCAGCCCCTCACACGGGGCGATCCGCGTTAACTCGCTAACCGAGATTTGCAGCGTTAATGCGGTTATGGCGTTAACGTCATTTTAACGAGATTAACGCTGACAGCAACTTTTTTTGACTAAAAATTAGAGGTGCTAATTTGTCCATCTGTCTTTTTTGCTTTTTGGTTGTTTGGTGTTTGTAAACAGGGACAACCGAGGAAAACTTAAACAAACTTATTGAGCATGTAAAGATCGAGGGAGAACCGGAGTATATCCAGAACTGGAAAGAGCTGGGCGTGCCCATCATCATAACGGTAGGTTGAGAAAAGGAAAACGTTTCAGTGTTTTGATTTATCCATTTTTTTAAGTTTTCATTGATGTACTTTTATTTCCAGCCCAGTTTCTTCTCTCGTAAACCCAACCGACGAGAGCGTTCCCAAGAGGAGAGATACAGCCTTTCCAGATGGATCCCCACCATAAAAGATGTGATGGAGGTCAGTGACATCATCATGTGGTATCCTAGCTTGTCTTTGCACCCATTGTCTCTGCATTAGTAAGCATCCATAAACTGTACCTTTGCAATTCACCGATTCTGCTAGCTGCTAATGATTGCTAAGTGATGGATTTTATTAATCTATCTAAAACTAAATTCAATGAAACTAAAGTAGAAACTTGCGGGCTTTGTTGTAGCTCACTTGAGTCCATATTATGCTTCAGACAGTGAAAGTAAAACTGCTCTACAGACACCAACACACAGACGGGGTGTAGAGGTTTCAGTTCAGTTGGTGGAATGAACTTTTTCGACACCTGTCAATCAAAGCTTTGAGCCTCTGCAAGTACAAATGTTTGAGTTATAAATAAAAAGTTACCCTGGCGCACAGTTGTTATAAAGGATGAATTTATCCATTGCCAAAAGCAGTTTTTATTTCAGGCTGTAAACATTTGTTCATTTCATTGCTGATTTGGGGCATTTGAACATGTGTGAACTGACTCTGTTGTGTACCCAGCCTTGAGCGGTCATTAGAGTAGTTGATGCCAAACTGAACATGTAACTGTATCTGTTTCATTGTGCTACCCCAGTCCTCATCTAAGGGGCATTCATGAGCACAACTATGGAAGCAGAACAAAAGGAGGTTATCAGATTCGGGTCATCTGATAAGCTGTGTCACACAAGTTTGTGTTGTTCTGTACCGTTTTCTGCATCCTAGCAAGTGTAAACCACAACAAGGCACTAGTTGTTGCCTTGTTGTTTTTCTTCAGAGGATGGTCCTTCTGTTTCTGTCTCAGTCCCTCAGAACTAGTGTTTTTATTGTCTTATAAGTATGTTGGGTGAAAATCTTTGTCCTTTGTTTGTGTGAAATTCGCTGTGCTGCCAGTTTTTGGTTTTCTTTTCTAAATGTACCTTTTCACTGTGCTTTGTTTTCACTTTGGTAAGTCATGTGACCTGTCAACCACAAATCATGAAAAGAAAATATATACTTGCTCTTAAAACTCAGCTGCCGAAGCCGTTTCTCTGAAATGGGTGTGGAACTGAGAGGTGGAAATACCCCCATTAGCAGTTTTCCCCCAAACTCTTCTCTTCACTCAGTCTCAGTTCTGTAAATCCATGTTGTTAATCAGATGGAGTGTATCCAATGAAGAGGAGGCTCTTAATAGCAAACAAAACTGAGAGGAGCCTTTTAGTAATCATCTTACAGGTTACTGTGAAAATAAGTTTATATTAGATTAGAATCTAACTCCATGTTATAGGATCTGTAACATGAGCTCGTTTCTTCTCATCTTCACTTGCATTTCCTGTTATTACATGGAAAAAAAAAAGAAGAAAAACATCAGTGGTCTTCACCTGAGCACCTGGTTTCCTGTCAAATGCGGTTAAAATGTTTCCTCTTGCAGCAGAAGACAAATTGATTTGATGTGTAGGAGCTGAATATCTGCTGCAGATAACTTAAAGCTCGTCTGCTAGTCTCAAGTATTTCTAAGCATAAAGGTGCATGATGCAAAAAAACAGTGAGACTTTGAGTTTGAGGAAAGCAAATTGTTTGTCAAGCAGTAGCCCGTGTTTTGACATCTACTAATGCATGATGTAGTTACGTTATTATCACACCTTCCCTTGGCACCAAAATTACTCATCATGTGTTCTTCTGTTAATTAGCTCTGTTAATGGCACGACTTCTGCTTTTAAGTTGTGACGTCACCCACAAAATAAATCGTTTTACAGAGTGACTGAAACTTGTGTTCCAAATATAAAGAAAACTGAAGTATGCGCATGATGGTCAAAGAGATACACGTTGCGTAACATTTAGAAGATGACCACTGGACCATGTGCATATAAATTTAATGTAGGTAGGACCCCTCAGCGAGTGAAGGTTACTGCACTTTAAAATTGTTACTGGCTTGCAAAACAGATTTGCTCCCCATGTCACATGATCTCTAAAACATGCGTTACTTCCAGGATGTCGTGGAGAACAAACTGGACACCAAAGAGTGGCCGCACCAGTCCGAGTGTCCTGCTGCCTGGAATGGCTCCGGGGCTGTGAGGTGGGTTTTTGTGAGTGACCAGGCTGGAACTGGGCTGCTGTTTTGGTTTCTTTCTAACTGAAGAATATACAGTTTAACAACCCTACAGTTTTGTGTTGTTGTGTCACTTAGTTATGCTTATACAGTCAGTCTGTGTGATTTATCTCTCCACATCCACTTTCTGTTTCTTAGAGGGTTGATTGAGGTGAATGAGGTCGATTTTCCAGTTTCAACAGTAAGAAGCAGCGTCTGCTTTTTCTTCTTTAAGGCTCTGTCAGTTAATATTTCCGATGCCCCTCCTTCTTCTCCACAGCGCACGGCAGAAGCACAGAGCCAGCACTCAGGATGACCGCCGGACTGGCTCACGTCTCATCATCTTTGTTATAGGAGGGATCAGCTTCTCTGAGATGCGCTGCGCCTACGAGGTCACCAAGGCAATGAAAACCTGCGAGGTCATCATTGGTAAGACTCAGTGCAAGGAAACAGCTGGACAATGCTTCGTACCAAACAGGCGCGCAGAAAGTCAGAATGCTGGGAAATATTAGCTTGCAGCACATGAACTAAGGAGAGCTATGATTGTGACGATTATCGGGAAGGTTCCACTGAGTTTTAAGATTACACTTATTATACGTTATTTCCTGCTGTTTTACACCCCCTACTGGAGCAGAGCGGAATTATGACAGGACTTTTCTTTTGTTTGTTTGTTTGTTTTTTAATGCAATTTATTTATCTTTATCCTATACAGGGTCTTCCCACATTTTGACCCCCACCGTTCTCCTGGATGACATCAAGGCCCTGAGCAAAGGACCCATGGAAAGCTTCACACTAGAGGTCGAGACCAAAGCTTGAGAAGTTCGGCCCCCACCCCGCTTGTTTCTCTACATCCCTTATCACTCAGCACAGCACACTTATCTTAACTTCCTCAGTGGAATTGTGAAGGGAATTTCCTTACAGTCATTTAAATAGCTTTTCAATCCAAGCCCATGTTTATAGTGCAAGGTATGAGACGCAGATTTTCCACATGAAGACCTAAGAACATGGTGCGATTATGACATTGTGATTTGAACATTTGGATAGTATTTAAATACTAACTGATCTCATCCTACTCTAACCCGTCTGTTTGTTTGTCTTAAAAATTATGATAATGTTACAAGTTGAAAGGCTTCTAAGAGAAACCTTGAGAAACAGAAAAGTGGTGCAAAGTCGCACATCACTGATGTATATATGTATGTAAGCACTGAGTCCCTGCTATGCCATTTTGACTTTTTCACCTCTGTTCATAAACACTTTAATGACTTTTGAAGACTATTTTTAACATTGAGTATTTCGTTTTCCTTGAACAGCTGACTAATAAATGGATGAAGTGGTTCAAGTCTTAAGAGTTCATTTTGCCTCATTTGTAGACTGCGCATGGAGCTAAAACATCAGAATAGCCAGTAAATGTCCACAAGAGAAAACCAACACAAATTTCCTAAATTCCTGGCTAAGCCGGGTAAACAGCATTAACAGGTCTTTGCATCAGGGTGACATGTAAACACTCACAGCAAAGTCCTGCTTCACTGATCCTACATACGCAACCACTCACGTATGGAACTGTATGGTGGATGAAAATCTGACGGTGCTTTTCTGAATTCGTAACTCCATCGGTTTTGACAAGATCTCAAACGGCACTGGCTTAAATGCAAACCCAAACCATCACAGAGCCTCCACCCTGTTTTACAGATGGCTGTAGACACTCACTGCTGTACCTCTCTCCTGACCACCTCTGTACATACCAATTCAAACCAAAAATATCATTTTTAGAGTCATTACTCAGACCTGTTGCCACTGATTTTCAGTATAGTTCCTGTGTAATTTGGCAAGCCCCAGACATTTCTCCCTGCTTCCCTTCCTTGACTTCCTTGACAGTCACTGAGACCATTTTTGCTGAGGATGGATCAACATCTACAGGGCCGGAAATGAGGAGTGGTGCAAGACGTTAGCACAGTGCTATATGTTACTGCTAAGGACTCCTGCTAACACTTGCTCTCATTGTTGAAAATGGCTTTAAATTATAAGTGTGTTTGTGTGTGTCCCTCCCAAAAGTAAAAGCCTCCCAGAGGAAGCAGGAGACCACAGGTACGCATACACTCACATTCATCTACAGTAAGGTGCTGCTCTTGTTCCTATTTTTCTGCTCTCTGTTACCTAATCTAAACACAGCTTTCAGGAACTTCTCTTTCTTTATGTGTAAACCTGTTCTCAGGAAACCAGTGTTAAAGTTCTGCTTTCACTGCGGTCGGTCCGTGTCCATGAATCTGACCCTGGGCAGGCGCTGCAACAAGGTCTTCTACTGCTCCAGGATCTGCAAGCTCAACTCCTGGGAAGAAAGACACAAGAAAGAGAGCGTCCAGGTGTCAGGTGGGAGTCAGAGCCTCTCCACCCAACAGTTAGAGCCAAACTTCAGCAACCTTAAAATATTTGATGACAGTTTGTCACAAGTGCTTTGAATATATGAATCACTTATCTGAATAATAAAATGATATTTAGAGAACAATTGATGATGCAGAGAATTTGTGAAATGCTAATTTAGTTTTGGAAGAATAGAGCATGTAAATACTGTATTTCTTTCTTTCCAGCATCTGTTAACAGTGCCCAGAAAAATGATGTATCAAAGAAGTCCCAGGGCTTTGTCTGCCATCTTGAAATCCAAAAAAGCCCCCAGAGTGTCCAGTTCGAATCCCAGAGAGAACTAAAGCTGTTGAGCAAGGCAGAGAAAAAGTTCTAGAGCCAAAGCCAAGTCAATGTGATGGAAAATTAGAGCCACAACTGATGGATATTAAAATTTCTGTTTCATTATGTCTAATATTGACTTAGCTAATTTAACAAAGCACTCTTAGATCACTTTGTGAGGAACTTAAAGGAGAAACGTTCACAGAGGAGCAGGGAGTATTCTTCTGTAATGTGTTTCAGTAAATTAAAGGAGAGAGGAGTTTAATAGTGTACTGTATTGTTGGGTTCTTAGAGACATGGATTGCAAATAAAAGTGCAAAATGGACTATTAAGGAGTATTAGTACTAAAAAACAAACAAACATGCTGATTGGCCTGTTAGACTGGTTTGCATTAGCAGCAGGGTTACAGTAGGCTGAGGTTGCTGCCTGTACTTTGCTTCTTACATCATACGCTGATGAGTCAGAGGGACGGACAAACAAGGACCAGGAACAGCTGGTGTGACCCAGAGTCAAGCAAGAAGCCACAGAAGGAAGGCTTCTCACAAAATCAGACCGAGGAGGAAGTGGAGGGATGACTGAGGACTTGGAGGAGCAGGAAGACGAGCTGCTCGCTCTCCAGAGTATTTTCGATGCGGACGAGTTTGTTCGGGACGAGTCGAAGTCTGCCGGAGAAATCCGAGTATGTGTCGAGCTTCCTGTCGGCTTCAGCGTGGCTCTCAGAGAGGGTAAATCAGAGGCGCCGGGGTTGTCAAACACGCGACTGCTGGACCGAAAAGGTCCGATCTGATGTTTTTGGAAAATGTTGGTTTGGAATATTAGGAAGCACCTTTACTGTTACAGCCTTAATCATCTACTTAAGATAAAAATGGGTTTTATGTAGCCAATGATGTAAAATGAGTTAAACACTTGTTCTGCATTAGGCGAGCCCGTAACAATTTAATGAGCATGTTTTTGTTGGCCTTAAATGGGAAGTATGATGTATGAATTAAATATATCTATATTAAATATACCTTTGAACAGCTTAATGTCATCAAGCATCATTTATAGCTTTTGCCATTTGTGTTCATGTGACAGAATATATCAAATATTTTCTGTCGAATACACCCAAATTATTTAAAAACAAATAAACAAACATTACAGAAAGAGATTAGTTCATCTGATGAGCTCGTATTTTTCTTTCTAAGGTGAAAGTCTGCGTCAGTATGATATTTCCTTCCTTCCACCGCTGCTTTTGAACTTTGGGCTTCCTGAAGACTACCCTTCCTCCTCCCCTCCCTCCTTCAGCCTCACCTGCAGCTGGCTGACTCACACACAGGTAATCAGCAGTCAAGTCATTGTTGGTCACATGTTCAGCCTGCCAGTGTGTGAGAGGTTCACAGGACATTGTAGAGGCTCAGTAAAGATGACAACAATCTATTCTCCCTCTCCCTCCACAGTTGGCTGCACTGCGTGCTCATCTCGCTGATCTCTATGAGGCCACTGGGGGAGCTGTGGTGCTCTTCTCCTGGGTGCAGTTTCTCAGAGAAGATGCTCTGAGGTTCCTGAACATCCACAGTAAGCTGGATCTTCCTCCTGATGAACGCAGCACCCTGCATTATAACCAGGACCAACACGATCCTGAACTCTCAGAACCAAAGAACAATTCAGAGCCAGAGTTCTCTGTACCATCCTCGGAAGTTCAGGAGAATCCTTCAGACGGGAGCAGCGCAGACTCTCAGGGAGCTTCGGCTTTAGACTCCTGCAAGCATGACCAGAATGATCTGAACTCTCACCAGAGCCAGAGTGATCTAACCTCAGATTATCAAAGAGCTCTTTCTCCAGAGCCTGCACTCCAAAACCAAACCACACACACTCCAGATGTGACAATCCTCCAAGCCTCAGAGTTTAATGTTGATCTCCAGGATGATCTTTCTTCATCTGCAGAGAAATCCAAGCATCATCAAAGTGTCCGGGAAGATTTCTTAAATGAAGGAGATGCTTCTCTCTCATCGCTGCTTCCCTCCACCTCCTCAGGCACGTTAGATCCAAGTGAACTTGGAGCTGCTTCTCTGCCGGTCCAGCCCACAGATTCTCCTCAGAGTGAAGAGCAAACCCTCTCTGGTCTCTTTTTATCTCCATCACAGACTCTGCTGTCCCACATTTTGATCTATGATGCGGCCCAGAAACACAAAGTGTTTGCCACCACTTTCTTTGACTGCGGGGTTTGTTTTATGGGCCGGCTCGGGTCCGAGTGCGTGAAGCTGTCACCGTGTGGCCACGTCTTCTGCCGGGCCTGTCTCTGCGAGTTCTGTACGGTTCAGATCACAGAGGGGAACGTCCGGGATGTCACCTGTCCTCAGGCAGACTGCGCTGGTGCCCCTACACCTGCACAGGTAGAAGCTACACGCAGCCTTCAACCTGCAGAATGGTTTCAACAACTGTAGTGTTTGGTCCTTTCATCTAATATCAAAACACATTTTAAAAACTGTTAAAAATAGCTACAGGTAGAAGGATCAAGCACAGAGGAGACAAGGAGAACTGATGACTGCCCTTTCTTGTCAAATAGAATAGAATAGAATAGAATAGAATAATCCTTTAATTGTCTCACACGGGGAAATTTGGTTTTAACAGCAGCCAGAAAGACCCATATACAAACAAACAGTACACAGAACAGAAACATACACAATATTTCTTACATATTTACATTAAGGACAATGGTTACTATAAACAGAGTACTGTACAGTTATTAAATTAAATAAAAATAACTACAGATAAGAGGCAAACCAGGTTGCAGTGTGAATCGGTTGATTAACTTATTGCAGTTACAGCGCAGATGTAAACATCTATGTTTGTTGGGAGCAGTTCTGATTGTACAGTCTGACAGCTGCAGGGAGGAAGGACCTGCGGAAATGCTCCTTCATGCATCTAGGATGCAGCAGTCTGTCACTGAAGGAGCTCTGCAGTTCAGCAACATGCATGGAGTGGGAGACTCTGTCCATCAGAGATGTTATTTTGGCCAGAGTCCTTCTGTCTCCCACCACCTGCACTTGGTCCTGGGTGCATCCCAGAACAGAGCTGGCCTTCCTGATGAGTTTATCCAACCTCTTCCTCTCAGCTGCCGATAAACTGCTGCTCCAACATACAACACTGTAAAAAATGACGGATGCCACCACAGAGTCATAGAAAGTCTTTAAAAGCGCTCCCTGTACTCCAAATGACCTCAGCTGCCTCAGCAGGTAGAGTCTGCTCTGACCTTTCCTGTAAAGAGCATCAGCGTTGTGGCTCCAGTCCAGTTTATTATTCAGGTGAACACCCAGGTACCTATAAGAGTCCACTATCTCAATGTCCACTCCCTGGATGTTCACCGGTGTCAGTGTGGTGGGTCTGCGTCTCCGGAAGTCCACCACCAATTCCTTGGTTTTCCCGGCGTTGATCAGCAGGTGGCTCTGCTGACACCAGTCTACAAAGTCCAGAGTCCACCGTCTGTACTCTGAGTCGTCCTCACCTGTGATGAGGCCGACTATGGCAGAGTCGTCAGAGAACTTCTGTAGGTGGCAGCGTGGAGAGGGTGAAGAGGACGGTGACGGCACCCTGTGGGGCCCCCATACTGCAGACCAGCGTGTCAGAGACACAGCCCTGTGACCTCACATACTGTGGGCGTCCTGTGAGGTAGTCCAGTATCCACTGGGACATGTGTTGGTCCACTCCCGATAGCTCCAGCTAAACAGTGCTTCCAGGCTTCTCCAGGTGAGTCAGAGCTCGGTGCAGGAGGTAGATGATGGCGTCCTCCACCCCAATGCCAGGCTGGTAAGCAAACTGTAGCGGATCCAATGAAGACCTCACCAGGGGGCGCAGATGGTTTAGAACCAACCTCTCGAGGTTCTTCATCAGATGCGATGTCAGGGGTACTGGCCTGTAGCTGCTGAGGTCCTTGGGATGGGAGGTCTTTGGTACCGGTACCACACAGGATGTCTTCCACAGCTGTGATACTTTCCCCAGTGACAGGCTCAGGTTGAGCAGATATCCTAGGATGCCACACAGTTCATCTGCGCAGCATCTCAGGAGCCTGGAGCTGATGCCATCTGGACCTGCAGCCTTCTGCACCTTGATCTTGCGAAGCTCGTTCCTCACTTGAAGTGCTGAGATAGAAAGAATGGATTTTGGGGGAGGGTGGTGTATGTTGGAGTCCACAGAAGCCGGGGGTGGGTGTAATGACTGGGAGCTGGGAGGCGTGAAGCTGAGAGTTGTGAAGTCCTGAGATGAAGGAGAGGCAGTCCCTGAAGGAGATTGCAGCAGGGGGGGACGATGCTGTGGGAGGGGTGGGTGGTTGATCAAACCTATTAAAATATTATTTAGGTCATTCACCCACCCCAAGTCTCCTGCAGCCTGAGGGGTTGGTTTTTGTCCTGAGATTGTCTTCAGGCTGTTCCAAACCCCTCTGATGTTGTCCTGTTGCAGCTGCTCTTCCATCTTCCTCCTGTAGTTTTCATTTCCTTGCCTTATCTTCCATTTCAGCTTCTTCTGGACGACTCTCAGCTCCTGTTCGTGTCCAGATCTAAAGACTCTCTTCTTCTCCTTGAGGAGAGCTTTAATTTCAGGATTTATCGATGGCTTGTTGTTAGAAAAACACCATACCTTTTTGATGGCTACGGTGTTCATGTAATCTGTAATGCAGTCTGTGATGCTGTTGAGGTCATCCTCCAGGGGGCTGCAGAGGTTGTCCCACACAGTAGAACGGAAACAGTCCCTCGGGGCCTCTTCAGTCTCTGCTGACCATTTCCTTACTGTGCGTTTCAAACACAGAGGTTTCAAATGAAACCTCTGTGTTTGAATTTCGATCAGCTGACCTCAGTCTCACTTTGTGTCTCTGCTTGTTCATCTCTGTTGTGTTTGTAGGTGCAGAGTCTGGTAGGGGAGAAGCTGTTTGACCGCTATGACCGTCTCCTGCTGCAGAAGACTCTGGACAGCATGTCTGGTCTGTTTTCTTTCTGTTGCTGTTATACTGATTGTGTGATGAAGGCTTTCATAGACTGATCAGAATCTATTTATTACATTTCTGGGTTAGACCTGGTAAAAAGAACATCTTTAGCTCTTTTTCATAAATATCTCATTTCTTTTGGCATCTTTTTGTCTCGCAGATGTGACGTACTGCCCTCGAACATCCTGCGGCTCTGCCGTGATTTTGGAGAAATCCAGCAAGGCAGCACTTTGCTCTGAGTGCGGCTTTGCCTTCTGCGTCATATGCAGAAAAACATACCATGGAACGGGGAAGTGTGAGACCAAGAAAAAATATGCTGAAAGATATATAATAGACCTGCCACAGTCACAAGGTACACAGCTGTGTGACCACAAGAAAAAGGTTTCAAAGAATAATGAAAATGACAACATCCAGTCACAGTAAATGTAAAACTGTTTCACAAATGAGACTTTGGAGGTTTGAAAGTACAGGAGGTAACTGGATGATTGCTTTGAGTCGATGCACATGTGTGTTTAGTCCAAGTGTAGATGCTGGTGTCCTTTATGTGTCTCTTAGAGGGGGTGAAGGCTCTCTGGGAGGACTATGCCAGTGGCAGCAGGGAGAGGAAGCGCCTGCTGGAAAATAGATATGGCTGCAATTTACTGGTGTCCATTGCAGAAAAAAAACTAAGCGACAACTGGATTGCCAACAATACCAAGAGTTGTCCTGAATGCTTCACTAGAATAGAGGTTTGCACTCACCTGAGCACATTCGTACAAACTTGCGAGCACAGAGCAGTTCAGAGAGAGTTTCTGATTGAATTTGCTCATACGTGTGTTGTGCTTTACGTTACAGAAGGATGGAGGGTGTGACCAGATGTTGTGCACTCGCTGTAAGAAGATTTTCTGGTGGGACAGACTGACTCCAGAAAACACAACCGAACAGTTTTATGGGGGTCAATGTTCTTCCAACTAATTCTAAGAATCAGCACCACATACTGTCTCATAATCAGCAGGGGGCAACAAAAACAACAATGACAGGAAGGAATAACCAAACCGTTGGTTCCTTAGAAAACCCAAAGTGCTGTAAATTAACAAAAGTTGCCCTCTTTGGCTGTTTTATTTGCCTTAGGCCGCAATGAAGCATTTACACTAAAGGTGTATGTTCTAATCAATTATCAATTATTCTTTCAGTTAATGGACAAATTATGTGGTCAGAAAACAGACACATTTGCCAGAACCCTGTTTTTTCAAACCAACAGTTCAAAACACAAATTTCTTTTTCTCCTGATGAACCAAATTAACTGAGCAAGTATTTCCCAGACTGATGAATTCTTCTGCTTTTAGATGTGTGCTGCTGTTAAGTACTGTTATGGCACAAAAATGCTCTGTGCAGTCATTATCACTGTAACGTTTGAACTCTGAGGGAAAAGACAGGTTCACACTGCCACAGATATATGCAGCTGCAACAACTACAGGTAAAGCTTCTGACCTTGACGTGCATGTTTCATTTCAATTCCAGCAGCAGCCTACAGGTAGATCCTGAACATGTGTCTTCTTTCCCCTTCCTCCACTGCCCTGTTATGACAGTGCAACAAAGACGCCAGCATGTTTGATTTTCTTGTCTGTCCAGGAAAAATCCTGCTTCCTCATCACTTCCTCATAAATGTCTAAACAGCAGTTTGCCTTTATAACCCACAGAAGGGGACTGCAGAATGCAAGAATACTTTTTAATTGTATCGGTTACACCTTTATTTTTCCTGCTAGCACAAACAAAATACATGCTTCATTAAAAAAAGACAAATTTACTAACTCTCCAGACTGGAACCACTGTAGCTCCAAAAATGCAGGCTCATCCTTTAGTTAGAACATCTTGAAACATGGCTCAATCACCTCACCCTCAACCCCAACTGGTCACAGCAGATGACTTATTCTTCCGAACTATCAAAAGCGAGTCCCTCCTTCCCACTGTTGCCAAGTGCATGCTCATGGGCGTTCATCTGATTGTTGGGATTTTCTCTGTAGGATCTTTAACTTATGGTGTAATATACTTTGCAGTGACTGTTGCAGGGGTACCATATAAATAAAACTGAGTAAATTGGAAATCAGTTTGAAATTCTAGAAAATTTACACTGACACATACAGTGTGTGCTGGAAGGAATTCTTAGATAAAGAAGCATGAATTCACAGAAAACATAAGCAACTGATAATGGTAGTAATAACCGTCAAATTGACTTCTTGGCTATACTCAATATATTTTTTATAGGTTTTCACTGCAAGATTTGACTGAAGAAAACACCTGCGATGCATTTTCTAAAGGTGTTGGCGGGTTTTGTTGGCAAAACACTTTCCTTTATACTGGTTCTCAAGTCAAAAACACAGATTTTTTACTTTGCTCTCAAGGCTTGCACAGATTTGCTTTGCTTGGTACCTAAAATGTGAAATACACAATCACTTGACTGTGTATTTCACAAACACAATTTTACAATTAAACAAACCCGATATTTAATTTCACAAGTGTTTCAGGGTGACCTTTAGAAAGTAGATCGCCACAGTGGACCAGGGGGTAACCTATGAAAAGGCAAAAACTGCAGTTCCTCTAATGATCACTTGAGGCTGGTCCCAAAAGTGAGTCAGTCCTCACAGACACTGATATTAAAAATGTCCAACTTAAAAAGCAAAAACAAAACCCAAAGCAAAACAAACTTAACATTTACAAAAAATGTTACTCTCTGCAGCCAGTCTTTTATATGTAAGACAGCTGGATATCTGCTTAATTTATTTATAACTCAGCTGTTAATGTTTCATTTTTTTTAATTGATGTATTTTCTAAGATGTGGTCACTTTAATTGACAGATGCACAAACACAGGGATGTGTAGCCAATTATTTGGTAGGCCTTGCTTATGGTGATTAGGCCAGTCTACTAAATCCATCACATGATGGCACAGACCATCCAAGAAGCATCATTTTCAGTTCTAATAGCTGTTATATATGGGCTCAAAATGTGGTCATAAATATTTTGTACTTGTAAATCGGTTTTGTACTTGTAAAAAAGATTTGTGCGTGCGTAAAAAAGATTTGTGTGTGGACTTAGCCAAAAAAAACCCTGCAAGTTACAAGTACGAATTTTGACCCTATTTTTCTTCCTTTAAGCTGATTGGTCAATGTCATGTCAATCACAAATTAAACAATCCAATCAGAGAACAGATGGGTTTGGCTGTCGGAGGGGCACTTTTTTGAACTGCAGGTTCAAGGTTCAAGGTTCTTTATTTGTCACATGCATAGTTATACAAGTATAACACACAGTGAAATGTAGCCTGACACGCTCCTCGACATGTGCAAAAAAATTGGGGGGGGGGGGGTGTAGAGGAAGAACATTATATATATATATATATATATATATATTGGGTGAATGTGCAGTAGTAGCAGCAAGCAGGTGAATTCTGTACATTAATATGAATACACATCTGACTATTTTACAGGATAGACAATATAAACATATTTAAAATTAAAGGAATTGAAATGTACATTGTGCCTTGGTTTAGTGTCCTTGAAGGGTAATCTCTATATAAATATCTGATAGCAGTTAGGTCCCCTTACTTTCAGCAGCTGTTGAAAGGATAAAGTTGTGGTATGTCAGTGGTTAGAAATACCATTATTACTTTAGGATTAGTTTAACACAACGTCAGGGCTGACCCGGAACCATGGCTGTGACTCACAGTGCGCAGCATAAAAGTGCTTTCACATCAGACGCAGGATGTGCTACTAATGCTAATTGCTAACTAAAAGCAAAGGATCCAGAATTTGTTGCGCTGGCTGCTGGGCTCTGTGGGTTTTTGCAGCAGCTCTACCTGTACTAGATGCACCTGCTCCATGTCGTTTTTATCTCTGACTTTATGTCCTCTATAAGAGTTTCTGGGTTTTTTTGCTAGTTCTTCAAATGTTCAATAAAAACATGTATGCTAATTCATAACGAAGAAAGCTTTGTAATGAAGACTGTCATTTCCAAAACACTGCGCCCCCCCGCGGTCCGCAGCGCTGTTGAAAAGGCTGTGGAAGTCCCTGTGTTAAACACGTAGTCCCGTGACACAAAAATCACCAAATTCTGACGACCACAGACTGTTTTCCTTTGTGGTGATGAAGGAAAACGCTGTGTTGGCATGTAAAAGGGCATTTATTCCCTTCAAAGACCTGCAGTTCAAAAAAAGCGCCCCTCCGACAGCCAAACCCATCTGTTCTCTGATTGGATTGTTACATTTGTGATTGACATGACATTGACCAATCAGATGAAAGGAAGAAAAATAGGGTCAAAATCCGTACTTGTAACTTGCAGGGGTTTTTTTTGGCTAAGTCCACACACAAATCTTTTTTTACGCACACACAAATCTTTTTTACACATACAAATCTTTTTTACGCATGCACAAATCTTTTTTACACACACATAATTCTTTTTACACATACAAATCCTGATTTACAAGTACAAAATATTTATGACCACATTTTGAGCCCATAGTTATAGCTTAGCACTAATTAGTGTGTGTCTTGCAAAGTCCACAGACAGTGGGCCTCAACTATGTGTCATCTTTAATGTACAGTCTATGTAGTATTTCCCCCTGATTTCATGTAGCTACTAAGCTAAGATACCCTTTGGTCAGGCTATTTTCTGAGTACTTTGATAATCTGTCTCCAGCACACGTGCAGCTGTAATTTTGACTCATAACCACAAGAGGGCTGGTTTGCGCTCTTATAAATCTGCTGTACACTTTTACACTATTAATTAATTTCCACGTTTTTAGCAGTCTTTAAAATATGTTACTTGCTATCCTTACGTGAGTGGTTGATGCAGAACAGATGAGCAGCCGGAGAGAGGACATGAACTCTCGGATGCTGTCATCTGTCGTCAGGTAAGCTGATTCTTAATGCACTTGGTGAACTTATTGTTCCCCTGCAAACCTCCCAAATAGAAATGAAACACTGACTGTAGGATACAGAGTGCACACATCTCAGCTTGTTTCACAGATGAGCAGTGGGGAAATCGGTGCGGCTCAGGATAAAGGTCGACAGGGGCAAAGTACCAGTTAAAAACACACACAACACACACACTCTCACAAAGTACTGAACGCACACAAAGGGGTCCCTAAAAACTAAAATTTCCTTCTCCCTACAGTCAGCTCTACTTTATGTGGCTTAATGTGTGTTAATGGTTGCAATGTCACAGTCACTAAGCCTAATGTGAGGAGTTATATCATCAGCTTTCTCTCTGCCTTCATCTCTGAGACAGTGACTGTTACATTTGCTCGATAGGTAGGAGGGCAAACAAATGAGCAAACATTTACTTTCCTTTTACTGACCGAGCTTTCTGAGCATTTTTTTTTTTTTTGCCTGTCCCGTTTGGCTCTTTTGCCATCAGAATTATTGTCTAAAGGCAAAGAAAGATGCCCAACGGATTTACTTTACCAAATTGACCATCCCAGCCTTGCCGTAATGGTCCATTTGATTCACCTTTTATTGTTTATTTTATTTTCACTTGCTGAATACGGGACAGACTTGACTGGAGGAAAGAAGGGGAGAAAGAAAGAGGGAAAGAGAAACAGCTGAGAAGAGGGACGGGGGAGAAGGGCAAAAAACAAAAACCAACAGAATGGGCAGAAAAAAAAAGAAAAGGAAAATGCATATGTCGATCACCTGGATCACCTGTTGAGAAAGAAAAAAGAAAACAAGCAGAAGAGAACAAGAGTAATAGAATAAACAACATCACAATGATATATGGGAATATGACAGTAAATACTAAATATTAAACATTATTGTGCAGCACATAAGATCAACAGAACACAGTGTGCTTTGAGGTAGGAGCCGAAAAGGGTGTAGTTTGTGGGTGCGATCACCCGTGTGTACACCTGTGAGCATGGACGCGCTTGTTTTTTTAAAAGGTTCCTTCATGTAATGATCTGCTAGAGGGTGTGGGGGGGGCCACAGCCCCGTCCTCCAGGGCATGAAGCAGGTATGGAGGAGATCAAGACTCCAGACATCCAGAGGCCCCCAGAATACAAGAGACCAAGGAAGACCAACAGAGGGGCAGCCGCGCCACTGTCCCAGAAAGAGCTGAGGAGAGTCCCAGATGAGGGCTCACTCAGCAGCCGCGGAGCAGAAGCCAGGGGGAGTTGCAGTGACGCGCCCATGATCTCCTCCGGCAGCCGAGAGGCCGGGGGCACCCCACCTCCGAAGTGGCCCGAGTGAGCCCCAGGCTCCAGGCCCCGATAAGTGGCCGCCAAGGAGTGAGCCGGTGTGTACCTGGACGCCCATCCCCGGACACAAAGAACCACCAACGCACCGATGTCTGAGGGGGTCCGCCACTGGCAGGGGAAGTGGTGGTGGGGGGAGATAGGCCTCCAAACCTTGGAGGGCCTGAGATGTCCCCAGAGAGGTGGCGCCTGACACCCAACCTGACATATAGACACAGACATACAGGCACACATAGATACAAACATCCATTCCCACCCTCATGCTCTCATATGCACTTACTCCACACTCAACCAACGTGGAGACAGACATAAAGAGATGCTGTACACACGATCACACTCCCCAAGCGTACTCTACAAACCAGGTCTAGGTACCCTTGCCCCTGGAGGGGGGAACTGCACCCAGACCCAGGTGGTGTTACCCTTTTCCCTGCGGTGGGGAGAGGCAGACCGCCCCGACTCCGCAGCAGCAGGGAGGCCCCACACTCCAGACCACAGTCGGACGGCCAACTCCTCCTCCTAGCCCCCCCCCGCTCCAGCAGGTCGCAGAGAATGGGGGTGAGAGAAGACTCCAAACCTCCCTCCACCCACTCATTGTAGTGTTGATGCATGTGTGTTCTAAGGTGCATTTAAAACCCAGGAGGGCATGGAGCTACCTGCCAGAGAGCAGCAGGTAAGAGCATGGTCCCTCCTGCTAGCCCTCAGTGTCTACGTGTATTTAACATTGAGAGGTGGGCAACGGCGCCAGGGGTGGGGTGTACACCCTGATGGTAATTTGGATTCCGTGTATCGTGCCCACCCCCAAGATCCTATATGTATGTGTAATGAGAGTGTGAGTAATGTGAATGTCTAAGTTGTGGGATAAAATTGAGGCAGAGGCAGCCAGAAGGGGGGGGGAGCCTCCTCTGCACCCTGGTGACATACCCCTACTCCAAGGCCCTGCATGTGTGGGTGGTTGTGGTGGAGCGGGAGGCAGCTGGAGATGGGGAGGGAAGGAAGGGAGGGGCAAGTGACCCCTCCCTGGGGCCAGCTCCCCCGCTGACCCCAGTAGGCACTCCCATACTCCGCGACCCGCCAGGGAAAGGGGGCCCAGGCCCATCCAGACCGGGGCCCAGTGCAACAGCGCCTCCCGGCCCCACAGAGCCCGGGACAGTCCACCCAACCCCACCACAGAGAAAACTGCACCCACCCCACCATCCACTCATCTTCCAGACTACATAAGACAATAGACGCCCAGGCTGAGATCTTCCTCCACCTCTCCTGTATCTCCCCCTCCTGCAGAGAGAGTTCCTGAAGAGCGGAAAGCTCCTGCAAGATGTGACAATCTCCCCCACCAATTGAAGAGCCCCCCAGGTGGCTCGACGCACCGGCGGCACCCTGCGCCAGGGCTGGGCCCCCATGCACCCACCCGCCCACAACCCCGGCAACACACCAACCAGGACCCAAGCCCCCGAGGCCCGGCCAGGGCCCCAGCCCAGAGACGGAGCGCCCCCAGAACCTCACGCCCATCCCGGACCCACCCAGGGGCAGCCAAGCTACCAGGTCAGTAACCCATGTCCGTCAGCACAGACCCTCCCCTAGCCCCGCTGCACGCAGCCGCGAGGAAACAGTCACCTGAGAGCCAACAGAGCCCCTAACCGGACATGACCACTACCCCGGATTGAGCCCCCCAAGGAAGATGCCTCCGGGGAACCCCCCGACGCCCTAAGCCTGTCCCTACCCCCACACCAATCACAACAGTGAAGGCGGGACCAAACTATGACCCCCCACCCCCACTAGGTGATGGAGCTGATCAAAGGGGCCCAGAGCAATTGATCTAATGTGGTGGCAGAGGCTGTATCAAGACTAATGTAATCTAATAGATAATTTCTATATTGGTTAGAATTAAGATTATTTTTATTTTTCCAGTTCATGAGGACTGTTTTCTTGGCTATGCATAGGGCAGTGAAAACCATATGGGCGATATTCTTTTCTGAAGTGACATTATCTAAGCTGCCCAACAAACACACTAAGGGGGAAGTTGGAATGTTACATTTCAGACACTTTGATAAGTCTTCACATATCTCGCGCCAATTGCTGTCTAATTGCTGCTGCTAGTGGTTCAATAAAAATTGCAAACAGTGAAGGGGAGAGTGGGCATCCCTGCCTGGTGCCCCTCAAGAGACAAAAGCTGGAGGATGTCTGGTCATTTGTTCTGACACAAGCTGTTGGGGAATTATATAATATTTTTAACCAGTTGATGAAAGAGGCAAGGCAAGGCAAGGCAAGTTTATTTGTATAGCACAATTCAACAACAAGGTGATTCAAAGTGCTTTACAGAGACATTAGAAACAAGAACAAATAAAAAGCATGATTTAAAATTGATTAAAACAAGCAAATAAACTAACTAATTAACAAACAAACAAACAAACAAACAAACAAACAAACAAACAAACAAACAAACAAACAACAGTATATAAAATCAAAACAGATAAAATCAGAACAGTAGATAAAATCAGTAGTTAAATGTAAGTTTTGAAATTTAAGCTTAAAGTGTGGATTTGGTTCTTTATTCAAATGCAGCTGAGAACAGGTGAGTCTTCAACCTGGATTTAAATAAACTGAGTGTTTCAGCTGATCTGAGGCTTTCTGGGAGTTTGTTCCAGATATAAGGAGCATAAAAGCTGAATGCAGCTTCTCCGTGTCTGGTTCTGACTCTGGGAACTGATAAAAGACCGGATCCAGATGACCTGAGGGATCTGGATGGTTCATACTGGGTCAGGAGGTCATTGATGTATTTTGGTCCTAAACCATTCAGAGCTTTATAGGCCAGCATCAGAACTTTAAAGTCTATCCTCTGACGGACAGGCAGCCAGTGTAAGGACCTCAGAGCTGGACTGATGTGGTCCACTTTTTTGGTCTTAGTGAGGACTCGAGCAGCAGAGTTCTGAATGAGCTGTAGTTGTCTGACTGATTTTTTAGGTAGACCTGTAAAGATGCTGTTACAGTAATCAAGCCTACTAAAGATGAATGCATGGACTAGTTTTTCCAGGTCCTGTTGAGACATCAGATCTTTTATCCTTGATATATTCTTGAGGTGATAGTAAGCTGACTTTGTTATTGTCTTAATGTGTTTTTCTAAGTTTAGGTCTGCATCCATCACTACACCCAAATTTCTCGCCTGGTTTGTGGTTTTTAGATGTATAGATTGAAGTTCTCTGGTGACCTGTAATCGTTTTTCTTTGGCGCCAAAGACTATTACCTCAGTTTTGTTTTTGTTTAGCTGGAGAAAATTGTGGCACAACCAGTCATTGATTTCCTCAATGCATTTACCAAGAGCCTGTACAGGGCCTCGGTCTCCTGGTGACATTGTGATATATATTTGTGTGTCATCTGCACACAAATATATAGTTTATTTTGTTGTTGTTTATAATCTGTGCCAGTGGGAGCATGTAGATGTTAAACAGAAGGGGTCCCAAGATGGAACCTTGGGGAACTCCACATGTGATACTTGTCTGCTCAGATGTGAAGTTACCTATTGATACAAAGTATTTCCTGTTTTCTACGTATGTTTTGAACCAGTTTAGTACAGTTCCTCTTGTGGACCAAGAGGATCCAAAACCAAATTTGTGTAAAGTTGCAAATAGAAATTTCCAGTTAACTCTGCCCCTGTCTCAGGATAAAGGTCGACAGGGGCAAAGTACCAGTTAAAAACACACACAACACACACACACACTCACAAAGTACTGAACGCACACAAAGGGGTCCCTAAACACTAAAATTTCCTTCTCCCTACAGTCAGTGCCAGTCAGCTCTACTTTATGTGGCTTAATGTGTGTTAATGGTTGCAATGTCACAGTCACTAAGCCTAATGTGAGGAGTTATAGTTTTCTCTCTGCCTTCATCTCTGAGACAGTGACTGTTACATTTGCTCGATAGGTAGGAGGGCAAACAAATGAGCAAACATTTACTTTCCTATTACTGACTGAGCTTTCTGAGCATTATTCTGTGTGTGTGTGTGTGTGTGTGTGTGTGTGTGTGTGTGTGTGTGTGTGTGTGTGTGTGTCCCTCCTGTCCGTTGTGCCCTCCTGTCCCCTGTGCACGTGTCCATGTGTGTGTCAATGTCTTTCTGACGATTCCCACCCACAGTTTCAGGAGATCTTCACTCAGCCGTCCATCCCAGTGTGGAGAGGAGTGGACTTTTTCCTCTACGAGCTCAGCGGGATCGACAGCAGGCCTACACCTTCAGAAACTGTAAGAGGACATTTTTTATAGTAAATAATTTGAAGCGAGCAAATTGTGCACAGGAGTGCATTTTTAGATTGATCCGGTGAAAGTTATCAGTGTTCGGAGGTTATTTGGAGGTCATTTCAGCCTCGCTGTGGTTACCTGAGGCTTACAGTGTTTGGTGGTGTGTGATATTTGTCTCTTCTGTGTCTCACAGCAGAACAGAGTCAAACATCCAGCAGGATCTGAAGATGAGGAGTGGAGTGGGGTTGTGTGTGCTGGGCCTGCTGGGCCTGCTGTGCTCAGTTTTTGGGCAGGTAAGGAGGAAACACCAGATTTCCTGCTCTGAAACCTAGAATATACGAATAAGGCTGCTTGGGGGTGATCAGATCGTTTTGTCAAATAAAAGAGGATGTTTTTAAACACCACAGCAAAGATCTTCCATTAAAATCTTTAAATACTTTTAATAAATATAAGCTAAAAGTATTAAAAACAGAACTGCTAAGTTTTTCGGATGCCTCACGTCAAAGCAAGAGCATCACTTACTTTGGGAATTGGAGGATATGTGCTTCATCTTTTTATAGTTTCTGGTAGATTCCCTTACTAGTTTGGTAATCTGGACACTCAGTACATAAGTAGGATGTCTTAAAACCACAAAAAGCAAATAACAATCAACTCTTACTCCCTTATTCCGATCCTGGAGTGCAAATCCACTGCAGTACAAACCTGCAGGGTCACTGACTTTGCCTTGTTTGTACTGTACTTTATTTCAGTTCTTGTGACCCTTTGAAATGACGCAATTTCATTTTGCAGATAATCTGAGGATGAAGAAACATTTACATCTTTTACTTTAGCACAAGCTGCAGTGCAATGCCACAATTTAGAAGCCTTTCAAATGTGGTGCAGCACCTTTTTAAGTGCTCTGCTGTTTTCTGATATCGGGGTATTGACCTGAAAAGTCCTGCATGCAGAGTATTAGTTAAAGGATAACTTGTGAATATACGCAAATAAGGAAAGTAAGTCACCTCAACGTTTTTGAAAGCTGAACACATGAAGTTTTACAGCCTTATTTACTTCTGAGTAAATTGCAGAAAAATGTAGAAACAGAAGCTAAAAATAAATCAGACAAATCACAACACTTTTGGAAAACACGACAGTTTTTGTCAATTTTAAAAGAAATGAGCCTATTGGTATTTACAAAAACATTTTGGCTTTATTCTAAAAAAATCATTCTGTGCATCATCTTCCTTCTTTTCATCCAGGAGGCAGCGGAGGTCCAGTCTGGTGTCCTGATCTTTTGTGATGACCCGTCTGTGGAGAAGGCTGTCCACAGCGCTGTGGACAAATTCAACGAGAGGCTGAGCACCGGCCATAAGCTGGCCCTCTTTCAGATACTGAAAGCCAGCAAGGTACAGTGACTGCAGACACATGTGTTACCATGAAGAACAATACTGTGAGATTTTATGAGCTTTTTTGTTACGTAAGTTACATAAGTGGGAATCAAGCTTGTTGGATTCAACTAAAACTGAGCTTGTGGCTGTTTTTCCTTACAAAGCTAAAAAAACAAGAGGATTCAATGCTCTGGGACGATTACCAAGAAATTCAAAGATCCTGTGACACTTTGACTTCTGGTGCACACTGATTACATATATTTGTGTGTGTGTGTGTGTGTGTGTGTGTGTGTGTGTGTGTGTGTCTCCAGTCAGAGAATGGCTCAGACTCAGTGTACTCACTGAAGTTCACTACCTGGAAGAGCGAGTGCACAGCTGACAGCAGCAAATCCTGGACAGACTGTGACTATTTGCAGTCTGGAAGCAAGGTAACAATAATCAGCTCCTCCTCCCATTTAACAACTCGTGGTATGAAAATATTAAAGTTCTTGTTAAATGCTGTAGTAAAAACAAAGCCGTCGCACGGTCTGTCGTGTCCCTCCAGGGGCCGATTTCTTGCAACGCCACCGTCCTCATGTCAGAGACAAAGGCTGAGACAAAGCAGGTGGACTGCCAGATTGGTGAGTGAGGGTGAATAAACTCAGCATCAGATTAAAGTTTTTAACAGTCCTTTCAAAGCTTGTTTTTTTCTTTGGGTTTTTTTGTTGTCTTGCTGCAGAACATGGTCTATTGAATCCATTTTGACTGGGACCTCATTTTAACACAGAACCAGTTGCTTTTAGAGACAAAATTCCCACATAAGGAACGTAAATCATTATCAAAACCAGAAATATCCACAGTTCTTACACCATGAATGTGTTTACCAGAGTACAGCCACCTAACAGTGAGTCACTGAGGGAAATGGGCACTGGCGGGCTGCTGGGGAAACAGAAGGGGGCTGATTGGCTAACATGCCAACACTATCTGCAAGCACAATATTAACTTATAACACCATAAAAGGCAGTGACGCAGTCTAGACTTTAATCAGTCAAATATAGGCGTTCGGTATATCAATCCTGTGTTTTTCTCTCCCACTCACAGGATATTTTGCAGGTTTTTAAAGCTCAGCTTGCAAACTGTATTTGTACATTAAAGTAGTATTTGATTGTTTCATGTGCGATTTGGTTGTAAAGAAATAAAGTAAGCTAGGTTAAGTAAATAGGTGGCATCAGCACATTTACTAGTTTTTAATGATAAATGAAAAGGGCTTGAAATGAAGGCTGGTGGACTTTTTGATTCAGTTCTTCTTCAGTTTAATCACCCAAGGACAGTCCCTGGTATTTAACCCCTGGTGGGAGTGTGTCCTTGGAGGTGGTCCTGATCATTTTTGACCCACTTGGTGCTGATGTGAGTCAATGAAGGTCATATGAACCGAGGTGTGAATCAAGGCATGCGGTCATTTCTGTCACAGATCCTTTATGAGGCACTGCCCCGACCCACCATTATGTGAAGTATAAGGTCACATGTGTCAAGGTGTGTATGGGGGATAAAGCACCTGGGAAGGGATTTCAGGACTGGGTTTTAGGAGATACCCACTGGTGTCTTAACCATTAGGCAGCTGGGTTGCTTTCTAGAGGCTTTGCTTTCCTCCCAATGCTCCATGACCGCCAGATTCCAAAAACAAACAAAAAGTATATTTTCTCTCACTGGCCTGTTTGTATTACAGACTATTTGGGACTGTTTTGTGTTCCATCAAGCACACTGAGATCATGTCGTGTTGATCTAAACACATCCAGAGGGAGCCTGAATTCGGGGCATTCTTTAATTAATTAACTAGATTAAAAACATCATAAATAAATAACATTAGACACTTTTTGAAAAGCTTTAACCAACTCTGTTTGCCTGAACCTTGAGCAGTTATTGGAATATGAGCTTATGCGTTTCCATGACTCAGATTTTTCTCCACTGTAGAAGGGCACATCGTTTCTGAGAAAGCATCTTGCATGGGCTGCCCAGAGCTCATCGATGTAGACTCCGAGGACCTTAAGGTTCCCCTTTCTGTCTCCATCTCCAAGTACAACTCCATGTCTGACTCTACCCACCTGTTCAGTCTGCACAATATTGGCCACGCCACCAGACAGGTACAGCAGGTGGCATGGAAGTGAAGGGAAAATGGGGAGGACAGGCATCTCTTTTTCTTTCCTTTTTTGTCTTTACGCATCACGTGTATTTGTGTAGGTGGTTGCTGGCTTCAGATTTAAGCTGATTTTTGACATGAAGAAGACCGTCTGTTCCAAGGCTGAACACACAGACCTGAACGAGATATGCATCCCAGACGAAAATAATCTGGTAAACCAAAACTAATGCACAAATCACCCCAGCCAAGATGTGCTTCTCACTGTGTGTTCTGTGCATCTGCAGGAATATGCCAACTGCAACTCTACAGTGGATGTAGCACCTTGGAGACTTGAGCCACCACAGGCCCACATAGAGTGTGCACCGGGTCAATTGCCACCCTCTGTAAGTCCCTCTTTTCACAGGATGATCAAACATGAGCGAGTAGACAAGAATGCAGGAAATAAATGAAAACCATTCACATAGTAACTGCACTGGCTAATATTCACTCTCCCACTCCACTGGATGTACCAGCGGGTTTACCATCTGGGTTGCTTTGGGATATTTTGAACTGGAAGGGCTGGGAATCTAACCACCAACCTTCCAATTTGTGCACCTCAAATTATTCCATCTTAGTCTTTCATCTAAGTTATTGGAAATTAATTTTATAATTATGAAAATTAAGTGTTATCCATCTAAAAGAAACGCACCAGTTTGCATGAAAAAGAAATGTGAGCACATTTCTTTAATGGAAAAGTTTAACTAGGCTCTGAATTCTCATTTCAGTCGGTTGTCGTATTAGACGCTCTGTTTTAATCACTCCGCAGAAATCACTGTCAACGTACAGAAAAGAAATAATTTTTAAAAAGAAAACAGAATTTTTTGTCACATTACAGTTGATCCCAAATTATTGCAAAGTACGGCTATATGAAGAAAATCATCTTGGTTTTGTGGCTGGAAATGATGAAGATTTGTGGTTCTTACTTTGAGAACTCAGCCTTTAAAGCCAGGATAGAATTTAAAATGGGTTCTTTGCTAAGTTCTTTGTTATGTGTTAACACTCGCTCATTCCTTTTTATGTTAGGTTAGTGTGAAGTGGCTTAACAAATGAAAGAATATTCTTCTGAAATGATCAGGTAGAAGGACTGGACTGAATATGAGTGAAAAAGCAGCCAATGTCCAAAGTAAATATTTGACCTTAAGAAAGCCTGGAGAAATACTTGCAGTTCAAGAGCATTTCAACAATTTACAAGAAAGTCAGGCTACTTGGAATTAAATGATAAACAAATGAGGTATGGCTTGAGACTTTTGCACAGAGGTCACTGATTAGGAAGGTCCATTAGCGAGTCCATCTTCTTATAAATCCTTTGCTTTTTCTTCAGAAGTTCGCCAGGCGTCGTCCTCCTGGCTGGTCTCCTCTCAGGCACTTCCTGTATGGTAATGGTAATGGCCTGCATAGCGCTTCTCAAGACCATAATACCCCAAATCGCTTTACACTACATTCAGTCAAACCCCATGCCACAGCTACATCTTCACCCTCACAACCCCCCACCACAGCTAAAACTAAAGAATCATCTGAGGAGGACACCACATCTGCCACACCGTCAGTTTCACGTGACGCAGATGCGAAAGACCATCTCTTCCACTGCCCATCCAAGCCCTGGAAAGCTTTGAAGCCTCACCACTCTGCAGCTCCTACCAAGGCTACCGTAGAAGCGGCTTCTCCACAGCCCTCAGCAGATGGAACCTTCATCAATACAGACCTGTTGTCATAATTTCTTTCCTCAAGGGAGCCAGATTCATAACAGAAAATTTCCACTTGTTGCGCTCTTCCAGCAGATTGTTTTTTGTTTTTGTTGCAGACTAGTTCTCTAGTTGCTGCAGGGAGTTTTGGGAGATGATGATCGTCTTGTAAGATGCCAGGTTTCAAATGATACAACAGATGGGTTCAGTTAATAAAATTTTTTTAGGGTCTTGTAAGTCTTAAGAAAACTGAGGAAAAGAAACTGAAATTAAGACAGAACTCTAATTTTACGGCTCTCAAGAAAGCGATGTCTGTTTGGAATCAAAGAGTTGAGTTCATCAAAGGATAGAGCAGTTTGTGTGCTGGTTTATGTGTGAATATAAAATGCTTACACATTGAAGCTTAAAATAAAATTAAAATTTGGTGGAAAATGTTCATGTTTTGCAAGGTTTGTAGTGCCAGAGCAAACACAGCTAGGTCAATCTTTAACAAATTTATTTGTACATCTTCACAGAACACTCAGATGATGAGTCAGTCAGTCGGTCAGTCAGTAAGTCAGTCAGTCGGGGTACAAACCTTTACTCCTCGACCAGTGACCCAAAAACAAAACACAACATACATTTATAAATAAAAAAGCAGGTTACTGTGAGGGCAAACTTGTCCTAGAAACTAGCAAACTTAAGGCATTCATTTATAAATGTCTGTATGGCTGCCTATTAGACTACAATATAAAAAAAAAAGGAAAACAAAATGCAGCAGGAAGAGTATTCAGCTTCACCCAATATCATGCAGGTAGGCTGTGAGTAACAATACATTGGCCCGGCGTACATTCATTCATAGTATAGGCTAGAGTTCTGACAACATGGTATGTTATGGAAATATTAGTACTGCATACCAAAAAACAAAGAAAAAAGTATTAAAATGAAACCACAGAGCATGTAGCCATGTGTGAGAGTCTGAGACACTTCCGAACCTCCAAATTGAATATAAATGATCAATATTTCACATATTTTGTCCATATTTTTATTCCCTGCAAGTCTAAGTGTTCAAACCCTTCCACATCTGTTCAATTCACCGAGAGAGAGAGGGACCGTCGTTGCTTCATTTCTAAATATCGGGTTCCATACAATTAAAAAGATGGTGGACACAATAACATGAACACCAGGTAAACAAATAGGAACAGTAACAGAGACACCTCAGACTAGAGGCAGCACACTATAGTCTTCACAGAGGCTGCAGACTTTTACATTCGCTTGGTGTTTGTGTTGTTATGGTCACAGTGAACCATTTTCCCTCCGCTCTCGGTTCTTTGGACACATAGGGGGTTTAAAGACAACCAACAGTCATCTCTGACGTCAGCTGACTCTGCAAGATTGCAAAACAACAGAGATGTATCTTTGTGATACTCTGTCCCCTGCACATAACCCAATCATACAGTTAAACTGAAACAAATGGAGAGAAATCAGATCCTGTGATGGCATGATTTGTAAATCTGAACCTGTGCTGAGCCATGTGATGGTTAAAAGGATAGAAAAAAAAAAAAAAAATCGGTTCAGGGAGAAAATGGTAGGGCAACAGTTACTGCACCACTTCAGCACCAAAGCTGAGGGATTAGAAGACGTTTTAAACGAGCATGGTCTAAAGAAGACGCCTACGTTTTCCCCTGTGACGTCAAAGCTGCCACCTGATCTCAGAAAATTTGAACTCAAGCGCAACTTTAGTTCTTCATTAGCTGAAAATGCATTTCTGGGCATCACTAATATTTACTGAGGGTGTCAAACAGGCAACCTGTACCCAATGCTTCAGCAATCGGTACAACACACACAGACCCCTTACACCTCAAATCTAAACTGACAAAATACAGCTGTGGTTTCGATTCATGGTGCTTCAAGTAAAACGACTAATTTATGAAAAAGAAAAAAAAAAAAATCTAAGTTTACCCTCATTTATGTTTCCTTGCAAATGATGCAAAAAAACAGCATTTTTGTGTGTCTGTTTGTTTTTCTTCTCTGGCACAAACCAGCCAGGAGAGAAAATGATTTATAAAACATTTAAAGACACCTTTGCTGCTAGTGTCATCACACAGAGGCAGAACATGTACATACACACAGTGTGTAGGGTTTTCATTGGAGCCCGCCAATGAAGCTCTGCAACCTGTACAGAAAGGAGCACGCACACGCTCGCACACTTTGTTTGGAGAGTACATGGATATTAAAGAGAACACTACACATGAAGCCTACCATAGAAAAAAGGCTAGACTGTAACTGTACATACATACTGCTTAATGCTGCTTCAAAATGTACATCTTACATACATACTGGTTATGCTGCATGCATACTAGGCTAACGTTCTTCTTATAGAGTCCTTCTGGACAAAAAGGCATTGAGAACTAGAGTTTTTCTTTAAGTGCATACCACAATATTTTTTGTATTTTTGTTTGTTTTTTTTAAATTGTAAAAGTCTGTAATATGCCTCACTGCATGACACTGTTCAAGCATCAGCTTTTGCAGACATCAGCGATACTGTCCGATTTGGCACGTAGAGAAAACAAAGGAATGCGTTCTGTGCTGATGACCTGCTGTGTAGGGACAGAAACACGTTACTGATGCAAAAAGATGAGTCATCAATGTTAGCGACTGAATACATTCTAGCCATTAATGCTGCAATGATGTGACGCACGTGCGCGCGCCGCATCGCGACAGAACACAACTTTGGCTTTTCTATACAATCAGCAGTTGAAGCGGCAAAGTGCAGACTGTTTCCCCACAGACACGCCGGGTCTCATACTGTAGTGTCCTAGTGTCTTTCCTACATGCACCGTGAGAGGCTCCATTTCTTGTAAAATACTACATTCTCTCCTTAGCAGAGCACACTGCGAGTTCCACCAACTACGGCCTGCCCAAAAGACACTATGGAACAACAGTTTCCAAGCTGCTTCATGTAACACTGCTAACTCTTCTTCGTATCTCATAGGCCCCCCACCCAAACCCCCCCAACCCAAAACGGTTTTATACCTTTTTTTCACGTCTTGGGTTGTACACACAAACTGAGCATTAATATGAATATTCATTGTGCCAATCACATGACCCCAAGCTGCCCCAAAGTGCAAACAATCTGTTTAAATTTTTCATCTTTCAATACATTTTCTGCCACCTGGATAAATGATCCAATATCTGCTGAGCCAGCGCCCACTTTCAGAGGCTTCCAGCTGAATTTCTGAGGACTTCATCTCGTAACTAACTAACCTCCCCCTCGAAACACTCATGCTACTATTTCAATGTGATTTTCAAATGTAAAAAACACAAAACAATCCCCAAACAACCAAAAAACAAAAATACAAGACCAACATAATTCAGTGTCTCCACTTGGCAAAAGACTGCAAGCCTCAAATCAAATGTTTCAAAAACACAATTTAAAATATACTTCAACATTTTAGCAACTTTCTAATGAGAGATGTGTCAAGACCCGCCAGTCTAACAAGGTCAAAAGGACCGCTAAGGCGGTCAAATCATTCGCTAAGCCTGCCATGCTTTTTGACTTAGTGCTGTCAGGGTTTGCTTAGGCAGAGTTTGTAGGGCTCAACAGTGTGCAGTGTTGTGCTGTGATGCCAAGGCTTTTAATCAAGAGGAAGACTTGACATTCCCCAGGGCCTCTGCTTGCCAAAAAACAAAACAAAACAAAACAAAACAAAACAAAACAAACAAACAAACAGCCAGAGGCTTAATATAGGTCCCATTTTTCAAATGTGATATTGGCACTTTTAACGCTTTCCATTTTGCATCATTTAACAAATTATCCCAAGTAGGGCTGTAAACTAGCCACAACGAATCGGGTGGCCAAATTAGATGTTAAATATAAGGAAAAAAAAGCTTAAAACCCCCCAAAACAACAACATCAGTCTTACTTTGTGAATATAAAAAAATTGAAAATTGAGGGGTAAAGTAACAGGGGTAAGCGGTAGCACTGGTGGTAGTGTGAAGCTGCAAACATGTAACACAGATGCTTCAACCTCAATTATATTTACAGATACACGCACACACACGCACACACAATGAAAAAACAAAACAAAACCGTGTTTCTGAAGAGTCAAGTTCAGGTTTTGCCTTTTGCTGAAACTGAAAGAAACTAGGTACATAAATAAATTTAAAAAGTCATAATAAATCTGTATATTATTCTCTAAGTGCTGTTTTTTTGATGGAAAGGCATCATCACCCTGAAGTTTATGCAAGAGTCTAAAGCTGCACCACCATCTCTGGGGTGAAGTGCTGACTCAATGAGGCTGTTTGGAGTGGAGGGTGGAGGCCTACAGATCTGTGCAAAACAACTCAAAGACTCTCCTGCAGATTTGCAACCTTGACGTTTCCACACAAGGAGTTCAAAGGAAGGAGAGACAACTCCAAATCATCTGCGAAGGGGCGACTTCACCACAAAGATGGGGGAAGACATCATAAAGGCTCCCGTGCACCAGTTATCCCGTACTGTACAACAAACCGCAGCTAATTTAGACTATTTCTTGTGCCAACTAGCTCCTAATGACAGGGGTGACAAGATTAAAAAAAAAAACAACCTCCATTCTAGGTGGAGAAAGTGTGCAGCACTAATACAGCAGAGGGGGCAGCAGGTTGAACTGTGTGGCTACATTTATACCTTGGCAAAAATGTCATCTTTACACTGAGTTTTCCGAGTTTTGGTTTTTATCACTGAGCAATGGAGTAAAAGGATAAGATTTTCCTTGGTTGGCCAGTTTGTTCCTGTTGTGGTTTAAAAAAAAAATACAGAGGAAGCATAATAGCCATGGTGGGTACACCTCCACAGCAACAGGAAAATGCTCCCATGTAGACCCTGAAACAGGCAGCGGATACTCGGACGGCATCATCAAGACCAAACAAAAAACAAAACCCCCCCAAAAAACCCACAGAAACACAAGAACCTCGTTTAGAAAAAGAAAAATGCTGTAAAGAAAAAACAGATCAAGCTGCAAGCATCCATCCTCAGGGAGCCATTTGTGATATCTGCTGTAAACGAGAAGAGCCTTGAAAGACTCGTCTGCGTGAAGTACTCCATGCTGGGACTGGTGGATTGGGTTTGTCTGCAGCATCAGTTTAGTGCATGCTGTCTAATTGTGTGGAATATCCAGTCCATCTTGGTGGTCCACCCTCCATGGTGAGCATCATTCATCTGCTTCATGAAATAGTCCAGTGCCTCCTGCAGCGTGAAGAAAAACAATACAAGATAAAAGATTAGAAAACAAACCACCCAAAACACATATTCAGAAGTTTAAGAAAGCCAAATGTGGGGCTGAAAAGATTTTAAAAGAACAAAACACTGTTAGAGAATGGCCACGTTTACCTGCTCTGTTTTCTCCAGTGCCAGCGTCTTTCTAATGTAGGCAATGTCGTCAAATGACTGCAGCTCAGGCATGCCAGAGCCGAGCATCATGGAGAACAGGTTGATGAAGAGGTTGGCGTGCTGCCTGATGGCTAGGTAGGCTTTATAACACATCTCCTGAAACCTAAAGTGATTGTAGACTTTGATTAACAAAAGTGAATCTTCTTATACAATCGTGTGGTACTGAGGAAGTGACCAGACAACATACACACAAACACATTACTGGAGTACCTTTCAAACTCTTTGGTCTTTGCGCACTCCTGGGATCCTTTGCTGATGACGATGAGAAAGTCTTGTGTCAGAACAAAGGGCACTCGCTCTCTTTTGTAGCCAAACTTCTTTTTCTTATGATCCAGGAAATGGCCAAAATCTATATGAAATAACTGAAGAAGAACAAATAAAGACCAACAGAGAAAGTCAGTAACTAACAAGTAAACTTCCTCTGAGGTTAAATCCAGCACCAAGTTAGCGATTTTTACGATTTATCACAGGCTGTATTAACTGTTAATGGTCTGATACCATCATATTGCTGGTTTATGACCAGCTTGATGAACCAAAGTCGCTTTGACTGACAGTGGCAAGTTCATTGCTCACAGACCAAGAACTCTGATTGTTCCACTGTTTCCAACAACTGTTTGTCTCCAGTGTAACTCTAGCATTAAGGAAAGTGGCCATGCCAGCCCCTGTTCTGGAAAATGAGGAACTCTTTGTTGAGTTTGTGAGAGTTACCAGAGAGCCACACAGCAGCTGCACAAAGCTGCAGCCACTGTTAAAACGGATGCCAAGTTACTGAAATCAGACTTAAAGTGTTGTGTCCCCAAAAAGGAAAGAAAGACCTGGTTCAAATAACATTAAAACCACGTCTCTCTTCCCCTCCAGACAAGGAATGCTAGACAAGACCCGCTTAATATGGATATTAAAACATACCAGGATGCCTTTCCTAACATATTTGTCTCTCTCGACATATATATTGTTAAAATATTTCGCCCAGCCCTGCTGCGTATGTGTGCAAATTCAAGTCACCTGTCCATCATCTTTGACCATAATGTTGCTGTTGTGCCTGTCTCCTATCCCAAGGATAAATGTAGCTACACAGTAGCCAGCACAAGACCTTGTGAACAGATCTACAGCCATGTCATACCTGCAAAAGCACACAAACACACAATTAACTTGGATTTTTAAAGAGAAATTACAAATTAGTACATGGCTAAAATCAAATCAAAGAATGTCCATCCACAAACTAAAAGTTCTCTATCTGACACTGCTCACTAGTGCCAAACGGAGACGTTGCACAAAGTATCAGGACAAAACTCACATCTCGCCCTTGTTCTTGTCCTTGAGCCACTGATGCAGAGTATTCGAGTTGAACTGCAGTGCCCCTTTCAAGCCTCCTTTACACTGAATCTGCATGATGGTGTGGGAGTTGCGAACCACCTCAATGAGACCCACGCAATCTCCTAATGACAAGCAGCCATAGGGCAACATCCTGAAGACAAAACACATTTTCTTCTTAGCCAAATGCACGGTCACAAGGATCTCTCTCTCTCTCTCACACACACACACACACACACACACACACACACACACACACACACAAAGCAATAACAGGAGAGAAAGAAAGTAGTACCGTAGGTCCAGTCCCTGATTCTGCCAAATGTTCTCCATGATCTTAATAATCTGCAATGTCAGCATGTCCTGGCGCAAGTCTACAACACAGATGCACACACGCACACATACACACAATAGAGACAGTTAATTGCATCCGTGGATACCTACAAATGAAACAAGTACACAATATAAGGATCAATTATTCCAATTATAATAGACAAAGCTCGCCAAGAAACTCTGCATGCTCTAATCAGCAACATTAAGGACAGGGTCGTCCAAACATGCTGCAGCCTTCATATAACAGACCACAAAGTGTGAGCAGTTCTCACAAAGCTATCACAAAAGGAGGAGGACCGAGAGACAGCTAAAAATGTAGGCAGTCATTAAAAGCTTTCCACTAATTTTCTCAAAATATATTAATGGAAATTTGGTAGTGTTGCTCAAAGTGTCGTCAGTGTAAATGACTTTTTCTGTGTGTCAGCGTTACCATCTCCATTTTTGAAGATGATTTCATTGTTCTGAAAGAGCATCTCAGACATGATGTCGGGATTTTCCCAGTTCAGCCACAAAGGCCTCTTTGCTGACGACATAATCCTGCATTCATCTAACCTGTAAACAAATTCAAAAAGATTCAAGTTACTGAACAGATACACACACAGACACACACACAAAATAATCTCTTGCTTCTGACCTCAAGTTTCCAAGTTGATGCGCAGGGTTTAGAGGAGACGTAAAGTTCTGCAGGGCATCCATGTAGTCTGGCCTCTTCATCTGTTCCACAAGAAACCGCATCTGAACCTGCATGAGAGACACGTACACAACCACAAAAAAGCCAAAATGCACACAGATGAGGAACCAGTTCCACAGCATGTTCCTTATACTGTAAGCAGCTCTGACATGTGTTGTCCTAATCAGTACCTTCTGCGTCTCATCCTTCTTCTCCTGTTTGAGGATGTCGGTGAGGTTTATGAGCTTCTCCATGGCCTCTACTTGCCTGCTGAGGTGTTTTAGGTACATGCCACAAGCACGGCAGTAAGCCTCTAACAGCAGCCCAAACCTCTGGCTCACTGTTTTATTGTGCATTTCTGACCTGCAACAAAGCCACATCGAGAAAAATGAGAGAGAAGCAGAGAGGAAAGATTAGTTTTTAAGCCTTCTGGAGGGATACAGTGAAAGGAAGGTACATGTAACAAAAACAAACAGTAGTCTGAATGCTGACTCACTTGAGATGCCAGAAGAAGAAATGTCCTATTCTCTGATTGGTCAGGGCCTTTTTGAGGAGAAAACGGGCCAGGGGATTGTCAAGATACTGCTCGTATTTTAAAACCTAGAAGAGAGGAAAGATTGAAAGAAAAGAATAAGAAGCAGTCCTTGATGCCTTCCCACCACGGGGTCTCTGTACACTGAACACCAAATACAACCCGAGGCATTACAGACCAGAAAGTCTTTAGCAAAGAAGAACAGGACGAACAAAAACACACAGGCTGAAAGGAGGAACTCCAGTAATGAGATTCCAAACATACTTGGTGTCTTCCTTTTTAACCCAGTTTTTCCATTTATCAGTTCTTAAAATTCAACAGATCCAACACTTGACTGGACCTACCTGTACAAGCTGGATCAAGTACTGGGACAATTTGTCATCAGTCAGGTATTTGTCAAGGCAACGTACAGCAAAGTGCCTGACCATGGGGTCTGGATAGTTACAGTCCAGCAACTCCATGGCCTGCTCAGGACGGATAGACGGCCACTCCTTCAACAGACAGTACATCTGGAAACAGGCAAACCAAGAATGATGAAGATGTGTTCATTAGTAACACACTTACTTAAATGAAAAGCTTTTTTTTTTTTTTTACAAGTTGGTGATTATGCAAAGAAATGCTTTGTACAAAGTAACTGACAAGTTTCAAAAGCAGTTTCAATCTAACTGTGTACATAAACTAAACATCCTTGAATATTCTATGTCTGAGATGGAATAGACAATTATGTGGCAGGAAATTACCTGTGCTACTTCATCTCTGGAGTTCCACTTGACCGCGAGAAGGATCTTGGGAAGGATCTCTGGGATGTTCATGCAGTAGTGCCTGTTTAAAAAAAAAAAAAGGATTGACATTGTGCTTTGGACTGGAGTTTCATTCATAACCAGCTTTGTTTTACATTTATGCCCCTTTTCCATTAGTACCTGCTCAGAAGGACTCACCATGGCTGCGACAACTCGCCTTGGATCAACTTGTTTTCCAATGCAATTGAGTACCAGCTAATGTGTGTGGTTGTCGTTATAGCAACACTGAAGAGAGTCCTGTGACGAATGCTACAACAAAGGTGGACATCGAGGTAAAAATATACCTGCTGCTCGGTCTGTGGTTTTTTCTCAGACTCGGGGACCACAGTGTTGTTTTTTGTAGCCATTTCCCTCGTTGCTGGGTTTCAAAAATGACTGTTTTGATTTTCATGAATGAGACACTCTCATGACTCATCGAGTGACGCCACTGACCAGCTAATTGGTTGCACGCAGTGTGACAACAACACATTTTAGTACCTGGTACCAACTGACCTAATGGAAAATCTGTAAAAATTGTGGCAAACCATGGTGAGTCGATCCCAGTTGGGGCTTTAGAGTACTCTACATTTAAATATAGCAATGGAAGCATTGTCCCTAAATAAAGTATGCAGTAACACAGCGTAGTGCCATGTTTGCTGGTTGAGAGGGTACCTGTGTCTCCAGAGAAAGTCTTTCTCCTGCTCAGTGATTTCTGACAGAGGGTCTCTGTTACTCAGCTGTCTCAACTGCTCGGTGTCACTCTCTGTGAGGGCGTGATCTCTGGCCACTCGATTGCTCTAAAACATACCAGAAATAAAACACATTCAAACACTACATTTTTACATTAGACTCAACACGGTAGCAGCAATTAACAAGCTATTAACGCGGTTATAAAATACCTTCACAACAACACCAGCAAACAAGATAATGCTTTGATCACATAAAAGTTAGGAAGCAACAAAAATGTATCATATTCACTGGGGCTCCATGTGTAAATGAACCATGATTGTGTTTTTATGCTTGTAAAACAAGAAAAAGTCTGAAAAGTAACAGAATATTTTAGAGGCACAGCTGCAAAATGACAGATTAGCTGTGAAATGTTTCTACTAAACACTGAGACAGAGTTGGAGTGCAGCTGGAACACAGCACAACCACATACAGCGTAAATTCATCTGGAGACTCAGACTTTTATACGACCCCAACAATGAACTGTAATCCTGAATTAAAGCTTTCCCTTCGTTCCTTCATCACATTCATAAGACAAGAATAAAATCTGTTGGAAACTGGCTTTGCCCTTCGTCCAGTCATTAACAAACATCCTTAATAAATACTGCAGACAACTCATTCTTTTTCTGGATGAGTGATATTAACGTCACATCACATAGCACAAGACGGGCACTATTACACTTGACACGCATATCATGAATAAAACATGAGCTCACACTGTTCACATCTTCTCACATGGCACAGTAACTCCAATAACCTGTCACTTTAACACATCAGTCACGGTTTTCTCTCACATAGAAATCAAATAAGACACGCCATCATGTTCACCGTCATAATAAATAAAGACATTAACTTACACTGCGCCTTGCAAAGTACTGGAAATAACTGAATTAATTAAGTTTAATCTAGTCAGCAGTGATTTTTTTTCCATAAATGTCCAAAATAAACTAAAGGGGGGGGGGGGGAGTGGACTGTGGGTTTTTTGTCGCATGTTTCTGTGTGTCTTTGGAGTTCAGTGGGTTTACAGTTTAGTGGGGCTTCATTAGCACTTTGTGACTACAGCTGTTCACAGCACAGCTCGACATGACCAACCCCTCACACAGTGGAAAACCCTAACTGACGTCAAAATAATTTGTGCTAATTGTGTCTGTGCTGCCAATAATGTTAAATGCATGCAAATGTTTTGCTAGAGGCAGCACTATTTTGTGGAAACAAACTGCATTTTTGCACACCAACATAACATAGATATGAATAACGCCCAACTATATTTAGAGCTGACCTTGCACAACGCACATATCTGTGCTTGCACTGTGGCATGTGAGCGGACGTGAATAGTGTGAGGTGATGTGCTAAGTTATTCATGATGTTTGTATCAAATATGAGGAATGCTCAACTCATACTACATGGTGTGAGGATCATGTGATCATAAAGGCTCTGTTCATACCTGGAATTAACAGGGTTCTTTGGAGAGCCAATCATAAACAGACACCTCCTGGAGTGTCAATTCACACCCAGTATTAGAAAAAAAAAATGTCCACATCCATGTTATTGGATCTCATTTCAACATTTTACTTGAACATTTAAAGGCACATGCTAAAGTCAGGCCTGTATGAGGCAGCGGTGGTCTTTCCATGCCTGGTCTGTTGAGCAGGCTTCACTCCATTTTAACCTAAGGCACATTTGGACATACTGTGCTACAACACTGCAGTCATTTGTGGCCCAGCCAACCTCCAAATGTGGCCTGAGACATTGGATCTCAGTACAATAAAGCACACACCTTTGACCTTTTAAACAAATGACTCAATATCTCAATCTACATACAAGTATTATGTATAAGCCATATGAAAAGAAAGCAAATATTTGAACTCTGCCAGCTGCAAAATAAATGTTTTGCCAGTGTGTATCTGAAAGTGAATATTTTATTGTATTTAATATTAATTTATCTAAAGTATATGTCTGTTTTGCAAATTCACAACTGCCTGTAACTAGAGATGGCACGATACCACTTTTTTATGTCCGATACCGATATCATAAATTTGGATATCTGCCGATACCGATATGAATCCGATATAGTGTTTTTTAATCAACAAAACTGTTTTTTAAAATATCTTGCTGCATTTTGCAAGTCTGCAAGTTCATACTCAAGTTTAAAACAACAACTACACTAAAGCTATTCTGTTATACCTGTATACAAAAAAAATATTTCATAGTTCAGCAATACTGATCAATCTAATAAACTTAGACCTACACCATCCTCCCTATTCTGGTATTTTAAAGAGTACTTAGCGTAAATATTAAGCAACCTAACTAATAGGGTTCCAACTCCCAGCAACAACAAAATTAAATAAATAAAAAATAGGGAACCACCCCTCACGCGCCACCTCATGATGCTTAATCGACGTAATCAACCTTAATTTGATGCAGTGTGAAAAAAAATGCACAGAAATCAATTCTTTTTCAAGAAATATTAAATAGATTCAACATCTTTCTTCAACAAAATTGCAGACTGCACAGATGGTACCTTCCCAAAGGAAAAAGTACTATAGCTTACTAGGGTATATATATTAGACTTAATAGTCACTATGTACAGTAATTGACTTCTATTCATTTTACATCAAATTAAAACTTTGGGTGTCAGATAATTATTTATTAAAAGCTAGACATTTTAAATGAGAATAAGAAAGAAAAGTATGTCTTTGTGCCCCCTTTTCCCAGTTAATGCCCTATCGGCCCCCCTGGCTAAACTTTGCTAGATCCGCCCCTGCACAGTTACCAGCCGTCAGCTACGTAGAAAAAGATCCTGGTGTAGAAATTAATATTAAATAAATTCTAACAACAGCTGATCAAGCTTAAACGTGCTGCTGTTGTTCAGCCGCTGGTTTGCTCTTTCTGGCGCAAAGTGGACCAAAAACAAACGAGAGACAGACTCGCGACAGAAAAGCCGATCAGCTGATTTAAGCAGTTTCACGATTGAAGTAGCAGCCGGAGAGCGAGAGGCAGTCGCTTGTTAAGCTTAACGTGGGAATGCTTTACAAACATTCAGAGATGGACTTACACACTTGCTTTACTTCTCTCGGGGATAACTTTGTCGGAGATGAAATGCCAGGTTGCTAGCGAAGCTCCACATGCTATCCAGACCACCGACAGGTCCCGCATGCCACAGCCGCTCTATCACGTGATGCATACGTTCTGAGGTGAGTTACGGCGTGTTGCAAGTTTTGTGAGGTGCTTTCGTGATATTTAATGGATCGGATTACATTTTTTATTTTTCTCCGATATCCGATCCAGTAATTTAGGTCAGTATCGGACCGATACCGATACGTAATATCGGATCGGTCCATCTCTACCTGTAACAAGTACAATGGGGTTAATAGTTCTTATATTCCTGACCTGCTTTACAGAGTTCACACCTGCAAGACTCATGCTGGTCACAGAGATAAGTTTGGAAGACATTTTCTTATATAAAGGCTGTGGGGACCCTATCTGCAACCAAGTGTGTTGGCTTAAAGTTAGCTAAACACATTTTTTACAGTCTTATATTACCTGCCCTGAGAGGTTGTAGTTGAACCCTAGTTCCCTTGAGATGGTCCAGTTTGCGTGATCTTCCACTGCATTCATGTCTGGGTATTTGACAGGACTACTAAAGTGGTCAAACTCCAGCTCTAGACATGGTGTTTCCTGGAAAAATAAAGATTAAAAAAATATTTTTTATAAAACGAAATACATTCGTATTCCTCATTTTGTGGTTACAGCTTGGTTATTTGTTTTGTTTGTTACATTTATTGACAAGATGTTATACGCAAATACCTTATTTGGGTTCGACCCAGTGACTCCGATGGGGTTCAGGAGGTCTTCAAGACCATGGGGGACAGGCCAGAGATTCAGAGCCATCTTGTTGGCCACCAGCGTGTGTGTATAATCAAACAAGTTGACATTACCCCATGCTAGTGGACAATGCTCCTGGGAAACAAGACAAACACAAATACCATGCATATTATTTCAAATCACAGAGATTTGTAACACGTGACAACTCTGACTAAAGTTTACCTCGCATAAAACTAAATATAATTATGATACAGTAAGAGAACTTGGCCCACAAAGGGGTTCAGACAAGAGACAGGATACTAAGACACTTGGTTCAGTGAGCCTTAAAACTGGTAATTTATCATCCATGCTGTCGAAACTCTGTACGGGCTCGGCAGGCTCCTTGGCACCAAGACCAAAGGTTAGGTTTCATTCTTGGTTAGAGAGACAAAAGTGATGCTCTTTGGTGGATGCTGTTAAATTGCCTTCTTAACTATAATGAAATAATGGCCACAGTTGCTAACTCTGAAAGGTTAAGTATATGTAAGTGAATGTGGTTGATACTTATTTTAATGGAACTGTGGTTAAATTATCTTTGTTATTCAGTAACAATGTATTTAACCATTCCATTCCCATCAAAGCTGCCTTTTAAAGGCCTGACAAAGGCTAGTAAAACGTTTCTGATAACATCTTGATCTTCACAGTGAATTTTCACTACACGGCAGCATTTGAGCCAGATGACAAAGAGAGTGACAGATAGAGTTACAACATGCAAGCAACCAGTCAAAATGCACCTATTTATAGTAAGCTGTGGAACAATGGGCTGCTGTAAAAGGAGTGTTTATCTTTAATTCAGGTGGGGCATGAAAAAGCATCCACTAACCTGACCTCAACTTAACGTGGCACAACAAGAGACGGGACTCACCCCAGGCGTGTGTTACATTATCCACCATTGGGACACACTTCAAACACACTGATACACACATCTAGCTCTTCCCTCAATTCTTCCATCAGAAGGAGACGGAAAGATGAAAGAAAAATCAGCAAGTATGGTATATTGGCCACATCCACAAAAACAGACCCATGCCAGTTTTATACCACACAGTAAACATAGACACCATGTGGTGTAAACAACATGTAGAAAGACTTTTAATGCCACTTTGCAAGTATCAAGAAGAGGTCATTCTGCAGCTTGGAAAGACACCACAAATGATTTTCTGATCAAAAATTTGAAAAAACTAATTTGGAATCCACCACTTCCTGTTATTATGTTACTCTGATGTGAGTGAAGTGAGAATAACTAGCACTTTTCACCACATGCCTACACCTATTATATGAATGGAAAAGTCCCTCCAGCCGATTGTGTTTCTGTTGATGTTTTTTGCCACCACAGTGCCCACGGCTGATTAGTAATTAAACAGAGTCAAAAATGATACCACAGCGTCCATTTACTGTGGACACATATACTCAGACAAACTGACACACAGGGCACAGCAGGTTCATTCATGATGCACAAGCACACACACACGTCGGGTATTTATATCTTGTGGGGACATCTAATTGAGAGAATGCTTTCTCTAGCCACTTACTCTAAACATATTATAACCCTGACAGTAAAACCAAATTTTGAGTCTCAAAAATGCCTTCAAACTTGTGGGATTTTGGTCCCCACAAATATAGTAAACTTTGGTCCCCACAAAGATATGAACACACACACACACACACACACACACACACACACACACACACACACACACACACACACCAATACATTTACATAGGTGCCTATTGACATTTACCATTTTAAAAATGAATACACATATCCTTTATTTGGGGCTTGCAAGAGATTTGCTGTCTATTTTAAATCATTTGTAATCATCAAAAATACCTTAAACTACCCAGGTTATTAAAGTTTCACTAAAAATGTAATTTTACAATTTTACCAATACCAACTAAAAGACGTAACAATGACAACCAACTGACACTTTCTATTTTTGCAAGCCAATTTCCTTTCAATGATGAACTCAAGCAGAGCTTTGGAGCTCTTTCCTACCTCCTTGGCTCCCTTTCTGCCCTTGACAGAGCAGATAGAAAGGCAGAGTCTGGCAGCACGGGGGATGTCTGGGATGTACATATCATACGTAAGCCACTCATTCCACCTGTAGCAAGAATGAAAGCAATTAGAAAAGTCCAGATATATATGAACAATAAAATCTCAGGTGCATCTTAAGCTATATTCCAAAAAGGTTCTTAAAAAAATCTCTAAGATCTACCAAACTATTTCCAGGTTCTATCTCAGAGAAAAATAAATGCTCACACACATTACAATGGCACACCTCTCACTGAGGTCACAGTATATTTTAAGCAACAAAATTTAATTACACAAACAAATGTCAGATGTCTTTGTTTTAACACACAAGGGCTCCAATATACATTCATCTAAATAATTTTCTTTATTTTGAGAGCGAGTGAGGACCAACACAGCATTCACAGTAATATAATCTGGCAGTTTAATGTTACTATCCTGAGCTAAACTGTTAACTTACCCTCCTGCCTCCAACTGCTTAATGTAAATGAGTAGTGTAGACTGTCTACAGGGAAACTTCGGTAAAACACAAAAGCGAATTAAAGCAGGATTCATTTTCTTTATCTGGCACGAAAATTGACTGTCACCAACTGCTGAGGTTTTCCATCTAAGGTTCAATATAGTGAACTGAGAGGCTGGACAATTACCTGGGATTAGAGCAGGGTACCCTCTGTGTATTTACATTGTCACACATCTGTTCACCTCCATGGTAAATGCCTGTCCTCACATATATCTATAAATAGAGAAGGAAAGCAAAATACATCAAAGAGGAAAGTTAAAGAAGAAAAATAATCTGACAGTTTAAATAGATTCACAAATGGGATTCCACAAATCCACATGAGAGCTGCTTTCCCCCTTTATTGAGAATCACTGTTCACACCAGATCTCAGCAATGACTGCTAACAGGATGTAAGTAATGGTAAGATGTTGCAAACTGTCATATGAAACTACTCACAAGCAGTTCTTAGTTTCAGTTCATGTACTTATGTAACAATTGCTAAGTCAACTGCAAAAATGTAACTTCTGTTCTTTGGTGGCTTGACTGGTAACAAAAAGGTCAGCCCTCACACTTGAGCTGGCCCCACCTTGTCTATGTCCCGTATATTGACGTTAACATAGGTGGCACACAGGATTCGTATTCGTAGAGTCCCGTTGATGGTCCACAGAGACTTGGCAGCTGCCTCCCCATTCATATACGATGTTGCCGTGGAGATGCGTCGGGAATATGATGGCATGACAAAGTTATCTGTAGGCAATTGGGTGTACAGGCTGTCCTTAGCCATTAGCATCAGGTTAGGCATCCTGCCCAGCATGATGCAACTACGGATATACTAGAGGGAGAGACAGAGACGGGGAATGACGCAGAGAAGGACAGTTAGTAGAAAGTCTACACAGAGCTACTGAGCAGATAGAGTTTCACAGTGTCTAGGTGTGATGCTATGATGTCAACTGGTCATTTTCCAGGAACTGCAAAGGAAAAAAAGAAAATGGCACGTTTCTGGATTTTTCACCTTTTCTCTGAAGGTATGTTTCTGAAACATGTTTTTATGAGAGTGTTCTCGCAAAATGACATAAAATAGAATTCTTACAAGTAATGGACACATTTTACATATCTACAATACTTAGAATAAAAAGATCTTTAATGGATTTACTGATAAATATTGACCCAAAGGACTGCATGACCTTTTTTTCTTTAATTAAAATTACTTTTATTCCTTTAAGGCAGCAGGGCTGATTCAGTGTTAGGGTTTCAGTATGGGTCTGTCAATCACTGTATTCTATTGTGGCTTAGTTACGATGCAAGTAGATCAATACTCACTTGTACCATGTTTGTAAATGATTAAACTTTTGATAAAAACTCCTCTAGGTTTACAAGAAACTGTCGAATGATCACAGTCCACACAGTGTTATCGCTGCAGGATAAAGTTGCCAGCATCCCTATAGGGGCAAATTTCACTGACTGAAAGCCCAGGTTGCACCTCTACAGGGAGTGCAGAATTATTAGGCAAATGAGTATTTTGTCCACATCATCCTCTTCATGCATGTTGTCTTACTCCAAGCTGTATAGGCTCGAAAGCCTACTACCAATTAAGCATATTAGGTGATGTGCATCTCTGTAATGAGAAGGGGTGTGGTCTAATGACATCAACACCCTATATCAGGTGTGCATAATTATTAGGCAACGTCCTTTCCTTTGGCAAAATGGGTCAAAAGAAGGACTTGACAGGCTCAGAAAAGTCAAAGATAGTGAGATATCTTGCAGAGGGATGCAGCAGTCTCAAAATTGCAAAGCTTCTGAAGCGTGATCATCGAACAATCAAGCGTTTCATTCAAAATAGTCAACAGGGTCGCAAGAAGCGTGTGGAAAAACCAAGGCGCAAAATAACTGCCCATGAACTGAGAAAAGTCAAGCGTGCAGCTGCCAAGATGCCACTTGCCACCAGTTTGGCCATATTTCAGAGCTGCAACATCACTGGAGTGCCCAAAAGCACAAGGTGTGCAATACTCAGAGACATGGCCAAGGTAAGAAAGGCTGAAAGACGACCACCACTGAACAAGACACACAAGCTGAAACGTCAAGACTGGGCCAAGAAATATCTCAAGACTGGTTTTTCTAAGGTTTTATGGACTGATGAAATGAGAGTGAGTCTTGATGGGCCAGATGGATGGGCCCGTGGCTGGATTGGTAAAGGGCAGAGAGCTCCAGTCCGACGCCAGCAAGGTGGAGGTGGAGTACTGGTTTGGGCTGGTATCATCAAAGATGAGCTTGTGGGGCCTTTTCGGGTTGAGGATGGAGTCAAGCTCAACTCCCAGTCCTACTGCCAGTTTCTGGAAGACACCTTCAAGCAGTGGTACAGGAAGAAGTCTGCATCCTTCAAGAAAAACATGATTTTCATGCAGGACAATGCTCCATCACACGCGTCCAAGTACTCCACAGCGTGGCTGGCAAGAAAGGGTATAAAAGAAGAAAAACTAATGACATGGCCTCCTTGTTCACCTGATCTGAACCCCATTGAGAACCTGTGGTCCATCATCAAATGTGAGATTTACAAGGAGGGAAAACAGTACACCTCTCTGAACAGTGTCTGGGAGGCTGTGGTTGCTGCTGCACGCAATGTTGATGGTGAACAGATCAAAACACTGACAGAATCCATGGATGGCAGGCTTTTGAGTGTCCTTGCAAAGAAAGGTGGCTATATTGGTCGCTGATTTGTTTTTGTTTTGTTTTTGAATGTCAGAAATGTATATTTGTGAATGTGGAGATGTTATATTGGTTTCACTGGTAAAAATAAATAATTGAAATGGGTATATATTTGTTTTTTGTTAAGTTGCCTAATAATTATGCACAGTAATAGTCACCTGCACACACAGATATCCCCCTAAAATAGCTAAAACTAACAACAAACTAAAAACTACTTCCAAAAACATTCAGCTTTGATATTAATGAGTTTTTTGGGTTCATTGAGAACATGGTTGTTGTTCAATAATAACATTATTCCTCAAAAATACAACTTGCCTAATAATTCTGCACTCCCTGTAGGTGTGTGTGGCTGCAATCAGCCAGGATTTTTCCCCCATAGAAGTTTGCTGAATGAGGATTTGGGTAGGAAAAAAAAAAACAGAAGTGCAGTTTTTGCATCAGAAACTGCTCAATAAACTCTATTTTTTGGACATAGCTACGAGAGACACAGCAAACAGTGAGTTAAGATAAAAAAAATATTGGACATATCGGAAAGTCCAGCTGTTCATGATTATGTAATTGCATGGCTGTTTGTGTGCACAGCTGTTGTGTCAAATTTATCTGTGCAGTATGCCTTTTTACCTTGTACTGGCTGATGGGGTACTTTTCCAGCAGGTACTCGTCACAGCCGCAGACTTTGAGGATGTATTTACCCTGATATTCCTGAACACACATCTTTAGCTGCTCTGGGGACAGCAGCATGCTTCGTGTCTTCTTACGAATGGCCTCTGCAATCACCTGCAGAGCACCATACATGCAGATATTAAAGGTGGTGAGTATTATTTATTACTGGACTGTTGTATGGCTGGTATTCACACTGCTCAGGTATCTTACCTGTTCAGGCACACAGTCGTGGTTGATCTTCAGTGTGTACTTTTGCTTGTCATTATTTGGAGAAACAATCACCCATATTACAACAATAATTTGACCTACCAAAAAAGAGACACAAAAATAGATCAAAACACTTTTCCATTGCACTGACAAAAAAACAAAACAAAATTAACTATCGTAAGGGTTAGGATATTCATTTGAGTACTATGACTAATATAATAGCATTACACCACTTACATAAACCTAATAACTGCTATAGATAAATCATTAGACCGGATAGTTTACATTAACCATGAAGAAAATTTAAATGCCCACTAGATTCCTGTTTTTTTGTATTTCACATGTAAAAGTTTTCTTTATATATAATGTTCGTAAAAAACAAAACAAAACAAAAAAACCACACACACATATGAGCCCTGCATTTTCAAAATGTTTTTCCCTAGAGAAAATAAAAGAAAAAAATATGGATCATTGACAAAAGTTCTTGCCTACCTTTGTCCAGTTTGCTATAGATGTGTTTGGGAAGTTCCTGTGTTGACTCTACATTAGGTGGGTAAACGTACAGCGCTCTGCTGTGGGGCCCACTGGCATCTCTCAGCTCCACAGAGTCTTTACAAACATTCAGGATGTTTCTCCTGAAGTCCTGAACCTCAGAGTCCTTCACAAGGTCAAACTCACACACAGGCATACCAATCGCGAAACCTAACAGAACAGAAACAAGAAATGGCTTAAAAGTTTTAGTAAAGTCATCAGACAATCTTTTTAGCTTGCCTCCTAACAAAATTCTGAGTAATTCACAGATTGTTGCATCTTCACACTCTTTTTGGTTTATCAACAATCAGTAATAAACGGGAAAAAAAATACTCACTTAAAATTGACTGTTTTGCTACACTTAGATTTCTTTTAACTTAACAGACACATATAAAGATATTGTATGATATGATATATTATATTATAATATAATTGACTTATCATTTATTTATTTATTTTTAATAACAATGTTGGAGCACAACCACTACTTAACAAATAAAATGAAACTCTCACCAATCTCTCTGTTGAGGATCTTTTCCTCTCTGTTGCCAACTGGTTCAATGACCTTGAGGAAAGGCTGAAAGAGTCGGAGGTCGCACAGCCTCCGGGTTTCATCATAGAACTCCTCCCGCTCTGCTTCCTGTAGGAACGGAAAAAACAAGAGGTTGCGTTCTATATTCCATTTTCGTTTATTGTTTTTCATGAAAGCTAACAATGAACTGTTGTGGTAGCCAGCAGTCTCTCTATAGGTGTAAAATGGATGGTTCAGAAAAGCACAAATGTGTTTAAAGGTCTTGAATAAAGATGAATGTTTATTTTTTTGTAAAACCATCCAATTAAAACAAAGTGGGTTACCCCTGTAATTTTCACAAAACTGGAACACAGATTTAGAGAGTTTAGATATTCAACTGAGTGAGAGTTCTCACCTGTGTAACGCTGACGAAGATGTAGGATGTCTCTTCCTGTAAGAGGTGATGGAGAGGATATTTTCGGGCCTCCTTAAACAGCTCATGTTTGATGGTGATGAGCGTGGCCTCACGGAGACACTCCAGGGTCAGAATCATCCCATTGGGCAGAAGGCAGTCCACCAGAATCCTGCAGAAGAGCCCATCATCATTACAAAATGTTCATGTTCAGCATTACGATTTACTTTGCGCAACTTACGCTTTCTTTGGGAATTGGATATGGCATTTACAAAACAAACACATACAATTAATTTTTTATTTCCAGTAAAGGAAATTAAAGAGCTAATAAAGTCCTTCTGTGCACAACAGTGATAGCAACTTCATTTCTTTTCACAGAACAATCCAGCATGTCATACCTGGGGGGCATCAGGTGGATGCCCCATAGCTCCCCTGAGGATGGCCTGGGAGGCATCTTTCTCTCTGTCTCCCAGCTCAGTTACACAGATAAGCTGCAGAGTGCAACCTGAAAAAGAGCAACACTCATTAGTGCAAATAACAGGAAATTCTGTTAAGCTCAAGTTGCAATGGTGACACCAATCAAAACAACTAGAGTGCTTCAATACAGTTTATATGATGCATTTGTTCATGAAATATATCAAGTCAAAAACATGACCAACTGGCAAATCTTGTTCGAATGCGTATGAGCAACATACACAAGGTAACCCATTGCACGTTCATTGTGACTTTAAACACTCCATTAAGCACCTTAATGCATGAAATTTGATGAGTTATGGCCCAACAGGAGCTACATCTGCTTGAATGGTTGCCAGCACCGCTTGCTCAATCTGCTTTACTTCCAAGTCACTGTGGTTTAGGCTCAGCTGTGCTCAGTGAGTTAAAGAGAACAAACATGTTCGATCAACCACATTAAAGCAGGGCTGAAACTAGTTCTGTGAGCGCAGCACACACAGCATGTGCAAAAACTGGAAGAGTTTGTCAGTCGAGAGTATATTACCGGCATAACTGTTTGTTTGTTTTTTTAAAAAGAGATTTACCTTACAGATAACATTACTATAGACAAATGCTTACTAGTTGATCACAAAGACCCATAAAGCATATTATCAAAAATTAATTTCTATATAGCCTTTACCCAAAGCAAGAGTAATCTAAAATATTAAATTATTCAGCTTTAAACATCTGTTGTTATACATGAAGCTAATTTGGAGTAACATTCCTGTCACATTGGTTTTCCACCCTGCCCTCACAAGAAAATACATTTTTACTCAATTACTGTCTGTTTGGTTTAGCAATGTCATGAAGACAACCTTTGTTTGGATTCAGTCACATTTCCTGATCACTGTTCTAGTCTTGCACTCTCCTATATTTAGAGCATCACCTTGTAAAATTTCCAGTCCATTTGTTAGCAAGTCAAACTTCTGCCTGGGTTACCATTTGCTATCCTGAAACCATTAGTAGATTAGATATGTTTTGAAGTGGAGGTATATGAGATATCCCTATAGTCAGTATATTAAGACAATAAAGGGTACGTAATAGACAGAACTACAAGCACAGACACCAAGTAATGTACTACTATGGAAGGGATCAGCAACAATAACCTTACCAGTCCTTTGTGATATCTGTTACAATATAACAGCTTCTTCAAAGCCATCAGACTTCATTGACAAAAAGTTATTTATATTGTATTTAAAAGGTATATAACCTTCTTGATAAGTTCGTTTTTTTAAGTTCTTGTTTGACTATCCTGTTCTAACAAAGTTATTCAGATTTGAATTAACCCTCTAAAACATGTAGAACCATGAGAAACTGCTGTGTGAGAGCATGTTTAATCTGTGAAAACATTCCAAATTCAGAGCACACTTGAAATATTTTAGGCAAAAGTCAACCATATCCTTTTGGGAATCCAGGAGGGTTGAGCGTCTATTTGATTCTCTAAGGCAGAGATCAAATCCAGCCAAAGACTTTCTCCACAACCCTAAAAATAACAATGCCTGTCTTCTATCCCACTTTCACAAATTATCAAATTGTAGCACCCTGTAACAAGATGCCTACACCCTGCATTTCAACACATCCACATCAATACTTACTATAAGATTGGAAATCTGATGACCGCATAGTAACTGTACCCAAGCCACTCAGACACACATTCGCCATGGTCAGCTTAAGGTTTGAATGGTCAATCTGTGCTTAAAACTCTTCGTTTTCTTCAGTCAATGGCTAAGGAAAGCCAGGTGACCCAGTGCTGACCTATTCATTCAGATTCAGTTAAAGCTACCAAAACACAGTTTGACATCTTTGTCTTTCCAAAAGCAAATTAAAAGAAGGTGGAAAAAAGAACAGTGTTTGAGACTCCTCTATGCAAAGGCTCTTCCTTGCCTCGGCAGATACAAGTTGGATGCTGTTGAAATTTTAATTCTAAACTGTCTGCATAAATGTTTCATGCAAATTGATCCATGTAGATTCATCTATATTTTCATACCTGAATTCATTCATAAAGAATAAAAAACATAGAACTGCGTCAGACTTTGCACAAATTATGAAGATCTGCTGTCTTAGAACAAGTAAAAACTCATCTTAATAATAATAATAACAGAATTATTTACACACTTTTGCAAAAAATTCAGAATTAAGAATTACAAACAATTCATTTTAAATTACTATATTTGCTGAGTGTCACCACTAACAGTCTAATTTCTTCTTACCATCCCACAGACACTGGAAAATCTGGATTTTATATTTTAAGCATTGCAGTGAGATTTGCATTTTGGGCCAACAGATCAGCTACTCATGTCCTACATCAGTTTCTTATTTTTTTTAAGTTTATTTTATTATTTTTTTTAATATCAACACTGATGTCCAAACTTATCTTAATTTACCCGAGCCACAGGGAGTTTTCATCTCCTTTCTTGGTTTCTCTATTACTGCACAACACTGCCCCTGCCACTGCTCTCCACTTCACTTAAATGTAAACGTATTTCTTTATAAACAGAGAAACACAGCAGCATGTAGATAGTATGCAAATTGCAGGCAGCAGCGTAAGCCTGTGGATTTGGAATGAATCTGATTCACTAACACAAACAAAGTTGTAAGAACAAAACTGGCGGTGCACACGTGTCATGAATCTGATGGTGATTTTGCATGCACCTAATTTTTTGTGCAGGGTAAGAACATTTCCATGCACATATTAGTGAATGAGACCCATTGTGAACTGTAGACAAGTACTACTTATGTCAGCCAACACAAATACTACATCAGGCATAGACAGACCCACTCTGAGCCAGGAAAGAAAGTAGAAGAAGAGAGGAAAAAAAACAAACAAAAAAAAAACAAAAAACCTATCTACATGGAAAAAAATTATACTTTTTGAAAATTTTTTAGTAAAACGTTAAGTTAGTTAGTGTTTAGAAAAAGTTGTAAGAGTAACTTTTTTCACTGAGAAAAAAAATAATATATTGGTCAAGCAGGTAGGAGCTGTTACTGCTCATTTTATTCTAAAAGAACAGTTAGTTAAGGAATGTGATGGCACTAAACACTAATAGAGCCTGTGATAGCTACAAAGAGCATCAGACTGGAGTTATCAGGCAATACTTTGATTTAATTTTACAATACCAATGTTGCCATTACATCCCACTGCCCTACACAATAGGCGCCTGGGCCTGCAGCATTTCTCTTGGGGTCTAGATCACATGGTGTGAGTGAGTGAGTGAGTGAGTGAGTGAGTGAGTGAGTGAGTGAGTGAGTGAGTGAGGCATCTGGCAAGATGCCTTTTGGTGCCCAACTTTGGAAATGTACTGAGGGTCTGACTTGTTGGGAGGACACCACAGGAAATATCCATAATATGCAGGTAGAGTTTAATTGTGGAGGTCTTTATCACCACATTCACCCACTACCCCTTGTCTTTTCAATGTATAATACCAATTGGAAATTTGGAGAGCTAAATGACAGGTTAATGTTTTTGCACCTATTGCAAACCAGCACTGCTGTAAAAAAACAAAACAAAACATATAAGTCACACAATAAAATAAAATAAAAAAATCCAAATTCTATGAATAAATTCAATTCAATTCAAACAGCAGGGTCTTGTAAGATAAAGAATCCTACAATAATACATTGACAATTGGCAATGGTTGAAGGAAAAACTTCCTTATAACAGGAAGAAACCTCCAGAAAAACCAGGCTAAGAAAGGGGTAGGCATCTACCATGACTGGTGAGTGGAGGAAGACAAGATAATTTTGATATCAATTTAAAATAGAGCCATGCATGTCCCAAATGCAGTATAATAAATAAATTCCAGTGTGATTAAATTACTAAGAACAAATTAAGACTAACTTAAAAACTGAAAACATACAAGTAAATTTATAACAACACTATGCTGATGAAGCAAGCTGGAGTTCCACAGGCAGGCAATTTCACACTTGAAGCCCTAACAGCAAACACCCAGTCGCCTTTTGCCCTAGTTTATTCAAGGGACAAAATGATCAAAGTTATAAAATAAGAGGAGCAAGAGTTGAAACAGGGGAAACCCCCTGAATGGAGTAATGCTACAGCTGCTCTAAGTTCTCTGCCCAACTTAAGGTTTGTGACAGAGAGAAAAAAATGCCTGCTAGTTACAAGAAAGGAAAACGGCAAACTCTGTTTACAAAGAACTGCACCATGAATATGTACAAAAACAAGCTAAAATAGAAAACCCTCAGTAAGAACAACCCACCCATTGAGCAGTTCTGCGATGTGTAACCCTGATCAGGATGCAGCTAAGCACTTCAGGACAAAAGAGGAAGCTTCTTCACAACACAGGATGTGGGGCAAGGGGAAACACTGGCCTAGACACAAGCTTGCTTTGAATACTGTCACAACTATACAATAGATGTGTGGGCTAGCCACAGCAGGCTGGCAAGATCAAACATATGCTCGGTCTTTACAACAATCAGCTCAATAGCCCTGTGGTTAACACTAGGTTTGGCCAGTTGCACCACACTGCAAAACAAAGGAAGCTATGGGCAAACAGTGATTGACATCTAGTTTCCTCAGTCTACAGAGTGAGCTTTACCGATTCAACTATCAGTTACCGGAGACATGACTATATTACATATAAAGCGTCTTTGCTGGACAGTGAACAGAAGACTCAGACACCGGGAGATGAATGTGAAACATACCTTAGAAAAACGCCCTCCTATTTGGACGATGGGGCAGTTCCACCCTTCATGTTTCAATCCATCTTCACGTTGTCACTGAAATGTTTGAGGAGAAAATCATAACACAAACAACAACACAGCCTGCATCAGCAGCAATTCGAGTGATTCACACTGCCTAGCAGCAGGTTAGCTAACACTGTGTTTGGGAATGACAGCTCAGAGATGACAACTACTTTACAACGTTTCACGCTATAGATAAAACAATTACACAGTCTCGACAACAGCGTTTATAACCATTCCGCCTCTGGGGAACTACAAACATTATCATTCGACTAATGTACGCCAGACTGGAAATTGTTAATGTTAGCCCCCTTCTTCTAACGTTAGCTAATAGCTAATAGTGAACCGTGTTGGGGAAAAATATATTCCCAACATAAAGAACGGGTCGTGTGTCTAATGAGGGGTGCAGATATAGCTAATTTAATGGAAGAACCTACCCATATGGCTTGGCGTCAACACGGCGACGTGTTCGTGCGCTAAAAGGCTTCCCCCGGCTAATGCCAGTTAGCCAGCTTTCCTGCTAGCCAACCCCTCCGGTTCCCAACGGTGGCTCCCGGCGCCGGTCAAAGCAGGCTGTTATCCGTCTGTCAGCTTCTGCGCCAGCTATCCGTGACAGCAGCCCCGCACTGACAATCAGCTCGCTTTTGTTTTGAATTATAAGCCACACAGTAAGTAAAGACAGACCTGCCTGTCCGGTCACGGGGACTCAACCTGAGGATGTTATGACCAGCTAAACTGCTGGTCGACTGGACAAGTTGTCTTGCTGCTGCGACAATGCAGCCACGCTGTCTGTCTAGGGCCCTCCTCCCTTCCCATGAAACACACACAAACACGCACACACACAAACACGCACCGAGAGTGAAACTGCGTGGGATTTATCGGTGTCATATATTTGTGGTATGAGGCGTGTGACTCACTTACATTTCAAACAGCAAAACAGATCCTATTAGAGAATCGCACTACATTGTCGCAGTGAGTTACAAAAATGTGTTTGTGGGTGTGCCTCACACTTTTTTGTTTTGTTTTTACAAAGTGGACCATAGGCTTAATTTTCATCTACAGGGAGCGGAAGTCAGAGCACTGAAAAATAGCTAGAAAAAAAATAGCTAGAAGAAAAAATCTAAAAACAAAACTATATATATATATATATATATATATATATATATATATATATATATATATATATATATATATATATATATATGTGTGTGTGTGTGTGTGTGTGTGTGTGTGTGTGTGTGTGTGTGTGTGTGTGGAGAGAGAGAGAAAGCGATGATAGTATGATTGTTGACATTAAAAACAAACATAAAACAAACAACCAAAACACTATTATTGCCATTATAATAATTATTAATAAAACTAATAATTGTTTATGTTTTATTTGTACATCTTATTCGCATTTTTAATGCCAGCGTTAGTGCGGCTGTTTTCTCTGCCAGCAGGGGTGATCTGATTGTATGACAGAGGTGTAACATAGTTATACGATGTGTCTTGATTGCCACCCATGTTAAGGAGCAGAGAAGCAGCAGTGGCATCGGAAATGGACTGTACCAAAAAGGAGAGGGGAGGTTAGGGGAATCCAGGCTGGGTTTATGTCATTAAAATCTAGTTTAGAATAAGAACATCGTTGCTGATGTTTAATGTGAAAACACCCGCACATCTGGCATGTAAGTCAAGGATTAGCACTTTTTCTCCCTTGGTGTCGCCTTCTGAATTTCCACTCTCCTCTCTCGGGCACCCCTCCGGTGAGAGCCGCGGCGTCTGAGCGTTGGTAGGGACTGTCATCCTGCCTGGCTGCCCGGTTTTTTGGAGAGAAGTTGGCAGAGGGATGTTCCTGCGATGATGGCGCTGCAGCTTAAGAGCGGGGATGCCGCGTACTACCAGAGTGCAGAATACTGCAGAAACTACACTTCGCCGCCTGTCAGCTACGGTGACAGCAGCCATTATCTCGCACGATTGCCAGGTAAGGGGAGGCTGGTCCAGACAGGACCTGCCCTCTGACTGTCAGCAGTTCTCATGCGCATATGTGCGAGGATGGAGAAAAATCTAATCGGAGACATTTGCATATGATAGCGAGGATGTTTAAGCCGGTTGCCCTGATGCTGCTGTCATCATCTTAATGTCATACCGGCGGGTGTGAGGAGGGGGTTCACGAGCCACCATTCTGTTCAGGTTATAGAGCATGGATGCTGCGATGCAAAATCTGAGGTTGTCGGTACTCTTGTATCCTCTCGCACTACAGGAGAGCTCCGAATCGCTTCATCCACGAACACTCCAGGTTTGAAATATGCGAAACCTTAATGTAATGCTTAGTTTTCTATCTCGAGCACCGCTGTCTGTGAGAACAAGCGAAATAATCGTTGTGGTCTCCTTTACTTGAGTCGCTGCACAGCTGATGGTGACATGTGGCAATTATACGGAAAGTGTTTCTTCCCTGGACCTGCAAAGTCGCTGTAATAGCGGGCTTTGCTGGCTGGTTTTAGGGGACTCGAGGTCAGTGTCTGTCATAGATGATGAAGATTACCGCATGAGTTTTGATCAACCCACTTGATAATATCCGTGTCATCAAACAGTGAGTTGTCATATTCAGTTAAGGTTCTCAGTCATGGTGAAAATGTCACAGTGAATTCACGTTGCAGTAATGCATGAATGTAGGTGGATCTGGGGGTGTAAAAGTACCCCATCAATGGGACAGCCACAGAAAAAAAGAATAAGTACCATTTTCATGCATCAGCCTGCTAAGTGATGAAAAATAAGAAGAAATAAAGAAATAGACCTTTTGTGTGCCTTTCTCTGTGAATGGTTTTTCAGTTTAATAATGCTGCCACTTTTAACTTTTAACTTTGGTACTGTTATTATTGTCAATGTTTCTATGTTAATGACTAAATGTTTTATCAGTTACCAAAGCCAATAATAACACTTGCAGCCAGAAATATGCACATGATTCCCAGCAAGATGTTTTGAAATTATGATAGTTATCTTCTATGAGATAGAATGGACACTAATCAATATAGTAGTAGCAGCTTAATGGATTGGCCATGTGACTGTGAGTCTTTAAAGGCAAATAACACTGACATGTTAGATATTGGACCACTGGATCATTCTATTAACATTAAGTCTTCTCTAGTAGTAGTGATAGCTGAATGATATTCAAATTGTGACTGCGGCTGATATATAAAAATGGACCTGAGGCTTTATTGTAATGGTACAGTGGGTAAATTGCAAAGTACAGTAAGACGTATCTGGTCTTTGCTGCATATACTCTTGCTTGTCCAGTGCCCAGTGAAGCAGATGGAATAAGTGCAGGAGGCATGCGCTTCTCATTGCTCTATAATTGATGTGACACATCACAGAACGACAAGAGAAACTCTAGAGAAAATGAACACTTGGCCTATTTAGAGATTCTCGGTGGAGGCCATCAGATTCTCAGGCTCTAAGACAGGAGATTTCTTTTGTTTTTTTGCTTCTAAACCAAGAACTTTTGAGTCGAGCTCAAAAGAAATCACAAGTGACTGATTAGTGAGTAACTTCTGATTTAGTTTTAAGTAATTTTTGAAAATTACTTTTCAGACTTTGAGAACAACATTGTTAGAAAATTGTGAGGATTACAACACTTTCACCTTGTATTTTGGCCTTTAGAGTAATGCTATATAAGCTTGGTTTTGAATGTGTCATCTAAAAAGCCTCTAATGCAAAACCACAAATGTTTTTTGACTTTGCGGCAAGGTCCACTGCTGTAGATGTTTGAATATGGTCCGCGACTCTGAGGACTGCACTATGTGGGTGCCGATCTGAGTCTAAAGAAAGAAGCAAGCTCACCTTGACCTATCTAGCTCACAGGAAAACTACAGAAAGACAAAAGAGCCAAAATAAAAGCACAGTTGGACAATGTTTGGGTTTTTGTTTTTTTTTCCTTATAACTCTGTTCATGTGTGCTAAATGAGAAGCAAAAAACAACACTTGAAATGCAGGTTGGTTTTTATGCCATCTTTGTGTGATCATCTTCCTTGCTTGAGCATCATAACTGTGCTCCGTTTCCTTCAAACCAATCAATCATTGCCTACAGTCCATCTGCCTAGGATCATAATAGGACATTAAACTAAGTAGATGCTGATTTTGGCTTCACACTTTGGAACAAAAACAAGAGATCAAGCAAAAACAAAAACGAAAACAACAACAACAACAACAACAACACAGATCAAGGCAAAATATGAACAAATGGATTTAATGTTAGTGTGTGACATACACAGCAGTTGTAGATGGCTCTGTTGGTCATTATGTTCTCTGTACTTTCAGAGAAGGACGCATTAATTGAGCTGAAAATGCCAACAAGCGCAAGGAGTGTGTGGAAAAATACAAAATAAAGCTGTTTGATGTTTTTATTTCTCGAGTTCAAGAACAGATTGACTGTAAGTGCTTCGAAACGTGACCGTGTTTTAAGATTTTAATGATGGAGCCTGAGGAGTGAGAGGCTTCAAGTTACAAATGTACAGAGATGTTAAAGGTCTCTCTGACTAGCAGAGGGACTGAAGTGCAGACGAAGAAAAGACTTGCAATTATGGTGATTGTGTAAAAAGACTGTTTAGACACTGCTCTGTAGCAAACAGATGGAGATTCACCAACAAGCACATAGCCCAGTTACATTAATCTAGAAGAATATGCCGCATAATGAGATCTTACACAAAACTGTCGTGCCAAAAATAGTTTCTTTGCGCTGTGTGTGTGTGTGTGTGTGTGGGGGGGGGGGGGGGGGGCATGTGATATCAGACCAAACCATCAGAAAACTGTTTTAAAATTTTGGGATCTTTTAATGATTGTAATGTAAGTTGCAAGTTAACGTGTCATTCTTGGAGGCAGTGATGGTAGAGCTGCAATATCTTCGGGCTTATCTTATATTTTTAACTGGCATACAGTAAATGCAAAGCATGTGGTTAAATGCTCAAACTACTGTGTGGTGGCACGCTGTGTTCCCCAAATTGTTTAATGACCCAAGGAAAAAGGTCAGCCGTCCTGTGGTGGGGGTTTCTGGGTTGCTGCTGTTTCACTCGGCGATCCGGGGTTCTCTCGAGGCTGCTGCCGACAAGGCCGATGCTGTCATATGCAATTGGTGCGATTAACGAACATTGCCGGGCATTGGTGTTTCATGTAGTTTAATATACTGTACTGCTCTCATCCAACGTCCCCAGTGAAAATATGATCATCTGAAGCATAAACTATCAAGAATGTTTTTGTTTTTCTATGTGAAGGGTTTTGGTACCACTTTTAATCTTTTAATTGGTAAAACATTAATTTTATTATCGTTGTAACATTAATAACAGATTTTCCTGTTGTATTTCTCCGTCTTTGCTCTCAAGGCTCCATTTGCTGTGTTGATCTTTGCAATGCACTTTAAGTATGAGTTGGATTTTTCTGGCAATGAAGCATTATTGTTCTGTTAACTGTCTATTTACTGACTCACATTTGTGTTAACCACCTCTACTCCTGTTTACTACAAATGAGTTAGTGTTGATGCTCTCAATGGATGCCTGGGAATACCTCTGCAGGGTGCTCCAAAAACAGCATCGTGAACCTTTCATGAGGTGAAAACATGTAAGGTCAATATGTTGTGACTGTATACAAAGCTTAATTACACACAGCTGCAACATGAACTTACTGTATGTTACTGTCCTCTGGCATTTTGCTTGCGAGCTTGCTCGCCTCTCCTTTGCATGGTGAAGATGGTGAGTTCAAATACAGCAAATCCTCACAATCTCAGATGGAAAACTGCAAACATTTTCCTGTTTACAAAATGATTCCACATTGCAGAGGGACAGCATTACTGCAACAAGTTAAATGTCCCTGAACAGGCTGACTGCGTTTTGAATATAAAAACCTGTTACAAACTAGCTGCTATCACAGGTACAACACACTTGTGGCCAGGTGGTTGCAGCAGATGGCCGCCCCTCCCTGAGCCTGGTTTTGATGGAGGTTTCTTACTGTTAAAAGGGAGTTTTTCCTTCCCACTGTTGCCAAAGTGCTTGCTCATAGGGGGTCATATGATTGTTGGGTTTTTCTCTGTATCTATTATTGTAGGATCTACTGTACAATATAAAGCGTCCTGAGGTGACTGTCGTTGTGATTTGGCGCTATATATATAAATTTGAATTGAATTGAATTATTAAAGTAGCAGCCAATGTGCTCATGAGCCATCTCCCTTCAAATCTTTTGGCCAATCCCAGCAACAATCCCACCGCACTTTTTCCAGAAACTGCATGGTCTAGGTTTCCATCTTAATGTGTGGGGCACAACACCCAGTTCTGCTCGCTCTTCCAGAGTCTCATCTTGCAGTTGACGACACTATAGTAAGGTCAGTGACTTGTCTAGCATACCTTTCTCCTGAGGTCAGCCAGGCCAGGTGACAGATGGGCAGCTAGACATATTGGACAGACAGACTGACAGTGAGCAGCAGTCGGAAACACAAACAGCCAGGGATGTTATTTTGGGTGCATGATTCACTTCTATCGGGCGTCCGATTGGATGATGAAAGCTTCCAGCACAGTGAATTTTGACACAGCTGTTGGCCTATTACTGACCTGACAATATAGGGAAATGCACTGACACACACACATGCAAACACACACGGATATATTATATTACTAATATTATGATACTGGAGCATCAAAAGAGAACAAACTGAAATTAGTGCCGCACCATTACTAATATCATCCCTTTTTATTATTATTTTTTCATGTAGCACTTACATAGTTGCTCCCAGCCTTCACACACACACTCACACTGTATCAGCTTATCCAAGTAGTCACACTTCGGACTGTATTTTACTGTCGCTGCCTCTATTTGTGTGTGTGCAAACAGATGTGTATGTAATGTCCTGTTTGCATGGCCGCAGGCACTGCAACTCAGACTACTCTTTCTGGTGCCCACTGAAATGTGAAGCTCCTCTGTCCGAGAATGTGTTTCTGTTTGGTAATTTCTCTCCAGCCTTGGGGCTATAGACATATGTACTGTAGTCACTGAGTTCCCTCACAGTGTATGTTTGATGACTGGTCAGTCAACAGTATCTCCTTAAAGGACTCTTCTACATTCATTTACTTAAATAAAATGGAGATCATATTTCCAAATAAGTGGCATTTCAATGATTTTGCGTATGTTTTGTCTTTTACAAAGAATTTTCTTTTTAAACAACTGGCTCAAAATCATCAGGTGTAAAAGCTTTCCACTACAGCTCCTGCAAATTAACATGTGCGACAGAAAAAAACCCCCAAATGCTTTTCTGAAATATAAGCAGTAACATTCTTCAGAGTGTATTTTGATGCAGAACAAGATCACAGCCATCACAGTAGCTCTTTGAGGCTGTACTAAGGCACAGCAGCCTTTTGAGCAAAATGATACCATCAGCAGGCCAACATGCTCACAATGGGATTGTTAAAATGCTGATGTATAGCAAGTACAGTTTTCCCTGCGTTTACGGTGTTTGTTTATAGCTGCATTTGGTCATAAACTAAAGAGCTGGACAAACAGAAAGCTCAATATAATAATGGTAAAAAGCCAGTAGAATCATAAACTGGTTTACAGTTCACACAAAGAGGAACATGATTATCTGAACCTAGTGTCGTGGAAGGCCTTTTTGTAGTTTTTTCACACGCTTTACTCAAAAGAAAATGTCATGGTGTTGTTCAAAGAAAAGAGAGCAAATTACCATTAGTCAGTCAGTGGGATACATTAGCTGATGACTGAACAGAAAGTTGTGATGATCCATTCATCCATCACAACTTGTCTAACTTGAGGCCTCGGGGCTAGAGCCAATCCCACGGAGACGGAGCACAGCGGAGACAATTTACCAGTCTATCACATATGGAGACACGAGTCATCCATTCAGTCTCAAACACAGTTCCTGCTTGAATATAGTAAAACAGACAAGTGCCTAAAAGCCAAAAGGCTATTAAACATTAATCGAAAGAAGTTGCATAAAATATAGAGTGCATGTAAGTGACTGTATTTTTTCATTAATGTCTGCCTTCGTCATCGCTGATATCCTTATCAAGGATTTGCTTATAGGAGGTGTCTTTGATTTCTAATATCTGTGTTTATGTGTGTAATGCAGGCCTGATTGTATTGCTTCTAATGTACCCAGGTCCAGAAACCATGTTGAAGCCTCCCCTGAGTCTCTTCAGTCATCCCCAGCAGCCTTTCCAACACATGGATTCTTTACATCAGTTGGGACCTCCGCCAATGGCACCTGCACACCCTCTTGGTCCACCACCCATTGCCCCCGCTCAATCTATTGGACCTCCAACTATGGCTCATGGCCAGAGTCTAGGCCTGCCTCCCATAAATGCACCTCATACATTAAGGCCTCCTCCCATTACCCCGCCACACACTTTAGGCCCCCCTCCAATGCCTCCAGGTCAGTCATTGGGGCCTCCACCAATGGCACACACCCTGGGTCCCCCACCAGTAGATCACACACAAGCAATAGTGCCTCCAACCATGGACCTTACACAGCAGCTGGGGCCTCCACATATGAACCCTGCACAAGCACTGGTGCCTCCACCTGTAGTGGCACCAACAGCAGGTCGATTTCCCCTCCCTCCCAGCCCCTTGTCCTCACCTCCTGCTCCCGGCCCTGACCCTTCACAGATGCCCCCAAGGCCCCTAGGACCAGCCCTCATCCCAGCTACAGTGTCCAGCCTCATCTGCGGTCCACTCCCAGGCCAGGCAGCCCCAACCAGTGAGCAGCCCCAGGATGAGGGCTCCTCGCTGGGGACAGAGGAGCAGGAGGACTCTCTGGGACTAGAAGAACTGTGTAAACCGCTGTACTGTAAACTCTGCAACGTTACCCTCAACTCTGCTCAGCAGGCACAGGCTCACTACCAGGTCAGCTGAAAGCCAAATTCAGACATGCAGAATAGCACAGAAAAACATGTGAAGAATCAAATAAAATCGACATCTCGTATCTTTCTTTGAAGGGAAAGAACCACAGTAAAAAGCTACGAAATTTCTATGCTGGCAGTCAGCAGCCACCGGCCATCAGGATCCCAGAAGCCTTTGAGACTGCGGGCCAGACGGCCCTGAGCTCAGGGTCCAGCGATAGTGACGCAGGCAGGCAGGTAAGGCCCATATTTAAGAACTAGTACACAGCCTACCTTAATGCTACAGTGTTAGCTTAGGAGGTGGGTGTGCTGTTGCTGAAGTGGCCTCTCGGATGATGGCGGTCACTTGCTCTGAGGAGGTGGTAGAGAACTGCATAGTCACTCTGTTTCATTTAAACAGCAGACACTCAAAGCATCCACTCACCACTGTACACTCAATCCCTGCTTTTTAAAAGTCTATTTATTCTAAGTAACCAGTGAATTTTTTTTTATTATGTTTGCTAATAAAATAACAATCTTTCTGACAAAAAATAGCATAACTCATAGCTTCCATTAGGCTTTACTATCATTTTAAAGGCAATGTGTTCTTCCTCCTGCTGAAATGGAACATTTCTTTCCTTGTTTTCACAGTGTTTACTCCAAATCTCCTCTCACCACAAACACTGTGCTGCTTTGTCCTGTCTCTGCAGGCGCTGTATAAGGGGGCGCCCAGGGTCATCTTGGCCACAGAGAATGACTATTGTAAATTGTGCGACGCTTCCTTCAGTTCACCAGCAGTTGCGCAGGCCCACTACCAGGGCAAGAACCATGCCAAGAAACTACGGCTGGCTGAGGCCCAACAGAACGCGAGTACCATGTAGGTTTGGGTGAAGACATGTTGGCTTTATTGGACAGAGATTTTATCCTTACTGTGTTTTATGCAGGCATAATGGAGTGGAGGCCCACTACAGACAATACCTTGTTCAGCATTAGCTGAAAAAGAAATATAGCAATTGCAATCAGATATACATTGCATTGCGCAAATATCTTGAGCCATCCATCGTTTCTTTATAATTTGCTAGAAAATTAGTATAATAAAACAGTATATAAGCAAAAGCAGTTTCTATTATTTTATAAAAGCATGCAGCTGAATATTTCTTATGACCACCTTTATTTTGCAACACAGTCTGAACTCTCTTTCTCTCAAACTTCAGGAATAGTTCTCTTGGCTTCTTAAAGGACATTCAAAGCTCTTCTTTGGATGTTGGCTGCCTTTTAGTCTGCTCTCTGTCAACATCATCCCACACTGTTCACTAATGTTGAGGCTCTGGGTAAACTAGTCTATGATTGATAGTCTTCCATTGTGAGTTTCTTTTCAAAGGTGTGCCTTTACTGCATTAGCAGTGTGCTTGGGGTCATTGTCGTGCTGAAAAATGAAGCCGTTGCCAATCAGATGCTTTCCAGATGGTGCTGTGTGGTGGATCAAAGTCTGACCAAACTTTTCTGTGGTCATCACACTGATGGATGAAAACATCCATTTTGACAAGATCCTGCACCACTGGCTGAATTTCAGCCCCAAACCATGACAGAACCTCCACTGTGTTTTACAGATGGATGTAGACACTTGTTGTTGTACCTCTTTCCTCACCTTCGCTGTAGATATTATCAACATTTGAACCAAACATTTCACATCTGGAATCATAACTCCAACAGGCCTGTTGATAATTACTTTAAGTCCAGTTCTTGTGTAATTTGGTATACCTCAGTCTTTTCTCCCTGTTTCCCTTCTTTAAAACAACTTCAGCCACCCTTCCATTGAGATCATTTCTGATTAGGCCTAAATGGATCAACTGAAGGACCAAATGCATCTCTCAGGTTCTCTGCCAGGTGTTTGCTGGATATTTTTTCTGTTGTGGACCGGACATACTGTTCATCTGCTGTTGATAGCTCTTTTTTATGCCTGCCCATTTTTTTTAGTCCTCCACTTGTTCACTTTCCTTAGCTGTTTTCTGCTGATCGCACTTTTGAAATCACTGCGTTGCTACAAAATTACTATTTTATTATTTCAAACTGTGTTATCTTTGGCAGTTTTAATAGATTCAACTAAAGAGATAAGAACAAATTATGTGTTTTTACAACAGGCAGCTAGACCAAAGTCCCTAAAGGTACAACTTACCAAAGACAAATTTGGTAAGTTGTCTGTTATGTATGGACATAACACTGGCTTGTCCCTAGAGTTAGGTCCCTTTTTTATGCTTGAATGATTCATAGGTCAGTGTTAGGTGGCTTACAAAACAAACAAACAAAAAACATTCCGCTGGAAATGGTCAGGTACAAGAATTGGCCTGATAATGAGTGAAAAAGCAGCCTGTGTCCAAAGAAAAGCTTTGCAAGACCAAGCCTGTAGAACACAGGTATGGAACTCCATACCTTGAGGCCTCGAGGGCCGCTGTCCTGCTTGTTTTCCAACCAACCTGCCCTTTTAGCTTCTTATTGGCAAAGCACACCTGATCCAGGTATTCAGCAGCAGTAGGGCAGGGATATCTCAAAAACAAGCAGGATGCTGGCCCTAGAGAAAATAACATGAAACATCTTAGAAAGATGAGGGGTGACTCAGGGGTTTGGCAAAATACGCCATATTTCAAGCTAGCCATGTTGCCATTACATGTGATATGGAACCAACAATTGTTGACTCTAGCTTTGCCTGTTACAGGGAAAGCAGCAATGAGACAACTCCGAGAAGGAACAGGAAAGATGGCAGTGAGTACCGGCTAGTGAAAAATCGTCGCAGCCCACAAGTACCCGCTTCCATGCCAGGTAAGATAAGAAAATTAAATGCTAATTAAAAAGCGACATCAGCATAATTTAAAGATAACTATCAAAAGTCATCTGATAAACTCTTCATTTAGGTGGCATTGTTGTAGCTATCTTGGTCAGTAAAATGCAAAGAAATGCAAGAGATTTTGTCTTATTCCACGTCTATTCAAAGGCTGCAAACTAGCAAAGCAAATTCTGATGTTATTTAATGAATTGACCAATAATATGTCTGGCTATTGAGGGTCATGTCTGTTATTGTGTTATCTTAAGTGGTGGTTGGAAAATACGTCACTACAAACAAGCTATATTCAGCAGTCCTAGAATAGATGTCACCTGTTCATACACAGCGGCTTGAGGACCAATCAGCAGTAAACTTGGCTGTTTCTTTAATGATCTTATATTCTTTTATTTGAGTTATTGGTTGTGTCTTCAAACAACTCTATTTGATGCACACTAGCCTTTGAAATTGGTCTTTTTATGCGGCATAAAATGTGATGTGTATGGTACCTACCCCGAGAAGCCACTGTTCAAAATGCCAATTTATCTTCTAAAAGCTGATTTTGTACTTGCAAACACCCCAACAGTCTTTCTAAAGCGATATAGCGAATGCTGTAAAATCCTTTTCTTAGGTCTAGACCTGTTCCATATACTGATAATTCATGTTACAGCAGCTTTCATGACCCGTAGTCATTTTCAGCAGCCTTTGAGGGCAGTGTCTGTTTGCTGAGTCAGTGTGGAAACTGTCAAAAAAAACTAAATGATGTCACAGATAGGAGTTATTCTCCTAAAGCTCTCTCATGTCACTGGATTTTCTACCGTTTTTGGTGCACCCACCTACTTATGTCCAGTGCATGACCCTCACATGGTCACACATGTTTTCTTTCTTTTTTAAGGCTGAATGTTCTTCTATAATTATTATTTAACTGTGGTTTCTTTGTGTTTGTGTGAGTGTCTGCTTTCACCCTCGTGTACATGTGTGAAAACAGATACAGAGTAAGGTAATGTCAGACTTTCTGCTGACGTCAAGCTACCATCTCTTTCTGCACGTGTCTGTTTCCTATTCTGTCTTTCCACAGACATAAGCACCTGCACTTCAGCTCGAGATAAAACAAGATAAATCACAAGTCATACAGTAAAGCAAATCCCTCTTAGTCTCCCGCTGACACGCTCTTCCACAGGCAAAAAAAAAAAAAAAATCTGCTGATTCAATCAGTTTTCTTGATGGACAATCCTTAAAATAGCTTCTCTCCCTCTCGTTCTGTCTTTTTTATCTCTCTCTCTATCTCTCTATTTTCTTCTCCTTTTTCTGTGTTGCTAAAACACAAGCAACACTCTGTTTCCAGTGTTCTGCCATCATGTAATCACCGACGCCTTTCAGCTTTTCTTTCTGTACACATTTGTGTACATTTGTCACACACACAGCACTCATACACACATGGGTCTGGGATGCATTTTTATCACTGAACAACAGAAAAAAACCAAACACTGCAGATGAATTCTTTCAACTACAATATCAGTAGCATTTTATATGAAGTTAAAAGTCGAAGATTTAACAGATAAATTTAAGACAGTAAAATGCTGGCTGCATTTTCCTATACCCATTTCATTTTTTCAATGTACAATTATAGCAGCATCCAGAGGTGGCAAAGCTACACATGTTCTGCACTTAAGTAGAAGTACAGATATTAATGTTAAAAATACTCCAGTAAAAGTTGAACGAACAGGATTATCTTTCACGTGTTTCGGTTTAGGCTCAAATCGGTTTGACGTTTGAAGGTCCGCAGTGTGATATAATAACTCCACCCAAATCTGTCAGCAATGAGCAATGAGCCTGTTTTGAAAATGTAAGCAGCAGAAAGTACAGATATTTGTTTAAAAAGGGCATAAAAGTCAAAAGTAGTCATATAAATAAATACTCAAGTAAAGTATGGACACCTGAAAATTCTACATAAGTACTTTGTAGCATCTACTCTTACCAGTAGTATTTTATAAAAAGATAAGAGTCATAGTCAAGAAATGCTAGCATTTCTTAATAATGAGGGATGGGAATCCTAATAGTTTTGCTGGGTTTTTTGGTTAGAAATGAGCAAAAAAAAGAAACAAAAAGTGAAGGAATTGTGAGTTGTCCTATGTTCAGTCCATCCTTTAACCTGAATCAAAAATGTAAACTTTATTGTGGCGCATCTAACCAGTCACAATTATAGGTAAGTGTACTGTCAACAGAGGGAGTGATTTTACAAAGAAACAAAGAAAATATACTCTGAGAAAAGCTACAGTATTAATAAAGTTTAGCTTATTTGAAGTCTGGTGAAAGCCAACACAAATGCTTACTGTGTACTTTTTAATATCACAGCTCTGTCATTAAGAAACAGGAGGATCTGATTAAAGAAATAATCAACAGAATTCAAATGTAGGCTTAGTCTATGTGCAGGTACAAATAGGTGTCCTGTTTCAGGGTCATATGTTACTGCTTATAAAATAAAAACGCAAAATTGTTTGCATCAATGGGAAAAGTTGCATCTAAAAATGTGTTTTCATTACTGCTCATCGGGGTAATGTAGAGACGTTAAAACATTTTAGTTCCAGGAATGATGAGGCTGTCTTACAGAGAACTGATTTGTAAGTGTGCAGTGGTTTCTTACCCAGTGAGCTCTAGTATGAAACATACTGTAACCATCACTGGAGCAGGTTAGGCTGAAAGCATAAGTTACCATGCTGGTACGTGCCAGCGAGATGTAAACCACCTTTGTCCATGTTATTCTAGTGCTAGGATGGGTTTCTTTAGTATTTCATTAAAGATGTTCTAGTTGATTATCATCTCATTTTGCCACTGTATAAGGCACTAGTTGAAACCTAAAGTTGGACCCTTGGCACTGTATTGTGACTTCCCTCTGCAATAAAACATCTCTTAAAAATAACAGTTAGCAGCCATCCATCTCATCTCTGTAATCTCTCTTTCTCTCCCTCAGGGCCGTACTATAACCCCAGACCGAGGCAGCGCATCCCCCGGGACTTGGCCATGTGCGTGACTCCCAGCGGACAGTTCTACTGCTCCATGTGCAACTGCGGAGCCGAGCAGGAGACGGACTTCAGGCAGCATTTGGAGAGCAAGCAGCACAAAGCAAAAGTGTCGGAGCTAAGATACCGCCATGAGATGGAGAACCTCGGCTACAGCTAAGAGACACAAGAGGGGAAGGAAAGAGAACATGTAAAGAGTACAAGAATGCAGGGCAGGAAACTGAAAATACTGCCATACTTTTGAAGAGCATATTTAGTGGAGTGATTACATCAAGATCTTTTTGCACTTTATTTGGTGTATGGATTAAACACATAATCTTTCAATTTGATAGGAAATATATAAATAGAGGTGGCTGGTTGTGGCTCAGGTGGTAGATCAGATTGTCCACAAAGTGCAGGGTTGACAGTTTGATCCCTATTTCCTGATAGACAGCCCAGCTTTTCGTGTGGCATCTGCTCTGATACAGGAGGCTAAAATTGGATTCCATTAATCCTTGTATTGCTCTAGAAAGTGTGTATTTAATCAGCTCATAACATTCAGAGGAAATTGTAGATTTTTAATCTTAAAACTTTGAACAAAAAAAAAAATCTGTTTTCTAGCCACAGAATCAGACTACATTTTTAAGCCATTATCCTTTCTTATACTTTCTGCTCCAGTTCCTCCAAAGCTTTAAGTGGGTTACATTCTGACTCAGGGCACAGGTAAATGCAAAAGAAATGCAAAGAAATCTGAAAGAGGGGAAATCAGGGTTTTGCTTTTTTGGCAGAAAGTCAGGTGGACATGAGAAGAGGCTCAAGAAGCCTCAGCGAAGACAAAGATACGCAGAAAACTTGAAAAGTACAAAAATGCAGACAAGGTTGAGTGAGGGGGCAATTCCTTTATGTTACAAAAACTTGGGAAAACAACTACTAAGTTTTAGTTTGAGATGATTTTTTAAACTCTTACGAGTCATTTAGCCCTGCAGGTATTTTTTATAGGTCCTGCAGCAGGGACTGCAGGGGAAAACTTACAACCACAGAGCCACACGGGACACAAATTCAGCATCTTTACAACCAAACAGATGTAATAAAATCCAAAGCACTACTTGCTAATTTAAAAAATAAGCACAATGAACTTCACCTAATGAAACAGTGTTATATGAAACTGTGAGCCTTAGCTGACTTCCTACTTGTCCTGAGGTGTGTATCAGGCTGAAGGCTCTTGCAAGCCTTGCTGGTGCCTTTGGAGGAAGTTAGGCTAAAGAGTAAGCTTTGGCTAGCCATTTTGGCAATATAGTAAAAAACCAATCTGTCACATTGATTGGATTTTTCTGTATTCACAAATGTTATGTAAATATTCTTAATATTGCAGTATAGATGTAAATAGACTATAGTAGACATGAATCCTATTGATTATTTGATCAGTGTTAGCTCACCATCTCTTGTAAACTCTCATAATCTATTTAACAACTATCAGGAATCTTGTAAGTGTGCACTGAGTGAATGTCTTCTTTTTTGAGCACTGTATGTTTGTGTGTGGATTTCACTGTAGGCCCTCCGTACCACTTTGGATGGCGCCTTTGTAAGTAACTCTGGTACCGTCAGTTATGGTTAAAAAGCTGCTAGTCTCATCGTTTTTACTTTGGAAGGAAGGAGAACAGAGTGCCAGCAGAGGCTGCCCCTAAGGGCGAAACATGCTTTGATGACGAGAACAAGACAAAATTTTCCTCTTGAAAAACGCTCAAACGCGCAAACGCTTTCAAACCGAACGCACTTAACTCTAAACTTCAAATTGACTCGCAAATTGCAGCGCTCCTGGATGTTTCTGCTTGTGAGACATGTCATTTAATACTCCCAGTCTTGATTCCCAGAGGGAACGTAAGCAGGTTTTACTGCAGTGTGTGCAACGACTGCTAAATAGTAACACGGACTGTGCCGCAATGGTTTTATTTTGTGTTGCTTTGGCCTGTTTGTGTTGCTTTTTCCACATACGAGGAGATCCAGCTGTGTTCCTGTGTTTAGCCCGTTCTGGGGGAAAAAAAGTTATATAATTGAAGTTAAATTGGATTAACTGTTCCAGTTTAATGGTCCTGAGCCGAACACAGCAAGTTGTCACAAGGCATTCAAAGTCTATAGTCACATTTAAAATTGCTAAAAAAATAAGTACTAATAAAATGAGTCTTTTATGCTGATCTTCGCCACAGATATCAATGATAGTGAAGGGGTCACAAAATGTACATATTCAAGCAGAAAAGCTTGTCATTCAAAGCCCTTCTTACTAATCCTTTAAAATAGAACGGTGCTTTCCCCCCATTGTAACAGAAAAAGATTATCAGCATACACCTGTGTTCAAAAATCAATAATTTGTTATTGAAAAGAGAAGAAAAACCTCCCCTTTAAATCTGCTTTTGCGGAAAAAAACCATTCCTCAGTAATTAAATCAGTCTGATCAGTTCATATAATTAGATGAGCTGGAAAGCGGAATTGAAAGCAGCATCCTGGCCTTCTCTTTGCTTGGCTTTGTTTGCTGCAGGGAGAGGCAGCTGCTCACATCTTATATTTGTCTCCAGAGCACAAATACACACACTTGACCACACACTAGGATGCTCGGGGGAATAGCACTGTGAGAACAAAGCGCTGTGGCATTTTTGGGGATTAAAACGCAACAGCAAGGCAGAGCTAGAGGGACGTACAAGCAGAAGGCATTCAAATTAAAGTGCTCGCCTATTTATTAGCCCACCTTGCCGCACAGTTTAATGAAACAGGAACAAAAAGCCGTGGGTGAGCTAGTCTTGTGCGTTGAGGCAGAGTTGCAGTCTGTTAATAGCTCTCCTCCTCCTAGAAATAACACGCTTTGTCTTACATGAAAGCGCTGGGAGCATTACCTTTTATTACGCTGACAGGCTCTTGGACTCAAAATGAGAGTCACACTCCAGTGCAGCTATTGAAAACCTTCTGCAAGTGCAGGAAATGATAAGCTGGAGAAAACGAGGAGATCACAGGAAGCTAGTGGGCTCCTACAAATACAGCCTAAAGATCCAGACAGAAATGTTCATAGTGGAGCGTTTGGACCCCTTTCTGTGATAATTCCACCTGTTTTGTGGCTTTTTACCACTTAACATGAGGCACTGATACTTAATATTTCCTTGTTTGATAGTAAGTTTGTCGCGTAACTTCTGTATAAATGCTGCCCATTTACCATAAATTCAGATGGCAAATGGGCAGCATTATTTGTAACTCACACAACCTATTGATGACATTAAAAAAACATTAAACGCAACCTGTCTTTGTGCCACACACCAGCAAAGTATCAGCTGCCATCAAGATGCCCCAGAAATCCCTGGTCTGTGTCAAAACCAACACAAAGTGAAGTACTGGTTGTTTCTGGGGGAATCATGTGGCTCTCACAGGGATGTAGAGGTGAATTCTTTGACGGATAGGGATCGGTATCATCGGTATTACGCTTACACATACTGTTGTTATTCTGCATCTTATTCATTAACTTTACATTAACCCATGGTCACACAATCAAGTTAATTTCATGTGGGCTGTAGGCTACCAGCATACGTGACACACGTGGGCCAGTGGCAGGTGAACTAGTGGAAAACTGCATATTCCCGCCAACGTGTGCGAGATCTCTGTCGTTTTCCCCCCACAAAGATGACATTTGATGACCTTCCCTTCATGTTGAGTTTTGACACCTCAGTGTACATCAGGAAAGACGTGGTTGATGACCATTAGAACAGTTTGCAGGTTTTTCCAAAGGTAGCTGCACAGGCAGAGACCACCATCACTAACCTCTGATGCACACCCAGTCATTTTGTTCTATAAGCAGTCCTGAAATTTGACAGAAAGAGCTTCAGGTAGGCTTCTAAGGGATAAATAAAATGTCACAACAGTTGTGATTTGGCACTATATAAACAAACTTAAACGGAACTGAATTGAATTGAAATCTTGGAGCTAATGTTTAATTTGCTCTGGCAGAATGCGTCTGCCATCCCCCAACTTTCAAATAGATTTCCACCTGATCTTGTCTGTGCCAGTCCAATTACAGCTGGTTATCAACTACAGGGCGAGTTTGATGCACCGACTCACCCCTCTGAACGCTGTAATCACTTTACATTTTTCCCTCAACATGACGCCACACGTTGCTCTGAGTGTTTACAGGTCTAATTGCATCCAGGAGCATTGAAACAGACTCATTTGCATAAGCGCACGTCGTAGGTGATGCCAAGCTAATTATCTAGTATTGTAGAAAGGTTGGCGTTAGCTCCAGGTACAAAGGGCAGCGTGCACAGGAAATAATAGGAACCAATCTGTGTCAGTGTGCACGCACCGATCGATATGTCACACGAGTCGGGCCTCAAGAGGATTTACAAGGACTTAAAGTGTTTGTAATCAACATTTGATTCTAAAACGTCTGTTTTCTTTTCAAGAGCTTAAAAAATGACAAAATTATTGCGTAGCAGGAAAATCTCAGAAGCAGAAGGGTCTTGCTGAAAATAAACGATTAAGCCTGAAAAAACGTGGCAAACACAATTTGCACTTAATGAGCTGAAACACAGCAGCCCACCAGTTAAGTGATCCTTTTACACAAGACTATTTTTGGAAGGATATTGTAGCGCTGAAACGTTTTTATGTTGTTTTTTTGTTGTTTGCCTTTTGGGGTTTTTGCATCAGAGGATTTCTATTAATTGGACAAATGTTTCACACAGACAAAGGCCAAAAACGTAAATAAATAAAAGCACTGTGGGAAATAAATGTATTTACATCAACATATGTCCATTAACCAGTACAAATGATTTAAATTGGACTGTTTAGTTATTATTTAGTATGTTAATGTGCTGAAACAGTTACTATCTGGGGCACTGTATCCATTTCTATTCTATGTTTACTTGTTAGAAACTATAGAGAATGTGAGTACAATATACTTAATAATTATTGGTTTCACTTATCTATTTGCGGCTCTACTTCAGCAGCACAGGTTAATAAGTTAAACTTCAGTGCTTCGCAGTAAATGACAGAGTGTGTTACGTATCGCACTGTATAAAATGTATCTGGTTTATTTTGTGCATGAGTACAGTCATACCTAATAACTGTTAAGATCTTTCTACCACAGGCTGAGACTATAAGGCTGCTGTTCAGGAGTATTTAATGACGTTTACACAGCTGGTTGTTTGGAAATGTCTGTGTGCTGTGAGGAATCTGCAAAATGGTACTGGAAAAAAAAATCCCACGTTTGCAGTGAATATAAAAATACACTGATGTTTATTTAGAAAATGTGTTCTACCATATGTTGTTTAGTCTTTGTTGTCATTATTTGCCTCTAATGAACTCCTTATGCTAAAATCTACGAGGTGAGAAGCCAAGCTGTTGCAAATGTGTGTGATATTTGTCATTTCTGTGTTTTATCCATGCGCTGGACTGTTGGACTGAGCAGATGAGGGTAGATGGGCAACACTGTGCGGTTAGGTAGAAACCCTTGACTCAAATTCTGCTTTTCATGCTGAATTATATGGTGGCCCCCCTATATGGAAAAGTTATATATATATTAATCTTATTAAGTTTGTATCTGTGTTTAAATGAAAAGCATACAAGAGTGAAAACAGATATAAGATCCCTAGAAAAATTGTATAAATGAAACCTGTATGTTTTGGATACTTCCTAAAACAATATATGAAAGTGGCCACTTTTATGTGTAAATCATATAAGCCTTATATGATTCACTATATGAAGTAGGCCCCATCTGATGCAAGTCTTTTATAAGTTTTTTCTATTCCTTTTCCATATGGGCCAGAAAGGTCAAATGCCCTGCAAGTTAGGAAATCAACAGCAAATAGAAAAAAATAATACAAAAGCACACAAAACACACAAATGTTGAATAAAACACCAATAGAAAAAAACTGTAAAAATTCACAACGGAAGTGTTTTTGGGAAGACAAGAACATGACCGAAGATCTGAAGAAGTGACAGAAATCAGAAACATGTGAAAGACTGCACTGAGACCTGTTTACAAGAAGTGAAGGATTCTTATGAGGGAGAAAAAGATCCAAGTAATGTGTGTTTAATTGAATGACTCATATAACACTGTAGCTGCATGTTGGCTATTAGCTTTTATTGTTAGCTGGTCACTTCTGCAGTTGGTCCATCACGTTATTGTCTCCTCAAAACCCCTTCAAACTGCTTCCCCCTTTTTTGTTAAGGTTTTGCTGCGTTTTTTCTATTTCCATAGTGTTTTCTTTGGTTTTACTGATGTGACTGCAGAATTAGGTGAACTGGAGTGTCTAATTTTAAAGACACCATGTTAATGGGCACAGAACAGTTTGCTCAGGTCAGGTCAGGTCAGGTGTCTGGATAGAACTAGATCCAAATGGATGGCTTACCATGATCTGAAACACTTTTTCAGTTTAGCTACACATACAGGCACACAGTCGGGATTAGTTAGCCATGCTCACCAGTGGTACTACGCCATTGATTTTCAAATGAGGGCAACAAACACATAATAAGGATTCTTCACAAAAAATGAGAGACATTTCTACTTGTTTTTACAGCTGGATTTCCAGAGACAGTAAAAGTTTTGTGAGTGCTTTTTTTTATTATTATTTTTTTTTTAACTTTCATTCTGAGACTTTGATTCAACTCTTGTGTCTGTGCTATAGATCCAAGAGGTAATTAAATTAGCCCAACATACAAACAGCTCCCCAGGCTCTGTTCAAGCTCCGTAACCCAACACCTCTAAAACTCACTAATTACTACACACACACGCTGCTGTGCACACAGTCTCCTTCATGCTTTTTGTGATTTTAGACTGACTTATGTAGTGGAACTACATTTTTGCCAAACTACTTTTAATCACAGTTTTCTGCAGCTCTCTACTCTGACGGCTTCCTAACAGCTCACGCTGACAGCACTCTGAGTACACATCAGTTCCAGACTGTGGTTACAGCCCATAACTCCCAATGAAACCACACACAGTTAAGGGTCTTTCTTGACCTTTAGCTGTTGTAAGCCTTGGGGAAAACTTATTTTTAAGAAGATCTTTCACACACCCCACACACACACCTTCATTTATAGTGTGGGGTCCCCCAAACCTCCCATAATGCTCCTGTAATCTCCTTGAAAACCTCAGCATACTTTTAGTGCCTCTGAAGAGTGTTGCCAATATACCACTGACTGACTAAATGGATGCCTGAACAACTTCTGTGTGTGTGTGTGTGCGTTTGGGGGGGGTCTGAATAAATGTGGCGATCACTATAATGGATCTAAGCTAATAATTATTACAGTGAATTCATGTCTCAAGCTTTCTCTTCCACGACCCAGCTCCTACCGCTCCAGGGGAAATAAATGTTCTGTTAGTTGATGCTGTTATTGACTCACAGGGAGAAGACGCTCCTCCATAGCCTAGTTTCCACTGCACTGATAACCAGGCCTTACTCACTATCCTTGATATTACTTCTGCCAGGAAAGCTGTTTCTGCGCCCCTGGTATTGTTTATCTGTCAGCGGGATATCACAAAAAAAGTATGAACAGATTGCCGGAAATGTGGTGCACAGGCCGTTAGCACAAGTCGTTAGCTTTCATCAAGGATGGGATGGCCATTTGATCTGTTCGTTCTTTTGTTTTTTGTTATTTTTTGTTATAATGATTTATAAAATGGCGTTTTTAAAAAAAGTTTTACTCTGCATTAAAACAGCGATATTTACAATTCATTATGGTAAATGCAAGGCTATGCAGTGCTACTTCACATCATTGCATCAGTGGTCCTAGAAGACTCAAGAGGGATTTGCTTCAAACTGACAGCTCAGCACACGTCTGACAGTCAGCTCAGTGAGACATCAATATGAATCTGACTGAAACAACAACCATCACTCAGGGCTGTTATTGGTCTTTGGTTCTGATGTGTGCGTGCAGTACTGTGCAAAAGTCTTTAGCAACCCCTCTCTTTAATGTTTTGCTTCCAAGGAGCCAGCCTTTCATGTCAGTTTTAAAGTGGTCTCCAGCAACAGTTCTCCAGGCTTTTTTTCAAAGCTATCCTTTGGACAACTTTGAAACTACTACTACTGAAAAACCGACTAATCACAGCATGGTGTGCAGTGTGTTCTCAAAGAAATTGAGGAAACTGGGCTAATGGAGGACAAAAGAAGATGCAGGAAGCCTAAAAACTGTCTACAGCAGATGATCATTACCTGAAAGTCATGTCCACAACATAAAATAAATGCAGCAAAGACCTGAGAGATATATCTGGGGCTGCAGATGATCCATGAAAGCCTCATCAGTAATTAAATTCAATGAACTGGCCTCGCCAGTTGACAGACCTCAATATTATTGAAGCATGATTAAAATACACAACATATTTGCAGGTGTTTTAATGAATCAGCGCACCTGTGTCCCATATTTCTAGCAAAATATTAAGAAATGAGGCATGACTCAAGACTTGTGCTGCACTGTATATGCATTTCTTTTTACCTTTTCTGCACGAATAACAGCAGAAAGTCTGTAATTATAAAGGAAGTAACACAAATCTGGTGCGACTAAAGGTAGGTATCTGCAGAATTACTGGAACTGAATGCGGGCAGGACTAATGAAGTTTACAAAAGACACAGAGAAGTCATTGTTGGTATGAATTCATGATGCTTTATATTATATTTTTATGTAATAATAAAACTATAAATAAATAAATAATATACAAAATCCCCAATGCAAGGGGTTAAAGTTGTCACAGTGACAATTTCTTCTTTGTTTACAAATGCATAAAGTCAACTGCCAGCTTCTTCCTTGATCTCATATTGTCCCAGAGTTGTAATACATGTCAGTTATAACATCTGCTAATTGTTCTATGTGAAGAAGATTAAAAAATGAAATGAGCCGTTGCCTCACAGCAAGAAGGGGTTAGACTCCACCATCTCACCGGGGCCTTTTTGTATGGAGTTTGCATGTTCTCCTGTGCTTGTGTGGGTTCTCCCTGGGTACTCGGGCTTCATGCAGACATGCAGTTAGTCTGTCTCTTTGTGTTATCTGGTGACCTGTCCAGGGTGTCATTTTGAGGTCTGTGTTGCCTCCATTGTCCTCACCTGATTTATTTTTTTACCTGTTCAGTTCCAGGAAAGAAGATTTCTGTATTATTTACTCACCATGCAGTCCTTCTCCTCATTTTATTTGAGATTGTTTTGTTAAATGACTGCTCTCCATAGTTCAGTAGAAACATATAACTTGTCTTTTATAGTCCTTGACATGATTATTTTCTGAGTGCCTCTTCATTTGCTGTTTTTCTCTCAGAAGAACCACCAAGAGGCTTGTCAAGTACAAGTGCAGCAGGAGTTCCAGGCCAGGGCTCCTGCTGCAACAGTTTGCCTTAGAAAAGCAAAGTGTTGTTTAGACATTTATGAGGAAGTGATGACCTCCCCCTGGGGTGGAAGCGGGATTTTCCTGGAAGAGACACAGAAAGTCAAACATGCTGGCCTGATATACGAGACATCTGTAGATTTCCAGTTGTATGCAGCAGTGGTCTTTGTTCCAGTGTTGTGACAGAACAGTGCAAGAATGGAGGGGGACGTTTCAAAACAGGAAGTTGGTGAGTGTGAAGAAGCCAAATGTTCAGGATCTACCTGTAGCCTGCTGCTGCAAGGGAAATGAGACATGCAGTTCAAGGGTTATAAGCTTTTCTCTTCTTCGCCACTATCTGCTACACAGACTGACCTCTGTAGAAATGAAGTATACAGGACCGCTATGAGCCTTTTAACCTGCTTACAGACTACTGTTCTCGACCTGTTTGTTCCTAAGGCACCATTAGAGATTAAACCAGATCATCATGGCACGCCGTAATGATTGTAAACACATATTAACCAATCTCTATTAGTGTAGCCTTGATATTACACAAAATTGGAGGTGTCAGACACAATATTCTAATGGTCTGGTATGAACCGGATGATTTAATAATAAAAAAAAATGTGTGCATGAGTCTTGAGACCCACATGTGCCAAAATGAATTAAACAAATACATGAATCAAAAAGTAAGTAAAGAAAGTAGCGTCTTTAATTTATTAAAATTTGAAATAAATAATTATCTTTTAAATGAAATGAATTGACATTTAATTGTGTATTCATATATATTTTTCATTTATCATTTTAATGAATGAATTACACATTTATTTAATTATTTAATGAATCTTAACTTAATCTTTTGGAGTAAAAAAGGCTTTTTCCAGACTGCTGGAACTGTGGCTATAGGTAGTAATTACAACCACACGCTTTATACATTACTTGAAAAACAAAAACAGTGGGTTTACTGACAGTGAAGACAACAATGAGCTACAATTATAACTAGGGAGAACATGTTTTACAGGCACATAGTGAGGACCTTATGCTGTGATTTTACATATGCAACAGTGATAAAACATGAGGTTAAGTCAAAAAAGAGTAGACGAAGATTAATAATTAATATGTACACTGTAGATCTCAGAGAATCTAAGAAACAGCTGCAAGAACGTCTCATATAGAAATATGTGTATAAGATATTCTACATTACAGGTTTGCTATTGTATAGTTTTACAGAGGATATTTTCCTGAAGTGTTTTTATAGCATCCAGGTTAAATAAATCAGTTCATCATTTGTTAAATTCATGTATCAATTTATTGAAAATAACAAACAAACAGACTGTTTTACATATTAGCTTTTCTAAAGTTACCAAAAGGAACTTGTCATGTTACTGCTTTGTCATTCTTGTTGTTTAGCGCCCTCTGCTGACCATGATACAGTATGACATGTCTGGGTCAAAACACTTCACAGGATGTAAATTTCTGTTTTTTGTTTCAATCAGATCTCATTTCTCTTTTAATCTTTTTAAATAAAACTGATTTTAATGTGACAAAATGATGGGCTGCTGGTGAAAGTAGCGGAAGCACTGGGAGGCTATTTTCGGTGGTTCTCACAGACATATTCTTGTAAGTGCGTTTTTCCATTTTTTGTTGTCAGTCTGAGAGCGCAGCACCAACTGAATTCCTGTCCACACTGAGTGCATAACATGTGGTCACATCCTCCATTCTTCTGCAACATGAAACACAACACGTGAGCAGGCAAAGTCACATGACTTCAAAACAGCCAGAAACTCTCCGTGCGCACATGACTAAATACCTCGATTCTGCTGAAGCAGTGAGGACAGCATCTGCTGTTGTTGGCCAACCAGGTGTCATTCAGATTACTTTCCAGCATTACCAGCATGTTACCATATCTGCTCACCAGCAGGCGTTTCCTCTCCTTACTGCCATGTTTATAGTCATTCAAGAGAGCACTCAACCCCTCTGAGAGACACAGATAGCAAAGAGCACAAAACAACATTTGCATCAACACACAAAAAGCCTTCAGTGTAGGGTTAAAGATTAATCAAACAAAGTGCTACTATTAGAATCGGATCAAATAAATATATTTTTTTCAGTCGCATTCGTGACTTGTAAGTGCTGTAAAGTAATCTTACACCTCTACAGAGGCTGCTGCACTTGGATTGATGCTGTTGAGTCCTGCACTGACACGAGACACAATACTGGGACATCTCTATGTTGATTCTTGTACTTCCTGCTTTGAAATGACTGACTTTATGATTTTCTTTGAAACAGGACAACATTCACACCACTCGTCCTGTGACTGAATATTTTAACATTAATAACCAGTACACCAAAAAATTATCAGTTTAAAAAACATACTTGGATTTTTAGTAAACATAAGAGATATCCACATAGTCATTGAAATAGTGTGCCTTTGTGTACCTTGTGACTGTGGCAAGTCTAGGCTTTTTAAAGCGGTGTGCAATGCATCTCTTGCATGTTTTTTCTTGGTTTCACACTCTTCTAATCCATGGTAGGTCATTCTGCACGTGACGCAGAAGGCAAAGCCGCACTCAGAGCAAAGCACTGCATTGCTGGACTTCTCCAAAATAACAGCAGAGCCACAGGATGTTCGAGGACAGTACGTCACATCTGCGAGACAAAAACATTTATTGAAAAAGAGCTAAAGATGTTCTTTCTGTCTGGTCTAATACAGAAATGTAATAAATACATTCCAATCAGTGTATGAAAAACTTTACGACACACTCAGTTTAACAGCAATAGAAACAGACCAGACATGCTGTCCAAAGTGTTCTGCAGCAGGAGACGGTCATAGCGGCTGAACAGCTTCTCCCCTACCAGACTCTGCACCTACAAACACAACAGAGACGAAAAAGCAGAGACACAAAGTGAGGCCGAAATTCCTCTGTCCTTGATCCTTCTACCTGTAGCTATTTTTAACAGCTTTTAAAATGTGTTTTGATATTAGATGAAAGGACCAAACACTACAGTTGTTGAAACCATTCTGCAGGTTGAAGGCTGCGTGTAGCTTCTACCTGTGCAGGTGTAGGGGCACCAGCGCAGTCTGCCTGAGGACAGGTGACATCCCGGACGTTCCCCTCTGTGATCTGAACCGTACAGAACTCGCAGAGACAGGCCCGGCAGAAGACGTGGCCACACGGTGACAGCTTCACGCACTCGGACCCGAGCCGGCCCATAAAACAAACCCCGCAGTCAAAGAAAGTGGTGGCAAACACTTTGTGTTTCTGGGCCGCATCATAAATCAAAATGTGGGACAGCAGAGTCTGTGATGGAGATAAAAAGAGACCAGAGAGGGTTTGCTCTTCACTCTGAGGAGAATCTGTGGGCTGGACCGGCAGAGAAGCAGCTCCAAGTTCACTTGGATCTAACGTGCCTGAGGAGGTAGAGGGAAGCAGCGATGAGAGAGAAGCATCTCCTTCATTTAAGAAATCTTCCCGGACACTTTGATGATGCTTGGATTTCTCTGCAGATGAAGAAAGATCATCCTGGAGATCAACATTAAACTCTGAGGCTTGGAGGATTGTCACATCTGGAGTGTGTGTGGTTTGGTTTTGGAGTGCAGGCTCTGGAGAAAGAGCTCTTTGATAATCTGAGGTTAGATCACTCTGGCTCTGGTGAGAGTTCAGATCATTCTGGTCATGCTTGCAGGAGTCTAAAGCCGAAGCTCCCTGAGAGTCTGCGCTGCTCCCGTCTGAAGGATTCTCCTGAACTTCCGAGGATGGTACAGAGAACTCTGGCTCTGAATTGTTCTTTGGTTCTGAGAGTTCAGCATCGTGTTGGTCCTGGTTATAATGCAGGGTGCTGCGTTCATCAGGAGGAAGATCCAGCTTACTGTGGATGTTCAGGAACCTCAGAGCATCTTCTCTGAGAAACTGCACCCAGGAGAAGAGCACCACAGCTCCCCCAGTGGCTTCATAGAGATCAGCGAGATGAGCACGCAGTGCAGCCAACTGTGGAGGGAGAGGGAGAATAGATTGTTGTCATCTTTACTGAGCCTCTACAATGTCCTGTGAACCTCTCACACACTGGCAGGCTGAACATATGACCAACAATGACTTGACTGCTGATTACCTGTGTGTGAGTCAGCCAGCTGCAGGTGAGGCTGAAGGAGGGAGGGGAGGAGGAAGGGTAGTCTTCAGGAAGCCCAAAGTTCAAAAGCAGCGGTGGAAGGAAGGAAATATCATACTGACGCAGACTTTCACCTTAGAAAGAAAAATACGAGCTCATCAGATGAACTATTCTCTTTCTGTAATGTTTGTTTATTTGTTTTTAAATAATTTGGGTGTATTCGACAGAAAATATTTGATATATTCTGTCACATGAACACAAATGGCAAAAGCTATAAATGATGCTTGATGACATTAAGCTGTTCAAAGGTATATTTAATATAGATATATTTAATTCATACATCATACTTCCCATTTAATGCCAACAAAAACATGCTCATTAAATTGTTACGGGCTCGCCTAATGCAGAACAAGTGTTTAACTCATTTTACATCATTGGCTACATAAAACCCATTTTTATCTTAAGTAGATGATTAAGGCTGTAACAGTAAAGGTGCTTCCTAATATTCCAAACCAACATTTTCCAAAAACATCAGATCGGACCTTTTCGGTCCAACAGGGGCGTGTTTGACAACCCCGGCGCCTCTGATTTACCCTCTCTGAGAGCCACGCTGAAGCCGACAGGAAGCTCGACACATACTCGGATTTCTCCGGCAGACTTCGACTCGTCCCGAACAAACTCGTCCGCATCGAAAATACTCTGGAGAGCGAGCAGCTCGTCTTCCTGCTCCTCCAAGTCCTCGGTCATCTCTTTCTCCTCGGTCTGGTTTTGTAAGAAGCCTTCCTTCTCTGAATACGTTTTCCTGCTTCTTGTTGAGGCTGAGGTGACTCTGGGTCACACCAGCCTGTTCCTGGTCCTTGTTTGTCCGTCCCTCTGACTCATCAGCGTATGATGACGTATGAAACAAAGTACAGGCAGCAACCTCAGCCTACTGTAAACCTGCTGCTGATGAAAACCAGTCTAACAGGCAATTCAGCATGTATCATTACGAGCCTTTAATGAGCCTTTCTTTGCACAAATAGTCTGTGTTATGATGTTACTGGGAATGTCTGAATGATGCATCCAAACAGGGATTTTACAAAATGATTTTTTGAGTCTATTTATTTGATGTATCAAATGCAAAATAACCGACATGGAGAGTTATTTTGCGATTAAGATGTGACATAAAATTATATATTCAGATGCTGAAGAGAAGAGTCCATCCATTAGTTGGATCTCAGATTTAGGGATAACAGTGGAGTTTCTGTCCTATTCATGACACAATGGATGGTCTTGAGAGTGGGGAAAAAGAGCTGCTCCAGCTTTTGTTTTGTTTTTAACCCTCAGGATCATGATTTGTGATAGCAACACCTAAATAAAATCTAGTCAGGCTCTAAAGTGAGGAAGACATAACACTTATCTCCCCAGTCAGTAGGCATATATTACAACCTAAGGGTGGTGCTAAAGAAAAGTTACTTATAATGAAATATTCAGGGTTTGATTTTTTCCTATAGAAAGTTGTTCCATTAGTGTTGCGGTTCACAATTCAGGCTAATGCGTGAGAGATCCCCAGTTTGAAACCAGGAAGACACAAATCTAATGAGACACGAATTATTTGTGATGCTACTTTCACTGACAGTAAGGCGAGCCTTTAATACTTCATGAATGTATAAGTAACAAGAACTGCGCAGACTGGCTAAGTGAAAAACAGAAGCTATCATCATATTCATTAGAATGACGTTAACTATAAAAATTTAATCTAAGGTCCATTTGCTGTTTTTTAAACTGTCATCTATACCCTTGTTCCTCATCATAGACTGAACTTTGATAGACCACATGTGGCATAACTGTCATGCTTCACCTTTCTCATGAAACACTGTTCTTGACAATGACAATAAATAAATAAATAAATACTAAATAAATACTAAATACTCAGCCAGATATTATCATGGGAATGAAGAACATGGGCAAAAACATTTATTTTGACAAGACAGTGACCTCATTTTTTATATATTTTTTTAAATTTTATTTAAACTTTTTCTCTTGAGCCGCAGGGACTGCACTTGACAATGACAAAGGTAATCTGATTCAACAGCACAAGTTAATAATAACACAATTTACAGTTAATGCTATTTTATATTGTAATCTGACAGCTACAAATATGAGAAATATTATGGCACAAATGCTGCCACCACCATTCAACCACATACAGTGATGTGATCTGAGTGCTTTGTTAAATTAGGTAGTCAATATTAGACATAATGAAACAGAAATGTTAATATCCATCAGTTGTGGCTGTAGTTTTCCCTCAGATTGAGTGGATTTTGGCTCTCCAACTTTTTCTCTGCCTTGCTCAACAGCTTTAGTTCTCTCTGGGATTTGAACTGGACACTCAGTGGCTTGGGGGCTGTTTTGGATTTCAAGATGGCAGACAAAGCCCTGGGACTTCGTTGGGTTTTTGACACAGCACTTTTCTGGGCACTGTCAACAGATGCTGGAAAGAAAGAAATACAGTATTTACATGCTCTATTCTTCCAAAACTGAATCAGCATTTCACAAATTCTCTGTATCATTAATTGTTCTCTAAACATCATTTTATTATTCAGATAAGTGATTCATATATTCAAAGCACTTGTGAAAAAATGTCATCAAATATTTTAAGGCTGCTGAAGTTTGGCTCTAACTGTTGGAAGGAGGGTCTCTGACTCCCACCTGATACCTGGACGCTCTCTTTCTTGTGTCTTTCTTCCCAGGAGTTGAGCTTGCAGGCCCTGGAGCAGTAGGAGACCTTGTTGCAGCGCCTGCCCGGGGTCAGATTCACAGACACTGAGCGACCGCAGTGAAAGCAGAACTTTAACACTGGTTTCCTGAGAACAGGTTTACACGAAAAGAGTCACAAATAAGTTACTAGAAACTGACATTAGTTGAAGTAAAAGTTTAAATGACAGACAACAGGAAAAAGGAACTAGAGCAGCGCCTTACTGTAGATGAATGTGAGTGTATGTGTACCTGTGCTCTTGTGTTTCCTCTGGTAGGCTTTTATTTCTGGCAAGAGCCTTGTTGGAGGAAAGGTCTCCTGCCAATCATGCAGTACAAATGCACGCACGCACACACGCACATGCACGGACACACACTCTATGATTTAGAGGCATATTCAATAATAAAAGGACAAGTGCATTACACCAAGTATCCAGTGGAAGCTATTCTCTCTATATTACCAGTTTCCCTCTCAGCAGCAACCTGCCTCATCAAGTCTTCCATCTTGCTCAGTAGCTTTTGCCGTGCTTCGAATATTTTTCTCTCCCGAATGCTCAAAGCGTGGAAAGGAGTATAAGCAATATGTGAGTCCTAAATAGGAGCATAAAGGCAGACAGGAGTATAAATATATATATAAAAATAAAACTCTAAAAAGCCTTCTCACTCAGCCCCCGTGTATACCAGCATGGCCCTCCATGATTAACATAAAATACTGGATGAACCAGTAAGGTGCAACACTGCCAGTACCTACAGCTGATAGTCACTGGACATTCTTCAGCAATTCACATTAGATTCATTTAATGTAGTATGGCTGGAGTGTTACCTGTTTGAAGGAGTAGCGTGCATAATCGACTGCAGTTCCAACAATGCCACACACTGTAACTGGCATCAAGATATCAGCTCCAGCCTTAGTTAACGTGTCCAACTAAACCAAACAAAAGCCGTACTGATGTTAGGAAAACTTATTTTCTCTGAAAGCTGAACAAAAGTGACTCATTTGAAGTCATTAAGAACACATTTATCATTGATCGCTGCACAAAAAAAGTACAAATGTTAATAAATTAATTTTTAAAAACGTTTCGTCGTCATTATGTGTTTGTGTGGGTACCAGCTTAATTCTGTGCCCAACTAAGTGGTAGTTGATGTTGGTGAGGGCACAAAGCGCGCTGCCCACCCTCCAGCCCAGGGGTAAGTTGAGATCTGCACCTCCATTCAACAGCTCGTCTACCGCCTAAACGAGGAACAACAAATAGTGTGGGACAAAGAGAGGTTTGGCTCTCACGTGCATGTGTGAGTGTGCATGCACAACGAGGTCGTACCATTTCATTGCCACTTGCTATAGCCAAGGAGAGAGGTGAGTGGCCGCTCCAGAGAAGGTCTGTACTGGCTCTGTGGGAGAGCAAGATGGCAACCACTTCACTGGCATTCTGGGAAGGAAAATAAAGGTGTTTTTTTTTTTACCTTAAATATTCATCAGTTCTCCGCACTTTGCTTTGATGCAGCAGTAACGTAATCATTAAATAGTGGTGCTGTGTTTAGCTGTGACTGTATGCATTCCGACCCTGTAGTCACTTTCTCTCTGGCAGGCAAAATGTAGAGCGGTGCGGCCTCCTTCTTTGAGATGTGGGCTGGTAGTTAGTGTTTCTGTGGCCTTTGTGGAAATCTATAACATATATAAGTACATAAAAAAGAAAAAGAAAAAAAAAGGTTAACTAACACAAACACATTTACCTCTAAAACCCAGGACTCTAAAACCTACACACCTTGTCTGGTTCGTAGATCTCGTCCTGGTCGCACGCCCGTACGTCTGGGTCGGTGATGGCGTGCAGCAGCAGCTGTGTGATTCTGGGACCTGCTGGACCTGGCAGTGCTGCAGCTACATGCAGGGGATACAAGCCTTTCCTCTATACAAACAAGCAGATTTTCAGGTGAGTTTAATGTAGGTGCTTTTTTTTTTCTTTCTGTGTTTGTGGATTTTTTTTTTCTTTTGTGCCTGTACAAAATATTATTTAAATTTGTTTAAAAGTTGAGCTCCTGCCTCTGGTGGAAGAGGGATGTCAGTGCGAGCTCCGCACAGCAGCAGTTTCCTCACATTCTCGGTGTCAGCTGCCATAATGGCTAAAAAGAGCACGGGCATGGGGATCCTGGCTGCGTTGGGATCAGCTCCACGGTCCAACAACAGTTTCATGGTGCCCAAACGAATGCGGTGCCTGCTCAGACAGAACACACACAGGTTACTTACACTGATCAAACATAACATTATGGCCACCTGCCTACCCATATGGAAAAGAAATAGTAAAAACATATATGATTTACTCATGAAAGTGGCCACTTTCTCATTACTTTCATATATTTTTTTAGTAAGTATACAAAACATACAAGTTTCATTATATAATTTTTCAAGGGATCTTATACGTGTTTTCACTCTTGTATGCTTTTCATACAAGTTTCATACAAGACAGATAAAAACTTTATAAGATTTATATATATCTTTTCCATATGGGTAATATTGTCCCGGTCCCCCTTTTACAGGCAAAACAGCTCTGACACATCGAGGCATGGACTCCACTAGACCCCTTAAGGTGTGCGATCTGTACCAAGATGTTAGCAACAGATCCTTTACCTCCTCTGTGTTGCTAGGTGAGGTTCCTATAGATCTGACTTGTTTGTATAGCACACCCCAAAGATGCTCGACTGAATTGAGATCTGACCTCCAACTTGTTGTGCTCCTTAAACCTTTCCTGGACCATTTTTGCTTTGTGGCAGGGTGTAGCCATCAGGGCGTACCGTTTCCATGAAAGGGTGTAAATGATCTGCAACAGTGTTTAGGTAGGTGGTACATGTCAAAGTAACATCCACATAAATGGCAGAACCCAAGACTTCCCAGCAGAACACTACTCAAAGCATCATACTGTCTATGCCAGCTTGCCTTCTTCACATAGTGCAGCCAGGAGTTTTCCAGGTAAGCGACGCACACACAGAATAAATGTTCTTCTCATGCTCACGTGTCCATTGTTGGTATTTTCACCAAGGGTGAGCATGAGCACTCTGACTTATTTGCAACTTACTAGCAATAACTTTTTTGAGTACCTGGTCTGTTGGATCAGCATTTGCTCCCCACATGCATCACTGAACTTTGGCGACCCATGATCCTGATGCTGGTTCACCATGGTTCCTTCCTTAGCCCACTTTTGGTACATACTGACCACTGCAGACTGGGAACACCCCACAAGAGCCACATCTGACCCCATCCTCTAGCCAATAAACGTTTGTCAAATTGGCTCACTTCTCCTTACGCTTGTCCATTTTTCTGCTGCTAACAGATTAACTTTGAGGACAAAATGCTCTCTTTCTTCCTAAAATATCCCACCAACTAACAGGTATAATTAAAAGATAATCAGTGTTATTCAGTGCGCCTTTCAGTAATCATAATGTTATGCCTGATGGATGTATATGCATGGTGAAACAGAACATCAGAGTGATCACTAGAGCCAGCAGCAAATTAAATACAAAATAAAAAGTAAATTGAGGCAGAAAGAAAAAGGACTGACTCTATTTTCATAGCAGCCATTTTGCGTACTGTCTCCTGCGTGCTGCAGAGCATGGAAACCCCTGTGCGACTCAGAGCTTCAGCAGCGAGCTGGATCATTTTGTCTGTGACTTGAATCTCGTAGCTTCTAAGACAACAGGTGGAGTCAAAACTCTGTTTTGAGGTCAGATTTTTGCCGTGCTGCAAAGACAAACACATTAACAGTTGTGAGTGAACTAAACCAACTCATCAAACCAATCACAGAGAAGCATCACTCCGCATTACTCATGAACCCTTGCTTGCTACCTTAGCTTGAGCTCCCTTCCACTGCACGGTGCCCAGTTTAATGTGACCATCCAGCACTTGAATGGAGCGTTCTACAAAAGACACGTCCTCTTTTCCACTCTCATCGCTACCCTCTATATCCTCCACATCTTTCTCATCCTCCTCGCAACTCTCCTCTTCCAGGTGATCTGTGCTTAACTCGTTGGTCTCAGCAGACTCACCCTGTTTGTCTTTCTTATCCCCCCTTTTAAATTCTCTTTCTGTATCTTCAACCTCACTTACTCCTCGTTCCCTTCTCTGATCATATCTGCTCTCTGTCTTTCTTTGCTTCCCTTTGCTCCTCATGCTTTCTGTCTCCTCACAGTGTCTGTCCTCTCTTTCCTCTGTCCTTGGCTCCCCCTGTGTGTGTTCAGCTTGTGCGACACAATCATTCAGTCCGACCCTGCGCTCAGAGAGGAGTTCACTGTCACTGGATGCTTTACGGTTGAGAAGTGAAATGTGTTCAGTTGGTTCTATTGATCTGAAAACACAAGAAATAAATACAGCAGTATTTTATCCAAAAATTCATAATCAGTTTTGTTGTTTGGCTTCATTTAGCAATGTGTGTGAATATAAATCATTAATAGTGAACAATGTGTGTGTGAAGGGACATTAGCTACAATCCTACTGGTCAGAGAGGTTGTTAATTAACGATGTGTCCATATTGAGGTCGACTTGGCTGATCTGGGAAAATAAATGTCAAGAAAAAGGGAAATTATCTGTGAGAAAACCATAGGTATCTGAGACGAGTTGAACTTTTGGTAAAACCCAAAGTCACGGTGCCTCGTGCTGGATCTTACTTGGTTTCTAGCAGGTGGTTCAGCTCCAGTGATGTGCAGAGATTGAAAAGGATAGTAGAGGACATGACACACAGCGAGGGCAGACATGCCTTCACAGTTCATCTTGTCAATATCAACACCCATGTCCAACAACAGGTGGATCACATCATTGTGGCAGTTTACCTGACAGAAACAGAATATGAGACATGAGACTACTTCAGATTTTAACCGCGGGCAAAATGTTAAAACCTTTTATTTTGCTGTGTTCAAAAATTAGTAATGTGTTACGGTGGCAGCGATCAGAGCTGTGTGTCCGTGCGAATCTGCTACATCAGGGTAGACTAAACCAGTCCTGAGGATCTGTGATACAGCGTGCAGGTCTCCTTTGGAGGAGTGCTGGATAAGCAATTCTGAACTGACTTCCAAAGGCCCTTTAGGACCAAAACTGTCCCTGTTCATAGAGAGAACGGCTGCCGTGTCCCAGCCCACATTTTCAGCCTGCAGCCTGAGAGACAAACACATGAAGTTCCACGAATGTTGCAGACTCACAGATCTAATTGTCAGTGTTTGGACCCAGTCTGACCTGTGGTTGTGTATGTGAGCTTGAAGGCGGGTCTGTAATGGCATTGTGGACAGTGGGTCTCTTGCATAGCCTTGGTAAGGATGAGCGTCCGGCTCCCACAGCTCGCCATAAAAATGTCGATCCAGCTCTGTCCTTCGACCAGGGGGGAGTGGCAAGTGGTCCCCATCTGTTGAGTAACTCTCCATGCCAGGTGGATAGATGAAAATCTCATCTAACAGCACATTTCTGTCTTCATCCTCCTGAAGGTGATGAGGTGTTAACTGATCTGCGTCATATTAACTCAGAGAGCTCATCCAATTATTCATTAAAAGCTGTGACTTACCTCAGAGTGTGTCCTTTTTTGTTGCTGTAGACTACCAGAGATAGACTGAGGTGTGAGAAGGGTACATTTATGGTAAGTTTAGATGTACGCAGTAAAATATTAATCATCAGATTTTCTGATGTAAACACTATCTGTGTTACAGCTGTGAAAGGGCATGACACAGCATTAAGGACTGCTCTTATTTCTAGCCTCTTATTTCTTATTCATTATTATTACTATTAGGTGACACAGCATGTACCTGAGTCGGGGATTTTGCAGTGACTGATGGATCCATGTAGGCAGAATATTCAGGAAAATTCTTCAGGCTAAATCTCTCTTCCAAAGGGGTACACAGCCTTAGCAGTTGGTCCTTGAGCCACAGACCCACATCCTCTCGCCCATCTGGATATTTGAGCACACCTGGACCAAACCTCTGATCCATGTGGTACAAGCCCTGAGAGGAGGGGAGAGGTGCGTTGTTTTATGATGTATCTATAATCTAAATAACGGTTCAGCTTACCTGAAAGACAGCTCCATCGGAGAACACTTGCTGACCATATCCCTCCCTTCTGTTGAGGTAGAACTTGCCAATGAACTTTTGGCCCGTGGGCCAGCAATACAGTCCATCTCCATGCTTGTAGTCTTTGTAGAAAGAGCCCTCATAGTACTACACCAAAGAAAACAACCCACGCGTGTATTTGTATCTAAATTACATTTAGCTTGGCTTTAAGGTGTTCACACCCTAAAAGCTAAGGGGTAGTAAATGCTCTAGTGAAACTGTTTAATTCTTTAATATGTCACACACTACCTCTCCATTTGTCCAGCTGTACCTTCCTTTGCCGTGTTTGAGGCCATTTATAGACTCTCCCTCATATTTGGAGCCGTCGGGCCACTCCTGCACACCGATTCCTTCTGATATCTCCCTCCCGACCCGAGCACCTCCGCAGTCGTTGCTTTGTCTAACTGACCCCGGTGTCGTAACCGGCTCCGCACCTCCTCGTCCCGCAGCCGGTGCCACACCTGTGAAGGTCGTCGACAGCATTTTACCCGCGTTCTCCCGAGTCCGGTTGAGGGCAGCGACAACTCACTTTAGCGACTAACTACAGTGTTTGTTTGGAAGCGACAACTTCAGGTCTCACAAGTCAGATTTGTGTTTTAACTTTGCAGTAAGCAACTGGTTGTCATGACAACAGCAGAGCTCGCGCAGGTGGAGAAGTGGGTTTCTCAATCTCACGCATGCGCAAGAAAGAAGGAAAACAAAAACATTTGCTCTGCTTGGTTGTACTTATGTAAAAATAAAGCAAATAAATACGTAAATAAATACATTTATTCTTATGAATCAATACACTTTTAATTTTTGGTTACAATGTGGACAGTATTATTATCTTTGTTTACCAGGGGCGGTAAACCCACATATGCAGGTACATATGGTTAAAAGGGTTCAAGTGCAGTAAGTATACATGTTTCATTTAAGTATAGTCTAAAACTTAATTATTTTCCGTAGCCCACCTAATTAACATTTTGGTTACAGAAAACATGTGAATTTTGATTTTATGTACTGTACAGCTTGTATAATAAATAAATATGTAGACCAAAAAATCCAGAAAGGTAAACAACATGGAACGGGTCATTTACAAACTCAAGTCTAACTTGTGTTTCACACTTTTTTGGTAGAAAAAAAAATCAAATTGTTACATGCTTGAATTTACACAAAATGCCAGAAATCTGCACTGTCATGAAGGAAAATGTACAACTTAATTTTTCATGATTTGTTGGGTTAACCCTCTGAGGTCCAAGCCCGCGGCCGAGGCTCTCCGAGGCAAAAAGTTGAAAATACCCCCCCCCCCCCCCCCCCCCCACACACACACACACACAAAACATATTAAGGATTGTACATTAACATAGAGCTGTTGTTGAAACCATACTGAATTTCACCATAATTCGTCATACAATGAGAACAGGACAAATCAACAATTGACACTGACTAAAATCTGTAACATAATGCATTGTTTGGAGTTTAGTCTGTTACTGTTACTATTTTTACAATTTCTTTTTTGGAGCAACTGTAACCCACATTATTTCCTTAGGAATTAATAAAGTATTCTGATTCTGATTGTTTCAGGATGACGTGCCATTATCCAATGACACATCTGCTTACCTGCATCTTTTGCTCGTTTCTCCTCCTCTTCTTTTCTCCTTTTTCTAAAATGAGCACCTGATGGCTTTGAACTTTTCTTGTCCATCTTCCATTGCTTTTAATTTTGCACTCCAGTATGAACACAAATCCCCCAACCCGAGGATCACCACAACATAATCTAATAGACCTACACCTTAGTTCACAGATTCACTTTGTCTAAGGTGTATTTCTAGAATTTCGCACAACCCAGGATTCAAATCATGAATATGATGGGCTTGGATTTACATCATTATGAATGAAATGTGCTCTATTTGGAAGCAGCCGGCCCCCTCCCCTTTCGACAGGTTGTGTGTGAGACTTTAAATCATCAAACTGTAAATTATAAATTTCAAATTGTTATTGATCCCTTTACCCCGAGTCCTAAAGTGTATATTTATTTTCTTACTCTTGTTTGTTTCCTTGCACTGCTATAACTGGAGCCTCATCCTCTCATCTCTCTATATACTGCACTGTATGTAACAGAGATGACAATAAAGTTTTACTTTGACTTCAGCAGCGAGCAGGCGCACCGAGGGCTTTCGCGCTCACTTTTCGCGTATAGAATTTCGAAAAAACATCGGTGCAAATTATAAGTCTGTATCATATTATTGTTGGTTATTAGATGCAGCTCCAGCCAGCCAGTGAATCCCCCGCCTTCCTGCCCTCTCCTCCCTGTGCCGCAAGCAGCAGGCGCACATCGCTAACGGAGGGCGCCATTACTCCCAGCAAATGGGCGACAGAAAACCGATCGGTGCCTATGCCATTCCCAATATGCGCTGGCATGACATCGGGTCAGCATGAGTATGAGCATTTTTTTTTTTTTGTGCGTTGTGCCCCGGGCAACCGCCCATGTCGCCCATATCTAAAACCGCTACTGCGCATTGTGATTTGCTTTCCTTTCATTATACATGTGGTGCAGGAGTATTTTACTCCTTTACAATATATAAAGAGTAAGACAGCAGGAATAAATAAAAACAGTATTCATTCAAGGGGGATTATAGACAAACAGGAGTATACAGAAAACAAAAGAAAGGTGTTTATTATTGTTCCTTATTATCAGTGCGTGTTCTGGTCTTATTTGGTTCTCTGTGTTTTCCCAGATTATTTTTTTCATGTTGATTTAAGTTTTACTTGTTTTCATGTTTTAGTTGTTTACTTGACTACTGTGTTTTGGTTTGTAGATATCATTGTGTTTTAATCCTCATCTTTTAATCCTCTGTATTCCTCCATGTTGACTTTATTCGTGTTCCTGCATTTCTGTTTCAGCCATGATGTTGTTCATTTCCTCTTTTATTTTGATACTTATTTGTAACTTGTGCGTTGTGTTTAATTTTCACTCCCTCCCCTAATTCATTGTCTTGACTATCAACACCTGCTTCTTGTTACCCTTCTGTTTCCACTCCCGTAGTTAGTGGTCTGTATCTCTTTCATTTTTTTGCCTTTGTGGTGCAATATGTGTACTCTGCCTACTTAAGCACCATTGTTTAATTCCTGATTATCTCCTAGTTTGTGCTTCCGGCTCTGGTTTAATCACTTTGCTGCTCTAGAGATGTTTTAAGTAATAAATTGCTCAAAAATGGTTCCTTTAATAATAACCTTAGGTTATTTAAGTGCTATGGATGAAAGAAACATGCTACATACATTTTTTCCTCCTTTTATCCTCTGTTGCTTCTGGACATCAGATCTTGCTAAATAACAGAAAGTGATGTAATGCAATGATATTCTTTATTTTATTGTGGATTTCTTGTAAAATTTCTATTTTCTGAACATCATTTTAAAAATTAACTTCCCACAGTTGAGCTTTTTGATTAAAAAGGAAGGTGAAAGCTCAGAGAAGGACATCTCAGGTTTTGAGAAACCTGAGCTGGCGCAAAATGACAACATATTAAGTTTATGATTGATAAGAGGTATTATGTGAGCTGTGCTTTGACATTTTCAAAAGTCTAGTGCCTATTTCGTATTTTAATGCAGTCACCAGTCTTGCTGCTTGTGGGCAGTGTTGTTCTGTTTTCATGTTAAAAACAATTTCAGCCAACCACTGTGCAGTACAGTGAGGCGTGCTCAGACCTCTACATTGGAGAAAGACCTCGACAGGACAAGACTCTGTTTACATCTGCATCTAAAGGATAAAGGTCACTCTTTCAAAGATGCCACGGTTCCGATTTTGGAACAAGAAGGCAGATGGATTGATAGAGAAGTAAAAGAAGCCATCACTGAACAGAGAGAGTGGCATACGATACCAACTGTCAGCCATCTACAATGCAGTCCCTTGCCAGGCCCCAAAACCCCAAGTGACATTGTTTATCCGGTGAGTAGGTCACATGATAGGGCGCAACAAGGTCTCATAGTGTTTTCACCTGAAACCTCTAGTGGTAACGACCTTTTTTCACACCTTGGCTCATGTAATGAGGCACATGATTAATAATGGGTTAACAGCCCTTTTAAGGGACAATCCCCACTAGGGATTAAATACCTGGGGCTCTTCACTTTTTAGTTTTAGAACTGAAGAAACTTTCTGGATGAGAAGTGAAACATCATCTGACTCCCAGGCTAAACTTCGGAATATTCCACAGGACATTTATTTTTCCTGCTTTACCAGAGACATCAAGATGATTTATTTATTTGATCGACTCCCAACTCTTTAAGAATTTGTCTCGACTTATTGAATTGGCTTGAACTAGGACCCAGTATATCCAGATCCTATTGCATCTTTATGATGCCATGTACATAGACATGCTGGATAATGCTCCAAGACAAAATATATGCAAAAACCTGGTTACATAACTAATGTCTGATGAATTTTTTTTTTTGTCGTTCTGTGTTCTTGTTTAAATAGTCTTTCAACCCCAATCACCTACAGCTGAATCTGTGAGCATGCTCATGTGTTGCCTGACCCTTTTCCTGTAACTGACACTTTAGTGCCAGCCTGTGCCATGTAAATTAATAGCGGGAAACAGAATGATTATGACATTTAAAAGAGTTTCTGCTCTGCTGGTTCATTTTTTCCCTTTAATATGTGACTGGGAATTGTAATCTTTTTCTTTTTCACTAGACCAGTAATATTTTCCCTAAAAACTAGGAATTCATTGAACAGAACACTTTCATAGAATTTAAAACCTGATTTCTCTGAACACTAAATACAAAGGTACTTGCATTTAACAGCTGGAAGGCTTTAAAACTTGTCTTTTTAAAACAAGTTTCAGATGTGTCAATGCTGAGTGAGGCAGCGGTCTCTGCCCCACCCCCTTTGTCACTTCACTTCCTTTGCACCCTTCATTTAGGTGTTAGGTGTTCAACAGTTTCACAATTAGACATCAAGGCACAGCTGCTGCACTTCTGATCCAGTGGCATGGCTATTCTCTTTTGTCTTCTAACTGCGATGCTAAAAGGCCACCGAGGTGGATGGTATCTTTTCTTCCTGGCTGCTGTCATTCCAGGTAAGTCTAATAGCATTCAAGTGGAGTTCAACCATCCACAGACAGGTGACCTTAAACTCACTTGACAGGATTGTTTTTTATTTACATGTCAAAACCAAAGTTCTTCCATTTTCAATTGTTTTACTCTCACTCTTTTTGATACTGTTTCCACTTCTGTTTAAATGGTAATATTTCGTTGCAAGAGTGTAGTGTGGTAAACGTCATATATGAGACTGCGCTGGTTTCCTCTCCCACACAGTGGTCTTTAGCTGTCCCAAAGATGTCGCGCTTGTCACTCTGTGGTTTTAGCAAAAAAGAGTGGTATGACCTGAGCAGAAGTACTTCTCATGCTGCATGCACTATTATCTGAGTCATTAAATTCTGCACCTTCTGAAATGCTGTTTTTGTTGACTCATTTAAAATTACTTGACTTTTAATTTTTTTTACTGTTGACCACACTCATTAAGACAGCCTTTTCCCCCCACTTACCTGCATAACACTTCAGAAATTAATGAAGACCAAAAATGCTAAATAATAATATTAAGAATGTTTGGGAGCCAAAGCAACTTGGCTGTAAAGTGACAAACCACAGAGCTGCTGAGCGCTAAGGCATGCAGTGTGTAAAAGGCTCTGCTGACTCAAGAATTAGAGCTTCAAACCTCCCCTGGCTGTAACATTAAAAAAACCCATCAGCTGATGGGTTTTTTGTCCATGTAAGACCTACATGGACAGGCTCCTGCATCTGTCACTCCTGCATCTGCCACAGACCTTGTCGGCCTCTCCGATCATTTATTTTAAATACACGGGTGGCCACGCTTTTGCAGTTGTAGCTACTAAACTTTGGAACAGCCATTGTCGGCTAGTCAGTTTTAAATGGCAGCTGAAAACTTATTTTTACAAGTTAGCTTTTCCTTATTATGTGTTCACACCTTTCTATAGAAGTATATGTGCACAGTACAAATGAATGGATGACTATGTTTGAAAGCATGTTTGTGTGTATAGTGTATGTTGACTTCTTTAATGTAAGTTTTATCCGAACAGTAAAGCACTTTGCAGCTGTGCTTTTAAAATGAGCCATACTGCTCCACTTATTATCATGACTAACAGTATTCCAACTCATCCAACTTGTGCTCCTATACTGGTTCAGACTGTTCCAAATAACTGGAGTGCTCAATCGTTTCTGGTTCTCTGGGTTAATAAAGAAGTAGCTGTGTTGGACTGGAGTTAATGGGTGAAGGGCATTCAAGATAGTGGACCTACTGCACTCCCCCCTTAATGCATTTGACCAATTTCTTTCTTTCTTTTTCCCTTTTTCAGGTAAATACTTACTGAAAGAGGGTTCTGTGTTGTATTTTGCGAAGACTTCCACTGGTTATTTATTCATTTCTAAATGATATACAACTTTATGCAAGGGATAAGAAAAAAAAAAAGAAACTGGGTATGACCAGACAATGAAAATAACAGGTGTGATCTTCTACCAGGTGTCCACTTTCAGAGCACTAATGGCTCCATCCAGCCTGCTTTGGAGTCTGAGCTTCACTCCAAGGGTCAGATCTACCGGCCGGTCCTGCAGCCATCTGAGGCCACTCCTCAAACAGGTACACCTGTTTTATTCCATGTATATGCATGGTCCAAATCCCCTGTTCATTTACAGCAGACAAAGAGATGCTGGTGTAATGGGACAAGAGGTAGAGGGACGTAAGGAAGATAAAATAACCTTTAAACCTGACACAAATGATCGTCTGTCATGCTGATTAATTTCATATTTTGAAGGCTAAGAATTGCAAGCAATATTGATTCATAGTTCACTGTGCATACGTGAAGAATTTGGGGAAACATGAGTGTGTAAAACAGATGGCCTACAGTTCATTTGTTGACTACTATTCAGAGAAGGATGCAGATGTGATGGCTTTAAAGGTGACTAACTGAAATATTTGAAAGTGGCATGCATTATAATTTTGCATGCTTGAGTTCAAAACTATGTTGTTGTTTTTTGTTTTTTTTTTAATATATGGGTGCAGGAAACTATGTGAAGAAAGATAGAGGGAAACCCTGCATCAGAATTACCATGGGAGCAGAGTTCTTGGTCACTGAAAACAAGGTGTGTGTGTGTGTGTGTGTGTGTGTGTGTGTGTGTGTGTCAATGGCATGCTTCTTTTTGTGTATTAGTATGAATTTTATTTTGTTGCTTTTCAGCAGTTTTTGCAAAAAGTGTGTGTTTGTATCAGCATGTCTTTGTGAGGTGTCACAAGCTGGTTTCTCACTGCAAAAATTTCCAACTGCCGTCAGCTTATTTATTTTTTTCAGTTACAGTTGGATCGTTTCACATGGGAGTCAATCGGTTTGAAAGTCGTTTACACCTGACCTCAGTGTAATCATTTTTTTCTTTCTATGCTATAATAATATAGATTAAAATTGAGACACTGGGCGCGACATTGATTGGGCTCCAATATTTAACAGACATCATCTGATTCTAAGTCATTTGTGAGGCGCTCCTATTTTTCACTGACTGATCCAGATGTGACCCAGCACAGAAGGAAAGATTTGCTTGTCTTTTTCTTCAATGTAACGCAGAAATCAAACAAAGTGAGAGGAGATGGTGACTTGTAATGCTGATCCTGAGCCTTTACTTTTCTCCTTTTGAAATCAGAAAACCTGGTATTTTGACCTGGACCCATCCAGAGTTAGGGTCAGTGGTTACTGTGGCAAAGAAGAGGCTCTTCTCTCTCTCACACTGCCAGACAATGGTGCCAGCCTGCAGTTCAAATTCAAAAAGGTACAACACTCATTCACTGCTGGGTGAACTCTCCGTGTCATCCTCATGCCTGCTGTGGATACCTTTCTTCACATCATAGTCAGTTTTACTCAGTTTAGGTCTGCCTTATCCACGTTCACATCGAGGCTGTAATGTTCTGTTGTTTATGAATCAGCTCAAATGTTTTTGTTTTTGTCCCCAGGAGAAGACTGTTTTCTACGTCATCGAGATGAATGCACATTTGTCTCCCATGCCTGTCTGCAAAGACTGTTCCAGTAAGAGCCAAAGGAAAAGACGCAGCAAACAGCTGGTGTGTGATTCAGATGCCCAGCATAAACTGAAAATTTAACTACTCTTGTGCTTCATCCTCTTCCCAACAGACAAGACTTACAAAGGTGTGTTGGCCCATGAAAAGCTGTTCAAAACTGCTAACGGTCAAAGCTTCATGTGCAAGTCTGAGAATCTGCTTTTGATGTCGTCTGAGCTGAAGATCAAGCTGGTTCCTGTGCAGATGCAGGCCTTCAACCTGTCTCAAGGACAGTATGGAAAAGGTGACTAGCTTTCACAGAAACAAATGAATGGAAACCAAATATCTCCTGCCCAAAGTTAGGTTTTTAGAGTTGAGGCAGAAAAAATGAACAAATTGGACAACATCTTACAACCCTTCAGGTTTACAGCCTTTTTTGTGGTCCCGTGTTTGAGAATGAGAGCTCTGTTATGATCTGACTGTGTGTAAAGACATCCCATTAGATGTTAAAAGTTTAATATTAGACATTAAATTTCTTATTGAAAAGAATTTTAAAAAAAAAAGGTATTTTACTTAAATCCTACACATAATTGCTGCTCTGTTTCTCTCCATGGTTCAGAGGTGGAGTGCTGGGCTGACTATAACAAGAGAATCATTCCCATCATCATCGGGGCAGCCGTTGTGTGTCTCATTCTTATCAGTTTGATGAGCTTCCTTGTGGTCAGAGATCGCCGCAGAGATGGATATGAACGGATTTGAATGGCGAAGAGTTCACTGTGAAACTGGACTGGGGGTGGTGGTGGGGGGTGCTATTGGCTTGTTCATACACTTGCTCTTTCACTTGTTCTTTTCCTAAACCTTCATTTGGCTTGTCACATTCTTCTGTTAACAGCAAAGACTGTTTGTCTGGTATTTACAATTTGAATAAATAAAACTTTTTTTTAAATGTTGTCTTTCTTTTTTTTTTTTTTTTTTTTTTTGTTGTTGTTGTTGTTGTTGTTGCTTTCATTAATGTCTTGTGTAATTTTAATTGATATTTTTTTTTTCACTGCATGTTCAATATTCGTTTGAAACAAATATTGTTCATAATTTAAGAGTGGAATATTTTTAATCGCACGAGAAAGCTATAAATAATGCCATTAAAAGCAAATGGGTGCGAGAGTACAGACTAACATCGTTATTAAATAGTCTCTATTCATCATACTTTGTAACCTTAAGAAAGGGGGGCAAACTAATACTCATTGCATTATGTTGTATTTTACTGCACAAAAATTAAAAATAATACTTTAAATAATTTAAGGGATGCATAACAAAAATGCATTCAACGTTCTGAATGCAGTAAAATTTGTACTTCGAGTCCCTGTTAACTTTTAATTCTCAAGCTTTTCGACAGAGAAATGCTGCCATCTGCTGACGACTTTTGATAACTGCAGCTTATTCACCGCCTCCTTATCCTTCCCTTCTAATTGGCTGTCGCCCCTACGAGTCCTTGGAGAGGTCAAAAATAATGATAACGAAATTTACCGGAGAGTCGCTGTGGTTTTGAGATATACAGTTTAGTCGATCACATTTCTCTTGTTGGCTTATCCAGTCCAGCACCGAGACCTTTTTTTTCAGGTGCTCATTCAGCTAGCTAGCACAGCTAGCCTCAGCAGCTGGTGGCTATGGCTGCAGTTATTTTAAGTTTCCCAACTCTGCAGGGCCTGCGGATATTCACGCGGTGAGTACCTAAGAGCACTGAAGGGCTGTTTTGTCTTATAGAGGGTTCGACAATTAGCGCACTCATTTTTAACGATAGCTTACAGGTGTCAATTTGGGAGGCTATCTAATGTTATTCTCCGAGCTAAGCACACGGCGCTAGCATTAAGCCTGTGGACACGACTTCTGACCTGCAGAAAATGTTATTTGCATTCAACACCGAGACTCTGTCCTGATATATATGAGAATGGACCAAGGTTAAATGGCTAGCAAATTGTCTGCTAGCGTTGCTAATGGTGCTAGCACAACATAGCACAACATATTTGTGGGAGCAACCTCGCATGCTGTCTAACTAGCTCAAATTAGCTTGGAGTTTGTTTCTGACTGCAATGTGTTTCTTGAATGCGTATTGTGATGAACTGCCTGTGCCACTGCTGTGTTGCTCTAGCAGCAGCTCAGCCTATGTAGTATCGAGTGGTGCTGAAGTTGTTATTTCTGTCTCTCCACAGGAAGCTGTCATGGAGCACGAGAGGCGTGAGGCTTGTTTCAGGAGGTGAGGAAGCATAAATATACATGCAAAACTTCCAAATGATTGAGTAACCACTAAGAGTGATGCAAAAAGTCCAAAAATCACATGCACTACACAGAAAAGCAACATGCAGCCATTTCAGGAGCTGATGGTGTTCAGCATGTTTGTTTGATTAATCTCTGAACTGATCTTGTTCCAATTTTACAAATACTGACTTGCACACACTGTACGTCCAAGTCCTTCACCTTGCTGAGGTTGTTTGGAGCAGTGATGTTTGTCTTTTCCAGGGGTGAGAAGGATAGAAAAGGTGCTGATTGCCAATCGAGGAGAGATTGCATGTCGTGTGATGCGTTCAGCCAAGAAGATGGGTGTACGCTCAGTGGCGGTGTACAGTGATGCAGACACACACTCCATGCATGTAGCTATGGTGAGACACTGGATCCTTTTACTTTATCAGAAGTAGTTGTTTATAATTTCCTGAAGCTGCCTTTAATTGATAAAATATGACATTGTTTTTGTTTTTTAAACCTGTATTTGCTTTGTTATTATTCAAGGCAGATGAAGCCTACCATATTGGCCCTGCACCCTCCCAGCAGAGTTACCTCTCTATGGACAAAGTTTTGGAAGTGGCCAAAAAATCTGGATCACACGTAAGGAATTCTTTTCATTATAGTATTTAGCCTTCTTTAATCACTTATGTCTGATTTCTGTGTTGTAACCGTTTTTTGTGTTTCCTTTTTAAATCTACTTATTTGCTGCTGACATTTTGTATCTGCAGGCGGTCCATCCTGGCTATGGTTTTTTGTCAGAAAACACAGAGTTTGCTGAGGCATGTAAACAGGAAGGAATCCTCTTTATTGGGCCTCCCTCATCTGCCATCAGAGATATGGGCATTAAAAGGTTTGGTCTCTTTGCTGTAACCCAAATTTATAGGAAAGATAAATAATAACCATGTGTTTCAACTCATGTGTTTTATTTTACTTTGTTTTTCAGCACATCCAAGCATATCATGTCAGCTGCTGGCGTGCCAATTATAGGTGGCTACCATGGAGAGGACCAATCTAATGAGAAGTTGCAGGCAGAGGCTGTCCAGATTGGATACCCTGTGATGATCAAAGCAGTTCGTGGAGGAGGGGGGAAGGTGAGAGGATGCATCAAGTCAAGCTTTTGTCCAATCCTGGCAGATTAGCTGATCTCAGTGCCAGCCTTTATCAGCTGATACACGTCAACACCGTGACAGATTGACATTAAGTTGGGCCCAGAACAGAGTTATGCTTTGAGTTAGTCAGTGGTCTTTAAACTCTTGCCACCCTAACTCATCTGTCTTTAAAATTTTGCAGGGCATGCGTATTGCACGCTCAGACTCTGACTTCTTGGAGCAGTTGGAGTCAGCACGGAGGGAAGCCAGAAAATCCTTCAATGATGATGTCATGCTGATCGAGAAGTTCGTGGAGGACCCCAGGTAACACATTTAACTGTTAACTAGGCAGTTTTCAGCACCACCGTGTGGCCAAAATGTTGTCTTGTTTTTGTGATGGAGAGGTAGGGCTGTGACTAAAGATGATTTTGGTAGTCGACTAATTTGCCAGTTCTTCTTCGATTAGTCAACAACAGTTTTAATAACTGTGAACTCCACTTCCTGTGGGCTAACCTCCTGTTCTAGGCTCCGCCTGCTCAAGTCTACCCACCTGTAAATATCACTCTGTTGTCTCGTCCTACCACAGCAAATTAGAATAATGACCCAGGAAACATGAATTTGAAAATAATCAAATGTGTTTTAAAATAACTCAAAAGGACCATCAGAATAAAAATGAAATAAGTAAAAATATTTGGGAATGCAAATTAAATTGCTAGTAGTATTTAACAAATATGCCTTCTGTCCATAAGTTCGAATAAAGCTTCAAATTAAATCACAATAATTTTTTTACTCAGTCTGAAATCAGAAGTTTTCAGAGTTTAGAGATGATTCAGTTTATGAATTTATGATTGCACATGCTCTCATGTTTGATATGTTGTTCCCAGCTGCAGATGATAACCAGGCTGACATGACTGTACATGAACCTCTTCACAGGACAAACTCATCTATGCGCATGTGCTTAATACTAGTAAAACAGAATTAGAAAAGACAGTTACTAATCAAAAATGTGGTTGTATGTCATAGTTTCTTGGTTGATGCACGGTTCAACTGTTTATAGACATAATTAATTGATATTGACCCACAGATTAACTACCTAACGTTAGGTGGAAGAGGGGGAAAAAAAGTAGCAGACAGTGAGTTTCCGACAGATAAGCTATTATAGAATAGAAATATCCTTTTTTGTCCCTCACTGGGGATATTCACGATAACATAAAGGTTACTGGACAATCATTAACATAAACAAGGTATCAACAAGATGCACTAGTGTAACTCCCCAAACTGACCCATTCAGAGTTGACGTCATAGCTCCAGGGTGCCATCGCTTTAAATGCTGGTGCTCTGCAGTAGTGCTGTCGTGCTCAGCTGCGCAGTCTGCATTCAACTTTGTTTTCTGTGAAATGCTTTCACATTCTTTTAAACTGTGAAAGCATTTAAAAAAAACCGTTTTCTTCCATCCTCCTGTTTTGTCTTCCTGCTATGTTCTTCTTCATTAGTATCAAGTGCCGTCGGCAGAGGCTATGTACTGTTCTCATAGATTTCTGTAGTGTATTGCATAGGGATGGGTATTGATAAGATTTTCACGATTCAGATTCCATTTTCGATTCTGTTTAACAATTCGATTCTTTATCGATTCTTTTTAAAAAGGAGAACACTAAGGTCGATCAGCTTAGAACTTTGTTTTATATCTTCTCTTTGAACAAGATAGAAATTTACGAGTAACATGGCCTTACAAACCCAGCAGTGAGATCTTAAGAGATCTACAGCCTACGGCTCTTCAATGGGGTGTCACAGGGTCCCCGGGGAAAAAAATTGTAAATGTAAAATAAATATTCTTCTGTAGCAATAACAAAGTATAACATCAATTATTCTGTAGCAATTACACAAGAATATCCAGTAATGTCTCTGCCTACAATTAAACACATTCACTTACCGTAAATCGGGGGCATCTGCTGTGGCAAATGGGTGCAAGGCTTTTACTACAAACTGAGTCACTGCACGGTGACATTCGTCTATCCTGGCCTGAAAGGAGACGCTACCGGTAGACTGCAGCGAGAACTGCCAGCATCTGAGCCAGACTGTCTGTCTCATCATGGTCGCCTAAATGCACAGTAATGGGAGGTTTTGTAATAAGGCAGCTCGCGCTAACATAATATGCACTGTTAGTTGATTATTTACCTGCCGCATTAACGGGAGAGGACGTGCAAACGTTACCGCTACTGCTGGGTTGAGATTCACGAGTCCGGAGCGGAATTAAAAACACGACATTCATTTAAGGTTATCGTGTGTTTTGTGAGCAAATGCTTTTGCATATTCGTAGTGTTTCCTCCCTTAATGAAATATCTACTTTGCAAGTATTGCAAGTTGCCCTGTTGTCATCGGTTCTCGTAAAGTATGACCAAACTTTTGAGCGTTTGAGCCGCCATGTTTCCTGCCAGGTAAATGACGCTCCGCAACGTGGTGACGTCATTCGGGGCGACTGGAATCGATAAGGGAATCGTTTGCAAAAATGGCAAACAATTCCAAGGAATTGAAACAGTGAGAATCGGTTCTCAACAAGAACAGATTTCGATAACCATCCCTAGTATTGCTGTTTTAAAAACAAATTTACGTGGTTATAGAATATGATGTTGACAAGTTTTTATAGTTCTCATATTCCTGTGTCCTGAAGACATGTGGAGGTCCAGGTGTTTGGGGACATGCATGGCAATGCCGTCTATCTGTTTGAGAGGGACTGCAGCGTTCAAAGGAGACATCAGAAGATCATAGAGGAAGCACCAGGGGTAAGTGAGTGATAAAGTTAGATAAAGGAGAAAGAATACATTTGGATCAACACATCTAACTGAAATGATCTTGGCCTGAGGTTAACCTCGTGATAGGTCCATCGGCTATTTCTGGAAAAATAATTCTTCTTGTTTTTCCATTTAGTGAAGTAAATAATAGCTTGTTTCCCACTTAAATGAACATGTTTCTGTGTTTTGTGGCATTTTTTTTCAGCCTGGTATAAGCCCTGAAGTGAGGAGAAAACTCGGAGAAGCAGCGGTTAGAGCAGCCAAGGCTGTCAACTATGTTGGAGCAGGTAAAACACTCCCTCTCCTGCATTCATCGCACCAGAGTGATCCAGACTCACAGTAAAACAGCTTTTGCACAAGCAGGGAGAAAAAGGGCCATCATTCTGTTTGTCTCTCTGTGCAGGTACGGTGGAGTTCATTATGGATGCCCAGCACAACTTTTATTTCATGGAGATGAACACCAGGTTGCAGGTGGAGCATCCTGTCTCTGAGATGATCACTGGAACTGACCTGGTGGAGTGGCAGCTCAGGGTGAGGAAGGAGGGAGGAAGGGGAGAGCAGAATGTTTTTGAGGTGACAAAATGATTTGTGAAATTCTTTTCCAGGTGGCAGCAGGGGAGCGCTTGCCTCTCCTTCAGGAAGACATAATGCTAAGGGGACACTCATTTGAGGCTCGTATCTATGCTGAAGACCCAAATAATGACTTCCTTCCTGGGGCGGGGCCTCTGCTGCATCTCTCCACTCCCCCACCAGACCAACATACACGTATAGAGACTGGCGTCAGAGAAGGTAGGAGTCAACTATATATACAAATAGGGTAAAGAATAAATTTATTTTTCTTTTTTAGGGTATTAGTTTCTATGCTAAGGGTAGATGTTGTCCTAACGATGGTGGATTGCTCAGTTCTCTCAAGTGTGGTGCCAAAGCTTTAGCTCTGTCCTGGAGCTCCTCACTGCTGAGCCCCACATATTACTGGCCCACAGCATCAGAAATGGGAATCTGTTGCAGTAAGGCACTAATAAAGTTAAATGGTGGGAGCTTTTTATCTGTGTTTGGTTTCAGGGGACGAGGTCTCGGCACATTATGACCCAATGATTGCCAAGTTGGTGGTGTGGGGAGAGGACCGATCTGCTGCCTTAAAAAAGCTGCGGTATTGTTTACGACAGTACAATGTAAGATGCAAATGCACACTCTTAAATGATGCTTTGCATGTCGTGCTGCTGATTTTTTATTTTTTTTTTATTTTTAATGAGCACAGGATTTAATTTTTTTTTTCATATAGCCACTGTATGTGCGAGCTTCAAAAATTGGAAATGATGTTTTTGCGTCCTGTCTGTTCTTCTGTGCCCTCAGATAGTAGGACTAAACACCAACATAGATTTCCTGCTGAATCTTTCGGGCCACCCAGAGTTCGAGGCTGGAAATGTGAGCACCAGCTTCATCCCCCAGCACTACGCTGAGCTCTTCCCCACTCCGAAAGCACCTTCTGGGGCAACAATCTGTCAGGCAGCCCTCGGCCTGATACTACAGGAGAGGAACCACACACTGGGATTCACCCAGAGCTCCACTGGTGAGGAGACAGAGATGATATTGTTTGGATCAGGACAAATTACAGCTGAAAATCTAAGTCCTGTGCATCTGTGTTTTCCAGATCCTTTCTCCCCATTTGGCTCTAGCTGTGGTTGGAGAAACAACATCCTGTTTAACAGAAATGTGACACTACAGGTGGGAGATAAAAGTAAGTGACAGCCATACTGTGACTCTGTTGCCAGATATTAAATCGCAATGACTGGCAGGTTAATACAAATGTCTGATAGGGTCAGATCATGAATTTCTGAGATTTTATAAGGAAAAGGTCAACCTTACCGTGTGTGTCGGTTCTGCAGAAATTCTTTTCTAAACATTATTTAACATCGTAAGTCAGGAGAAGGTTGTGATTTTACTTTTTATTCAGTGTGAAACTAGTGACAGTAATCTGTGATAGCCCACCTAATGGATTCCTTCAAAGGTCTCACTACATTTATTATGAGTCTAGACTGATAGCTAGCCCCCAGCAGTCTGAGCCTGTAGCAGCATAACTAAGGCAAGCCTTCAGGGTCACCTGATCTAGCCCTAACTGTGCGCTTTATTAAAAAACGAATGGATTGAGTCTAATTTTAAAAATAAAGGGTGTCTTCCACAGACTGGGTCCACAGGACAGGTGCCTGCTTCCCTTTGTACTTTTAGAAACTCTAGGAACCGCAAGTAAGCTTGCAGTCTGAGAGCAAAGTGCTCTGTTTGGACACTATGGTACTTGGACTTAGGCTGTTAAGATATGGTGGGGCCTGATTATTGACATGATTTTAAATGTAATTGTGGATTTTTCTTGGAGCCAATGAAGAAAAGGTAATATGGGGGAAACCCGATCTCTTTCTAATCCCCGTTTGTACTCTTACCTGTTATGTTCTTTTAGAAGAAGCCATCCAGAGTAAAATTCTGGTTGGATATCATGTTTTTAAAATATTTGGGGCCAAATACAGTATCCTCAATTTTATCTGAATTTAGAAGAAAATACAGGTGAGCCAGGGTTTTATGTCTTTAACATATGCTTGTAATTTAATTATTCTTTTAATAAGGTTTCACAGATAAAGCTGGGTATCATCTGTGTAGCAATGCAAATGTGTGCAGTGTTTTCTCACTGACTTCTGTGTGTCAGGAGGAGTCCTTGTGTACATGACGTGAAGCACACTTAGGTCCATATACTCACTGACAAGTTTAGGGTTTTTTTTTTTTCCCCCCCTTTTACTGAAACATATTCTAATTATAGTTATACAGTAGACATGGACATAATATGTAGACTCTCCGTTTTCATTTGGGGGTATCCACATTCAAACTGGATGAAGTGTTTAGGAGTTTCAGCTCCTTAATATGTGCAAGCCTCTTTTTAAAGTAATTGAACAGTGGGGTCACAAGGCTATTTCATGGGCAGGTGTGGGCAATTCCTTCCTTATGTCAACATCAATTAAGCTGCAATGAAAGCTGCTGCAGTAAAGACTTGACAGAGTATTAAAAAGGAGGAAACCAAGCATCTGGTGAAGTCCATGAGTTCAGGACTTATTTTCAGTTATTTAATTTGTTCAGTTACTTTTGAGCCCCTTAAAAGAAAGAAATTATGTTTAAAAATTGCTTTAGTTCCTCAGATTTTTTTTATGCAATCTTTTTGTTTAACCCATTGAATTATTGGTAATTAGTTGCGATGTACAGAACCAAAATTAGTAAACGTTATCTCTGTCCAAATATTTATGAACCTAACTGTAGTTACTGTAGATGCAATTCAAAGCAGTGCAGCATGTTTCCTTTAACACTAACAGCATAGTCTAGACTAGTCTAGTAAAATGTTGTCATCAGAGGTGTCAAGTGCTGCACTGAGGTGTTTCTGCTGTCAGAGGCCACAGGAAGAAGCTGCTTCTGTGCTGTGATGAGCTCTGAAACCTGACTGAAACTCGCGCCTCTGCAGATGGTCTGTTAGCTGCTTGACAACTACTCTTTCAAGGATTTTTGAGATAAAGGGAAGGTTGGACATTGGCCTGTAATTAGCTAACACAGCTGGATCACGTGATGACTTTTTAAGTAATGGTTTAACTACTACCAGCCTAAAGGCCTGTGGTACATAAAAGGTGAATGTAAATTAGTCACATTTAATTAATGGTGAAATTTCTTTGAGTCTTGTAGGAGTGGGGTCTGAAAGTCAAGGAGTAGTTATTAAAAGTCAACTCGGAAAGATCGACAACAGTTATTAATTAGTTCTTGGCTCAACAGAGATCTGGATTTTATATTTGCAGAAATGCATATATGTGCTCCACATGTGGGCATGGATACACACTGGTTCAGACTGGGGGCATGTAAGCATGAACATCTTTGTCCGGTTTCCCTTATTTAACAGAACTTTTAAGCTTTTCAATTATTTATGATCATTAGATTAAACAAAGATCTGTGTTTAAATGTGTGTGCAAGTAAATGGAAATCTAATCAACAAAACTGATATAAAAAGAGTGATTTTTATTAGTGATGCTAGTGGCTTTCTTTTTGCTTCTGATTCGTCTTTATGCAGTTGATACAGATACACGTGTATAAGCATGTGCGTGTGGTGACTTCAGGCTATGGGTTTTAGTCACTGGACTGTTTTTGGAGGTTTTAAATCTAAAGAACGACAGGAATGAATGAAATTGTAGAAATGTGTTAATTTGTAGTCGAGGACAGTTGGGACTGACTCATAATCCGATTTAATGATTGTGTAAAAAAATTAAATTAAAGTCTGTCTGGTCTGTGACACATTACTAAGGAACTTGTATTCATTATTCAGTGTTTCTATTAAAAAGTGTCACCGAAAAGCTAAAAATAAAGCAGACAGCAGCAGCTGAGGGACGTACAGTGGGGCAAAAAAGTATTTAGTCAGCCACCGATTGTGCAAGTTCCCCCACCTAAAATGATGACAGAGGTCAGTAATTTGCACCAGAGGTACACTTCAACTGTGAGAGACAGAATGTGAAAAAAAAATCCATGAATCCACATGGTAGGATTTGTAAAGAATTTATTCGTAAATCAGGGTGGAAAATAAGTATTTGGTCAATAACAAAAATACAACTCAATACTTTGTAACATAACCTTTGTTGGCAATAACAGAGGTCAAACGTTTACTATAGGTCTTTACCAGGTTTGCACACACAGTAGCTGGTATTTTGGCCCATTCCTCCATGCAGATCTTCTCGAGAGCAGTGATGTTTTGGGGCTGTCGCCGAGCAACACGGACTTTCAACTCCCGCCACAGATTTTCTATGGGGTTGAGGTCTGGAGACTGGCTAGGCCACTCCAGGACTTTCAAATGCTTCTTACGGAGCCACTCCTTTGTTGCCCGGGCGGTGTGTTTTGGATCATTGTCATGTTGGAAGACCCAGCCTCGTCTCATCTTCAAAGTTCTCACTGATGGAAGGAGGTTTTGGCTCAAAATCTCACGATACATGGCCCCATTCATTCTGTCCTTAACACGGATCAGTCGTCCTGTCCCCTTGGCAGAAAAACAGCCCCATAGCATGATGTTTCCACCCCCATGCTTCACAGTAGGTATGGTGTTCTTGGGATGCAACTCAGTATTCTTCTTCCTCCAAACACGACGAGTTGAGTTTATACCAAAAAGTTCTACTTTGGTTTCATCTGACCACATGACATTCTCCCAATCCTCTGCTGTATCATCCATGTGCTCTCTGGCAAACTTCAGACGGGCCTGGACATGCACTGGCTTCAGCAGCGGAACACGTCTGGCACTGCGGGATTTGATTCCCTGCCGTTGTAGTGTGTTACTGATGGTGACCTTTGTTACTTTGGTCCCAGCTCTCTGCAGGTCATTCACCAGGTCCCCCCGTGTGGTTCTGGGATCTTTGCTCACCGTTCTCATGATCATTTTGACCCCACGGGATGAGATCTTGCGTGGAGCCCCAGATCGAGGGAGATTATCAGTGGTCTTGTATGTCTTCCATTTTCTGATGATTGCTCCCACAGTTGATTTTTTCACACCAAGCTGCTTGCCTATTGTAGATTCACTCTTCCCAGTCTGGTGCAGGTCTACAATACTTTTCCTGGTGTCCTTCGAAAGCTCTTTGGTCTTGGCCATGGCGGAGTTTGGAGTCTGACTGTTTGAGGCTGTGGACAGGTGTCTTTTATACAGATGATGAGTTCAAACAGGTGCCATTCATACAGGTAACGAGTGGGGGACAGAAAAGCTTCTTACAGAAGACGTTACAGGTCTGTGAGAGCCAGAGATTTTCCTTGTTTGAGGTGACCAAATACTTATGGGCGATCGTGGCTCAAGAGTTGGGAGTTCGCCTTGTAATCGGAAGGTTGCCGGTCGTTGTGTCCTTGGGCAAGACACTTCACCCGTTGCCTACTGGTGGTGGTCAGAGGGCCTGGTGGCGCCAGTGTCCGGCAGCCTCGCCTCTGTCAGTGCGCCCCAGGGTGGCTGTGGCTACAATGTAGCTTACCATCACCAGTGTGTGAATGGGTGGATGACTGGATATGTAAAGCGCTTTGGGGTCTCTAGGGACTAGAAAAGCGCTATATAAATACAGGCCATTTACCATTTATTTTCCACCCTAATTTACGAATAAATTCTTTACAAATCCTACCATGTGAATTCATGGATTTTTTTTTTCACATTCTGCCTCTCACAGTTGAAGTGTACCTCTAGTGCAAATTACTGACCTCTGTCATCATTTTAGGTGGGGGAACTTGCACAATCAGTGGCTGACTAAATACTTTTTTGCCCCACTGTATTTAACTAAAGACTTTGTGTCAGTCTCTCCCGCCTCTATCTCAAGACTGTTTTTAACACTTTTGTTTTGTTTTTTTCCATCTAGAAGCTGATGTGGTCATCATGTACAACCAGGATGGGAGCTACAGTATGCAGGTGAGCTGAGAAAGTTAACTTTTTTTTTTGCTACAAATACTTAATTCTGTTTTATAATCTGTATATTTTGGGTATTTATTAAAAGTTTTCTTTTTCCAAATTTGTAAATAACAGTAGTACAATGTGGGATGTCGGTGCTTAAACAAACCCAGGTTACTTCCCACAAATGCATCACTTCTGCTTTCTTTTTAGATTGGTGACGAGGTGAATCACGTCACAGGGGAGGTGGAGATGGAAGGCGGGGCATCGTTCCTGCACTGTACTGTCAATGGCGTCGAGTCCCGCCCTAAACTTGTGATCCTGGACAACACGGTGCACCTGTTCTCCACTGTATGTATCTGACATGCACAGTATACAGATTTCTATTTTGCATATTCCTCAAAACCACTGAAATCCAAGTTATCATCTATCATGTTGCTTGCAGTGTCTTCTATGCAAAACTCTTTGATGTTTGGTGACTGATGGCCCAAACAAGGCTTAAATGTTTCCCAAACATAGAAAAGTGACTTAAACAGAAGTGGAGGAAAAAGTGGCCTTTTTAACCTTTTTTTTTTTTTTGCCTATGCAAAAGCTCCTTCTGGAGGTTCAAAGATGTTTTCGTCTCACCTGTCGCCGCGCAAACTGTCTCTGTTTCCACTCTGACATCACTCTGACAGTCTGACATCAGGGGGAATTAAAAACCTGTTTCGGTCCTCTCACCTCAGCTGTCAGCGAGCTGTCACTGCACTTTCTGACGTCTTTACCTCTGCGCTGCAGGAGGGAAGCTCTCAGGTGTCTGTTCCCGTGCCAAAGTATCGGGCTGGTGTTGGCGGTTCAGGAGCTCAGGGTGGAGCCGTGGCCCCCATGACTGGAACTATAGAGAAGGTGACTTTTTCTTTTGCGTAAAGGATATTCGTGTTTTTCTAAAGTTTACTTTTAAAGTTCAATTTGAAGTTTTAATAGTTTTTTGTGAGGGTAAAAAGCTGTCCAGTAAAGTTTCTTTACCAGTTAAAATGCAGTCTTAGTCAATTTCAAGCTGAAGAGCTTATGTATATAATTTTAGACGTAACAGTCAGACAATCCACTCTGAATGTGTCAGTGCTGAACCAGTATGACACGAGATGTCCTAATATGTGGAAATGACACACACAGTGCGGATGAAAAATTCCATACAACTCTTATTTTGTTCTTCAGCTTTATTTTGTATCTGGACACATAAAAATACATAAATCACAGCCACTATTCTGACATCAGTAACCCAAAGTCCATGACATAATTTCCTTAGGGATAAATAAAGGATTCTGATTGATGAATGGAGCCTAAGGCCACAAACTCCATCCAGTCAGGGTACAAAAGTTTGGCATTTTAGGAAATATGCTGACCTTTTTCTGTTCTTTTTGCTGATTATTAGCTAAAAGATCGATGCCACTGTCATGGCTGTGAGGATAAATGTTGAGCCAGTAAGTGGTTTAGACCTTAGTACTTTCTGGTATTTAAAAAAACAGACCCACATCTACTGTACGGGTGCCTTTTAGGCTTATTACTATAATTAGACAGCTGTAAGACATAAAGGTTCAGTCTGTTTATTATTAGCTTTACATGCTTCAGAGGGTGAATATTTCCTAGTCCTGATGGTAAGTGATCCCACCTCTAACCTTTGTTATACAAAGGTTAGAATAGTATCAGTCTGTTTAGCTTAATTTTGATAGGAAAATAATCACATTTCTATTTTGGTATGTTTTTATCTGGGACTCTGCTAGAATATCTTTGTATGATCCATAGTTTGGAGCTCTTATACATCTTTCTGGGCCTTGGTATATCTCTTTAGTTCATCCACTGTTTGAAAAAGTAGCTTTAGCTTCTTTTGATTGGCTGCTGCTTGAACAGCATCAGCATGTAATCATGTACAGCAGAAAATAAGGACAATCATAGTTTGTGCCCCAGTTTTTCTTCAACTCGTAACAAGGTAACAAATAAACTTTGCTTAATGTTGTCAGCTTCTTTTAACACCTGCTGTAAATCAGCAGACAACAAAATGTCTCTGCTTCATGCCTCCAGTTAACTCGCTGCTCAGACAGATGCAAATGCTGCTTAACAACAAGTTAAGCAACTGGTGATGACTGGAGAGTGATAGTAAATCCCTCTGCCTTGTTTATTACATTTATGGGGACATGTCTGGGTGTATCACTGCTTCCCTCAAATCCACTAGCAGCCGGAGGAATGAGACTGTGGAGGAGGCATGAAGGAAGAAGTCATAATACTGTGTGTGTTACTTCTTTTTTATTTCTGAGTGACATTATTGGTTTGGTTTTATTGTATTGAACGAGTGAACGAGTCTCTTTTCCTGTGTCCAGGTGCTGGTGAAGGCCGGAGATAAGGTGACTGTGGGAGACCCACTGATGGTCATGATAGCCATGAAGATGGAGGTGAGGCACTGATGATTCTTGCCTTTTAGCCGGTGTACACACACTGCTGAGTTTCTAATGATGTCACCTCTTGTATTTGCCTCTGCAGCATACGATCCGGGCGCCAAAGTCAGGTGTGATCAAGAAGGTTCTCTTCAGCGAGGGCTCTCAGGCCAACCGCCACGCTCCTCTGGTTGAGCTGGTGGAGGAGGAAGAGCAGGCGGAGGGAGGCAGCCAGTAAATGCATCAAAGCCACAGTTACACTATAAGGTAGAAGAGGGCTAGCACGTGTAAGAGCTGGAGGGAAAGCTACTCAGTGTGAGCCAGTTTTGGCCTCCCGCAGGATTTAAATCATCTGTTCGACAAAGAGTTTGGGTCAGTCTGAGACAGATGTAGCAGCCGCGTGTTTGCTGGATGTCCTCCTGCTAGAACTTCTGTCATGTACAGCGGCTCTTTTTACTCAGCAATTCTTGCCTACATGTCAGCATTTCTCAAAGTTTCGGGGGGCATGAAACCACCGCAGTGGGGGTGTGGATGACCATCGGGGAAATATACAGTCTGCAGTGCAGCAAGTGTGATTTACGCAGAGAGAACAAACAAGTGTTTTATTCCACTAGAAGCTGATCTGGATTCGTCTTCATCGGCAGATCCATATTCTCTTTCTGCTGTCAGTGAATAATCTCTCCTTTCAGTTTTGGTCGGCATCAGGCTTGTCGGAGGTGCAGTGATGGTTAAACCTGGCGAAATCCTGTCTTTGTGTTAGACTGAGTCCTGCCTTTAGTTTCTTTACTGTTTGTGTATTTAAACAATTTCTAGATGAGAAATGAAACTTTTTTTCTATCAAGTACTGTCTGAAGGATTCTTGAAGAAAGTAGGGTTACAACAGAATAATCATCAGTAATTCTAAAAAATGTTGATTTTCAAAATGTATCTGATTATTTACCACAAAAATATCTTTGCTGGGGATTTCTATTGATCTTTAATTGTAATTAAGATGAAAACTAATGAATGAGCAAGGAAAAAAGGCAGTTTGAACATTAGACACAGGCTAGGGGGTTGATTGCAACGCCACAGAGACCCGTCTATGTCTACAGCTCTCAGTGGCATTTTGGTCACGTTTAGGAAAGAAACGCCTTACTGTAGCAACAAAAGAGTGGGGAGCTTTTCTCTTGAATTTCTGCTCTCGCATTCTCGCCATCGCAGCAGATTAAACCCTCCTAACTTTGACAAGCTCATGTCAGGGCACATTAACAGCTTTCTCATTAATGGCTTAAACTCCTCTGAGGAGGCTTGTTACAAGCGCCGACTTATACAGTTGCTGCTGAGTCATCAAACACGTGTCGGTTCCCTGAATTGGCACCAAAAGCTACCACTCCTCGAGCCAGATTACTCTTTGATCAGAGGCTCTTTGCTTCAGTCTGGGCTTTTCAGGGAGGGGTGAAAGAGCATCGCTGTACAGGAAAGGTTGCGTCAAGTTGACAACGTGAGCTCAAGTTGTTTTTATTAATTAAAATCTGGCCACTCTGTGCTTCCAGACTGACTCCAAACTCTCCATTATTCACACTCACAATACCTCTCTGTCACAGTTAAAACAAAAAACCACAGGTCTCCTTTAACCCTCCACTCTGCTGCTGCAAGCACTCCAGAGTGCATTCTGTGACGAGTCAGTCTCATGTGCAGCATTTCTGCACGCACTTGTCTCTCGGTTCAGAGTAGCTCCTGAAGGATGAAATGTCAGTCACGGAGAGATTTTGGCGGACAGATGGTTTGCATCCGCGTAAATCCAGTGAGGGAGTGATCTGCCACAGACACGGCGGTGAAGTGGATCGCTCTCTTCTCACCAACCGGTGTGCTTTGAGATCTTGTAGACTAAAACTGTCAGTATGAACACATTTCCTGGATTGTTTGTAGGTGTAAAATAATAAACTAGTCAAATTCTGTAATAAATTTTTTTTAAAGTGTAAACTGTCCCGTGTCGTCACTGATGCGCCTGTGTTTTGAGTGTTTGTGGCTGTCGTGTCCTGGCGTCGCCTCCCTCAGAGCTCAGTGTGACTAATGGGAACAGCTGCGCGCCTGTGCCGAGCCCTAAATGCTGTGTGACGGGATGTGAAAATGCCTGCTTCACCGAGGATCATAACTTCATCCACGCGACTGTGACTCGGGCTTCACGCTCCGTGAGCATCGCTGCCTCACGCTGGAAACAGCTGAGACTGTCCACGTGCACCTGCTTTTACAGGTGCAGCCACTGCAGCACTTCTCACTCGCTGAAACTGTTTGTTCAACACACTCCGTTAAGCTTGTTAAGCCTGTTAAACACAGAACAGCCGGAAACTTAAAGGCGTGTGTTTGTGCTCACAATAAAGGAAATGGGTTGGTGACTACCTCGTGCCAGTTCCTGTTCATACATTGTTTAAATCATGGTGATCTCACTCAGTGTGGGCCCCTGCATTTTGAAGCTTCAGTGCTGGCGCTTGTTTTTGATGCTAGGATGGTTTGCTACATTCTCAGCTAACCTACTTAGCTTGGTTAGAAGACTGGTATTTATAAACTAAGAACCAATTGGTGTTAAGCAATGAACCAGAGCACTTCTGAAATGATCTGTACTACTAATACACTCCAACAGCATGGATGCACACATATAAGAGGTCCAGTGTGGTGATTCATAGCAGACCAGGTCTAGCAGGCATTATTTGGGACAAACTGTCAGTCAGTATGACCACACCCCTGTCAGTAAGGGTTAGGGTTGTAGATACCACAGTACGGCTTCAAGGGTCTAGTGGAGTCCATGCCTTAAAGGGTTGGGGATGTTTTGAGAACAAAAGGGGCGTAGAGTGTAGCTTACTAGGATGTGACATGAGGACATGAACACTAACTGAAAGGTTGCACTAAACTCTGGTTTTCTGCCTAAAAATTCTCACACTGAGGGAATTTCTTTTTACGACTGCAGCACTTCACATTATTGATGAAAGCAATAAAAATGGACAGTATCCCAGCATGTTCATGGATCTTCATGTAGGTGGAGTCTGTGTTCATTCCTCTCAGCTATGTGCTGCACTTCTTGTGCCGCCTCTCCCTCATTAACTCCATGGAGCGTTATCAGTGGTAAGCTGCTCCACTTGCCTTTGGTGAGGGTCCAACTTCCCACGACTGTTTTTAAATGAGTGGAGGCCACAGACCAGTTTCTTTAAAAATGTTTTTATTTCGTAAATAGAACAGCATCTTCAGCTATAAGACAGGTTTACAGACAGTAGAGGACAGACAAACAGCATCAGATAACAGAAGAAATTATGTAGTAATGCTCAGGTGCAGCACGACTTACTGATGAGGAGGGAACAAACATGAAGTCAAACTGAGCGCTGACATGCATCCCCGCATCTTTCTGATGGGCTCCGAGTGACAGGCTGCACGACACTGGCAGCTGACATTTCAATCTGAACTCCCTCTATTTACGATCAGGGGTTTTGTAACTTCATGCAAGTCTGCAAACTTTTATTTTGAAAGAGCACCTTGGCACTGAAGTCATCAGCCTCCAGCTCTGATCTTACTTTTCAACTTAAACAAGTGGTTTGATCTTTAGTACCAATTTCCACTCATGCTCATGCCTCAGTGGATGGACATGACCAGTATTCCTGACGGCATTTGTTCTCATTTGGACGTGAAGATCACGGGGGCTTGAGGCGCGATGAAATATTAAGTCACCACTCTGAGTTATGTGACTGAGTAATCATCTGCTTCTACAAAACCCCTCCAGGCCTTGTATCTGAACTCAGATACAAGGCCTCCAGATGACGTCAGTGCTGCAGCGCTTTATAGGATCTGGTCCGTGTTTTCACACAAGCTCTTTTCATGGCTGTTTGGAACCCCGGGCACAAAACAGCCGTGAAAAGATCACTTTGGTGCCACTTAGTAGTGGATTACATTAATTAAAAACATTTCCAGCCGTCACAGCTGTGGTGGAGTGTGGAGAATAAATTTCGAGCTGTTATTACTTTTGTTTCAGTCTAACAGAGACTGTTATGTAATCAACTCTGCTACTTTGAAAAGGGAGGCTGTTTTGGAGCCACGTAACCACCACCTCCAACATGTGACACCATTATTTTGGACACTACTGGTGTCCACATTGAGCACAAGGGGGCATCAGAACCGCACTGACACTGCAGGTGTTTTGGGCTTTGTGTGACTTGCCTTTGGTCCTCCTGTCATCTGCTCAAAAATATCATGCAGAGACTCTGCAGTGTGCAGTGCCGATGCCCCCAAACACCGAGCTCAGTGGTCGCTCTGTTATCTGGGTTGATGTGGTGTCGGGAGGTGGGGTCAGTGATGACATCACCCGACCTTTTAGCAGACTCATATCGTGACAATGATGATTATTGCTTCACACGAGTGTACGGGTTCAACCTGAACAAAAACGAATGTCGTAACATCACCCACGCGGCTACCTCAGCTCGCTGTGATGTGGGCTGTTTCCCCAGCATTAGAGGACTTTATTACGTCTATTTTAAAACATCAGTCATGTGCTAGTGTGTGTAGCAAACAATGTTTCAAGTTGTGATGTGCACTGGCTCTTACAAGATCTCACACAGAGGGAATGTTTTGACATGAGATCAACTGAATGCGTGTTACAGGAGGAGGGTCGTGGAGCTGGAAAGAGGTGGAGGGTCAGGGAAAAGATGCCGCTGTGCGAGGCGCCAAGTGTTTTTAAAGCCATCTTCTAGTTTAAAAAAAGGAAACTAAAAGAAATCAGCGTATTTTAGTCCCTTTTTTAAAAAGGTATTAAAGGGATGATGGTGAATCAAACATCCACATTGAGTTCAAAAAGCAGCCAGACAAGGAGTCCCAGTAAAACACTGCAGAGGCATGGATATCCAGGCTTAAAGTGGTTCCTACAGCTCCCATAATGCAACTTGCTCTGCTGGTTACATCCTGGTCTTTCCAGCTCCACGCTCAGAAATCATGACTAAGACTTTCTGTTAAATCAAGATCAAGTTTAACACAACACGCACACATGGTGGAATAACACAACTGTGTTCACAGAAACTTTGTAATCTATTGAATACTTCTATAAAACTGCATTAAGTTATAGTTTCCTTTATCCACTGTGAGCCCAGCGGTGCATCAAGGTAGATATTTTATTAGCTGATATGAGGTCAACTCGTCAACTGTGTAAAATGTGGAGCAACAGTGTGGTAGTGATCTTAGTGAAACATCCTTTTTGGCCCTGTTAAGTATTTAATATCACACCAACATCCCGCTTGCACATACGCTGATATGAGTAAAAGTGGTAGCGCCGGGTGGTCGCTGAGATCATTCAAATACATACAAACAGCTATGATGGACCGTACCTCCTTCAACCAACAGAGAAAAAACAAAACACACACACACACACACACACACACACACACCTCCAACAGCAGGTGGAGACAAACACACATGGGGGGGGGGGGGGGGGGTAATAAAATAACAATGTAACAGCAAAAAATGTGATTCAAATGGTTTCAGATGTGAACGGTGACAATGACTTTTCCCAATGAAAAAAAAAAAAGAAAGAAAGAAAGAAACCCAACAAAATAATTTTGATATGTGATTTGTGCAAATGCTCTGCTTTTCCTTTCCCCTCTGAACTTTAACACATTCTGCTGTCTTGGGTCGACGTGCATCAGCCACGGTTTGGAAAAGCATCTCACCGTTAAAGCCTCACCAGAAAAAGCATAAATAAAATAATGGTGTCAAATCGGACGTATTTTTAGGCAGCTGACATGGATGACTCTGCCAGACCTCGTGGGCTTTAATGCTGAGATGCTTCTGGTCGCCGGGCTGGGTGACAAAAGGCATTCGAGGAGAACAAATTTAACAACAAGCCCCCACAAGCGTCCATCTGCAGTACCTCCAATAATCTGACCTCTTCAAAAACGTATGGCTTTTTAAAACATTGGGCCTCTTTCACAGTGGTGCACTGGGAGGGGTGGGGGGGACAAAGAGGCCAGAACAGACGACAAAAGCAGCATGAACAACAACAAGTCTCCTTTAACAATATAAGCTTCTGTACAATCAGGCACAAAAAAATAAACACTTTTCCTTTTAAACTCCAGTCGGAATCCTTTTTGGTCTTTGGTACCGCGGTAGAGATGAGGCTTCATGTTCTGGATGCTGCAGGGCTGTGGTGGGAGGTCTGAATGAAGAGTTTTGTAGCAGTTTATGGAAGCAACAGGATGTTTTGCTACGTATATGATCCTGGCTTGCTGTCGACTTGACAAATCCTCTGGATGCTCACTTTGACACTCGCAGCAAAAAGTGTACTCAGTCAGAAATCGCTGTTTTGACAATGAAAGGGCTCCAGAGGAGTTCACGTGACTAAAAACTGATTTTATGGAGGGTGTTTTCCAGTTTGATGGACTTGCAGATCCGCTGCTAGCAGTAGCAGCAGGAATCCAGGCATTTTACAGCTCAGACACAGACCGGATCTTCAAGCGTACACGTAGCAGCACAAATAGCTCGCACCACATGTTCCATTTCCTTCAGAGTTTTCGCTCCCATCTGACGTTCCTCTCAGCATAGACTCAAACGAGTTCTTTGGATCCTTATCCCATTTGTAGCAGTGCTGCATCCTGCTGGGAATTAACAGAGTTTAAAATGAAATTGTTTCGAAAATGGTGGCTGAGGTTGCGGGGGGTGTGATTATGACTCATAATGGAGCGGTGGCTCTCCCCCCGACCCCCTGTGCTACAGTCAGCGGCCCCGGGAGTCAGCAGTGGGTGGCCTCGATGGGCGACAGCGTCAGGATGCTGCGATCGTTGGAGTACAAGTTCTCCGTGTCGCTCCAAGACCTGAAAACAGGCAGCAGGGTGAGTGACGGTTAGGAGGCTGGCCTAAGTGGGTTTCTGTGTGTGGGTGTAAGAGTGGGGCTGAGCTATCACTAGCTTACACTGCTGTCCACAGGTTGGTGATTACAATCTACACAACCAGGCTGGAAGAAGCAGAGAAGAGTGAGTGATGAGTGAGGTTAGTAATGGTGTGATGGTGTTAGTGAGTATCACAAGTCTCTCCTCAGTAACTCGCACTAATCTTTATCAGCAACGGCCCACAATTTAGAAGTCCTGCACTCAGTGACTGAACCAAAGAAGGCACAACTGTTTACCAAAGCTGTACGGTGGCCCCGAGAGGTCAAACACATTGCAAGAAAACAAACCCCACACACCCTAACAAAGCAAACAGAAGTGTTGTTGGGAGACAAACATGCATCTACAGCATCTATTTTGTCCCTCACAGGAATCCTCTGCTTCTTTTAAGCGTGTCTCGGTGCATCGCATGTTTTGGTTTCTGTCACTTCCACAGCTGTTCCCCAAAACACTTCTGTGTTTTTTGAGATTTTCTTTCCTACTTCCATTGTATTTTTCCCCACTTTGTTTGCATTTTGTGTGCTTTGCAGTGTTTTTCTAGTTGCTGGTGTTTCTGACCTGTTGGGGTCCCTAATAATGGGATGTTTTCATTAATCTTTTTGTGGCTGTAGCTTTTTACACTATGAAGAGGCGGGGCTCATGAAAAACAAGGTGATGTCACCCATTACTTGTGCCATTTAGAGCGATATTTACTTTAGGATGTTTGTGGTGGGAGCAAACAGCCAATCAAGTACACGTCAGTGTTTGCACCCTTATTGGAGTATTTGCCAATCATCATATCGTGGCTCTCCCATCGAGATTCCAGTGCTGGGAATTGGGGTGATCACTCACAAAGAATAACACCCATGTGGATACGCACCATCAGTCAGTTTTAAAGATGGCACGATCCTGGCTGGAACTGAATTAGATACCAGAATAAAATGCCAAGCCTGACACTCAACATTACAACTAGGGTTCTTCATACAGGTTCATACAGTAGATGTGCTTCTTCTAACAATTGCCTCCAGAAATGTGTTTAAGACAGGTTTAGCTGTTTTCTCCACCTGTGTTTTCCCTTTGAGGAGCTGGGGAGAGACTTGAGCTACTCAACTCATGAGTAGAATCATAAAGAGAAATAAAATTATGAACAAGCATCAGAAACATTCTTTCATTATTTATCAGCTTCAAAATAATCATCAGCATCTGATATCCTGCCTATTAAATATACAACAGCAGGGTGGATTTGCTTGTCTTTAGTACTGAACACAAACACATACAGTGCATAACGTTATATGACATGACTGAGATACAGCCAATTCCCTATTATTAGCTTGGTGAGCTGAGACTCCTTTGGAAATATCTAACAAACAAATCTTCCATACAGTCTCATCCATTTGGTTTATGTAAAACCAGAAAAACATGAACACAGCAAACACTGTTTGAAACGCCTTTAAGTCACAACACACCAACCTCCAATGTGCTGACTCACATCAAAGCTGAACCAGAGTTCACGATCAGAGCTTCCGCCTCAAAGCTCGAGCGAGTAACAGAGAGACCACAGCTCAGCATCCACTGACGTCAAACAGCACCTCCAAGCCTGGCTACCACATCTGAACCTCACATGACGGAACGAGTGACGTCTGAAACGTGTGGACAGCTTTTACAAAAATCAACTGTTTTATGTTGTCCAACTTCAGAGTTGCTGCATCTCTCACCTAACACCCCCCCCAAAAGATGTCAGTAGGTCTACTACTCAAAGTATATCTCTCAACCTTTAGTCTAACACCAACATGAAGACAACTGTTTTTATACCTGCTAAACAGAAGAAAAGAAACTACAGGGGCACCCAGGGACTTTAAATAGACTCATGACTCAAATGGTTTGACTGGGGGCGCTCTCACATGCTGTCACATGCTCAGCTGTCTACTCACAGGCGGGGGGGTTATAGTGAAGCATCTCAGTACTAAAAACCATCATTGCTCCCTGGGTTACGATGAACTATGTTAACACCTAAAACTGTTTTTTGGGGGGGTTATAAGACGGTGGCAGCGTGAACCCAAGAAGAGGAAAAGAACAAGCAGATTTCTGACAAGACGGCTCACAGGGGACGGTAACAGTACATGAATAATTAATCTGGAAGGTCCAACAACATTATGCAGATTTCAGACACGGAAGGACAAAGACGCACACAGTGAGGACAGAAAAACTGTGTGTGTGTATGTATGTGTGTAGGCACAGATAGATACATACATGATTATATTGTTTACAAAATACCAAAGGCAACAGCAGCCCCCATGCAACAAGATACACTGGGCATTCATGTTTTTGTTCCTGTAGGGACGATAACTCCACCCAACTGGAACACCATGGGATTTAAAACGAGCACGCCTTCAATCATGGCCTCTTCTCAGAAGCATAATAAGGCTTCAGGATCCGATAGAAAAAGATTGGAGGACGTAGCAGGGAAAAGAGAAAAAAACCCCACCTCAAAACTGAGACTGAGACTACACATCCCAGCAGCCCCTCTGGTGTCCTAAGCAGTCTTTTTCTGTTTAGGAAGTCTTTTTTGTTATAAAACCTGCATTTTTCCCCTAAAACTTCCAGAAAAAAATCCAAATTCACAAATCCAAAAACAAAAAATTTCTGCTTTGTCACTAAAATATTTAACCTTGGCCAGCAACAGGCCAAGTACAGCAGCCAACTGTAACTGGGCTTCCAATAAATATGAGATAAATGCGTCATGTATTATATAAGTACTACATATGCTTGCTATATGTCCCTTCCAGTCATTAAGTATAGAATATAGGAATGGGTGGATATATTCCATTTCCTCTATGGCAGTATCCTAGCATTAAGGCCAAATATTAGCTGGCTCTCACTACCTGTTTAGGCATTCTTTGCAGTTTCCTGCTTTTTGCCATCACACCCAAAAGGTGAAGAAGAGTGAGAAGAGGAACGTCTAGGTTAGGGAGGAAAATAAACTTGCAGAATCACCTACGAGTTTGTTACTCCACTTTGTTTTTTTGTATTTACAGTATGAAGCACAGCTAGGCAAAGCATTTTCTAGATGTTCATTATTTATTCTTTGGCGAGAACAAACTGGCAGCCATGTCCTTACTTGGAAGAATACGACTGATTGATTTTTGTTTTCTGACCTTGGCACAAACCAATCATTCCCACAGGAAGAAATTCATCTAAATTGAATCATGCATTTAGTGGCAGTTTCTCCCTGAAGCAAAGGGGCTTCAGCAAAATGACCCTGACATCAGATCTGCTAAAACATTTCATGGTAGAAACCCCCCCCCCACGGCTGAGGGAATAATGAAGGGTATAAATATTAAAGCATGGGACCCAATTTATCATCTCACCAGCTGAAGCAAAGTCTAACGTGATCATCTGATGCCAAACCAGAGGTTATTGATTGAAAGATGTAACTGCAGCCAGGAACAATGTCTCTACTAGAGGGCCCGGTGGCGCCAGTGTCCGGCAGCCTCGCCTCTGTCAGTGCGCCCCAGGGTGGCTGTGGCTACAATGTAGCTTGCCATCACCAGTGTGTGAATGTGTGTGTGAATGGGTGGATGACTGGATGTGTAAAGCGCTTTGGGGTCCTTAGGGACTAGTAAAGCGCTATACAAATACAGGCCATTTACTATGAGAATGTTCAAAGAGATTAAAAACAACTTCTTCACATAAGACGTTGTCATTTATTAGTCCCCATGCGGGCTACGGGGAGACCCCTGAATCCCTTATTTGCCCTGCATGCTGTCGTGACCTTTATACACACACACACACACACACACACACACACACATGCTCACACCTTTTAACTCAGTGCGATCAATACTGAGGGTCCCAAGCTGTTTAAACAAATAATGACCGCTCAGCAGAGAGGGCTGATCAGTCGATAAATCGATGACCCCACAGAGTCGCCAGGGTTCGGGTGAAAAGACACAACAGAAGTGAAACTGCAGATTGGGCAGTCCGATAAACTGAAGTTGTTAAAGCTGAAACCCCCCAAAAAACAAAGAGATAATCAAACTGTTTCCGTTTCATCATCCTTTTGTCACAAAGTGGACTTGCAGCTTTGAAGAAATCTGCATAATCAAATGCTCATTTTCTGCTGTAAACTGGAATATTTCATTTTCTCTCTGCAGCAAAGACCTCGCATTGCAGTTACTGTTCAATCTCATTGCTTCGGCTTCCCACTTAAATGTTTTTGACAGCTTATCAGTCCCAGAAATATCTAAATCCACATTATTATTTGGACAAGTTAACCATTGTCTGTGGAGTAGCTTTCCAATGAAAAATAGGGCCTGTTAGTGAATACAAGGCTAACAAACAGACTTTAATACAGTGCTCGGGTTATCTGTTAAAGCGCGTTGCAAAATTCCTTGAAACCTTAGTTATTCCTTGGTTATTAATCAGACTCACTGCCAGGTGATTTTTGGAGAATATTTTGGAAAGGGTGACAGACAAGACAAACAGATCATAGCATGTTGTTAGGACACAGACACATGGGTTAACATACAGACAGACAAACCCTTAAGTGTGGGTTACACAAGACAGACCCGCTGGACACCGGTATATCGTGTATTAATAAATAATACTGTAACCCAGATTCTCCCTGTTAGTCTGCCAAACATTCACACCTGCATGCTTTGTAAGACAGCACAGCCATCAGAATCACCCTGTGGTTTTGGTTCTATGGAGTACTGATGCATTTCTGTGGATATGACATTAAGCACACCCTTCTGTCTGGTTAATCAGAATGTTCAGACTCCAGACTCCCAACACAGACTTTGATGGAAATGAGAAACTCATAGTAGTGCAGTCCATGATGGCTTGATCCACATATGTTCAGCCTCTAACTCCTTCTTTTGGCTGCTGTCCCAAAGTCCTGCAAAGATTCAGCCTAAAACCAGCCTCTAGGAACACCTGGAGCCCAGCTTCCCCACCACGAAGTTCAAATTACTATAAATCTGAACAAGACTTACAGTTGACCTGCAGTCACATTATGGGCTACAACGGTCGGGACTGAAGCCCAGATTTCTGACACCAAGAGGTGCCGAGGGTTCGTCATTCAAAATCACGTTTTCTCGATGTCGTAGTCTTCCCCACCTGTTGTTGCGGCTGGATGTGTGGCAATTGTTGGCGCTGGCCTTGCAGCGTCCAGTCATTTGCTCCAGGAGGCGGGCCAGGCGGGTACAGCCGCTCTGCCCCTGTTGGTAGCAGCACAGGGATTCCATGCAGCTGAGGTTCTGCACCTGGGAGGCTGGTAGAGACTGGAGGGAAGGCAAAAAGTGGAAGAAGCGCAGAAACAGAGGGAGAGAAAGTGAATAAAACAAAAATGAAAAGGTGGCACAGAATGAAATCACAGAAAATTAAGGAGAGAAAAAACAAAAAAAAACAAACAAGATTTGAGTGGAGAAAGAGAAGAAAACAAAGAAAGATCAAAACCAAAACAATTCAGGGTGACTGGTATGAAAAGAGTGACTGGAGGATGATGTTTTGCATGCTGTCACAGCAACAGTGATGTACAAGGGAAAACATTCAAAACATGCTACATCAGGGATTGAAATGTGGTAAATAAATACTTAAAAACAAAACAAAATCCTATGAGAAAAAAAACATATGTTTGTAGTTAAACTTAAGAATGATCTGCTGTATAATTTTTGGGCAACGTTAAACCAGATCAAGTGTCTTCGGCCTTGTGCCAAAACCAAATATCAAATGCTAAATACATAAAGTTCCTGCAGTGGTTCTATTCTAGGTTCCTGATAGTAGCTGGGCATTACACAAGATAGGCTGTGCAGCAAATGAAGACCACCCAAAGCTATTCTTTTCCTCCTTGTGCACCTCAGCAGAGGATTTTTGTTCACAGAGCAGAAGCTGTGGCATTAGACTACGACTACAAAACAAACCTTCAAGGAAAGATGACTTTTTGTTCCAGAGCCTCGAAAACTCAATGCAGGTCTTTCTGCTAGGCTGTCGCATCTGTGATGGATCACTTAGCATCAACATAAACATTTAACATAAACTAACCATAAGCCCATTTTCTCTACTTCCTTATGCTCAGGCTGGCTCTCTATTAAGTGGACTTTTTTTGCAAGACTACATGTTTTGGGATTATTTAAAAAACAAACAAACAAAACTTTTTTAAAACTAGATTGCTCAGTGAGCCAGTGGTGCACTCGTAGATAAAGCTAAATTAAATGAGAAACCTGTCTGCTGACCTAAGGAAGCACCTGGCAGTAGGTGATGCAGTAGAGACAACGAGGAAAAAGTGACAGTGGTGTAGAGTTGCACTTATTCAGCTGGCATTGTGTTCCCTACTACTACCTCTCAAGTGTAGGTCCCATTTATTACTGTGTATTACATGAACATAATTCATAAATCTACTATGCTAATAGTATTGAGGAAAAAAGGTTTTGATTGTTTTGAAGGTCCAGTAACACACAGGTACAGTTTGATACTGTGTCATAGTACAGAATCAGAAAGTTGAGATATCGCCAAAGTTGGCTTTTGTACAAAACGGTTTCTAAACGCGGTCATTTCACGATGTCCCCTCTAATGTGGTAATGCTGACAGTCATTTGTGTCTGGGTAAGTGACCCGTGGATTCCAGTGTGCTTTCACTTATGGATGTTGTGCTTTTCTGCAGCTGAAACTGGAGACATGCTAGGCATGAATCCAAACTTCTGCTTCCTCGCTGGAGACAGCAAAACAAAGACAGGTCACGGTGAATATGAATTACTCTGACACTGTCAGGTGCTCCAAGGTTATACTATAAATGTCTGGTTTTTAGACTCAGGTTCTATTGTACAGCGTTTTGTCTATTGAAAAAAAGAAAAGAAAAGCTGGGGCTGTTGAAAACAGGAAAAGAAGCACAACCACAGCTGTAGCTATGAACATTACACACCTTATTCTACTGATTATCTGTTGGAGAAATATCCTTTCTAAGTAGACAGCACCATATGAGTCTGTCTTTAGATTAACTAACAATAATGATTTTGCTTACTCAAACAAATGAACCCCTGCATCAACCTGTGGAGAACCAATGAGTCATCACAGAGCCTGTAAATACAAAGAGCCAAATTCAGCACTGCAGTGTTTTCAACCAACTCTTGGGTTTTATTATTTATTTTTTAACCTCTAAAGAAAGAGGCAGTCACATAATTCAGAGATCAAAAGAAGACCAGACTGTAAGATTAATAATTCTCATGTAAACCTTTTGAAAAATGAATGCTAGAGCTGAAGGCTTTGCCATTAAAATAGCCAAGGCCTCAGTGACAGCTGTATGGTTGACGTCATCCTCTGGCTGACTTACCACAATATTAATTACAGCTTTCAACTACGTTCTTGCTTTCTGTCCTGTTACTGAGCACAGCATTTTGCTGCTTTAAAGAGAAACAAGAAAGTGCACGTCAATCTGCGTGATAGAATAATCTTGTTTTCTAGCACTCACAAAAATAACTCACAGAAACAAAAACTATTAAATTATGGAACTAATGGGGAAAAAAGATATTTAAAGTCATAATTGAAAAGGAAGTAAAGGTGATGTAAAACCTTTACAAGCAAGCAAAGATATATCACTGCGTATGAGATGAAAACATGGCAAAGACAAAGTCAGCATGCCAACAGCATTCTCTCTGCGTCTAAACTCTGAACCCATACCTGATCAGAAACCAGTGAGGGGTGAATTGAGACCGGGTTGGGAAAAGGATGAGTAAAAAAAATCATGGTTGGGTAAGGGGAGGACAGGGTCAGTCGCATCTGGCCAGGGAAGGACTGTGTTATTCACTGACAGGTAAGGGAAGTATGAAGTTAATTGTGACTGGCTGGGAAAGCATGGGGTCACTCATATACAACGTGGGACAGACACAAAGACAAACAGGAATCTTATTTGAGTAACGAGTTAAAAGGCTGTGTGGGAGCAGCTGTGACAAACAGTTATGGGTTAATGATCAAGGGCTGCAGGTTGTGCAACTGAGTGCAGCTATGAAAGGGTGCACAGGGTTGGTTGGTCTTCAGGTGAAGACGATGCCCAGGCAGTGATTGTACAAGGAGGGGGGCAGATGGAAGTGAAGTACATGTACGGTACTACCTAAGGGAGCATGAGTCTGGGCCGGGGGCAGCAGGGGGAGGATAAGCAGCTAGCAGGTGCCAATTGTCCTCCCCTGGGCTCCGCTGGGCTTTAACAGGGTCATATTCTGGGCCGACTGAACCCTCACCCTCTTCCATCTGAAGGACACAAGATGCTTACAGTGAGCCCCACTAGCTAGTCATACAGTCAACCTTGCGGACGGTTGGCTGAACACTAAAAAAGCAAACCAGGTGCACTGCAAAACACATCCTTAGCAGTTTCATCTCATGTTCAATCTTTAGGTGTTTATTGAAACAAAACGATTTGGATGATTGGATCAAATAATTGCTACCTTTTATTAATTGTGCAATTTTTCTAAATGTATCAAATATTTGTTCTTATTTTGATTTACATGCAGATCAGCTTTTGTCTCGTACAGCTGGAAAACAATTTGAGGTACAGTGGATATGTTTTCCAGTGCTGCTTATTTACTAACTGGAGGATTCATTAGTCAGCAAGCAAGCGATCATTTGGTCAAGAGCCAGTCCAGGCTGCACTATAGGGGGCCAGTTAATTGGGGGAATTTCTGACCTTCACTCTACAGTGTACTCGAATACATTTCTTCATACCGAGAGGCCAAATCAACGCCGCTCCTTCTTAAAGCCCTTCACAAGTGACCTTCTCGACAAAGCAGAAGAGCTGACAAGCCCAGCTGCTTCCTGCTTTTTGCTCAAAGTCCCCTGCTGCACATTTAAATCACAATTTAATTAGGACTGCGAGATAATCAGAAATCACTAGTTGAGAATAAGTGAAATAAGTCTTTTAGAAAATGTAAAGGGCTTTGATGAGGGCACTAGTGGAGGGCTTCATTTCCTACAAAAGTTAAAGACAACTAAGCACAGTGGCTAGACGGCCAGTGCGCTCAAAAACGGCCGTGAAACTAGGCAACAAATGAGCAGAAAGAAGCTTCATTCATATGACAAGCATCTTGAGGGAAACAGAGATAGAAGCACATCTATTAGAATCCAAAGCAATTAACCTGCTGCTGAATCTATCAGAGCTGCAGAGTAGGCAAACAACAGTAAACCCTAGAGAGCCCTTTTACGATTACCTCTATCTAATCTAATTAAGAAAAAAAAAAGGAAACTGAATAGTTCCAGAATTATCTCAGCAGAGCTGAACATACTGCATTATGCAGCACATTAACATGAATATACCATTAAGATTTTGAACGCAGAAAATCAACAAATCGCTCAGACTGAGTGAATCTGTTTTGCATAATGTGCTCTGTACCCTCACCTGTGCTCTCCAAATCAATAGCTGGTTTCTGCTCATTTAGTTTCTGAGATGAGACCAGCTTTATCTACATACAAGCAGCCCGAAACACATTCAGACGGTAGTTTATTAGGTACGCCTAGCTAAAACTTGTAACGAGAGAGGCAATAAACCCTACTGTCATAGAGGGCACATTTAGTTGCTGTTACAACAGTTTCAGATAACTGATTCAACTTTACTGTAACTTACAGGCTTTTTGTCAGTGAGGACAAAAAGCAACTTGCAACCCAATCTATCTGCCCCACTAACTACATCCTGCAGATTCAGTTTACTTTGATAGTGTATAAACCAGCGACTAAGTGTGCTATAAACTAGCATGAACAGTAAATCCAGCCCACTGTTTTTATAAGTGACATTTCCTCCCACCCACCTTGGAACCATACAAATTAGCAAGCTATAAAAACATGCAGAAGCAAAACAAATTCATGATCCTTGCTCATAACAAAAGTAATAATAGCAAAACTAAATATGACCTCTGTATCAACCAAAGATTTGCTCACCTTGGACAGTTAAAAAGAATAAAAAACTCCCCATTTGCTCATGTTCACTCATTAAGAGAGAACCACCCTAAATTTGGCTCTTTGGCCTTTGTGTTATCAAAGAGAGCTTATGCTATTGTTAGCATTTTCCTTACAGGTTTTTATCGTGACATCAACTACGAAAGAGCAAGATCTTCAATTCAATCAATGAAAAATACGTGAGACAACACAGGGTTTCATTCATAGCAACATGCTGCTGTACAAAACAGTCCAAACCAGTTCAAGAGTCTGTCATGCAGCTGTGGGAGTGGCAGTCTTGCCCTGAGGATCTGCCTAAAACCATGCAGGTGGATAACGCTGAGCTAAGGAGGGCGTTTCCGTGTCCTAGATTGAGTTGTTTTAGTTGAGCATACATCGAGATAGGTGACCATGCCATATAGATAAAAGTAGTGGATTGATGGGCTGCACCATGCATCTGATTCATGTGTCACTTTAACATGTGAGGGGCATTCCAGATTGTGCTCATGTGACAAGACCACTTGCTGATGGTCAAGAGGTAGGTTTGACCAGCTGCAGCGATAAAGAATGACGATCAGAGCCGCCTCCCCAACACATTTCCCCTTACGTTATGAGCGCTGAGGGAAAGAGTCAAGAGTCTACGAGCCCTCACAGGTGATTCGGCATTCATTCATTCTCTCCCCCATTCATTTATCCATTTGTACATGCAGTGGGTGGTGGGGTAATGACAGCGGCATGCTGTGACAGGCAGGAGTGGAAAGTGGTCTCAGAACGCATTCTCTACATCAGTCTCTCACTGAAAATGCAACACATGCAGCGGCTAAAGTGCTTGAACCCGATTCTTCGACATGATCTCCAACCACACATTTATATCTTCTCTACATCCCAGTCACAGAGAATGCTGATTGGCTTGTGCAGGGCATGCAGTTACAGGCATGAAACAAAGGCTCCTACTCTAAAACTGACGGTACACAACGCTGCAGTTGTGGTACTGCCAGTGTTAGAAAAATGACCAAATAAAGTTGAGACCTGGGAAAAAGAACATTTGAGTTTTGTATGAATGATCTTACACAGGAGTGCTTATTCCATAAAGCAATACTTCTACTTTCTACGGACTTTTTGCAGTGTGCTGTGTACAGGATTTTAACTACTACGCTGTGTATTTTTGGCCAAACAGAATTAATGTGAAGAGAGGTGCACAGCATGCTTTGATTTCACTGTCAGGCCACGCCACATTATCAAAGAACAGCTCCCTAAAAAGGGTAAGAATTGATACGTTTTCAATTACAAAAGCAGGGCAGCAACTCGGTGTTAATAGCTGACAAATCATAGAAATATAGATTTATAAGTACAGATGGATCACAATACAAGTACACACACAGTACAAGAATATTGCATTTGAATAAGGCACTCCTTATAATATTCTGAATTTTGTTTTGGGTGTATTTTAAGTCCACGGCTGAGTCACTCAATTCCTCTACCTAATTTTGCCCAGCTGGCTCTTGGCTCTGGACAAAGGCTGCAGAGCGATGAAGTCATCACCTATCGCCACACGGTTGGAATACATCTACACCAGGAGAGTGCACACAGAGGATAGGATGAAGACACACAGAAAGGTTAAAAATCAAAGTCTCTCTCTCTCTCACAGACACACACACACTACCACAAACCCACCCGCAGAATCGCACACACAGACAAAACAGGACAAAGGTTAGAGCAGAAAATACTAACTCCATGTAGGACTGGACAAATTTCAAAGGAGAAGGGTCTAAACTAAAACATAAACAATCTCCAGCTGGACAAATCAATACAGCAACAGTGTGGGTCCTCTGAAAGGTGACCATGCACAGTGTGGAGCTGGTCTGCGTGTCTGTGATCAAAGGCGACTCATGCAATGTATGTATAAACACCAAGTCCTTCTTGTGCTGCCAAGTTGATTACTTGTGACCACATAGGCTCATTTAAACAACACGATGGGCAGAACCTTTTCTCCTCCCTGCCTCTGTCACATTTTAACTTTGAGTGGCATTTTAGTTTATTTCTTCCCTCCAGGCTCTTTTCAAATAGCAGGAAATATAATTTCCCTTTGTGTGAAACAAGTAGGAATATGTATTAAATCTAACGCTTGACACACAAGTTTAACTACTGGAAAGCATTCGGCCCTTTTGCCAATTTTTTCATTCTGAGCCTGCAGGAAACCCCAAACCCACAGAAACTATTTTTAGACTTGTTTACATAGATCTGGTAATAAACTAACAATATCTGACTTATTCTCAAAGTCTGTTAACTACTTAAGAATACTGTCATCTCTCATTGGCTTTCACCCTTTTTAAAACGATTTCAATGTAAGTGAAAACAGAAGTGGGTGAAGTATTCTCAGTAACTACAGTAGAGTCCAAACAGCAAGTAGAACAAAAGAGCACTTAGGCAGCTGCTGTGAACCAGAGAAAGTACAGAGTTAGGCCAGCACTGGCTCACAGGCAACAACCTATAAATGTCTTACCATCTCACATTCATACTTTCCACTTTTTTTTTTCTTTTTTATAATACTGCTCCTGCACCTCCTCCCCTCATTACCTGACTCTTCTGAGTGCTGGTGGGCTGCAGGTGTCTGTACAAGACCTTCTTCAACACATCAGGAAAGAGGCAAGTTATGACGATGATGATAATGGCGAACCAGGCTGAACCGCTGGACAGCAGCTGCACAAAGACGAAGTACATGTCCTGGGTGTGCAGGAATGGCCTGAGGGGGCAAGGGGAGAGGAAACAATGTCTATTTTATGCTTAGAAAACATCTACAAGCCAGTTTGTCCAAAAGCAACAGTAACATTTGGTTAGCCTTACAAAAAAAGAAAAAGAAAAAAAAGAATCATACAAAACAAAACAGCAACAGAGATGGGCAGCCAGCCTCAACTCTGCCCTGTTCACCATAAATTCAGGTTTTACTGGCAGTTGGAAGTCATGCTCTTAGAGTAATTTCATTATTTCCTGACACCAGAGTTTAATGACTGGTGCAGATGTCAGACTACAAATATCCATTATGGTCCAATATTATCAGCATGGCTCCTGCAAGTCTGTGAGTTCACTGGCCTGTGTAACGTGGTCGAGACTGATCTGTTCAACTCAGCAGACTACCAGAAAAAACAAAAACAAAGCAGTCGTGTGAGGTAGGGCTGGGCCATATCATTCCGTTCACGGTAATACCAGTATAATGTTGGGCTACGACAAGAAAATTAAATATCGCGATAGAATATGGGTAAAACACGCATGCGCAGTGCCTTTGTTTTCATACGCACATGGTGAAAAAGGCACGGCGGCGACGGAGTATGACATGGGTGAAAGCGGATCGTTGAATGAAACTGATGAACCAGAACTGGTTTGTAAAAATGCTGCAACTTCAGTGGTGTGGAACTGGTTTAGCTTTCGTCCGTCAGATACACAACAAAGCACTATTTTTGGTAGAGCGTGCTAGCGGGCCGTCGTTATTACCATGTTGTTTGGAAAGTACAGCACACTTAAAATCAATCCTTTGATTTTTCTGAAAATCGACAGTGCCCCTTATAATCCCACGGGCCTTATGTTTGAATTCTGGTTGTGTTTACAGACCTTGAAATGATTTTATGTCGTACACGGCGCTCGAAAATCTGTCAAATGTTTTAGTATGATTTTGCTAAGCTACGAACCCGCACCGCTTGATGGATTGTCTGAGCATTACGGCTATCATAGGCAGGAGCCTCGCGGAGTGATACGTACAGTGCTTCGACATAATATTACCGTGTTGTGTGTGTATAACCTCTTTTTAAGTTTTGTGGATATTATACATGGTTATGCTGAGGATATGTCGGCCAGTTTCCACTGGAAATGCCTTTTGGTTCAACTGTCAGCAAGGAATTTGCATTTGCACTGTAAAATTTTTATATAACTTTAATGCACATAAAAAACAGCTGCTTGTTTAAGTGAAAATACATTGATTTTTTTTTTTGCACTAATAAAATTGTGGAGTTGTAAAGTATTTTGTCTAGTGTCAATTATATCGTTATCGCAAATTTTCAAATCTATATCGTGATAAATACTTTTGGTCATATCGCCCTGCTCTAGTGTGAGGTATAGTTTGACATCAGGGCTGGGCAATAAAACACTAAAATAGTCATTATGAAGTAATTTTTCCCTCAATAGAAATATGAGACAATGCTCAATATAAAGCCGATAGAACTCACTACATCCATGTTTTCACAGACAATACGAGAGGCCAGTGAGAATAGTACCCTGTCAAACCAATCATGGGGACGGACATGGTTGGAACACTGACATCAGTGTAGGAGGAGCCGCTGGCAGCAGCACATGTGCTAATGTTTGTGCTACTGCAGCGTTAGTGAACATGACAGCCATAAAAGGACAAGCTTATTATTCAAAAGAAGAATCTGAGGACTTTGCTAAAGCCTGATAAAGAAGCAGAGCAACATACATTGCAAAATGAGTTGAAAGCACGTTTCCACATAAATGCCACATAAGCACCTGAAGCAAGGACATGCTTACACCATGCACAGCTAACTGTTTACCTGCACAATGCAATACCTTATTGTAATCTGTATGATGCAAGTAAGCACAGTTGAAAATGTTGATTGAAGCTGCTGGTTCAACTAGCTGTAAACATTTCTCTCAGACAGCACTGTCCCAGCTACACAGGAGTGTAGAGAGATCTGCAAAGCTATCATACTTCACCACCTGATCGGATTTGTGGTCAAAAACAATGCATTTCAATCCTGTGCTTCTTGTGCTTTCTCAAACCATTTCTATTTATATATTTTAGAAAAACTTGACAGTTAGGCCTGCGACAGACTGACGACCTACACGTGGTGAACCCCATCTCTCGCACTACGGGAGCTAGAATAGCTCCCAGTCCCGCCCCCGCAACCCTGAATTGGATAAGTGAAAGGATGGACGGATGGATGGATTGTTGTCTTGAAGCATTAGCACACCACAATTGTGTGAATATATCACTTTAGTTTATGTTCTCTTTTTTATATTTGAAAGATTCCTGAATTTTTACTGATGATATATACAGAAAGCTTTGTTTATTTTTGGTGTTGTTCCCCCCAAAAACTGTTTGAATCTATATAAATCATCTTATTGGTCAGAATTAATATTTTAGATGACTGTAGACACACAGAATTACAGATCTGTATATTGTTCTATTTTTCTGTGTATTGTACATTTGTCATGCTCAGCTTCTAACAGAAAATAATATTTAAATGTTTAATATATATGAGAAAAAAAAACCTGAAAAAAAAAAGTGGTAAGAGCTTTTTTTTTTGTTCCTGTTGCCCAGACCTATTTGAGATAAACATACAGCACACAGGAAGTAACTGAGTTTAAAAGCATCACTTTCCAGAAGCAAAAAGAACTTGCCAAGAAGGTGTTCTTACCAGATGATGCCTCCATAGAAGAGAGAGAAGATGAAATAGAAGGCAATTGAGCCCCATGTCACAAAATGGTTCATCCACGTCCAAAAATGAGTCTCTAATGCAAGCTGACGTTACACACATACAGGAGGGGGAGGAAAAGAAAAATGGGTGTAAAACATGGATCCAGGGACAGGCAGTGCATCAATAAACTACAGCAATCTTCCTCCGTGCTATAAAGAGAGACCTTGAGGTGACACTGATAAATTATCTTCTCGAATTAATGGCCACTGACATCATCCTCATCACAACATCTTTCAACATATTTCATTAACGAGACTTTGACAATACAAATGTCTCCTTTTGAAACTGCATGTGTTTCTCAGCTTTCTGCTATGCAAACATCAGCCATCATCCTTAGAGGGCATTACATGAGAAAAGACTCAAACACTCAAAAATAAATTGCTGATGTACTTCAGTGTCAGCTTGTCAACTTATTATAAATTCCTACATGTAAGCAAAACTCCAGCTAAGCTGAAGATGTGTCACTGGATACTTCTTTCCCAGCCCTTGTTTACACTCACTGAATAACTTGGCTTCCTGCTGCTTTGTTCTCAGCAGGTAGCATACATACAAATCTGACTGGGAGAGTGCCTGCTATTATATGAACCCACCACTCATTACTCTGAAAGCTTCAAATGTAACCATGAGTGTCGTAAACATTACAAAACGTTCCAAACACAACTGCTTCTTCAGAAAGAGTACAGTGGTTTGTTGATAGGGTATAATATTTGATATCATTTACCTTTAACGTGACAGTGATGACCATGACAGTAAAGACCAGTGTTCCAAATGTCCAGTTCCCAAACATCTACAGAAACAGACATACAAGTACTTCAGTTAATAATAATAAACAGCATTACAATGTAGTTTGGCACTTCCTGAAAATGATTTCATGAGGAGGGGAAAACAGAAGCTTTGCATAAATGTACAGACTGTGTGTTCGCATCTGTATAAGGGACGTCGTTACCCTACTGCTCTTGTTCCCTTGGATCACTGACAAGCTTTAGTCTACACATGTGGTGCAAAGAGAGACAAGTTCACTATGACTGTAGCCTTGGTTAACAAGTTGTTTTGGCATCACGGTGCCCAAAATAAGACCTCGGCCTCCAACTGTGTGAGTACCATCAGTAGCTCCACTGTTCTACTTATAGGTTGAGAGCTGTGGGAGACATTGTTTTGTTGCCAGCCAGTTCAGGACCCTGCTGGTGTCCGAACATTGAGGGCTAATAGTGACACACAGTTCAAGTTTGTGCTCGCTACTTTCAGAATTATGATTTAAACTAAAATCTTTTACAAACTCGGTCCCCTAACTGATATCTACCTACTTATAGAAAAATCTGACTAGATGTTAGTGAAGATGGTTTCTGCCTATGCAGCTACGCTTTGAAAAAGGCAGAAATTCTATTCTATTCTAATGGTCATCAAACTCAAAATATAATATATTGTAAAATACTGTATATACTCAAAAATCGCCATTAAGGGTACAGGAGAGGTAGGAAATGATTAAACCAAGCCATGTAACTCTACTATGAGTTGATTCAGCATATTTCAAGACACCACTAATGTAAATGCTATAGACTAGCCACTTAAATTCATGCTCTTGAATAGCATCATTACTAATAATTTAATATTTCACTTAAAAGAAAATCTTTCTGGGAGTTCTCTCATTAGCTCCCTAAGAAGACATGCATTCATCTGTAGAGCAGACTCTTACCAGCTGCCTGTTAGCTCGCAAGATCTGAAGACATGCACAGCATGAAGGCAAAAGGGAAAAGGCGTAATCAACAAAGGACAGAAGAAAAAGACAACCAAGAGAGTGCAGTAAAAGTGAGTGCTTTCGGAAATACCAAACTTCAGAAAGAAAGAAAGATGATGAGATATGCAGCAGGACAGAAAAGGGAAGATTTGTTATGCTCTTAAACAAAAAGAACGACAAAGAGACAGATAAGAAAAGTGCAAGATGAAGGGAAGACGTGAGTGCAAAAATACCAGCGGGTAAACAGTCCCGTTAATGTCCGCAACACAACAAGATGCAATCACGAATGGTTACTCTATAGTATCAGTTTGCTACTTTTCCCTTTTTTGCTCTGAACTAACATTTGACTGATATCAGCATCATAGAGCATGAAAACACATACCTGTCCATTGCCCATAAGTGTGGTGTCCTCTCCCATTAGTATGTAGGATCCAAAGAAGAAGACAAAGGCGTGACAGAAACCCAACACAGTCCAGTACAAGAAGGTCCGGAAAGAGAGCAGAGAGTTCTTGCTAATATCCCTGCAGAAAATAAATAAATAAAAGGTTTTTTTTAATCATAATCCTTAAGAGCATTCATAGGATCCAAGCAAAGTTGCATGTTTCACTGTGATGAATAAATAAATACATTGCAATTTAGCAGTTCTGAAAAATAAAATGATTTATGTAACAAGCAGCATCTAGATGCTAACAGCCAATTTAAAAACATTACATAAAATTCCAATTAACACACAAAAAAAAGAAACAGTGGGCCAACTGTCTATATAGATGATGACATAACAGAAAACAATATACAAAGTAGTGTTCACCTAGAGATGACATATAAGCTCACCTGTACAGGCCAGGTTTGTTCTGCAATACATGCGGATGGACCAGCTGTTCAAACAGACTGTACACAAGGATTGGCAGCGAGGTGAAGCAGATGTTGTACAGTGTCAGATAAACACTGTCGTACAGAGTCTAGGTTGGACAGAGACAGCATTTCACTCATCAATGACCCATTAACAAGAACTGATATCCACAACTTGTTCAACAGACCTTAAAGATATCAGGGAGCGAGGCGGAGCAGAGTTGGAGCAAAGCGGAAAAACAAATGAGTAGGAACACACACACTGTACTAGAAGATGAGGCAAGAGGATTATAATATGGCCTCCCAGTAAAAACTATAGTGTTACATGGTTAATAATATTTTGGGACTGGCTTCCAAAACCATGCTACATAAATAATTGAAAAGACAGAAATTCAATAGACTTCTGATTCTTAATTTTAAAGCCTATAAATAATAAGATCCATTTTCGTTTTTATTTAACACAGATTCACTACAAGAGACATCGAAAAAGAAAAAAAATCTATAAAAATGCACTCAATCTGATACCTAATAAGATACGCTGGTAAAGCGGAGCACAAAATTAGGACCAAAACACCACTGACATTAAAAAGACAAAGATACAGAGAGTGTGAGACTTACTTGTTGTGAAAACAAACAGAAGAACTGGTATAAAAACTGCGGCGTGATAAAACACACATTCTAGAAAAGACAGAGTGAAGGAAAGAAACATTAAAAATATTGCAGTGACAGGAGACACAACTGAACACGCTCTTAGTTATGCTACGGTCACACTAGGGGAAACAGTGGTTGGAGGCCATGGCACAAGCTAAATTATTGTGACTGTGTGCAGTGAACCTGTAGTCCCGTTGCCTTTGAGATGGTGTCTTTGAAGATGGGAACCAAGTCAGTGAGTAATTGTATCACGACAATGATAAAATGACAATAAAAGAGTCAGTCTGTTATCTGAATGGGGTTAAGTTGGCAATTACATGCAATTACACAGCAAATAACTGGGATAAATCAGCAAAAATTGCAAATCTGTTGCCATCTATAGACACAGAATTCACATTTAGAGAACAACCAAATCTCCTGAACAGAAATGTAGAAGTTCTCCACAGATAAGTGATTTGTTATTTGAAAATGTAAAAACAGGCCCTGTGCAAACTTGTTTCAGATAGGAAAATAACCAGAATACACCCATTTGGCAACCAATTAGGCAGAGTCTTCTTTTGCAAAGAGATGCATCACAGACCAGCTGCACTCAGACTGAGACTGAATTTGTGAGCATTTATAAATTACACAGCAATATTTTGCAAACCTTCACCAATCTGAAAATGATTGCAGAGCACCACTGTTTGGAGCTGGGTTGACTCCCACCAGGCAACCTGTGCAATTCCTTTTTGACTTAAAGGAGTTACTGCAAATACATGCAATTTTTTGCTAAATTAAAAAAAACAAAAACAAAACAAATAAAAACACACCGATTTCTCTTAGTCACAGGGAATGTGTCTTGTATTTTCATTCTAGTGGGACTGAACAATTACAGCGGAAGTAGAAAGTCTCTTTCTAGATCTTACCTTGTAGAAAAAGTACTGTACAAGAGTAGCTATTCGAATGTAGTAGAAGTGCCCGTGGACCAGCAGGAGTTTGGCCAGGAACTTGAACCTGGCAATTGCATAGTCGCTGTTTCTCACAGCCTGACGACCCTCCTTCCCCATGATACCTGGAGACACAGACATACTGGAGATCACACTGCAGAACACTAATACCATGTCATGTGAGACAATACAGTCTGTATCTACGTGAGCTAAGTGTTTACCTATGCCCACATGGGCTTCCTGTATCATACTGACATCATTGGCTCCATCCCCAATAGCTAAGGTGATGGGTTTTTCTGGAGATGTCTTTAAAAGACGCACAACCTAGACATAACAAAGTAACAATGGCATCACAGGTGAGCTTCAGAAAATTTGCAGAGACAAAAAACAAACAAACATAAAAAAAACCCCCAAAAAAACAACAACAAAGGAACCCCATCCACCCACAAACAATTAAAAATGCTTACAAGACAACAATACCTTAGCTTTCTGCAGTGGGGCCATGCGGCAGCACAGCACAGCTGAACAGTTTTTACACACTTCCATAAAGAGCTTCTCGTGTTCCCTCAATGCTAAAGACAGACTAGCTCCATCTACAACCAATCCATGCTGTATGACATGGTCCTCCCTTAACCTGCGAACAGACAGAGAAAAAGTTAAAAAAAAAGAACACAATATGAGGTCAGGGGGATATATATACACACAAAATTAAACAACATGTATGCTGTCAGATAACATCATTACTTTCAGCAGAATCACACCTACCTCCTGGACAGTATGCGGAGCTGCTCAGCACACTCGTTATCAGAGTGCTGCTGCAGGAGCTCCAGGATGTTCATGGTTCTGTGGAAGTGGCCACAGGACAGGCTTACACTGACTGCCGTCTCATGTTTGTCCCCTGTCAGCACCCATACTTTGATTCCTGCGAGTCGCAAAGCCTCAATGGTCTCCTGGACCTTGTCCTGAAGTCTAGGGATACAAGAAAGAGAGAAAATAAACACTTTGGTCTCCAAGGTAACGCAGACAAAGTGTGGGTAACTTGATGGAACTGATCAAACTAAGCTTCATAATTTAACACATCTACTGAAGGGTTAGCAAGAACTGGTGAGCAGAGGGTGACTGACTACTTTGTGTTTTTCGCTGCAGTTATTTTTCAAAAGATTCAAAGACAGTTGATCTGATCTAATATTTTTATGCCAATCGGCATTACATTTTTCATGTTACACAGATGTTGGAGGGAACCCTTCATCTCATCTTCCATACCAGAGGAGATTCTTTGACCGTGAACATCCGTGCCCCGGGAGGATCTCATTTCAGATACAGAAGCAGAGCAGTGGGAAAAAGGGAGAGCGAGCAAAAAGATAAACAAAGTGGGAGACGCAAGAGGCTTATGTGAGGAGCAGATGGCGAGCGGCTGCAAACACACATCAACATTCATTTCCAGAGAGGCTCGGTGAGGTGACGTCTTCTTCTCCCTGCTGACTATTTATTGTCTGTTAAAAATCTTCCCACTGTGTTTATCTGTCTGTTTTGCCTGTGTGTTTCTTCAGTTTTGAATTTTTTTCTCTTTTTTGGGGGGGGGTGGAAGCCCATGACAAAAAAAGCCTAAGACAGCAACAACAAAACACAAGCAGATTTGATCCACTGTGGATGATGTCCATTTCTCAAAACTTACTTTTTTTTTTTTTGGGAATGTGTGAATTACAGAAATAAGATTCCGAGTTTTGTTGTCAGCAGTTGGGCGTACAGTGGTCCCTCGCTATAATGCGGTTCACCTTTCGTGGCCTCGGAGTTTCGCAGATTTTTTTGTGTGCAATTTTCCATGTTTTTTTTTTTTTTTTTTTTTAAACAGCGCATTGTGTTCTGCGTCCTGATTGGCTGTACACCATTGTCGATCAATCTCGTGCCGTGTCTCTGTACAGTACAGAATGCGTTCAGCTTGTCAAATTTACATAAATCTTTGATCGCTAGCAGTGTGACTCTGAAGCGCTGTACTGTATGTTTGTAAGCTTTCTCCCCAACCAACACAACAATGTCGACGAAAAGCTTTGCACCGTCAAAGGCAACTGCGGGTGCCTTTGGTTTCATTCTATAATACTGGTCATTTTCTTTTACAAAGGTTTGAGCTTTAAGAGTGTTTAAACAAGAGAGAAAAGTGTGAAAACGTCCATGCCAGTCTTTGAAAAGTGTATAAAGTGTGTAGTGAGGGGTTTTACAGCCTTAAAACATCTAAAATAATTGTAAAAAATAAAGTTGGCTACTTCGCAGATTTTACGTATCGCGTGTTATTTTTGGAATGTAACTCCTGAGATAAACGAGGGACCACTGTACTGCACAAACTGTTGAGATTTCAAATCCATTGAGAACTCAAGAAGGCTCACAAATAGTGATAAACATGACAAATGAATCTCTGACCAAGTGATTCTAGTGATTCTTGCAAAAATGTCTAAAGTGCCGGTAAAGCTACCAATAGGACTTAACCATTACACCTTGAGACCAAATTAGGTGAATACCTGTCTGTGTAAGGTCTCATCCTAGTCATGGTAGTCTTAAGAGCTTGAATAAAAGATTTTTTAAAAAGAAGGCAAGTGTACTTCTTTCAATTTGAGAAGACACTTCATCTCTCAAAGGAGCTTCAGTTCTAAAACCAAAAGGTGGTGTGTGCAATGTATTTAATCCCCGGAGGGGGTTGTCCCATTTTGAGGTTGCGAGTTATCACATGAGCCAAGGTGTGAAAAAAATGGCATGGGTCAACTCACACCTCAGCTCATTACGGGGCAAGGTCTCACAGTTTTTATGCTCACCGCGTTGCTTGTTGTGTGGGAGATGGTTTTCACAACTTCGCCTCCTTATTAGAGCGCATGACGCGATATTGTCTGAGTGGTGAAACCTGACGTTTATGAGAATACTGCAGCGGCTTCCTGCCACGACGGAGGGTATATTGGCACCTTTAGAGTGGTTTCACCCTTAACGTAACCCAACTACACTTTAAATAACCAGGACCCCTGGATGAGAGGTGAAACATCTTCACAAACTTAAGTGTCTTCAACCACGATAAATTACAGATGGATGGGTGACAGATGTTTTGCCATGGCATAAGCCTACTGGTCCTTCAAGTTCTTGATTTTATCTAATAGCTGCTCAGGTATCCAGATCTCGATCACCAAAGTGGACGGACAAATTGTCAACTGAAATTGGCCAGCATAAAGAAAAAAAATCCAGAAGCCTGTGTGGCACATAAATCATCTACTCCTGTACAATGGCATCCTGTTTTTAAAGTTGACCATCTTCAAATAGTACAGTGGTCAGTTGTTTAAATTGATCTAATTTGATGCCCATAATCATGTAGCATTGAGCAACACTTACAATTAACATTATCTTAACCCCACATTCCTAAAAATTGACTCAGATTACACACAAGTGTTTGGAAAAGCAAACCACAGTACTTCAGTGTACTGATTGTACTGACCAAATTAAACAATTTCTTCTTGATTTAAAAGAATTGATGCTTTAATTTATAGCAAACATTGTATTAAAAAAAAAAAAGACCTGAGTCTACCTAGTTCACTTGACTCTACTTAAGCCTAGATTGTAGATTATTACTTTGTGTTCAATGCACACATCAAAAGCCTGCTTTGTGTATTATTAGTTTAGCGAGACTGTGTTTGTCCTTAATACTGTTTTAGGTGTGGATACTCAATGCAAAATCCTTTCTGTATTGATTAGCACGGGTTATGAATGTGATGAGAATGTCAAGATATTTTATTTTATGTTTTGAGTCTCCATACTTGTCCTCCACTCCTGTTGCTCCCAGGAGCTGCAAGTCTTTTTCAATGTAGCTGAAGGCTTCCTGCAGTCTCTCCTCCCTCTGCTGCAGCGCGGTGCGGGCACTGTTTAGTTTCTTGTCCACATCGATGTACTCCTCCGGACTGAAGTGGCGGCATGCTACAACCAGGGTTCGCAAACCTTTCTATAATTAAATTAGGAGAATGGAGTTTAGAAAAATGATTCAAAACAGGGAAGAAAAAGAAGAAATATCAAAAGAAAGGTTGATAAAATGATGAAGGATAAAATGAGACACCACGTTTGGGTAGATGGTAAGGTCAAATGTCGGCAAGGTTGGGGAAAAAAATCATAAGAGAATGATGGGAAGAAATGAATCCAGGAAACAAAGAAGCAAAGAGAAAGAAAGACGAGAAAAACAAATTATTAAAGCTTGACTCTAAATCACAGAGCGAGCCTAAGGGGTAGATGACCACAAATCAACCCACCGACTCCTGGGTACTGACGTATGATGGCATGATGTGAGGGCAGTGCGTGTGTGTGTCTGTTGTGGCGAGGAATTTACAATGTAATGGGAACAGAGAGCCAAAAGTAATCACTGTAACACTGAAAAATGTCAGGCCTACACATACAGACACAAATCTGAGGACATAAATCAAAATATATATATTTAAAGGTTTCTTTTGAAGACAGATGTATCAACTTCATCCAATTTGTCTCAGACATCTGACCACAGGGATATCGGGAAGTTTCATATTGATAATCATATTACCTCTAGACAGGTAAGTCATTTGTATCCTATTAAATAATACATGTGCAGCTGATGTGTGTGACTTCAATGGTTAAAAAAAAAAAAAAAAAAAATGTGTTTCTGCAACAGATGAAAAATCCCCCCCAAAAATATTGGGCTTAAGGGGTGATGAATCTGTATCATGATTGTGAAAATATAAGCATCTGGTTAATATTTAGAGAGGAAAACAAACAAACAAATAAATAAATAACAAAAATCTTACCATGGCAAACTCATCAACGTGCAGCCTTGTCTTTTCGATCTCACCACTAGTCGCGAAAGGCAAAATGGCAGACTCCGCCCCCTTGGTGAACAGCACTTTGCCTCCTTGAAAAGCAACACAGCAAGAACATATACGCTAAATATGCATTAAAATGTCAATTTTCAATAAAAATATAAAATAAAATACAAAAAAACTTACTATATTATACTTGTAAACATAAGCGTTCCATTTTTCGCTTATTTTAGAATATTATCAACTCCTCAATGTTTCTGTTTTTATTGTTAATGGTTAATTTCATTTTTTTCACTTGCAACAGACGTACAGCTCAGCTGAAGAACGTGGTATTACCTGAGGGAGTTTGCAGTATGACACTCATCCTCCTGCGGTTAGGATCAAACTCGAGTACATGGAGCAGTTTATACCTGAGTGTCCAAACAAAGACCCGTCAGACATTGATTAGTTACTCGTTTTGAACAGGGGCGATTTATTTTTTGGCTGCAGGTTTTTTATTATTTTACTTTAAAAACTATGAGAGCATGGAATATCTCCTGAGTGAGATTAAGAAAAACAACAATCCACTGTAATCTTATTTGTGATTTTAAAAATGCACAAGGTGACATACTTTTCTAACTTGCCAAAAGTTTTGATTTCCATGGTATCTCCGTTGCTGCAAGAGAAGGCCACTCCAATCCTGAGAGAGAAAAAATATAAAATAAAACAAACCCCAGCACTTATATTAACATCTTACAACAACTACCTATAACTGCAAGCTGTAGCATTTTTCTCAGGACACCGAATCAATACATAATTCATTCAGTTATCCATCCATTCTCTCTGTACTTTGAATAAATGGAATTTAAGTCTAAATGACTGCTTTCTGTCTTTATTTGAAATTTACACAGCATTAGAAACTTTTTAAAAGCTGTTTTGCAGCAGAAAAAACAAAACACTCTAAGCACTGAACTCTACTGTCTGGACTTCCAGTTTCATAGGGTGATCCTGCAAAACAGGATCCTGAATCAATGGGTGGATTTACTTTAAGGTACAAATTATAATTTACAATGGATGACGACACAGACAGCACAGACAGGCAGTCATTCCGGTTATGCTTCCTTTAAGCCCACTTGGAAGTCTGCCAGACCGGCGCATGTGCAATTGATGCACTGCAGTTCTCTTTGGACGAACTCACATAGCTCTCATAAAAATGGGCAGAAACACACACATCCAAACAGAGCCTTATGCTAAACGTCCAACGATGAACTTAACGTCAGTCTGACCCAAGTAGACCTTAAAACACTCGTGGACAAGCAAACCATAGCTTGGTCCTAAACAGCTACATGCAGAAATGATCAATTTATCAAGGTTTTCTTGTAGATCTAGAGGTGGTGTTTTGATTCCAGTTTCTTTAGCTGCCTAATGTTTAAGCAGCAAAGCAGAATGTGCTCACAATACTGCGTTTGCCCTTTCAGGACATATTCCCACAGTGGTCAGCTTGGGTTTTTGAATCGCTTCCTGGATATTGAATTGCTGCCCATATAGTATTATTGCAACGCTGAAAGGAACAAGTGGTCAGCAGCCCAACCTCAGTGTCCCCCCCCCACCAAATTTCCCTTTGCAGCTAACACAATCAGTACAGTATGAATCATGTCAAAGCAAGGATTCTTATACACTTTCATTTATATAGCATATTTCCAGTTCTCAGCACTTTAGACTGCACCTATTCTACATCACATCCACAGCAAATTTAGGATATCACCAATTAACCTAACATGCATGTCACTGGTATCTGGAGGAAAGTGACACTGCCACAGGGAAAACGTGTTTACTCCACACGAAAGGACCCCAGCTGGGGTTTGAACAAACCTTGCTGTGAGTTGCCAGTGCCAATCACTGACCCATCTAGAAAGGCACAGACAAAACCAAACTCATCTTTAAAGTTTAAAGAAGACTAAGATTTGAGGAATCCTTAAATTAATAAAGACCTTTAAGACGTTTTGTTGTGGCATTACTGGGATGCAGACTACAATTTACACATTTCCTGTGTCGCAACCTCTGCAGTCCGGTGCAACCACCAGCTCTTAATGTCTAACATCACAACGCACAGCAACAACTTCGTCAGTCTGTTTTTTGTGCATAAATTTTAACCTGTGAACCTAAAACTTGCAGAAGAGGAAGCTCAAGTGTCACCTTACCTTTTTGTTGCCTCTACTAAAGCTTTCTCATCCGGTGAAGAGGCGTAGTACTCCATGGGACTGGAAGAGACCCCGTTGGCATGGGAGAATGGGTCTCCTCCCACAGCCAGGCAGTCTGACTGGTCGTAGCTGATCTGAACTGTGTGACAAAGTGACACTGCCTTGAGAAATAACAATTCGTCACCCATCTGGAAGGAAAGATGAGACATAAATTTTTATTTTCTCTCTCTCTCTTTTCTTGATGGATACAAACACAGCATGTTATTTTAAAAAAAAAAAAAACAGAAAAAGAAAAGAACCAAGCCTGCAATATATATATGCAATACCAGGGGAGGCATAGAACCATCTGGCGAGTCGTCTGTCATTCCCTCTGGTAAAAGTTTGCCATTAACTTCCCGGTACTTGGTTCCATTAATCGAACACTCGCGGAACTGCATTTCATTTTCTGTTAGTGTGCCCGTCTTATCAGTAAACACATATTCCACCTGAAAAACAGAAACACACAGATGCTCACAGAAGTACACTAAGCATTAAAGTCGGCATAGTTGTATGCTGTATACTGAATATGTACATAAACGTAATTCACCGATTCAAACCGGTTCATATTTCTAAATTACTAAAAATTCATGATATTTCATATAAATGTAAAATATTTTACAGTATATGCTATTTTTATATACAACACTAAAACTCCGATGATACAGCAGGACATCCATGCATATCCATGTTCAGGGTGTGCTTTGTAATATGCATACATAGGCATCTTCATTCCTCTTTCATACCTGTCCCAACTCTTCATTGAGGTCAGAGGTATTGACTTGAGCTTTCTGGTCACTTTCCTCATGGTAAAGGTCCAAATCCCAGCCAATGAAAAAAGAGCCAAGGAACTTTTGCATCTCCACAGTAACATAGAGCGAGATAGGGATGATGAAGTTATAGAGCACCAGAAAAGCCAAAAAGTCTGAGATGAACTTTAAGATCTGAAAGAACACGACAGATTCTTTTTTATTTAAAGAGAGGACAAGAGAGCAGTACAATGAAAAGTATAAAGTAAATTTATATACATGCAAGTCGTTTGCACTGCTGCAAGAAAGAGAAATTATATAAACTGTATGAGAGAAGCATTACAAAAAAATGCAGGAGAATATTAAGACTGTCTTTCAATAAATTCGCTTACATATATCTCAGCCATATACAGAATAATGAAACCAAAGTAGGCGAGGTAATTCACTGACATTAAGGGACTGATTATTTAACTGACAGGAAAGGATAAGGAGCACAGACTGAACATATGAGCAGCTATTAAAAGCCATGTTTGCACTGTATAAGCCTTTATGTGAGCCTGACTAACATGCTAATTAAAATAAAGAAATTATAATTAATGACTTAGATATACGTTTGTCTGCATTATAGACACAAGAAGGACTCTCAGAAATGTGTGATTTAATATTACAAATATAAGTTTAGCTATCCTTGGACCGGGATATTAGAAAGAGTTCAGACTTTACAAGAGCTTTATTATTTCCTAGGTTTTTTTCCTGGGTGTCCAGGAAGCAGGACGGCTTGTGCACAACTATGATTTTTATTTTTTTTTTTTAATCTCTTGCTGTCTCAATACATAAGGGCTATTGTTCCCCGTGACTGATTACTGCTGGCAGGTTGGCTGATAGGCTGGCAGGCTGGCCCAGTGACAGGCATTTCCTTTCTAGTGTCTTGTCACAAAATCTAGAAACACTAACACAAGTAGTTTTGTAGACGTACTGTGCATGTCAATTCAAAGAATCTTTACCATTAATTAACTTACATCTACATTACATTATAGGCCCCTTTTTACGGGGATCAGAAAGTGAAGGACAGCGCAGGGTGCAAATGTAAACAGAGAGAAGAAGTGGAATGTCAACTAAAATCTCAACTCATCTAATCTCTGGAGCCGATAGCCTGCAGTCTTCACAAAAACAGATCAATAAGAATGCATTCCTCTGGTCGTGAAAACAAAGCAGACTAACCGGACTGCTGTTTCTCTCCGCTTCTGTCTTTTGGTTGTAGAAAGGTTCGTCCCATTTGATCTCAGCCTGCCAGGCGTACTTTAGGATGGTGCTGAGAATGGCCTCGGACAGCAAGATGATCAGGTAGATGATGAGGAAGGTATTCATGGACCTGACATCGTGAACATTGGGAAATATTAAGTTGGAGACTTCATTAAGCACATCTTAAAAAGCAATAATAAAATAGCTTACTTCTCTACGGCAGAGCGTTTCTGGGACTTGCATTTATAGTTGAGTGCCATCTTGGACTCCATGCCTGTATAAACAGCCACTCCTGCAACAGCACAAAAAGGTAAATCATACTTCCAAATGTAGCGAAAAATGTGAATTCTTAATCGGCCTCATTCTTACGTGAAGTTTGTGCTTTGCTGAACCATTTATTTTTGTTCCTTTTATTTTGACTCACCAAAGATTTCTTTAGTATTTTTCAACCTGGCCCCTCGCAGCAGCAAATTCTCTGGACCCAGCGGTCTGACAAATACAAACAAGAGAAAAATACATCTGTATCTGTATCCAATGACATTATGCATCTTACAATGAATGCACAGTCTCCATATTTAAGTAACAATTTTCATTTATTTTTTTATGTTCACTCTCTTTTAATGGTGCTGTATCCTTAGCTCTTGTGCTTATAGCTGGTACTATAATAGACAGAAAACTCATCTCACCTAACTATCTCCTCCCCATGCTGAGTCACCGTCATACGACCAACAAATCTGGGAAAAAGAAGAAAGAAAGAAAAAACAGAGTTAAGTGGATTGATAAACCAAACAGGATACTCTGTTCGCATGCACAAAGTAAAAGGAAAAATTCAGGAAAGGACAGAAAACCTGAGACTTACATGCACTGTGATGACCAAATTACTTTAAAGCCTATGTTTATATTTTTATTCATCCACCATTCTCTGACATATTTAAGTAATTGGATTAATGCCTCTGCAGCTTAAGGAAGCTTTGTGACTCATAGAGCACTTAGAAGAAATGACAAATAGAAATGCCAGAGAAAGCTGACATTCAGAGATTAAATTTTGGTCAGACTATATCGACCCAATGTGTGACAGATGCAATTTTAATAATATATAATAACAATAAAAATAATAAAGAAACAAATGCATTTTCCCAAAAAGACAACAAAAAAGCTCTCTTTTTTATTGTTATGCATTTTGTGATAATGAGCAGCAAATGTAATGGACCTCTAATACTGCATCTATATATTCTACATTCAAGATGCCACAAAAAAAAAGACAAGTTACAATAAAGATCTAAAAAACACCCTAATGGACAGTCAACATAAATCAGTGCTTTGTGAATATAAATTAGGCCTATGGAGAGTTACATAATGAAGCCATTTGTCCAAGCATGACAAAACATTTTACATCTTATGACTGATAAATACTGATTAGTCTGAATGTCTATTGTAATCTTCATCCTACATTTAAAGTTCAGCTGTGGTCTTGTGACAATAATTTCCTGGCTAGATTTTGTTTTTGGTTTTTTTTCATCCACCAACCTCAAGTTGAACATTAACTCGCAGGCAATTCTTGAGCTACTTTATCAAATAGGATCCCACATTGAAAAGGTTTTCAGACACAATGTGCATTCCTCTCTAATAGTTAAAAAAAAAAAAAAAAAAAAAAATGGTAACAGTTCAGATTTTAGTTTCTCAAACAGACAGGAAAGGTTGCTATCATAGTGGAATTTTTAAGACTGTATACTCAATCAGGTTTCTCCACCCAAACACAACCCAAGCTGGTGCATCTGCCCTCATACCTCTGGATTTTTGCCAATTCTTCCTCAGATTTAAGTATCCACCTGCACTTGCAACCATTTATATTTTTTACTTTTGCACCTGCACATATGGAGAGATGCCTTGTTCATGTATTACGAGATTTTCTTCAGACGTTTGGTAAACATGTTTTTTTCTGAGCAGCTTTTTCAAATTGTTACATAACCCTCTGACTGCTTTAGTTACCCAGAAAAAGTTGCTGTTGCTTTTTTTTCTTATGTGGTTTAATGGGACTAAGTACCTTTTTTAAACATCTGTTGTCTGAATCCACACAATATACCCTTAGATTTATCTTGAAGGATCTGTACACTTAATTGACGATTACCTGTATAGGTCAGGTTCTGGTTGCTGACACTCCACCACAGCCTGCAATGCCTCCAGCTGGGAGACTGACTGGCAGACTGATGTCTCCGCCACTGAGTAATGGGTCTAGAAAAAAGACAGACAGACAGACAGACAGACACACACAGACAGACAGACAGACACACACAGACAGACAGACAGACACACACACACACACACACACACACACCAGGTTAATTAGTGATGGCTGGGAAGCATTGCTTCAAGTGGGACAAATGTGGTTTTCTGAATGAGCAATGGGAAAATTATAACAGAAAAAACAGTGAAAACTCACGGATAAAATGAGAGGAAAAGCAAAAAAACAAACAAAAAAAAACAAAAACAAAAAAAAATTACTCACTGCAGTGACTCAGATCACAGACGATTTATAAAATTGGTTTCACATTTTCCTGACTAGGTTATTAGCCATGCATTCATGTCAGCACGTTTGCAACAACTGAAATTCAATATTGTTTTTTATGTAAATAATACTTTAAATGACCCAAACAGAAATATACAGTGAAATATATAAGTGTCACTTCAACAAAGCAAAAATCTAGTATTTGCTTGTGCTGCGATAAAGAAAAGAAGGTGAAAATAGCTTCTGAAAACTCACAGTGACAAAGTTAAAGAGATTTAAACACCTCCAAGTATGTTTAACAGCACCACTCATATTATTGTCAGACCTTGAGATTGGTCTCTCCGTCAAGACTGGCTGTGGTGATGTGACAGGTGCCATCTGGACGATCTGACGACAGTAACACCAGGTCTGCTGGGAACGTTTCATCTTTAGCCACACGGACGATGTCTCCCACCTAGATGGATAGACAGAAGCAGGCACAGGGTAAAGTCTGTTCAGTTTTTCACTATATTTCAGTTGGATTGTCAAATAATTGTATTCACACATTTACGGTGATGTTTAATTGAGTTAAAATACGTTTAGCATCACTTAGGCAATATTATCACACGTTTTCAGACAGATAGTTTTTCTCCTAAGTACACACACACACAAACAAATATTTTAGAAATCTAAAAATGTTTAAAACTAAATAGCTAAATGACTTTGTTAATATATATTGTAGGCAAGTTAAAAATGATTGGGGTGCAACTATTATCGAAATTTGCAAATGTGTTTATTTTTGGTTGTTTTTGACCTCTGTGCTCTTTAGCGTACATGAAAACACCCACAGTTGGACCCTTTGGAGGACGTTGGCTCACTCTGCTTCTAAACAAGCTCCAGAGCCGTTTTTGTATTGTGACAATGTGTTCTGATGTCAATGTGACCCAGGTACTAGGCGCACGCTGCAAGATCTACACGCCGTCCTGTAGTCAGGTGTGCTTTGAGGATGTGGTAGAGTACCACATAAAGACGTAAAGAATACAGTTTTGCCTGAACATTTGCCTAGGTAAATGGAAATGTTAGAGGTACATTCTCCACGTTATTTACTACTCCAGAGCCTGGCCAAGAAGTGTACTGAGCGTTCTCACTGGTTAGTGAAGTGTTGTGAAGCATTTTAGTTCGCTGGGAGTGTTTCAAATGTTTTGTGTGGGAACAGAAATCAAACAAAAACTCTGTATTGTTCACACTCTAGACAATATGTTTAATTGTTATATTACAGTTTGTATGTCTGTGAAGGTTCTCAGTCATCCAGGTCATCGTTGTCAAAGGAGCTTGCAAAGAAAAGTGTCTGGACTTCTTTAAGTTGCTTGAAGACGTTTCACCTCTCATCCGAGAAGCTTCTTCAGTTCTAAGGTCAAATGGTGGAGAGTCCCAGATATAAACCTAGTGGGAGTGACCCCCCACAGAGGGACAAAAGGACCTCTGAAACTGGGCGTGGGTCCCAATCACCCACGCCCAGTTTCACACCTTGGCTCAGGCGAGTAGAGGATCATCAGGGACAAAAGGACCCCCCTACAGGGTCCTTTTGTCCCTCTGTAGGGGGTCACTCCCACTAGGTTTATATCTGGGACTCTCCACCATTTGACCTTAGAACTGAAGAAGCTTCTCGGATGAGAGGTGAAACGTCTTCAAGCAACTTAAAGTCCAGACACTTTTCTTTGCAAGCTCCTTTGATTACAGTTTGTAATTTTTAGCTTTTTGTCTTTTCAGAGTAATACAACACTACATATGTTACTTATTTAATAGAAGCTATGCAGTTAGATGTTGTTTGTGAGTAGCAGGTTAGAAGTAGATGTAGTTCTCCATAGACTGAGGACAATTAACTCTGAAAGGTCACCAAACACAAAGCAACTAGTCATCCTTTGTATTACATTAAACAATTTCACTCCTGTTGGCACTTAGTTTCCTGTGAGGAAAAACCCCCTCAAGTGATTCATTTATTCTTTTACTAAAGTACACATTTAGTGATGTCTTTAGTGATGACCCCAGACATGCAACCCACAGTGTTTCCATAGTGTCAGATAAGATCAGGAAAAACCTATAATCATCACACAACCACCATTACCAGACAAGCCGAGGTATAAAATGACACAGTGTTTGAAGGGCAAATGCTGCAGCTAGTTATACAAATACAATTATACATAGAACAGAATCATATCACCGTTTCAGGGTTTATTTGAACAGGTCTCTGAGTGTTTGCATACTGTACCATGGGAAATTAGGTGTTAGAGTGAATTTATAAGCTTTAGATGGGAACAAATTTAAAGAAATGACACTTTAACATCCAAGCTAAAGTTAGTTACGAGTCGTTAGGAGTTGCAAAAAGCTTTTTTTGATACCATAATTTTCTTGGACCAAAGAAATTCTTTCTAAACTGGAATAACTGGCGTGATTAAGGTCCTTTACAACTTTGATGATCTTACCCTGATATTCTTGGATCTCGTCTGCACCAGACTTCCACTGCGAACCACAAACACTGGAGCCCCATTCACCTCATTGTCAGCCTTGTGTCTCAGCCAATCCTCATAGCCCTGTGAAACACAACCAGTTACAAACTGCAGATGGCAGGTGGTTAAAATAATCTTATTTACCCACTATGGTTGTGTGTGTGGCATGTGTGGCACTACTAGAAACTGATCAACAGAAGTGGCCAAATTTAGCAAGTTATTCTAAACAAACGTGTTTAATGTCAGAAACAGGAATGCTTCAAATGTTCTCAATCAATACTTTAATTTCAAATGTGCTCTGTACAACAACAAAAGCTTTGAGCTTTGCCTACAAATAGACAATAATCATTGATGACGCATGCATGTTTGTTCCACATTTTCATGAGGAAGAGGAAGCCGCTATGTGGTTATGTTCTCACCTGTTTTATGGCAGTTACTGTGATCACAAAGAACAGAGGCAGGCCGCTGGTTACTGGGGAAGTTGGCGTATCTATCATTAACTTCAAAGAAAAATACAAAACAGAGTTTAGAGATGATGCCAAACTAAAAAAGGGACTGTAAAAGTGGTAGTGGTTTTTGCAACAACGAGCAACTTGAAAAATACGACAGAAGTAGTGGCCAATGTGCATAAACAGGAAACCCGTATAACTTCCCTTAAAGGTCAACGATCAGATAAGAACAAGTCTCACATACACTTTTGAATTACTGTCTTTGTAAGCAGGGTCACTGGGATATTATATTTCCTCACCCCATATCCTGGTCTTAATAATCACAACGAAATGCTGAGCAAAGTGTGTGAAACTGAAGACCAAGCTAAAATGATTTAGTGCCATTGAGCAGTGCTTTTATTAGTGGATATTAGTTTTGGATTGGGGGGTGTTTCATAAGCAGGTTTCTGGCAACTCTTTCACACTGTTGCACTAGGGCTGCTCGATTATGGCAAAAATGATAATCACGATTATTTTCACTGAAATTGAGATCTCAATTATTTGATGATATTTATTTAACAATAACAATGTATTGAATAATGGCTTTAAAGATTGTCAAAAAATAATATAAAATAGTGTGCAAATACTGATAACAGTGCAAATGTTTGCAATATAAGAAATAAATGAAAAATGTAAACATCTATGTTTAGTGAACTTTGCAGTGTTGCTCTGTGGTGCAGCTACGACACTGTAGCAAAGTTTACACACTATGTCTACTTGATCCACGTCTGACTCTGCGAGCCCATAATGTTTCCAACCACTGAAGTTTTTTTTACCTCTCTTTTCAACCAACGGCAGTCACTCTCCTCTCCAAATAACTTCTGCTTAGCTTTCCGAGCTTCCCTCGGGTCCTCTTAATTGTTGTGACGCGTGTTCGACATGCAGAGAGGTACGCTCGATTTGCCACACGGAGCAGCGCGAGAGTAAAGCACGAGGGAGGTGCTAATAATCGGCTCAGTCATTTTTAATGATCGTTGAAAGCCCAGATCGTAATTTAGATTAAAATTCGATTAATTGAGCAGCCCTATGTTGCACTAATCTACAGGTGGAAGTAGTCATCCAATAAATAAATAAAAAAGTAAATAATTACTCATGAATGTAAACAATGCATGTTCATAAAAAACAACTGCACTGCAAACTTTTCATGTGAGGAAAATGTGCAACATTTGTTAGGCTTCAAGCGTAACCACAAAGGCTTTAGGCAAGCAACACTGAATGTAAAGTGAAACTTTGCTTAAAAGGAAGACGCCTCAAGGAAAAGATCAAAGATATCTTAACACTTTAACAAACACTTTCTGTAAATGGCTACACTAACAGAAGAATTCACCAGTCATCTAGAAACCCATCTAAAGCAATCTTTAAATGGTCAAATTGGCCATCTTAGATGAAAAGAGGCCCCTCTCTCAGTGATTTGAGGCTAAGGTGACTTCAGCCTCACTGACATGTTGAGTGGGTGAAATAGAGTCAAGGCGATTGCTTTGGCTTCACTACACAGTGCAGAATAAATCAGAAGGCTAAAAATTTGAAAGCCAAATCCTACTTCAGCATAAAATGACTGATGCACAGTGAAGGCCTAATGCTTAGGGCTGGCTGCAAAGACACACATATTACTAAGTGAGTAAGTGTGTCGCTTTCATACAGAGGCAGACCAGTCTCTGCTCTGGTACCTAGAAGTCGATGAGTCACTCAATGCTCGGAAGCACAAGAACGAGCACAGGCATTTGTATTAAGAGGAGGAAATACGTCAAGGAGTGTTCACATGCATTTGTGTATCGTTACCTGTACAAGGAAGATAATGAGGAAGTAGAAGTTTGCTATCCTTCTGAATTGCTCAAACAGATTCTTGGGGACAAAATTCCAAACTGTATACTGAAATAAAAAAAAAAAGAAAACATCTTTCAGGGTTTACTGGGACAGAATAATTGCTACTAAAGGTTCTTTTTTACTAAGTAAAACAGAGGAATTGAATTGCAAATACATAGATGGTGTATTGGAGGTATTCAAACTACTGTACTAGCAACTGTTTATTAGAGCAGAAAAAAAAAAACCACTTTTACTGTGTCGTATTTATACTGGCCATATTTAAGACCTTACATGAATACAATAATATAGTTAAATGATATTCTGATTACCCCTGTAAAATATCTTGTCTATGGCTAGAGTGTTCACTGACATTTCCAAATTGGAGCTTGAGATAAAGGAGTACAGCAGCTGTGCTGAGCTAAAGTGTTCTTCAGATAAACTGATTACTGGTTGCTCATTTGCACATTTATTTACTCAATAAATGTGCCGTTTAAGTCTTTCTCTTACTTTATTAAGATAAAATGCTACAGACAGTTAGGTCCATAAGTTTCTGAAGAATGAAAGTTTTGGTAGCTTTACCTCTGTGCACCACCACAATGGATTTTAAAATCCAACAATCAAGACTTGAATCAAGTCCCAAATTTCCATAGGCTCAGAAGTAAAGAAGCATCATTTTAAATTACAGGAATTTTTAATACTTGAATGAAAATCCTTTGCTGTCAATGACTTCTGGATCCTATGGACATCATCAATGCTGTGTTAAGATACTCTCTGAGCAGAGAGTATAGCCCTGTACACTTCACAATTCATCTTGCTGCTTCTATCAGCAGTCACATCATCAGTAAACACTAGCAGCCCAGTTCCACTATCACCCATACATGCCTGTGCTAGTGCCTGGGTTATTGTACTAGATTGTAGATGTGGCCCCTCCTGAAGTTCTTCTCATCTCCTGAAAGGGCTGGACTGGGACGAGCTGTCACGACGCATTGTTATTATAAATAAAACGTGATCGTGAGCAAAAACGGTGTGTGTTTGTTTGTGTGTGTGTGTGTCGCATACCTCACAAGCTCATTTTAGGAGTTCCATTGACAAGCTATATTATACAAGTTGAATATTTGGAGTCAACAGCCAATATAGGTCACCCCCATTTAACATAAAATAATGAAGCCTCGCCTGAAACTGGTTGTCAGTTGCTTGTCCAATAACTTTTGAGCAGCTGAAAATGGGGACCATATATTAAAATGTGATTACTAAGCAGTTAATGCAATGTTTTTGTTAAACCCTTTGAATCAAAGCTCTGCATTTCGAGCTAATCTTAATTGAAAGAAATTCTATTGCTGTGTAAAGAGGAAAAATATAAAACACATATGGACCTAACTGTATGAGTACACACGAATGGCAGAATTTACCTTATCCAAAATCAGTTTCAAATCAATGCCTGACTAAAGCAGGTGCTTTAACCCTCCCGTCAATCATTTAATCTACCAGCTAATCAATGACAGTCATGATTGCTGGAGGCAGGCCCTAGCTCCTTTTCTTTGTTATCCTTTTGTCTTGCCAGTGTTCTAGCTGACCTACCTAGCCTCTCACCAACACACAAGTTTTCTGTCTGTGCTAATCCTGTTATCAACAAATCACACTTTAAGCTTATCTCTCTCCTACCACACCAGAGATACACACTAATGTATTTAGCACTGGTCAACACTGGTGTCCGAAACCAGACTGAGTTTAGAGTTTCTCTGAATGACAATTTTTCTGTAGCCATAGTTGCTGTGACTGCAAAATGTTAGCGTTCATATCAAGAGGGGTTTTTTTTTCCCCTTGCACTTTTGACACAAATTTTAAGATCATAATTGTAACATACCTTGGATGAGATGATTCTGTTGTCGGCAAAGCGTTGTGGTATGTAGTGGCCATTCTGGGGGAAACGGTTAGCTACGTACACTGTCCTGGTATCACTCTGATGAGGGGGGTCAAAGCCCTGAGGGAGAAAAGGGTGAGGCAGAAACACCAGACAAGTGTAAGGAAAGGTTAAAAAAAACAAAAACAAAACTGTATAGCTACCCAGATTTAAAACATCATCACTTCAACACCACGCTAACTATAAAATTGCAGTTAATGATGTCATTGCAATATTATGATCTTATTTTAAACCAAGTTATTTAATACTGTTGGTGGTGTGATAAACCACTGCAAGTCTACACCGCACTAAAGTCCACCTGGGGCAACGTTTTGTTCTTCTATTCATTGTGGTTTCAGCTGCTGTATAGTTGGGAGTGTAAAGTGATTTCTCTGTGGGCTGTTATTTTGTTGAGTGCAGCACAGCTTAGTTTGGGGCTTGATAGATTTTACAGTAAGAGACAGAAAGAGAAGCAATACCAGACACGACGCTACTGTTACAGAATGTAAATACACATATCAAGAGTGAGAATATGGCAATGTGGCATTCCTTGTTTTATGATGACTGTATGTTTCCATTTAAAAGCAAATTTCTGAAAAGCCAGCCATATGCAACAAACTTGGTAAAAGTTTTAGTTTTAGTATAGAGTCAAATAGGGCTGTTCGATATAACGATATATATCGGATGACAATATAAAAACGTCCATCGTTTCATTTTACGCTATTGTTTATTTCGTGGTGTCGCAAAATAAACTGTTTACGGCAATATTTTTTCATCGTTCTGATGGTCACTGTAGTGGCTATATTAATTTAAGTTCTCTCTTTCTCTTATATTTAAGATAACCACACTACAGATGGACAAGTGCCTGTTTTTATGCACGACAGTGAAACCATCGCGTGTCCGCTTGTTTTTTTCCACGTAAACCTTTCACAATAAAGCTCAAGATCCTGTTGAGACTTTTCAAAATAAACTGAATCGCGTGAAAGAGTTTGCAGAATGTTTACGGATGAGAAGCAAAAAAGAGCCATCAGGTGCTAAAAATATACCTTAGACTCAAACGTTAGAACAGGCTTTTCCCCGCAGCACGCTGTGTAATAAATACTTCCCAAAAAAAGAAAAAAAAAAGAAAAAGGCGTCCGTTACAACTTATGTCTAAAAAAATGTATCGTTTCATGCATCGGTTAAAACACTCAACTCCACGTTCATGACGCTCAGCTGGAAACACTTCGCGCAAGTCGAGCTGCCCGAGATTCACAGAATTTACAGAAAATGTTACATTCTTGTGATTTATATCGTTATCGGGACATGAGATTTTGGTCATATCGCACAGCCCTAGAGTCAAATCATTTTCACTTTTTCAGACAGTTAGACAACATAACACATTTATGAAAGCAAAACAACTTTACAAGCAATGCCATCAACTTGAATGCAGACAAGCCTTATTGCAAACAATGTGGTAAGGCATGAATAACTAGATCAGAAACAGCTGGTGTAAATCCCACTTACCATAAAGATATAGTCATCAGTGAGTGGGGGTTGAGGGACATGGGAAGGGATCTCAAGACTGGATTGTAGGTCACTGACCATTGGTATCGTAAGCCACAAACTCTGTTCAGTGAGTGGCATAGATGGTTTATTTTATTCCTCTTACAAACCATATATCTTCTCGGTTTTTGGACTGATAAGTCTTGAGCTCTATTCTCAGGTGCCTTAACCCCCACTCACATCAGGTGACCTCAATAGGTCACATGATAGGGTGGGGCAAGGTGTCACAGTGGTTTGACCCGAAATCATGATGGTAATGGCCGATGCCTTTTTTCACATCTTGGCTTATGTGATGACACAACTAATAGTTGGTCAACAACCACTTCCTAAGCGACAACCTCAACTAGAGATAAATACCTTGGACTTAGAAATGAAGAAGCCTCTTAAATATGAGGAAAAACATCTTTTTTTTAAAAAAACAACCTGCTTTTCAAGCTCTTTAGACTTCCATGTTGTTGTTAACTGAGAACTACACAAACACGTTCATATTGTGCACCTCAATTTTTCTGACCTGCTGTATTCTACCATGGCTGCTGCATCTGGGTTGAAGACACGAGGGTATGATCATGTTGGTTTTTACTGCCATAATAATATTTCAGTACAGAAGCTCGGAGATATCTCCCTCAGATATACAGAGGGAGATGTTGCAACAGTTCAAAAAGCTTGAAAGTCTTTGCTTCCACTTTTGACTTCTTGTCTTCCTACATTGGCACTTACGTGGCAGTATTGTATGAGTGGCGACACATATCGTTCAGGTGAGAACGATGAGGTATCGTGCTGTACCTCATCTGCTTCAGGGTTTGCTGTGTTGTGTTCAGGACAGTGCTGTGTTTGGACTCTCGGCTAGTCTGCTCATTGTTTGTGATATAAGTGGAGGATATGATTAGACAGTTTTTGATATATTTCAGACACATTGTTATAATACTGCAACAATTGTGCACCATACATTCATAATTCCCTCTGTTGCATAAACAAACTGCAGGACATCTGCATTTGAGGCCATGTTCTAATTGCAATCTGTCTCCAACATAAATCTGTCCAAAGCTAACTTCCATACTTAAATACTCTGGTTGAACTGTATATAATTACATAACAACCTTTCATGTTTTACTTGCATATTAAAATTTCACATTTAAAGCATTCCATTTCTTTTTAAAGCAGCACTTGTTGTTTAAAGTCACTTGCAAATATTTCATAAACATGCTACTTAAAACGTACCTCTAACATATTTACATTCAGATTGAGCAATTCAAATCTCCAGCATATTCTGGCAGGTCTTTGATAGTCACTACACCCTCAACATGTAAGAAAAATAACACCAATGACAAACAAGGTGAACTTTTCAACAAGTGACATTTCTAAGATTTTCTGGCGCTGACTGGTCTGACAAACCCCACCCAACTGCTGTACACAGATGACTAAAGGAGGCGTTTCCTATTATTCACAAATGTATTCATTCCTTTTTGTGCACACCCGACCACACAAAAAGGAATGTATCTGGGTTACGTCACTACACTCCCAGAAAGATCAACCTCTTTTCAGGGACACATGTAAACCATTAGCACTTTGTAATGTTCTCAGTCTCTTCATCTTTTTCCCATCTGACCGTCGTGAAAATGAATGCAGCACATGCAGTTCAATGACTGAATAACAGAACACCTGTTAGCCTTTAGCTCATATGACTTTGTCATACAGTAACTCAGCCAATGGGCAATGCAGGTGATGGCATCAAATCAGTTATCCACTTGTGGAAACAATATTTTCAGTATTCTTCATTTATTCTTTTTGTATTATTTGCTCACAGTAGGGCTGGGCGATATGGCCTAAAATCTATATCACGGTATAATTTGAAGCATGTGCGGTAATGATATACTGTATATCGCGATATATTCTTTTCTTCTGTATAACGTATTTTACACACTATAAAGGCACACTTAAAATCCTTTAATTTTTCTCAAAAATCGACAGTGCGCCTTATGTATGAATTCTGGTTGTGCTTATTGACCTCAAAACAGATTTTATGTAGTACACGGCACTCAAAAATGTTTTAGTACGACTTTGATAAGCTATGAAGCCGCACCGCCTGATAGATTGTCGGAGCATTACGGCTACCGTAGTCAGGAGCCTTGTGGAGTAATCTGGGTCCAAAACCTCTGTCTGCTTCAGGTCCCAAAGTCAAACGAACATTGCGGCATCACTGAGAGTTAAAAACTGTCTAAATTCTTTCATCTTTATTAAAATGATCAGAATTGCTGCTTTACCAGGTGTAACAATTAAGTTTAACATTCAGGCATCCATGAAAACAGAATTTATTAAATTCAACGGAGTTAGAAGTTAGCAGGAAGTTAGCTCGCTAGCTTCCACCTAAACATGATATGCCATGTTCTGACTGAGATATCTGAAAAAATTAAAACGTACAGCTCTGCTATCACTTCCAACATAAATGAAGACAGAAAACTAAGCAGTGACGTTTGTAGGGTTACTAAAGATGGACTAGCTGGTATATAATGATGTCCTACGTAATCGCTAGCAAAACAGCTACGTTAGCATAACATTAGCACAGTGAAGCTGAAGGATGAACGCTTTTTTCCACTCGATAAAAATTAACGTGAGGGTTTCTCCTGGTTAGGGACAAATGCAATTGCATAGCAGGATGCTATACACGGACCAAACTTCAGTCAGGAGAACAACTGAGATCCAGCCACAATATGAGGTTAGTCATTGATATACTGCAACAGCACGGGAATAGAGCGGGTGCTAGAGAATTCGGCATTATTGAATCAATGGTACGGAAGTGGAGGAAGCGCAGTTTTTGGCTTTCCTCTTATTCCAAAAGTGCTTAGTCTCTTTGCTATTACTGTCGCCCAGCATAATTTGCAGATGATGTTGTTTGCAGCCGCTGCAATGCTTTCGACCAAAACAGGCGCAGCTTGATGATGACACCATCAACATGTGCTATTGTGGTAGCGTATAGTAAAAATCTCTACCGTTGGCCAAATTTATATTGTTTCTACCGTATACCATTTATACCACCAACCCCTAGCTCACAGCTTTAAAAAAATGGGCAGAGAAAAAAAGAGGGAAAATTTTCTCTCTCTCTTTTTCTGCATTTACATTTATAAAATTATATAAACATTGGTCAATTAACCACTGCAGCAACTTTAAGAAACTGTTGTTCAACAGTTATTTGATATACACAGCTCAGTAGGCATTGTTGAAAGTACACGAAGAAGCTGAATTCTGCATTGTAGTAACACCATGACCAATTAGGATTTTGAAGAAGTGGTTGCAGAATTAAGGAAAGGGCACACAGGCACTGAGCCCCAAGATGTTTTACGTGTGTGTGTTTACACATGTAAAACATGTTGGGGCTCAGTAACATAAATATCCTGAGCCCCTGGCATCCTCCGATCACAAGACAGGGAGTGCATTTCCCATTGGCTTAACGAAATCCACAGTAGATTATTTAAGTAGTCTGTAGTTTGAAGGGAAGACACCAACTTGTCTGCAAACACTCATTTACTGACGGCTGAGCAGCAGTTTAAAAAACAAAACAAAGGTCTATTTGACCGGATCATTCATGAATGAATGAATATATATATATCAGCTAAAAGGTGGATTTGTCTTAGTGAGATATTTGTCCTTTACTTCAAGTTAATGGGCAACTGGAGATTGGAAAGTATGTAGAATTAAGCATTTTGTTTTCTTGTTTGTCCCAGTAGCACTGCATTAATAAATGTCTTGGATTGGAATGAAAAAGTAGACAAATGTTTAATGATTAAATTAAACCAGTAAACCATTAACTTAATGGCTTACTGCACAAGTGTTATTTGTAGTAGTATAAAAATGCAATATGTATATTGCAACTTTTCTAGTCTTATTAGTAATGGCAAGAAACAGCTCACTGTGAATTCTTAACCAGGGATATTTTAATGTTCTCTTTTTAAAGAAAATGAAACTGCAGATGGTGAGGGGCCAAGAAGTAACTTTTGTAAGCCAAAAAATTCCCCACAGGCAGAAAAGCAACAGATGAGTCACTAAAATTAGTCAATCCTTACAGAGAGCTTAAAGCAGTTACAAATTTTAACAGTGCAAACATCATGCTTAACACACCTTTACGCAACTGCTGTGAGCAATCCAGACAACAGTTACTGGAGATTTATTCTGTTCCTATTTGTCACCCAGTTTTTCAGGCAACTGTGGAAATTGCCTGAGCACGACACGGAACTAACATTTAAGTTACCCAATCATTAATATCTTGGTGAACAATAACTACAGTTAAAATGACTGATGGCCAAATACACAAAAACCTGCGTAGCTCTAACAAACATGTTCTCATGTTAAAGAGAACATTGAGAGAAGCACCTCAGTCGATGCTTCTGCAAGTCCAGCATTACGGCTTTAACAGGATCCGTTTTCTCTATAGTTCAGCGTTAAGCTAATGACACTTCAAACAAACTGCATGTAATTGTCGACTTCCCCCATTCAGTTGCAACCTAACAACAGACCGACACCATCTTTTAGCCATCTTGACACATACCAAAGTTAAATAGATACAACTCACCGCCCTACAATTTTAGTCGCGCTGCAGTCTGCAACCACTAGTGTGACTATGGCTATGGAAATATTTTGGATTATTTACCTGATCAACAGTCCAAGGACTAAAAGATATTCTGTATTTTTGTATATGATACAGAAAAAGTTAAAATTTTGACATTTGGCACAAAGCACAAACTTGGCATTTGTGCTTAAAAATGACTAATTTTATGCTAATTCAATTCACAAGGTAGCTGCCAAAGCATTTTGTGGATCCGATGCAGCTCTGCTATATAAGATTACAGATTTCTGCAGTGCAGCAGGAAGTTTATCTAATGAAGGCTCTGCAGACATTTGTTTGGATAGACATAACATGAAGAGGTTGACTTATTTTAAAATAAAATATTCCTAAACAGTTGAACATGGTTTGTTGTTTTGAGGACCAGCGGTAATAAGCCGAACACATAAGGTAAAGTCTAGAGTGAAAAGTGCAGTAATTTATGACATTCTATTTCTATAGCACAAATGTCTGAAAACTGCTTGCCAATCTGAGAGTGGATGGATACAAGTAACAGATGAGTAACAGATACTTTTACTCCTGCTGGGTTTACTCAATTTTTAACACCACTACCAGGTGTACCTCACAATTTTGAGTTAAACACCTTCACGTAACCATGTATGCATTAAATATATTTTGAACATTGTATGAAAAATGAACATTATACCACTGAAAATGAAGATAAAAGTAGGCTTATAACTAAAAACTATAAAGCTGAAATCAGCTTGTTTTCATCCATTGACTCTATACCCCCATCAATTTGAAGGCTGACAGGTAATTAGTCCCCACATAAAGCCTACAAGTCCCACAATGCCTTGGGGGAACAGCCCTGAATAATGGCAACGCAACACAACCAAGGGGTCATATTACAGATTAAGTGGCACTTAATCAAACGCGATGAGCTACCGGTAAATGGAAATGTTAACAAAAAAGTGAGGTGGTTGTAAAAAGAAAAAAGAAAGGGGGGGGGCAATAAACAGTATGTACTCATGTACAGTGGGTACTAGTTTTAAACATAAGACTGATGACAACAGCAATACAATAAAATAAACTGCATATAAGCTAAACTGATGGACTACATCACCAAATATAAAATATTATAAAAAAAATATTGTTGTACAACCCACAGCAACAGAGTAGTCAGAGCAGGACTAGAGAGTAAGGAATGATATTTTATCATGGGTGACATAAGGATGTTTTATTGCTGCGTGTCAGTGGATTATTACAAGGGCTGCTGCAGCAATATCCAGGAAAGAGCCTGAATGAGACTCAAAAAAATGTAGGAAACTCCCATTTGCTCAATGGACTACAGATGAGTACTATAGACAGATGTTTTTTTTTTCCTTTTGCTCATTTGCGCTCTTGATAGTTGCTCTATTTTTCATGATTATATCATGATTAACGTGACTTGGTAAAGCAAGGGTAATTCATTAAATACTTCTCTCATAGTGCACTTAAACTATATACAAAACCTCAGGAAGACTTATACCAGTCTTTTTAATATCTGTCAGCAATAACATACAGACTTTAAGTCTCCATAAAGACATCTAGAAAACCCAGTTCCCAGGCTTGCAAACTAGTATGTCAAAGACTTTGCTTTTTTGCTACCATTCTTCATGCTTTAATTTCTGGTTTGTTTTATAGTGTAACTGAACCAAGACTGACAATGAAAACCTGTCACATCTCTCTCCCCCCTCTCCCTTTTCATTCCACCAGAAAGAGCTGATAAATAGTATGAGTGAACAAACATCCCCATTCTACCGTCCAGCTGATATTTGGGTCAGACTAATGCCCCTCAACAAACGTTTTCATTAGGCCAGCTGTATAAGGTGCATTTTAATTACACTTTTAATTAAGCAGCCAGGTCAATTAGGCGGGATGGGTCAAATGAGCTGAGCTATCTTAAATTAGGAGGAGACTATGTACCATTTCTAAATAGACCCCTAACTCTCTGTGGTGCTCTTAATCTCCAAAAGCAAAAATGATTTTTTTAAACAGGCAAACTTGAAGCTGAGCATGACTCATAAAATTTAATAAGTGTCACTTTAACTTAACCTTAACTACAGAGAGTGCACAGTGAGCGGGGAGAGGTCAAAAACACCCCCAACACTGATTAAACTCAGTAGACATGGTGACATCAACCGTTTGTGTGTGGCTAATCTCATAATATGCAATCACTCATTCACATGGCTCTTCACCACTGGTCACGCCACTCTCATTTGCCGATCACTGAATGTGCTTCTTATCCCAACTCTGCTTAAACATAGTGAAATAACCACACAGACCTTCATGATTACAGCCACAAGCACCGTGACACTGTAGCTTTCTTCAGCCATAATTCAGAACTCGTTCTTTCTACTGTACCAAAACGGGCCACTATTGTGGTTTAACTGATGCCTTCGCCCGTCAATGCGACCGTCATGTTTGCAGACAAACAACAGGTGATTACAGCAGAAACAGGATGCGGTGTGACGAATCAAATCAGTTCAATTTCAAATAATACATACAGATATAGATCATGTAAGGAAAGCAGGGAACAAAGAAGTGGGCCGAAATAAAGTTAAAATAACACAAGCTAACGTCAATTATTACCCTCGAGTGTTGAGGCTTACGTCTTAACTAGCTCAGTTAAAGATAGTTTATTAGTCCCCTGAACAAAATTTAAATAGAACATTTGAAACTGAGCTCAGTCTAAGCGAAAGTTGTGCGTTAACACTAGATAAAAGCAAGCCAGAGACGCTTTATAACTTTGCCAAGTTTGACGTTGTTAGCCAGCTAGCTAGTGTTAAGGTAGTTAACTCTCAGGTGCATTTAGTAACGGAAATCACCCGACAGTTGTTAAAATGCTATCAAAGTTCGAACCAAACTTATACCTCAAGCTCAAATTTGAACTCAACCAATGTCTCTTGTTGAGGTCTAAACTCTTTATTACTGACAGCTAGCAGATAAGGTAATTGTTAGCTAACGTAACCTACACCTGACTGTCACTAAGGGGAAATGGAATGTTTTGAACACATCAGCAACAGCCAATTGGCTATGTTAGCTTGCTCTCTAAATAAAGTTTATTCTGCTTTCCGCGGGCTAAGCCTTACAATACGTAAGGAGACTGGCTGCTGTGGCGAACTAATAAGAGGAAAGCGGTATGTATGAAGAAGATGGAACGTGCGGTTTCATTTACCAGCTGCTGTCGTATCCACCGAATCATCCTTGCAGAATACGTTCCAAGTAGCCAGCACAGTCGCTAGCCCAGCGCTAGCAACTAGCTACTCCAACAAAACCGTCCCGAAACATAAATATTTCCCCCGAGAGGCAATCCTTCTCGGTGCATTACACGACACATTCACACGGCGCCACTGTGCTATAAGATGCATTCAATCTTTCCCATTCACGGTAATGTCCGACAAAAACAATTTCTGGTTTTAAAAGAAGTGACAGACGGCTGGCCACAGAGTCCCACCGAGCAGCGCTGCTACATCTCTCCTCTGCCACGATCACTTTTCCTCTGCCAGCAGCCTCAGCCTGTGCAGATACAGCTCTGGCTGCTCTCCGGTGGCCTTTGCACGCCCCCTGCCTGTCTGCAATTAAAAATGATAGCTAGATAGACTGACAGATACAGTAGCCGGATAGATATTTTCCATACTGTGCGGGATAGACCTCACTCCACATAGTTCATAGTGTATATAAGAATTTCAGCTGTGCTATTAAAGTGCAGATGTATGGTATAATAGGGATCGTGCAAGATTCTCCAGGTAGCTTACTAGGCAGCTAGCGAATCTTGTATGAATTGGAGCTGGAAATTGTGTTTAGGTGCATTTGTTTTATTCTAGTGTATCTTAAATATCTTAATAGACTGTTTATTTATCATCTCCTGAAGTAAAACCTAACTACCTATGAGCTGGAAAAACTGGTCGGTTTATCTTTTATCCTTTATCTCTTTCTTCTAAAACTGCCCAACTACCAGTTGTTCCAGATTTTCTCTTGTAAGGCATCTCACATAAAGTGAGGTCATCTTAGTCCATCCATTACTTCCCCTCCCTCCTTGAATACTTGGCTGCATCCCAGTCAGTCGATAATGTATAGAGAGAAAATGATACCTAACGTGGAATGCTTGAGAATTTATGTATCTGTAAGTTTCAGGACTGCACCGTGCTCTTTGTACGTGATCGAAAGCACCAACATGATACTTCTATTGATGAAGAGTGAAGAAGAGCAAATGGCAAGTGATAATGATCCTGTGTAATCAATGTGTTCGAGCAGCTATATTTGGACCAGAACAGCTGCAGCTGCCCAAGCATTTCCTCTCCTCTGTTTCTGGCCTGCTGTCAAAAGGAAAGACGCCCATGTATTTGCATGCTTTTGCATCATCCCCAGTACCTTCACCTTTGCTCCTTAAGTGGCCAGAGTGAGTCTAATGTCTACAGCACACAGTTTATCTGATTTCTGCTGGACTTTTCATGATGGCAGTCTTACAAAAAAACAAAAAACAGACAAACTAAGCCAAAAGCCACCGATATGCATTTACCCGGGATTAAGACTGCTTTAGGTCAGCAGCAGGCGAGAGTGACTGTGTGCGCAACGTCTTGCCTTTAAGGCCTCGTCATCTATCACGTACAGAGTAACCAGTGACACAAGCCCCATTGTGTGCTTTGTGTTTCTGCTCTGCATCCAGTTAAAACAGAAATGTCACTTTTTAAAAGAGCAGATTTACTCTGCAAATCCTGCAGATAATCTGCTATCTGTCTGCATGTGTGTGTGAGACTGAAGCTCAGTGTTTCTGCCCATGTGACTGCAAGGGAAATCTCTGGTTTACATTGGCTTACATAACGCCACTGCAGCAGCAACATCTGGGTGCTCCTACCTGACAGCTGGACTGGAAACAGTATGTCAGTTTTTAATGTGAGAGGCTGCCAGGGCTGTGCATATTTCAGCTGTTGAGATGAAAACATTACATTTCTAAAATGTGTCAGAGAAATTCTTTTTCCAGTTAATCTGTTGTTTGCCCAGGTTGCAAAGCAACTAAAAATAGTGATTCAAGCTCATCCTACACATGAAAGAGAAAAGAACCAATCCTTTATTTTGATTTGAATCATTTACTCTCAGGAAAATGTCTTGTGTAATCTAAGTGTACTTTTTTTACCTTAAGTTTTATGGTCAGCTGCATAGTGATCATAGACATAGAAACTGCCAGTTGAAATGTGTGTGTTGTACCTGAGACATGAGATGACTGGCCAGTGATTCATAATGCCCTCTATGTCTGTCATGGAAATGGATGGCAAGGCACCAGACATTGCTTGGCTGCCTGCCCAGCTTTGTATTGAATTCAACTTATACTGCAATCTCGCTTGCAACACAGTACTGTGGTCTAACAGGTTAATATTACTCACCATACTGCACCGTTCAAGAAACAAGTCAGTTACCTGCATGTGTGCCTCCTCACACACTGTTGGGCCACACATGTTTTACATGTGTCATGTGAGACATGTTCCAACCATGGCTGGGCTACACTGTAGAAAAGATGGCATCTTTATGTCTGCATAACATGTGGCAGTGTTTCTAGACACACATTATTTTAGAGGGGGATCCAGCACCACGTGTTGTGGTGTACGTTTACTCCATTAAAAGGAAATACTGCATGAGTTCTTTGTTAAAAGTAGATATGTGGATACAGGTACGAGGTCTTCATAATCCATTTAAGCAATAAATCAAAAATGGACAAAACTAAACTAAAAAGGCTGTCATGTAAACTGTGCAAGGAAAGAAAGCACGGGTGTTTGACCTCTGGATTTGCCTTACATTTGCGTGAGGCACACCCTGTTTTGTTTCGAAATGACTTGAGGCAATGAGAGCCTGAATTAGTAGGACAACTTAAAAACTTCCTTTCCTTTCCTTTCCTTTCCTTTCCTTGTCAATGTACATTAAACTGAATTAATTCATCAGGCCTGTTTAACCATGCCCTGGATGATCCTCTTGGTAAATACACCAGCGCTAAGTGGCTTTCAATCATTACCACCACGTATCCCCAGCAGTACTAATAGGCTTAGGACAAGAACTCACTATCAGCTCAGACTCTGCTCCCTCCAAGTCCAGCTTACTTGCTCAAGTTTCGGTTACCACTTTATATGTGGGTATATTAGCATTTGTCTTGTTGCGTTAGCATGAATAAATGTCTTACTGTGAGAGAAAAAAAATGAATAATGGACTCAGGGGAGCCTAACATTGGTCGTTATGCCTCTTAGGGAGATAGAAAATGAATGGACTGGCTTTTAAAGTGGATGGCTGAATCAATACCAAATGGCCATTAGTCTTGAAAATATAAATAAATAAAACATTGCTTTCAGAATGAATACTGGCGTGAAAAAAAGGGAAATGGTTTAATTTAGTTTTCTCAATGCTGGACACTGGTCCTCGAGAGAGGCAGCAGTGGGGGAAAAAGTTAGTTGATAGTCACTGGTGGGAGGTTTTTAAATCATCTATCCAAAGGAAAGAGCTGTGGGGGAGATCTAACATGTGGTATAAGTCTCCCTCTTGAGGACAAAAGAAGGTGTTGCAAATATAAAACAGCAGTTCAGTAAACTTTAAAACAGACACTACAGTTGTTCTAAAGTACCAAAGCCATAATCTCATTCTAAGGCCCAAAACCTTAATTTTACTAATTTACTTTTCTAATTTACTGAATCATTCGGCTTTTTGAGAAAAAACTTTAAGCCCCTTTTACTCACTGGAAGACATCTTTTCCACAGTGACAAACTTTGTGATGCATAAATGAAGCCACAGGAGGTGGAAGTTAAACTGAACTACAGCACGTATATTAAAATAACACACACAGGCATACTGATGTCATTTATATGATATACGGCAGTGTGTGAATGTGTGTGTGACTGGGTGAATGACTGAATGTAGTGTAAAGCGCTTTGGGGTCCTTGGTGTGGTCCTAAGTAATGCGCTATACAAATACAGGCCATTTACCATTTTACGGCACTTCAGAGTGTGCAGCTAGTAAAGGTGTGGTTAAACCAACAATGGTTGCAAACAATGTGAGAGGCCAAGAAGATCCTAAGATCAGGTTCCAGAGTCTTAAAGCTCTTCATTTTTATTATAGAACTTAGTTTACTTATGTACTTATGACTATGTTGGAGATGTGAAACTGCAACTTCTATAAGTAAATACAGGATATATATATATATATATATATATATATATACACAGTGGGGCAAAAAAGTATTTAGTCAGCCACCGATTGTGCAAGTTCCCCCACTTAAAATGATGACAGAGGTCAGTAATTTGCACCAGAGGTACACTTCAACTGTGAGAGACAGAATGTGAAAAAAAAATCCATGAATTCACATGGTAGGATTTGTAAAGAATTTATTCATAAATTAGGGTGGAAAATAAGTATTTGGTCACCTCAAACAAGGAAAATCTCTGGCTCTCACAGACCTGTAACGTCTTCTGTAAGAAGCTTTTCTGTCCCCCACTCGTTACCTGTATGAATGGCACCTGTTTGAACTCATCATCTGTATAAAAGACACCTGTCCACAGCCTCAAACAGTCAGACTCCAAACTCCGCCATGGCCAAGACCAAAGAGCTTTCGAAGGACACCAGGAAAAGTATTGTAGACCTGCACCAGACTGGGAAGAGTGAATCTACAATAGGCAAGCAGCTTGGTGTGAAAAAATCAACTGTGTGAGCAATCATCAGAAAATGGAAGACATACAAGACCACTGATAATCTCCCTCGATCTGGGGCTCCACGCAAGATCTCATCCCGTGGGGTCAAAATGATCATGAGAACAGTGAGCAAAGATCCCAGAACCACACGGGGGGACCTGGTGAATGACCTGCAGAGAGCTGGGACCAAAGTAACAAAGGTCACCATCAGTAACACACTACAACGGCAGGGAATCAAATCCCGCAGTGCCAGACGTGTTCCGCTGCTGAAGCCAGTGCATGTCCAGGCCCGTCTGAAGTTTGCCAGAGAGCACATGGATGATACAGCAGAGGATTGGGAGAATGTCATGTGGTCAGATGAAACCAAAGTAGAACTTTTTGGTATAAACTCAACTCGTCGTGTTTGGAGGAGGAAGAATACTGAGTTGCATCCCAAGAACACCATACCTACTGTGAAGCATGGGGGTGGAAACATCATGCTATGGGGCTGTTTTTCTGCCAAGGGGACAGGACGACTGATCCGTGTTAAGGACAGAATGAATGGGGCCATGTATCGTGAGATTTTGAGCCAAAACCTCCTTCCATCAGTGAGAACTTTGAAGATGAAACGAGGCTGGGTCTTCCAACATGACAATGATCCAAAACACACCGCCCGGGCAACAAAGGAGTGGCTCCGTAAGAAGCATTTGAAAGTCCTGGAGTGGCCTAGCCAGTCTCCAGACCTCAACCCCATAGAAAATCTGTGGCGGGAGTTGAAAGTCCGTGTTGCTCGGTGACAGCCCCAAAACATCACTGCTCTCGAAGATCTGCATGGAGGAATGGGCCAAAATACCAGCTACTGTGTGTGCAAACCTGGTAAAGACCTATAGTAAACGTTTGACCTCTGTTATTGCCAACAAAGGTTATGTTACAAAGTACTGAGTTGTATTTTTGTTATTGACCAAATACTTATTTTCCACCCTGATTTACGAATAAATTCTTTACAAATCCTACCATGTGGATTCATGGATTTTTTTTTCACATTCTGTCTCTCACAGTTGAAGTGTACCTCTGGTGCAAATTACTGACCTCTGTCATCATTTTAAGTGGGGGAACTTGCACAATCGGTGGCTGACTAAATACTTTTTTGCCCCACTGTGTGTGTGTGTGTGTGTATGTATATATATATATATATATATATATATATATATATACTACCGACCAATAACCTGCCTCAGTACTACATGGAAGCTCCTGTCAGGCATCATATCGGCTAAGATGAACAGGCACATGGGTCAATACATGAGCGGGACACAGAAAGGAATTGGCAAGAATACCAGAGGCGCAAAACACCAGCTACTGGTAGACAGAACAATCAGCCGAGACTGCAAGACCAGGCTGACCAACCTGTGCACTGCCTGGATTGATTACAAGAAGGCCTATGACTCAATGCCCCACAGCTGCATAGGCTGAAAAGAGAAAGGCTGCAACCACCAAGTACCTGCAGAGGGTCAGGCAAGTCCTGAGGAGTCAGCTGAATGGTAAGAACAAGATCCGGGCCATCAACACGTACGCCCTGCCCGTGATCAGGTACCCTGCTGGGGTAATAGGCTGGCCAAAGGAGGAGATAGAAGCCACTGACATAAAGACAAGAAAGCTCCTTACCATGCATGGAGGGTTTCACCCCAAGTCCAGCACCCTGAGGCTGTACGCTAAGCGGAAGGAAGGGGGCCGGGGACTGGTGAGTGTCAGCACCACAGTCCAGGATGAGACAAGGAACATCCAAGAATACATTGGGAAGATGGCCCCAACTGACCGAGTGCTCAGTGAATACCTCAGGCAGCAGAAACCCAAGAAAGAGGAGGGAGACGAGGAACCATCATGGAAGGACAGGCCCCTGCACGGTATGTACCACCGGCAGATAGAGGAGGTGGCTGATATCCAGAAATCCTACCAGTGGCTGGACAAAGCTGGACTGAAAGACAGCACAGAGGCACTAATCATGGCAGCACAAGAACAAGCTCTGAGCACAAGATCCATAGAGGCTGGGGTCTATCACACCAGGCAAGACCCCAGGTGCAGGCTGTGTAAAGATGCCCCAGAGACAATCCAGCACATAACAGCAGGGTGCAAGATGCTAGCAGGCAAGGCATACATGGAACGCCATAACCAAGTGGCCAGCATAGTGTACAGGAACATCTGTGCCGAGTATAACCTGGAAGTCCCGAGGTCAAAATGGGAGATGCCCCCAAGGGTGGTGGAGAATGACCGAGCTAAGATCCTGTGGGACTTCCAGATACAGACGGACAAAATGGTGGTGGCTAACCAACCGGACATAGTGGTGGTAGACAAACAGAAGAAGACGGCCGTAGTGATCGATGTAGCGGTTCCGAATGACAGCAATATCAGGAAGAAGGAACACGAGAAGCTGGAGAAATACCAAGGGCTCAGAGAAGAGCTCGAGAGGATGTGTGGAGAGTGAAGGTAACGGTGGTCCCCGTGGTAATCGGAGCACTAGGTGCAGTGACTCCCAAGCTAGGCGAGTGGCTCCAGCAGATCCCGGGAATAACATCGGAGATCTCTGTCCAGAAGAGCGCAGTCCTGGGAACAGCTAAGATACTGCGCAGGACCCTCAAGCTCCCAGGCCTCTGGTAGAGGACCCGAGCTTGAAGGATAAACCGCCCGCAGGGGCGTGCTGGGTGTTTTTATATATATATATATATAAAAAAAAAAAACACCCAGCACGCCCCTGCGGGCGGTTTATATATATATATATACCTATGTATATATTTATATCTCTCTATATATCTATCTCTCTCTCTATATCTATCCATCTATGGTGGCATGGTTGTTAGCACTGTTGCCTCACAGCAAGATAGTCCTGAGTTCAATTCCGCCAGCAGGGTCTTTCTGTGTGGAGTTGTGCATGTTCTCTCTGTGTTTGTGTGGGTTCTCCCCGGGTACTCTGGCTTCCTCCCACAGTCCAAAGACATGCACTTTGTGGGGATAGGTTAATTGAAAACTCTAAATTGCCCATAGGTCTGAATGCGGGAGTCAATGTGAGTGCGAATGGTTGTCTGTTCCTGTGTGTTAGCCCTGCGACAGACTGGCGATCTGCCCAGGGTGTACCCCGCCTCTCACCCTATGACAGCTGGGATAGGCTCCAGCACCCCCCACGACCCTGAAAAGGATAAGCGGAAGCGAATGGATGGATGGATGGATATATACATCCATCCCCCTAGGAAAGCTGCGACCACCAATTACCTGCAGAGGGTCTGTATAAAAGTCCCAAAAGTTCATGGAATAGTTTTATTGGTGTTTATAAGTTCATTTAATATTCAGTCTTCTGTCAGCCCACCTTCTAGTGACATCATCCGGTTAGTAAGGTGGGCAGTTTAATGTCGGATGAGCAGTGTTGGTCCGGAGGGGGTGCACTGATTCCTGGGGGATGTTATGTAAGATAAGATAAGAGATAAGATAGAACTTTATTAATCCCTCGGGTGGGTTCCTCTGGGAAATTCGATTTCCAAAAAAGCACAGCACCGACAGAAGTTACAGAATATTATATATATATATATATATATACACACACACACACACACATATATATATAATACAGAGACAATATAAATAAAATATACGAAGGGGATAAATAGAATAAATAGGAATAAAAAATAAAAATACAAGTGAATTGCACATTTCAAGTATTGAGGTCTATTGCACTGTTGACTATTTACAAAAGTATTGCACAAAAGGTATTGCACAGTGAGGTGAAGAGGCACTACAGCTTAGTTGTTCCCCCCTCCTTTGTCCTCCTGTTTCCCCTCCCTCTCCCCTCCAGAGAGGAGTTAAACAGTTTGATGGCGTGTGGGACAAAGGAGTTTTTAAGTCTGTTAGTTCTTGTCTTGGGGAGAAGCAACCTGTCACTGAACAGACTCTTCTGGTTGTTAATGGCCGTGTGCAGAGGATGCCTGGCATTGTCCATAATGTCCATCAGTTTCTTTAATGTCCTTTTCTCTGCCACTGTCACCAGAGTGTCCAGCTTCATGCCGACCACAGAGCTAGCCCTCCTGATCAGTTTCTCCAGCCTGTGTGCGTAAATGACAAAAAGCCACATACACACACACACACCTATGTACACCCGCTGTGTTTACAGCCCCAGAAATTGAGTGGTGACAATAAAGTGCCTCAAACGGAACCTCAAGCTCCCTTCTTCTTTCATACTCTGGGACAGTTTGGCCTTAAGTGGTGTTCTGGCCGACACACCGGGGTGACCGTAGTGCTCAAAGACTGAATCAGTGCCACAGCCATCTTTGATATCTCCACTACATTTAATTGGTCCTTCAGCTGTATCCAGAGAGAAGGCATGGGGAACAAGCCTATGATCCCTCTACTCCTCTACCCTTCGTGCTCCCCTATACACATCCAAATAAGGAAATAAGTGCAGAGTTAGAGGATATCCATCAGGAGCGCCACCTCATCCAGCAGACCCAGCAACGTATGTCATCAGATCTGGGTCCTTTTGCTCTATTTTCACCTGTAAAGCAGGAGTAGGGTAGGCGGAGGTTTACCCTGGTGCAGGTGTGCTGCAGCGGTCAGTGGAAGAATCCGCGAGTTTCTCTGTGAGTTTCCCATTACGTCGTGGCGCACTCGGTGCTTGCTTGGAAGTTTAGGGGTTTTTTTTCGCTGTAAAAAGAAGTTTTCTTCCCACGCACAACGGACACTAATGTTTTTGTCACTTTTTATGCAATCAAAGGTCATTACTTCCACGCTTTAAACGCTGCACGCTCATACTCTCTCCTGAGGAGGTAACGACAAAGCCACAGGCTGTGAGGCCAGGTTGTGTGGCCAGTAAGAACAAGCCATACTGTCCATTCTGTAACATGGAAGAGCACTACCTCAGTCAGTGCACAATGGTATCCAAGTTGACAAAGTACCAGCTAACAGATTGGATAAAGAGTAACAAGAGGTGCTGGCGCTGCGCACGGTCACACCAGGCGGCCCAGTGCAATCTCAGAAAGACGTGCAGCCTCTGCCAAGGGAAGCACCTGCAGGTACTGCATGATGTCAATGTTAGAACACTTAAAGGGTCACCAACAACAGCGGTGGTGAGCTGTGACTCGAAGGCGGCGACCAACATCCTGTATCTAGACAGACCCACTGAAGGCTGCAGAGTCCTTCTAAAGATCGTCAAAGTCTGCATTCATTATGGCAAGTGAACAATCAGCACTTATGCCGTACTGGATGACGGGTCAGAGAGGACAATGCTTCTGCCAGAGGCTGCCGAGAAGTTAGGCATGCAAGGGATCACAGAGGACGTCCCACTGCGCACGATTAGGCAGGACGTGCAGACTGTCAGAGGTGAGTCAGTGTCGTTCTCTGTTTCCTCTCCCTCAAGGCCGAGGACCAGGTTCAAGATTGCTGGGGCCTTCACTGCTGCACGCATCGGACTTGCAGGCCACACTTATCCTATGGAGCAACTCAGAGAAAGGTATAAACACCTGATTGGCCTTCCGATCCACACCTTGATAAATGTGAAACCTTTGCTACTCATTGGCAGTGATCATCCCCATCTGGTTACCCCCGTTGAACCAGTCAGGCTGGGACCTCCGGGAGGGCCTGCTGCTATTCGTACCAGGCTAGGTTGGGTGCTACAAGGGCCAGCAAGTATAGTTGGCCAGCTTGCCCAACCACAGCAGTGCTTGCTGACAACTGTGGCACCTCAGGTCAGTGAGTTAATGAAACATGTGGAGAAACTATGGCAAGTCAACGTCATTCCATTCCAAAACGAGAAGCTTGTTACTCGTTCAAGGCAAGACCAAGAGGCCATACGCATTCTGGACACCAGAACTGTCCGAATAGAGGTTGAAGGCATACTCCGCTATGCCACCCCACTGCTTCGCCGGGAGGGGATGCCTCTACTGGAGGCTACTAAAGACGCTGTCATGTCAAGTCTACGGGGTGTGGAGAGAAGGCTGGCCAAAGACCCAGAACAAGCTGAAGCCTACAAGGAGGAGATGGAGAAGTTTATCAAGGTTGGCTCCATCATTAAGTGTGGCTCTGGGACACCTGTGACAGAAGGTCAGGAGGCATGGTACACCCCTCATCACATGGTGAGCCATAATGGCAAGAACCGATTGGTTTTCAACTGCTCATTTCAGTACAGAGGACAGAACTTGAACGACTACCTGCTGCCTGGGCCCACCTTAGGTGCGTCGCTTCTGGGAGTTCTATTACGCTTCCGAGAGCATGCAGTTGCAGTGAGTGGGGACGTTAAAGGCATGTTCCACCAGGTTCGTCTCTTACCAGAAGATCGTGCCCTGCTCAGATTTGTCTGGCGAGACATCGGCGACGAGAGCCCTCCAGCAGTCTACGAGTGGCAGGTGCTCCCGTTTGGAACCACGTGTAGCCCCTGCTGTGCCACATTCGCCCTGCAGCGTCATGTCATGGATAACAGCCAGCCAGATGATGATGTGAGACTCTCAGTCGAAAGGTGTTTTTATGTGGACAACTGCCTTCAGAGTTTCCCCACCGTGGAAGAGGCAAGGAACCTTGTCGACAGGTTACGGGCCATCCTAGCCTCAGCAGGGTTTGACCTACGACAGTGGGCCAGCAATGAACGTGACGTCATCAGTCATTTACCAGAAGAGAGCTGCTCTGCTAGTGTGGCGCTATGGCTGGCCCAGAACAAGGTAGATACCCCAGAATCTACCCTTGGATTGAGCTGGCTATTCCACACAGATGTCCTAGGCTACAAGCATCGTCAAGTTCCATATGCAGTCACCACGATGCGCAATATCTACAAGGTCCTGGTCAGCCAGTACGACCCCCTAGGGTTCATCTTACCCTACACAACCAGAGCGAAGGTAATCATCTGCCATCTTTGGGACGAGCAAAGGGGTTGGGATGACCCACACCTACCTCAGGAGCTTATGCAGCAGTGGACAGCCTGGGAGGAAGAGCTGCAATTTCTACCTGAAATTACTCTTCCCCGACCATATGTGCCTAAGGAAGTGGACCCCTTCGGCTGTCAGAGAGAGGTACACATATTTTGTGATGCCTCTGAAGCGGCTTATTGCTCAGTAGCTTACCTCCGGACCACTGGCAGAAATGGTGAAGTGCATCTGTCATTCTTGGTGGGACGTTCCAGGGTTGCCCCTAAGCGGTTCCACTCCATGCCCCGATTGGAGCTCTGTGCTGCACTCAGTGGGGCACAGCTCTCACAAGTGCTGGAAAGGGAGCTCACCCTTAGAATCGACCAGACATTCCTGTGGTCTGATTCTACGACAGTGCTGACCTGGCTGAGGTCTGAATCCTGCTGATTTAAGGTCTTCGTTGGCACTTGTGTAGCCGAGATACAAGAGCTGACAGACAGGCACTCCTGGAGATATGTCGACTCTGGAAGGAATCCAGCCGACAATGTGACACGTGGGAAGAAGCTGAAGGAGCTCATGGGTGTTCGCAGAACTTTGGCGCTCTACTGGATTCTGCGAGGGCGTGAAGCTGTCCGGCGCTACCAACACCTCTGTGCTGATTGTCAAAGGTGGAAAGCTAGACCTACAGTGCCAAGGATGGCAGACCTGCCAGCAGCCCGGCTACGTCTATTTGAACCGTCTTTCTACTCTACGGGAATGGACTGCTTCGGGCCGTTTGAGGTCAAGGTTGGTCAGCGTATTAAGAAGAGATGGGGAATCATATTCAAGTGCCTTACCACCAGGGCAGTCCACTTGGATGTTCTTAACACCAATATTCTTCTGATGGGGTGGCCGGATGGATCGCTACCTCTGATAGTATACCCAGAGAATGAGCTCCTCAGCCGCTGTCGCTGGAAGCACTCCCAGGTTTTGGCTGACCATTTCTGGTCACGTTTCATCCGTTAGTACATTTCCAGTCTGCAGACTCACCAGAAGTGGCAATCGACAGCAGCTGATTTGGCTGAGGACTCTGTGGTGATGATCGCTGATCCACAGCTTCCCAGGGCTCTCTGGCCTGTGGGGAGGGTGATTAAAACTCATCCTAGCCCTGATGGACGCATCAGGTCAGCTGACGTGAAGGTGAAGGAGAGAGTCTACACTCAGCCAGTTGCCAGACTGGTTGTCCTCCCTGCGCTGCCCTCTGGGGAAGATGAGGACAGCTCTGCATCGAACTCACCACAACCCTAGAACTTTGTTGCCTTATTGATGAGCAAATGTCTTACATACATTTGGAGGTGGCTGTATAAAAGGCCCCAAAGTTCATAGAATAGTTTTATTGGTGTTTATAAGTTTATATAAGTTCATTTAATATTCAGTCTTCTGTAAATTTGGGCCAGCCCACCTTCTAGTGACATCATCCGGTTAATAAGGTGGGCAGGTTTATGTTGGATGAGCAGTGTTGGTCCGGAGGGGGTGCACTGATTCCTGGGGGATGTTATGTGTGCGTAAATGACAAAAAGCCGCACACAGGACTGGCTAAAGATACTGAATGGAGCAGTTGTCAGCCACCTCCTGTACATGGATGACATCAAGCTGTATGCCATGAGTGAACGAGACATTGATTCACTGACCCACACCACCAGGATATACAGCAATGACATCAGAATGTCGTTCGGACTGGAGAAATGTAGTCGTATGATAACAAAGAGAGGGAAGGTAGTCAGAAATGAGGGGATCGAACTACCAGAAGGCAACATTACAGACATGGAGGATAGCTACAAGTACCTGGGGATCCCACAGGCAAATGGGAACCACAAAACGGCCTCAAACATTCTGATTGAGACCGGCTCAGATGTGCCTCGTGTTCGTATCATCGACTTTGGACTGAGCTGCTTTGCTAAGAAGCGATCGTTGTACCGCATCTTCCATGGTAACATATTTAGCTCCTGCTCTTCACAGATGTAGCAATTTGTGCTGTTTGTTGTTGTTAATTGTGTCTGTTTATTAGGTACACCTATTCACACCCCATCCCGAATGTTACGGGCGCAAAAAATACAGGCCTGGACCCACCACGGTGTGGCAAATGGGAGTGGTGCTGTATGAAGTGCTTCATGTGGGGGACTTTAATACCATGACATTCCTCCAAAAGGAACTGGAATTCAACAAGCATCTATCCCCACGTAAAAAACACATCACACTTCAAGATTCACTGATGGCTTGGATCACTGGAACTATCATCTTCATCTTTTTTCTCCTTTCTTTCTTTCCTTCCGCACTGCCGGAACGTCTTGGACACATGTTTAACCAATGTCCCAGAGAAGCACCCAATGCTGGGGGACCTATCATATAAATGTGATACATTACCTAACTTTCTTTTTTTTTGTCTTTTTACATTTTTTTTTAACAGGAAAAGATTGTTTTTTGTTTTTTTTTGGCCTATTCTAAAGTTTGCTATTCTAGAATTCCTGTAACCTCCCCAGCCATCCCAGGAAAGGGGATCTCTCTTTGAATTGGCTTAAATAAATAATAAAATAATAAAAATTAGTAAAAATCAGAACAATTAACTTAAACTTCCATCAAAATAAAACTTGTTTAATTCAACTTTGCTGACAATACTCTTTCATTACCATTTCAAGGATTGGTTTTTACTCATGATGCATTTTGACAAGAAAACTGAAAACTAAATCAGTTTAAAGTATGCACAAAGAAAGTCACACTGTCACTGCTCTGAAGACTTGCACCTGTTGCCCTAACACCTAATGCGTGTCAACAGATTTCCTGGTTCTACCACAGGTTGCAACAGTTTTTCTTTCCCACTGTTGTTGATTGTTTTACTCATAGTGGGCTCTCTGATTGGTGGGATTCATGTATAGTATAGGGTCTCTGCCTTCCAATGTGAAGTGCCTCTAGACAACAGATGTGATTTGTTGCTACAGTTACGGTTGAATTTAATCCTTAATGTCCATTCAGTAGTGGAAATTTTATATTTCTTAATATCCATCTATACTCAACGTGAATTCCATAAATAGAGCTGTTTGACTGATCACCTAATGTGTGACAAAAGAATCCACTGTGATGCTAATGACAGCCTGCGCTCTCTTACCTGTCTGTAAAAGTTGGCCTTGTCTCTCTCACTCGTTTCCCAGTCCAGTGACACCTCTCTCCTCTGTTGCAGAAGTTCCAGCCCGTGCTCTTCTTGTGTTCCGCGTGCTCGACCGTTTCTCTGTCCCCTGGTTTCCCACAGCACCTGTGCTGAGTTTATGTTTATGACCGTGCTCTTGTTTAAGTTGATTCCTCTCATGAATAAATCTTGTAAATACTTCAAGCGATCGAGTCTGCTCTTAGGTCCACCTGCACGCTCATTTCCAGTTTGTGACATGGGCTTTTCTTTCTTTCTTTCTTTCTTTCTTTCTTTCTTTCTTTCTTTCTTTCTTTCTTTCTCTTTCTTTTTCATTCTTTCCTTTGCATTATTGTTAGGTCTTTACCTTTCAATATAAAGTGCCTTGAGGCAACCGTTGTTGTGATTTTGTGATTGACATTGAATTGAATAAGTGCAAGAAGACACAGCTGAGCTCAATCTAAATAATAGAGCACATGAAAATAAAACTAAAGGCAAAGTACAAGAGACAAAAAATTCAAAATAAAAACGGAACTAATTACACACAGAGACAAGAGACTAACACTCACAGGGGAGGTTACAGCTAATTAAAACACAACGATTAAAATATCAAATTCAAAGAATTTTTCCCCTCAACCACAACCGCTCATAACAGATGGCTGCCCCTCTCTGAGCAACATATGTCCTACAATGCAAATATTAAACAAATATGTAGGACTGCTTTCTTCCATTTGGGAAACATCTCTAAAATTAGAAATATCCTGTCTCAGAGTGACGCTGAAAAACTAGTTCATGCATTTATTACTTCCAGGCTGGACTACTGTAATTCATTATTATCAGGACGTCCCAAAAACTCCCTGAAAAGCCTCAGTTAATCCAAAATGCTGCAGCAAGAGTCCTGACAGGGACTAGAAAGAAAGAGCATATTTCTCCTGTTTTGGCTTCCCTTCATTGGCTTCCTGTTAAATTCAGAATTGAATTCAAAATCCTGCTCCTCACATACAAGGTCTTAAATAATCAGGCCCCATCTTATCTTAACGACCTTGTAGTACCATATCACCCTATTAGAGCACTTTACTCTTGCAGTGCAGGCTTACTTGTTGTTCCTAGAGTATTTAAAAGTAGAATGGGAGGGAGAGCCTTCAGTTTTTCCTGCCCACTGTTGCCAAAGTGCTTGATCATAGGGGGTCATATGATTGTTGGGTTTTTCTCTGTATGTATTATTGTAGGATCTACTGTACAATATAAAGTGCCTTGAGGCGACTGTTGTTGTGATTTGGCGCTGTATAAATAAAACTGAATTGAATTGTATATAAAGTGCTTTACACACATTTTGACTTTAAACTAGTGTTGTCAAAATTAACACGGTAACACACATTAATCTGGCATCATAATCAATGTGATCAAAATTTTTAATGCAATTAACGCATCTGGAGTGCAGAATGACTCAAAATCCCTGAAATGTTTCTGTCAACATATTTCAGGCAGTTTGTCCAAGTAGTTACTTTCGCACATGGGCAAATGGGGAGTTGATCTGGTAGTGACGGGCAGCTGAACCAATCAACTCAATATGGAAGATGATAAATGCACATTGGCCCCCTCGATGGAAAATTTGAGTATTAAAAAAATAACAAGACGGAACAGTCGACCGACATAAAGTATTGTGCAAGAAGGAATTTCCTTTTCACCGAAGCACTTCCAGCTTAAAATATCACATTGATGTGAAGCATACGTTAGTCAGGTATGCTGCTAGGACTTTGGATAACGCGTCACCCAGCTTGCGACAAACCACTCACGGAGCATCGGGGACTCAGTAAGTCTACCTCGGAAATATTCACTGACACAATGTCAAGTGGATTGCAACAAACTGCAGACCTATTAATATTGTTTAGAACACGCGCTTTACATAGCTTTGGTTCCTCTTTTCAAGGACTTGAAGTGCCCCCCCAAGAGTGACAGAGAGAGGAGATAAGTGTTTACAGAGTTTTTTGTTAACATGAATGTTCAATAAACATGTTAAGTGTGCATATATTTTCCTTTATTTCACGAGTCTTTTTGCTCATGCAAAATGAAATGCGATTAATATAGAACAAAAATGAATGATATTTAATTGTGATTAATCAGAATTAATCCACAGTAACCCTGTGATGAGTCTGATTAAACATTTTAATTGTTTGACAGCACTAATTTATATTATATATTAGTGTTTTTTTTTTTTACCTATTAGTATATAGGTTTGTTTTTTTTTTTTAAGTTGGATTTTACAGGAGAAAATCTGTGCAAAAAGATTGAAAACAATTCAAATTCTCTTTGAATTTAAGCATACATCCTTTGTGTTTATCGTGCATTTACTTCATTATATTGCATAAATGTCAGTTACAAGGTTAAATATAAAGTTGAAAAAATGTAATCGTGACCAGGCTATTGATCAGAAAATTGTGAGATTAATTAGTTAATTTTTTTAATCTATTGACAGCACTACTTTAAACGTATTATATTTTTGTATTTGTCAAGTAATAACACACCGCTCAAACAGGTGGTATGAACTAATTTTAAATAACTGAATAATTTGAAGGATACAGCTTACAGTATTTCAGAATCAGAATCTGAATACTTTATTAATCACTAAGCAAATTATGTGGGTTACAGTTGCTCCAGTACAGTAACAGTGACAGAAACAGACTATAATATTTAAAAACATAGTATGCTACAGATTTATAAAAGAAAAAAGCACTAATATATACAAATCACTCAATAATAAATATCAAGGATTGACAAAGGTGATTATAAATAAATATCAAGAATATTGACAACAACATTACTGGGTAGAAAGGAGTGTGTGCAACAAGGGTGTAACTATTGCAGTGTTTACAGTTTACAAATGATTTTACCACAATTATGTCACAATAAAGAACATAAAGAGTTTAAAAAGTAATAATCGATTTAAAATGACAGTGACGTTTATCATTCTTAACTCTTAACAAGCAAAAATAACGTAATTTACATTGGAAATACAATTAAAACCTGAAATATGCAGTTTCTATTAAGACTGAAAAATTTAAATATAAACAGAGCAAGTATTTAATTCAATTCAATTCAATTTTATTTATATAGCGCCAAATCACAACATAAGTCGCCTCAAGGCGCTTCATAGATACAGAGAAAAACCCAACAATCATATGACCCCCTATGAGCAAGCACTTTGGCAACAGTGGGAAGGAAAAACTCCCTTTTAACAGGAAGAAACCTCCGGCAGAACCAGGCTCAGGGAGGGGCGGGGCCATCTGCTGCGACCGGTTGGGGTGAGAGAAGGAAGACAGGATAAAAGACATGCTGTGGAAGAGAGACAGAGGTTAATAACAGATATGATTCAATGCAGAGAGGTCTATTAATACATAGTGAGTGAGAAAGGTGACTGGAAAGGAAAAACTCAATGCCCCGGCAGCCTACGTCTATTGCAGCATAACTAAGGGAGGATTCAGGGTCACCTGGTCCAGCCCTAACTATATGCTTTAGCAAAAAGGAAAGTTTTAAGCCTAATCTTAAAAGTAGAGATAGTGTCTGTCTCCCGAATCCAAACTGGAAGCTGGTTCCACAGAAGAGGGGCCTGAAAACTGAAGGCTCTGCCTCCCATTCTACTTTTAAATACTCTAGGAACAACAAGTAGGCTTGCAGAGCAAGAGCGAAGTGCTCTAATAGGGTGATATGGTACTACAAGGTCATTGAGATAAGATGGGGCCTGATTATTTAAGACCTTGTATGTGAGGAGCAGGATTTTGAATTCAATTCTGGATTTAACAGGAAGCCAATTAAGGGAAGCCAAAACAGGAGAAATATGCTCTCTCTTTCTAGTCCCTGTCAGGACTCTTGCTGCAGCATTTTGGATTAGCTGAAGGCTTTTCAGTGAGTTTTTAGGACATCCTGATAATAATGAATTGCAGTAGTCCAGCCTGGAAGTAATAAATGCATGAACTAGTTTTTCAGCGTCACTCTGAGACAGGATATTTCTAATTTTAGAGATGTTGCGCAAATGGAAGAAAGCAGTCCTACATATTTGTTTAATATGTGCATTGAAGGACATGTCCTGGTCAAAAATGACTCCAAGGTTCCTCACAGCGTTACTGGAGGCCAAGGTAATGCCATCCAGAGTAAGAATCTGGTTAGATACCATATTTCTAGGCTTTTCAGGGCCGAGTACAATAACCTCAGTTTTATCTGAATTAAGAAGCAGAAAGTTAGCGGCCATCCAGGTCTTTATGTCTTTAAGACATTCCTGCAGTTTAACTAATTGGTGTGTGTCATCTGGCTTCATGGATAGATAGAGCTGGGTGTCATCTGCATAGCAGTGAAAATGTATGCTATGTCTTCTAATGATACTGCCTAAGGGAAGCATGTATAATGTAAACAGAATTGGTCCTAGCACTGAACCCTGTGGAACTCCATAATTAACCTCAGTGTGTGAAGAGGACTCTCCATTTACATGAACAAACTGGAGTCTATTAGATAGATATGATACAAACCACTGCAGCGCAGTACCTGTAATACCTACAGCATGTTCTAATCGCTCTAATAGGATATTATGGTCGACAGTATCGAACGCTGCACTGAGGTCTAGCAGGACAAGCACAGAGATGAGTCCACTGTCAGAGGCCATAAGAAGATCATTTGTAACCTTCACTAAAGCTGTTTCTGTGCTGTGATGAGCTCTGAAACCTGACTGAAACTCTTCAAATAAACCATTCCTCTGCAGATGATCTGTTAGCTGTTTGACAACTCCTCTTTCAAGGATTTTTGATATGAAAGGAAGGTTGGAGATTGGCCTATAATTAGCTAAGACTGCTGGGTCTAGAGATGGCTTTTTGAGTAAAGGTTTAACTACAGCTAGCTTGAAGGCTTGTGGTACATAGCCGATCATTAGAGATAGGTTGATCATATTTAAGATCGAAGAATTAATTAATGGCAGGACTTCTATTTATATATGAATACCTCCCCCATCGTAGTATGGCCGCGGGGAGGTGGGGCTAAGCGCACATAGCAGCAGTATCACACCTACAGATGTTACAGCATCGGCAGTAACATCTGTAGCTTTGAACATGCAACACTTACACCACACTGTAAGGAACAACAGGATAAGTAAAACAACACATTACACTCTTATAGCTCCCGATTGCATGTGTTGGAAAATGATATTATCTAAACTTAACAGGTAGCTAACGAAAGCGTGTGACTCACCGGGATTTTCCAACACAAATAACTCGACAGATGTTATTCCATTTGTGGTCAGAGTTCGGGGCCTAATAAAAGAGTAGCTTATTAGCATTGATATGTAATAAACCATCACAGGCCACAACACCAAGAAAAGCACAGTGGGGGGGACTGTGGAGAAGGCAAACGAACTCAACAACTTCTTCAACAGGTTTGACCAGCCCACAACCCCCCCACCCTCACCCTCACCCTCACCTTCACTACAGAGTCCAATCCCCACTCTCCTACCTCCCTCGCTTCCCCCCCTTCCTAACACTATGACACCCCCCTCCTCCAATCCCTCTCTCAGCAGCAAGACATCTCCCCCCCTCCCCTCCTCCCAAACATCTCCCAGTGTCACAGTGGATCAGGTCAGGAGACAACTGAGGAAGCTTGGCCCCAGAAAGGCAGCAGGCCCAGACAAGGTGTGTCCTAGGATGCTAAAGGCGTGTGCTGCTGAACTTGGGGAGCCGCTACAACGAGTCTTCAACCTCAGTCTGCGACTGGGGAGAGTGCCCGCCCTATGGAAGACATCCTGCATCGTCCCGGTCCCCAAAAAGAACCGGCCCAATGAGCTGAATGACTTCCGACCGGTGGCACTGACGTCACATCTTATGAAGACTCTAGAGCGGCTCTTCCTCAACCTCCTCCGACCACAGGTACAACATGCCCAGGACCCACTACAGTTTGCATACAAGGCGGGTGTCGGAGTGGAGGATGCCATCCTGTACCTCCTACACAGAGCCCACTCACACCTGGATGGGGGAAAAGGCACGGTCAGGATCCTGTTTCTTGACTTTTCCAGTGCCTTTAATACCATCCGGCCCTGTATGCTTCAGGAAAAACTGAACAGGATGGAGGTGGACCCCTGCCTGGTCGCTTGGATCTCCGACTACCTCACCGACAGACCACAGTACGTCAGGCTGAAGGACATCACGTCTGACACAGTGGTCAGCAGCACAGGAGCACCACAGGGAACTGTGCTGTCCCCTCTTCTCTTCACCCTGTACACCTCTGACTTCTGCTACAACTCTGAATTATGCCACATTCAGAAGTTTGCAGACGACACAGCCATCATGGGGTGTATCTGGGATGATCAGGAAGAGGAGTACAGAAGTCTGGTGAGGAACTTTGTCGCATGGAGTCACACAAACCACCTGCAACTCAACACCTCAAAGACTAAGGAACTGGTTGTGGACTTCGGGAGGTCTAGAGCAGGTCCACTGCCGGTTCAGATAGAGGGGGAGGAGGTGGAGGTGGTCAACAAGTACAAGTACCTCGGGCTGTGGGTGGACAATAAACTGGACTGGTCATGCAACACAGAGCACCTGTATAAAAAAGCCCAAAGCCGACTGTACTTCCTCAGGAGGCTGAGGTCTTTTAACATCTGCAGGAAGCTCCTGAGGATATTTTACCAGTCGGTGGTTGCTGGAGTACTTTTCTATGCTGTGGTGTGCTGGGGGAGCAGCACAGCAAAGGAGGACTCATCCAGGCTAGAGAAACTGATCAGGAGGGCTAGCTCTGTGGTCGGCATGAAGCTGGACACTCTGGTGACAGTGGCAGAGAAAAGGACATTAAAGAAACTGATGGACATCATGGACAATGCCAGACATCCTCTGCACACGGCCATTAACAACCAGAAGAGTCTGTTCAGTGACAGGTTGCTTCTCCCAAAGACAAGAACTAACAGACTTAAAAACTCCTTTGTCCCACACGCCATCAGACTGTTTAACTCCTCCCTGGAGGGGAGAGGGAGGGGAAACAGGAGGACAAAGGAGGGGGGAACAACTAAGCTGTAGTGCCTCTTCACCTCACTGTACAATACCTTTTGTGCAATACTTTTGTAAATAGTCAACAGTGCAATAGACCTCAATACTTGAAATGTGCAATTCACTTGTATTTTTATTTTTTATTCCTATTTATTCTATTTATCCCCTTCGTATATTTTATTTATATTGTCTCTGTATTTATATATATGTGTGTGTGTGTGTGTATATATATATATATATATATAATATTCTGTAACTCTGTAACTTCTGTCGGTGCTGTGCTTTTTTGGAAATCGAATTTCCCAGAGGAACCCACCCGAGGGATTAATAAAGTTCTATCTAATCTAATCTAATCTAATCTAATAAGCAATTTGGTCTCATTAAGTGGTTTGCAGCACTGCATACTTTGAGGAAAATACACTCGACCTCCATTATTGCGAAGATCTCACAGGAAGAGACAGACAAAGGTTACCGACCCCTGGTCTAACCCATGCGAAATACAGGGCTGCAAATTCCCCTCTTGTCATCTTAAGCTATTGCCTATTAATGTCACAAGGGGGCGCTTTGATGCAGTCTTGCTGCGTTACGACCTTGCGTCTCGTGCGCAACAAGCATTGGGCACTCGTGGCACAGCTGGCACGCAAAGGGTCAACTGATGGCACGACACGCAGTGAATTAATCTGAGAAGGTGCATTAAAAAAAATAAATGGCCGGGCCAGTGGTGCACATCGCAAATTAACTAGCATAGACACATTAGTTGAGCCGCTTCTTAATGACGGTATCTTAACTAACAACCCCAAGTACCAGATTCAACTTGCAATTGGCTAAAAATGACGTAGCCTACTGGTGAGAGGGACGCTGCTAGCTGGCAGTTTTTTCAAGCGATGTTAAAATTTCCACATTCCGACACTTCAAATGCTTCAGGAGCTGTCCGCTCAGCATCAGCACCATGGAAATACATCCGTAGACTCGAGACAGAATTCACAATGCATTTTCAGGTGTATGCACCAATGTTTTCTTTGAGCAAACCAGAAAGCTTTAATGAGCAGCTGGATTTGTCTCGCATTAACTGCCTGGACACAGAGGAGATTGAAATGCTGATTGAACTGAAAACCTCAACTCTGTGGGGGTCAAAGTTTGCAGAACTACGAACGCAGCTGGAATCCACAGCTGTGCGTGTTCATGGAGCTTGCATTTTCACCTGCTGGACATCACTACCTGACAAGTTTAACTGTCTTCAGAACATTGCATAGGCTTTATCTACAGTATTTGGCTCTACATATCTGTGTGAGCAGATTTTCTCTCACATGAAGAGTGTCCTCAGGTAGCCGTCTGAACGCTGGACACTCGGAGACGTGTGTCTCTGAGTGGGAGACCAGAGATGCCATTAACATGTGTATCCCTGTATTAACAAACATGCCATATTGGCCCAGTTTATTTTACTTATCATTGTTTTGAGGAGACCATAAATAGCATTTGCATTTTTTGTTGTACAGTTCATTTGCTGTTATGGAGTTCTTGCTATGGATTTTTCAAAATAGCTGATCTGCACTATGCCAACATCTGCAAACAAATATAATTCTATAAAGTTGTTGTATATAGTGTGTAACTGTTGATATAGAGCGTTATTAAGTTTATTGCTAATGCAATCATATGGCACATTGACTTCTGAGGGAATTTTAGATGGCACTCATCATCAGAAAGGTTGCTGACCCCTGCTGTACGCTAAGCGGAAGGAAGGAGGCCGGGGACTGGTGAGTGTCAGCGCCACGGTCCAGGATGAGACAAGGAACATCCACAAATAATTTAGGAAGATGGCCCGCAACTGAGCTCAGTAAGTACATCAGGCAGGAGAAACCCAAGAATGAGGAGGAAGAGGAGGACCCATCATGGAAGGACAGGCCCCTGCACGGTATGTACCACCAGCAGATAGAGGAGGTGGCTGATATCCAGAAATCCTACCAGTGGCTTGACAGAGCCGGACTGAAAGACAGCACAGAGGCACTAAACATGACAGCACAGGAACAAGCTCTGAGCACAAGATCCATAGAGGCTGGGGTCTATCACACCTGGCTAGATCTCAGGTGCAGGCTGTGTAAAGATGCCCCTGAGACAATCCAGCATATAGCAGCAGGGTGTAAGATGCTAGCTGGCAGGGCATACATGGAACGCCATAACCAAGTGGCCAGCATTGTCATGATACGTTGTGTGGCAGGCAGGAGAAGGACCCAATAGCAAAACTCACAGACACGGGGATGAACTCAAAATCACAGCTTTAATGCTGGAATGGCAGAACATAGGAAATACAAAACTAAACTGGGAAAAGTAAACTAACATACGCAGAGAGACACAGGGAGATCCACACAACATGAGGGAGAACGCGACGCCGAACAGAGGAAGACGCAGACAGAAATACACAGAGGGTTAACGAGGAAAGTGGGAACACACGGGGAACACAGGTGACACAGATAACCATAACGAGACAGGGCGGGGTGAACTGAACATGACATGTAGAGGCAGAGGTTCCGACAGGAGGAGAGAGAGCACGGGGAAAACACCGACATAACGGGCTGGGGAAACATGAAACAACCACAAGGGGAGACGAGGGCTCATCAATACATAGAGGGCACACAGGGGGGAAGAGCCATGAAGGGAAAACACTTAGGGAACAACACAACAGGGCAACTCAGAAAACATGGCCTAAAAGGAACAAAATACAAAAATGCATGAAAACTAAGAATACTGGGCCCACATGGCCCAGGACCATGACACCACCCCCCCCTAAAGGGCTGGCTCCCGACAGCCCAAACCCGAGAAACCAAAACAAAAACAGAAAACAACCCACCCAGGGCGGGAGGCGGGGGACCAGGACGGAGGGACCAGAACGGGAAACAAAATAAACAACAGAAAACACGGGAGCACATGACCATAGTCAAAACAAAGTTCAGGGGGCCGACCCAGAGCCCACAGGCACCAGAGTCCACGGGTCACACGGTCGGGGGGCCGACCAGGCGGGTGGCAGAGCTGGTCCGGAGGCCAGCCGCGCGGAAGCCAGCGGCGGCGGCGAAGGAGACGACGGAGCAGTTCAGGGGGCCGGCCGCGCGGAAGGCAGCGGCGGCGGCGAAGGAGACGACGGAGCAGTTCAGGGGGCCGGCCGCGCGGAAGGCAGCGGCGGCTCTCCAGTGTCAGGCGTGCTGGCCATGGCCCGGTGGGCACAGGACCAGACGAAGCACAGGCTGAAGACTCCGAGGCTGGGCCGGACGAAGCACAGGCTGAAGGCTCCGAGGCTGGGCCGGACGAAGGCTCCGAGGCTGGGCCGGACGAAGGCTCCGAGGCTGGGCCGGACGAAGGCTCCGAGGCTGCAGCTGATGAAGCACAGGCTGGACCAGGCGTAGCAGAAGGTGGCTGGATGGGCTCCTCGGGCCCTCCAGCTGGTGTGGCATGGTGCTGGACGGGCTCCTCGGGCCCTCCAGCTGAGACAGGAGGCTGAACGGGCCCCTCGGACCCTCCAGCTGACGTGGCATGAGGCTGGTGCGGTTCTCCCGAACCCCCAGCTGACGAGGAAGGTTGCTGAACGGGCCCCTCGGACCCTCCAGCGGAGACAGGAGGCTGAACGGGCCCCTCGGACCCTCCAGCGGAGACAGGAGGCTGAACGGGCCCCTCGGACCCTCCAGCTGACGTGGCATGAGGCTGGTGCGGTTCTCCCGAACCCCCAGCTGACGAGGAAGGTTGCTGAACGGGCCCCTCGGACCCTCCAGCGGAGACAGGAGGCTGAACGGGCCCCTCGGACCCTCCAGCGGAGACAGGAGGCTGAACGGGCCCCTCGGACCCTCCAGCTGACGAGGTAGAAGGCGGCGTGGGAGCCGCGGGGTCTTGGATGAGCTCATCCGAGCTCCCAGCAGGAGCTGATGCAGAGCCAGAGAGATTAGAGACCCCTGGCTGAATGTTAAGCTGACCAGCGGACCGTACTGCTATCGGGGCCTGCGCTACAGGCGGCACTGGAGCTACTGGGGCCTGCGCTACAGGCGGCACTGGAGCTACTGGGGCCTGCGCTACAGGCGGCACTGGAGCTACTGGGGCCTGCGCTACAGGCGGCACTGGAGCTACTGGGGCCTGAACTGAAACAGGTGGCTCTGGAAACTGAGCTAAAAGTGGCTGTGGGGTAGGTGACACTGGGAGCTGAGCTACTGGAGACCCAGGTGACACTGGTGTACTGGGGTGAAGGCAGCGAGGACGCAGTCTCTCTCTTAAGGGAGGATCGAATGATTTAGCGATAAACCTTGACGGGAAAAGATGTCGATGCTGAGAATACCAGGCAGCGGGGGCTTCCAGGAGGGTAGCTGACTGAACTGAGGGTGGCTGCGAGGGAGCTGACTGAACTGAGGGTGGCTGCGAGGGAGCTGACTGAACTGAGGGTGGCTGCGAGGGAGCTAACTGAGCTGTGAAGGGCTGCAGACCCTGGCGGCTCCGAGGGCCCCCGAGAGCCAGGCGTGTTCCCCGAAAGATGTGCTGACAATCGGGGGTAGGCCACGGCTTTCTCCGGAGCTCCTCCTCTACGTGGGTGCAAGCTGCTTGCTGCTGCTCACAGAGACCGGGCTCCATGATTTCCGGAGTTAATGCGGTGCCACGGCGGCGCCGGCGCCGCCCCCTTCTGGTAGCTGGCGCGATGGGCGCTGATGGCACAAATGCAGGGGGTGATGTAGCGGCGATCTCCCGGTCGTCCGCCCACATCCTTGCCAGAAATGAGGCAGGCGAAGTAAAGTCTAAGTGGATTGGAGACGGCGAGCGGCTGGTAGGCTGTGCAGCAGGTGAGAGGTCCTGCTCCGAGATGAGCCAGGGCTTCCACCGGAGCTCGTCCTCCCGATAAGCCCGCAACACCTGCTGCCGCTCCTCCTCACCGAAGTCAACAGCCTCGGGCATCTCCGTGCAGGCAGGCGGTGGCGAAGATGCGGAAGCTGATGAAGTGTGAGCCAATGGTGTGTCCGTGGTGAGCCTCACCGTTCCGACTCTGACCGCCACTGGCTCATGAGGCGGCGGGGCAACGGCGCGATGGCACGGCTCTGGTGAAGGTGCACGCCCACCGGGCCGCTGCTGCTGCGGACGGAGTCGGAGAGCGGAGACGAGAAGGTCGCTGACGAGGGGGTGCAGCGTCTCCCATAACCAGGGGAACACAGACACGCACACCCCTACCTGGCGGGCGAACTCCTCCCGTTCCTCCTCACTGGAACAGTGCAGCCACTTGTCGCATAGCGACTCCACTGTCCGGACAATCTCCAGTCTTTGTGTCGCTGGGTCCGGCATGGTCGCGTCGTACTGTCGGTCCGCGGAGGGGTTGTGAACTGCTGGGTCCATGTTGTGGTCGCGTTCTTCTGTCATGATACGTTGTGTGGCAGGCAGGAGAAGGACCCAATAGCAAAACTCACAGACACGGGGATGAACTCAAAATCACAGCTTTAATGCTGGAATGGCAGAACATAGGAAATACAAAACTAAACTGGGAAAAGTAAACTAACATACGCAGAGAGACACAGGGAGATCCACACAACATGAGGGAGAACGCGACGCCGAACAGAGGAAGACGCAGACAGAAATACACAGAGGGTTAACGAGGAAAGTGGGAACACACGGGGAACACAGGTGACACAGATAACCATAACGAGACAGGGCGGGGTGAACTGAACATGACATGTAGAGGCAGAGGTTCCGACAGGAGGAGAGAGAGCACGGGGAAAACACCGACATAACGGGCTGGGGAAACATGAAACAACCACAAGGGGAGACGAGGGCTCATCAATACATAGAGGGCACACAGGGGGGAAGAGCCATGAAGGGAAAACACTTAGGGAACAACACAACAGGGCAACTCAGAAAACATGGCCTAAATAAGGAACAAAATACAAAAATGCATGAAAACTAAGAATACTGGGCCCACATGGCCCAGGACCATGACAAGCATAATATGCAGGAACATCTGTGCCGAATATGGCCTAGAAGTCCCGAGGTTAAAACTAGGGTGGTGGAGAATGATATATATATATACATCTATCTATCTATCTATCTATCTATCTATCTATCTATCTATATATATATATATATATATAAAAATTTCCCTTTCTCTTATCCTTCAACCTTGAGTCCTCTACCAGAGGCCAAGGTACCCTTCATTTGCACATTTGTGCAAGTAGCTAGTTAAAACTGGTTAAATGACTGCAGTTTGGCTCTTTTCTGTGTCTGTGTCTGCTGTCTAAGTACGTGTGTGTTACCAGGTGGGTGGTATTAGATTTCCTAAGGAGCTACCCTGCCCTCCTTACTCTGTGACCCAGTGAGACAGGGGGGATTGGGGGGTATCTCTTCATCCACTTCACTGGACTGGGTCATGGATGGCAAACTGTGAGTGTCTGTGTTAAATGGATCACCACTGAACGAACCTTCATAAATAATCCAAACAGATCGCGGAGGGTTTTCCTTTCATTGAGAAGCATCAGAAGAGCCAGAAAAGAACAGCTGAACATTCTTTTTTTCTCACTAATTAAAGTTAAGGAAAAAAGGAGGGTGGGGAATAAAAACGTCTGTATGGCTTTTAAAGTTACTTCAGCACAGATTGACATTTTGACATCTTGACTGACAAAGCACTTTGAGGTGTAATCCTATATACAACCTCCTCACTTGCTTCAGTTAACATTGCTGTTCATGATTCAACTATAAGAAAGAATCTTGGCAACAGTGGAATCAATCCAAAGAGATTTCGTTCTTTTTTGACCAAAAAGAACGCAAATGCTCATCTTACATTTGCCAAAAAACATCTTAAAGATCCCCGAAATATCTGAAGACCGCTGAACAAAATCTTTTGGACCAGTTTGACTCGCTGTAAATGCAGAATCATGAATTCTGTTCTTTCCTTAAAACTCTTGGATGATCCTCGAGACATTTTGTGTCATTCTGTTTTTTATTTTGGCTGTGCTGAATGAATATAGCTCATATTTGCCAGTGGATATTAATTTTTATTTTAAAATTTTAAAATTGTTGTCTCAGCTTGTGACATTAGTTTTAAATGGCTAAGCTATGCAAAAAACACCACATCTGATTCTCAGGGCCAAAAACAAATGTCCCAGTAAAAATAATTGAAAATACAATGTGTGATATCACATTTATCTGAACATCAACTAATGCATTCTTTTATGTTAAGATTTTCTTTTTATTTTATTACCTTTAAATTTTTAATTTTTCATATTTGTCAACCAGGTGGCGCTATTTTTTTTTACCATTCAAAGCATGCAGTAAAAAACAATAATAATAATAATAATAATTTTTCTGTTTTCTGTAAGGGTGCCTTGCTATTGAAATGACAAGTGTGTGTGATATTTCATGTTGGATAATGGTTTGTGAGTTTGTGTACATGTGTGTGAGCGTGTGTGCCCGTGCACACAAAGACCTCAACACGCTGCTGCGTCCGAGCAGCCAAAGGTTTGATCCCGGGACCTACACCATGCCACCAGCTATAGCTGGTACTCCCTCTCATCAGCAAATATAAGGGCAGTGTGAGTTTTGAACAGACAGAAAGAGAAGAGCTGGCAGCACCACGTGAGAAGCTTACATGGAAACACCACAATCTATTCATTTGCAGCCTCTGCTCTACCTCAGCTGTTCTCCTCAACCATACTTCCTCCAGCGTTCTCCTCTGTTTCTCTTCACTGTTCCTCCATGTCCAGTACTGCAATATTTATAGTGTGCAAGCTCTGACTTTTAGGTGAACCTATTTTGTGTTTTCACATTGGTCAGTGTGGAAACCCAATAGGATTGCAGTTATCACACTGAATGCACACCCTGAGCTTTACACACTCTTTGTGCATTTGTTACACTTTCCTGTTTTTTTTTTTTTTGGGGGGGCAAAACTGTAAATGCATCTCACTGCTTAACACTCAGTTTGAAATTTTGTGCAGTTTTTCTGAGTTGCTGAAACACTGACGTCTTTTCCGTGAACTACATTCTCTGTATTCTTTCCAGTTTGTTGAATTATTCACTCTATTGCCAAAACGTGAAACCCTAGTAGCACACAAAATCCAGTTCACTAAATTGGATGAGTAAACTCTAAACACAATTTGCACTGGCTCCCTTGTAATGCACAATGGAAACCACCAGAGGGGGGAAACCCCCCTAAAATCTGCTGCAGAAATAAGGTTTCTTAAACACACTAATTCATAATCGGTCACTCTTGTTGCTAATTATCTAATTAAAGCAAAGATATGCTTCATTCTAAAAGTAAATAGACCAAAACAGAATGCAGAATACAAAAACAGCCAAATAAAACAGTATGACAATAGAAAACACACTCACTGACCACTTTATTAGGTATGCGTCTTGGACTGTTTACTAATGCAAGCACTTAATCAGCTGATGGTATGGCAACGGCTCAGTACATTTAGGCATGTGGGCATGCTGGAGTTCAAACAGAGCATCAGAATGGGGACGAAAGATGATTTAAGTGATTTTGAATATTAGATGGTTGTTAGTGACAGATGGGATGGTCTGAGCATTTCAGAAAATGGTGCTATGCTGGGTTTTCCCTCACATGACCATCTCACAGGCTTCACCAAGAATGAGAACAAAAGAGAAAATAGCCAATGAACGAGTCAAAATATGTTGTTGATGCCAAAGGTCACAGGACAAAGGCCAGACTGCTTCAACATGACGGTCTACCTGAATATTATTGCTGACTATGTACATGCCTTTATGTATCCATCTTCTGTGCACAACCAGCGAGGGTGAGTTGTAGGCAGACATTATGTTTTTGGCCATTTTTGCCTTTATTGGATAGTGATATGGTGGAGAGAACAGGAAAGTGGGAGGAATGAGAGGGGGAGGACATGTAGCAAAGGCCCATGGGTTGGATTGAAACCTGGGCCACTGTGGCATGTGGTTGCCTGCTCACCCACTGAGCTAAACTACACCCCAGCTGTTGCACTACTGTTGAGATTAGAACCCAGAAAGTTCTCATCTCAAAAGAAGCGATGACCAAAAGTTTCACACTATGAATCACTTATAAAAATCCCAGATTTTACACTTTTTCTTAGTGTTTACTTGACTTTTACTTCTTACACTGTACTGTAGTTATGGTGGAGGAGAAACATGTGAAAGTGGCCACTTTATAATTCTTATTTTACAGGGTTGAAATACAGCCAGATTTGTTTATAAAGACAATCTGTATCCTGAACACTTGTATTTTTTGAGGTAGTGCATCATCAAAGCTCAGTATCTAAGATTTTTGAAACTTTTTGTTTAGAGCTCTGAGAAAAGAGAGATTGGGTCTCAGCAGTTGTAATGAATAACAGGTTCTTATGGTACTTTTCTAATCAAGTCATTTACCCATTCACACGCATGTGCTTTCTATCAAACACCCAGTGAACACTTTAGAAGCAACTCAGGGTGCAGGATCTTCGTCATGGATACTTTGGCATGCAAACTAGAGTAGCAAGGGATTGAACGACCAACATTTTAATTTGCAGATGACCTGCTCAACCTTCTGAGTCACTGCCACACATTTGTTTGCAGCAAACTGTATTGAAGTCTGGTTTGCTGCTTTTCCAGTGGTCTTTCAACATTGACATGACAACCAGTTGGAAGTGACTTCACCTAGCAAGGTTTCAGCAATGTAAACAGGCAAATATTGAACATAGAGAAACAGGGCTGAGAACTAGAGCAGGACGTGGAGATGGTAGGTAAGTTCCGATTTGTATTGATCCTTCACATGACACATCACGAACGCATGCACATTGCACAGTTTGGTTTCGAGCAGTTTGCTCAATTTTCTTCGTTTCGTGTTTACACCACTGCAAAGCATTTATTGCAATCACACAAGAATCTTGGAGATAACACATGACTTTCTGGGTGACGCCATGTGGCAGCTGCCGCAGTGCAACCACCCACGGAGCTCCTAAACTGTTTGGTATCTCATGTGTCACAAGGTTCCTTCTTCTGTAAGATGGTGAAGGTTGGTATGTGTGCACGAAGGTTGCTGTGTGCGCTTTCTCTGCTTTTTTCGATCTGCTTCATTTCTACCAGGACAAGCAGCTGCTTGAAAGTGCAAAAAAAGTTTTTTTTTTAAAAAACCCTCGGCTCTCCATCATTCTGACAGATGCACACTTTCAGAGAGGTTTGGTGTAGGTGAAATCCTGCCTGCCTGTGAGGTTAGTTAACTCAAACTTCAGACAAACACAAACAGAGGTGATGACAGAAACGCATCAGTGTGGACAAAAAAATGAGAACTGAGAACTGAGAAATTCATCCACATATGCCCACAAACTAATAGTTTGATGTGATTTAATTTCCACATGTGCACTGCCAATCACCAAAAACGCTTAAATAAAGACTCCATTAAATATAGCTCCCCCTTTTGCTAATGAAAAGAATTACTTTACTTGAAAACTATCATTATCTCATTATATATTATTATTAAATTATTACCAATGTAATTAAAACTGAAGGGCATTCTATTGAAAAGAAATTTGCCACAGTAGCTGGCAAAAAAACTGTACTCTGGTTCGCCATCTGCTGTTTTGTTTGAACTTTCAACTTACCGTCTCTCTTTTTTTGTTGCTATGGAAGGAATAGCTAACCCATATGGAAAAGATATATATAAATCTTATAAAGTTTGTATCTGTCTTGTCTGAAACTTGTATGAAAAGCATATAAGAGTGAAAACAGATATAAGATCCCTTGAAAAATGATATAATGAAACTTGTATGTTTTGGATACTTACTAAAACAATATATGAAAGTAATGAGAAAGTGGCCACTTTCATGAGTAATCACATATAAGTTTTTACTATTTCTTTTCCATATGGGAATGCTTGATGACTGAAAATGAGCCACAAGCAGAGCAGAGGTTTGGAGGAGAGACGCTGGTGAAAGAACCTGCATGCAGAAGAGGTTTCCGAAATTAACTGCGATAAAAGCACCTGTGTCAACAACACGTGCATTCTCTTCTCCATGAGGCGTATGCGTTTGGCATTAAGTCACCGTGGTAACCCTGTAGCTCAAATCATATGTCTGCCTGTGTAAATGCTTTGTGCGTATATGTGTGTGTGTCTGTGTGTTTAACATCGCTATGGAAACATTTGACCCAGGTGACCTTGGCCTTTTGGGGGCCCCTATCTCTCTCGCTCCTTCCCTCTCTTGGCTACCCAGGTAGAGGCCGGCTGAGCCGCAGCTGGTTTGGACGGGTGTGTCTCCATGAGTTCAGACATGCTCAGTGGCATGGTTTGTTTTAGCAGATGGCCAACTTAGCGATAAGTCCTTTTTCTACTTAAGCAGTTAAGGCCCCACAAATATTCTACCACATGAGAAATGTCTATTTCATTGACATAGTGATCAGGCGGTATCTAAAGCAGTGATCCATGCCACATGAATGACTTTCTCAAAGCTGGACATGTGTCATAACTAAATAACTCAAAACAGTAACAGTTTAGTTTGTAATGTAATGACTTATATTGGCATGGCATGGCATGGCATGGCAGAGATGACATTGGTGCAATGCAAAGCAGCTGAACCCGTACAGAGTAGAAACACTCCAGTGCAGCTAAGAAGAAGGAAACAAAGTGATGATCTTTCTGATCTTTCTGAGCATTGTTCCAGGAGTCAAGTAAGAGTAAAACACATGTGCGTGTGTGTGAAGCAGTGGCCAGCCAAATTAAAGGTGTGCATGTGCAACTGAGCATATGTGTAAATGTTATCAGGAGAACCTCTGGCTGAACTCTGAGTGGGTTGCTGCACAGATTGTGGGCGAGTGTATGAGTGCATATTTGAAAAGGACTTAGCCAACACTGGAGTCATCAATCAGACCTGTTGAGTCAGACAGAGCATTTTTTCCTCTTTCCATCTTTATCACATCATTGATTTTAACAGTGAATAATCCTATTTTTACAAAGTGTTGAACTTCAGCCACGGCATAACCCCTCCCCCTCCATAGACACACCCTAGATATTTAACATCCTCTCCACCTTACAGGCCTTTGCACCCTTCCACGCCTGAGGCCGTAAACCTGCCTGTCCATCAGCGATTATGAGCCTTCTAATAGTTTGCTCTGTTTAAATGACAAGCCTTTCATCTGCCAGCTCTCTCTAGCTACATGACTTTAATGGCCCTGACATCATGTAAGCCGCAGCAGCTGGCTGTTTGGAACATGAGTGCTTCTAGGTGTGTGCGCGCAGGCCAACGGGGAGCTGTTGGTACCTGCATGGTGGTGCGGCTCTAATCCATGTTTGTTCTGCTCCAGCACCAGAAGAGAATGTCCCACACACAAGCACACTTATGGCACACCTGCAGCCTGACACACACACACACACACACACACACACACACACACACACACACACACACACACTGAGCTCTGCTTCTGCATACATGCTGTGCAAAAAAGTAGAAGTAGTTAACACATCCTGTTTGTGCAGTAGTCATTTATCATCAGAGGCGGTGATTAGTATCTTCAAGAGACCTGCTTTTATGTAGCTCAATCCCAGCAGGGAATTGCATTGCGCTAGCGTTGCTAACTTGCGTGCGAACTTGTGCAAAATTTTACGTTATGCTTTTTTGTACTTTATTGATTCACTGATTTTGCTATTAAGATTTTGTGTTTTTAAGCATGTTACTGTCATAAAACATGGAAAATATACCCTTTTTGGATCATGTGACCACAAACTCTTGTCCAATCAAAGTTATGAGCCAGTTCGTTAGATGTATATGTTCTTTAAACTGTCACGGAACCTTTAACAGAACATAAAAGTATCAGTTGAAGACACAAAAACACCTAAAACTGCTCCCTCTGTCTAAATGCACGACCTTCTCCTTAACATACACAGCTGTTAAAGTCTGACTCTATGTCTGGTAATTGAGACATGCATACCAGTCAGTCAGTAAGCTAATCTAAAAGAGTGGCAGACAAGAGAGGGGGGTGGGGTGAGAGACCACCAGCATAGTTACCAATTCTATCTAAAACCTTGTATGTGAGCGAGAGCGAGCTGTTATCGCTCCACACCTTTGATATGAGACTGAGTTTGAGCTGAAGTGGAAAGATTTGCACAGTTCGTTTCACAACTTCTCTTATCTGCACTGACTGAAGTAATGCGCGATACTGCCATTACTTCTGCTACTGTGTGTGTGTGCGAGACAGAATATTGGTGTGTGCACACACTCATGGGGTGACTGTAAATGCTACTACTGTTACTCCTGCAATAATGCAAATGGCGTATTTTGCATTTGTAATAACTGATAAACAGAATTTAGTAAGGATAAAACAAGGGCTGACAGATTAGCACGTTTTATAGGCGCATGCACACAACATCCGGATTTGGTGTGTTTGCAGAGTCTGAGCATGAGATAAGATTCGAGGGGACAGTGATAACCTTTTAAGTGAGAAGCTAATAGGGAGAAAAAAATCAAAGCCAGGTGTTTGGGGTCAGATGACTGAAATGAAATGATGTCTGAACAGATTAACACCTTTGAGAATTGTTTGGAAGCCAAGGCAAAGGAGTTTAACATTTAAACAAGTCTTGTTTATTGAATATTACTAGGAGTAACCCTCAAAGCTCTTTTCTGAAACCAGCAGTTTTTGGTAGTACTGTGTGACACTACTAAATTTGGTATTGTTCAGAAGTAAATACGACGCCAGCAATGTTGATAAAGTTACCTGTATCAGTATTGGTAACTTATAAAGGAAGCTTATATAGGGGACATTTTAATGACCAGTAAATCACTGTGAATTTTACTTTCTACAATAATTAGTTAACACAACAAAACAGACCTTTCAGCTTTTCATGTATTTTGAAAGTGGGGTTTTTGGAGATCTTCCTTTAAATCACTTTGGATCAGCTTCGGTTGCTTACAGTTTTTTTAAATTGGTTTAGTACTATTTTCACAACTAAAGTGTGCATTTTCAAATCTCTCAGTACAAAACTCACATTTGATCACATTTGTAACACCACTAGTCATTCTTTCAAATCTGATGTCATGAGTTCATTGTATTTGCACAAATTTTCATTCCACTTAATCATTGTTGCAGAACATATGATCATTGTGATATATTCTGAGAACATTTGCTTTACTCACCCAAACAAAACAGTAAGATCTTTTTTCAACGTATTACTTTTACCAATCATTTCATTCAGGAGCAAATAATACAAGGTAAGCGTTTCAAATTGTCCTTGGTGATGAATGAGTGTAACTGAACTGTAAAACTTTACACAGCAAATATTACACTTATGTTCAGGCATAACCTATATATATATATATATTAGGGGTGCAACGATATTCGTATCGATATTGAACCGTTCGATACAGTGCTTTCGGTTCGGTACGCATATGTATCGAACAATACAACATTTGTAATTTATTTGATCAACTTTCCTTCCGACGATGCTGTCTGTGTTGAGCGCTCAGTGAATCTGCGTTCGACTACTCCGCCTAGGCTGCACTGTCGAGCGCAGATCCACTGAGCACTCAACACAGACAGCATAGTCAGAAGGAAGAGCGCAGGGCAAGCTAGCAAGACACATGGACCTCCCCCACCCTCATTCAGATCTGGCGTTTGGAATTATTTTGGTTTTCATGTGACGTATGACCCTGAAGGTAAGCGAGTCATGGACTAAAGTAAAACAGTATGTTGGATGTGCCATGCAATGCTTAATTACATGGGTGGGAACTAGTGTGTTAGCGCAGTTAGCTCGTTAACGTGTTGGCCGTCTAGCCCCACACACGGGGCGATCGGCGGTAGCTCGTTAACGGAGATTTGCCGTGTTGTGGCGTTAAGGTCATTTCAACGAGATTAACCTGAAAGCACTAGTGGGAACACAACGAATATGACTGCACATTTACGCCGACATCATCCTAGTGCAAAGACAAAAACAACAAGCATGCTACTAACTTTAGCCGAGTCATTTAGACAGCTGTTAGCACGTGATTCTCCTTATGCTGCTGAGAATATAGCCCAGAAGAAGCGGATAGTATAGCTTTTATTTTGGAAAGAGGCATTTCTCTGTAATAAACTCTCTTTTCCAAAGATGAGTGATTCCTCAATCAGATACAGGGCTTGCAATATCGCTAGCCCGACGTCCTGGAGCTAGCGATTTTTTTCAGTCGGGCTACCAAAATCTATCTCTTCCCTGCCCGTCGGGCTATTGTAGGAAGGAAAAATATATGTCAATGCTTTTGCATTCTTTCAGAAATGTAGCTGGGTAATTATGTCATTGGCATCTGTGAGCCACTGTCAATATGTGACATATTGAAATCGCGTTTGAATTTGCGCTTGTTTTTTTGCTTTCACTTTGCAATCGCGCGAACTGTGTACAGAGAGCGACAGCACTGATCTGTGAGTGATGATAATTTGTGCACCAATTCCTCTGACATCGTCTTATTAATCGTTAGCTTACTATGCAAACATGACAAGTGAAATCTCCCGCAGCTTAAACATGTGAGAGGTTGATCGCGCAGAGAATCGCTGAGCTTATGTGAGTCCGTGTGTAAAAGCATTTCAGTTCTGCTGAGCCAAATAAGACAGGTCAGGGTGAAGAAGTGACAGCCAAAGAAAAGCTTACCACAAAATGGAGAAGTTATGACAAATCAGACTATAAGGCAAAAAGAAAGTGCAGCTTTATGGTTTCATGGACAAAAGAATTTCTGTGGCTGCAATATGACGAGCTATATAACCAGGGCTGCACATAAGTGGTCCGCAGGTGCGCATTCGCTGTCAAAATAAAAAACACGCACAAGGGTTAGGGTTAAATTTAAAAACTGTACTTTTGAGTTAAAATATATATTTATAATTTTAATAAATGACAAATTAAAAATGCATGAACATTTTTTTTGTATCGAAAAAATATCGAACCGTGACACCAAAGTATCGAACCGAACCGTGAATTTTGTGTATCGTTGCACATATACATATACATATACATACACACACACACACGAAAAAGGGAGAAAAAACAACAAGTCATTTACGTAAGCACAATATATTTTTTCTTTTATTTTCATCACTTTTACACAATTAATCAAGCCGGTCATTAACATTGGGCCATGAGTTTTCATCAACATCACAGTGGATGTCTTCATTGTTCAGGCACCGTGGGAAAAATCTCCTGGCATGACGAATCCAGGCTTGACATTGCTCAGCAGTTATATCACCACAAGCTTCACACATGGCTTGAAGAAGGGAGACATGCTCATGGGGATGGCGATCATACACCTTCCACCTCCATGTAGAGAAGAATTTCTCAATTGGGTTGAGGAAAGGGGAATATGATGTGTTTGAAACCATTCCTGAACCAGCTGTGCATGGTGGAAGCTCACATTGTCCCACACAACAACATAGATGATGTCTTCTCCCTGACAGGCCTGCTCCAGTTCATTTAAAAACAACTATCAGGTGTTCAGTGTTGTATGACCCTAGAACTGGTCTACAGCCTACCACACCATCTTCAGATATAGCTGCACCCATTGAGATGTTCCCCCCACGTTGTCCAGGGACGTGGATAGTAGCCCAATAAGGTTATGTCCTCTGTGTCTAGTTTTTGCCAGATTGAAAACGGCCTCATCAACAAAAATATACTTGTGATGATTCACAGCAGCGTCCAGCTCCATCACCCTCTGTTACAGTAATTGCATGCCAGTTTAGTGTTGTACCTGAATATATTCTGAACGCAGTTGTTTCACCTGGACATTGTTCCTCTCAAAAGGAACTTACAAATGACCAGACAACAATCAGTCAAGTTGAAAATCCATGGACATAATGAATGATTCATTGATTAAACATTAAGATCGGTTGAATTAAATGACAGAAAAATGTATTAAACTGAATAATAAGAGATGCAAATCAAAAATTTGATAGTGATAACATTATGAAAGGCAGTAACTGTGAACAAAACATTTATTTAGATGAAACACTTATTTTGTGTAGTGAAAAGGATATTTTGTCATAATGTGTATTGTACTGACACAATTGAAAATATGCTGAAATGTTTGAAAAAGGTGCACTTTTGATGATCTGTTGTGATATAAGTACTAAGAGTTTTGAAAATGTACCAATTGCTTGTGAAAACTGCGCCAAACCAATTTAAAAAAACTGTAACATTGGGCCATAAATTTTCATCAACATCACAATGGATGTCTTCGTTGTTCAGGCACCGTGGGAAAAATTTCCTGGCATGACGAATCCAGGCTTGACATTGCTCAGCAGTTATATCACCACAAGCTTCACACATGGCTTGAAGAAGGGAGACATGCTCATGGGGATGGCGATCATACACCTTCCACCTCCATGTAGAGAAGAATTCCTCAATTGGGTTGAGGAAAGGGGAATATGGTGGAAGATAGAGTGTCATGAAGCGAGGATGTGTTTGAAACCATTCCTGAACCAGCTGTGCATGGTGGAAGCTCACATTGTCCCACACAACAACATAGACGATGTCTTCTCCCTGACAGGCCTGCTCCAGTTCATTTAAAAATAACAAACTATCAGGTGTTCAGTGTTGTATGACCCTAGAACTGGTCTACAGCCTACCACACCATCTTCAGATATAGCTGCACCCATTGAGATGTTTCCTCCACGTTGTCCAGGGACTTGGATTGTAGCCCTTTGTCCAATAAGGTACGTCCTCTGCGTCTAGTTTTTGCCAGATTGAAACCGGCCTCATCAACAAAAATATACTTGTGATGATTCACAGCAGCGTCCAGCTCCATCACCCTCTAAAATGATAATTTAGTTAGTTTTTTTTTTTACAACTAAATGGTAAATGGTAAATGGCCTGTATTTATATAGCGCTTTACTAGTCCCTAAGAACCCCAAAGCGCTTCTTAGTTGTCTAAGAAGTCTTACAGTAATTGCATGCCAGTTTAGTGTTGTACCTGAATATATTCTGAACGCAGTTGTTTCACCCGGACATAGTTCCTCTCAAAAGGAACCAAGTAAATTTGTTTCATGGAAACCTGGTGCTTCTTCAAAAGCCGGGCAATCGTTGGAAGGCTAATTGATGGCACATTGGCAAAGGTGTCATTGTTGTTCTCAATAGCCTGTTTGATTTCAGACAGCCGTCTGTCATTCCTTGCCCTGACCATTCCCACCACAGCCAACTCCTGCTGGTCAGTCAAAACACGTGGGCGACCACCACCAGGTTGTCTCCTGTTAATTCTGAGGACAATCATATACTGTCAATATTGAAGTATTACAAATTACATTACTGTAAACTGACAATTACATGTTGTTCATCAATACAATAGAGTACTATATTTTAGAAGTGAAGTTGCTATAGCAGACATACCAGTTTTCTTGGCGAAAAGTTCTGATGATAGAGCTGACAGTTGACCTTTGTAAATTAGGCTGTACCAACCTGGCAGCCTCAGCCATGGTAAAGCCTCTGTTACAGTTTTTTTTATTGGTTTGGCGCAGTTTTCACAAGCAATTGGTACATTTTCAAAACTCTTAGTACTTATATCACAACAGATCATCAAAAGTGCACCTTTTTCAAACATTTCAGCATATTTTCAATTGTGTCAGTACAATACACATTATGACAAAATATCCTTTTCACTACACAAAATAAGTGTTTCATCTAAATAAATGTTTTGTTCACAGTTACTGCCTTTCATAATGTTATCACTATCAAATTTTTGATTTGCATCTCTTATTATTCAGTTTAATACATTTTTCTGTCATTTAATTCAACCGATCTTAATGTTTAATCAATGAATCATTCATTATGTCCATGGATTTTCAACTTGACTGATTGTTGTCTGGTCATTTGTAAGTTCCTTTTGAGAGGAACAATGTCCAGGTGAAACAACTGCGTTCAGAATATATTCAGGTACAACACTAAACTGGCATGCAATTACTGTAACAGAGGGTGATGGAGCTGGACGCTGCTGTGAATCATCACAAGTATATTTTTGTTGATGAGGCCGTTTTCAATCTGGCAAAAACTAGACACAGAGGACATAACCTTATTGGGCTACTATCCACGTCCCTGGACAACGTGGGGGGAACATCTCAATGGGTGCAGCTATATCTGAAGATGGTGTGGTAGGCTGTAGACCAGTTCTAGGGTCATACAACACTGAACACCTGATAGTTGTTTTTAAATGAACTGGAGCAGGCCTGTCAGGGAGAAGACATCATCTATGTTGTTGTGTGGGACAATGTGAGCTTCCACCATGCACAGCTGGTTCAGGAATGGTTTCAAACACATCATATTCCCCTTTCCTCAACCCAATTGAGAAATTCTTCTCTACATGGAGGTGGAAGGTGTATGATCGCCATCCCCATGAGCATGTCTCCCTTCTTCAAGCCATGTGTGAAGCTTGTGGTGATATAACTGCTGAGCAATGTCAAGCCTGGATTCGTCATGCCAGGAGATTTTTCCCACGGTGCCTGAACAATGAAGACATCCACTGTGATGTTGATGAAAACTCATGGCCCAATGTTAATGACCGGCTTGATTAATTGTGTAAAAGTGATGAAAATAAAAGAAAAAATATATTGTGCTTACGTAAATGACTTGTTGTTTTTTCTCCCTTTTTCGTGTGTGTGTGTGTGTGTGTGTATATATATATATATATATATATATATATATGTATATTGGTTATGCCTGAACATAAGTGTAATATTTGCTGTGTAAAGTTTTACAGTTCAGTTACACTCATTCATCACCAAGGACAATTTGAAACGCTTACCTTGTATTATTTGCTCCTGTATGAAATGATTGGTAAAAGTACTACGTTGAAAAAAGATCTTACTGTTTTGTTTGGGTGAGTAAAGCAAATGTTCTCAGAATATATCACAATGATCATATGTTCTGCAACAATGATTAAGTGGAATGAAAATATGTGCAAATACAATGAACTCATGACATCAGATTTGGAAGGATGACTAGTGGTGTTACAAATGTGATCGAATGTGAGTTTTGTACTGAGAGATTTGAAAATGCACATTTTAGTTATGAAAATAGTACCATACCAGTTAAAAAAAACTGTAACCACATGGTCAACAATGATGGCCCGGACTTCATTAGAGATGATGGTGCGTTGTCTTCTGCCTACATTTCTCTGAAGACCACCTCTCTGTCGAGGAGCACCACCACCACCTCTTCAATGAAGGTTTCCTCTCCCTACGAGTCTATCCTGCTCCATATTTGAACAGTGCAAAGTCTCAAACACAGTTCTACTTATATGGTAACTAATTGTGATCATCAGGGGGAAACAATTAGCAATTAGTATTTCTAGATTGAAAGCTCTTGCAGCAATGTGTAACTTACAAATGACCAGACAACAATCAGTCAAGTTGAAAATCCATGGACATAATGAATGATTCATTGATTAAACATTAAGATCAGTTTAATTAAATGATAGACAAATGTATTACAGTTTTTTCTGAATGCTTAAACCCTAACTGTGATTCCTGTAGCACAATCTCTAAAACTATTCAGACTTATAGCAAAACCACTCACTGAGTTTGCAAAACTAAAAGCACAAAAACTGCTTTGCACTCAGTTTGCAATTTTGTAACACACACTTTGCAAAACTGTAGGCACAATTCACTGCACAACACTCAATTACCAAATTTCCAACACACTCCTAGCAAAAGTATACACATGTATGGCTATCATTAACACTAATTTGCCAACTGTCTGGCACACTTTCACATGTGAAAACTTTTTTAGATAATTAGTTCACTTTGCAATCAGCCTAAGCACTATAATACAGGTAAGCTGTGTGTGCGGAGTACAATGGAGGGAGCAGAAAGAGTGAGAAGTAAAGGAGGCTGAGGAAGAGGACGTGGAGGTGAAGAAGTAGGATGAAGAGGACGACAAGGACAAGGAGGAGCAAGAGGAAGACGAGAAGGGGGGAGAGGAAGATGAGGAGGGGGGAGAGGAAGGGTAGGAAGAGTAAGAAATAGAATTGCTGATGACATCAGAGCTACAATAGTGGACCATGTCATCAACCGTGGAATGACCCTGAGGGTAGCTGGCCAACGGGTCCAGCCTAACTCGAGCCGCTACACTGTAGCAAGTACCATAAGGACATCTTGAAATGAGAATCGGTTAGTACAGTCACTTTGCACAAAGATTTGTAGCACTGCCATATGCCAATGAGAAACACACCAATACCATTGATGTAAAAATACTGAAATTGTTACTTTACAGAATTGCTAGATGACCAGATGCTGGGGGCAGAGGAAGCATGTTCACTGCAGACCAAGTAACCCATATAGTCATTATGGCGATTGCAAATAACCCTATACTTGGAAATAAACACTTGTGTTTGTTTTGATGTGTTTGAATAAACACCAGTACTTGAAGTTTGGATCCCTCTATGCTTATGGATCTATGACAGAAGTATGAGCTCAAACTGACATAGCCTACCTTGTGCACAGAGAAAGCAAAAGCCAGATGTGTTTTGTATTCATACCATCAGTGTGCAGTTGGCGCATTGTGTGCTTAGTAGATGATGGCTTGTGTGTACTGTTTGATACGGAAACACCATTTTTACGAAGGTGTGAAGAGTTAATCTAGCTGTGTTTGCTTTTGCAAGAGAACTACAATGTTTTGATTATTGGGTGACAGGTTTTCTTATTTGTGTGAAGAGTTTTGCAAAATTAGCCAATAGTTACAAAAAATGTGCTTACGCAATCAGAAAAAACTGTAAACTGAATAATAAGAGGTGCAAATCAAAAATTTTATAGTGATAACATTATGAAAGGCAGTAACTGTGAACAAAACATTTATTTAGATGAAACACTTATTTTGTGTAGTGAAAAGGATATTTTGTCATTATGTGTATTGTACTGACACAATTGGAAATATGCTGAAATGTTTGAAAAAGGTGCACTTTTGATGATCTGTTGTGATATAAGTACTAAGAGTTTTGAAAATGTACCAATTGCTTGTGAAAACTGCGCCAAACCAATAAAAAGAAACTGTAAATGTGCCATGGTTTAGAAATCAAACACATGTGACAGTCAAGTCATCAAATGTCATGTTAATGGGGGAAAAAAGTTAAAAAGCATCCAAAAATTCACACCAACCAGTATCCATTGATAGACCTGGCCTAATGCATGGTGTGAATTGGGATGTCTTTAAATCAGGCTACTTTTCACAAAATAATGCAATAAGATGCTCTACCTTACTGCATTATGCCAAAAACTGTTAGGACTTCACACTTACACAGATTTTGGATTGCTCCTTTAGATAGAAATGGAGATGAAAGGAGAAAGGCAGTGATCACGTGCTTGTGCTTCTTCTCGCTGCTACATATGGAGTCAGGTGTGGGTTTGGGGGCAGACAGACAGGCATGTTTATCTGAAGCCTCTATCACGTCCAGACCAAACATGTGCCTTATCTGTGTTTCCCTCTTCCCCTGGTTTTCCTTCTGTCCCTCTTGTTACCCCCATATCGTTTCTTCTGAAGAGGCAGCGTGCTACTAAACACCCACAGCTGTCAATGACCAAAGCAGGATATGGCTTTCTGAAAAGTGTATGTATATATAAATGTGTGTGTAAATGCTGCTTACACAGTGGTGACATTTTACAGTTTCTACATGTACTTCAACACAGTAAGTGTCAAATAGGTTAAAACTTACCCTTGAATAATTATAACCTTATTTACTGAGGTAAACCTTATAAATGCCTGTTACATGTTGTGTAATTAAAGTTCTCGCATGCACTTAATGCTTGACAGACAGTTGCAGCCTATGTTTTCAAGTTAATGTTACAGAAATAAGCAGATTTAATTGCATTGCCCTATGCAGTTTCTCTGATCACATATTCTTTCAATATTCTGTTTACAGGCAGAACTGTCAGTCCTCAGGACGGCTGGATACTCAAGCTGCTTCCGAGTAAAATGTGAACTTACTTATACAGTTTATCCTGGATCGCTCTGTGAAGGATACACTAATCAGTCAACTGTACCAAATAATATTCCTTTGGTCCAGCAGTTCTCTTTCCCCTCACTAGATGGTGATACATACTTAGCAATGAGCAGGCCAGTTTTATGATTGTGGTTTCTTCATGCGTTTTTTTTTTTTAGATCATACAAAATACAAGTATAAAGTTGCTGGACACTTCATTGACAAGCAGAAACACACCTTATTCATATTAATGACATTTTAATGATATATTTATTAGAAGAAGTGGTTCAGTTCCTGTTTAAGCTGTGAGTACCTTCAATCCACCCAAAAGTGCTGGCCTGTATGTGTTTCCATAGAAGTTACAACATCCCTCAGTCTGCCAATTGTTACTGTATACCTGTAGGTAGGTGCTTGCTTTATATTGGCTTATGTAAGGGGCTACTAGCCCCGCTATGTAGGGGTGTAGAAATGCACAGGCTGCCCTGGACGACTAAGAGGTGATGGGATCTGAGTCCATAACCCCCCCGGTACAGTTGACCCTGATACTTACTACTGTAAGAATGGTTTCAGCTGTCCGGCTGCTACAGGCACAGAAGAAGGGCTCCAGGGCTCCGTTTCTTCTGTACCTGACCAGACAAGACGGGTGCCCCTACTTCAAGGCAACTTGGGTTTGACAGAAGTATGCAACAGTCACTTTTTAAACAACGTGGCACCTTTTATTTGTTCAGATGGCTCTCATGAACCAAGACTGTTTATCAATGTTACAGTTTTTCTCAAATGTTAAAACACAAAAGCCAATCCTGTAACCCAAATGACCAGTAGTCTAAACACATTAGACTAGAGGGACCGCTCCAGCCTTCGTCTCGTGTCTCCGCCGGAGGGTCCGACGGACCGCTCCGGTCTTTGTTTCCTGTTTCCGCTGGAGGGTCCAAGGGACCGCTCCGGCCTTTGTCTCCTGTTTCAGCTGGGGGGCCCGAGGAGCCCGTCCAGCAGCCTTCCTCGTCAGCTGGCGGTTCCGGAGAACCACACCAGCCTCATGCCTCGTCGGCTGGAGGGTCCGAGGGGCCCGTTCAGCCGCCTGTCTCCGCTGGAGGGTCCGAGGAGCCCGTTCAGCCGCCTGTCTCCGCTGGAGGGTCCGAGGGGCCCGTTCAGCCGCCTGTCTCCGCTGGAGGGTCCGAGGAGCCTGTCCAGCCGCCACCTGCGGCCGCCTCGTCGTCGCCTGGTCCAGCTTCATCAGAGTCTTCATCCTCGTCTGGTCCGGCCTCATCAGAGTCTTCATCCTCGTCTGGTCCGGCCTCATCAGAGTCTTCTGCTACGCCTGGTCCGGCCTCTGCTTCTGCTACGCCTGGTCCTGCGGCTGTTAAGCCGCCGCCCAAGCCTCGTTCTGCACCTCGATATCGCCGGCCATTTTCCGGGCCACCTGCTGGACGTCACCGCCGTCGGGGTCGGTCCCCTGAACTGCTCCGTGGTCTCCTTCGTCGCCGCCGCTGCCTTCCGCACGGCCGGCCCCCGGACCGCCATCGCCTGAGTGGCCGCCGCTGCCGTCCGCACGGCCGGCCTCCCGAACTGTATCCACGTCGCCGCCGTTGCCGTCCGCACGGTCGGCCCCCCCGAACTGTTTTGGACTCCTGTGCTGTCGGCCCCCTGGCCGGCCCCCTGAACTGTTTTGGACTCCTGTGCTGTCGGCCCCCTGAACTCTTCTGTTTTGGACTCTGTTTTTTTTTCCTGTGTTTTGGTGTGCTTCGTTTCTTTTGGTTTTGGGCTCGTTTTTTGTTTTTGTCTTTTGGCCTTCTGGTGCTCCGGTTTTGTTTTGCTTCGAGCCCTCCTTCCTGGGCCCCCGCCGCCCGCCCTGGTCGGGTTGTTTTCTGTTTTTTCTGGCTGTTTTTTGTTGGGCTGTCTGGAGCCAGCCCTTGAGGGGGGGGTACTGTCACGGTCCTGGGTCTCCTGACCCAGCGTTTTTAGTTCCTTGTGATTTTTGTATTATTGTACTTGTGTGTGATTTATTCTATGGCTTCTAGTTTTGATCCCTTGCCCTTCATGTCTCTCTGTGTCCCCTCTGTTCTGTGTTGTTTCCCCTCGGTCTCCCTGTATGTATTTCCCCGGACCTCCCTGCACCGTCATTCCTGGTTTGTGTTGTTAGTTTACCCAGTTTAGGTTTCAGTTTCATGTTCACACCCTGTTGCTGTTTGTACCCACTGCTGTAATAAACACTCACCTGCACCAGAGCTGCCGCCTTTTGGATCCTCACTACAAATCCACACGGCTTGCCCCGCAAACCGTGACAGAAACTCACAAATCTAAATGCCTAATCCTCTGCAGAGATCTACGACGATCCGTTACTGTATAGTTTCTAAAATATGCATTGGCAGTTATGGAACAAAGAACCTTCTCACAAATTGAGCATTGTGTTTTCAATTGTTTTGCTGTAGTGTGTAATGCTGTGTATAGTGTTTACAGTTTTGACAGCTTCGAGCTGCTCTCTTGGTGTGGGAGTTTGAGTTTTGCAGTGGGAAGGTGTGGTTGTGTTTATGTTGCTTTAGAGAAGGGTGTTGTGTTTGGACATTGGGGGACCTGGTGGTAACGTTTGTGACATGTGTTTTAGCATTTGAGAAAAACTGTAATGGGGCCCTGGAGCACACGGGTGACAGAAAGGAAACCCCTCAACACCAAAGAAATAAAAGAAATCAAATAAAAGAAATCAAATAGGCTTTTATGACCCAATGTTGTGAGTTCTCAACCCCTCCCAAACCACAATAGCCACAGGAAAAGGGCCCAAAGTTCACAATACAGCAGACCAATTAAGGTTAACACAGCTTCATCACATTATTTGGAATATCCAAACCAAAAAAATAGTTACAGTCTTCAAAGTAAAGTCCAATCCAGTGAATTGTCCCTGGTATGTGAAACCAATAAACAGTTTTAGGTGTAGCTGTCATGAACTAGAGTTCCTGTCTTTTAGGCTGCCCAGATGTTCTGCAGCTGGAGCAGATTATCCAGTCCTGGGCTCACAAAAAACCAAAGAAAACAAAGAACACAGAAACTGCACCTTTGCCTCGAGAGGCAAAGGTGCAGGTGCGTGAAGAACCACAAGGTTAGAAAAGAGCTATGTTCTCACATACAGGGAGTGCAGAATTATTAGGCAAATGAGTATTTTGTCCACATCATCCTCTTCATGCATGTTGTCTTACTCCAAGCTGTATAGGCTCGAAAGCCTACTACCAATTAAGCATATTAGGTGATGTGCATCTCTGTAATGAGAAGGGGTGTGGTCTAATGACATCAACACCATATATCAGGTGTGCATAATTATTAGGCAACGTCCTTTCCTTTGGCAAAATGGGTCAAAAGAAGGACTTGACAGGCTCAGAAAAGTCAAAAACAGTGAGATATCTTGCAGAGGGATGCAGCAGTCTCAAAATTGCAAAGCTTCTGAAGCGTGATCATCGAACAATCAAGCGTTTCATTCAAAATAGTCAACAGGGTCGCAAGAAGCGTGTGGAAAAACCAAGGCGCAAAATAACTGCCCATGAACTGAGAAAAGTCAAGCGTGCAGCTGCCAAGATGCCACTTGCCACCAGTTTGGCCATATTTCAGAGCTGCAACATCACTGGAGTGCCCAAAAGCACAAGGTGTGCAATACTCAGAGACATGGCCAAGGTAAGAAAGGCTGAAAGACGACCACCACTGAACAAGACACACAAGCTGAAACGTCAAGACTGGGCCAAGAAATATCTCAAGACTGATTTTTCTAAGGTTTTATGGACTGATGAAATGAGAGTGAGTCTTGATGGGCCAGATGGATGGGCCCGTGGCTGGATTGGTAAAGGGCAGAGAGCTCCAGTCCGACTCAGACGCCAGCAAGGTGGAGGTGGAGTACTGGTTTGGGCTGGTATCATCAAAGATGAGCTTGTGGGGCCTTTTCGGGTTGAGGATGGAGTCAAGCTCAACTCCCAGTCCTACTGCCAGTTTCTGGAAGACACCTTCAAGCAGTGGTACAGGAAGAAGTCTGCATCCTTCAAGAAAAACATGATTTTCATGCAGGACAATGCTCCATCACACGCGTCCAAGTACTCCACAGCGTGGCTGGCAAGAAAGGGTATAAAAGAAGAAAAACTAATGACATGGCCACCTTGTTCACCTGATCTGAACCCCATTGAGAACCTGTGGTCCATCATCAAATGTGAGATTTACAAGGAGGGAAAACAGTACACCTCTCTGAACAGTGTCTGGGAGGCTGTGGTTGCTGCTGCACGCAATGTTGATGGTGAACAGATCAAAACACTGACAGAATCCATGGATGGCAGGCTTTTGAGTGTCCTTGCAAAGAAAGGTGGCTATATTGGTCGCTGATTTGTTTTTGTTTTGTTTTTGAATGTCAGAAATGTATATTTGTGAATGTGGAGATGTTATATTGGTTTCACTGGTAAAAATAAATAATTGAAATGGGTATATATTTGTTTTTTGTTAAGTTGCCTAATAATTATGCACATTAATAGTCACCTGCACACACAGATATCCCCCTAAAATAGCTAAAAGTAAAAACAAACTAAAAACTACTTCCAAAAACATTCAGCTTTGATATTAATGAGTTTTTTGGGTTTATTGAGAACATGGTTGTTGTTCAATAATAAAATTATTCCTCAAAACTACAACTTGCCTAATAATTCTGCACTCCCTGTGCAGCCAGCTGGAGCAGGGTGAACAACATGGACGTTATCTGGATGGCAGGGTAATCAAAATGCTGCCGACTCACGTGGCCCCAAACGTCGGGTCCGTGGAATGTATCGAAGCCCCGGCAGTTCACGGGCAACTCGAAGCGAAGTTGCCCAACTCCCCTCCCAGAAACACACTATCTCTTTGCCAGGCAGCTGGATGTGCTGCCTCACTTTCAATGCGAGCTCCACAGTCAAGCTCAGCCTCGAGCGACATGAACGGAGGTAGTTTAGAAAGGGAAGGGCAGCTTTCGGGCTTGTCCTGACCGCGGGGATTTCTTGGTGTCTTGGGCCGTAATGGCACGCACGAGATAGGTACCACACTCCCCGCTCGCTCCCAACAGCGCACCTCCCCATTCACACGTGCGCCCGCGAGCTCGCCTCAATATGTCACTTCCCCTTGGCTGGTCCAGACAGGCCACTGAATGCCCTACATGGCAGTTTTCCGCAAGTTATATGTATGTGCCCTCACATTTCCCCCCGGCTAAACCCTGCCACGCCAGCGACGTCTCGCATCCCTGAAACAAACACAGAATAACACATATTAACTCACTTGCTCAGTAACACTCTATATCATCCACATATGAATTACATTACATCACAAATGAACACAGCAGTGGCCCATTACCTCATCTCATAACATAATCCCTATACTTTACAGGGGGTACCCCTCTAGTTTGCCTCAATGTCTGCTCAGACTGCAAAACTTTGCCTCGCTCTTCCTGCACTTTGTCGCTCGTCACGGAGGCCCCATCACTCTCCTCCTGTTCACTTGGAGTCATGGCTGCTTGTGCTCCCCCCTCTAAATCTGGCTCTGACCCCTGGGAAACACAAGTACCAACATCTTCAACCACTGGGGCAATGCGAGTGTTTGGGTTTGACACACACGGGGGTGGCGGAACACAAACAACCTCCATGAAGTCTGTATCAGACTCCACTTCTGCTGGTAACCTATAGACATGCCTTAACCGCCGTATCGGCAGTTGAAAAGCGCACAACTTGAGCTATGTACGACCTTCACTGAGCCACCTCTCTCTGGTTTGATTGTGAACACAGGAATGTCAGGGTGGTTCTGTTTCACCACCAAATAAGGGTTGGGTTCCCATTCATCCTGTATCTTATTCCTACCCCTGGGCTTGTGGTTACGCAACAGCACCCAGTCACCTGACCAGAGCAGAGCGCCGTGGGACTTTCGATCATAGATTCTCTTCCTCCTCCTGGAGGCCTCTTGAGCTGCTGAGTTTGCTACCTCTACAGCAGTCCTAAGCCTCACATGGTGATCCCTGACCAAGTCATCCAGATTATCTGCCTCAGGTTCCCTCATGTCTTTTCCTCCCAGGAGGTCAAGGGGCATTCTTGCGTCCCTCACCAACATTAGGTAGAAAGGCGCATAACCAGTGGAGGAGTGCACACAAGTGTTATACGCCATAACCAATTCTGGCAAGTATGTTTTCCAATCCCTTTTTTTCTCTGGTGGCAGTGTTCTAAGCATATCATGCAAGGTCCTATTGAACCTCTCACACTACGCGTTACCCTGCGGATGATAAGGGCTGGTACAACTCTTGGCAATCTCATAGGCCTTACACAGCTCTTTTAAGACACTAGCCTCAAAATTTCTCCCCTGATCTGAATGCAATCGGGCTGGACACCCGTAGTACGTGAACCAGTACTTTAGCAAAGCATTTGCCGTTGTCTCAGCAGTCTTGTTTCTGGTGGGGACAGTAACTGTGAACCTGGTGAACATGTGTGTAAGAACAAGGACATTTTCATATCCCCCACAGGACTTCTCCAGCACTGTATAGTCCATAGCAAGGACCTCCAGGGGTGCTGTGACATTGCTGCAGGTCATTGGGCCCTGTGGTTAGGAAAGATATTCTTTGCCAATGACTGCTGAACCCAGTCTTGAACATCTTTACTCATTGTGTGACAGAAATAGCTCCTCCTCATCACATTGAGGGTACTCTTTTCACTGAAATGCCCCCCATGCTCATGTTGGCTCTCATATACCTTACGTTGCAAGGTCTCTGGGACAATGAGCTGCCTGATCTCTTCTCTAACATGCCTATACAACACACCTTTATAAAGCTTAAGGCGGTCAAACTTCTGGTTAAGTTGCCTTATACCTGGTGTTGACATGCAAAGTTCAGCATGGCTCATTCCACTGCCCTTCTCAACCACCCGATACACGGGTCCGACAACGGGATCGTTCCTCTGTGCTTCTTCCACTTCGTCCCAACTTTGCCCACTGAGAGTTTTCCCAGCAGTTACCTGCACCCTGGCCCCGCAGATCAGTCTTACCATCCCCGTCCGGTCTAGCAGGCCACAAGCACGCACCTCAGGACCCATTTTAATAAAGTCCTTGTCCATGTCCTCCTGCTCAGGTTCCTCCTGGTAAGGAATCCTGGAGAGGACGTCTGTGTTCATGTTTTCCCGCCCGGGCTTGTAACACACCTCAAAGTTGTACTCAGCGAGTTGTGCTAACCACCGTTGCTCAACAGCCCCCAGATTAGCCGTTCCCAAGTAGCGCAGCAGGTTATGGTCAGTAACCACAGTGAACTTGGAGAACATCAGGTAGTCCCTGAATTTCTCGGTAACAGCCCTTTTAAGCGCAAGAAGTTCCAGTCTAAATGCGCTGTAATACTTGTCGTTCTTTTCAGAGCACCTTAGCCCATGACTTGCAGGGCTCTAGAGTGCGACCAATTTGGTCACAAATGCGACCAAATTTTTCAGTGGTGCGACTAAAAAAAATATTTGGTTGCACCTGTGCGACCAAATGTTCGGGTAGCAAAAAAAAAAAAAAATCTGCAACCTTCCCTGTGGTCAACAATAGACACATTTTGCCCCTATCGTGGACAAAACCAATCAGAGATAGTCAGGGGCGGGACCTCTCTGATTGGCCGTGGTCCAGTTGAAAGTGCAGGTGGAAGTGGGAGGTGAGTAGCTTGAATAAAGCGATATCAATTAATTAAATTCTGAATCGACTTTTAAATATAACTGTGTTTTGCCAGAAACGCCAGATTCTCAGATTAAAGCTCACAAAACCATTTCAACAACAACTAAACAGCAGATGAGAGCAGGTACACGGATTCTACACAAAGACGTAAACACAGAACCGACCGACGCATCAGAATCAACTTTGTCTGTCTCGGATTTCTCACCCGACGGCCCGTAGACGGGCTGTCGGAGCTTAGCGATTCTGATGCGTCCGGTCCGCGCTGAGTTTACGTCTTTTTGCGCTGATTCTGAGCTGCAGGTTTTGTCTCTCTCCAACCAAAATTCACCAAACCAGCAGCAAAAGAAGCAGCAAACTGCGCTTCACATTTGATCAATGTCGTCATGAATTTTGCTGTTTTGCTTCCACTACTATTAAAATCACACTTCATACACAGCTAGCTCTCTCTCTATCTCTCTCTGTACTTCAAGAACAGTTTCCCGTCTCCAATCTCTGTTTTCCGTATTATTCATTCGCTTATTACCCACCAGTCTACCGTTGTTTACAGCGCTGTCGGCTGCTGTCTTTTTCTTTTCTTTTTCTTTTTTTCACTTAAATGACCTCGGACAAGAAAGCCTATTTTTTCTGTTGTTCAATACTGAAGAAATTTAAACTTTATATGCAGAACATTGTAGAATATTTTTAAGGTTATCTGCTATAAAAAGCCAGACCAGGAAAATCTCCTTCATGTTTTTCTGTGTTTTATTCTCAGTTACTTTCACACAAAGGCATCTGCTGTGATGTTCACAATTCTGATGAAGTCAGTACTGATAAATGATCAGAATTATAATATTTCTGACTGTCTGAGGCTAAGTTGAATCGAATCGGAACTTTGAAAACCGGAATCGAATGAATTATAGAAATCAGTGATGATACCCAGCCCTAGTGAGCAGCCTAGGCACGACAGAAGTGGATGTAGCTGTAATAGGAAAAGAACTATTGCTAACTTTTCTGTTAAGTTAAGGCCTGATCCTTCTGAAATTCATAGCCAGTGCTCTGACATGGTGTCATCAATCTTTGAATGCTGAAAAAGCACAGTGTATCCAGAAAAACACATTATATTATATAAATTATTATAAAATTTGTGTGCGCCTAACTTTTGTGCCGGTACGCCTAACTTTTTAAAGTTAGGCGTACCGGTACGCCCATGGCAAAAAGTTAGTCTAGAGCCCTGACTTGCATAGGCTACCACACACTCGACGCCCCCTTGCTTTTGACTAATCACAGCGCCGAGTCCATGCAGACTCCCATTTTGTGGTCAACATGAAGGGTAAGGTAAGCAACTTCAGCCCATGCTGCTTCAGATGTTCGAACACTGTCTCAAGCCTCTCACAAGGGCTGTCAAAGTGCCAGTGAATGTGCAGTAGTAGCATTGTATGCAGCAAGCAGTTGAATTCTGTACATTAAGTGAATTAAATAAGAATAGACAATCTGAACATTTTACAAAATAGACAATATGAACATATTTAAAATTATCAGAATTTGAAATGTACATTGTGCCGGTGGGTTTAGAGTGTCTAGAAGAGAGACCTGTCGGGTGTGGGGCGGGTGTGTGTGTGTGTTTGGCGGGGGGGGGGGGGGGGGGGGTTATGGTTATGGATGATGCTCTTGAGTCTCTCTGTCCTTGCCCAGATGATGCGGAGGAACCTTCTACCGGATTGCAGAAGTTGGAACAGTTTGTTGCCAGGATGGGACGGGTCCTTCAGTATCTGCGCTGCTCTAGTCCGGCATCTCCAGCACCTGCATTGAAAGTCCTAAGGATCTCTGGCAAGACCCTGAACTTCCTCAGTTATTGGAGGTAATACAGGCGCTGCCTAGCCTTTTTGGTCTGGACCTGAATGTGGGCAGACCATGTCAGGTCTGAGGAGATGTGGACACCGTGATACTTGAAGGACTGCACCCTCTCCACTGGAGCTCCATTGATGATAATGGGCTTGTAGTCTCTGTGCTGACTCCTTCTGAAGTCCACCACCAGCTCCTTGGTCTTGCCAACGTTCAGCTGGAGATGGTTATCCTGGCACCATGATGCCGCCTCATCGTGATGGCGCCCAACACCACTGTGTTGTCAGCAAACTTCACAATGGTGTTGGAACCGTGGGTTGTCACACAGTCTGAAGTGTAGAGGGAGTAGAGCAGTGGTGAGAGGACACATCCCTGTGGTGCTCCTGTGTTGATGGTGATCCTGTTAGAGACGCATCTACCCACCCTCACCACCTGAGTTCTGCCAGTGAGGAGGTCCAACACCAATGCACACAGTTGAGTCCTAGATCCCTCAGCTTTGTGAACAGTCTGCTGGGCACTATTATGTTAAACGCTGAACTGTAATCAACAAACAGCATTCTCACATAGTTACCCTGTTTCTTGTCCACGTGGCTGATGGTGGTGTGCAGGACATGGGCGATGGCGTCCTCTGTGGATCTGTTGGGTCGGTAGGCGAACTAGAGCAGATCTGTGGTGTCTGGGATGGAGGAGGAGATGATGTTCTTCAGCAGTCTCTCGAACACCTTCATTACTACCTGAGTCAGTGCAACTGGCTGGTAATCGTTCAGAGATGAGGGTGTGCTGTTCTTGGGCACAGGGATGATGGTGGATCTTTTAAAGCATGTAGGGACCACAGACTTCGTCAGGGACTCATTGAAGATGGAAGTGAACACACCTGCTAGCTGGTCAGCACAGCAGCGCAGCAGACGGCTGGTGATGGCATCTGGCCCCGCTGCTTTCCTTGTGTTCACTCTCCTCTGTGCCGCTTGGATGTCGTGCTCTGCGATGCTGATCACCGGTCTCTTGCTGATGACGTCACTGTCCTCAGTAGTCAGGCAGTAGTTGCATTAGCTGCCTGGTTAACCTCGAAACGGGCGTAGAACTGGTTCAGTTCCTTGGTGAATGCAGAGTCAGCGTTGATCGGCGCAGTGTCCCTGGCTTTGTAGTCCGTAATGGTGCGTAGTCTGTGCCACATACTCCGTGTGCCGTCTTGGTGGAAGTGAGACTTCATGCACTCCCGGTACTGGCGTTTGGCATCTCTCACCGCGTGCCATATGAGGCCGCTTTGTAGGCGCTCATATCGCCAGTGGCGAGGCCTGCGTTTTAGGTGCCGGTCCTGCCGTTCACTGCATTGCAGACTGATCTGTCCACCCATGGTTTCTGGTTCGGGAATGTGGTGACTCTCGCAGTGGGGATAATCTCCTCTGCTAGCATGTTGACGAAGCATACTGCTACTTCCATAAACTCGTTGATGTTGACTGCACATGCTCTGAACATGTCCCAGTCTATGTCGTTGAGTGCATCCTGTAGCGTAGCTTCTGATTGGGTAGACCAATGTTTTACCTCCCTCGTGGTTACTTCTTCCCTCCGTATGTTTTGTTTATACTGGGGAATGAGGAAGATGTTGTTGTGGTCAGACTTTCCAAAAGCCGTCTGTGAGACAGCTTTGTAGCCCTGTTTGTATGGCGTGTAGCAGTGGTCCAAAATTCGATCCCCCCTCGTCGGACATGAGACATGCTGGTAGAAGTTCGGCATGACTTGTCCGAGGTTTGCTTTATTAAAGTCTCCTGCTACAATGAGCGCTGCGCCCGGGTCCTTGTTTTGAAACAAACTTAGCAAATCATGTAGTTCGGACAAAGCCATACCTGTGTCCGCTTGGGGTGGGATGTAGACCACCATGGCGATGACTGAGGTGAACTAATGGGGCAGATAGAAAGGGTGGCGTTTAATGCTCAGGAATTCCAGATGTGGCGAGCAGCCGCTGAGAGAGTAGAAATGCTCCTGGCATCACACCACTTTCTGTTTACCATGAAACACACTCCTTCACCTTTGGTTTTGCTTGACTCTGCCATTCTGTCCGCGCGGAGCACAAAGAATTAATCTGATGGAGTTACGGCTGTTTTCCCCCTGTTCATGGCCACTTGGAAGTAGCCTGCGGTCAGGTCCAGGGTCGAGAATAACAGCGCGTTAACAAGCGTGTCCAACGACTCTTCGATGCGCGGAAGTGGGTATGCATCTTTGCATGTTATTTCGTTCAGCCACCTGTAATCGCAGCAGAAACGAACACTCCCACCTTTCTTGATAACTACCACCGCAGGTGAGGCCCATGGACTTGAGCTCTCTTTGAGGACCCCCTGGCTAACGAGTTCCTGTACATGCCTCTTGAATACCTGAAAGACATGGGGCGGGATTCTCGGTGCCTCTGTTTGATAGGGGGTGCCTCGGTAGGGATACTGTGCGTCACAGTGGTGGTAAGCCATAATCACTTTCGCTTACTGAAAACACGCCTTTGTGTTTGGCTAATAACTGACAAAGCTTTTGGCACTGCAGCTCTGTGAGGTCCTGAGTGTTAGCCTGCACAGGGACAGGTAACTGCCTAACCTCGCCCCCTGTCGCTATGCTCTCACCCTGGCCCAGCGGCTTAACCACGAGCACCCCCTCTCTCCTCTACTTGTACAACCTATTTGGGAACTACAGGTTGTGGCTTGCTAACAACTGCAAACCTGGCTCTAGGCATCAACTTGACAGCTCTCTCACTTGTGTTCATCACTCTGAGAGGGATTCTTCCACCAATGGTTGCTGCGAGGGTGTTGGCGACTAACAGTCCCCTCAGGAGCTCTATTTCTCTCGCCACCTCAGCCAGCACTTGGCACTCAACCCTGGGTGGGACCCTGCACCAGCCCTCTACCACTTTCTCAGTCATCAGGGGAATGATGATGGGTTCCCTGACAGCCACCTTGATAAACCCAATTTTGCCATCCGGACCCGTGCAGGGGGTCTCCTTCCTCGCTCGGGCTATCAACCTACGGATGTTGGCCTCTGCCTTGTCGGAGCTGTAAGGATCCATTTGGACACAACCCCCATCCGCAGTAAAAAGCGCTTCAAGATCTTCTCTAACATTCATCCCCACAATGTCTGGGAGCCCATTAGCTTTGCCTAGCTGAGTGTGAGTGTCAGTGAGTACAAAAATGCACTTCTTGCCAACCACGCTCCCGGCGCATTCCATCTGGACCTCCAAACAGCCCAAGACAGGAATATTGAGCCCATCTGCTGCTGTGAGCTCAATCCAATCTGCTGACCTCAGCTCTTGTGGCCCAAAGCACCTACGGAAATGGGAATCCGTAATAGCAGTCACATTTGACTCAGTTAGAAAGAGTTAGAAAGGGAAGGGCAGCTAGCCTTAGCTCTCACTTAGCTCCTCTGCACCACGCTACCTCTGTTTCCACTACACCACAGCGCCGCGCCCAGAGGTCCGCAGTAACCGGAGCCGAATTGTGCACATGGAGGGAAACTAAACCAGGGCCTAAACTCACTGCGATCCTGCCCGTCGCCCCACTAACCTCCCGGATACTCCTTTTCGGGCTCGTCCTGACCACGGGGCTTTCTTGGTGTCTCGGGCCCTAATAGCACTGTGTGTTATTGTTGGCATGCTGCTTGTCTGAAACAGCTGCTTGTTAATGTTAATGGAAAACAGGCATGCACATACACATACAAAGAGTCTGCACAAAGCAAATTAATCTATGATATACTATGTTGCCTTTTTCTTACTGAGTAACTATTTGTTTACGAAAAGTCTTTAAAGATGTTTTTGTTTGTCTTAATGTTAGCAGGGATAAAGAGAGATGGAAAAATACACAGGGACTTTACATGGGGCCTCATTGTCTGGTTTGACAACAAAGGAAGGTAATTTTTCTGGCAGTTCAAGATTTTTTTTAATTGAGTATTTTTAATTCTAATTATTGCCTTTTTGTTTTTATTAAGAAAATCCTTTTTTTTTTTTTTATCAGGCACTGGGGACATAGCAACTTTGACTTAAAGGTGCATGCATTTATACTTGCTAACTATCAGCTAGGACTCATCTCTGTAATGTGGTGGACTTTTAAACCATGATTTTGGTTTTCCGTACTTTTTGAAACATCTCTATTTCAATAATCCATGACATTTATTTCAGAAAAAAAAAAAGATGATCGAGATCAGCATTATTATCCCCCTCTAACTGTCAAGGCTGACTGAATGGACTCAGGCTGAGGGTTATCTTACAATGAACATAATGTACAAAAACCACAGCAAAGGTCTGATTTGTCACTTGAGAAAGCATGCCAAAAACAATCTAAATCAGTTCAGACCTGAGTAAAGGAATTCTGCATGCTTACACAGGAGGAGATGGACATCTAAATATTTAACAACAGTTCCAAGTGTCAAGAACTGGAGGGAGAAGTATCATCAAGAAATCCAAAGGCAGCCACACACCACAGAACAAGACTGGCAGAGGTAGGAAGCAAAAGATCTCAAAGACTCTGGAAAGAAATCTTGTGAGAGATGTAGTTATAGACTCAAGAACAACTGCAGAGACACTTGTGAGTTTGCCAAGTCAGGTATTTTAGTCTCAAAGGCGACAATGACAGGAATCTGAGGTCGCAGACCAACAAAAACGTGAAAAAAAAAAAACGCAGACTGCAAGTGTATCATTTTTACAGATAAGATAAAACTACAGCACTTTGGTATTAGAGACACTGTTTGGAGAAAGAAATAAGAAGACTACAGCCCAAAGAACACAGTCCCCACAGTTAAACACGGAGAAGGAACTTTTATACTGTGGGGATGCTTCAGTGCTTCAGAAACTGGAAATCTCATCAAGACAGAAGGAATCATGAAGAATGAAGAGATTCTGAGAGAAAAGCAGTGAGCAGCAAAACCGGGTCTTGATTGTCGATTTGTCTTCCAACATGACAGCGACCAAAAACATACATCACTTCTGGTGAAAAACTACCTCCAGAAGACCAAAGTGAAAGTGCACATTGAATCCCATTGAACATCTGCAAGGTGAAAGAAAGACCAAGGTCCATGCCAAAAGACCATCAAATTAGTTCAATCAGCCTCAGTTTCTTGCTTTTCAGGACTATCCTTAACTCAATGCCCTGTATCCTCACAAGACAAAAACAGCCATCAGTATTTCTCCCTCCATTGTCTCGTTCCCCCTCTATGTTTCTGATATGTATTATGCTTTCCTATAGCTTCTCCTACATCCTGCACTTGTTCAGATTTGTGATTTGGACATTGTCGAATGTGTCACGAGGAGTTCTGCTTCAGTTTTATCCTCCTACATTCCTCAGTCTCTTCTCTTGACATTTTAACTATGCGTGGCAAATCTTAACCTCGGACAATCTTACCAAGTCCACAATTAGCACAATGCACATGTGTACATATCTTTGTACTTTACATATTAGTGGGTTCCAAAGTGATCTTGAAGCTGAACGTCCCAGTTTATGATTTGGGGGTATCTTGCCATTAATGCTTTTAATGTATTTGCATCAGACAGTTTACACTACAGTTCGATTTCCTTCAAAACAAATATCTGTCCCCAGCCATCAGAGAGACAAGCATGAGCAAATGCTTGGTCCTTGATCTTTAAACATAATCTTCATCTCAAATAACTGCTTTCAAATATTAATCCTTCATTATTTTTTTTTTAAATATAATTTTAACATTAATATACCATAAGATAATGTTCAGTGATAAGTTGGATAAGATTGGCTTCTTGCCTCTTAGCTCACTTTTTTTCCCTTTAAAATAATAGGTCAGTGTTTCCTGCCCCTCTTTGACTCAGGACCCATCAGTTTGTGTTATCTGGGACACGAAGATTATTGTAGCCACTTATTTGATGAACAGAAAGTACTATCTGCACCTCTGGGGGTGCCCACCTAATAATATCCACCCTTAATGGTAATATTAATGTGTAACAAAGCACGAGTCAAGCAGCCACAGAGCGTTTGGCAGCTTATCGCAGCCCTGCTACAGTCAAAGGCAATTGGCATTATCTATAAAACAGCTCATTACACTGACTATCAACGTAAAGAGGAGAAGGAGGCTGCACACATGCATGTGCAAACACTCTGATAGACAGAGAGGCAAACATGCACACAGGTTTATCTGTGGGGTCAAGCCTATTATTAACCCCAGGGGTCTCGCGATTAAACTCCTGACAGACAACGATCCTCCTGAAGGTAATAAAAATCACACAACTAAGCTTCTTAAAAAGGGAAAGCCACATGAAAAAGAGAAATAAACCACAATTGTCTTCAGCTCTTTCTCATTCTTCGCACTCACCACTCACACCATGAAGTTCATGAGTAAAGGCTTGGTATTGGGTGAGGGCTTATTTGCGCTTACCACCATTTCCATTGTCAGCACCCTTTTATATCTCATATTAGTTACAGAGAGACAAAGGCAAGATCGATTTCTGCACTGCCACTGTACTGCAGTGAAGGGGGAAGGGAAGAAGAAACTCCAGGGTTCATAAATGGGAACAAGTCTGACCACAGTTATAAACAATAGGAGCTCATTCTCATTTTCCTTCTGTTCTGCTTGAAGGACACGTGACTTTACAATAACTTGATAAGAGGTGTGAAATATCAGTAGAAGTCCGATCTTTTTCATGTCCTACTTTGAACCCCAATGTGACCAAATTCTGAGAAACGATGACTGATGTTACATTCTGTATCAGTCATCGTAATCAGCTGTGCGGTCACCGACCTTGGTAATTTTGTATTTTTTTTTATAAACATGTCAGTGACAGTTGGCAAAAATCAGTGTGTGTCATGTGAGATTGCTTTTATGTTTGAAAAGGACTCTACGGGAATTCTCAGAAATTGTAGCCCGCCCTACAGGACCTCTAAATGGGTTGTGTTTAGGGAGTTGGTTTGACACATGAATTGTGAGAAATGATCACTGGTTGGTTTAGACATGAGTAGTGTCACCAAAGAGTTGCAAGTTTTGCAACTGTGGGACAAAAGTAGCTTGATAATGCATTTGCAAAAATGCACCCATGAAAGTAGAAAGTTCTTTGGCGTATCTATGAACAGTGTGCTAACTTATACACAAAAGTGTACTCTGTTCATTTCAATAATCACTTATCAAATAATGATAAAAACACAAACAAAAAACCCTCTATGAGAGTCTTGTAAGAAGTAACTTCTTTGTATGAAGAGTTTGCGTGCAAAGATACAAAACAACAAATTGTAACCTGTGTTGGAGGTCATGAGATCCTGTCAGCGCCACCGTTACTGTCATGGTCTCCGCTCCTCGACAGCTGACAGCTGTCAGGTGATTTGTTTTTGTTTTCCTTTCTCTCTCGCCCTCTTCCTTTCTCTCTTTCTCCTGCCGGGGCGGAGCTCAGTATGGGCTCCTGCTCCTGGCCTACACACCTGGAGGTGATCAGTACATCTGTTGCTGATCAGAAGAGATTGGAACCCTTCTTAAGAGGGCGAGTCTGCTCTACTCGTCGCTGGATCGTTGAGCCATCAGCGTCAGTCATCCTGTATTTTGTTAAGTCAGTTTGTGAGCCTGTCTGAACCAGGAAACTAATGGTTTTCTCTGCCTGTGTATAGATCGCCTCTGGACCTGTTCTTTCCCTGTGCCTGGCGACTGAATGGAAGCAAGAGAGATAGAGGAAAGGAGAGGAGATATGTGAGGGCTGAATGAAAACCTTCCCTTCCTGGACTCCTGCCTTTTTCGCTCCTGGACCCTGGAACCCCGGCCCCTTTTCCTTGACACCATTATATGTATATACACTCAACAAAAATATAAACGCAACACCTTTGTTACTGCTCCCATTCCCCATGGGATGGACGTAGAGACCTAAAATTCATTCCAGATACACAATATAACCATCCCTCCCAAACAGTGGTCACAAATCAGTCCAAATGTGTGGTAGTGGGCACATCTGCTATATTGAGATAATCCATCCCACCTCACAGGTGTGCCACATCAGGATGCTGATCTGACATCATGAGTAGTGCACAGGTGTACCTCAGACTGCCCACAACAAAAGGCCACCCTGGAATGTGCAGTTTTGTCTCACAGCAAAATGCCACAGATGCCACAAGCAATGAGGGAGCGTGCAATTGGCATGCTGACAGCAGGAATGTCAACCAGATCTGTCGCCCGTGCATTGAATGTTCATTTCTCAACCATAAGCCGTCTCCACAGGCGTTTCAGAGAATATGGCAGCACATCCAACCGGCCTCACAACCGCAGACCTCGTGTAACCACACCAGCCCAGGACCTCCACATCCAGCAGGTTCACCTCCAAGATCGTCTGAGACCAGCCACCCAGACAGCTGCTGGAACAATTGGTTTGCACAACCAAACAATTTCTGCACAAACTGTCAGAAACCGTCTCAGGGACGCTCAACTGCATGCCCGTCGTCCTCATCGGAGTCTTGACCTGACTCCAGCTCGTCGCCGTAACAGACTTGTGTGGGCAAATGCTCACATTCGATGGCGTCTGGCACGTTGGAGAGGTGTGCGCTTCACGGATGAATCATGGTTCACATTGTTCAGGGCAGATGGCAGCTGAGAATGTCCCAGTTCTTGCATGGCCAGCATACTCACCGGACATGTCACCCATTGAGCATGTTCGGGATGTGCTTGACCGGCGTATACGACAGCGTGTACCAGTTCCCACGAATATCCAACAACCTCGCACAGCCATTGAAGTGGAGTGGACCAACATTCCACAGGCCACAATTGACAATCTGATAGACTCCATGCAACGATGTGTTGCACTGCATGAGGCAAATGGTGGTCACACCAGATACTGACCGGTTCTGGGTCCCCAGACCCCCAATAGCGCAAAAAACTGCACATTCCAGGGTGGCCTTTTGTTGTGGGCAGTCTGAGGTACACCTGTGCACTACTCATGATGTCAGATCAGCATCCTGATGTGGCACACCTGTGAGGTGGGATGGATTATCTCAATATAGCAGATGTGCCCACTACCACACATTTGGACTGATTTGTGACCACTGTTTGGGAGGGATGGTTATATTGTGTATCTGGAATGAATTTTAGGTCTCTACGTCCATCCCATGGGGAATGGGAGCAGTAACAAAGGTGTTGCGTTTATATTTTTGTTGAGTGTATGAATTCCACTGTAGAGGAACACTGTAAATAAATGCACCTTTTGAAGACACTAGTGGTCTGCGCGTGAGTCCGATCTACGAAACCTGACAGTTACCAGGAAGCTGCCTCCATAACTATGGGAAAAAAACTCCCCACAGCTGGAAGAAACAAAGACAGTGTCCACGCAGGTATAAACGAGGTGTTAATTTTCCCTTAAGGTATTAAAACTGCTGCTACAGACTGTTTGTGCTATATTTCAAAGGTTTCTTTCAATACATTTCAGAAAATAAGTCATGGTTTCAATGCTCAATTTATTTTTCCGCAACAATCTTGGTGGCAAAGATGAAATTTCTCAAATTATTTCTTTTCTGCTTTCTTGTTGATCCAGGAAAACCTGCAGGTGGATTAAATGAGTCTAAAAGATCACTTACCTGCAGGCAAATCATTAAGGAGATGAGTACCTAACAACCGTAGTCAGTCAGAGTAGTCAGTCACTGCTGAAATCATAATTGATAAAGAACCTAGAGTGGAGAGCAGGAGAGACCAACCTCAATTTCCAATTGCACTTTAAATTTTTCATGGAGAAAAAATTTAAGAAATTTGAAATTGTTCTGGGGTTTTTTTCCAGATGATTTGGGCTGATCACCCGAGGACAGATGGCAATCAGCACTGTTAGTTTGGGGTGACTGCTGCAGGAAGACACAGATGCACATAGGTTTGTCATCAAGAATGTATTTGTTTGAATGTTTGGTGACAAATATCAAGTGGAAAACCTATTACCGCAGGAAGCTGGAGAAAAATGATAGACTAACACAAACAATATCAAGATCAAATTTATTTATATAGCACATTTCCAGACAGATGATGCTGCACAGAGAGCTTAACAATATAAAAATGTCATTTAAAAGAAATAATATATAACAAAAATAACAATATAAAACAATAATAGGAAAATAAGTGCATTAAAAAGACCAAATGCTTGGGTCATAGTGTGTTAGAGACCAGGGCATAAAAATATGTCTTTAGTAGATCAATTTAAATTGATCAAGTGTTTGTGTAGATAAGGGGAACACTATTCCAAAGTCTGGGACCTGCCACAGAGATGGCTCTGTCGCCACGAGATTTGAGATGTGGGATGAATAGCATTAATTTTGAGCTATATCATCAAATCTATTTTCAGTGCTAGATTTGGGCTAAATATTCCATAGCTACATCTTCACACTACTTTGATCATCAAAAATAAGCTTCAAAGTCGCTCCACTTCCCCAGCCGACACAAGCCAGCTTCCTAGCAACTGCTTGACAAAATGTCCCCTCATGCAAATGAATTGGGAAACAGGAATTAGTGAACATTTGGATGACAGAATCGCCACAATGCTTGTGTTTGGGGTCATTGGTGTTTGTGTAAATGTTAATTTATTTTATGAAATTTTTGAAATTTAGCCTTTATTTATACAGGTAGTCTCATTAAGACTCAATGTACAATACAAGAGAGAAATATTTCTTTGGGTCACCAACTACAAAACCGGTGCCAGATCCCAAAGAGGACAGCAAGGGTCTTTATGGCTCAGCTACTCTCTTTTCTGGTAGAACAACAACAATTTAAATAAAGATTATTTTAAAGTGAAGAGTCTTGTCAAGAGTCAAGAACAGGTGGCCGGACCAAAACATTGCCTCAACCATGCAGGGGAACCAGCAGCGTATACAAATGCTATTACCCAGCTGTGCAGCAACTTCACGACTGCAAATTTTACCCAAATAACTACCTTTATGTAACAGGAAAATTAGACAGATGTGGACTCCATTCATTTAAATCAAATTATTATTCAAACAGTCACAGGAGGATGCAGAGAGACAGACAACCATTCACATTCCCACCTATGAGCAATTTAGAATCATCAAATACGCATCACCTCTTTGCAATCACCTCATTCCAAAATATCAGCATTCCAAGAAGTTGCAGGGTCAACAATAGATCACAGAGTCAGATGCTTGTTCCAGGAGGCTTACTCCCCCCCCCCCCCCCCCCCCCCCATTGATTCATTGGGATATTCATTTTTGGGAAGCACAGTCACAGGCCCGAAAATTCGGTGAGCTAGAGAAGTGGTAAACAAAGATTGTATTCAAAGGGATGAAATTCTGCCATTCAAGTCTAAAAATATTCTCCTGGTCTCCTCACCTGATGCTGGTCAGTTTGAAAGTTTTCTTTATGAAAGTAGAGGAGCTAGATGTGGCCTCTAGTACCAACAACTTAGCCTTCAAGCTGAGTCCAGGCAGCTTGGACAGCAGCAGCTTACACTGAGCTTTCGATGGCTTAACCATCAGCGATCGGAAGCTTAGCCTCCAAGCTGAATCCAGGCCTCCACTAACAGCTATCAGAGCTTTAGCTGCCAGGCCAAACACAGGCCTCCAGTACCAACAACCAGCAACCAAGCATTCAAGCTGCAGCTAAGGAAAATAATGGATCTGATGAAAGATGGCAAAGAACTGAAAATCAAGTACTGGAGAACTGGAGATCAAGCCCTGGACATAATGCCAGAGCAGCAGAGACTCCAGGATCCAAGCAACATGTACATCAAACTGTAAGGTATATATTGAAGTAAATGGAAAACCAGAAGAAGAAGCAAAAGTCATATGGATAAAGGAACAACATGAATTAGACAGATATAAGTACAGGGTGGGCCATTTATATGGATACACCGTAATAAAATGGGAATGGTTGGTGATATTAAAGTCCTGTTTGTGGCACATTAGTATATGTGAGGGAGCAAACTCCTCAAGATGGGTGGTGACCATGGTGGCCATTTAGAAGTCGGCCATCTTGGATGCAACTTTTGTTTTTTCAATAGGAAGAATAACATTAAAGGAATCTTGAACATATTAAACATCCATCCATCCATCCATCCATCCATCCATCCATCTTCATCCGCTTTGTCCGGGGCCGGGTCGCGGGGGCAGCAGCCTAAGCAAAGAGGCCCAGACCTCCCTCTCCCCAGCCACCTCCTCCAGCTTATCCGGGGGAATACCAAGGCGTTCCCAGGCCAGCCGAGAGATATAATCTCTCCAGCGTGTCCTGGGTCTGCCCCGGGGCCTCCTCCCGGTGGGACATGCCTGGAATACCTCACCCAGGAGGCGCCCAGGGGGCATCCTTGTCAGATGCCCGAACCACCTCAGCTGGCTCCTTTCGATGTGGAGCAGCAGCTGCTCTACTCTGAGCCCCTCCCGGATGGCCGAACTTCTCACCCTATCTCTAAGGGAGAGGCCAGCCACCCTTCGGAGGAAGCTCATTTCTGCCGCTTGTATCCGTGATCTCGTTCTTTCGGTCACTACCCACAGCTCGTGGACATATTAAACAGTTTTTTTTAAAATGGCACAAGGAAAATGACATATCCAGAGTATTTTATTGACAAAAATGGTGACAATTATAATATAAATATGCTAGCAAATGGATTTAATGACTTTTTTGTAAATGTTTAGCAGCAAAGATTCCAGAACATAGAAGAGATGACAAAAGTGAAACTTTAATTTGAAATCAACCATATTCATTTTTTCTTTCTACAGTGGATGAGTTGGAAGTACAATCTATTGTTAATATGTTAAAAAAAATAAATTATCTACTGATTGTGATGGTATTGGTGTGACATTGATAAAAAAGTAGCTTTTAACATGCACAATCCCAATCAAAAGTTTAAGACCACTTGAAAAAATGGCACCAAAAATAATAATAATAATAAAAATAAAATCATATTTTGCATTGTTTCAGAGCTTCAACATGCAACAAGAAGAAATGGGAGTAGACAGAACATTTTTTTGAGCATGTAATTTATCAAAAGCGACACTTACACTGAAACATGCTGTTTTACATGTGATAAAAAGTTTAGGACCCCACCTCCTAAAAATCCTGTAAAGCCCTAAAATACAAAAATCAATGTTCCAAACATGAACTCAGTAATGAGTAGCTCCACCGTTATTGTTCATCACTTCAGAAACTCGTTGCAGCATGCTTGATGCAAGTGTTTCCATGAGGTGAGTGGGAACATTTCTCCAAGTGGTGAAGACAGCCGCATGACGTGCATTTACTGTCTGCAACCGTTGTCCATTTTTGTAAACTTCCCTTGCCATCCATCACTGAAGGTTCTCAGTTGGATTTAGATCAGGGGAACACGCATGCATTGTGTACTGTAGCGCTGTCCTGTTGAAAAAACCAGCCGTTACCAAAAAGACCAGGGCCCTCAGTCAAGAGGGACACTCTCTGCAACATCTGGACATAGACAACGGCCGTTTGATGCCCCTGCACATCCTGAAGCTCCATTGTTCCAGTGAAGGAAAAAGCACCCCAGACCATTATGGTGCCCCCTCCACTGTGGCGCATGGAAAACATCTCTGTTGGGATCTGATTGTCATGCCAGTACACATCAGGACCATCAAGCTTACATTTTTTCTCATCAGAGAATAAACCTTTCTTCCACCTTTTAATGCCCCATGTTCGGTGCTCTCTTGCAAAGTCCAAACGGTCGGTTCTGTGGCGTTCAACGAGACGAGGCCTTTGAAGACATTTTTTGTTTTTGAAGCCCTTCAGTCCGATGCCTGTCTGATGGTTATGGGGCTGCAGTTGGCTCCAGTAATGGCCTTAATTTGGGTTGAGGATCGTCCAGTGTCTTGACGGACAGCTAATTGGATCCTCTGGCTCAGTGTTGGTGAAATATTTTGCGGTCTTCCACTTGACGGTTTTGTTCCATAACCCTCAGGATAATTTAAGAAATTCCAATGGACTTACTGCATCCCTCAGCAGTGATGGCGAGCTGCGAGGGACCCTTCTAATGCAGTTCAGCTCAGTTATTTTTGAACGTGATCGGGTTGACCACAAAAAGGGATTTTTTTTGCCTTTGCCATCAGAACATCATGACTGTGTGACTACCTGACAGAAAATGACAATGAATACACATTTTTTAATCAATTTGGCCTTATAAAGGCACATGGTCCTAAAATTTTGATCAGCTGTAAAACAGCCAGTTTCAGGTTAAGTGTTGTTTTCGATTAATTACATGCTCAAAAAATGTTTTGTCTTGCTCCCGTTTCTTACTGTTGCATGTTGAAGCACTACTAGGAACCTTGTTAAGATCCAGCCATGTCAAATGTGAATGTTTGTCATTTTTCAAGTGGTCTTAAACTTTTGATTGGGACTGTATTTGCAAATTATCTTTTTAAACTGGTTAATTTCAAATAAAATGAAATTGTGAAGGTAATACTGATATTTAAGGCAGGAAATAAACATCTTTTCACAACTGCAGGCCAACATTACTCCTCTCCCAATTCTCAAAAAGTTTGGAAAAAGTTTTTAGCAATCAACTAGAAAAATAAATCACAAATAAATATGATTTAGTTAACCAAAGTCAGTATGGATTCAGCGCAAAGAGTTCAACTTCATTGGCAATAACTGAACCAATCGAAGCAATAACAAATGCACTGGACCTAAAACAATATGCAGTTGGAATATCTTTTGATTTTAAGAAAGCATTTTGTGCTGGTGTAGTTCTTCTTCCCACCAGCAAGAGTCACTACAGTTCTTTCTGAACCAAGAGAGGATAAAGCATCATCTGTCCGTTCAGAGAAATCATATGTGTCAAAAGGTACAAGTAGGTCATCTGCCAGTATGGTCGCCGCCGCCTCCTGCCCTTTCAAAGATGAATAAACTTTACGAAAAACACGCTAAAAGAGAACCTAGCTCAGTCATCAGAAACGAAGTTGTCAGTACGGAGCCGAAATCAACTCTTACAAACATTGAGGACCCAAATAAGGAATGTCCTATCCACAAAAGACCTCATGCTCTCAAAAAAAATGCAGAGCATTCAGGGAAATGCCACTGGAGGAGCGAAAGGCCTATCTCAGGGGTGCCCAATCCCGGTCCTCGAGAGCTACCGTCCTGCAGCTTTTAGATGCACCCTTGTTCCCACACACCCGAATCAAATGAATGGCTTGTTATCAGGCCTTTGCCAAACATGATGGCATGCTGAAGAGGTTTGATTCAGCTGTGTTGGAGTAGGGATGCATCTAAAAGCTGCAGGATAGTAGCTCTCGAGGACTGGGATTGGGCAGCCCTGGCCTATCTCAAGAAAAACATGATCTGCTTCAAATGCTGTGCTTCTACAAACCACCAGGCAAAGACATGTAAGTCAGAAATACATTGTACATAATGTGATTCAAAATTACACATTACAGCTCTTCATCCGGGACTGGCACCAACGACTACTGCAACAGCTACTATTGCAGAGCCCCTAACAGTTGACGGCGGGGAGTGCAATGCCCACAGCTATCTCGACATGCACACAAGTCTGTGGAAGTGAATTTGAAAGTCACTCATGTGCCAAGATCTGTCTTGTGTTCATTTACCCAAAGAACTCACCTGAAAAGAAACTTAAGGCCTATGCCATCCTAGATGACCAAAGCAACAGGTCACTCGCAAAATCATTGGTTTTTGACACATTTGGCGTCACCAGGAACTCCTTTCCATATAAATTGAGAACCTGTGCTGGATTGGAGGAAGTGACAGGGAGGAGAGCTTTTAACTTCATTGTGGAATCGGCAGATTGCACATCACCTCTTGAGCTCCAGACATTTATCAAGTGTGATATGCTACCCGACAATCGCAGTGAGATTCCCACAGCTGAAGCTGCTTGAAACCACACCCACCTTCAGGAAATCGCAACCGAAATCCCGGCTCTTGGCCAGAGCACTCAGATCCTGCTGCTCATTGGAAGGGACGTTATTCAAGCACACAAAGTTCTTGACCAAACACGCCATTTGCACAGAAGCTAGCTCTTGGATGGGTGATCATTGGGAACGTTTGCCTGGGTGGAGCTCACAAACCCGCGCGTGCTAACATTTTCAAAATGAACATCTTAGACAATGGTCGTCCAAGTCACTTCCTTCCATGCAAAAATGCCATTCAGGTAAAGGAAAGTTTCAACTCGCAAGGCTACAACAAGGTCAACTCCCCAATGCGAACAAAGCACTCTTCAATTGCAGAAACAGTTTTCAAACAAACAAGTTTGGACGAGAGCCTTGGCTACTCACAGGAGGAAAGGGCCTTTTTACAGATAATGGATAAGGAAGTCTACCAGGACAGTGCTAACAGTTGGGTCGCGCCGCTACCTTTTCGTTCACCCAGGCCACGCCTACCGAACAATAAGCGGCAGGCTATGCAACGCCTCACGTCGGTACGCCACATGCTGAACAAACGCCCTCAGGTAAAAGGTCAGTTTACAGACTTTATGCAAACTTTGTTTGACAATGGCCACGCTGAGATAGCGCCACCACTTACTAAAGAAGAAGAGTGCTGGTACCTCCCCTTCTTCGGAGTGTACCCCCCGCCCAAACCGGAACAAATACGCATTGTCTTCGACTCAAGTGCACAACACAATGGAGTATCCCTCAACGATGTTCTTCTTACTGGGCCCAACCTCAACAATAGCTTGTTGGGTGTGTTAATGCAACTCCGTGAAGAAAACCACCATTTAACTACTCTACTAATCCGACACTACCACCAACAGGTGCAGCACCAGGGACGCCATTTCACAGAGGGAGCCATGAGATCGGCTGGCTTCTGGATTGTCAGTGGGAAACGGAGCATCAGCTCAGTCATCCACCACTGTGTAATTTGCCGCAAGCTCAGGTGGAATACAGAAACGCAAAAAATGTCAGACTTACCCATCGATCGTGTGACAGTCTGCCCCCCGTTTACCTACATTGGAGTTGACGTCTTTGGACCATGGACAATAAGCTCTCTGAGAACAAGAGGAGGCCTTGTCAGCAGCAAACGCTGGGCCATCATCTTCACCTGCTTGGGCATCAGGGCCATTCATGTTGAGGTCATCGAGACGATGGAGTCGTCTAGTTTTATCAATGCTCTGAGACGATTCATCTCTATCCGAGGACCAGTAAAGCAGTTGAGGTCCGACTGTGGGACCAACTTTCTGGGAGTGTGCAAGGAGCTCGGAATAACTTCAAAACATTGCAACAACCAGGAAATTCAAGACTTTTTATCCAAGAATAAATACACATGGATCTTCAACCCTCCTCATAGTTCTCATATGGGAGGAAGGTGGGAGTGCATGATCGGCATCGGGAAGCGCATACTGGACTAACTGTCAACCCAGTTCGCCTGTTGACCCATGAGGTTCTCGTTACCCTTCTAGCAGAGGTAACCACTATTGTAAACTCTCGACCGCTACTACCAGTCTTGTCAGATCCAGATTGCCCCTTTCTTCTTACGCCTGCTACCCTCCTTACGCAGAAAACTGGATTACCACCTACACCACCCGGGCACTTTGACAATAAATATTTGTTCGGACCCCAATGGAGACAAGTGCAACATCTTTCAAATGTCTTCTGGCACCATTGGAAAACACAATACCTGCCGACACTCCAAGAGCGAAGAAAATGGCAATCTGTGAGTCAAAATCTTCAAAAGGGAGATCTAGTTCTTCTAAAGGACAGTCGAGCTAAAAGAAACCACTGGCCCATGGGGGTGGTTGTTGAGACCTTTCCTAGCCAAGATGGACATGTCAGAAAGATTCAGGTAACGGTTACTTCTGGAGGAACATCTAAAACCTTCTTAAGACCAGTGACAGAGACTGTACTCCTGCTATGAAATACTAATAGAGACATTGATCCTTAAAGATGGTGATGACATCCAATAGATGTCAGACAGGGAGTGTGCTGGTGTAGTTCTTCTTCCCAACAGCAAGAGTCACTACAGTTCTTTCATGCCAATATTTGTTTGTTATTAGCTGCAGAGTTAGTAATGCAGCACACTTTGAGAAAAGACTGACTAAGCATGTTGTTCGGATAAACATCTGCATCCATCCTCTTCGTTGTTTTACAGAAAGCATCGCTTATGAGTATTTAAGTTGAACAAGAGTTAATGCAACTATATTTGCTATTATTTATGCACTTTTATGGTTAAAGGTGTACTGTATTCAGATTTACTTTCTTTCCAATGTTAGCTAGTTTAGTCAACTGATTTGCATTATGTGAATATATAGACTGAATATTGCTTATTTTCTTCTGTTTGTAGATTCACTCTATTGATAATTGAAGGCAGTGTCAATAAAAGGGACGATACACCTGTCAGTTGTCGAGGAGTTTATCTATCTGCATAACTGTATCCAGTGTAGCAGTGAGGGCAGAATACATTTCATACAGTTAATCAATCTTTACTACTAGATAAAGTACAATAGGGGAGTGGCACTAAGCTGGATCAGAATGTATTCATCTAGAAGACAACAGTTTGTGAAGATGGGAGAATTTACATCTGGGTACATGGAAATTGCTTGCGGAGTCCCCTAAGGGTCAGTATAAATGATTTAAGACAGTTACAAAATTGTATGGATGGCAATAAATTATCACTAAATCTTAGCAAAACAATAGCAATGATATTTGGTAACTATAAAGTGAATGATAGGATACAAACACAGATAGAAAATTAAAAAATTGAAATAGTAAAGGAGATGTTTGATATATGACAATAAAATCAGTTGGAAACCCTATATCAGATACATACAAAACAAAAGCATCTCAATCATGAACAAAATTAAACTTGTTCTAGATTATAATTGTCTCTAAATACTGTATTGTTCTTTAATTCTTCCATATTTAACTTACTGTGTAGAGGTATGGGGAAATAATGATAAAAAAGGGCAGTTTATATAATACACAAAGTTTGGTATCTTCATAATGCAAATTTCTTATTTTTAAAGTCAAAATTATTAAAACTTCATGACTTGCTTAATTACAATACAGCACAGATAATTTTTAGAGTAATATTCCAGATCTTTTCAACCAGAGACGGGGGCTACAATTTTAGAGGGAATGGGAATTTTAAGGTGCACGTAGTGACAAGTAAGTTTTTGTGTGTCTGCGTGTGGGGTTAAACTGTAGATTTACACAAGCTATGAATGTTTCTTAGAGCCAATTCTAAATAACTGGAGATTCCAACTTCATAACCTATTGTAGATTAAGTACAAATTATTTTTATGGGTCATCACTTTGCAAAGGTCTAGAAGAAGAAGAAGACAGAAGAAAGAAGGCACCTTCATACTTGAATTCAATTTGAAGCTGCCATCATGGACCAGCTAAATACCTTCTGGAGAAATGTTTTATCATCAGATAAAATATTTGGTCACAATGACAAGAGATATGTTTGTAGAAATAAGGGAAATAAGGGAAATAAGGGTCATTGTAGAACATTCCATCAAATATATATTTGACCCTTTATGCATAATTTTGGCTCTGTGTGGATTAGAGAAAATTCCAAAGAAATCAAAATGCGTTTTGAATCATTAAAGTTGTATGCTGTGCAGTCATTTCATCCTGGAAAAAAATAACTCAAAGAAATCCCATAAGACTGCTCAACATGGCTGACAGCAGACGAGAGTAGACGTGCATTCGTGAGCTCCCGGCGGTAGGCCCAGGAATCTACATTTATCCTAACTTGCCCTTATATAATTTTTGACCATAACAAGAGGCAAAGTAACAAAAGAAACTTCTGCATGGCAAATTATAATTTGCGACACTCAAAACGAAAGAAAACGACAAAAACTACGGGATACCAGCACGCATTGGCAGCAAGAAATATGGCGGATGGGGAGGAGGAATTGCCAATTAGCAAATTACTCAATGCTATCAAAGAAACTAAAGAGGAACTTACAAAACATATTGACAAAAAAACGGCTGATATACAAATAACCCTGACGAAAATTGAATCCTCTCTTAACACGCTTTCCGAGCAGGTTGAGGAGATGGAGGCACGAGTAAGTACAAACGAGGACGACATTAAGGAAATGCATAACCGCACCGATAAAGTGGAGAAATTGACAACTCAACTCAAGGACAAAATCGACGACTTGGAGAACCGCAGCAGAAGGTCCAACCTAAGGATACTGAACATTCCCGAGCAAGTAGAAGGCCATGACGCTGTGGGATTTTTGGAGAAATTTATACCACAAATCCTGGGGAATGACAACTTTACATCAAACATTACCCTTGAAAGAGCACACCGTGTCGGGAAGAAGTCTGATAGACCACGGCCCTTCATTGCTAAGTTTCTGAACCTCAGAGACAAAGAGAAAGTCCTTCGACTGGCTAGAAGTAAGGGAGAGACGACATATGAGAATAAGAAAATATCTTTTTTCCCGGACTACAGCATAGACCTGCAACGCAGAAGAGACGAGTTCCGTGACGTGAAACAAAGGCTGCGAGAAAAGGAGATTGAATATGCTCTGATGTACCCAGCGCAACTTCGCGTCAGACATCAGGGATCGATTAAAATTTTCCCCACTCCTGCTGAAGCGCAACGCTATCTGAAAGATTTTCTGAGTGAGTAGACTAAAGTGATGTAATGTGATGTCAACAAAGCAATTTACATCCGTACTCACAGACGAGACGTCCGCCACTGTTAAATCTGGGAATCGAGGTGAAATGAAGAAAAAAAAAAAAAGGGACTATAACATTAAGCATTGATACAGACTCTCACCACCTCCCATCTGTCAGACGAATTGAAGATATGATTTATAGCAATCTAGTAGTTAATAGCTAACATAAATATTTGCTTATTACTCAGCTAAAATAAGTACACATTTATAAAACTATAGACTTTGTGTGCATTTATGATTTAGAAATTAATCCCTTACTGGATGAGTGTGATTATATTGTGTTTAAATATTTTACTTTTTCCTTTACACAATTACGTTCTGTATCCGACTGCTAAAATTTAATACTTTGCTGTTTATATATTACCGAGAGTGGCTAGAACTTTAACTTTAACAACTGCCTGGGCCACCACCATTGTTTAGTTGAATTACCTACCTTATGTGGTTTTGTTATAGGGGTTTTATGAGGCAGGTTTTTATTTTAATGTTTTGGGGTTATGTATGGTCTCTTACAAAAAATTCTTCTTATACTTATATAATTGTTCAGATAGCTCATTGGCTTAGGTTATATCCTACCATTACACCCATGTACAGAATTTTACTATACCGAACTTAAATTAAGGGTCATATAACCTGTATATCTTGGAATATTAGAGGGATCAATTCACCTATTAAGAGAAAAAAAATGTTGACATATTTAAAGAGGCAAAATGTAGATGTCGCTTTTATCCAGGAAAGCCACCTTACAGACACTGAACATTTAAAATTACGAAGAGATTGGGTAGGCAATGTTTTTTATTCATCATATACCTCCAAAGCAAGAGGAGTCACCCTGCTTATTAATAAACACTTGAACTTTCAACTAAACTCAGTTGAAAAGGATAAAAATGGCAGATTCCTACTTGTAAATGGTGAAATAAATAGAAATAAGATATCTTTGGTAAATATATACGGACCCAACTATGATGACCCTTTATTCTTCAATAACTTAATAATGAAAGTGGCTACAATTGAGGGACAGTATATTGTGGGTGGAGATTTCAATATGGTCCTAAATCCCTCCTTGGACCGGTCCTCACCTAAAACAGTTTCTTTATCCAAAGCAGCAACTGCATTGAACCAAGGTATGAAGGATATAGGCGCAATTGATGTATGGCGAAACCTCCACCCAGGTCAAAGGGATTTTTCTTTTTTTTCTCCAGTACATAATACGCACTCAAGAATTGATATGTTTCTTATATCACAAAATATGATGGCAACAGTGATAGACTGCTCTTACTTAGCAGCTACTTTCTCAGACCATAATCCCATTAAACTTCTCTGGGCTACCAATATATCGCAAAATATAACCTACAGATGGAGGTTCAAGAATTATATGCTAGGAGACTCTGATTTTATTTCATACATGAACACTAATATTGAAATATTTCTAGATGCTAATTCAAATTCTTCCTCACATGCTAATATTTGGGAAGCGCTTAAAGCTTATATGAGAGGTATGGTTATGTCATATGGGGCTAATAAGGCTAAAAAGGTCAGAGAGAAGATATCTAAATTGGAGACCGACATTAAAAACTTGGAACAGGAATATATTGCCACCAAAAAGGAAGAATGTCTTAATACATTAACAAAAGCAAGGTTGCAGTATGATAATTTATGCACCAATAGAGCAGAAGCAGCTATGGCCAGAACAAGATATCACTACTATGAATTTGGAAACAAAACAAGTAAATTACTGGCCTGGCAAATTAAGAAAGAAACATCGGAGAAATTTATACGGACAATTCTAACGGAAGATGATAAACTTCTTGATGAATCAGTACTTATAAATGCAGAGTTTAAACGGTTTTATGAAGATCTGTATAAATCTGAGCAAGGGGTCGATGGTACTGTTGCAAAAAGATTCATAGATGGAATAACCCTTCCTAAATTACATAATGAGGACAAAGAACTGCTTGATGTAGATATAACGGAGATGGAGGTTCTTCGAGCCCTCAAGTGTTTACAAAATAATAAGACCCCTGGACCAGATGGATTCTCAGCTGATTACTATAAGGCCTTTTCTAACAAATTATTGACACCACTTACAAATATGATTAAAGAAGCCTTAGAAAATAAGAAATTACCGGAATCACTGGAAAATGCAACAATTACATTATTGCCAAAGCCGGGCAAGGACAAACAGAGATGTGACTCTTATAGACCACTTAGCCTTTTAAACGCAGATTATAAAATATTATCTAAAATAATTGCACATAGATTGGAAGACATTATGCCTAAGATAATAAATGCCGATCAAACAGGCTTCATTAAAAACAGACAGGGAGCAGATAATGTGCGGCGCCTGCTCCACATATTGAATGCCGCTCAAAAAAATCAAGAACCATTGCTAATAATTTCCATGGACGCTAATAAAGCATTTGACAGGATTGAACCAAACTTTCTATTTCAGACAATGGAAGCCATGGGCTTCGGAGAAAAGTTCACCAGCTATGTTAGGATACTTTTTAACGCCCCCAAAGCCAATATTATAACAAATAATGTGCTTTCTGACACCCTCTCCTTAACCAGAGGCTGTAGACAAGGCTGTCCAAGTTCTCCCTTGCTCTTTGCGATTGCGATCGAGCCACTAGCAGTGGCCATTCGTACTAATGTTGCTATATCTGGAATCAAATTCGGTACAAGTGAACATAAACTTTCTCTATATGCAGATGACCTCCTACTATATATAACGGACCCTCTCAAGTCAATTCCCTCATTAATGAATTGTCTTAAAGAATATAGTGCAGCTTCAGGATACAAGTTAAATTATACTAAAAGTGAGATTATGTCATTAAATATACAAGATAATCGTGTTAGAGCTCTTACAGATCCACTACAGTGGTGTAACAATGGATTTAAATATTTGGGCATACAAATTGGTAAATCTGAGGATAAAATATTCAAACTAAATTATATTAAACTGTTGGAGCAAACTAAACTTAATATACAGAGATGGATGGATTTTCCATTATCCCTTATAGGGAGAATTAATGTTGTTAAAATGAACATTTTGCCTAAGTTTACCTATTTATTTCAATGTCTCCCTATAAATGTTCCAAAAAGTTTCTTCAAAGAATTAAATAAACTTATAACCTCCTTCATATGGCAAAAGAAAAACCCAAGAGTTAAACTCTCCTCATTACAGGCCCCTTATTCAAGGGGAGGACTCAACCTACCAAACTTTAGGAATTATTATCTGGCCTCCCAATATCGATCAATATTGATCTGGTTATATGCAGAGAGGAGTGAGGTTCGATGGGTTCCAATAGAACAATATGAGGTGAATCCCATATCATTAAAAGACGTCCCATTTCTAGGTACGAAAATTTTTTTATCTAAGCTCACAAATAATTCGATAATATTAAACACCTTCCGTGCCTGGCAGGAATCCCACTCACTTCTAAAAATAAATATTTCTTTTCTTAGAAGGACACCCCTATGGGGCAATCCTGATCTCTCCCATCATGATGGATGGATGGAAGGATAGAAATATTCACTGTTGCCTCACTGTAGTCCTGTTTGTTTAGAAACAAGCCCCCAAGGCACTTTGTCCTTCTTTTGGCTTCCTGTACCACTTGGGCTCAGGAATAACAGTAAAGTTGACCCAGCTTGGACACAGTATAAATAATGTTTACTGTTGCCGATCTATATAATAATGATACATTTATTGACTTCCAACAACTAAAGGAAAAATTTAAACTTCCAGACCAAAATTTTTTTAAATTTCTACAAATAAGAGACTGGATCAAAGAAAAAACTAAAGGAACATTCCCTGAGATTCCTAAAGAAAGTCCTTTTGAAACGCATCTTTGCACCAAACCATGGAAGTCAATAAAAGGAATAGTATCTTCAATATACACTATTATTAATGAAAAATTACCTGACTACAACAAAACGTCACTGAAAAGAAAATGGGAGGCAGATCTGGGCTATGTTTATGAAGAGGTAGAATGGTACCATCTAATGGAACAGGCACAGACCATGTTAATTTCTACAAATCATAGACAAATGCAATTTAATATATTCCACAGGACATATTATACACCTTACAGATTACATAAAATTGATATTAATTACTCTCCCAAATGTTTGAGATGTAAGGTGATAGATGGTGATCTTCTTCATATGCTGTGGAATTGCCCAGTAATAGAGGAGTTCTGGAGACGGACTACTGAAATAATTTCAAGGGTAATTGGGATCCAAGTCAAAATGGACCCAAAACTATGGATTTTAGGTGATATAGATTCTATAAATGTGGAGTACCACAAGAAATATTTTATTTTACTTGCGAGTACTGCAGTTAAAAAATGTATTCTGACACATTGGAAATCTGAAAATTCTCCAACACTGAGATATTGGATTAATGAGTTAGCATCCTACTGTACACCTGAGAAGATATCGCATAGTGTAAAAGGGAAATACGGAACCTTTAAAAAAATTTGGGGACCATTTCTTTCAGTATTACCGTCTTTGGACTTGACAGAATATAGAGATGATGTAAATTCCTCTGGGTTTACCCTGAATTGATCCTTGGTTAGGCCCTTCTGATCAGAATTCTTGAATGTTGTGCTGATTCTTGTGTATAGACGGGTGTAAATATGGGCTGTTTGTATACACGAATGTGATGAAGTTGAGAGCCATACAGGGGTAAAGGGGTGGGGGGATGGTGGGAGGGGTTCACACGATATGTTTTTCTTTTTTTTTTTTTTTTTCTTTTTTTGTTTCCCTTTTTTTTTTTTTTTTTTTTTTTTAAATTTCTGTAATTACCAATACTGTTACTATTATAATTATTATTTTTTATTATTATTATTAATACGCCCGTATTTTCTGTGTTTGGTCCTCAGAGGGTGGAGGCTATGTTTGAAAGATAAAGATACTAGAGTGTGTTCCTGAGAATATTTTTTTTTTGGTCATAATGGCCAGTCAAGCTTTGGCTAGTTGATGATACCTACTCTGTCCCATAACTGTAAATGTCTTTTATTGTTTGTTTCTGTTTGTTTGTTGTTCGTTTTCAATTTAAAAAATGAAAATAAAAAGTAAAAAAAAAAAAAAAAAAAATTTTTTTTCTGTTGAAACCAATTAGGGAGTTAAAAAGTAAAAACCTATTTCTCCTGGATGCTACTTTTACCTTGGAAAAAAAAAGAAACAAAGATTTGAAGTCGGAATTAGTCTTAATTTGGTGAAAGTTTCAATCCTGAGAGTTTCATTCAAATTCAGTTAGTCCCATGTTTGGTCTCTGATCCAGAAAATGTTAAACTTTACTCTTTGTGAATCTATCTGAAATGGCTCAATTCAGAACACTCGAAAAAACTTACATGTTTGGACTGATACCCTTGATTTGAAAGGTAACCTCAATATAGGGACTGAGATAGAAGTGGGACAGAAGTGTTTCTGCTGGAGTATCTCAGACATACTTAGAACTGTTCATCGTAGTTGGGTGGGTGGGGTCTTCTACTTCTAGGGACCAGAACAATGAATGTTGGAAGGCACTCTCACACATACTCAGTCCTGGTTCTTTCAAAATTGGGTCCTGGTGTCACAATGCCCAGAGGGATGTGCACAGGCCTGTCCAGCTTCTGGAAATGAAGACAGGAAATCAGCAGCAGCGTTCCTGCCACCAGGTGGAGGATGCCTGCAATCCAGCCACAGAACAGAGCATAGCCGAACTCCCAGCGAGGGACAATCTGAGGCACTGTCTCGTCGAAGAATCTCACAAGCGTCAGGTGGGCGACGTAAGAGACCGGGATAAGGCCCAGGATCCCTGTTACCAGGCACAGTGCCCCGCCTATTGCCTTCAGCGCCCTCTTACAGCTAAAGTCATCCAGGTCATCCAGTCATCCAGAAATCCCATAAGACCCCAGACTCATTTTTACTGTCAGAAAATAACTATGGAGAGTCAGTAAAGGTGCAGTGACAGGTGGGTTCTTATGGGTTAAATGGTGAAATTACCATGAAATTTAAGCCCATGGTGAGTGTATGGAAACTTTAACCACATCACTTTTCCCCCTTTCTTCTGTATGTGCTCTAGAAATTTAGAGTTGGCTTATTCATGTCCAATTGTTATTGTGTGTCCCTGTGTGTCTCCTTAGAAATGGCTGGTACACTGAGAACTCTCCAATTCTATTCTCTCCTTTTCCCACAGTTTTATTTTTGGCCTGAAAGTGACCGTGCATCTACTCCTCATGTAACCACCTGGGTGTCTGTATATCCATCTATTTGTATGGCTGCCCACGCCCCTGTGTTTTCTCACCAGGGTTTGATTTCAAACTGAACTGATAATGAAGTCGGCAGTTCCTTGAAGACTCAAGGGAGGAGAGGAGTGTGTGAAGACAAGGATTATTTAACTCACACTTTTGAGTTTTAGTTACTTTCCCAATATATTGCTTTTTTTTATTCATTAATTTTAGTCCTTTTTAATTTTGTTAAGCCAGTTTCAATCTTAACTTGTGAGCATTTATTTATGAGCATATTTGCCTAAAATTTCAGTTTTATTTCCATCTATGTCACAGTAATCAGTGTTAGTTTGTCTGTACATCCATGTTACATTGCAGGGTTTAATGAGTCCTCTCTCACAATTTAATCCGTCTATCTATCTAACTTTTCTGTCTTTATTGACTATAAACAGTGATCTGCTGCTCAAATTAAGAGCTTTCATCATCTTTACAAGTCATTCTTTTATTTCAGCAAAATGTGCATTAAAATATGCATATAAAATATATGTTTTTCTTTGAGGAGGAAATATAAATCTTCATTACATTCTATAGTCAATAAATCTTTGATTTTATAGAAGACTTAACCAATAAAAAGTGCTTAAAAGTGAAAAAAAAAAAAACAACCCCACTTTTTGGATTCATAATTAAAAGCTCATAAAGTATTTAAATGAACTAAATATAGCAAGAAACTTCAGGAGATCTGGTCTCTTTGGCTCCAGGAAATCTAAAGCAAACATGTCAGTTAATGAAACACAGAAAAGCCAGTAAAACTCTCTGAAGTGGGGAAACGTTTTAAAGTTAATCTGCATCATATACGTTTCCATTGCTCAAATATCCAAGAAGTCTAACTAAACCAGAACTAAACAGAAGTAAAAATGTTTTCCTTCAGAGAAGTTCAGAGTTTAAAACTGTGGATGCATTTGGCAGTTTCGAAATTTTGTGACAAATGTTGATTTCAGTCTAAGGGAAATATTTAGTAAAAATAAAAATTACTCCCAAAACAAACAAAACAAACACCACAAACAAATTTACTTTTTTAAGAAATATATTTTTGCTGCTTTAAAATTGGAAAGAGAAAGAAAATAAAGTTGCATTAAAATTCTTATTTCTAAATGTAGCTCTGAATTGGTGAGTTTTACACTTTAAACTGTTTCAAAGGTGCAAGGGTTTTCCAAACTTTGTGTGTTTCAGTCAGGTGAAACTTTGTAATCATTTTTACTCTATATAGTAGCTTATAAAAAAATCAGCTTTTTTAAAAACTACATAGGGTCAAATCCAGTTTCCAAAGTGCATGACTCTACTACTACTAGATTTTAAACCACTGAATGTCTGACTGGTTTTCAGCACTCATCTGTGAAATAAGTATTTTCAATAGTCTGAGCATTGTTTAGAACCTCACTGAGAGAAATAATGAATCTAAACTAGTTTTATTTTCTTCCTCTAGTTCTTATTCTGACTTTGGAACATTTCTCATTGATCCTGACAGTCTGCAGTGTCTAACAAATGAGTTGGCTTTCTAAACCTTTTTTAAAAATGTAATCTTAGAAACACAGGCCTTATTCACAGCTGGACACATTTGTTGTTTATCACATTTAAGGTGAGTAATGCATGTGTCTAGCTGTAGTCCAGTTTAAAGCAGGAAAACAAATTTTCACTCAAATTTTTCTGTTGAAACCAATTAGGGAGTTAAAAAGTAAAAACCTATTTCTCCTGGATGCTACTTTTACCTTGGAAAAAAAAAGAAACAAAGATTTGAAGTCGGAATTAGTCTTAATTTGGTGAAAGTTTCAATCCTGAGAGTTTCATTCAAATTCAGTTAGTCCCATGTTTGGTCTCTGATCCAGAAAATGTTAAACTTTACTCTTTGTGAATCTATCTGAAATGGCTCAATTCAGAACACTCGAAAAAACTTACGTTTGGACTGATACCCTTGATTTGAAAGGTAACCTCAATATAGGGACTGAGATAGAAGTGGGACAGAAGTGTTTCTGCTGGAGTATCTCAGACATACTTAGAACTGTTCATCGTAGTTGGGTGGGTGGGGTCTTCTACTTCTAGGGACCAGAACAATGAATGTTGGAAGGCACTCTCACACATACTCAGTCCTGGTTCTTTCAAAATTGGGTCCTGGTGTCACAATGCCCAGAGGGATGTGCACAGGCCTGTCCAGCTTCTGGAAATGAAGACAGGAAATCAGCAGCAGCGTTCCTGCCACCAGGTGGAGGATGCCTGCAATCCAGCCACAGAACAGAGCATAGCCGAACTCCCAGCGAGGGACAATCTGAGGCACTGTCTCGTCGAAGAATCTCACAAGCGTCAGGTGGGCGACGTAAGAGACCGGGATAAGGCCCAGGATCCCTGTTACCAGGCACAGTGCCCCGCCTATTGCCTTCAGCGCCCTCTTACAGCTAAAGTCATCCAGGTGGTTTTGGCAGCCATTAACCAGGCGGATACCGGGGATGGCCAGCAGCACACCCAACAATCCCACCCCCAGCACCAAGGACATGAGAATCCGGGCCAGTATAATGTCTGGTGGCAGTTCAAACATGCTGTCATAGGGCCGGCACTCCAGCTTATCCGTCGCTTCCTGGCTCACACAGGTCACCCAGAGGCCCATGTTAGTTTCCTCAGTGGGAAGCAGGTCTGTAGACAGTGTGATCCATGAAGGCATCAGGATGGTGGTCAGGGAACAGATCCAGGCCACTATTGCTAAACCAACCCCCAGCAGCTCTAGAGTGCCATTGCTAGAGTCCATGACAGCGATGCTGTAGCTCTCAGAGGGTCCTGGTCTTTACTTTGCTCCTTTCAGGAGGGGGATCTGCTGGGACATCAATGCTAGCAGAGACAGACTTTGCAGTCAGGCCCAGCTGGAAAAGTTATCACACCCTGTCCAGGCAGAGGAAGGCTATGATTGGCCGACTGGAAACAACAGGATTGCTGTGAGGTCACCTGCAGGCAGGATTTTCTTCGAGAGAGGATGTTATCGATGCCTGCATCTCTGACTGTAAAGCATTTGATGTCAATGGCATTGCTCGCTCGGCTTCTCTGCTTTCTTCATCCTTGCCCCTCCTCCCCACAGAATCACCAGTGAAAACTGACACTTTTACACAATCAGGCAAAAAGTTCAGGCTTTCTTCAGCAGATCAACAGAATACAAGAAACAATTTGCACCTGCACACTTACAGAATCAACAGCACTGTGGGTGGAATACACAGTGAGAAAATGAACCTATTTAGGCAAGTCACTTTTCCTAATTCACTGAATTTTCTTTTTTCCTAACACTTATTTTTTTTCAGTTGAGCTTTTTAGTCTTCAAAGGTGTCACCAAATTCCAAACTCTATATCTGGTCAAAAAGAGGATTTGTAGGACACTTGTTTTGGAAATAAAACTGAAATTATTTTGTGTTGAAGATATTCACATTTATTCTATCAAAATATTAATATATCTTTAGTTTCTGTGAAAATGTACAGATAGCTTGAATGGAGTCTGATTGGGTCTAATTTTAGGTTATTTGTGGTGAAGAGAAGACTGATAATATTGAGATTGGTCAATATCTAATTAAACTAAAAATAATAAATACTGAAATATACACTTTTTTGTCCATAAAAAGATGTGAAAAGTTATTTTTTAAAATCAAATTTCAGCCAGTTTTTTTTTTTGGGCCTGATGGTACCTCCTGCTGGTAGTTTGCAGAGACTACACATAAAGAAATGCAGTACATGTTTACATTCCAGGTTCTACTGTAAATAAAAATCTGGGGTCAACCTTTCCTAAAGACTCTTAATGTTGTAGGGTTGTCCTGGGAGACATGCTTTTGTCATGAATATATCCTTGGCAGACCGGGATTTTCAGGAATCAAGAACAGAGGGCTTGATCTTCTAGTGTTCACCCTTTTCATCCTACCTGAGAAGGTCTATGCCAGGGTGCTGGAACTCCTGGAAAGGACAGTCTATCCAACAGTTGAATATTAGGTCGAGGAGGAACAATCAAGTTTTCATTCTGGTCATGGAACACTGAATCACCTCTTTATCATCTTGAAGCTGCACAAGGGTACATGGAAGTTTCCCAAGTGTTTTGTGTACACTAAGAAGTCATTTAACTAGGACATCCTATGGGGATAGCTTCAGGAGCACATACTGTACTGTAATGAGTGAACAAACTCTTGGATGCTACAAATACAGTTTTCATATTTCCATAAAAGGAAGAAAATGGTGACAAAACTTAAACTTATACAAAACAATACTTTCATTATTTCCAAGATTCCTATTCTGTGTTTTTGTTTTTGAACTTACTATCAAACACACAAACATATATTACAGGTTGCAAATACATTTGATGCTACTTGTCATTTCTATATATAGTATCTATCCATCTATCTCTATTTATATATGCCTAAATGTAATTTTACTGTACTACAGTTAATATGGGCAGTTCTTTTCCTCCCCTTTAGATGGTGATACATACTCACCAATAAGCACCAAGCAGATCAGCTTTATGACAAGAATTGCAGTAGTATTAAATTTTGCTTGGCCATTGTGGTCTGAATGTTTGACATCATACAAAATAAAAGACACATCTATCTATCTATCTATCTATCTATCTATCTATCTATCTATCTATCTATCTATCTATCTATCTATCTATCTATCTATCTATCTATCTATCTATCTATCTATCTATCTATCTATCTATCTATCTATCTATCTATCTATCTATCTATCTATCTATCTATCTATCTATCGGTTACAACAACTCTTAATATGCAGGTACCTGCTGACTTTGTATTGGCCCTAATAGATCCACATAAATACACTGGAAATGGTGCATGCATGTGTTTGTGTGCTGTTTGTCTGAAATAGCTGGTGTCTCTTTGTAGTGACTTTAATCCCAACCCAAAATGGAAACACACATACAGCCAGCATATACAGAGTTTGCCAACAGCACCTGAATCTATGACATACTGTGTTGCATTTTTCCCACTGAGAAACTATTTGCTTACAAAAAAGTAAGCATTGCTATATTTCATGCAACTGAATAATGCTTCAGTGTTTTTCAGGGACAAAAAGATGGAGGGAAAAAATGTGGTTAATGGGTAGTCTTTTGTGGTTTTAGGCATTTTCAGGAATGTCCAGGTTTTGCTTTCATAGTCTCTCTGCCATCACATCCCACCAATGTGCATGTCACTGTGTAGCTGTGTCTATGGCTGACCTAGACTGACTAAAGAGTATATTTAATATGAATTGGTGTCCCTTTGTTTTTGCCTGACCAGCTCACCTCAGACACATTATTGTTAGAAGTGAGATTCGTTGATTCCTTTCAACCAAATTTGACAGACTTCTGCTAAATGTATGCAGATACTTAAACTTACAATATATAAACGGCCAGAGTATTTGATTTGTAAAAACAGAGGCAAAGTGTTAAATATCTTGTAATATTAAATTGACATAAATCAATTTTTTAAATACCTGGTTTATTGCTAAGTGTTTGTATTATATAAATGTGCCAACAGAATTAATCAATCATGCTTTTCGAACGGCCAAGATGTTTGTGTTCTGGGGTTGGTGAGCGAACATTTTGTATTTTATTTATTGGTTACTTAACACTAACTTGCAGGTTAGATTGCTAACCTAGCTACCTTTAAAAGGGAAAGCGGTGGGCTGCAGATCACAGATTAGAATTAACTTCTGCAAAAATGATAAATGTAAGCCTAATATTCCATTTCTGTCTCTTTAGCAGTTTACAGACTTTTTCTGCAATGTTTTTCTTCATTGCAAAGAATAACTAAATAAATTACATAGTCCAGATAGTACTTGATTCATTCAAAAAAAAAAAAAAAGATTAAAGCATCACAATTAATTTTAATTAAATTGCATACATTAAGTGCCTTTTGTGTGAGTCCACTGAGTTGATAACTTTCTCTAAACTTTATTTTACGTTCCAAGATGCTGATTCTGTGGATGGGGATCACATCACGAGCTTGCGGCAGCCAATGGGAGGAGAAATTAGAAGTGGTGATTAAAGATGATGGTTGTTAAGGAGAGAGACATGTCTCCCTCCTTCTTATTCCCATCTAGGTCTGGCTCTACTATCAATGGGAGCTTTCACTTTGCTTTTGCATGAAAAAATATGATGGTTGTGTGTGTGTGTGTGTGTGTGTGTGTGTGTGTGTGTGTGTGACAGATAGAGTCCAACAGTCCACTCCAATGCATGAGTGGCTTGGAAAGGTGCCAGCATGCAAAAACCTAGCAACAAGATTTGACTTGGCCTGCTGAGAGAGAGTGAGAAATAGAGAGTGAGAGAGCGAGCGAGCGAGAGATCTGGCATGTGCACAGCATGGGCATATGGATCTTTGTTTGTCCGTTTTGGACCATTTAGTCATTCTGTCACTCCAACTGGACTACTTAGCGAATTGGTGCTACTTGGTTCTGAATCGCACACACACACACACAAACGTATTTGCAAAGACACACATGGGTGAGCCGAGCCTTGACTCTACTGCTTTACAGTCTGTTACTGTTCACATGGCCTGAATGAAATAAAAAACCTTTTCCAATTAATCCTTTTAACCAACATGTGTGATCCCTGGCTCACGCTGATGTGGCCTTCAAGCTAACCGAGTCTATGCCAAGTCAAGTCACTTCATAGCCCCTAGAGCCTTTGCTGACCATCAGCACTGATCAGCTATGAAGGTAGCCAGCTCCAACATTGATTTCCATTTACTTCTGAATCCAGTTAAATATATGTGGGGTTCACTCAAAGGCCTGTTTTTTTGTTTGTTTTTCTTTTGCTTCTTACAGAGTCTGACAATTTCTAGCTGGACTTATAAAAGATTATTTGAAGGTGCAAATATTGTTTGCTGAAATATAAAATACTGTATTTAACCCCTGTGTACTTTTTGCTTTAAAAAATAACCCTCAAAATCCATACCTCTAATTCAAACTTTTTCCTTGCTGACAACCCAGTTTGGTGAGCAGCGGTTTTGTCTTGGTCTGTCTTCCATGGATGCCATTTTTGCAATGTCTCTTTCCTATTGTTTAATCATGAGCACTGATCAAGACGAGTGAGGCCACCAGTTCTTTAGATGTTCTTTTGGACCTTCTGGATGACTCATTGATGCACTCTTGGAATAATTTTGGTTGGCTGGCCAAAAAATAAATGGTTCTTGCTGTGGTTCACTGGAGTTCCAAAGTCTTAGAAATGGCTTTCAAACCCTTTCCAGACTGATAGATGACTTTGTTTCTCAGCTCTTTCCTAAGGTTGTGGCATGTTGTGTTGCTTTTTGGGATGTTTATTTGTCAGACAGATTGTACTATTAAGACATTTCTTGTTGAATCAAGCAACCACTTTATGTGGCAGTAAACATGCGCTTTCCAAAAAAGAAAAAAAAAAGGTTAATTGCAGTTAATTCATGATTTAACTACTTATTTGATTGCTTTTTTGCACAAGGCCAGGTAGGTTTGGTTAACTTTTTTTTTATCTCATTGAATTAAATCATCATTTAAAAACTGCATTTTGTACTTATTCAGACTAACTAAAATTTGTTGATGACTTTAAACATTTAAGTGGGTCAAATATGCTTCACTGCACTGCAGGTCCATTTTTGCACCATCCAGTAAGTATAAATAATACCTGTGAGCTAAAATTCCATACTTTAGACTGCTCTAAACAAGAGGGCTGTTGAAAACATTGCGCACTCACCTTGCTGTTTATGAGGGAGGCCAATCAGAAAAAAACTGGCTCAAAATTAGGGGAAGGAAGCTAAATTGGTTTCTTTCAGTCAATGGATGAACACAGCAGTCGTCCAATAACCAGTGCAAGGCAAGTAAGGATTATTTGACTGATAAATTGAAAAAATGCTACCTGAGCAGAGTCCAAAGAATAAAAATAATAAGCTGAAAAAGAGCATACCTTTTTCGTTTTTCTCACTGTCATTTTGTAGCTGTACTCAGGCAGCTCCATGCATGCTGATGTTCAAACTGAGTGTTACCATTTGGAAAAACTTTACTTCATTAGACATTTTTGGATAACACTTTACACAAACTATGGGTTTAAAGCATAAATCTTAGAAAGATAGATAGCTCAGTCACAGGACTCAGTTTATACTCAAAGTAATGACCTAAAAATCTTAAACATATCTTAAAGATATCTTTAATTCCCAAATTTGACAACTTAATAAGTGTCCTTCCATGTACTGTAAGGGTGAACAATACAACACTCACTCCCTACCATTTGAACATACTTTTTCCCCATTATCTGAACTGTTCCCAGCAGGGCTGCTGCCTGGTTTATCCCAGCAGTAAGAACCCTTTTAAACTTAATGTATTTTTTAAAACAACCTGCTTATACCACTGTCCCATCTCCTGCACAGATCCAGGTTTGAAAAAGTTAAGAGAACTCGTTGGTGTATCATTTTGTCAACATGGCAGCATGTCAAACAGTCCCCCAGGGTTCCTAGCAGCTTCAAACCTCTGCTAGAATTAAACCATTTTTAAATTAGCCCCGTACAGAAATATTCTAAATCTGTCATGCTTTAACGTGGTGTCACATTTCCTCAGATTACCATCATTACAGTAATTAATGCTTTAATTTCTGAGTATGTTTTGAAATGAAACCCAAAGTGCCACGATTTTAATGTAATATGGGACTAATGTGGTGTGGAACATTTGGTAATCTGGCTCCCATATGCCTCGGATCTGCCGAATGGGTTTTATCAGCTGTAATACGGTTCAAACACTGAGCTGCAGTTAGTTCGAAGGAAAATAGGCTGCAGAAATAAACTTTCTGTTCAAGTCCTGAGACATTTTTAGCACATGCAAAGTGCAGAACGAAAGGAAAGTTGTGAAGATGAAATTGAATGATGCAGATTTTACAGCACAAGTAAAGTAACTAATTTATTTCAGTTTTTTAACTGGCTTCTGTTTTGTTCGGTTTATAGGCTTGTGACTAATTTTACAGCACAAAGGGAAAATGGAAGAGAAATAATGGAATATGCAGATTTCATAACCTGTGATTTCTTTTGTCCCCAAATAAACTGACCGACCTTTGAGTGAATAAAATGAATAAGCTCTTTTCTTGTCACCCACAGATGAATCACTAACTAGGTTACAGGTTCCCATAAATTACTTAATGGGCTACACTTCCAGCTCCACATGGCCTTTCTCTGGCCTTACACACAGTATCTAATATATCTAGTTCATTCAAATGCTTTTACGCATAATGAATATTGCCAGCTGTGAGGCTAGTATTGAAATATACTATTAATAATCCCGAACACATGAATAACACTCTTTCTCATTCCATAGTGTAAATCTAATCTTTTGTCTGTGGTGGTTTATACCTTGTTGTGAAGCTTTGCTGGGCTCTGATCCGCTCCTGTCGCTGTTATTCTCTACACCAACCACTTAGCACTTCTCCCATGGGTTCCACATCTGACTCAATTCCCCTGTGATTGGTTTATGGCAACCATATCCCAGACCTGATTAAACACTATGGATGCATTTACAGTAGTCCTGAGATGGAGAATTACTGCTCTCCTGTGGAACTGATCGAAAATATCACCAACAATATAGATAAAAGACAATGTATAGTTAGTGTATTCATTGACCTAAAAAAAGCTTTTGACACAATTAATCATGACATATTACTTGATAAACTGGAGTACTACGGCATTAGAGGAGTGGTGTTAGAATGGGTAAAGAGTTATTTGAGAGACAGGCAGCAATTTGTGAAAATTGGGGAATATCAATCAGAGTGTATGGACATTGTTTGTGGAGTTCCGCAGGGGTCAGTATTGGGACCAAAGCTGTTTATCCTCTATATCAATGATATATGTAGAACATCAGATATACTACAGTTTATTCTATTTGCAGATGATACAAATATTTTTTGTGCTGGAGAGAATTTACAGCAGCTTTTGAAAATTGTCACACAAGAAATGATTAAACTGAAAACATGGTTTGATAGAAATAAGCTATCATTAAATTTGGAAAAAACTACATTTATGTTATTCGGAAATTGTAAAAAAGATGCAGGAGCAAAATTATTAGTAAACAATGTTGAAATAGAGCAAGTTTCGGATACAAAATTTCTGGGTGTGATAATAGATAACAAAATCTGCTGGAAACCTCACATAAAGCATATACAAGCCAAACTGTCAAGAAGCATCTCCGTACTGAGTAAAGTTAAATATTTTTTGCCTTCCAAATCACTCCGGGTACTTTATTGTTCACTTATATTGCCATATTTGGAATACTGTGTGGAAATTTGGGGAAACACATATAAAACTGCACTTCAACCAATATGTAAAATTAAAAAAAAAGCAATCAGGATGATTAATAAAGCAGGATTTAGAGACCATACTAACATCATGTTTTTGAAATTAAAAATACTGAAGTTTATGGATCTTATAAAATATAAAACTGCAAAAATTATGTACAAGGCCAGATACAATATGTTACCAGGAAATATACAGAGGATGTTCTATGACAGAGAAGGAGACTATGAATTGAGGGGGAAATTGAATCTAAGGATTCTTAAAGCAAGGTTAAAACCTTTTGTGTCACTATTTATGGGGTAAAACTGTGGAATAGTTTTACTATAGATCTACAGCAATGCTCAGGAATTAGTAAGTTCATGAAAATACTTCGAAAACTGATTTTGGAAGAATATGATACCGATAAAGATGATCACCCATTGTATGTATAAAAATATCAAATTATATCCAAATTATATCAATCACGGTAGCCATGTTTATATAGGTTCTCCTCGTGTATTGTGTGGAGTATGTGATGATGGGAATTAGGTGAATTATGTGGGATCAATAAGATGTTGAGCAGGGGTAGGAATTAATAAGTATGTTCATACTTCTTCCTACTCCTTTTCAGACCAAACATTGTTACATTATGTCAGACGATTTTGTTTTATTTCATTATATATTTTTTGTTTATCTGAACACATACGTGTGTGTGCTTATATCTACATATATATTCGTATCTGTAAATGAAAATATATGTAGTGTGTATATATTGTTTTTTTGTTTTATATGTCTGAAACAAATAAAGATACAATACAATACAATACAATACAATACACAGGATGGAAGCAATTTGTATTTAATAATACACTATATTGCGAAGGAAACAGAGCATCAATACTTTACTAAATATTAATACTACTTTACATAATCATTGCCAAATTATAAAACGACTACTTCACAGACTATGGATATCTGTCAGGGCAAGCAAGACTAGCAGTGCTTGCCCAAAGAAATTTAAAAACAGACATCGGTTAAAACATGTAAAATAAAAGGAATTTCCCTTCCTTCAGCTCAAACAACACTCTCAAGTTATCTGTATTCATCCTGTGAGTTATTGCCTCTCTAACCAGCTCCCAGTTTGAATGTGGGCAACCTTTTAGGATCAGCCTTAAAACTTTGCTTTTTGATAAAGCTTATAGTTAGGGCTGAATCAGCTGACCCCGAACCCTGCATAGTTACGCTATCATAGGTCTAGAGTCTCTTTATCGAGCATTTCTATTTGACTCACCTCTATTCATTCACTTCTGTATTTATACACTACATTTAGTCATCAGTTATTATTCATCTGTGACTCTCTCCCACAGCGTGTCTTTTTTGTCTTGTCTTCTTCCCCTTACCCCCAGTTAGACATGGTTGATGGTCGCCCCTTCCTAAGCGTGGTTCTAACCTGCAGGTTTCTTCCTGTTAAAAGGGAGCTGTTCCTTCCCACTTTCACCAAGTTGTTGTTCAGAAGAGGTTGTCTGGTTGTTGATTTTTGAGAGGATTAGATTTTTTAGATTAGAGGATATTTTTAAACATTTTTTTTATTGTTAGTAAACCAGTGATTTTTGATAGAGACTCATGAGTGACTGCTGTGCTAGACAGACTATCCCTATCAGCTTTCACTGATCTGTGGTCAGTTTTGAGCTGCACATTTTTGTGCTAATTTGCAGATATGTTTTTAAAACCAAAATACTATGATTTATTATCTTAGCAGATGGATTTTTCATGTGCTAAGTACTTTGGCCAACACGTGTTGTAAAGAGTTGATAACTCTGTAGTAGGTTAGCAATGGATGCCAGTACAGAGATCATTTAGATGATGAAAATGGGCCATCAATACTTTAAAAATCATTTGGTGGGTTACATCACCGTAAATCATCAATAACAGGCTTCAATTATATATGAATATATTTTAATATACTTTTAAAATCAAGATGTACAGTACTGTGCAAAGGGTTCTATATTTCTATACATTTTCTTTCTAAGGAGGATGTGCTTACTGCCATCTATAAATCATGGTAGAGTCTCTGTCAAGGTTTGGAGCTGCATTTTAGTCGCTTGTATTAAAGATCTTGTGCAAATGGAATTATGAACCCAGAAGAATATTACCAGATTTCGATCCATTTGGCAGCATAGCAGTGATCACAAACACTCTGTCAGCACAGTAAAAGCATAGCTGGATAGAATAACACACAGTGGAAGATGATCAGTCATGGATTGGCCTCCCCAGAGTTCAGTCCTCAGCATTATTTAAGCAGTGTTGGGTCATCTTGATAAAGAACAGAACAAAAGGCAGTCATCACCCAAAGAAGAGCTTTAAATGTATTTCAAGAAACCTGAAGAATGATTCATAAGAACTACTTAAAGATAATACAAGATAATACAAGAAAACTGCCTTAGAGAGTTTGGGTTGTGTTGAAGAATAAAGTGGTGATACCAAATATTGACTTCCAAGCTTGTCTTTGCCTTATACACTGTATTTCCATTTATTTTTGCACATGTTTTGATAAATCACTGCACCTATTTTTCATTTTTCTACCAAAATATGAATAGTACTGTATTCAATTTTCTGGAGCTCATACAGACATATTTTCTATTTGTTTTCTTGGGATTTTTAGGCATACAGTAACCTCACAGGTTGACAACAAAACACATCTGACTGTAAGTTTTGATATCTCCAGTAATGACAATACTGATGGGGATTCCTCTGTATTTTATTGTTGTTGCTAGTGCTGCAGAGAGAGCATTGGGATTTTTTCTCTCTCAATGTAGCCTGTATTTATCATTACTGTTATAGCTCCACTCTTATCTTTGCAAAATGTTATAGAACATAGTATGGAAATAGGAACAGATATGAAAGTGGAAGATTTGATTTTCCTGGTTCATAGTTACATTGTTATTTCTTCTGTGTTTATTGTTCAGTGTACTATGTTGATAGTGGTTGATAGGCTACGAGGAAAAACGCAAAGTGATATGATGTGGGGCAACACTTTTGTCTTTTGAACATTGCCTACTGTAATATAATTTAGAATCACTAGAGGGTCAAAGGTTATCTACTGTAGATTTTTATTTTATGAATGTTCTACTGGTGTGTTAATTACTATATAGCACAATCATATACAAAATAAAAGATGGCTGTAGCTACTGTTATGTCACCCACTGGATTCTGAAATTCTACCTTGAAGCCACGAGATGAGTATTTTTGCCATCACCATCTTGGCTAAAAAATGCAAACAGATGGGATGCAGGACAGGTCATACTGTAAAACCGTATGCTCATTGGCTAAAGATGTGATTTACTCTCACACCCCTTCATTTTGAAATGTGGTATGACCATGAGCTACAAATCTGACTTAATTTTCATTCATTGTGACCCAACACGAGTCAGTGAGCCTATAAATCAGGCAGGAAAGTGTTTACAGAAATCAACTTTTCCCATAGACTTCTACAGGACAAGGACTACAGCTATCGCCATCTAGTGGACTTCAGATAAAATGCAGATTTAGGACACTCCTTTTTTGGGTTATTTTTTCTGACGGGAAGATACGTGCATGTTTTACATTGTCTATGAGTGCAGTGCTCTGTTAAGGCGTCTATTATTAAAGTATTATATAATAGCAGAAATAATAACAATGTGAAACACACTGACAGATGACAGGGTACATGCTGTGCATACAGTGAAATACTGTTTGTGTGGGTTTGCGTTAGTTCCATTGTTCTGACAAACCATCCTACTTTGGTAAAACGTCCTACCATAAGTAGTTTATGCACATTTCTGCTGGAACAGAGTAATTCCAGCACAAATGTAAGTAGGTATGACGGTTTGCCACTTAACTTTGCCCATCAGAGTATGCTTCCAGCTCATATTCATAAAGCCAGGACAGTTTGGCACTTCATTTTACCCGTTAAAGTATGCTTGTAGGTAACATGCACAAAGGTAGCATGATTTGCCCATTAATTTTAGCCGTTAAAGTATGCTTCTAGCTCATATTAACAAAGGCAGAATGTGCATGCGCAGAACGCAGAACAGGTAGGATGGTTTGCCAGGTAGGATGGATTCCCAGAACACCGTACAGCAGGTGTGAGCAGTAACTCAACCTGTTAACAAGATCTAACACACACACACACACACACACACACACACACACACACACACACACACACTTCGCAGTGACTTCAATAAACAACTATTTACACCCACAAGGAATTTCCATTACTTCAGCGACAGAGAGTTGGTCGGTGTGTGTGTGTGTGTGTGTGTGTGTGTGTGTGTGTGTGTGTGTGTGTGTGAGAGAGAGAGAGAGAGAGAGAGAGAGAGAGAGAGAGAGAGAGAGAGAGAGAAAGAGCAAGTGACAGAGAGAGGTGGTAGTGGTGGTGATGAGGGGTCCCTTTCTACTAGCTTTGAGATTACTGCTCATCATTGCTGAAATAGTCAGCTTAAATGGAATTGATCTGTATGTGTACACACGTGGGCTCGTGTTCAGTAACATGTTTCCAGTTCGAGTTTTTTGCCTCCAAATGAAAATAACATAAGTGGCAGCTGAAACTAATAACAACCATCGTGTACTTAATGTATGATTATTAATTTTTAAAACATTTTTATATTAAAATCAAATCACTTCCTTTCTTTCTGATTTGATTTTAAACATTGCTTTTCCTTCTAGCCAACCTGAAATCCTTCACCGTGGCGAATGACTCCTGGCTCGTAACTATTGTGAGCACACCGCATTAAACCCTCACAACGCGAACTCATCAAATGAACGATCGATCTAAGCAAGAGGAAACTAGGAGACTGCCAGTGTGTATAAAACTCAGAAATGAAAGGACATGAGGTCGCATTACTTGGATTTCAGCACTGAAGATTTCAGCCGATGCAATATTCTGCTGGGCAATTAGTGCTGAAGATGAGAGAACATTATATTGCTTTGCTGATAGTTGTTATCTATTAAGGTGGAATTCTGAAAGTTGCTGTTTCAGATGGTGTTACATTGAAATCAAAGGCGCTTTGTGAAAGATTGATTCAGAGAAGTTTCATAACCTTGACAAGTACATTTTCAAGAGACTCCTATGGGCCTGAGACTGTCTGTCACAAGCGCTGAATACCTAGGGTTAGATTTCAGCCGCCTGGCCTTACTCTGACAGGGCCTGTGGACAACCTTGAGATAAGCACATTTATTTTATAGCATAGGGTGAAACTGACTTATGGTGCCTTCCTTTTTTGTCAACCAGTCGCTAGAAAACTCAAACCATTCTGAGTGAATGTTTTTAGCAAAAATGGTATGTGTAACCAACACATGATGCTGGTGTCCCGGGACTTACATAGATGAACCTCACTTATGCCCTGGCTGGTTCTTGTGTTAGACAAAAGCCTGCACATACTACTCTACTGCTGCTGTAAATACTCACATATTATTTTCAAGACTCAAAAAATTATTAAATAATAAAATTAAGACAGAATTTCTTTGTGCTATTCACAAAAAAAAGCCCTGCCTAATATTCCTCGGGGCCCAAGAACAGCTCTGATGCACCAAGAGATGTACCCAACAAAATCTCTGGAGGTGTATAAGGCAACATTGTGGAATACTGTAAACTCAGAGATTAGGCCTTGTTTGCATTGGGTTTGTTTTCCAACACATCCAGTGGATGCTGGATCAAAATTTGGGTCCAAGTCAACACTTTCTGAAACTCTTAAACAGTGTTTTGGAGTTTGGCAGAGCACTTTATGCCCCTGCAACAGTGTTTAAGTAGGTGTTATGTGAGAAATTAACGACTACAGAGATGCATGGAATGTCACTTTCCATTGTTTTTCTACCTTTATGTCTTAGCATGTATCTGGACATGCACGAAACATTGTTCAGACCAGAGGCCTGTACTACAAAGAAGGATTATCCAGGTAATTGTGGTGTTAGTGCTGGGTTTTCAGTTTTACGGAGGCAGTTACTTCTTACCAGGGTACATCACCATAGTAACTTATGCTGCAGGACTAACCTGCTGCAGAGCAAGTTATGTTCCAGATTATTAGCAGGAATACTTTCACCAACCACTGACCAATCAGTTCTTGGGAAAAATGTGTCCCCTTCCTGAAAGATCCTTCAGACCTCTGTGTGCAAAGAGCCAAAAGGTCCTAAGTTTTTTTTTTATAACATCTAAAGTCTTTTGATGAGCACCTGTAAGGAATCTAGGTTCCTAGATGAAGAGGGGAAAGCTCGTTCTCTTGTCACAAGAGGTCGTCACAGTAGGCTGATATTAAAAAGAAGCAACAAAACAAAACTACAACTATCTTATGCACAGACACACATGAAAATTTAATGGAGTAATAATTGTAATTCATTAGATTATCCTGTGTTTTAATGACAGAATGTTCATATTCTGTTAACTTACAATTTTGCCAACATTTCTCTTTAAATAGGCTTTATTCATATATTCCTATTTATTCTATTAATGAACTCGGTCTTACTGAGCCATCTGAAAGTGTTTAAAACACACATACATTCTTACTGTGTGTGTTTCAGTACTTAACTACTGTAGACTACTTTTCCCATGACAAGGATGAGATATAGTTTTTCTTCCCTTGTAAGACTAGCTGCTCTGCTGTTAGTAGACTTATCCATGGTTGTGACCTGTCAAATCCTGCCAATGCCACCCTTTTCAGGAGAACTTGTTTGCAGCCAAACCAATGACGGACATTTCCGTCAAACCTAAAATGGAAAATTCCGTATTTTCCATAAATTTTGGAGTTATTGCACAGACAATTCCGTAAACCCTATAACAGATATTTCCGTAGATTTACCTGACTTTTTCTTTACCATTTACGGACAGTTCCATCAAACCTAAAATGGAATATTCCGTATTATTTAAGTACTCAATCCATACCATTTACGGACACTTCAGTCATCCTAAAATGTTTAATTCTGTACCATTCTCTATACCGTTTACCATCAATAAAGCACAAATGTAGAATCACAGCAATTATTTATTTCCTTTAACAGCTGCCAGTGCTTTAAAGTGATTTCACTTTTTGTGGTGAATGATTTGCAATATTTACATTACAACCATTAAAACATTCAGAACATCACCTTCACATTCAGATAAATTTTACATACATAAACCAGCTGTTCTCTCAAAGAAGTACAGCCATGTCCTTTAACAGGGAGATGCCAAATCTAGCAACTTTTTAGCATCCACAGGCTGACAGGCATTAATAACAAATTAATTTGTTAAATACAATGACAAAATAAGACAATAAAACTGCCAGCATTGCTGTTGCTGTCTCACCTGTCAGTGCAAAATGAGGAGCCCCCTCCAGGAGGATGCAGAAACCTACACCTCCAACTCCACATATCACACCGACAGGCAGAGCTCTGCAACCAGTGGCTGACCTTTCTACAAAAAACAAATAGAACATTAGAAGTATTACATTATACAACTTTTCTATAAAACATCAGTGCAGCAATAACAACCATGACCTTAGAAGGATGACTGTGCAACATGCCATAAAGAGATTTTTAAAACTCTTAAAACAACTTAAAACTAAAAAAAAATTAAAACTTGCACCTCCAACTCCACAATGACAGGAAAAGCTTAACTGGAATGACAAATATCGCCCACCTTCCCTCCCCCGTAACATGGGGGATTTGAAACTGCAGCATGTGTGTTGTGGGCATCTAGTTAAAACATCTGAACTCACCTAATACTGTAAAAATCTGTATTTCTACTCCCAAGCCCCATGTTTTTGGATTCGCCTTGTGTGTGTGTGTGTGTGTGTGTGTGTGTGTGTGTGTGTGTGTGTGTGTGTGTGTGTGTGTGTGTGTGTGTACATTCAGTCCAAAAAGGTATTTTCTGAGCTCTGAGAACAACTCAAATGGCCCATTCAGATTCCTTCTGCTTGCATTCAAATTCCTTCAGCTGAGAAACCAGCTTGCACACCTGTGGAGGAATGAAGTGCCGTTTCTTCCCCTTCTTCTCTGCCTTGGAGCCTCGCTCAGGATTGACCCCAAAGAAAACTCTGAGGAAAAAAAACAAAACAATAGTGATATGCAGACAAAGTTTGCACATGTAGTGTGGCTTGACAGGAGTGGAGCAGTTCAATAAAATCCTACATTTGTTTTCTTCAATATGCCCCTATGTGTGAACCTCTCTATCATTCTAGTTGACCATCTGTCTAGAACCCAATGTTGTTGTGGTGCTGGTGCCAGTGGCTAAGCTTATCTCTTCCTTTGTCTTTTCAAGACACATGCATTCACACTGCGCATATACAGAAATGTTTGCAAGGGTGAGAAGTCTGCTTATCACCAACACATGACAGCATGCATCCTCAATGTGTATGCAGGGATATTATAAATGCACAGAACACAGAAGGGGATAGAAAACACAGTTGACATTGTCCTATCAAAAGGTGTAACAGCACATTTGAACACGGACTGTCCTGGGGGTTATTCAAACATGGAGTGGAGAAACTGTGACATTCAGTGCACGTTACACATCAGTACAAGTATTAACATTTGGGCATGAATCCACTATGTAGTATTTTTTAAATTAATATGTTTAGTCTTTCCTTCGGGGGGGGGGGGGGGGGGGGGGTCCCTGGAACAACATATTTTGAGTTTGGGGTCTGCAGCCAAATAAATTTCAGTTTGTGTGTCTTTGACATGAAAAGGTTTGCCCACCACTGACATAACCTGGTCTCAGGTGCTAATGGTTTTAAAGAGATAGCTCAAACGAATTTTGTGTGAACAAACCATTCTGAGAAAAATATGTTTTTGCTCCATTTCCCAACTAGAATCATGTTATGTTTGTTTTGTTATTGATTGACTTAGGACACTATTTAAAGCAAAAAGCCTGTTACCTGCCCTTTAAAAAGATATGACACATTTATTCCAACAATAGTCTTCAACAGGGAGCTACAAAATCTCTGAACAAATCCATATTCAGGGGGATCATAAGCCAATAACAGCTGATCTAAAAGCTCACAGCATGTGACGACACATTTTGAGCTTGTACATCTCAGACAAACGGGTTTAGTGTAGATTGACAAAAAGCAGGTCAGGTGCAGAAAGGCACGGCAAAGTCACATTTACAAAGTATTTCCAAACAATGAGTGCTTACCTTTGCATGAATTCGAGAGTAAAAGCCATCTCCGGTGGGTATTGGACGTTGCAGACATAAAACATGGAGAAGACGTAGCTCAAGGCCACAATGGGAGAGGTGATGTGGTCATTGACAAGTAACCCATCAACAGCAATCTTGAATTGCTGGTCACCTTAAACACAGATAAAAACCATGTACCATTTACAAAAAAAAAAAAAATCCTATATTTTAAGGCAAGCAAAACATTTCTTTAATAAATATGACACAACAACAGCTTATAACAACTGCTAACAACAGCTTGCTGGGATACAAAAAAAGATTAACTACAAACCTCTGATTAGGATGCACACATTCCCAGATCTCTGATGTTGAACTTCTACAACTGTGCCATCAGCAGCGTTCTGACGTATGGATTTCTAGTGTGGTTCCCCAGCTGCACCAAGGCCGATCAGCAAGCACTCCAGCGGGTGGTGAAAGAAGCTGGCAGAATTATTGGAACAAGTCTGCCAGAGATCAGTAATATCTTCCCCACTCGCTGTCTGAGGAGGGTGCACAGTATCCTGCGGGACCAACATCACCCTGCGCGCCACCTTTTCCATCTGCTGCCCTCAGGGAGAAGGTACAGGTCTATACAGGCCAGAACATCCAGACTGGCCAACAGCCTGTATCCACAGGCTGTGAGGCTCCTGAACTCTCTGCCCCCCTCTCACAGACAATAACCATATCCAACTTCTTAATAGCAATGAACTGGTCTGCATTGGTGCATCATATCTTTATTCTCTTCCCCCTCCTGCCCCCCCCCCCCCCCCCCCTCTTTCTTAAATAGATAACTATCATATCTGATATCATATCTCACAGTACAATAATATTGAATGGGTTGCATTGTTGTATTTTGTCATGTTTCTCAGGTCTTTGTCTGAATTTCTACGAACATTATTGCTAAGGATTGTCTTATTGCATTGGAGTCACACTGGGTTAAATATGTACACTTGGGTTTTAAGGGGTATTTATTATTTTCTTCTTTTTTTTGGGTTGTATGGAAGCCCCAAACGCAATTTCATTGTTCTTGACAATGACAATAAATAAATAAATACTAAATGGGGTCACTGGGAGTTCGACTTCAGGATCTGCAGAGATCTGTTTTGGTGACAGACATGATACATGAATTAATGTTTCCAGTGCACACAAACCTGCTGGCAAATTGACTATCTGCTAGTGTCTTCATCAGACAGAGGTAGCCATTATGCACAAACATTAATGTAAATAGTTTATAGATAGAGAGTTTATAGAGAATATCAGCAGCACAATTAGGGGAATCTATACTTCCTACTGTGGTTGGTTACTTGGTTCACCACTGGATGCAAATAATTATCTTGCACACAGTTTAAAATCTACAACATCTACCTCTTTTTTGTGGAAGAGTTTATAAGAGTCTTCCTTGAAGTATTTTGAAATGCCACAGATGAGCTGTATTGGACCTTCGCCCATCTTCATCCCTTTGGAGTCAAGGAAGTCATTGATCCCCTTTTCTTTTTTGGAAAGTTCCTGTTCAAGGTTCAAGGTGTTAATTTTGTACAAGTACATAAGACTAACACTCATTTTCGTTTGGAGCTATGGAGAGAATTTTGAAAAAAATAAAAATAAAAATGAATTATTTCATTTTCATTTGCAACCTGTTCTGTTTTGATCTCAAATGTCCTGCTTTTTTGGTTGTCACTTCCTGATTTTTGGTCTCAAATCTATTCCATTTGATTGTTCATCCAAGTTATTCTATTTGATTGGTTGCCAGTTTATCTTTTTTGGTCTCAACTCTCTTTTTGGTTGCAAATCTTTTTCTGATTGATTAATAAAGACAAAATTCTCTCCATATGGAGCAGCACAGCACAATCATAATAATAACAATAACAACACACCTGTGCCAGCTTGTTTTGTACAGAGAAGCCAAGGAGTTTAGATGCATGATCAAACAGGTGAGGAACTTCAAACAGGAACGGCCACTCGTCCTTTACAACGGCAATAGTGGTATCATCATCGTTGAGGATTTCACGCTGAATGGGATATGTTTCAGTCATCAATTTTCGAACAGATGACTCCTAAAGATATGAGGCAGTTAGACAAACAGTCAAACAGTTAGTCAAACTAACCAATTAAAATAATAAAACGGGGTATCAATTTCAATTGACTATGGGCATAGTGATCTACAGACGATCTACAATTTCACAATGTGTCCTAAATTGTACTTGGACCCAGACCTTATCGCATTACTCCTGCTATATACTATTGCTGTGTGAATGGTTGTATGTCTAGATGGTGGACTGTAGGAACCGAATTGCCCTTCGAGGATTAATAAAGCTTTCTGTATCTGTAATGGATGATTGCAGACCCACCTGAAGATCCTGGGTTTGAAAGGCACGTTTCAACTCATCTCGTTTAGACAGCAGGTCTTCTCTACACACGGCCCCCTCAATGATTGGATCCCACGCCACACATCCATACAGATCTGAATTCCTGGGCCTTTTCTTTGTTGAATTTTCACCCCCTGCTTGCCTCTTCAGTGAGCTTTGTGGCCTCTTCATATTTTCAATTCTGTGTTCCAGCTGACGAAAGAGAGTTTCAGAACCATCTTTTGCAAAAGGTTTGTTTCCAAACGGCTCTGTCAGCTTGAAGGAGGCAGGATATTGTCCTACAATCATACTGGCGAGTTCCCTCAGCTTTTGTCTACCAGGTCTTCCTGGGTGTTTATGGAGGTAATCTTCAGCGACGATCCGAACCATCTCTCGTCTGTCTTTCCCCATTATGTACTTTTTTTCACGCAACTCATCCATGACTTTTGAGGGAAATTTGTGCCATGGTACAGAATATGTGTCTTGGGATGGGGAGTCGGCTGTCTCAGGTGGTGTTGAGGGCAGCTGAAACCTCTGTGGTTCAGGTGTTGATGAGGGGCCAGGCCGGGTGAACTGCGGTGGAGTTTGTGAATCTATGGATGACATGACAAACATCTCCATAAATTAAACACATCACAATTGTTGCAAATCAATTAATACATTGGTCCTCAATGTCCAGTTTGGGTCAACCAGGAATACAAATGGACCTAATTATGAAAACCAATTATAGAGTAATTATTGCCATGTACAGCTGATGGCAACTTTTTTTTACATTTTTGGAATAAACCTTTGTAGTTTCAGAAAACTTGCATTAAAACAGAGGGGCAAAAACTCACCTGCTTCCAATGCTTTGACAGCTCTGACGAATCTTTTGCACTGAATGAATGGCAGAGTGTCTTTAATGTCCTCCGGGTCCACAAGGCTCAGGTCATCTACAGAGAGAACTCCTAATTCCTCCAGTTTAGCCATGAGTGTATCCATCTGATCGCTACTTAGCGATGGCATTGCTTTCTTGACATAGTTTTTCACAAGTTCCATGTTGGTGTGTGTTTAAGAGGAATGAGCCACCGAGTACCTCTCTGGTAAGAATAAAGTGGATGATAATCATCAAGTTTGTTCAAATCATGGCAACTGAACAGGTCAGAAGCATTTTCATCAAGTTCATAGAGTCCAAGATCAGGTATCCAGCTGGCAGTTTTCCCTCGAAGCAAAAGTAGGACAGTAGTTTCATTTTTTACAAAAATGCTTGCTATTTGTCCTAACTGCAGTAGTCCTTTTGCGTAGCTCAGCATTCCATTTGCATATGTAGTGCCTTTAACCTGCACACTCTCTGTGACAACTGAGTTACTTGAGTTCAAATCAAATTCTCCAACCACTGTCTTTATGTTCTGGTCATAGAGCTCTGGATAGAACCGTGTTGAGTCTGAGACATGAACCTGGGAACGAAACAAGGTACCACAAGACTGATAAGCCTGAAGCAACTGGTGCCGTTCAGCCAGAGACTTGGTTACATTTATGAAGTTCTTACTTGCCCTAATGCACCTTTTAAAATAAGAATGTAATGCCTTGTGCATAGGGCTCTGCTCGTATATACTATTCCCAAGAGATGTTACAGTCTCCCTTGGAACACCATACTGCCCCAGTTCACAGGCTAGTGCATCCACAGTATATTCCTGTTGAATATCACTTATAGTTCTCATTTCATTTGCTATTTCTGTTATTGTGGAGGCTGGAACCAAATATTTTGCCTGTAAACCCAAGTAAAACTGAGCAAGACTCTCTGTGAAGTTGTCTTTCACTTGATCACTGCAGAAATTATCACTTTGTTCTGCATCAATGTTAAAACTTTCAGGTTCTTCAGGTTCTACATGTGATCCTTCACCTTGGAAAGACCGTTCTCTTGGTTCACATATATGAACTGGGGCTATCTTGGTAACATCCCACCCTTTATGGTATCTGGAAATATGCGTTAAAAAGGATGACTTTACATTGAATGTCTTAGAACATCCATCAAAGGGACACGTTACAGTCAAACCCTCATCTATGTGACCACTCAAATGACACTTTAAAGTTTTAAGATCATCATATTCACTGCTGCAAAAATTAAACAAGCACCTTAACTGTACAGACACATTACGGTTCCATGTTTGTGTGCTCCTTCTGTCTACATGAGCTCGTGACATATGCACAGCAAGGCTACTGTATGTGTTAAACTTCCTTCTGCAATCCCTATGGCCACATAAAAAAGATACATTATTATTATTTCTGTGTGTTCGGCAGTGTTTCAAGTAATCAGTCGAAGACCGAGCGTTAAAGCCACAAATGTTACAAGTCAACATTTTTAAGAGATTGAATTTGCCAATTGACGGATAGCCAGAATCAGAACAGAATCAATATGAAAACAATAAATTTATATCAGCACAGTGAAGCATATTCACTTTTCAGGTACCTTCAAATAAGTAATCTGTGTTGGGCTGCATGGGCCACTCTCTTTGGGCTGCAATGTTTTCTGCAATGAAATCTGATTCTACTTAACTATCACCCCTTTTAATTATTACCATGTTCAGTTGGATGCTAACGTAACACAGCGAGCTATAACAATACACACATGTGGCTAATTTACACACATACACACACCCACACACACAAGCGCGCGCATCCAACTTATAGGCTAACGTTAACTTTAGTTGGGCAAACCACGCTTCAAAATAACGCAAAACCCACACATTCAAATGTTACCATGAAACACACACGGCTACCAACTGACTATCGAGACCAAATTTCATGTAAGAGGGAGGGAAAAAATGGTTTTTGACGTACTTACGAAGCGCAGGCGGCTGGCTAATGCTAATGCAGCTAGCAGCAAACGTCCACTCACATACACACCACTACCAACTGCCTATCGAGACCAATTTAATGTACGAGGGGGAACAAGGTGGCACTCCATTCTCATTCTCATTCCACACAACCAACCTGTTTCCAACTTTCCTTGTGACTTGCAGAAATTTAGGTAGGCACTGACCGCACTGAAAGTAATGGCGTCGGAATATTCTGGCTGGGGGAGAAAATTCTGCCTTGCGCAACAGCAAACTTTCCGTATTTCGCAAAACGGAGCGAATCCGTAGCAAATCCACGGTAAAGGGACCCCTAAATTTACGGATTTTTTTAACAGTGCGGGTTAACTTATCAAACTGATAACAGCCATCTTGTGACTGCTTAGCTTGACTGTCAATGTTAGATCAAGAGAAAGCAGATAAGAAAAAGATATTGTGGGTATGTGGTTTGTAGTACAGGAGCCAGGCCAGCCTTCTTTCGTCACTCCATGGTCCAGTTCTGTCAATAGTCTTCCATTTGAAGGTGTTTTTGGTGGTGGATAGTTGTCAGCATGCGAGCTCTGACACCTTGATCTCATACCCACTATTAAGATTTTCAGTAATGTAATGTAGCTCTTGTATGAGACCATGCAGGACAGTCAACTCTCCCTTCATTCATAATAAATGAACAGATGAGTCTTGTGCACATGACCCTGTCACTAGTTTACTTTTTGTGGAAACTAACTGCTTAAAAAACTTGGAATATCCCAGAATAATGTCTGATTTGATATATTTTATTCATGTTTTGTCAAGGTATCTTTTTGCCCTTTTTCAAAGTCGCCGAGCTCCTAACACCTGTCCGTGTTTTTTCCTTTTTCAACCAGAGCTGCCTGTTGATTTTCTGCCTAGCTTGTTACTCTGGGCTGAGAGCCACAAAGAGGAAGCAGACAGACTAAACAAACTGATGTTATGTTAAAACTTGACATGTTAAAACATGACATCAACTTCATGCTTTAATATTGGTTTAAGATTGGCTGCATTGGGCTTTAATCATAAAGATGACATTTGTTTTGTGCTTTGTCAGAACTGTACTTTTCAGCATCAGCTCCGTGTTTTTCAGTTCCGACCAGAAGCTTAGTAGATCTGAAAAAAACAAGAAATTTTAAAAATGAACGATTCTATTTCCACATATATTCTTACTCATGGATATTCAAACCTTCTATTTATACGATTCAGAACGTGTCCTGCATTCTGTTTTCTGTTATATTTGCATTGTTATTGTTTAGTGCTGATTGAGCTGGCGAGAGAGGGTTGCCTATGCTAACACTTGAGGAATGTAATGGTACAGTAGGAGATGTGTGTTCTGATTTGCAACCAACTCCCTCCTTAACACCCTGACAAGGCTCACTGATGCATCTCTATGGGCAGAAATCTGTGCCATCAGAAACTGAATTTGAATAAGTTAAATTTGAATTTGAATTGCTCAGATTGAATCTGAATTGTAACTTGAATAAATGCTTTTGAAAACCGAATTTGAATTAGTCTAATTTGAAATTGAATTTATGGTTTGAAAATGATCATCAGTAAATTGAAATTGAATTTTATATTTTGAAAATGAATTGATTTGCTTTGAAACGGCATTTTATCCTTTAAAAATTCAGCTCTCGAATAATTTCAGTTTCACTTCTCACCATTCAGTTTCAGTTCTACAATTCAATTTCAGTTCCAAAATTCAGTTTTTTGGAACTTACATCCGATTCTGGTTCAAGCGCAGATTAATAGAACTACGTTTTACTAGCGGACCGAAAGTGTTACCGACGGGAATCTACAGCGTCTTGAGCTGAATTAAGACTTCAGAAGTCATTCGTCATGTCGAATGACCAGCGGATGAACTCTCAGGTTGGTAATAAATGTATTACATGTATAAGAACAAGCGTCATGTTAACAAATGATAGCCGTAAGGTAACTTTTATGCTTATTGTAGCTGCTGGCTAAAAACGCTAATTTAACGTAGTTTGCCCTGGATTCAGCTTTGACAACAAATATGATCGACTGTTTCTAGTAGAATTCCAAAGTTGTCATCTTGGACCCTCTCAGAGTACCCCCTCTGTATGCTTGCAGAGACCCCTACAGTAGGGAAACATGCAAAACGGTGTCCAAACCTTTGTATTTTAGCTTTATTTATGTCTTACACAGCATCCCAACTCTTTAGCTAACTTAATAACTTTAGCTAAAGTGAATAGTCTAATTCATTAGTGCAGCATTACTGGATCACACACTAATCCACCTGTTGCGAGAAATGCTCAGGAAAGTCGTTTTGTGTGTAGCAATGGTCAAGCCTATTGACCATAGGTCAGCCATTAGAAAATCATTATTGTGCATGTGTGTGATTAGTCAAACGGATGATACTTTCAATGTGAAAAGTGGGACAGATAACAGATTTGTACAAACAAGGACCTTCTTTTAATCTAGAAAATAATTGTGGGATGTAAGCTTTGTCACATTAAATTGACTTGCAGCCACTTGACCAGAGCAATATGTAACTCCATTCACTGCACAGCATGAATGCTAACCCAATAACCTGGAAGGAAAGGCGAATGCCTGTGCTAGCAGTGCCACACTCACCAAACCTATTTAACATTGTGTAAAATGTAATGTGTAAAAGTTTATTTAATTTTGTAACAGTAAAAAAAAAAACACTGTTGAAATGAAAATAACATGAAATGAAACAAAACAGTAAAATTTGTTTTATTGCTTTACAAGAAAGCTTGTTTCTGTCCCAACCAATGATGAAATAGTCCAACAACCAGTGTTTTCACTAAAAATCTAAGCTCTACAGATCACTAATAGCTCTTTCAAACTATATATTACAATGTAATATTTGTACATGTATATTTTATCATCGCTTTCTCATTATGTCTTTCTCCATTACCACTGCTCTCTGTCCTGCCTCATTTTCAGCTCATTCTCTTCTTCCTCACCTCAAGCCTTATCTCCTTAACTGAAGTCGGGGCTCTAACACATGCATAAACATGATTAGCTATTCCAGATATTTTAGCAATTACTTACTATCAGCACATCAGACACATGACCCTCCTGTCTCTGCACAGCTGACAACGAGCCGCCTAAACAAGCTGGTTGTTTAGGTTGTTCAGCTGGTTAAAAGCTGAAAGTACACCACCTAATGTTTGGCCAGAGTGCCCTATAAATCTAATTTTCCTTTCGGTAAACAGCTTGAATATATTTTACATATAAGAGTTTATTGACTAGATGTTCGAGTCAGGCAATGTTTGAGCCACTTCAAAGAAAGTTTTGCTAACGCCAGCTAATGGCAGCTAACCACATAATAGCAGCACTACACTCTAAAAACTTGCTACATTTATTTAAGAGAAAGCATGCAAGCTGTGTGTGGTGTTAAGTTAAGTTCAGGATATCCTCAACAGCTTACCTCGTTAGTAAGTCATCATACAGAAGTGAGCTTCACCGACTCCTCTCACGAAGTTCTACAGCCTCATCCAGTGTAGATAAATATGGACACCTGGTTGAGCTAGACAACAGACTGACAGCCTACACTCACTATAGATACATAGCAGGCTGGGTTGTTTGTTCTACAATGGCCACCACAGCTAGGACTATACAATTAAATTGGGAAGCGTAAAAAACAAAAGCAAATTATCATATACATAATGTAAAAATAAATTTAAAAAACTGCCCAATTATAGACTACAGTCAGATTATCCAATTAGAATAATTAGAGATAGTTGTAAGTAAGTATGAGCCAGTGTAAAGATGTTTAGTTTTAGTTTCGTTTTTTTTTCTTTTAAAAAAATAGTTATGTAACATACTGTGCCCTATATGGCTTGGCTTGGGTCCCCTGTGGGTGGTAGACTGTGGCAGACAGTGACACACAAGTGAAAGGTTTTTGTTTTGGTTATGAGGGATGTTTTCAGCCACTGCGACATTGTTAAAACTCTCACCTTGTATCATTAAAAAAAGCTTTTTTTCCTGTTTGGTCTAGTTCTCACACATTCCCACATTAAAAATAAAAACCACACACACACACACACACACACACACACACACACACACACACACACACACACACACACACACACACACACACACATGCTTGCACTTACACACTCATACAGGCCTGATTAATGGCACCTAATTAGCAATGGTAATGACCAGGTGTCTGAGAACCAGCCAGCTTCTTCCAGCTTGAGGGGGCTGATGTGTGTGAGTGTGTGTGTGTTAAATGTAGTGTGGTGTTCCTGGAGGCTCCCAGTTCCCAGAAAATCTATTCCTACTGACTGTCACTCCCTCTTTTCCTGTCTCTCTCTGTCTCTGTCCAAAAAGAACACACACAAACACACATGCAGCACACACAGCACTAACAGACGCACACACACATACATACACACACATGCTGAGCTAAAAGCCAAGATCAATTAAGGTTTTGGGCAACGAAGATGTGGGAACAGTGTTGGATGGTGCGGATGGCCGTGGCAGGGGTGCTGGGAGCTGTTGTTAGTGATGGTGTCTATGTGTTTGTGTGTGTTTGCATGTGAATATGGTTGTTGAACAACCCCGGAGAGCGCCGAGGCCCAGTCTCAAAAAGTAAATCAGTGTTTTCTTAAAGAACAGGTTTGGATTTTTAATATATAAAAAAGTTGGTTTTCACACAAACCAGTCTATAAGATATAAGATTGTCAGACTGCATTCAATGACAGATGTTATTTCTGTTGTCAGTGTACACAGACAGCTGTATAAGTCAGGCTTAAAGTGCTATACAGGAAATACTCTGAAGCCAAAAAACAGCAAAAGTTGAGTTTATCTTAAGGTAAACATTAGAAATTAAGCTCACATTATTTGTTCTTATCCATCTCACCTCTTGCAGGATGATGTTGAGTTGAATTCTAGCCAAAGCAGAGCCAGATTGAACTTTTCTGTCATATGACTAAAATATTTTTTTTTAGGTGAAAACTAAAACTAGATAAAAACAAACAAACAAACAAAACATTTTAGATAACTAAAATAGAAATAAAAATTGGATTCTGGAAAAAAAAAGAAAATTAACTGAAATTATTTTGTGAAAAAACTTCAAGGTTTCTTCCTGTTAAAATGGAGTTTTTCCTTCCCGTTGTCACTAAGAACATGTTCATAGGGGGTCGTCTGAGTGTTGGGTTTTCTGTCTAATATTGTAGTGTCTTTACATTATAATATAGTGCAAATTGCCTTGAAGCTTATTGTGATGTGGTGCTATATAAAGAAAACTGAATTGAACTGAATCATACTAAAATCTTAATCAGTCATTCGTCCGAGTGTGCTGTGTATTGATTACAATCTGCAGTTTGCACCTTGGTCGATCAAACCCTTCTTTCCTAAGTCTGGCACTTTCTGTTCACTTGGTTTATTCAAACACTCACATGTACCACTGAATGGCTGCGCACACAGGGAGACGCACACATTTTCCATCAGCACATGCATATGCTCACACATTCACACGCACCCAGACCTCCTGCTGTGTAGGATTTGGTGATAACCAGTGTTAGGTAGGCAGGTGAGTGGGTCATATGGCAGCGATGGGAAAAGCTCTTATCGACCTACCCTGTTCCCACACGCACACACCGATACACACATACACGCAGACACACACAGGTTTATCACCCTCTGTCGTTCCCACACACTCACCTTACATCATTACCTGACTACAAGAGCCAATCAGCCAATCGTACCTCGAGGCTGCAGTCAGGTGACCCGATCAGGAAACTCTAGCAGTGGGATGAGGTTACACACGCCCCTGCTCTGATAACAGCTCTCTGTCTATCCCTCTCGGCCTCTCTCTCTCTCTTTCCTTTTCCCTGCTCTGCAATTTACAGATTCAGTTTCACCTTTGCTTTCATGCTAAGCTGTTGGATCCCAAAGCCTGGTGAATCTGTGTGTGTGTAAGTGTGTGCGTTTGCAGTTCTCAGGTTAAACACTCTGACATCGCGAAACAGCCAACGGCATAATTATTATATTCTTGGATATCCCGAAAAGTGGACACATCTACAGTATAGTACGCCATATCTGTGTGTGCCTGTAGCTGCTAAAAACTGCAAACACATCAAAATATACAGCAGCATTCTGTATGGAGTAATATGAGTATAACCAGATACAGAAACCTAAATGAGGGAAAATAAAGCTCAACGCACACAAAATTCAAATAATAAAAGAAGTCACCTGTATAAAGTTGAATGAACTGCCTCTGTTTTTTCATCTTCTCAAGAAACTTAACATTTAGTCTTCCTGACTTCTTCTATCTGCTGAAATCAGTTTTTAGGAAACAAGGTCATAGCCTATTAGAATAACTGTGATTTCTTACTGCTGTGTTCTTCTTTGGGACTGCTACATTCATGTGAATGCTGTTGTGTGATGTGTTTTATTGCTTGTTTTTTAAAAACTTTGGATGTGGGTATATTAAAATTCATTCTCGCAGCCAGGGGCCAGTTAGCACTAGAGGGAGACAGAGAATGGCATTAAATATAAAGATTTCAAAACCAGTGAACTATGTGCAGATGTACAGTAGATATTATTTCTAGTTTAATGCTGGTATAGTGATGTCATATGGTTATAATATATATTTACATGGTTTAAAACGATGCAGTGTTACATGTGATGTTGTGACGTCTTATATGAATAGATTAAAAAAAGAAGCCATACAGTACCAAACCCATGTAAAGCATCAAGTCTCACATCACATAATGTAGTGTACAAACATGGAAAACATGCTTTTTACGTCAGGCACACTTGGCATGTGGATAGACAAACATTTAAAATGTTTCTTTTTGCATTCAAAGGGTCACAATTCAGTGTAATTCAGCATAGAATGAATGGTACATGTGTGTTAACACAGGGCCAGACTGCGTCTGCATGATGTTCATGATAACATCCAGCGGTGTTACATAATAGGCAGTACTGGCCACTGAAAGTGGCCACTGATGATATACAGATTGGAAGGGTGGTTCTTACTTGAAGCTTTATTAGCTGGAAGACTGTGGTTCACATTTTGTTTGAGCCTCTTTGCTTTGCTTTCTTTTCACTCTACCATTTGATTTGTTTTTTCTGGCTAGCCTATGGTAAGGTTCATCACTTCACACCAAGACTATTTCATGTTGAAAAAATGATGAGGCTTTTTCACTAATTCCAAAATTGGGCAAGTCAAGGTCAAAGAACACCTTGTGTCAGAAAGAGAAATGCCAAAGGCTTTAAAAAAACTGCCTAATTTCATGCCGGAGGAATGAGAACAGCCTGAATATACACTATACATATTAAAACACAGACTTTGGAGCATGATGGTTTTGTGGAGTTACATTAAATTGTGCACTTGATAAAATGGCCACTGAGTGTAAATCTGTATTAGTTACTGTAAGAAAAACTATTTCTGTCCTCCAGATGAATGCACTTCCCAAACCGTTCATTGCAACGACCACGTTGCTCTATTTAAAATTTCAGTGATCTAAGAAGTTTGAACACTACCTTGAATTTGAATTTATGTATTTAAAAGGGACAATGCATATTAATGAACATAAATTAATGTAAATAGGCCAGATTTAGCCAGAAGGCTACTTTTCGGCTGTAGTTGAAAAGTAGTGTTTAGCTGTTGTGTTTTTTTGTTGTTAGCATTGCTGAATCATGACAGTTTCGGCTTCTAAAAACCACTTATCTCAAATCTGCAGGGCATTTAAACATGAAACATAAAACTTTTTGTTTCTGTAACACTTTCCTATCACTGTGCATTTTTCAGTAATGCAGTACTCTAGTGCATTACCGTACTAAATTCATTACCGAATGTGCTCTTGTGCTACAATCAGTAGATTTCAGTTTGTGTGTGGGAACAGGAAACCTTCAGCTTTTGAGGATTGGCGATATGGACATTACTTTTATTTTTATTGCACAAAAGGACAAGGGTGCAATGGTAAAGCACAAACTGCCTCCAAGACAGAATCAACTGCATGACACTGCTAACATAACTTCAGCTGTCTGCATAATCTGCGCAGGCAGCATGCTAACACAAAGCAAGCCAAAAACCCAGAGTGATGATAAAACTCAGTGTATGCAGACACTAGCACAGCAGTCAATGCCTGAATTTCAAAAGGAAAACAGAAGCAGTGATTTTAGAGTCTTTTAGGCTGATTTTCATCTTTGCTTTCTGTTCATATGTAAAAACTTCAAGATGTTGCTAAATGGAACTGTAGCCTGAGGCTTATATTGTTAACTAGTAACTATTTTTACAGTCTGTTTCATGTCAATTTATGGAGTAATGAGAGTAGAGTCGTAGAGTAGCAAGTAGTCTACAAATGATCAACTAATGTACTGCATTATTTTTGTGAAATGACCCCCCAACACTGGTATTATGAATGGGATTAGTGATAACTACATTAGAGTATGGTCTACCACCCATTGTGGATGAAACAAGTTTGATTTGAAGTCTCTGTGATTGTCTCAAGGTCAGTAACTCAATATTGATCCATATTTAAACATCTTTCCTGGTCCTTGGAACTACAGGCCACAGTGCTGAGAGATTTGTCAGGGAGGTGAAGGCTATGGTTCAGTGCTATGATCTGCTGACAGTGAGTGACAAGACCCCTTTCCTGTCTCCTCAAGTGTAACATGACCCCTGTACCTGTGCATAGTGCTGACCCTGTAACCTCTGACCCTACCTGCCAGGTCATTCTCATGCCACCCTGACCTGCTATGAAACCAGAGAACACCGTAGGGGAGAGGAAGCGAGCCTGCATCAAACAGTTAAATCCAGGTATTATTAAACGTTTTTGTTTTTTTGCTTCATAACTGAAATAAGAGATCCACGATGGTCATTTTCAGCTATTCAGCTATTTTCAAAATTCAGCAAGAATTTTCAGCTCGAAAAAACAAAACAAGAAAGAGGTCTTGCCTGACGACATAGACACCTGCCTTGGCCTGGTTGGCTTGTTGGGGGCATCCTCATTTCATGCATTGATCTGACTGGCAGATGAGAGATGGTGCAAAATAAAAAAACAATTACAGCATTACGTTTTAATTTTTAAACCAAAATTAAAAAGTATTGACTGGGCCATGAAAGAATCACATACAGTACACACTGCTGATGAAGAAGTGCTTTGGGTCATTATCAAAACAATAGGATAAACAGCTGCACAATACTAATAATTATCCTTTTTTTGTAAGTTGGAACATTTGGCTAAACAGAAAATCAGGATGTCTGTGTTAGTCCCAGTCTCATTTTCTTTTCTGAGAAAAACGCCAGGCGTCCGAGGTCATCTACCCCTGGTGTTTATTAAAGCAGCTGGAAGGCACTGAATATAACTGTAACCTTGATGTTCATTGAAGCTGGAGCTAGATGGAAGTTTTGCATCTTGGAGTCACTGAGGCCAAGGCTAGCTGCTGAATATGTTCTTTTTCTGTGTGTGTATGTGTGAGCAAGAATAAGTAGCAGTCGATGAAGACTTCTGTCTGACACTCGGATGCTTGTTGGGAAATGCCTGCAGTGTAATTAGAGGTGACAAAGCAGCAAACATATTCAGCAAAGCCCTCAATGCTTTTATCTTTAACACATAGCATATGGCACTTTTTTGCTAAACACACTTTAACTGAATATATTTGAATCCGACTAGTCAAAATTAAATAAATTAAGCTATAATGCATCAAATGCACAATTTGCTCATTCAGTGGAAGCGGATATTAAGTGTTCATTCATTAGCTCAAAAACTACATGGAAAAAAATATTACATTTGCGTAATGATTTGGCAGAAGCTAATATTACTTTTTCTAATGTGAAAGTTTTTGGGGTTTTCTTTTTGCAGGTTATGCTGATTTTAATTTGCTCAATTGAATATTTGTTAAGAGATGCCTTGTTGATGCCAATGGTCAGGGGAGTAACTAGACTGCTTTAAGTTGAATAGAAGAGTCACTCAAATAACCACTTGCAACTGCCAAAGTATGCAAAGGAGCATCTCTAAATGCTACAGCAGCTGAAGGACACACCTGGAGACTGAAATCTGCAGCAACCGTGTGAGGCTATCAAGTCAAAATGGACCAAAATCTTTAAGAAATCTATGCCATGAAGAGCTAAGATAGTTCTGAAGGCAAAAGCGTGTCCAACCTTGACTACAACACGCTGCAAAAAATTTCCATATTGGCCAGTTAATATTTAAAATATGTAGGTTTGGTTTAACAAACATCAGCTCAGCCACAAATTATTCTTTAAAAATAACAGTTATGTCAGAAAGGCATAAAAGTGGCGACTGTGCATCTCGAAGGATGTTCAACAGCACAAACATTTTATTCATATGGTACTTTTTATATGTTGCAGTATCACTCAATCAGCCATTTAAACACTTCTAGACTCACCTGGCTCTGACCATAAACCTTGAACTGCTAATGCGTTTGAGGCTTACCCTTACAGCTAAAACCTGTGCCTAAACCCTACATAAACCTGTAAGTTTAAAGTCATGCTTTCAAACTAATATTTAGTCCAGAGAACAGTTTTTCCCAAATAGTTTGCAAATCTCTTCAGTGTAACTATAAACAGCCCGTTCCGCCAGTGAGTGATCACGTCTTGGGATCTGGTCTCATCGGTGACCAGACTATCATTGATACTACACACCTCTTATCAAATTGCTTTCATGTCACTCACCTGAGGAATCTTATTGTTTACTTCAGTGTCCTTCCGCTGATCAGAACTGTTCCCATTCGAGTCCCCTGGGATTGGGTGGAGGAGCTTCTTCTTCCCCTTTCTCTTCAGTTAGTGTGGCAGTAGAAAAAAAATCAGATAATTCTTGGTATCCAAAAAGTGCATTAGCATGAATAACACTAATGAATCACAAGAAAATAAAAACATTTCATATACTTTTAGGAGGCCTTATCATGAAGATATAGCAGTTATACAGTATATACATGCATTACATATGCACAAATACACATATTTCATACAAATAGTCCCTCTAATTGCCTTGACAATCCTTTAACTCAGTGGTTTATTAGTTTTTCAGGGTAGTTCATGTTTTGCTGTATCAGTTATATGTTTAGTGACCTAAAAAATGTTACAGTATCCATGTGTGTACACCTTTTTTCTCCCAAATAAGGAAAATGGATGGTTTGATTCATGGCATCGATACCAATGGTGGTATTAATATCATATCAATACTAACATGTTAGGTTTGATCCCTTTTTTGTATTGTTTCTAAGTTCAGTATGTAGCACACTGCACTGTGTTGAACACATTTAACATTGACTTGATACCCTCACACAGTTGGTGCAGATTTATGTGTAAAATGCCAGATGTTGACTGTTTTTTTTACAGCCTATAGCACATTTAAAGAACAGATGCTAGAGCCAAAGTGCTTTAGGGACAGGCACATTTATATACCAGGTCTCCAAAAAAAAAAACAACCCCAAAATACCACAGTTTAAAAATACATGAAACACTGAAAGGTGTGTTTTATTATGTACAGCACTTTAATTATGTAAAGTAAAATCACAGTGATCAATAAAATGTCTTCATAATTTTCATATTGGCAGTGATTCATCTCATAAATCATGACACACTGATCTCCACCACATAAGCTGCCTAAGTTGATAGTATTAGTGTTGGTATCGGCAAAAGTGCCATACTGCAGTACTGTATTTACTTGGTATTGGATTGATACCAAAATTTGCAGTATCTCACACAACAACAAAAAGTATTTCAAATGATTTGGTTAAACTGCCTGGTTTGCAACACTCGGCTTAGTGAAAACAGGACCAAAGGGCCAAACTTAATAAAGCAACACTAAAGTTGTAATAAATCAGGATAAACTGATTAACTGTGATCGGAACGTGATAGTGCCTTTCTGTAAATGCCAATCCTCTATTTCTGGGACAGGACAGCAACTGTAGCCTTCATTGCTTTCCCTCTGGATGATGAGTTTTTGTCTCTTTTTGTGTTTGTGTGTGCGTGTGTGTGCCACAAGGGGTTCCCGTCCCACTGACCTCAGTGGAAAAAACCTTGATATTAATGTGCTTGCCTCCGCTTTCTCTGCCTTGCTCGCCATCTCTCTCGTCTTTCCCTCCTCCCATCTCCCTCTTGCTGTACCTGGTTTCCGCTGGTTCGATCTTGCCTTTGTCTCTTTGTAACTAATATGACACATAAAAGGGCGCTGACAATGGGAATGGTGGTAAACCCAAATCAGCCTTCACCTGATACCAAGCCTTTACTCGTGAGCCTCGGGGTGTGAGTGGTGAGTGGGAGGAAGGAGGAAGAGGAGGAAGCAATCACAGCTTATTTATGGTTTTCATGTGGCTTTCTCAATTTAACAAGTTATCGGTCTGCTTCTTTGCTAGTTGTGTGATTTTTTTTATTCCCTTCAGGAGGATCTTTTGTTTGTCAGGAGTTTAACAGCGAGACCCCAGGGGTTAATAATAGGTTTGACCCCACAGATAAACCTGTGTGCATGTTTCCCTCTCTGTCTATCAGAGTGTTTGTGCATGCATGTGTGCAGCCTCCTTCTCCTCTTTAAGTTGATAGTCAGTGTAATAAGTTGTTTTATAGATAATGCCAATTGTCTTTGACTGTAGCAGCGCTGCGATAAGCTGCCAAACGCTCTGTGGCTGCTTGACTCCAATTGTTCTGCTTGACTCGTGCTTTGTTACACATTAATATTATCATTAAGGGTGGATATTATTAAGTGGGCACCCCTGTAGGTGCAGGGTTAAACAGATAATGCTTTCTGTTCATCAAATAAGTGGTAACAGTAATCCTCATGTCCCAGATAACAGTTAACAGATGGGTGCCGATTCAAAGAGAAGCAGAAAACATTGGCCGGTTATTTTACAGAAAGAAAGCAATCTTAGAGGAGAGAAACCAGTCTTTAGGCTATTTTATTGTGTATACTTCCTGTGATAGCTGACAAAAGCTCTGTGGAGCCTTGCAGATTATGCAAGAACAGAAAGGTTCTTGCATAATCTGCATAATCTGTTTGCTGCTCTTTGTTGGTGTTCTGTAATGATGACTGTAAAAGCAGTGTTATATTAATGCATTAGCTTTCAGTACTTCTATCTGGGCACTGCATCTGCATATATGTGTCTTGCTTCCATACCAGGCCACAACTTCCAAGATGTGTTGCTTTACTATTGACATAAGCAAGTGAACTCCATTTATTTGTTACACACTGTAAATTGGAAAAGGGGCTAATGTTTTGTGCGGACATTCGTTCATGTGCATTTACCTGAAATCTTACTGAAACTACCTTGTGGTAATCAGTCCAAGCAATTTTTAAGTGATTATCTACTAACAAACAGATGATACCCAATGTTTAGTTAGAACTCTGGACCAATGAAAGACAGTTTAAGCAACTGGTCGACACTTGGCTATTGATTTGAAGATGTTGACTAGCTGAGCAAGAAAAACCACCAAGCTGTCTTTAATAACTTTGTACTTTTAGAATCACAACTCTTAGGAGGAACTGCAAATAATTTGTTAATATTTTGTAGTCAGTTATTACAGAGGAACACAGGAACACGTCATTTCTTTCTTTCTCTTTTTCCTTCTTTTGATTTTTTTAATGGTTTTGTTTAAATTTGTTTGCTATGGCAGAAAAAAATATAAATGCATCATCCTGTTTATTTCAATAGAAACTAGGCCTTTCTCAACACCTCAGATAGTCAGGAACCTTCTGATGAAGGGGTACGTACTTAGTTTCATTTTTTTAAAAATTCACCAGGATACCCTATGAAGAGCACAGAGTCTTTTCTGAAATGAAGTATTTTTCACTTTCAGGATTGACTGGCTCTTAAGTTTAGGTTTAGGGAGGAAAAAAAAACGATAACTTTGGTTCAAATACCCCCTTTCACAGCAAAAAAGGTAAATTTCTTCTCTTTGTAAACGATAAATGGATTAGTACTTATATAGTGCTTCACCACAAATGACCATGTGAAGTGCTCTGTACAACAAGCGTCATTTGTCTAGTTACACACACATTCATCCAAGCCCTTTTTCTATGGTAAGCTCTTTGTCTAACATTTATATACACACGCACATCGATGGACTCTTCAGGGGGCAACAGGTTCATTAACTTGCAAGGTTCAGTAATTTCTGTGTTTATCATACTTACGCATGAACTCCTGTCGAATGCAAAAAGATTATACTAAAGGGGTACCACTGAGGCCCTGACCAAACATCAGTATGTGACATTTAAGGAATGAGAATGGGCTGTAAACACAACTATAATATAGTCTCCTCTAATCCTTTTGCTTTGACACCATATTAAATTGTCTGAATAACATTCCAGTAATAAAAAATACCAATTAAAAATGAAATAAATCTAAGAAAGACCAAATATCTAAAATATTAAAAGAAATTCTGCAGAACAGAAACAGAAGAAAGTGCGCGTGCAGTTCTTGAGAACTCAAGCTGTACTCATTCCAGGATTAATAGATTCAACTAAAAGCATCGCAACTCAGACATGGATCCAGAAATACTTTCAGCATTAGTTTTCCAAAGCTGATCCCAGAGTGATCTGCAAACCCAGCACTTACACACAAACACACACGGACATGTTTGACATTTAACCAAATAAAGTTGGTTTGGTATTTGTTATGAGTTTAACTTTCAGGGAAACGTTAATGAGGTGCCAAGACATAAGTCATGCCATTTTGAGTGTGTGTGTGTGTGCTTACATCTAAAAGTTGACACTGAGGTGGAGCGCTGAATCCTGTCCAACAGAGATAAGGCCTTTGATGACAGGGCTGCATTAACCTACCTGACATACACTCACACAGACACACACATGCTGCTTAGCAAGGGAGGGACAGGGGGTGTGTGAGAACATGCTGTAAGAAGCCTTGGCTCTCTGTGTGTGACAGTAAATCCTTTTCATTTTGGCAACAAACACACTGACAGAGCTGCAGGAGTGAGATGGAGGCGCAGAGAGGAGGTTTATTACGCACCGACATACAGTAGGAGGAGACTGTGGGTGACACACACTTGGCTGTCATCTTCTTACCAGGAAGAGGAAGAGAAGAAGAAGCAGAAGAAGAATAAGGGGACCTGTGGCAAATGATACAGCCATACCCACAGGATATCGTGTACAATGACAATCGAAATATCACTCCAAATGCGTCAGAAGCACAGAAAAGCCTTTTCACTGAGATTACACTGAATGAATAATTGGATACTGCAGACTGTACCTATCACTAAATCTCAACTCAAATCACGCTTGGTTGCTTTTATGATTTCTTTGTTCTTACTTTTGTGAATTGTATTTACCTTACCTATTCATTTCAGTTCTGGTTACTGCTTGTATTTACAGGCTTGTGCTGTCGGTGTTTCCCTCTGTGTTATGTTTCTTGTGTTTAGCTCTACTTCTTCCCATCTGTCTTTACCTGTGTCTAGTTTGCTCCACCTGTTTCCACTTCACCTAAATTTTGGATGTGTTATACTGACGAGCAGTGGAAAACCTAAAAATGACATAGATGAGATGAAGTATGGCAACTATGAGTATACACCAAGTGTGTTTACGCTCACATAGGAAGTAAAACACTTTCATGACAAGCATCTTGTTTGTAATGTTGAAACTGAGCAAGGGAGGACTGAAGGTGGATGTTAGCTTACTCCCTCCGAATGTGCTTACTGATGCTGTGAAGTACAATCCTGCTACTCTCCTCGACTTCACACCACATAATTTATATCCTTCTGTTATCAACAACTGCTCAAATTATACTGGATGAGATCCAAAGGCCTACAAAAGTTTGCATGCTTATCGGTATTTGTGTCAAGACAGGTAACAAACCCCAGTCACTGGACGTCTCTGCATACTATTCCTCACATTGTCAATGAGTCAACGTATCTCATTTGTGATGATGAAAGGGATGCTGAGGTGAGGACATCTGTAATTTTCCATCAGTAAGGTCTGCTGTTTTGCCTCTGTTAGCTGCTATTAGCGCCTGTTTGCCATTAGAGTATGACGTTAACTGGCATGACGTTAGCTTCTAACATTATGTTGTTGTTTAGCCGCCTCTTGCCGGCTATGTAGAGACAGGAGGGCCTGATCTGCTGGTGATAACTAATTGCCAAAATATCAAGATTAAATAAGCAAGAAGTGACGGGCAGTGAGCAGATGATTTAAAATGCACATAGGGCTCTACAGAAGGCCATTTCAAGAAAATGCTGTGAACCACAATAAAATATTAGCACAACATACTTCCAAAAACATTGCACATTCCTTTACATGATGATCAACTGGTACTAAAAAAAAGGATTTTATAGTAAACAATGCACCACTCATGTATGAAATATACAACTTTAAAAGCATGTAATCAAAGAGTGATACAACTACTAATGTCAGGAGATGAAAAAGTCACTATGTTGTGAGTTTTAGAATGTTCATGTATCAAAAGTCCCAAACTGTGGCACAGAAAAACACTGGTTGAAATGTAGAGCTGTATGGAAGTATGAGTGAAGAAAGATCGCGTTCAAGGGGAAGAAGGTGGAGAGAATCAGCAGTCTACATGTGGTGCAGTAATGACAGGCCTCATCCCACAAACCTGTCCTTCTCCACTCAACAACACGCCTCGGGCCAACTGCCGTGTGTTTTCGTGAGTGTTGGTGGGTGTGGACAACATGTTACATGTCTCATTTACTTCCTCACAGCTTGCAAACGTGAAATAGCCGAAGGGCAAAAGCACAATACTTTCTCTGCTCTTTCTGTTTTATGTTTTACCAAGATCATTTATTTAATATGGACTATTTTTTATGTGTAATCCAAAAACAAAGTGAAAATGAAATAAAGATTCATGTTAACAATCTTTGTACCGTGAAGCGTAAACTCTTAATGCCAAATACAATTACTAAAAACCTAAGTGGTTACGAAATTTTCATGCAGATATGAATCAATACATTGAAACATACAACAAAGTATTTATTATAGAATGAAAAGTGGACCAACAGGTGGCAGGAAGGAAGTAAAGATGGTACTGGCTAATGGTTATTTGTTGAATTTAATCCTATGTCCTCCCATGAGGACCTCTGACTATGTCCTCTCATTATTTATGCAGATGTGTTTAGTGGTGCTTTCTATCTATATGATCAGAGACAGACTGGGAGGCAGTCCAGCCAGACAGGTGTAAGAGGCGACAGTTGTCAAGCCAGCACCAGAAAACTCCCTTTTGCATAATTCAGCTGTGAAGGGAACATCAACACGCAGGTATCACAGCATTGGTTAGGTTTAACTGTCTGGAATATTATCGCGTTGTCATTCTTTATCATGCTTCCATCTGTTATAAATATACATGTGTTTAAGTGTGTTCACAGTGTTTACACATTGCTAGAAACCTTTCCATGTTTTTACGGGAATAACGGCGGAATCTGAAAAAGAGGAAATGGTGCGGATGGGACAAATTGACACGCTATTTACAGTAAATCAGCCATCCAGCAGTGAACAAAACATCTGTAAAACAAGTATAACTTTTCCTTTATTTCCAAGGATATACTCCATCCTTGTACATTCAATTATTTCACTATTTCCTTAAGAATGTGTTATTGACAAAATAACCTTAATATACTTTAAAAATACACATATCTGACTTTCCCATCAAGGACAGATCCACTCTAAGACACTGAGTTTTATTCATCCTTTTTTTCCTGTTGCTATTTTAGCATTTGACTGTAATGATGGAGATGATGATTTTATTTTGTCTCTGAAATGCCATAAGGATCAGAGAGAAAAGGGCCATCTAACAAACAAAGCAAAAAAAAAAAAAAGATATGAGTTTACTTTCACTTCATAACTTGTGATATTTTTACTAGGAGCAAGTGAGCAAAGATGGTTGAGAAAAGCAACAAATTCATTCCTGAAATCCCTCTTGGGCTTCGGTATATACAGTTGGTGACCATAGTAGGGTTGTAAGGCGATGACTGTTGATGAGTGCTGTCATCCTTGTTCACACCTTGGTTAAATCCCGCCCTGATAACTGGTCTTTCTCTCAAGTCCATACATAAACTTCAGTTGGGCTGCGTTTCACCCTGCTCAGTGTGAATCTGCTTTCATCTGTGAAAGGCACAGGGTGCCCGTGGTGGATCTACCAATTCTGGTATTCTATGACAAATACCTATTGGCCTCCGTGTTGCCAGGCAGTAAGTATAGGGCTTGCTAGAGTCTCTTGGGTCTTCAGGTCAAACTCGTGAAGTCTGTTTTTGATTGTTTGGTCAGAGACATTCACAGCAGTGGCCTGCTGGAGGTCATTTTGTAGCTCTGGCAGTGCTCATCCTGTTCCTCTTTACTCAAAGGACAAGATACCAGTCCTGGTGATGGGTTAAGGACCTTCAGCACCCCTGTCTAGGCTCCTCCTAGAGTAACGGTCTGTCTCCTGGAATCTCCTCCATGCTCTTGAGATTATAGTAGGAGACACAGAAAACCTTCTGACAAAGCTGTGCCATCACACACATTAAACTACCTGTGCAGCGCCTGTAGCGTCCAGGTATCGTGTTGTGCTACCAGTTGTGATGCTGAGCCTATCCAAATGCAAAACTATAAAAAAAGAAGACAGCCGCTCTAGTACGTGTGCGTTTGTGTGTCCGTGTGTAAAACAGGGGGTTATCGGGGGCTATAGGCTGAGGGCTGCCTGTCTAAAAGCCTGTGCCTGGCACATAGAAACCTAAAACTGCTTCAAAGGTGAGGTGAACTCCCCCCCCCCCCCCCCCCCCCCCCCCGGCCTCACAGGCCTTAGGCTAGTACCATAGTTACCTCTGTGACAAAGCATGACTGTCACTGGGTGCCACAGGAAATGATGGAAAAAAAATTCATGCACCATAATTTGGTAAAAACTCTCTCATATAACTAACTTTATACTGCAGACAAATCTAGTATATAGCAAAATGGAAAGGAAAACTATAAATGGGTAGGTTTGGGACCGGTACTCAATAAGTAATCTATTCACTGCCTTATTTAAATAAAAACATGTCTACACAGCCAAAAACAAGTGCAGTACATGATCTACAAAAGACAGCACTTGTTTAAGTGAAATAACACTGATTAAAGTGAAGTGATATTTAAAAATGAGTGCATGTATTTTAGTTAACCTTTTAGCTTGCAACATCGGAAGTCATTGTGTCATACTGTTGCTCTTCCGCTAATAACCCCCTAAAATTATAAGCTTGTCATTTCCGCACCGTGTGAAACAAATAAAGCAATATCAAAAGAACAACCGAGGCCACAGCCCGGAACTTGGGCTTTGATTGGCATGGGAAGTTTATGGAATGCAGTCAGACAGAAGTTAATCACATGAACTTTGCGCCAACAACAACAACATTAAACCATCTTTGATTGATGATCTGTCAATTACAGGAAATATTTTTTCCTCCCTAAGAGCTGTTCTTCCTCCCACTCTGCTCATGCCAATTCTTTGATGTTAATTTGACAAGTAGGATTACACCAAAAGGTACTTCCCACAGCTCATCCTAATGAAATGGTCCTCTTGAAGCGGAAACTGAATCTATATTTGGCGTCCTAAATGGTTGTGTGGTATATTAGCTCCACTTAGCTCCGGATGAGAGGCTGTCAGAAAGGTAGAGCGACAGAGAGTCAGAATTAGTGTTAACTGCGTCCTGTAATAATAGTTACTTGTTATAGAGTTAATCCAGCTGGAGCTATAGCGGCTGTTGTAATATATATCCCGGATTATAAGACATGCTGAGGCTAATTGATCTCCAGTATACATAGCAACATAGTCCTATAGCTACACTGGAGAGGATACAGCTGCTTGTTGTAACCCAACACATACACCAATCTGCTATGGCTCACATGTTTTCAAATTAAAACTCTAAAGTAAATCAATGGTAATTGGGGGAAAAAATCCACTGAGCAGAACAATTCAATTTTATTTATATACCACCAAATTACAACAGCAGTCGCCACACAGAGCTTTAAATTGCAAGGCAAAGACCCTACAATAATACAGAGAAACCCCAACAATTAAACAGCCCCCTTTGAGCAAGCACTTGGCAACAGCGGCAAGGAAAAACTCCCTTTTAACAGGAAGAAGCCTCTGGCAGGGTGGTGCAACTATCTGCAACCGGTTGGAGGTGAGACAGGAAAACAGGACATTGGGCAGAACTGAATCCTAATTGCTAGGAGACAGGATTGGATGTTGATGTTAGATTTAGATTGTTCTTTCCCAGTGGTAACAGATGAGGTTGAAGTCAGTTTATTCAACAACAACCTCAAAAAACCCTGTGGTCAAGCTTATACTGGGCAAACAGAGAGCATTCAAACAATACATTTTAGAACCCAGAACAGCCATTTGCACAAAGAATATGGAACATGCCACAGCCGAGCAATATCATGGGGGTAAACATGGCTTTCCTGTCACTTTGAATTTAACTGGATTTGAATATGTGACTCCAAAGAGACAGTCTATCAAAGCTTCTGTCTGTGAGATTGGATCACAGGTCTGAAACAACTGCCTCCTGTTAAAATGAATGACTGAAGTTGGTGATCATACTGCACATATAATTGCTTTGCTTGCTGTTTCCTTCCCGCACACACACATACACACACACACACGCACACACTTTTTGGTGGGGCAATAAATTCAGTCAAAGCCCATGAAGTATGAAATAGACAACTTCACCGAGCAATCTCTCACTCACTTGCTCTACCCTCCATGATCTAAGTTGCTCTGCCTCTGGCGGAACACAATCATCAGGTAGCGGATCCACCCATGCATCCTTCCATCGTGCCCAGGGGCCCCCCGGGCCACTCCTAACCCTAGAACACTGCACCCTCCCCGGGATGAAACCTGGCCACACGCCCCCCTCTCCCCTCCCTGGAGCCTCCAAGGAGCTGCTGGCTTCGACTCGTCTTACAGGGCGTCAATTCAGCCTGAAATCAAACCCTGGTGAGAGAACACAGCCCTGGACAGCCAGACAGATAGATGGATATACAGACAGGCAGGTGGATACGTGAGGAGTAGGTGCACCGACGCATCCAGGCCAGGTCGAGAGAACGAGAAGACATCCACAGGGAGAAGCAGACATGAATAGAGGCTGGAAGTATGTCATTTTCATGCAGGGGGTGTGGGGTGGGGATGACACATTTGCAGCTCTTCTGAACTTTATCAAGTCTGATGCTCCTACTGTATCTAACATCTGACCCAAACCATGAAATCTGTTATGAAATAAAGCTGTGGGAAGGGGAGAGAGTGGAACTGGAGACTTCTCTGTGTACCAGCTGTTGTTTCTGGGAAGACACACACGAACACACACACACACACACACACACACACACACACACACACACACACACACACACACACACACACACACACACACACACACACACACGGAAGAGCAATTCCATGGAAAAGTGAAGCCTACTGTAAACTTCTCAAGAACAGCACATATGGGAGACAGGGGACGAGTGATAGCGTGCACAGGCACACACACACACACACACACCTAAAAATGTGTGTATCGGATATATATATATATATATATATGTCTACACACCTGATAATGGTCATATATTTGGGGTAAGGGTGGCTTGGTATTGAAATATGAGTAAAGTTAAAAAACAAAAAAAACTGTACAAACAGTTAAGATTTATGACTCGTGCACTTTAGTTACGATATGCAAGTCTGAGAAAGTCAGAGGTGTTTCAGATTATATCTGAACTCTGGGCAGATGTTTTATTTTCAAACCCATGTTGCTATAAGGCGGTGGAAGGAATACTTCGAGGACCTCCTTAATCCCACTGACACGTCTTCCGAGGAGGAAGCAGAGTCTGGGGATGAGGGGAATGACCCGCCAATTTCCGGGGGCGAGGTCACTGAGGCAGTTAAACAACTCCTTGGTGGCAGAGCCCCTGGTGTTGATGAGATCCGCCCCGAGTTCCTGAAGGCTCTGGACGTTGTAGGGCTGTCCTGGTTGACACGCCTCTGCAATGTTGCGTGGAGATCAGGGGCAGTACCTGTGGACTGGCAGACCGGGGTGGTGGTCCCCATCTTTAAGAAAGGGGACCGGAGGGTGTGTTCCAACTACAGGGGGATCACACTCCTCAGCCTCCCTGGGAACGTCTATGCCAGGGTGGTGGAAAGGAGAGTTCGTCCGTTAGTCGAACCTCGGATACAGGAGGAACAATGCGGTTTTCGTCCTGGTCGCGGAACACTGGACCAGCTCTTTATCCTCTCCAGGATACTTGAGGGTGCATGGGAGTTTGCCCAACCAGTCTACATGTGTTTTGTGGACTTGGAGAAGGCATTCGACCGTGTCCCTCGGGGTGTCCTGTGGGAGGTGTTGCGGGAATATGGGGTGTCTGGCCCATTGCTACGGGCCATTCGATCCCTATACAACCGTTGCAAGAGCTTGGTTCGCATTGCCGGCAATAAGTCGGACTCGTTCCCGGTGGGTGATGGGCTTCGCCAGGGCTGCCCTTTGTCTCCGGTTCTGTTCATAATTTTTATGGACAGGATTTCTAGGCGCAGCCAAGTGGCGGAGGGCTTTCGCTTTGGTGGCCTCAGAATCTCATCTCTGATTTTTGCAGATGATGTGGTTCTGTTGGCTTCATCGGGTGAGGGCCTCCAGCTCGCACTGGAACGGTTCGCAGCCGAGTGTGAAGCAGCGGGAATGAGGATCAGCACCTCCAAATCTGAGGCCATGGTTCTCAGCCGGAAAAGGGTGGAGTGGCCACTCCGGGTCGGGGATGAGTTCCTGCCCCAAGTGGAGGAGTTCAAGTATCTCGGGGTCTTGTTCGCGAGTGATGGGAGAAGGGAGCCGGAGATCGACAGACGGATTGGGGCTGCAGCTGCAGTAATGCGGACGCTGCACCGGTCCGTCGTGGTGAAGAGGGAGCTGAGTGTAAAAGCGAAGCTCTCAATTTACCGGTCGATCTACGTCCCTACCCTCACCTATGGCCACGAGCTGTGGGTAGTGACCGAAAGAACGAGATCGCGGATACAAGCGGCAGAAATGAGCTTCCTCCGAAGGGTGGCTGGCCTCTCCCTTAGAGATAGGGTGAGAAGTTCGGCCATCCGGGAGGGGCTCAGAGTAGAGCAGCTGCTGCTCCACATCGAAAGGAGCCAGCTGAGGTGGTTCGGGCATCTGACAAGGATGCCCCCTGGGCGCCTCCTGGGTGAGGTGTTCCAGGCATGTCCCACCGGGAGGAGGCCCCGGGGCAGACCCAGGACACGCTGGAGAGATTATATCTCTCGGCTGGCCTGGGAACGCCTTGGTATTCCCCCGGATAAGCTGGAGGAGGTGGCTGGGGAGAGGGAGGTCTGGGCCTCTTTGCTTAGGCTGCTGCCCCCGCGACCCGGCCCCGGACAAAGCGGATGAGGATGGATGGATGGATGGATGTTGCTATAAGTTTGACTTTACACCTACCTATGCCTTAACTGTTGAACATTGCAGTGACCCAACTTCCACAGGAAATGGCTCATATGTTTCCTAGTTTTGGCATTAAAAAGCAGATAATTGAGGATAGAAGAGTGTGACTTCTATCACTGTTTAGCTTACGTGCTATGGCTCTCGCTTATACTGTTTTATTATCACTGCCATAAGTGGTTGTTTTTGGTAGAACTTGTGTCTTTCTGTCTGTAAACGTTGAGTTGAAAGTTTTGATTGGATTCTGATAAATCTTTGCAGAGGTGTGGAGTGGGTTCATGTTAAAAAACATTAAAATTTGGCTTACAACTGGTCAACTTAATGATTTATTAGTCAACAACTGACAAAAAACTTGCAGCTTGAAACTTGAAGCTATGATTCTAGTATGCACACAAGTATGATATGCATTGCTAACATATAGAAAGTACTGCATAAAGATTTAATATATCATTTCAAATTTGACCTTCTGACCTGAAAGGTCAATAGATTGATCTGAATATTAATAATAATGCTATTTAGAACTATTTAAAACTATGTTTCTCGTTGCCATTGTTTGTATTAACAACATATACGCATACAGGCAATAATATATGGGGATACATTATTTTATTATTTTGTTATATACGTTACACTAACAGGATAAAACGGGTTAAATACATAACAATTTGAATACATGCACAATGTTCCCAAATAAGTATAATTTTATTTATTTATTTTTTGGTAAACAAAAAATGCTTGATATTTATTACTTAACATTTAAACAAATTTATTAAACAATGAAATGAATGTTAAATTAGAACTATAGACATTTGTAAAAGACTTAAGATAATCATATTGAAAATTTTATCGAGTATATTAAAATGGGTTTCAACAGGACAAATAATAAGAGCCTGCACTTTTCAAAAGAGCAAGACTTGTTGGAATTATATCTGTACCTTTATAAAAGAGATAACAATGATCAATATTTGCTACTCACTCAGCTTCATCACTGCGGGTAAAGTCATGCGTAGAGCACTTCAGATCATTCGTTCTGCATTTATTTTCAGGTGTGAATTTGTGGAACAACACTTGCATCTTTATATGAACATCACTATGTTTGATACCATTGTTATAACCAGCTGGGAACAAATGTTTTATTATTTGTAAAAAATCAATCATTAGCTAAAGAGTCCCTTTAGAGGATCACAACACTTATAATCTGGAAACTTTCCTGAGAAACTTTGAACTCCTGGTTGATGAAACTTTGAAATCCCAAAATGTCTTTAGGTGTGTACCTGTGCCTTTCTTTATCGTCCGCTCTCTGGTGCTATAACCTTCTCTTCCCTTCTCTCCATTTCAAGCATCCATCCAAAAGTTAACATGGAGGGAAATAAACTTTGAAGCTTTGCGACCTCCAGGCACGAAAGAAAGACAGCAAGAAATGCAAATAGATGAAGAAGGAGTGAGGACGAGGCAGACTTGTTACTGAATGTTTCCATCCAACTATCACGCGGATTTTACGCAAACTTTTGAAAAGTCCCAGGAAGTAAAATGTGAATTGGACATGCTGCCATCGGTGGAAGTTGGAGTTGATGAGAATAAACGGCTTTGATGGACGATAGAAGACAGGAGACAGATTTGACAAAGGCTGAGTTTGTTTTTTTCTTTCACTAAATCAAGCGCTAAACAACGTGTCTGTCTCTCCATCTGTCTACATAGCTTGAGCTGAAATCTTCCAGCTCTGGCTGCAGTATTGAGTTTCCTGACATTAGTAGCCCCTGTGGCGGCTCTGAGGCTGCTGCTCTTTGAAGCTTCAGCGGTGCTGCTCCGGCTCATTTGGTAACAGGTTGGGAATGGGCCGCTGGCGAAAAATGAGACCCCTGTCGCCTTGGAAACAGGTCCCCCACCCACCTTTACAACGTGGTTTGGAGTGAGCGTACAGTGACATTTAGCCAGTTTCTCAGGGCTGAGGGAACGACACACGGAGGGTTAACAGGTGAACACACAGTAAACTCTCATTCTCCGCTCAGAAGGTTTCCACTGATATCAGGCCCAAAAGTCTACAGTCTAGAGTACGTGTGCTTTTTTGTGTGTATTTGTGAAGGCTAAACTCCAAGCAGTGTTGAAATTCTGATCTTGGCACCGGCTAACTACCACATGAAATCAATTTAAAGTAAACACAAGATGTTACCAACAGAACAGAGGAGAAACACACAGATCCTCGCGCTGTCACTCTGCTCTCCAGAATCGCACCAGTAGTCTGAAGAATATGGCTGAAGGCAGTTGGTTTCTGTGTAATAAGTTTGTCTTCACTGTGACGCTTGATCATTACTGTGTAAAAAACGAGCTAAATGTTTCACAGTGTGTAATCTAACAGGCCTCTTCTCTTCTCTAGCAGCAGCTGTCATTTTAGTTATATAATAATAATAACTAATGTCAGTTTCTGAATGTCAGGTGTATTTGTTTCTTGCACATTACCTCATTCTATTGTTGTCTTGTGCTTTATAAATACATATATCGACATAATGAGCAAAGAAAAAGCAAGTGAACACAAACATCTGACTCATGCAATAATTACTTTCTCATTCCCTTGAAATGGATTTAAAGCAATCATGAACAAAAATCTGTGGATCTGCATAGCAACGACGTGATAAATCATTTGGTCATCTATCCATTAGGTTTGATTATCCTTATACAGAGATTACACCATATTGCGTTAACAATCGCATCTCACAGTTCTGTTTTGTCAAGTGAAACTCATACAAAACTGATGTAAAATTCATATAAAATCTAATAATTAAAGACAGACTTTACAATGACAGAGTTCTCTATAGCTTTCCCAATTTTTCAACTGAAAGACACATCTCAGTTTCTCAAAACAAAAAATAAATAAGTTGCATCCAGGAAGAAACGATGAATCATTCAAACAAGTGATGTTTTACAACATTATTTACAAAGCCATAGACCAAAGCACTAAATGTCCAAAACTGAGCTGACTTCTGTTTTTCACAAATCACTAATTACATTTGTCATACATCTACCTTTTTGTGCACTTCTATATCCGCCTATAGAAGTAGGTAAGTACTTTGAACTCCAGTGTTTGGAGTCTGGGGCGCCGTCCTTCGCTATTTTAGATGAAATTATGCTCTTGTGCACTTTAAGCAGTTAATCCTAGTCATAACTAATTATCAGCTGGCTGTATCACTCAGATACGTAAAACTATAAGCAGGTCGTGGGCATAATCAGAAACAACTTTTTACTGCAAACATCTTTTCCTCTGAGTAATCAAGACGAGAGCAACCTGATGCATTTTAAGTAGTTTACGTTTCACTCCATATATGTTCTCGCTGCCTCGCACCCTCTTTATGTATCCCTCCTTCTCATCCTACTCACTTTTTCACTTGTTTTACCTCATCCCCGTGCATCTCCACAGTCTGTCGTGTCTCTCTCCCTCTCTGTGCCGCTGATTAAGAACACAACCTGTTGTTGTTGCCACTCTGTCTTGATTACCTGCTGCTATTTTTTTTCATCCCTTCATTTCATTCCACCTCATCTCCATCTCTTTCTGGCCTAGCTGCTCGCTCAACCACACAGCACCTGTATGTGTGCGTGCATAGGCGTGCTTATGTGTGCGCCGTTGCATGGTGGCCTAACGAGTTTGATAGCTGTCACCTGATCCTGGTGATGAGGGTTGCTGTAGTAGCGAGAGGAGCGGGAGCGAGAGGAGAGTTAGGTTTCTCCGCTGTAATTAGTTTTCCCAGCCTCTAATTATACCAGACGGAATTACAAGCCTGATTGACTGTCATTTAAGCATTTTAATTCATGGAATTACCCTTTTTCTCTTTAAAAAAAAAAGAGGGAGAGTTGTTGTTTTGACAGGCGGTTGTGTTGGGATGGAATTGGCAGAGTGCAGACCATACCCATGCATACTGGCAGCTTTGACAGCGGTAAACACACTTTGTCAGAGTACAACAAAGAAACATACTGTATTACAGTGAGTTAAAATGAACTGGTAAACACAGTGATTCACTAGGAGTGGATTCACAACAGTCTGCAGATTCATTTATGATAGATTTTCTGTCAGAAAATAATTTGAAATGACAGAATAATGAATCCAAATTAAAAAAAAAAAAACTCGACTTGAGCTAACTCTCCTTGCCTCTCTTCTTAACCCTGGAAGCTGTGTTGTTTTAACCCTCATCTTTAATTCATCCCAACCACGCAGCCTGCACTCAGTGCAGATTAGAGAATCTGGGAGGTGAGACAAAGAACTTTCCTCATTCGAAATGAGAGGCTTCAAGAACCCTCTGAATGTTTCATACTGAACTACTTCCCTGTATTGTAATATTATTACATAAATAAAATCATAATCATTGTCCTACACTTAAAATGAAACGCAAATTTCTCTTTGCTAGAGTATTCAGTCAATCAGCTGATTATGAGTCATCCCTAAAACAGATAGTCGATTTTTTTAATGAATCTTCTTTAATCTTAAAGTTGGTTTAAGTAAGAAACCAAACTTGCTAACGCTAGCAAGGTTAGGAAGGCACATTCACATGCAAACGTATCTGTTAATTAGTGCTAATTAGACTAATAGGATAGCAAATTGCCACACCAACACTGAAGTACACGTGTCTTGGATGTGCTGCATCACAAAGCAAACCTGAAATTCCATTAAAATCTTCCAACAGATACCATCTGTCAATGCAAGTAGCCACTCCCCAAAATGTAAGACTTGCAAGTATCTAAGTGGACAAGTTTTGAGAAAAAAGATAAACAAAAGAAAGAAAGAAAGAAAGAGAAAGAAAGAGAGAGAGTTATTGTAAATGATTAGCAGATCGCTTTCACCATCAGAACCTACGTGGATGACTCACTTTTAGAGCCAGTCTCCAGTGGCCGTTACAGAAACTGCGGTTTTTGGCACAGTTGAAGGCTGATGCTATAGATAAAAACTTGTTGACTTCAAGGCTTCTCACATAAAGAATAAGGATCATATAGATTTTGTTAATTTTTATAGCAAGTTAGACTGTTGGTGAACAATTGTATGTTGTTCTCAAAGTTAAGGCCAGATTTGTTTCTGTGCAAATTAAATCTTTTGTTCTTATACATACAAAAAGGAAAAAGAAAAAAAAAAAACTGGATTAGCCATGGTACCATATATACAGTGAAATTACACTATGTGTACTATATTCACTATTATTTGCTTTATATATATTCTAAGAATGAAAAATGTCATGAGTGAACATACATACAGTAGTTGTATATAGTAAGTAATACATTAGTAGTGTGCGTTAAATAGTATGTTTTCTCTAGGAGCATCTTGGGCCACCAAAAGCTGATGACTGTCAGGTCACTGCGTTTATTTTAAAGGTCAAAGGTTCACATTAAGTGATTATACTTTACAGCCTACATCACTGCTTCTGCTCTATGGAGCTCGATGAAACTAGAATACCGGCTTTGCTTTTGTAATGTACACACATGCACACAATCTGTAATTCAATCCTGTGCCTCATATCGGGTGTGATTCCTGTGAGCACACTGAAGTGATAAATGAGTCAGCACCCTGCTTCTGTGCCCGTGTTTTCATACGAGGATTAGATCATCAGCGGCAAAATCCTGTGATTTGAACCGACAAGAAGAGAACTATTGTATGTTTGTCGCTGAACATTTTACGTCGTTACGCCATTTTATTTATTAGCACTTAACCTTTTTAATTACTTCTTAAGCAAAACAATTCATCTGAATTGCAATTTTTTGACCTGATGTTCAAACTCGATATCTCAAAGACAATGAAAGCAGCGTATTTTTTTTCCTTTTCATTTTTGACTGCGCACCAGGCTACTGTTTTGTCTTTGCCTTGCTGCTCATTCTGCTATAGTGACCTGAGAACTCACTGATCTCATTAATAATCCGGCTGACTAAACTGAGCGCGCTCCATAGAGCCCCATGCCTTTCCCCTTATCGTCTTTTGTTTCGGTCTTCTGCGCTTCTGTTTTTCTTTTGTTCTTGCTTTTTCTGGTCTCCTTCTTTGCCTTCCTTCGTCACCATCGCGTCTTTCTGTCTCTGCCTCTCCTGCTCTTTCTCCCCATGCATTTCTTGCTGTCTCGCTCTCGTTCTGTCTGTCCCCTATCTCTTTCTCAGTCTGTTACTCATTCAGTCTCCCTGCAGACTTCTGCCTCTGATAGAGCGGCAGCCCCTCAAACGATTAACTCGGCAATCCCTTAATAACAATCTCATTCCCTCTATCCCTCCCTCCCTCGGTCTCTCTCTGAAGCCCTCCCAGTTCATTTGACCACTTTATTTCAACCTCCCATTCATGGGGCTCAGATCACACAAGGGGCTGTAATGACAGCACATTTATTAATTAATTGCATGTGTAATTGCTAAAATTAAGTTTTGGAAACTTGGTAATGATGGGAGGAATTACAGGGATGGAAGGAGGGAACGAGCTTTGAAGACAAGCCTCCTCAAGTTCTTTTGGGGCTGGAGGATGGGGAAGGCGCGGATGGATGGATAGAAAGGGAGAGACAGAAAAAGAAAGGAGGTGGGGGGAGTGTAAGAAGAGTAATCCAGGAGGAGAGCCACACTGTAGGGCTGATCAGAGGCGAGAGTTTTGTCTCACAGCTAATCTTCTCTTCTGAAGTGGTGTCATGGCCGTCACTCCGCTCTTGCCGTCAGTCTGTTGGTCTGTCCATTGCACGGCTGCAAATTCCCCCATTGATTCATACTGGGCCACTTTAATTAACTTCCTTCCTGAGATAATGGCGAGCTCAGAGGAATCTGCTCGCCGTGGAAAAACTCTGAGAAAAACTTTTCCCTACATCTCCAGAATGGCTAAGGCGTCCCCTTCAAGCCGCGGCATAATTTATTGCTTTTTATTGTCAAGACTTTGTCCGAAAAATGAGATTTGAATGCGAGGAGTGAATTGTTTATTGTCTGGGGTATTGGGGAGCAGATGTGGGTTCCGGGTCTCTCTGTGCTGAGAAGATAGGAACAGACTCCATTGTGTGTTGAGTGTGTAATTTGACTGGATGGACGGTTGGATGGGGAAAAACGTCCTTGGAGGGATAAATAGTTTATCAGACACGTGAACTGACGAGAAGGAGAATGCCTGAAAGAGGAAGAGAGAAAGAGAGAGGGAGCGAAGAGGAAAAATGGGAGAAAGCGGTGTAAATAGAACACTCTCTGCTCAGACATGCAGTAATATGCAGAAGTTTTAGGCACTAAAGTAAAGTGAGACGCTCTTCAAAATAACAGTTCGATAGTTCGAATTTAACTTCTTTTAACTTTGTTAGAAAAACAAAATGTGGAAGCTTAACCAGTGTTTGAGTTGATCACTGTTTCGCTTTACAGATGGCCAGATTATTTAAGGCAGTGGGCTGATAGGTTGTTCCTCATGTAATGACTCGATCAGATGTCTGTGGGCCCATGACGTTTGTTTTCCGTGTCAATATACGGACAAAAGCACTGGGCTACCTGCACATTACAGATGTAAGAGCTGCTTGGCCACGGAAACCCATTACAAGAAGCTCCTGGTGCACGGTTTTTGTGCTGATGTTAATGCAACCGGAGGTTTGGAGCTTGGCAGTTATTGAGTCAAGAGTGTGCTGGTGACGTTTGCTGTCTTAGTGACCCCGCTGTGGATCATCGTGGCTGAGCTGCTGTGGAATATCTAGGAGGGAACTGACTTGTTGGACCGTTATAGTTGTAGGGATTTTGCACTAAATTTTGGACAAAATTTTGTTGTCACTATCATACTGATGTTGATGGTCGCATGGATAAGACACTGCCGGCTTTGCAACCTCTAAAGACATACAGTGCTTGTTCACCGCAGTCACCTTTACATAGTGCTGGCAGGGGTTTGGTAATTAAAACTCTTTTATTTCAGACTGTTTCTAGTCATACTCTGGACCGAGGAATTTTCTTATGATTTCTAAGGAAACGTGACAAATGCAGTATGAAGGAAGGGAGGTTTAGGGAGAGAAGGCCTGGTAATATAAATAAAAGTGGGATCTTTCCTTCCATTAATGTCTAGTAATGCTTTTTTAACTCTCAACTTTTGGACAATTAGCTTTTGTATAATATAGAAATACTGGTGGCTGCCAGTGCTACTCCTCAGCCTCCTGGTAGTTGCTATTGCAATCACATGATTTCCAAAAAACTTAACCTCTGACCTTGTCCTTGAGTTCAAGTTCACTGAGATTCAAACTCATCTCAAATTTTTAGTAGATGCACCTCTGGTATGAATTTCAAAATCCTCCAGTATATGTTTGTTCCAATTTATTTCAGAATGGTACTTCTTTTTTTCTGTAGCCCACTGTGCAACTTCATCGTCTTTGATAATGAGTTTATGATAATGTGACAGCAGAATAGTACATAAAGAGTGGAATCACAGAGCAAATCCGTATTCAAAACTAAAATAGCTGAATAGGGCAAATACAGAGTGCCAGCTTTTTATTTTATTTCTTTTTTTAAATTCATGCTTCCTTCTTCAGTTTTAAAACCCGATGCCTACATTACTCACAAGCGTAGGCCAACAGTTTGGTCAGTGATTCAGGTGTGTTATGCCATTTGAGCTGCTGGCCTCAAGCAGAGCTGAGGAGGGTGCTTGGAGGGGTCTGATGAGCTCACTTCATTGCCATCTGGGACCCCTGTCAGCTTCTCGGCTCACTCAGCCTCTGGGGGCAACTGTCAGTGTTATCTGAAAAGTCATGGTACCAAAGATCTTGACACTTGCATACATATTGTTTGTATTCATATGCAGAAATCTTATGAGATAGCACACTCACTGCTCTGTTTGCCATTTCTCTTTAACAGTTTGCTTTGTCTTTTTACAACCTGCAGCTTGGCAGGTTTGATGTTTGCACATTGAGATTTTTAAAGTAACTGACTCTAAACAAGTCCCACTGTGTCACAGACTGGCACTCACATAATGCCTGCTAATAGCTGATGAGTAAAATTTAGCAGCAAAAAATAGCATCTGAAAGCCAAACCAAAAAAAAAGATGGCTTAGCATTGCCTGATTGATGCATTCAAAGATGATGTAATAGCCAATTATAAAGTTGCTCTTTCCTACTTAATATAATCAGTCTGTGAAATCTGTGTCTCACTAAAGTGTTCCAGATTTGTTGTCTTCATTATCAGGTAGGCAATGAAGCTAATGATAGCTGCTCAGTGTTATTTCGGTAGCACGAGTAATCCTAAAAGGTTTGCAAGTTTAAAACGCGTAAACATCTCCTCATCTCTACCTGTCTGCTTCCACTGAGAGGCACAAAGAGGGGGCTGCTAATCCATGTTGGTGTGGAGGGGGGAGAGAGGGAGGTAAACCCATCCAGCCGGCCAGCCAGCCACTCCGATGTGAGGGCTTGTGATAGCGGAGACACTTGATCACATTTATCTGCAGTTTACACCTTCCTGTCTTGATCTCTGAGCTATACAGGGGATCGCCTTTCCTGCTCAAAGAAAGAAAGCTAGCGAGGGTTAGAGGCGGGAGGTGGGGTGGGTGGATGGATGGATAGGTGGATGGAGGGAGAGAAAAGGGGCCAGGGCCCTCTGTGTGAATGCTGGTTGGGATTGTAAAGCGAGCTGAGCGATGACAGCTAAATGCGCTAATTTTCTACTGGGACTCAGGCTTTGTCTCACAGGCAGGACCCAGGCAAGGAGTTGTGACACTGAGGGATCAATGACCTTTTTAAAAAAAAAATAAATAAAGTGATTTGGCTCAGGGTTTATGTAGTCCAGAATATGTTTGATTGGTAGCCAAAACTGACAACTAACAAGCAGAGCTTTATGTGTTCATTAGCTGAAAATGCTGTATCATTCATGCACAAGAGATAAATCACAAGCTGCAAATCAGCGATGTGATGCACAAACAGCGATGTGTGACAAAACTGATCAAAATTTGTAAGCTTTTCATGTTAAATGTCACCTGTTTGCGAAGCAATTCATGTTTAAGGCTCACTCTTGTTTTTTAATGCATTTACTGCAGAAACTCAGAATAGAAAATGCTCTCAAAAATTCAATTCAATTCAGTTTTATTTATACAGCACCAAATCAAAACAACAGTCACCTCAGGGCACTTTATACTGTGAGGTAGACCCTACAATAATACATACAGAGAAAAACTCAACAATCATATGACCCCATATGAGCAAGCACTTTGGCAACAGTGAGAAGGAAAAACTCCCTTTTAACAGGAAAAAAACTTCCAGCAGAACCAGGCTCAAGGAAGGGGCGGTCATCTGCCACGACCAGGTGGGGAGAGAGAAGGAAGACAGGATAAAGACATGCTGTGGAAGAGAGACAGACATTAATAACAAGTATTATTCAGTGCAGAGAGGTCTATTAACACATAGTGACTGAGAAAGGTGACTGAAGAAGAAACACTCAGTGCATCATGGGAATCCCCCAGCAGCCTTCGCCTATTGCAGCATAACTAAGAGAGGATTCAGGGTCTCCTGAATCCTCAGGAGGTGAGGTAAATGAAAGAATTTCTGCCTGTTCCAAATTTCCCATGAATGCAGTTTTATTTTTCATTTCTGTTGTCTAAAACTTAACAATTACTTTGACAGTATAATTAAATGCAAGCTGATCATAACTGAAGAACAAACTCAAACTACAAGAAATTCAAGTCATTCATGGGGAAAGTTGATGTTTTGGGACCTTTTCTGGGTAAGAGTGAAAGTGGACTGAAAGAAGAGCAGAGCGAAATTGGGTGAACACTGGGAAGGATGCAATCTATTGTTAACCCACAGACTGTGCAATGTGTCCTAAACATCCCACACTACTGTATCACCTCAACAGAGCACTTCTTTCTCAGACTGCTGGTTTACTTGTGATTCCGATCATATTTAAAGGTAGAACGGGAGGCAGAGCCTTCAGCTTTCAGGCCTCTCTTCTCTGGAACCAGCTGAAACCAGAGACAGACACTTTACTTTTCAGATCAGGCCTATAACTTTGCTTTTTGATAAAGAATAAGGGCATTTAGAACTGGATCAGGTGACCCTCGGCCCTGCCTTAGTTACTTAGTCACTCACCTTTTTTCACTCTTATGTGTTTCTAAACTGATCTGTATCCCCTAATCTGTTGCCCTGTCTCTCTCCACTCACCCCCAAATGGTTGCGGTGTTTGTCTGCCTCTCCCTGATTCTGCCGGAGGTTTCTTACTGTTAAAAGGGAGCTTTTGCTCACAGGGAGTTGTCTGATTATAAGTGTTTTCTCTTTATTAATAAGTGGCTTGATCTGTGACTTGGTGTGACTGCTATATTAAATGAAGCTGACTTCAATTGAACACAGTATATAAAACACTGACATAGCCTACAAGGTCTCAGAAGTTACTTTTACTAGTTAAAGGTGAGAAACCACAAGTTTATCAAGGTCCAGCTTTAATGAATGGTGGAAAAAGAAGCTGCAGATTATCATTACTACACTAATGATCCAACACAAAAAGGTGGAAATAAACTCTAACCTTAACTTAAGAAAAGGAAAAGAAACAAAGTGCTCTGATGGTGAATAGAAACATGGAGCAAGTGCTATCACCTTATGCCGAGGGAAAGTGGTAGAGGACAGTTAAGGCAAACCTCACACACACACACATGCACGCACACACACGCACATGGAAGCTCTACAATGTAAGAGTGCAATAAGCGGTGATAATCCCCCCCCTGGATTCTTTATGGGAACAGGCCCCTGTTGTTTAGTTGTAATTATCCTTTAATATGGACTCTGATGTCGTCTCTGCTTTCCACTGCGCTGACTTGCGCGCACACATACAGTACATTACGTACACACAACTTCTCACTCATGCGCACACACACCGTTACTATGTGCATCACTACACTCACTGTATTGCCTTACACAGGTAGAAACCTGAAGACTGTGTTAAGCTGTTTAAGACTCTTTTAGCTTCATTAAGACAGACAGAGCTCAGTCAGACAAAGTAGCTTTCACTGAGGTCCACAGTCTGTGGCATTCAGTCATGGATAATTTAACACAGACCAAAAGTCAAGTGATTTTCAACTTTTACTTTGATTCTCCTCCACCTCCCTATTCTATTCTATTCTATTCTATTCTATTCTATTCTATTCTATTCTATTCTATTCTATTCTGCAGCAATAATATGCTGACTGAGATGTATTCTCTTGTCTCGCAGCCAACGTCAATCATCCCTCCTGTTTGTGGAAATCACACCTGAGCCAAAAAACGCTCTGCAAGTGGTTTCACATGTCTCCATTACGCCTGAGGAGAGCCTGATTTAACTTCAGAGCCACTCAGAGAGGCATCAGAAATTAAAAGAGGGGGAAATGATCTGACAGCAACACCCCTCGTGACGAGACAGAAGTTGGTATTTTTTTTTCTTTCTGTTGGTGCAATTGCTTTAATGTGGTTTCACAAGCAGGCCGGAGATGAAAGAGCACTCAAGTTATTCTAAATTAAGAATATTACAATGGCAGAGCAAAATTTCCCATATTGCTCAAGCCAGAACGCTTCCGTAGCAATATCCCATAATTTATATTTGCTCTCTTATGTGCTCTTTTGTTTTTTCATTCCTTTTCAAATAAGAAAACCTGTGGTGTGTTGTTTTCTGATTTCCCCTTTTCTCGGTTTCCCACCTAGCCAGATGACCAGCTTATTTACATATTGATTTTTCAACACCAGTACGGTGTTCCATAAACTGCTTTTAATGATACTAGAAAGTGAAGGGGAAGAAAAAGGGGGATATGTGCTACTATGGGACTTGGTGGTGTCAAACACATGCTGTAACAGTAGCTTGTCACCAGGGGGCACTGCAACTTCATGCGCCTTGATGGAGCAAGGGAGGAACGCCTATGAGGAGAGTGCTCAGAGAGTTTGTGACAAAGACTGAAAGTGTGACAGGAGAAAACATGGAAGGAAGCAGATGGAAAGACTGAAACGTTGGGAAAGGTGATATAAAGAGTTATATAAAGGACAGAGCAACAGCGTGAGACAGAAGTTAAAGTTAAGGATAGTTAGTGAGAGTTGGTGAGTGTCTGTCTGTGGACACGCTCGTCCGTTCTCCCTCATCCACCAAAACCCCTTTACTACATAATGTCGGTCTCAGTTTTTCAGTTGCGTTTGAGTGTTTTTAGGCAGCAGGTGTCACACCTCTACAAAACTGTGTCCTCCATGAAAGTTCAAGGTTTAGTGGAGATCAAGGCTCCACTCAAATACGCTTTATATGAATGTGATTAATTTGTGATTCACAGCATCACAGCCCGGCGCCTTGTTCTGGCCTTGTCTTAGACTTGACCTGTAAGTTAGTGCTTTGTGAGATCTGACTTTTGCTAAAAAGAAAATATATATATGTTTTAAAAAGTAATAATCTGTGAGTCATTACTGCTCACTGCAGCAACAATGACTAACAAAGGGGAAAACAGCACAATACTGTGAAAAAGCTCGAACACTGACAATACAGCCCACACCATGGGGGTCAGAGGGTCACAGCCACAAAGCCCGCAGAACAATTAACAAGCAACTGTAGGTTAGAGAATGTATACACAGAGATAGAAATTAAACAGTCAGTAGTGCCATCCAAAGTTAAATGGCAGATGTTAGAAGGTTGTTCCCTGCTAGGACTTTGACAGAAAGATCTACAGTCGTAAGCAATTCTCATTTTTTTTGACTCGGATAGTTTTGATGACACTCAAATCTTTTTCGTTGATTTACTGAATCTAAAATTGCTTTGATTTTCCTTGACTCACGTTGCTGTACTCAACATATAAAACTTGCTTGACGATGATGTAATCAAATTAATACAAAGAGCACAAATTTGTGTTGCTTTACGGGAAATATATGCCTGGTGCAATATTTTGGAGAGAGATATCACAAAGAATGATCATTAGAAACCAAATCCATAACCTCAAACGTGGCAGCTGTCCCTGCCCGTTCCCACAGTGAGACAATTTATTTATTAACCTTTATTTAACCAGGAAGATCCCATTGAGATTAAAAACCTCTTTTTCAAGGGAGACCTGGCCAAGATAGGCAGCAGCAGATGTCTCACAGTTACAGAAATTACTCAAACACAGGCAGCAACAACACACATGCAACAATAAGTGAAAGAATACAAATAAAATAAAAATAAAATTCAATAAAATTCAAATAAAATAAAAAGTCAGTTAAAATGACAATCAATCTAATTGAAACAGTTGCATGTTATGGACTTGGCCTCAAGGATTCGTAGTTTAGATTTAAAATCACTTAATGAAATAAATTCAGTCATTTTCCATTCCTTCTGCAGTTTGTTCCAGGCCGAGGGTGCTAAATGGACAAAAGCTCTTTTACCAAGTTCAGTTCGGGCAAATGGAACAGAAAGCAACAAGTAACCATGCGGACGAAGAGAATACCAACCAGCATGTTTCATTACAAGCAGGGAACATATATAAGAAGGCAGCAACCCAAGTATCGCCTTATATATAAAACTGTATAAATGAGAGTTCCTCCGTTACCAAAGCAGGCCATCCTACCTGAGAGTATAACTCACAGTGGTGAGTCTGAAATTTACAGTTAGTGATGAACCTCAGAGAAGCATGATACACAGAATCAACCATTCGAAGACATTGAGCAGAAGCATTCATATATAGAATATCACCATAATCCAGCACAGGCAAGAATGTTGCAGCAACAAGCCGCTTCTTTGTATTAAAAGAGAAACACAACTTATTTTGAAAATAAAATCTCAGTTTTAACTTCAGGTTTTTCACAAGATTCATCTACTTTAGTACAGCTTAGCTGATAGACATACAAGCCGCTTGTGTTATTGCCATAACACAATGAAGTGGTGACAGACCTATCTGCTTTTTATCATAACCCAAATGTAGGTTAAGTGTATTTTACTGGCCTGCTGAACTACAATTACATCTGTTCAAGAGGCAGAGATGTTCATCAACTCAACTGAGCCTTAAAATGTTAAGCTGAAGCTGGAGACCCGGCCTCCTCAGCTCACAACAAGTGCATTACCAACATGGCTGCTGAGTGGCATGACGTGCTTCGATGAGGATCACCAACTTTATACTGGAAATGAAGCTGCTTCGTTTTTCTTTCAGATCTGTCACTTGTAAGTTTCACAACTAGTAGAAGTCTGTAAAAGTTCAGCAAATTTCTAGTCTGTCAAGTTAGTTAGTTTGGGTTAAGGTTGTTCTTGGGAGAGTTGAGAGTTGAAGATATAAACTGTGTAAACTATCTTAACAAAACATGCCCAACTAATCGGTAGCCAGAGCCTAAACTCTAATAAAACAATTTTTAAAAGTTTTTATTTGAGGCAGCACAGTGGACTGGACAAAAAAGGACATTAGGACTTGAAGGAACGATTAAGAGGAGGAAGGGAAAAGAAAGCGACACAAAGAGAAGCCAAACTTAGTGAGAGAGTGAGTCAAAAGCCTGGAAGTGTTTCCTGAGCTCTTATTTGTATGTTGTGGTCATCTGTGTGTGTGTGTGCATGTGTGTGTGTGTCCAGACGTCCTATAAGTGAAAAAAAAAAAACATCTGTGGCTTCAGTGATGTCATTAAGAAGGGTGGCAAGAGAGGAGCAATTAACCATCTCTTACACACACACACACACACACACACACATGCACACACAAACACACATAGGAGCACAGTGTGGGACAAAACAGAGCTGTAAAAACAGGGCCAGCTTGCGGCCAGTCAGTCCGTTACCCACAATGCCTTGGGTCTGGATGGTTGTCACTAGGTTCCGGTCGGCGTGGCAACAAAGCTTATTAATCTGCTGATGGAGGGCCAGCTGCAGAGGTGGCAGACACACATACACACACACCCACGCACTCACACACATTTGTGCATGAACGAGCACGCACAAACACGCATCCAAAATGAGCACAAATGACTTATTTGATGTTGTAGAATTTTAGCACTGTACACACACACACACACACACACACACACACACACACACACACACACACACACACAAACAAATTCTTGCGCTGTTGCTCACCTCTGCATTGCTGTTAAATTTGAGTCAAACCACTGAAGGTCAGCTCTCAATGCATTACTCTAACACATACTATTACAACATGTATCACATATTCGCCTTTCCTTTTTATGGCTCAACATTTCTGATTAGTTTTACAAATATGGAGAGAATGAGAAGTAGTCTGAAAGTGTGTGTGTGTGTCTGCCTTTGTGTCTATGGGTGAGTTTGTGTGTGCGTGTTTGCAGAGTGAGTTTTTCTTCAACTTTAATGCTGTTCCCCCAGCATATCCTTGCTGGTTGCCTAGAGACAGGGATTTGAGTGAGGCCCCTTGGTTCATTCCCACACAGTCCTCCGGTTAATGTGTGTGTGTGTGTATGTGTGTGTGCGCGCACGGGCACGTGTGCACGTGTGCATGTGTGCATGTGTGCACGCATGTTGAAAGGATATTTCTCTCCTTTGCCTTTTGATTCATTCTCAGTGTGAAGCAGCTCCCTGTGGAGACAGTATGGGTGGGCAGAGAGGAGGAGAGGTGGAGGAGGTGAAGAGGAGGAAGAGCAGGAAAAGGAAAGAGGAGAGAAGAGGGGAGGAAATGTTGAAAGAAGCAAGAACAAGGCAGGTTAGAGAAAGGATGGCTGAAAGAGTGAGAGAAGGAAAGGAAAGAAAGAGGAGTGGGCCTGTATGTCGTACGAAAGATGAAGGGAAGAGACGAGGAAAGGAGGAGGGAAGGAGGGCTGCTGGTCACACATCAAGGCCTGGAAACAAAGAAACCAAGATCTCTCCCTCTTCTCCTTCCCCTATCCGTCCCTCCATCCCTGACAAACACAAGTTTCTCTTCTCTCAGGAAGAAACTGAGTGCAGTGCTTCAACTGCCTGACAGAGAGATGAGAAGCAGACAGCATGCTTTCTTTTAATTCTAGCTTATCTGTGTATTAAGGTGTAGACCTGTGACCATACTTACTGCCTCATGTGATAATGTACTTTTTTTTCTTTCTTTGGCTTGTTGTAAAGCTCCTCCAACTTTCATGCTAGTTCTACAAAAACTAGCCTGGGCCTACAGGTTTTGGGTTGTTTTGGAAAAATTTGTATCTCGCAAATATACTATCATAAAAACTGTTAAATGTATATTTACCTCTTAATATGACAACAAATTGCAATCAGTTAAACAGCAGTCTACTATATTCCTCTCTTTGGGACATGGAGTGCCTATTCCCATTTCTTGATGTCGTCTATGAAAGATCTGCGCCGGGTCAGGAAAGGTGACACAGATTGGTTTACAACAATAGACTGTATATAAAAGACGGCTGTAGCTGCATTCTTTTAATGACCATCAGTGGACAACCAGAAGTCTTAAAAGCTATAGAAATTTATCCTGATGTGTTTATATTCTCAGTTTCAAATCCTTTTGTACACAACTTTAATTTTGTAAAAAAAAAAAAAAGGGGGGGGGGAGGCTTGTCAGACCTCTGTTCCAACTCTTGGTCATCTAGTCTTTATTTAAAACCTTTCACTATCAAGATGATGATAGTGAAAGTATTCACACTGGGACTCCACTTATCAAAAGATGACATCACCGTTGCTACAGCCATCTTTTATGTAAAGTCCAAAAAAAGACAAAAGAAACAATAACAGTCCATTGAAGCATATTGCAGCACAGGAATGCCTTGGTTTATACCAAGTAAATAAATATATATAACATGGAAAAAAAGAAAGACGCAGTAGTGATTCATAATGTGATTCCACCTGTTGTTGGTGTTTTCTAGTTCTTTGTGTAATGAGTGACAAATGCCAATGTTCTTGTACAACAGTTAATCCTGAGATGAAGGGTTTTGATTGCACCACTGTATTTTGGATGCGACATCAAATTCCACTGCGATCTTATCTTTAAAGAGGATTTAGGAGTACTTTTGAAATAAGGCGCCCAGCACAATCTAGAGTTTTTCTTTGTACGTGGATTCATTGACTGAACACCTGCTTTAACAAACGTCAAGCACAGAGGTTCGTTCCATTGCCAGTGGTATGTTGTCAGCTGTTGAGATACATGGGATAAGAGATGCATGTCAAAAATCTCACTTGTAAAATATGCAAGTTATACGTTCACTTAAAAAACAATACTATATACTTTCATCAGGCTAGTGAGCATGAAATATTTTGTGAGTGAAGTAGTAGAGATGCTTTTTTTCCCTTTGATTTTCTTCCAAAATAAAACTACATCTTGAAGTATCTAGAGAGGTTCATTAATGCTGCACACTTACATGTATACACCTTTTTGTTATTTTTAATTTAGTCTCACATAGTTGACTACAATGATTTTGAAGGGGTTTGAAACTAAAAATGATAGATATTTAGGGCTGGATCAGGTGACTTTGAATCCTACCATAGGCTATGTTCACACTGCAGGCGAAAGCGGATCAAATCCGACTTTTTTGACCCTATGCGACCCATATCCGATCATGGTATGACAGTGTGAACAGCACAAATCCAATATTTTCAAATCCGACATGGGTCATTTTTGTATGTGGTACTGAATCCGATACATGTCTGATGTTTTAGAAAGCAACTGCTGTTTGAACGGTCAGGTCGCATTAAATCCATCTTTTACGTCACTGACACAAGACAGACGCCAATTATCAGCGCCGGAGAAGCGCCCAAGAAGACATCGCGAACGCTTCCTGGCCATCCAGTGTAGATGTTAGTGAAACTGTTGGGAAGAGAACGTTGGAGAAACATGAACATTTTATTTGTACTGTATAATCTTCAGATTCTGACAGAAATCTGCAGCTATCCTTTGAAGCACCGCTCCTCTCTAAAACAGCAATAAGGATCATTATTAGGCCATATGTAAATAACAAAATAACTTTATAACTTAAAACAAAATTGGGAAACGTAAAGTCCGAAACAAGTCTTTATATTAAGGGCCATCAGTCAAACAATACTGTTTGCTCTGGGTCTAAACAGAGCGCGTTGTGTGTGACATCTTCTTTTGCGCATGCGGGCCGCTTTGAGGGTTCACACTAGAGCGCGTTTGCTGTCGCATTTTATTTGTAGTGTGAACAAGCAGACAAAAAAAATCGGATTTGATCAAAAAATCTGAATTGAGCATTAAGACCTGCAGTGTGAACGTAGCCTTAGTTACATTGCAATAGGCCTAGGCTGCTGGGAGTTTCCCATGATGCACTAAGCATTACTTCTTCATTCATTTCTTTCGATCAGTTATTATTAATCTCTCTTCTACAGTGTGTCTTTTATCTAACCGCTCTCCTTTCACCCGCAGCTTATTACGGTAGATGGCTGCACCTCCCTGAGCCTGGTTCTACCAGAGGTTTCTTCCTGTTAAAAGGGAGTTCTTCCTTCCCGCTGTCTCCAAGTGTTTGCTCATAGGGGGTCAACTGATTGTTGGAGTTTTCTCTCCATTATTGTAAGGTCTTTATGTTTGTTGGTGCTTCCAAACTAACAAGTAAAAACCTATCCTTATCTGGTTTTGTGTAAAAAGATTTCCTGTCACATTACAACAATAATAATAAAAAAAAAAGACTTTATCTCTCCATCCTCTTCTACTTATCTTTATCAGTGTCATGGGTGGGCTGGAATCTATCCCAACTACCACAGCACAAAAGATGGCCAGTCTGTCACAGGGCTAACACAGAGAGAAAGACAACCATTCACATTCACATTCTCACCTCTGAGCAATTTAGAATCACCAGTGAACCTTACTCCACTAACTGCATGTCTTTGGATTGTGGGAGGAAGCCAGAGTACCTGGAGAGAACCCACACAAACACGAGGAGAACATGCAAACTCCTCACAGAACTTTCTACAACTGTTACAACAAAATAAGATGCACAGCACTGACCCGAAAAATATCACCTGGTTAATCTTTTAGGTTTTACTTAACCCTCTTCACACCACCAGAAAAGTATCAGAAAAATGTTTCCTCATACTTTTGATCGTATAGTCTCTTTTCTTCAGTTTTGTGAGATTATTTATTAATTTGTAGTATAATTACAATCACTGTTATATATTTAGTGTTGGCGTGGAATAATACATTCCACTGATAATACTCAATTTGCCAAATAATGAGAAAGAGAGAAAATTGCTACTTCGGTGTCACTAATAACAGTTATTACCAATCAAAAAGTAAGTTGGTATCCTGGTTGTATCGTCACCTCCTTGAGACTGAAGTTGAATTGTCCAAAAATTGCATCCTACCTCTGTCAATCTGGTGTATTTTCAAAAGAATTAATCACCCACTTCCCACGCTACACAACTGTATGCTAAATGACAAAATGACAGTTTAATTCACTTCCCACCACTCTGATTCCCATTACTGTGACTGCGACGGCATGGCAGGGATGATATACACCTTGCCACACTGACCACTCATGAGAGACGAGTGTGTGCAGATAAGGAAGCGTCTGTTGTCACGCAATAATAAAGCAATTATTATGAACTAGAGTATAAAATGGTTTTATTTGGAAAACAAACCCAACAATTACCAAGTCTTAATCCATCAACTTTTGTGAAAGTCCTGTGAGCCCTCTTTTCCGACTTCCTCATCATCAACCCCCCCAACTTAATGCCTCCTGATCCCAATCAACCCCTTCTCCCCTCCGCCTCCTCCCTCCCCTCTGCATTCCTCCCAGCTGATGTCAGAATCTAAATGAAACACTGTGAGTGCATGTGAGTGCGCACGTGCGTGCGTGTTCTTATGTGCTAAAGGGTCAGGCTTGGTTGCCAAGACGATAGGCACTCCAACAGCTTTCTGCTCCGACGCTTTGAGCCCCGAGCCCTCCTCAAAGCATCATGGGAAAACAATTAAAACCTCCTCCAAATCTCTCTTGCTCCGCTTCTCTTTCTTTCTCTTTGTCCTTCTATCCCCTTTTCTCTTCATCTCCCCATCCCACCCTCTCCATCTCACTCTCATTCAGCCAATCTTCACTCAAGCTTGAGCTTCCCCCTGAATTGGAAACTTTTTATTTTTATTTCATTTTCCACCTGAGATGCCTCTTATAGGAGGAACAGCGGAGGAAGGGGGGTGCTTTATTCTGCAGTCTGCAGACTGTGAATATGCGTGTGTACGCCTGCATGTGCAAGTCTGGCAATTTTTGGCGTTTAATATTCACTTTGAAGCAAAGTGGTCTCAGTTATTTGCAGAGGCTTTTATTGTTTTGCTTGCAGATAAAAATAAAAATAAATACTAAATTATACCTCAAAGATGGTTATTTGGAAGTTGGATTAATCACACTTTTATTCTCTGTTCTTAGATATACCACCTGCAGCAGGTGGACCTGCAGAAGATTAAGAATAAAAACATTGTTTAGCAACAGAATAAAATCTCTGAGAATTGTGGCCTTCAAAGTTTTGTGTCCACAGTTCATGAGAACAACTATCCTTTTCAAGCTAAGCAGGTTGATTATTTGCAGAATCTATATACTTCTTTAATCTACTTAAAATGTCATAATACAGTGCAAAATATTTACCCCCATTATTCACTGCTAATAATTCTACTAATGATCTAATGAGCTTTAGAAGTTAACCTGAGTTATAGTCAGTTGTTTTTCAAGAAGTTAAGATTTTGCCACAGTAACACATCATTGATGAACTATTGTTTTAGCAGTAGTTGATTTTAAGGTGTGATTCACGTGTCACGTGTGCCATCCTTTATGTGGCCTTACCTCAGCAAGATGATGACCTGTCACCAAAACTCAGCAGTGAAAGCTAGGACACTTGTTTTATTGCATAAATTTCAATTAAAAAGTAAAGTCAGTCATGCATAGAGGGGGGTGGGGGGGTGGGGTTGTCTTTTTTGTCTTTTTTGCCTCCAAACTGATACTGGCACACTGTGTGTGGTTTAAACCCAGCTATCCAGGTGGCCTATCTAGCTGCTGATGCATAAAAAATTGAATCCACTTCATTAGAACCTTCTGGGAGGTTCACAGTGCAACTGTGAATAACCCTACAAAGAAATCAGTTTCTTAGACCACAGAACAGAATATATTTACTTTTTAAATCTTTAATAAAAGAATACAAAAGTGCATAAATGTTAGACTATGATATATAAACACACCACACTATGCGGTGAAATGCAGGATTAAGTTAAATAATAGAGTTTATTGTTGATGGTTAGCATTGTTAAGAGTCATTTCTTTAAAAAAAGTGCCTCAAGTCAAGTTTTCTCTGCAGATAGTCCAAAAACATTATGAAGCGTCTTTAAAAAGCTAAATACAGAACTTAGTTCAAGCTAAAGTTGTACTGCAAGACTGAATATTGATTGATTGATTGACTGATTGAATCTTTATTTTGAACATGTTGAAAAAGTACAACAACATAGAATTAAACAGAGACAAACAAACAAAGCAAAACTAAAGGAAAACGAGAAACCACAACGACAAATAACTTTCATGTTCAAAAAGCAGCAGGAAGAAGCATACGCTTATTTAATCCCACCCCCTTTCCACTATCTAGCAATCAACAGACTGCAGAAATGCCTCCTTGCAATATAATATACTGTATGTAGGAAAGTGTAAAATCTGCATTTTAATGTCAGCATTCTTGTGACTTGGCAAAATGTGTAAATTAACAATATCTTCTTATTATGCTCACACGAAATGGGAGTTAGTTTAAAGGGGCACAAACATATGCAAATGCACCTCTGTTTGCCTCTTTAGTGTCACAATGATGCCAATTAATAAGTGTCACTTTCTTTCAGCCATGTGCTTTGCTACTGACTTGTTGCTGGAAAAGAGGCATGAGGGTTTTTCACCATGGTCATTTATTTATAGTTCGACTAGCTAAACAGCTTGTGTACAATAAGAAAGCAAAGTGGAAAGTGGTAACTAAATCTTAATGCTCTCACGGATCAAATAAACCTTGATTTAGTTTGGGCAAGAAGGATTTATGCTGCGTTCCGGCAACCTCGAATGTTAGCAATGTAGAGCCATTCATGCATCACAAGAACCAGCGCAATATTTGATATTAAATATTAATTTTTTTTTATGTTCACTGTAAACATATTGGATTGTTAACTCGGGGCTGGTGGGGCTGCTACAACTTTTCGAGTTGGAAAACCGAGTTGAGGGAGCATTCCAGATTAAACTCGGAAATCTGGAACACACCAATAAATACTAGGATGTCTGTTTTGAGTCTACAGGCTAGCATAGTTGCTAAATTGGGAAATTGGGGCACAACATTCAGGATTTCTTCAAGTTTTTATCATAACAAAGATAACCGTGGGACAAAATTATTCTGTAGTTCTTTTTATTATTCTGTATTCTATAGCAGCGGTCCGCAACCCCTGGGCCTCGGACCGGTACCGGTCCGTGAGTCGTTTGGTACCGGGCCGCGAGAGTTGAGGCTCAGGTGTGAAATGTATGGTTTTCAGGGTTTTTATCGGTTTTCAGCGTTATTTTGTTATCGGTTTTGTCATTAACTTGGTTTTCCTGGGTCTTTTCACGTATGTTATGAATAAATCTTCTTTTTTCGGTACCGGTACTAGTTTTATTTTGTTGTATTTATCCGCGACACCTTAAAGGCCGGTCCATGAAAATATTGTCGAGCATAAACCGGTCCGTGGCGCAAAAAAGGTTGGGGACCGCTGTTCTATAGTACACTTTAAGTACACTTTAAGTACTTAATGTTCATAATTCTACCACTAACATTTCACTATAAAGATGAGGGAACATTAACAGAAAAAGGAAAGGAAAAAATACAGGTTATTACTTGCAAAAAGAAGAACAAGAATCTCTTAGTGTTTGCTAATCCTACTGGAAGTGATGTAATAATGTTTCCAGCAAGTATATTATAAAAGTAAAGCAGTGCGTACTATCCTCCATGATGCTAACCCTTCTCTGTCTGACCTACACTGCTCCTTTTACAAATGTTACAGTTAACACATCATCTGCTCCCCCAGCTTATCATCTCCACACGTACTTTACAAATTCAATTAGGCCCTTCTTTCCGTCTTGTTACGTTTCCCAAACAGCTGAAATATTTTTTGTAGCTGCAGTAATTTACTGCAGGGCATTAACATGTTCTGTTCCGAGCCGTCACGTCTTCGTCTCTCTGACAAACTTACTGAAGTCATAGATAATTCATTTGATTCTAAATTACAGCTTTCCATCGCGCCGTGCGCCCCTCTTGCAAGGGTTTGTTGTGACAAGCGGGTCCAGCACTCGTCTCCAACCGTGATTTCTGTCGGCCCTGATGACAAAGATATCATGCGGCGCGTCTTTAAACATGACGCTGACATGTAGCACTTATCCACTCACTCAGAGGGAACAAGACAGTGTTTCTTCTTGTGACACCTCCCTCATTTCCCATGATGCACATGTAAGGGGTCGCCTCCGCATGACGATTAGTAATAATGAGAGTTCTTGAAAATTTTGGGATGTGCTATACTTTAGTGGGGTTTTTTTTTTGCTTTTTTTGTCAAGAGGGGAAAAGGGTGGGGAGCTACAAGGGGACAAAAGCTGCCAAAGAGCCATTGTGTCTCAATAAAATGAAATTTTTCTTCTATTGTGTTTGAATGATTCACTTATGAACGCTGTAACATTGTATAAGGGGAGACATTTATTTAATTCTGATTCTGGTTGAAATTTGCATTTGAAACAATGAAAGGGTTTCTGGTTTGTCTTGTTGGTTCACTGAGAGTAGAGGAGGAGAAAGAAGAAGGAAAGGAAAGGAGCAGGAAAGGAAAGGAAACGACAAAAGGATGACCATACTTTCCGATGGGATGGGGGAGTGGATAGATTCGAAGAAAAGAGAGCAGGGAAGGAAAGGAGAAAAGAAACGAGGGAAACGATTACAAGCACAGAGGGAAAGAGGAAGAGGCAAGAAAAGGGAAGTCAGGGGGAGAAGGAGAGATTAAGCAAGGAGAAGAGAGAAAGAAAGAAACTGTGGTCACTGAGGGATCTTGGACTATTGTGGATTTGGCGTCTCTTTTAAACTTCTTATTACAGAACTATAGAAGCATATTTGATGGCATACTGTGTATTTGAAGACCATATGTTGCATGACAACATTACAGTGAACTTATTTAGCTGGTGGGGTAAAGCTGGTAATTGTTGTAGAAATGAAGAACAAATGACTAATAACATCTTTCAGTACAGGGATTAGGCATACAGAATAGGCTGCCCATACCCTTCATCCCACATAACTTTATACATAACAACTATAAATTTAAAAAAAGATGTCATTTATGTAACTTTAATCCAGCTGTCCCGACAATGGTGACAGAACGGGGTGGTTTAAAAACAGCAGAGTGATTGCACCAACCCAAACGAGAAGAGGACAGATTGTGGAAGTTTTATTGTTATGGAAATGTATGCAAATGTAACCTCTACTACAACAGTCACATGTAGAAAAATCTCTTCACTGCATACTTTGCTTACACATTACAAAAAAGTTTATTTGACAGACTGACGCACGCATGTGAAATATCAAGTTCTTAGAATGTACTGATTAAACAACAACAGTGCAATAAAGAAGAGTGGACCGTTCATTGACAGGAATATATGTCATTCGAGACATCTATATTGCATTTTCCTTAGTTACTCAGCTTAATTAAATGCATTAACAATCACAGAACTGCTAGACTAGGCGTCAGGCATTAGACTGTGAAGCGCGGTTGTAACTTCCTGTGTGCAAGTTGAAACCTTTCTCCTGTTGATTGGTGAGTCAGGTAAGAATGTGTTGATGATTCTGTGCACATCACTAACATTTATCTTGTTTGAATCTTGCAGGTATTTCAAAAAGTCATGGTAATTGTAGAATGGCGGCACATGGAGCCAATGCTGACTGGCCAAAAAACGGCTCTACCTCAACGACCTCAGACGTGCGTCTCAGTGAACCAAAACTAAACTGCAAAATGGGAACTGGAATTACGAGAAGTGACTGAAATGTGCTGTCAAGTTGAGTAATTCGAGTTAAAATACAAATGATTCGCAAAATTAGTTCTGTTTGCACACATCTCTGCAGTACTCTCTAAGCTTACAAGAAGGGAGGCTTCTGACCTGAACGTCACTTTGTTTCCAGTGGTGTTTAAATGACTATACCAGTTAGAAAGCATCCATCATATTTCACAGAAGTGAAAGGACAATAAAATAAAAGCATCAGCACCATGGACAACAACTGCACTCAAAGGTCAGGAGAATGGACACATTGGTCTGAGCATATACTAGAAACTCACATCATCTTCTTTAACTATAGACTACCAAACTACAAAACCAAAGTCCAGGTGGCATACTCATCCTGTTCTCACTTTTCTATTTTTAGCACCATTCTTTTGCATTGCTTGCTAAACACAATTCCAACCATTGCTGTGCCAGCTAGAAGTCATAGAGTTATGAGACACTTCCCAAAAAACAGACTGTACAATAGCTGATGTTAACAGGTTCAAGGGTTTTTTGTACAAATGACAGGGAGCAAGGTCAGGAGATTCAATTAATCTGCCTTTTTGTGTTTCAAAAATGGTGTTTATTTGATATAATTTTAATCAGTGGAGTGTAAAATCACAAAGTAAATATTTGCATAGCTGAGATTAACTTTAAAAAGTTGGTTTGGTTCATGAGATAAAACCAGGACTTAGGTGCACAGTGTGACATTTTATCATATTACTAGCCAGTGTAATGCAGAGGAGGGCCCCTTTGACAGTTATTTTGACTGGGCCCTTCCTACCTTGGAGTGCTAGCTGCCTCTTAGGTGATAAAAAGAATTAAGGTGATTCTCCTGGATGTGTCTGAGAAATCTCAGTGTATTAACAGTCAGAGGTGGGACCAAGTCATTGTTTTGCAAGTCTCAAGTAAGTCTCAAGTCTTTATCCTCAAGTCTCAAGTAATGTCAGGCAAGTCAGAGTCGAGTCTCAAGTCACTGGTGTAAAAGTCCAAGTAAAGTCACAAGTCTGACATTTTGAATTTCAAGTCCTTTCGAGTCTTTAAAAAAAAACGAAAAAAAGCATGTTGCAGTTATATGCTAAATGTAAATATTAGACCATGTAATTTTTAAATCTGTGTTTTTCTCAACACATGACAAAATAGTGAATGTAGAAAATATACACAAATTGTGAAATTGCACCTCTTTAAAATGCAGCTCAATTAAACCTAGCTCCAAGAATAATTTTCACCGACAGTTCTGAGATAAGCTGCATGTTATTCTTGGATGCGGTTGTAGGACCAGCTTTAAAATCGCATGACAAAAATATCATACACATTAAAAAAAAACTGCATCACCAACGTAGCCTGGAAAACATTTGCTAGTTAGATGAAGTCAGCTATCTCATCGTAGCATATTTATATGCATATTTATAATCATACGGTTCTTGGAGTGAGTGCATACACTCGTGAAGTTTAGTAACTTCCGGTCAATGCAACAAGCCCAGGTACAGTTTACCGACGGATGGGTGCAGGACCTTGAAATGCACCGTGTAGAACGAAAGACCATCGTACATATCATAAGTTTACCAGTCTCACAAATCGTCGTCATAAATACACATTCGTTAACCGTTTATTAATATAACCTTTGAGCTCAACGGTAATTAATTAGCAGTGGAAATAATTTCTGGTAGCATCACAGAAATGTAGCAGTGACAATAATACTGTATGCTGTAATCGTACTGGGCAATTAGTGATACAAAAAACCTGTTTTATCCTGTGAATAAAAGTATATGTTTTTGTCAATGTACCATAATAACAGAAGCGAAACGCAATATTGTGTCAGGACAATTCACTATTTATGCACAATAAATAAAGGAGCATAGCGCGACAATTTCTGTTCAGCGCCAGAATTGCTTGTAACCTATATCACCAATTATGTTATGAAAATGACGCATTAACTACTACAGCAGACTGACCTTTGTGGGAATGCTTGGAGCAGACTAACATGTGAGCTGGAGGGTTCTGGGACATTATATTTGGTCTTTGAATGGCTGCAATCCAGGCCATCCGTCGCCTCTTTGTTACTTCGGAAACATGGCTCGAACAATTTCTCTTCAACGACGTAATCCGATAACAACCGATCTCTTTACCCGTCGGCTTCCCGTGGCTGTCATGCGACCGGCTATTGCAGTTAATAATACAACAGCTTCTTGACATTTTTGTGTTTCTTTTTATCGCTGTATAACTGATTTCAATTGAAAGCCTGCGTGCGCTAGTACCTCTTGCCACGAGTTCCCAGAATCCTTTGCGGTTCTACCCGTGAATGACGTCACATTTTCAATCTCTATATAATATGCATGTTAAATTTTATATTTGGGGTAAAATATCAAGTCTTTTCAAGTAAACCGGTTCAAGTCCAATTCAAGTCCCAGGTCATTGGTGTAAAAGTCCAAGTCAAGTCACAAGTCTTAGAACATTTTTTCAAGTCAAGTCTAAAGTCATAAAATTAATGACTCGAGTCTGACTCGAGTCCAAGTCATGTGACTCGAGTCCACACCTCTGTTAACAGTTCTATCTCATAGTTGACACATGTTATAAAAATTGTGGTCAGGTGGACCTATAGACTGCACATGGCTAGCAGATGGCCTCTCCTGATTTGTTTTTTTAAGGTCCAGCTGTATAAAGGTTTATGAAAAAAAGAGCAAGTGTGTATTCTTGCATAAGTGCATTAACAAAAAATTGTCACTAAAATGAGTGAAATCTCGACAATCCTGATGAAAATAGTCGGGACAATCAATTTTGGAAACAATTGTGCAATGTTAGCACTTAACATACACTGTGGTGTTAGTATACAAGACATCGGAGCATAGTGTTGACATGTTAGGCCTCCTTGGAACGTCTGCAGGGTGTTCAGAACGCTGCTGCAAGGCTTCTGACCAAGTCTTCCAAGTACTCATATGTCACACCGCTGCTGATCCAGCTGCACTGGCTCCACATTAAATTCAGAGTCCACTTTAAGATTTTGACTTTGACATTCAGGGCTCTGCATGGACAAGCACCAACATACATCAGTGATCTTTTACATCCGTACATCCCCAACAATCCCTGAGTTCATGTGATCAGGACTTGGCGGTTGTCCATCATATGAGGCTGAAAACGAAAGGTGACAGAAAGGTACTTATCACTTTTCTTTACCATAAAGATACTAAATTTCACATTAAAATATGAAATCTAACGCTCACACACAGTGGGTATTCTTACTAACTTATTTTCGCCAATGCATTCCCTAAACACTGATAAGAGAAACTAATAATAAAAAAAAAGGTTAGACAGATACGCTATGGAGAAATGATAGATGAGAGAGTTAGACATATAAGGACAGAGCCGGAAAATCAGAGGCAGAGAGACCTTGGAGGAATTCTGGGTGACCTTTGCCTTGTGTGAATTAGTCTGGAGAATGGCTGGTCGGCTGTAGCCCGAGGCCACACACACACACACACACACACACACACACACACACACACACACACACACACACACACACACAGAGACAGCAAGCGAGAGAGAGGGCGAGAGAGGTGAAGCAAGAGCAGGAGAGAGAGATGTCAAAGGACCCAGTGTATCTCAAAGACCAAAGGACACATTACATGTTTGCTGCATGACATTCCTCTCAAATGATTTGAGTGTGTTTGAGTGTGTGTGTCTGCCTGTGTGTGTGTGTGTGTGAGACCTCTTAGCCACAACTTGAGTGCTTCTGTCAGCTTTAACTGTCTCCCAAGGCACACCACTGTTTCATCAAAGAAAGACAGCCAGAGATACACACACATCTGCCCCTTCTCTCTTTTATTGGGGGGGGGGGGGGGGGGGGGGGGGGGGTTCCTCAATGTTCTCTTTATATCGCCTGGCCCCCTCGCTCTCTTGCTCGCTCACTCTCTCTAGCTCAACTCCTAACTGCTGTTTTGACAGCCATCCTGGGCGTGGCTAACGGGGCCTGCAAAAGAAATTTGTCTGTCTGTCAGTCTGTCTGTCTGTCTGTTTGTCAAGTTTGTGGATGATAAATTGTCAGGGAGAGGGTGTGATGATGCTCTGGACTCACCCAAATTCTCCTTTCAGCATCCCTCTCTCTCGCTCCCCCTTCCTCTGCTCACCTACTTTTCAATCTCTCCGACATGCATTAAAAGCAACCGAAGGGAAGAGCCACAATTTGAAAGATAAGATTTTTTCATTTGAATATGAATACCGGCTGCTTTCATTTGTGTGCGTGCATGTGTGAGTGGGTGCAGCAGGTATATTTTGGTGTGCTGCGAGCATCACCCCCATGCCCCCCCTTTCTCACTCAAGTTTTGCTTTTCTATCAGCTGGACGTATCAGCCTATCAGGAGGAGGCAGCAGCAACAGCCAGGGACATCGTTGTCAGGTGAAGTGTTTATTCTGGCCGCACGCCTGTAATCTTTGTCTGCCAGGATGTCAAGGTGATGATGGAAGAGACATGACAGGACATAAAACATAAATAGGACCGAAGCGCACATCAAAACATCTAAAAAGAGAAAAGAGGGGAAAAGTGCAATTTAGCCAGCAATTTGCATAAACTTGAACTTAAACTCGAAGTCGAGGGACTTGTTGTGCGTTGTGCCACCCCGGGCTATACCGATCTTTTGATCAGCAGATATTGCTGATGTTGGGCAATTTGTACCACCTTTGATCTGATCCAACTCAAATGCTTCCAGCTTTAATTTGAGCTTTTATTTAAGGATAATAAAATGTTATTGCTCGGTGTAAAGAGACAAGAAATAAAACATCATTCTTCTATCCTCAGGGGGCACACCTGTATTCTTCTACCTTTCCCTCCATTCATCAGCGCTCTCAAAGCTAAAGTTGTCAGGCTTCAATCTATATTTGCCGAACCGGGAGATGTGTCTCTGCTGATTAATTGCTGTCTGATCGCTGCTGTTGCCGCTTCCTGCTAATTCCCCTCTCCCTGGATTTTTACAGGCTGAGGCAGCCAGGGTGTGAGGGGGCTCTAGCAGTAATTGTGCGGTATTTGTTGCTAATAGGATAATAATTGGAGCAGGTGCAGATAGCTGGGTGGTTATTGGGCCTGTTGAGGAGAGATGGAGATTGGCATCACGCCAGGCACGCCTGCAGAGCAGCACGGCGACGCAGAAACGTAAAAACACACACTTTAAAAACCCGAGTGCCACAGAGGGAGGGCAATTATTATCCTCGCCTTTTTTCCTTTTTTTTTTTTTTTTTTTTTACATTTTTTTTATCTGCCCTGTGCAGCTCTAGCTGGGTCTGAAATTTCACATCACTCTATCTGTTTTAGTGTGTGCTTGCTGTCCCCCCCTCTCTTACGATCACTCTCTTCTGGCTGTTTATTTTCTTCTCTTCTTTACAGTTGTTTCTGCCTTTTCTAAAATTCCACGCACCTACAAGTTGGTTTTTTTTGGATGAAAGCATGGATGGTATTCATGGAATTGCCAAGTAGAAATGATTAAGTTCAGACTTGAAATGGGTTTAGGCAATTCAGTACCAATTCAGAAACTATGCAATTATTCTCACTAACAAAAAATAAATAAATACATAAAAATAAAGTAATTGTTTAATTCAGACGAGCGTTCAGCACATTGATGCTGTTGCTCAGCATGTCCAGTGTTCTTTTTTCATGCGACAAATTCAATTTAGTGTCAAATTACAACAGTAGTCACTTCAAGGTGCTTTCAATTGTGAGGTAAAGACATTACGATAAAACAGAGAAAACCCCAACAATCTGGCAACCCCATATGAACAAAAACTTGGCAACAGTGGGAAGGAAAAACCCCCTTTTAACAGGAAGAAACCTCTGGCAGAGCCATTTACCGTGACTAGTTGTGAGAAATGCTGAGTGGTGTACAAACACATAGATAGTGAATGGTTAAACACTTTGGAGGTTATAGGCCACGTGTTAAGCTTTTCTTTGGCCCAAGCCTCTTTTTGCTCAAGTTCAAGAATAGTCCTACTATCATTATGTTCGGGGACATGAACAAGTAGTACAAGTATTATTTTTTGTCAGAACTTCCAAGAGACTTTGCTGTGGTTCATGTTCTTGCAGGGGGAAACTTTCTTAAAAAAATAAGCCTGGATTTCGTGATAACAGGTTCCTGGATTTAAGGTGTCATGAACTCAGGTACTGGGGAAATAACTGTTTGACTGCAGGAACCTCATTGATTCTGTCATGGTCCTGGGCCATGTTGGCCCAGTGTTCTTAGTTTCCTTGTATGTTTGTATTTTATTCCATGCTTCCCCTGCCCATTATGTCTAAGTTCTCCCCGTGCTCTCTCTTCCCCCTGTGTGCCCTCTATGTATTTATGAGCCCTCGTCCCCCTTTCGTGTTTATTCCATGTCTCCCCTGCCTGTTACGTTGGTGTTCTACTCGTGCTCTCTCTCCTCCTGTACTTCCTGTTTCACCTCTCCCGTCAGTGTTCAGTTCACCCCGCCCTGTCTCGTTATGATTATCAGTGTCACCTGTGTTCCCCGTGTGTTCCCACTTCCCTCGTTAACCCTCTGTGTATTTCTGTCTGCGTCTCCCTCTGTTCAGTGTGACGTCGTCCCTCATGTTGTGTGGATCTCCCTGTGTCTCTCTGCGTATGTTAGTTTACTTTTCCCAGTTTAGTTTTGTATTTCCTATGTTCTGCCATTCCAGCATTAAAGCTGTGATTTTGAGTTCATCCCCGTGTCTGTGAGTTTTGCGTTTGGGTCCTCCTCCTGCCTGCCACACAGCCGCGCCTTGACAGATTCAGTCACATGAACTTACAGCAGGTAATCTCTGTGGCTCTCACTGACTTTCTTGAAGGCTTTACTGACACCCTGTGTGTCACAACTGACCAAGCTGGGGCACTTTGACTTACAATTACTTTCCCTATACATAAAAGCAAGTCTCTGGATAATAAGTCCAGAGATAATAAGGGGTGTTTATGATGCACAAAACCCTGAATGTTCTGAAGACTGCAAGAAGGTAGGTTTTGCCAGTTTTACTCCAGAGATACAATGACAGACACCTGCTATTCAAATTGTTTACCATGTGCTTCAAGGTACCCCTTGAAAAACTGACTGTCAGATTTTCAGAAAGTGCAAAAATCCTTCGGTGAAAGTGCTGAGTAACACCTCTAACCAGGCAAAGCTGCAGCTATGGTTATATCAAGACAGGGCCTGTTAAGGTCACGCTTTAAAAGAACAAGCTGCCATATTTGGGCAGCAACAGTATTGTCACAATCACCCCCCCCCCCTTCCCCTACCCCCCAACACACACAGACACACACACACACTTGTTCTCCTCTGAGACTTCTCAGCCTTGAATATGATGATGATATTAATACTAATCGTAATATAGCCGGCGATAGATATAGGCTCTGCTGCTTTGAACTGTAAATGGGTTGTGTTTGGAGGGAGAGAGGTGATTAAGTGCCTCGAGTCGGTATAAGACTGTAAATCTGGGGAAGCAAGCAAAGGCGCTCCAACCTACTCCCCCCCGACCATAAACAAATAATCCAGCACTGCTTTGCAGCACCCCCTCCCAATGCCATCTCAAATCACTTTGGATTAGGACAGAATACGGGGATGTTCCTTTTAATGTGTCGCAGACACACACACACTCACATACAAAGTGGATGCATATTCCACTTCCTCTTGCACCCCCACCCTCTCTCCCCACCAATGCCTCTCTTAGATGCGCTGTGTTTAGCCCTGCTTAGCCAAATGAGCTCCTAATAAATGCAGCACTGAGCCCGTCTGCTGAGGAGTCTCTTATAATTGGAGGGCTTTCTCCTTCGCTTTAGAGAGGAAAGTATTAATGAAGGGGTGGGGTGGAAGGTGTGTGTCGAAGGTGCAGGGTTTGTGTGTGTGTGCGCGTGCAAGTGTGTTTGCAAGGTGGAGTAGGTGATTGTGTGTGCAAAAGGTGGAGTGTGTGCATCAGGGCGAGCTGCATATGTGGCGGGTGTGCGTACGCATGTGAGACACTTAGAAGTAAGTTTTTAAAATTTTCATGTGCACAAACTGTAAGTCGCGCATTTACCTGTTTCTCTCTGTGCTGCGTTCATATGGAAATATGGTCTGATGTCTACATGTCTACAATGCACACTTCTTTTTTATGAACTTGTTATCTCTGAGTTTTATTTACTCTGTTTCTTTCTCTTGCACTCCTCTTCTCTCCTCTTTAATCCTGCCTGCTACCTGTCCTGCACTGCCGCGTATAATTTTGGGGAATAATGGGGAATCTATATGTTTATAGATATGGCTCGTTTTGGATTTTGAATATGCTTGCCATAAAGACCCTCAAATCCTTCACTTTCTAGCCCCCCTATGTTCTGTAACCAAAGCAAGTCTGAGAGCAAGAGGAAAAACAGAAAGAAAAAATACACAGTGGAAAATAAGAACCGCTTTGTTTGTCCACTCAGGTGATTCGTTTTCCTCCGATTAGAAATGACCATTATCTGTGTGTGTATGCAGACCATAAAGCACAAGTGTGAAAGCATTAATTTAAACTGCCATTGGCCTGTTGATAACGGCATCAGAGAGATCATCGTCACACTCGCGCAAATAGAGTTCCACCCTATAACGTCAGGCCTTATCACCTTACTGGTTGACAGAGTTTGATCTCTGTCAGAGCAGCGTGATCGATGAGAAACTGATGTGTGTGTGTGTGTGAGGGGCAGAGAATGAGTTCTGTGTCTTTTTGTGGGAGGGTTGTTGATAATCCTGTTTGCCCTACAGCTGCACTAATAAATGATTAGAGGGTGTCACGGTCCCCGTGTCTCTCTGGTTGGCCCACGCTGGCTACAGGTTTTGTTGTTGTTAGTTTTGGTTTTTTGTCTCTCCTCCTCCTCTCTGCCTGGGTGGAGCTCATTACGGGCTCTCACTCTTGGCCCACGCACCCCTGTGGATGGTGTCCACCTGCGGCTGATCCGGCTGATTTCCCCAGCTGCTATTTAAGGCAGTGGCACAGAGCAGCTCACCGCTGGAACGTCGAACCACCTGAGTTCGTGCTCGCGGCATATTCAAAGAAGAATCGCTTACACGTGTTTTATGTTGTGGAACTAACCTTTGACCTTCTGTCTGTAGATTCTGGACCGAATCACCGGACCTGTCCAAGTGGGGCAGTGTGTGGAGTGTTGGAGCGAGTGCGGCTGAAGAGGAGTGCGTGTGTGCGGAGGAGCGGTGGCGGTGACTGAGTGGAAGAGGAAGCGTGTGTGTGGATTCCCCCCCCCCTTCTCTCCCTGGAGCCCTGGACCCCCTCCCAACTCACTGTACATATATTTTGCACTAAGGTGATCCCTGTTGTAAATAAATCCCCTTTTGTTTCCTTGAAAGAACTGTCTGCGCGTGGGTCCGTTCAGTAGCCATGACAGAGGGATTGGTTGTACTGTGATATAGATGCATATGTGTAGTTGTACAAGAGAAAGCACATCTCGACCAGGACTGATTCTTGTGGTCCAGATGTGCTTTTCAAGTCAGGTACTGTTCCAAGCTACTTTATAAGTAGACCTTTTTAACTGCTCATCTCATCTCAGCCAATCACATGCAGCCAACTCACTAGACTCACTTCAAACCAAAGAACAGAGTAGAAATGTGATTTATGTGACGTTGAACATGGCAATGTTTGTTGGGGTCAGTTGAGCATTTCAGAAGCTGCTGATCTGCTCGGTTTTTCCCTCGCAAATGTCTCTGAAATCTAAATCTCTGAATCTGAATGGTCAGAAAAAGAAAAAATATCCAGTTCTCCAGCTGAAAATGCCTTGTTGATGTCAGGGGTCAGAGGAGAATGACAAGACTGCTTTGAGCTGACAGGATAAGAACATTAACTCAAATGATCACTCATGACAATCAAGGTATGCAGAAGAACATTTTTGAATGCACAAAACATCAAACCTTGAAGTTGAATTTGGTCTAAATAACATGGGATGGATCCATCTTCCCTTCTATCCATGGTTCAGACTGCTGGTGGCTGTGTAGTGGTGTGGGGGATACTTTCCTTAGTGGGCCACTAAGGACCAAATGAGCATTGTTTGAATTCCACAGCGTACCTACATATTCTTGTTGACTATGCCCATCCCTTTTGTGAAAACAGTCTACCCATCTTTGGATATCTTTGGATTATCTCAAACTGGTGTCTTGTACATGACAGTGTGTACATTATACTCCAGTTGTCTGCACATTCACCAGATCTCACTCCAATAGAGGACATTTTGGGATTTGGGGTCATATGGAGCATCTTATTGTCCCACGAAAGAACTGAAAGAGGTAAATGGGGAGAGGGGTTTTGAGTGGCTATGCTTAGATTGCTGGCCCCTCATTCAGACCTGGATAAATGTCAGAAAATGGATGGATGGATTAAGATGGGCAATATTTCAAAAGTCATACTCCTACTATCTGTACATTGTACCCACTATTTAGCTTTTTGTAGGTTGGTTTGAATTGGACAGATTCCTGATAAAATCACACTACTGTAGAAGATAAAATAGGAGTGGAGGATTGACACTGAGGAGATAATAGACCTCAGAATAAAGCTCTAGAAATAAAGTAAGGGCCACCCACAAGATTGGTGTCTTAAAATCTCATAGAACCTATTGTAGATTCACGTAGGCCAGCAGGTATCCGGATATCAAAGGTTTATTAGAGCTTGACAGATTCTAGGCTGGGAAGGTTTGTACAAGTTATTAACTTATAGCGCTGGCCCTCACTTGGCTTAGGACCGGAAAAATCTCAGGCTAATATGTAAAAACCCTGAATTCAGAAATTGACAAGGGCTGAATTGAAGTAGGAGAAACCGAGGAGGACCAAAGTGCTTAGTACCTCGAACCTCTCAGCCTCATGATATCTGCCATAGGGTCCAACAGTAAGATAACATTTAAATTTCATAATTATCCCTTGTACTTTGTGCTGTATATTGTTCATAATTAAATATACTAATATTAGTGTTTGAGTTCAATGTAAACACAAGAAAAAGTGTAGAAATAGTGCGGTTTTTGCTTTAATCTTACAAAAACCATAGACTGGGAAATGTTTGGCAATAGTAAAGCAGCCTCTCCATGCTGTAAAGTCTATAGCGAAAGCTAACTCAGTCTATATGTGCTGCCATGAATGTATTTCTGTTGTGCTCATTGAGCTCCCTGCAGCAGTGGAGCTGTACTCACTCTGAAGAAAACATAAAGTAAGCCATATTCTGAAGAAATTCAGGCGATCCACATACACATATAAACCTACAATGAAAATAAAAAGTAAAAAAGTTAATTTGTGTGTGTAAGTGTGGATGTGTTGCCGAGGGAGATTCACAAGGTCATGTTCAGTACGCCAAGCTGCTAAAGAGGAAGCATTATCCTGTAAAGGAGGCTGACCTTCCCATGCATAGAAAGAGCTGTGTACAGACACCACCACTGTATGGAAAAACAAAACAAAAAAAACACAGAAGAAAGAAACATTCTCTGCTGCACTGCTCACAATAAGGTCTCGGCTGTCTTTTGTTGATTTCCCTGTCCCTCCACTCGTGTGTTTTCAGCGCTAATTTGATTTCTGGAAATCAGGGTTTTGTCTTGTCGAGTGACTGACAGTTGCCTTCGCCTTAATGAATGCTCCATTTAGGAAAAAAAAACAAAACAAAAAAAACAGATTCTGTGGATAATGCTCATCTCTTTCTTGCTCTCTCTCTTATATCAAGCTCCAATAATTAATTCACAGGCATATCTGCAACATTAGTTCCAGAGGAGATAATTAAGAAAATGATTTAGGTATTGTTCCCCGGCATCTATCAGGAGAACGCCGCTATCTGTTTTTAGAGAAGCTAGTAGTCGCCATTACCGTATCTTTAAAGGGCAGTGATTTTACGTTTGGTAATTGCATGATGGATTTGAAGCAATGCTATTAATTGAGTGTCGTGAGTATGCATTTATCTCTTGTTTTATTCTCATCAAGTGTGCGTTGTTCATATGTGTACGTCTGCGCGAGAGAGATAGCGTGCATGTGAGTTTAAACAAATAAACGATCTCTGTCACATTCATTATCATCTTAAGTCATTTATTATTTTTTTTCTGCTATCTGGCAGCAAACATTTGCACGTCAAGCTCTTTGTCACAGTTACACCATTCAGTTTCCAGTGTTCGGCCGCTGTGCCGTGTTTTCATTGTGTCTCTATCTTGTTCATCATGCTAACGTCAACCGCTTACATGAAAGGCGACTTTTTATCAATCCAGCCGGGCACAGGGCCAGATATTAAATTAAATGTTTTGAGTGATCGGGTGCTTCCTGCCTCTTGTGGAAAAGTTTCAAACTTTTGGTTTTTTAGAAAGTGTCCTCACATTTCACCAGCGGCGCACGTTTGCCGTTGTCGTGTATAAATCCCCGTAGACCAGACCTTCCCAAAGTGTGGGGCCATTGCAGGGGGGGGGGGACAAAATGCTTGGACACTGCTAGCACGGGGCGCCCACACAAACGCAAAGCAGGAGATGAAGCATAGCTGAATGTAACCGTTTAAAAACCGAAGATGGTCAGATTAACAGTATTTTGTGTCTATCTGCCATTCTGCAATTCATCTCATGTAAACAATAACGTGGAGCACAGCGTGACGTGAAAAAAGGCACATACCTTTGACGTTGTATTCCTCGTCCACACCTAAACGCAAAAAAGGAGTTTTAAACAATCTCTGTTTTCGGTGATTCGAAACGCCGTTTACACGTGGACGAAAAGGCCAAACGCATAGAAAGCTGCGTTTTCAAAAATACCCGTGTAGTGCGGACGTAGCGTAAAAGAGTTAGTAGTTTATTTTATTACTACCTGTAATTTATTGCAGTTTACATGTATTTGCTTAATTGTTTACTAAATGTTTGAGGTGTGAAATAAACCGCAATGGAGCAAAATATGGGTGTGTGCGGTTGGAGGATGTGTTTGTGTGTGCGCGCGGGGGGAGGGGAGCAACATTTTTCTTGTAAGCGGGGCCTAGCAAAAAAAGTTTGGGAACCACTGCCGTAGTTCACAAAAATGCAACACCAACATTTGCAGGAGATTGAATTGAGCATTTTGCTTTCTATCTTCACACCCCAACGCTGACGTATTTTCAGAGCTCCAATTTCTGTCTTTTTGTACAGTATAGAAAGTTATTTGATTTACAGTGTCATATTAGCAGCTTGCATTTGTAGCTTTAATGCCTATATGTGAGTGAATGGGAGACTGAAAAACAGGTTCCAATAAAAACACTATTTATTTTCATTATTTAACTTGATCACTTTTTGCGTGTGTGGATGTGTGTAATGTGAATACACATGTGTGCAATGTGAATACAAAAGCATGGAAAAGTCAGTGTGGCTCATTTGATGCCTTCAGTCTTACTTAAAGAACTGGAAGCACTCAAATTTTGTTGCATATATCAATACGTCTGAAATTCAATTTGATTTCTGACCGAAAGGATTCAAGCACAGCACCTTGAAATATATTTCTAATCTGTTGCCCCATACACTGCTTTAGCATTTTTTTAGACCTTGCATACAACATTTACACAGAAAGCATTTATATGTGAAGAGCTCAAATCACAATAACTCAATTTAAACTCAGTTTTATGCACTGAAAAAAATATGTTGTTGGATTTACTTAATTCAATGGTGGACATTTGTTGCACACAGATGTTTTGCTTTGGCAGCAACTTAAACAATTGAGTTAAATTAACACAATTTATTCATGTTCAATAAACTTGTGCAATTTGTGTTGATAAAATGTGACTTAAACATGTTTTGATGAAGTAATTTGAGCTCTTGGAATATTTTAATCCTTCACAATTTTCTCACGTTATCCCAACACGATTCAATAACTTTTACCCAATACTACTTGGTCACTTAAATACTACATGTTATCTTCAAATTACATTTTGCTATTATATTCTAGTATCAAATACACAATTTTCAAATGGAGGCCTTATAACAGATTGTATTGTTCTCTTCCAAGATGGTTGCTGGCATCCACCAGTAACCTTTCAAAACAAAATGTCTAATTTCACTGCAGTAGGTAAAGAATTAAACTGACATTACTCCTCTACTGAATCTATATAAATCAACAGTTAAATAATGTCAGTTCTTCCGTGTTCTCTGGAATCAATCACAGCAAAGAAATTGGACTGTTTCTTTTGAAAAATGTTGGGAAAGAACAATACAAAACATTCTATTTAAGGCCTCTGACATCAAGATTCAGTTAAACAACAATTATAACTAAACAATTTGAGGTAATGTTAGTTTCCATTAACATTAAATTAGGTTACTGAATTGGCAAACACCTTCCTATTAACACCTCCCATTTTACCCCAATAACTAAAGAAATTAGCACTTGCAGGTCAAAACCTTTATTCAAGAGACGCAAAAATAACATTGATACAGTGACTGTCAAAAATTACAGCACTGATCATACTGTGACATCTTGGTTCAAAACAGCACACTTAGAAATATTCAACGTTCTTTACTTCAACTGAATGAAACTGAAAATACCATTTCACACGACCCATATGGGATATTTAGACTGTATAACTGTTCACGCTACATCTCTTCACTAGTAAAAGAAAGAAAAAATACAAAGAGAAATTAAAAAATGCTGCCAAACAGAACTTGTACAGAGCAAAAGGAAAAACAAACAACAACAAAAAACGGCTCGTCCTCATGGCAGTTGCAGAGTATATAAAAATGAACCCTGCGATCCGTTCCTGGAATTGAGCTTCAAAAATGCAGCAGAACAAGTGTGAGATTTAAATGTCCTCTCACCTAGAGCTGGTCACCTCACATGCATAACAGTGAGCTTCGTTGCAGGAGCAGTTTTGTCTTAGTTGTGAGCTTTTCTTGAGAGCTGAGTTGCATCCAACTCCATTACCACCCATTGAATCACCTCAAAAGTGTAGCAGAGTTGTGATGGGTAGCTCATGTTGAAGGAATAAAAAAGGTCCAAACAGCATGGCTACTGCAAAGGTCACGTTATCCAGATCTTGAAGAACAACATCAGAAAAGTCATTGCCTGCCGCATCCTCTGGAGACAGATGTTCATTGTGGTTTTCTCAATCTGTGCAGTGGCCTCAGTCAAGTCCTGGTTAAACACAAAACATTTCTTTAAGATTCCTTTTTAAACTCATCTCTTTTGAATCTACCAGTTCTAATGTTAGAGTAATTTAAACCAATGCAAGCAACATAGTAAATAGCTATAGCCAAAGAGTGGCCTGCCATGCTGCCATTCATGGTCTAACAGAGTTTCTAAGAGAGGGTGAAAAACATAATAATTTCAAATGCTTTACATTAGTTTTTGTTAGAAAGACACCGGCCCATCAGAAATCCAGGTTATGTCACTCAGAAGATGTTAGAATTTAGACTTTCAGCCCCACAATTTGGTTAGCTGTTGGTCAGTTGGTCATTTTTTCAAACAAAAGCTAATATAAATATTGGTGGGATTTTCCTTTGTTCATTAGAATGACAAATTTAAAGTTTTTTCACACTGATGTGACCCCTAATACAGGGGTGGGGATGGGGCCTCAAGGGCTTCACTACCAGGCCTCATGTGAACTTCAAATTATTAAAGAGGACTACTGGTCCTAACCAGTCCAATGAGGATCAAGTGGATAACTAAATGCATTTTTAAATGTTGCAAAGCCACAATCTACTCATAAAACACTCACCATGAACTCCTGCACCAAGATGTTGCAATTGTCTTTCACACAGATGCGGAGCACTTTGATGAGGGACTCCGAGCATTAATGTCATCCTTGACTATTATAACAAAGAAAACAGAGATTTGTGAACTTTTCAGTAGCACAGAAGAAAATGATCCCAGACAAAAACTCTTGACTTTTTAAACCAGTCAACATGCAACACCAGCATCTACAAAGCAATATCAAAAGTTCCTGTTTGACATCAACTTTATGGATATATAGTTTCCAGAACATTTATTTTTAAAAAAAGATAATTTTTTCTCAGTGGGCCAGTAAATGCATGACGAAAATTATGGCATCCTTTTAGTGGAATCATTACTCACAGGTAATAGTTGACTGTTTCAATGGATGTAGCATAAAAATCTTTTACTGACCTAATGCAATACATATACACTTTGTAGTTAAAGAATTTTAAAGTTCTTACTGTCATTATGGCAGCTACATCCTTTAGCTTTGTGCCCTGTTCCCCCGATCACTTTGCAAACACTTTCAGCAGACTGTCAGAGAAAAACTCAGCTCCGTCAGAAACCTTGACTGTAAAGGCATGGTTGGGATGCACTGGAATGCTGCATTTTATCTGAAATGACATAAAATTATTTTGAAATAACAGCAGGCACTGTGCTTGGTTAATCAGTAATGTTTTGTTGAATAAAAACTGTGTTTCCAGATCTTATGGGATTAAAAAAAATCCAAAGATGTTTGTTTCTGATTTGCAACCCAACAACCCACAAGTTACAACCTCATTTCAGTTCAAGTGTGCATTAATGCGAGTCCAGTAATCACCTTTCTGGCAATACATACAGGTATAAGTTAAACCTATGGCAGATTTTGGATCTCTCAGTTGTATTAATAGGGTGAGTATGCATGCACCTAATAATTATAAAAAACCTATTATAATTAAGTTACAGAAACGAAAATAGAATATACTTTCTTACCATAACACCTTGAACCCACAATCCATCAGCTGACTCCTGGTGAAATGCAGAATAGAGGTCATCTCTCAATGTGCAGCAAAAAAAACAAAAACAAAAACAAAAGGACAGCAGGTGAGGGCAGGAGGGGTAGGGATGTAAGCTAGCATAATGCCGCTGATGATATTAGCTAAAGCTGTTCAATGTCCAAAATCTCACTAACACCACGGTGCAGTAAATACACAATGTAACTGAAGAGTCAGTTGACAAATCTATTCACACAGAAAACCAAATTATGTTATGAGTGCCTCGTAATTAGGTTTAATGTGATATTACGGCTCTTGTGCCAAAGACAAATTCAAATGAAAAAGCGCCAATTCTTTGACAACAGATAAAACAGCAAATAAGCTAACGGCTCTTTTTTAGCATGTTACATGGCGACACTCTAGACGTTTAACTACATTTGGCTGAAATATGGTAAAAATGAATTCAAAAAATCAAGACATACCAAAAACGTAGAGTTGGCTGCTCGACTTGACTGAGATGGATGCCTTTTTTAAACCACGATCCAAAGCCCGCGAGATGAAATCACGCGTGGTTTCACGAGATTTAACGTTGCTATCTTATTGACTTACTTCACCTGAACATGATATGAACAATTTAATACACCCTTTCTGCATATCATGTAGTTTTTACACTATATAGTTACATTTAACTTTAAAACATGAGGCAATTGTGTTAAATGCATGCAAGATGCTTACATAAATCCAAGAGATGGCCAGTCCCTTTTTTTCAGTGTGAGATATTCTGTTAATTTTAACCTACTAATTTTAAATAAGCATTTCCCTCATTAAATAAAACGCACTAGAAGCGTTCTGTGTTGCAGTGTAGTTTTGGTATGTCATGCACTCTTCTATGTGAAAGAAGGGAAGACGTGTCATATTTACTGAAGGTCAGAGTTCATGTTTGTAAAGTGCTGGATTACTTTGGTGTGCATGCTTGTTCCACAGGTTTAAAGTGTGCGACTTTTGTCCCTCATGCTTACTGTACATATTAACGTAAGAGCACTCACATCCACACATCTATGTGTAAGAAGGCATGTGTGTTATATTTGGTCCAATGTGCATTCCTTCACGCTGATGTCAGCCAGCAACATGACTGACCAAACCCTAGTAACTAATGGCCTGTCAGTCAAAAATCCAAACCCCTCCCTCTTAGACAATAACCACCCTTGGACGCTAGTGATGGGATTTCAGGCTCTTTTCAGTGAGCCGAACCGAAAGAGCCAGTTCTCTAAAAAGAGCCGGTTCTCTAAAAAGAGCCGGCTCTTTCGGCTCCAAACCGGCTCTTCAGGTTGTTTTGTTGCTTTAATTAATTTATTATTAACAATAATATAAAATTATGCACAAAAGGAATTATTAATGTAAAAAAAGTGGTTTTATTTATATATGTTTATATATAAATATATGCGGTGGCCCCTAGAGACAAAACATGTACAAACTCCAAAACACATTTCTAGCATGAACTGAACTTCCAAAACAGAGCTACCTAGATCACTTAAATTACACAATTGAAATCATATGCGTATGGTTTGTGTATTTATACACAAGCACTCATATATATTCAAATAATTTAAAAAAAAAGTTCATTTACCTGTTACTATCACACACCAAATCCGGTCGTTGGTACTTGCTGGCTTGTGTAGCCACGAGGTAACAAAAGCTCAACACTGCGCCCAGCATCCTGGAGCACTTCTGTTGTCTTTTGTACGTGTTTTGAGTTTTTATGAGCTTTGTCTGTAGGGGCCACCGTAAATATACTTTTATTTATTCACTCCACATAAAATGTAATAAATAAATCATATAATACAAAAATGAACTATTCACAGTTCAACTTTTAACTATTTCAATTTTCAGCTTTTTCCTTTTAAATAAATTTAAAGTGAAACAACACAAAACACTGCAAACCACAACACAATTAAATATAAATTATAATGTGAAAACAAAAAGAACATGCATATTCTCTGTCATATGGGCCTGCATGAATAAACTTTCTGAATCCTTTATCATCCGCAACTGAAAATAGTTGTGGATGATTACTATACCTTTCTAATGTGACGTTGTTGTCCCTGGCTGTTTCTCTGTGGCTGTGTCCCAAAACGTCAGCTGCATCCTTCGGAGGACCCGGCCTTTGCGGTCTACGTGGGCCGGGTCCTTCAAAGACCGAGAAGGCCGGAAGTGCGAGGCTGTGAAACTGGACGGTCTAGCATTCAGATTTGCGTCACCACTGTCTTGGTGGAGTTTAATAAACTTGGCCGTCTGCTCCTTGCTATCTAAAATATAACAGGACACTGGCATAAATTCTCGACCGTCTCACACTTCTGTTTAATCAGTTTTCTGTTTAACGTTTATTCATCTGTGTGAAAATCCCGGAGGAACCCACCCGATGGATTAATAAAGTTTTATTTAATCTAATAATCTAGTAACTTTGATCTCAGCCAAACCGATTTACTCCGGAACAAATAAAACACCGAAAAAAGGCAAACAATTACATTTTTAAGTTATCCAAGTGACTTATATCATGTTTAACCTGAGTAGCGAAAGAGCGGGGGTCTGAAAACGATGAAGCCAGGAGTCCGCTGCTCTCGCCGGCTGGAGTGACCATTGAACCCCCCGGCTTGCTATCGAGCTGGTGGGTAACAGACGTCTCCAAAAAACGTCAGCACACTTTTGCAAAAATGCGATGTCTTGATAAACCAAGCAGATTTTTGTAATTTACACAGCTACTTTCTCGCCTTAAAATATGATAAAAGTTTATTTTGTGGCCCAGAAAGATTAATAAGAGTAATTTAAAACTCAGTAGCGGCCGCCATTGTTGGCAGCTGAAATTTGGCTGGGCCGCGCTATGAATTCTTGGATATGGTGGGCCACGAAGGACACACCCAACCCATCCTTCAAATTCGGGGAAATGAAGGACGCATTTGTCGGCCGCATTTGAAGGAGTCAACGAATTGGGACAGCCTTCGTCGCCTGGCTGTGACGTAATCGGCCTTCAAATGCGGCCTCCGGAGGATGCAGCCGATGTTTTGGGACACAGCTTGTTTCTTCCTCCGGCTCTGTTCCTGTGCTACTGCGAGTGTAACTACCGCCCCTCCCCCCTCTTCCCAGCGCAAAGCACAAGCTCGCATGCGGAGTGAAGTGGAAAAAAAGTGCGAGAGAGAGGGTGAGAGAAAGAAAAAAAAACCCACGGCTCGCGATAAGGAGCCGGCTCGCGTCGTTCAAATCAAAGATCCGGCTCTAAGAGCCATTTCGTTCGCGACCAACACATCACTATTGGACGCCACTGCATATGTCTTCAAGCAGTGCACGTGTGTGTATGTCAAGCAGTCATGCTTGCACAAACTGCATTAGAGTATACACCTATGTTTTTGATTGCAAGTCTGGTGTAAACTTCAGTCTCTCTTTTGTACAGCAGGTCAGGGGTGCAGCATCGATCTTGCATGAAAAAAATTGATTTGTCATTCAAAAAACATACTCATAAGACACGTGTTAGCAAACATGAGTTAATTAGAAACATCCTGATAGCTATTCTAAATGTAAAGACTATAAACTAAACTAGAATTCTGCATCAAGACCAAAGTCAGCAAGTTTGGTTAAAAACAATTTTAAAATTGATAACTTTTGATTTTGTATTTGTGCCCTTGTGTAAAGTCATTCTAAAACCTACTGAAAGTCTGCAGTGGAAACGAAAAACCAGTAGAAACACCAAGTGCATCATAATTGATATATGAGTTTTTAAGATTTTTTCTAAAAAAAAAACCCGAATTAATCTGCAATATGCTTTAAGCGATAGACTGCACAAAATGCCAGATAAAAAAAAAAATAGACATCAATTAGGAGATTTTTAAATTCTATCATTTTTTGTTTAGTCAGAAAGTTCAATAAACAGCATTTTCAAAAAACGTTTTTATCGATCAGGCTTTACGTTGTTATTGAAAATGCAAAAGTTGTGCTTAAATTATAGGAGACATAACAATAAGAATGTTGAACTGCACAGGAAAAAAATGGCTTAATTACCAGAGCGATACCACTGCCAGTGGTGACCACTGTTTGACTGCATCTGTATGTCTTCAATTCACTTGAACAATAGTGATATGTTTTTGAACTTCCTCAGTCACTAGATTAGGTTTTCTGTTCATGTCACTGCTGATAGAGTCTCACTTTTCTTTGAAGTGGAGGAAAATGCTGTCTGGTAGGCGGAACATAACTAAAGGACTAATATAAAGTACGGGGAAAATGTGAATTTGAATATCTGCAAATCCACAATACTTCCATTTGCTATGAGAATCTTTAATAAATGAAGGCATTGTGTCATGCAGACATGCACAGACACAAGAGGAGACACTTACTTGAAACGTAAAAACTAAGCACTAAAGGATGACCTCATTATCTGGGAAGGCTGACTGACACTGCGACTTATGGAAACGTGATCGTACTTATTAATGATCATACTTTGAAATTGTAAGCAAGTTAATATATTAACATACAATAAAAGTCAACACAATGTGTGTATGATAAAGCTACAATTAAACTGCCACATGCTCCTAGCAGTGGTACTTTTGTAACCATAGCTGAGACCGCATATCCTCCAGGTGATCAGTCCCATGTAGCCAAGATGACAGCCGCTAAAGTGATAATTGTACATCAATACGCATCTACATTTTTTGACTGTTTTGCACTACACGTACTTGTCAGTTTGAACATGCTAACACTCTCAAAATGGCAAATGTAAGCAGAGAAGAATACAGTTTGAAACGCAGCATAACTTCACTTATGAGTCTGCTATTTCTCAAATAAAACTGAAATAAACTCAAATAAAATCTCTAAAAGCTTGGTCTTGTTCCAAGAAGCACACGTGCATATCCGAGTGTTCTCTCTCCAGAGTGAAACCTGAAAGGCTCAAATGCGGAACATGAACTCGCCTTTCTGTTAGTTTTACTCAGGATGCTGGCTGAATAAACTGATCTAATGCTAAAATGCAATCTTCATTAAACCAAGGCCCAGAATTTAGTGACATGTAACTGAACCTAGCCAACTGCGGTAAGTGAGCAGGTTAAAAAAAGGCAGATTTGCGTTTATTCTCACCCCAGCAGGTAATCGAACAGCTTTTAAAGTTACTACACAATTGTACGCTTAACAACTGTTATGTGACTACTGACTTCAGAGCAGTAATGCTTTGCATAGCTGGGTTACAGAAACAGATGTGATTACATCCAACACTAGTCACATTATCAATCTTACAAGTTGACTTTCATTTTTCTGAAGTGAATGAAAGGCAGGAGGCAAATCTTGTTAGTGATCCAGGTGGTGATTGAGTTTCTATAGCCAAAAAACAGAAAACACACTTTCTGGGCAGGCACCACTGTTTAGACTGTTCTTCTTCAAATTAATCATAGCATTACACTCTCCACTGACGGTCTGACCCCGGGGGAATCACTTCACTGAAACCACACATAGTTCAAGTGGTCAGAAGGGGACTTCCTTGGAGCGATCTAAAAATAGCAGCTGCGCTGGATGTTCTCTGGACAGGCCTGAGAAGATAACCTTGAATTCAAGGCTGACAAATTTTAATCAGGCATATTTGGAATCTACTATTTCACATAATGTTATTTTAAAGTCTGTTCTCAAAGATACATAAACGTCGCTCATATAATTGGTTGGTTTGCAGTTCCAGGTAAAACTGCTCTGGCATTTAACATCCAGGTGCTGCAGAGTGGATGGGAATATAGACTGTTATTTCCTTCATACATGCCGGTAAACCGATTAATTAACTTCTTCTGTGTTTTCACTTCTAACATCTTATCGTGTTTTTACATAGCACCCTTTGATATCCTGCCCACAATCTGTAAAAACAAGTTGCAATTGTCTGGCTGTGTCTTTTGAAGTAACTAGTGTGGTTCAAGTTAATCCCCTTACTTTGATCTGATGACAATGAATATATTATGGATGGGACTGATTTAAAGTTAACTGCATAACTGCGGCTGCTGCACGCTAAGAGGCTATGCTTTTTTTTTTCTTGTTAACTGGCCTTGCCAGCAAGTTGATTCAGAACCAAAGACTTTGTCAAAGCACTTCTACAATGGATAAGGCTGACTGAATGCAGACTGGCTTCGTGCCAGTATAGCTGGCAGGAGACTTCAGCCACAGGGCAGAATTACCGGCAACTAAGTCACGGCAGTGTCAGTTTCTAAACCTGCCCACTTACAAACTGCCGAAAGGGATGAGCAACAAGCAGCAGGTGTGTTGAAAATGGGTCTTGATTAGCTGTACTTTGCATCCAGCTGTCAGGTGTATTTTTCAAACTTTCACAATGTCGCAAATGTGTTAAATTATTGTCTTTTCATTAGCTAAACTAAGACAAACATGAAAGGCTTTGTTTAGAGTTTTATCTCAGTTGGAGTAAAGTATTGTTCCCACGGGAAAAAAAATCTTATCAAAACAATTAAACCCATTAAATAATCATAATTTGCATGTTTGGATTTTAATAAGGTTCAAAGTAGAGCTTCAAAATGCAACAAGAAGAGATGGGAGTGACACAAAAGATTTTATTGAGCATTTAATTTATTGAAAACAATGCTTAAATTGAAACATGTCCAGATGTTGCAGAGAGCATCCCTCATGACTGAGGGCCCTGGTCTGTGTGGTAACGACTGGGTTTTTCAACAGGACAAAGCTACAGTACGCAATGCATGCGTGTTCCCCTGAACTAAATCCAACTGAGAACCTTCAGTGATGGATGGCAATGGAAGTTTACAAAAATGTATAACAGTTCCAGACAGTAGACGCCCTTCGTGCAGTCTTCTTCACCACTTGGAGAAATGTTCCCACTCACCTCATGGAAACACTTGCATCAAGCAGGCCACAACTAATTTTTGAAGTAATCAACAATAAAGGTGGGGCTACTCATTACCGAGTTCATGTTTGGAACTTTGATTTCTGTTTTTTCGGAGTTTATGGGATTTTCTGGAGGTCTTAAACTTTTGATCAGCTGTAAAACAGCCTGTTTCAGTTTAAGCGTTGCTTTTAATAAATTACATGCTCAAGAAAAGGGTTTGTCTGACTCCCATTTCTTCTTGTTGCATGTTGAAGCTCTACTTGAAACCTTTTTAAGATCCAACCATGCAAAATATGATTTTTTTGCCATTTTTCAACTGGTCTTAAACCGTTGATTGGTACTATATCTGTATTTTTCAAGGTATTGTTGAAGTTTGAAATTATAGTTTCATGACATAAATCATAAAGCTGTACTTTTTTGTTGGATTTCTTTTTCAGAAATGGTCAAAAATAACAAAATAAACATTTTGTAGACATTTGTAGATTTTCTTTTTTTAATGAAAGTAAATTATCTACTAATTTTACCTATTAGGACAGAAACTGGATCTACTCACATGATTACATCACTGTGTGACTGTTTTTATGACTTTACTTACCAGAATATAATGATTGTTAAAGTCAAGTTTTATTAATGTAAACAAATTAAATATGGTTTGTATTTGTTTAAACGCTGGTTATGGGAGCATAATTCGATTGTCAGATTGGATTTGGATTTTTGCTTTTCTTCCCCATCCTTGAAAGTAGTATTTTGCTATTTTGTCAATGCAAAAACATTGCAAACTCTATACAAGTTCCTTCTATTACTTATCCATGTGAGTATGTAACACACTAGCAGAATATCATACTTAAATGTGTGATTTTTGTTGATTGGATTAAAAACAAACAAACAAACAAACGAAAAAGAACAAAGCCTAACTGTAGATCAAAGTAGATCAAAAACAATGAAAAGTTCCAAGTTCCTTGGAAAGTGGTTTGTAATGCAGTCTCATTGTAATGAAACAAGTAGAAACATTCTCCCCGTTTTATGCAAAGTATGCCTTCCAGGTCTGGAAAAAAGACAAAAACAGTACAAAACAGGCTGTCAGTCACCTGTGCTGAACAATAACCACGAAGGACTGATGATAAAAACAAATCATTGCCAACATTAACCAACAGCCATATAAGTTTATGTAGAGCTGTGCTACATTTTAAACCTCAATCACTTTTGAATCTTGCTTCTTTATAACACATTTTGAATATAATATGTCTTCGTAATCAGTTATGTTAAGGAAAAGAATGGAGCAATGGTGAAACAACCCCTGTTATAAAAGATCATTCTATTTAATAATAATGTCATTCCCTTCTGACACAACCTGACTAATCTCAGTCCAACTTCTGAGAACATAATATGTCAAACAGTAAATCAAAGCTGTTAAGACTAAAAAGATGTACACAAGTTCATTGTGTAACATAAATGGATTTTCTGGCACTTGGCCTGTAATCCATGTACTCCCACTCTTTTATCTTTTCCATTTTGTCAATCTTAGAAGGGCAGTGTGATTTATAGATTGTCCTGTCACACCTGCATGGGGTACAACGCATTTCTTATACACCTGTCTTGGCCTGTAGCCATCTCCAGGTGAGGGAAATTTCACTGCGTGTAAAACACACCTGGGCTTTGTTTGTTTTGTGTTTTGTTTTCTGTTCTTACATTTTTGCCTATATGAGCAATACTTTAATCCTAAACAGACATACACATATTTATTTAATTTGGTGTTAGAATGCAAACCAAAAACAATGATAAGCAGGAACATTATTGGTTTAGTCTGTACCTGCTAACCTAACTTACCAGTAGAAATGCACCAGTTGCAGTTTTCTTGGCCTATAGTGATGGTTTTTCTTATTCTTTTTTTCTAAGAACTACAACTGACAGCATATAGAAAGAAAAGTGAACTTTTCTTCTAAGCAAAAATACTTTTCAATTTCCCGCAAACCGCACTAAATTTGCTCATACTGAAGCATGTTCAAACTGGGCATGTTCGGCGAGGTGACGTTGTATTAAGTATCTCATTAGGTTTGTTGTTAATAATCTTTCGATGGTTGCTCCTCCATGGTTTACTCATTTTGTCAGGGGATTTCACTCACAGTGAAGTACTCATCAACGGCCACAGCCACTTGCTAACAACATATGATGTGTGGCTATGACTATTTGCCTGTACCACTCTGACACAAGCATGAAAGACGCCAACTTGTAGTCAGACACTGCAGTACTATCACTATCAACCAGGGGATCTCTACTAACCAACATTTGAACTAAAAGTTGCAAATTACAGCTTGTTTGGAAGAGTTGCCAAGAGAAAGTCTCTTCTCTCTAAAAAGAACATGGCAGCACTGCTTAGGTTTGCAAAGTTGTGTCTGAACAACAGCAAGACTTGCGGAACAATGTGATGATTTGGGCTTATTTTGCAACAACAGGACTTGGGCCCTTTGCAGTCGCCAAGTTGTCCATTAACTCCATTTATACCAAAGTAGTCTAGAGTCAATTGTAAGACCATGTGTCCGGGTAATGGCTAATAAGGCAAAAAACAAAGTGATAGAGTGGCCCAAAACCCAGATCTCGATCCGAATGAAATGCTGTAACAGGACATAAGTAGAAATCTGCATGAGTAGAAATGCCCACAAATCTCAATGAACTGACGCAACATTGTAAAGGAGTGTGTTAAAATTCCTCCACAATGATAAGAGAGACTAACCAAGTCATACAGAAAACAATTACTCTGAGCTTTTGCTTCTAAAGGTGCTTTTACTAGCTACTGACTCAGGGGATTTACTTTTTCACAGTAGCCCTGTGAAAAGTTTCTTTTTTCCATGACTGTATATACACCCATTCCCATTGTGAATGGGAGTGTAATCACTGTAATCATTAAGCAAATACTTAACTACTCCAAAGATAGAGGCATTAGAAATGCTAGCTTGTGTATTACTATCTTTATATAAAAGAGCATTATGTGATTTGTCCACTGGATTTTCAATTTGTTTAAAATGTTTATGCTACAAAGTTTGAGCGTATATAATATATATCATAGTTTTCAATTAAATTTATTTCAATTTAGTTTTATTTAAATAATGCCAAATCAGACACCTCAAGGTGCTTTATATTGCAAGGTAAACCTTTACAATAACACAAAGAAAACCGCAACAACCAAATACCCCATTTGAGCAAGCACTTGGAAACAGTGGTAAGGAAAAACTCTTGTTTAATAGGAAGAAGAAACTCTTGTTTAATAGGAAGAAGAAACTCTTGTTTAATAGGAAGAAGCCTGTGTGGCACAAAGCAGGCCTAGGAGGAGCATCTATTATGACTGGTTGGGGCCCATGATGTTAGAAACTGCTTCTGACACACTGATATACATTGACATCAGTGTTTTTACACACCAGGTAATGGAATGATAAGCTGGGTCTCACTAGTAATTAGTCAATAATGGAGGCTTTTTGAGGACCTCTTAGGATCTCATTCATTTTCAAAAGTAGATTAAGATCATGGCATATTTTAGCCACAAGCAAATGGTGCTGTTGCCCAAAACACAAATCAATAAAAAAGTAAAAACTGTGTGTGAAAACTACACTCGCTAACCAGTAAAAGCAAAGTTAAACAAAATGGAAAATGCAAAGCTCCCCAAAGGACAACATACATGAGCACATGCTTTCAACTGGTACACTGTGGCACTGATGCCAAAGGAATAAAAAGAAACATATAATAGCAAACAATTTATGAACAAAACAACTTAAATATATACTTGTTTAGATTATTTTACTGCTTGTGGGGGTTTGCATTATGGGACCTGATTTTGGCTTCATGCAACAGTCGCTGAGGTATTTTGAGAAAATTATTATGAAAACAGGGTGAAGTATTCAAGTTAATAAATAACAATTTCTTAATTTCACATGTAGAAAAGTTTACACTAGTTGTTGTTTTATTATTGTTCCTGGAAAGCCTCTATTGTACAATGACCTTGATGTATGATCCACGCCAGCTCATTTCCTCTGGAGTTCAAAACTAAGAATTTCATATTATATATATATCTTATATACAGGTAAGTTAACAACTTTCCCCAGACAAACCTTTTAGATTTTACAACTTTTTCTGAACGTGACAAAAGAGTATATGCTTGTTTCAGGCATCTCTGCTGACATTTGCAAATGTGTCTAGACTGTACACAGATCCCCTCACAGAAGCATGACTTTACTAGAAAGTTAATGATAAAGGATCAACAATAGGCTGGATTTCATTTACACTTTGCCTTTTCAACCTTTGCTTTACGTTTTACATATAATTGTTGCAGCAGATTTCACTGTCGTGTTCGTTCCCTCGGTCCGTTTTTAAATATATACGTATTCTCAGGGCCTACAGTGGAGGCAAAAATAAAATATGTCACGTACAGTGGATAAATTGCCATACCTCACATTTTCCTTGAAAGTTGCTTGGCATGCTGAAAATCTTCCTGTTGTGGCTCAAATTGCAGAGGTAGCCTGAAAGAATATAGAAATAAATGTAAATCTCTCTGTCTCTCCCTGCCTGAGGAAATTCTATCTGTCCTTTGATTCCAGGGTTAGACGGTTGCATTTCAACGCGGCAGCTAAAATTGCAGCGGGTGACTAAATATGGATGTGCAGCCGCAACATTAAAGAGGGAGACATAATTGAAGAACATAACTACAGGACATCCCAGAATAAGGTGGGGGTGATGGTTGTCGCGGTGACGAATCGGTCACAAGATGGGATTGTGGGAGGGGGACTGTACTCCCCCCTCTTGCTCGCTGAGCCTCTGCTGCCCCGTAATTTTCATGTCATCCTGCTTTCTTCAGGATTTCTCTCTCAAGCCAGGAATCCTCCCATCAGACACATGAAGTTATATTTTCACAGGCAGCTGAACTACATCCAGATAGCACTCGGTGTCAAAGGTTTGATTTAATTAATTAATTCATTTATATTTGGTTGTTTTAAAAAAAATCCTTTTCTGTTTCATACTCATTATTCGATGACTCTGCACTTTCAATATAATACTATGCAGTCTATAAATTGATATGCAACATGTTTCAGTACAAATTAGTGTGAATGCTTTTCAAGCATTTTATTTAAGGGTGTTTGTGTATTTTGTGGTGTTGGCTAACTAAAGATGCCCACATGTAACTCTGAAATTGAATTTCCAGTGCTAGCCAGCAGCTAGGCAATAGGCTACAGAGTGTTAGCTAGCCTACCTGCCAATCAACTTACTGTTTTGCTATGACCATAGTATACTACTGGAATTTAAATGGGGATTCAAAAGCTATTGTGTTACTTTGTACAGTAGGAACACTGTTAGCCGCTAAGCTCTAGTTAGCCAGTTAGCTATGTCCAGATTTCTTTGCACTATTGCTGCTATTCTTTTTCTTTGCCCTAAATCAAATCTGATGTAGCATGGGAAGTTTCAAGCCTGATGGCTGGCTGGTTGTGGCAGGAATGAAAGAATACTTAAAGTAAACTGACACAGATTAAAGACAGCAGATTTCATAATAAAAAGTTAAAGTGCTATCTGATTTCTCTTTATTAAGCTAATGTTCAGCATTAACAGTTTAAGCAAGCTAAAAATAATTCCATGTAGAATTTAAGATTTTTAAAATGTTGTGCAATCTGTTTTGCTACAGCACTATCATTGTTTTGTAACACACACCAATGCACACAAACACACATGCACACACACACACACACCAGTTGCCAGTGGTACAACAGGGGAGGCCCCCAGCCGTGACCAACACATGGTGCAACCAGGCACTGCCAGGATCCATCTGTGTACTTAAGTGTGTATGTGCATGCATCAAAAATTAATAAACATATCTGACAAGTGCATTGCGAGCACCCGAGGGCATCATCATGTTTGCAAACAACTCCCCCTTTGCCCCCCGCCCCCCCCACATACACACACATCACACAGTCACAGTTACAAGCACACACACTCCCTGAGGAGTAGCGATTGTTAAATGATTCAATTAGCTGTATGGCGTGCTGAGAGCTGGAGGCAAGATGGAGTGATAATTGATAAACATGTTTAATCCTGCGAGAGAGAAAGAGAAAGGAGGGGTGGAAAGATAAAGCTAGACAGATAAAGCACAAACTCAAAAACACATACTGCACACACACAAACATTACAAAGAAAAAAAAAAGCAATGACTCGTTTAATTCTGACTTTTCTTCATAAGAGAGTAGGCATCTTAACACACTTAAATAACACTAAGCACGACAGCATCCACCTGTTTTTATGTACTGTATAAAAATAATAATTTTGACTTTTTTAAATGTCTAAAAATAAAAGTGACTGTTTTGTAATAACAGCGGAAAGAAGAACCAACTTGATATACAAAATTAGAGCACATTGAAAAATAATGTGTATTGATCTAAAATATAGGAGTCCTCTTTGACATTGTAAGGCTAGCTTCAAGTAAAGAAGAGACTTATCTTGGACCTGCCCACACTGCACTCTGGGCCTCTTAATATCATTATTGGCCTCATTCCACCTGAGCCACTTTGTCCTCATTAACCTACTGTCAGCAATACATTTAAATTAATAAACATGCTGTAGCTGAACAGAGTGAGTGGTTCTCCAAGGCTAAAAAAAATGTCCACCTTTAAAATAGTCCTAATCCATCCCTTCAGGGCTTCTTTTTGCATTCCAAATTTTACTTTTGGGGAGTCAGTCGGTCACATCAGGTGTAACTCTTTCTGTTCTCCACCCTCTGGATGAATTCACCCTTGCACAAGACAGTTCAGACAGTCATGTATTCATATGAATAAAGGTCATAATGTATCATGATAGCAAAGACTAACAGTAATTATGTAGTTAGTATAGTAGTATATTTGTGTGTTGGTCATTAGGATTGAGTTTAACATTAGATGTATGTTGTGTGTTTTTTTTGTAATCCAGCTGTAATGAGAGAGTATGCAGGTTTTTAATGTACTTCTTTGTAATATACTTTGTGCTCTGCAAGCGTCAAAATCTCACATATATTTATTGTTTGATAATTTGGCATTTTACTGTAGTTAGTACAGTCTTGTGGAGTTGGTTGCTCTTTGTACCTTTTAAGAACAAACAACGGTTAATCTGGTTTTATTCTTATTGTACTTCACAAAAAATGTATTTAGACTATCGATTCATCCATAGGCTAGGGCTGGTTATGGTGTTGTTGTTTCATAATGCTGTTTACTAACCTTAATTTTATTTTATTTGTTGTTTTTACACGCACACACACACACATACACACACACACACACACGAGAGAGAGAGAGAGAGAGAGATAAATAGATGCACATATATAGGGACTATGTTTTATAGAATTTATTTTATCTAGAATAAACTTTATAATCTTTAATTATTTTTGTTTCTGTTGTGTCGACAGTCTCACTAGTATCTATGTTAACATTTTAGTAAAGATGTTGGCGAGGGATTATTGTGCTGCTTTACATTTCTGGTAAATATAAATGGATAACAGGAAATATTGTCAACAGATGATTTGAGACATTTACTGCCGTTAGTACATCTTCATCTGATCCTTTTTTTATCCATGTTTGCAGCGAGGCCGCCTTTCAACACAATGCAGTCTCAGAGTTTAAACAGCTGCTCTTTGTGTATGTTTGCCTGTGTCTGCTTGTGTCTGCATTTGTGAATGCTCGAGTGTGTGTGTGTCTGTGTGTGCGTCCACAGAGGCGAGGAGTAAACAAGGGAAGTCAGTAAGATCTTTTGTATTGAAGGGAAATGTTGACTTTGCTTTCCTGATTGGCCTTTGGATGGTGGATTATGGGTAGAGTTTGACAGGTGACCCTCGGATCAGAAAGGTCACTATCACCAACATTCGTCTCTACATGAGCAAGTGCAGAAATAGAAAATGTAAAAGGTGGGAAAAAAAACTATATTGCCATATATAGTGGTAAATTCATAAGCTTAAAAATACATTCAGCATTTCAAAATTTACATCTCTAAATGAACTTTAATATAAATATAAATTAAGCAATGCATACTGCTGGAGGGTTAAAGTACTTCAAATGTACTTTGTTCTTCACACTTCTCAATCATGCACATTTACTTTGCTGTAACAAATGACAAGTTTCATATTTTTTATATCAGTTGTTGAAAACAATTACATAGCGACAGATGCTGTTGTTAAAGTATTATATTGTGAATGAAAATTAAAGTGTGATTTTTTTCTTTTCAGCTTTGCTGTTCAGTATTTTAATAACGTCACAGATGTTCTCCACTCTACCTTCTCAGGAAAACAAGACGCTGACTGGGAGCCCAAAATAGGCTGGTAGAAATGGCGGGAGTTTTGGGAATGCCAAAGATTTGGCTCAGAACGGTCTATTTGTTAACAATACACACCGCCAGATCACGTGTACAGCCCGATCCAGCGGGGAGGTGTGGGAAGCCAGATCGGGCGCCCCCCTTCCGGGTCTCCTCTCTGCTTTCTCCTATCTTGTCCCTTTTGTCTTACTTCTCTCTATCACCTTTTCTATCCCTTTGAAGAAGTGAGGCTCCATAAATGCTTAAGAGGTAAGTATTATTTCTCAGTTGAAGTGACAGATAGGAGAAAATAAACTGCAGAAAACTAAACAGAAGAAGTACGAAGAGAAAAAACAATTTAACATAAACCAGTGACCAGTGTTGGGGAGTAACGGAATACATGTACCACCGTTACGTATTTAAAATACAAAATATGAGTAACTGTATTCCGTTACAGTTACCGTTTAAAAAGGTGGTATTCAGAATACAGTTACTTTGTTGAAATAAATGGATTACACTGCGGTACTTTCCTGTTTCATTTTGTCGCGGGTCAGGACTGTTTGGGTTTTGTTTGACAGCTACGTTCTTTCGTTCCAGGCGGCAGCGTTACGGTTGCCATGGTTACAGGGCGACGCTCTCTCTCTCTCTGCGACTGTGTGTTTCCTGGGTGAGAGAGCGCCTTTTCGTTGTTGTTGTTCTAAGCTAACAGGCAGAATGCTACAAGCATAGCTCTAAAGAATGTAGCATCATGGGCAGTGTAGTCCGTGCTGCTGGGAGAATGGACTGCCATACACGTTATGTGTCTGTGAGCGCGAGGAGGGAGAGAAAGGGGAGTGGAAAGGTACGAGTTGTCATCGAGGAAAAACGGGAGCTGGAAGCATGTAAATATAATAATAACCACTGCAGCCAAGAAGAGTGCCTGACGAGCCCAGTTGTAAGTAAGCTATTAAGACTCGACTGTACACTGTGTTCGTGTTTTCCTCCGAAAACAATAAGTTCCGTTGGAGCAGTCTTTCAACGCCTCTCTCTGTCTCTGCTAGCAAAGTTGACCCACACAACAAAGTAAAGCTATTTTTCGGCTACGAGCCGACAGGGACCCCGCCGTATTAGTCAGAGGTCCCTTTACTACAGTTCGGAGTCGCGGACCTTCAGTAATAGTAATAAATCACACAGCAATAGTACATTCACGTTGTTGTAAAAAGCATGATAATATATTAAGTAATCCAAAGTATTCAGAATACGTTACTGTCATTGAGTAACGTAATGGAATACGTTACAGAATACATTTTGGGGCATGTATTCTGTATTCTGTAATGGAATACATTTTAAAAGTAGCCTTCCCAACACTGCCAGTGACACACTCTGGGGCCTGATCAACCCTGGCAGGGCCTCCTTGGATGAGGGTGTCTAGTGATAATGGTCGAAACACCCGATGAATCCAAGGTCCACTACTGACGATGTGTCCCAAATTTTAATATGATAATCTAGATCAGATCTCTAATCCCTCAACCTAACAAAGGGAAAAAAATGGCAGATTAGCCTGGGTAAAAGACCGAAAGTTGAGGCACACAATGATGTGTGCTGCTGGTAAAGTTTCTGGGCTGCCTTTCCTCATAACAGCCATCCCTCAAGATTCTCTCCATTTAAAGCAATGCATTATCAGGGACTATAACATCTAGTCCTTTTACTGAACCTGTGAAATTCACACGATTGTTTAAAAATAATAAATTGCATCAATATAAGAAATCTTATAGATCAAGGCCACTGTATGTATGTATGTATGTATGTATGTATCTACCTATCTACCTACCTATTGTATATCAAGCTAATGTAAAACCCATGACGTATGTTCCATGGTGGCTGGGCTGCAGTAACTAAAAACGCATAACTGACAAATACAACTTGATTCAATGGTACAAAGTTTTTACTGACAGAGGACATATTTGTCTTGAGTGTCTGGATGAAAATCTTCTTCATTTCATGAATAAAAAGCGCTCATTACCACTCAGTCTGAAAGCAATTAAACTCTTCATCCAGATGGTATGTTCAGCTATGTTTGTTTTGTCTGAAGAACTTAAAGGTTGCCAATATTCTCTGCTGTATTTTCAGATGAGAGCCATAGTGGATTCTTCTTTCTTTATATTTTAGATCTGGATCATCAATAATTGGAATTAAACAGAAGTCACAGAAATGTGTCATCTGTGTTTGTCGACATGCTTAAAGGAATTAAGTTTCACGGTGAAAAATGGATGACAGTGCATTGGGTGCTAGAGCATCCCTTCACGACCACGCACCATATAGTGTGCTTCAGTCAGTTTTCATTTAGTTATTGTTCTCCTTGGCATCCCACTGCAAATGTACATATGCAACATATTTCCACTATAGATCTAGGACCAGCCATCATGCACAGTGAAATCATCCTCAGGATGAGCTACCCTGGAAAATAAAATCCCTCTGTTGTGGCACTGCACTTTCTCCTGGACCAACCACCATGCACAGCTGAAGCATCCTTCCTTTGCAACCAAGTGATGCATTACTGTTCCTTTTGCAGGACCTGCCTCATTGCACAGCAGAAACAACGGCTGAGATATAGAGCTGCCTTACAGTTGAGTGGTGTACAATAGTGAAGGACCAGTCACCATAAATAGCAAAGTCAGCCTCTCCATCCTAGGCACCCTACACGCTCTCCTTCTTCCAGGACAAGCCACCCTGCACATGGAAATTATCAGATCGGCTGTGCAGCGCCAACTTGCTCAAGCAAAGGCTGCAGGACACAGCGTTACAACTCATCAGAAAGAAAAAGATGGACCCTGGTGAAGACAACTTCAGGAGGTCAAACAAGAGGGTTAGACAGAGCTACAGCTGAGAGAGCAGCCACACTTCTGTTCAAACCCTCCATGTCCAGACTCTTCAAAGAGATACTCTGCTGAACACCAATGCTGCAGAGAGGCAGAGAGTTGTCTCACTCAGGATCAAGATTAAAACCAGTTTAGTTCTCCTCCTGGAGAAGACCAGGAGGAGGAACAGTGGTCAGATTTCTTCTACAAGTCTCAAACACTATGAGACATGATGACAAGTAAAACTGGTCGATATGTACCAAAACTTGTCGGTCTGTTAAGCTGGATGTTTAGTTGGCAAAGCAGCATATTCTACAGTATGCATCAATCACTTTTCCTATAAAAACATTAAAGAAAATAATATTGAATCATACATATGACTTCTGAAACAGTCATCACACATTTTCTTATTCTCAAATTTACGCCGACACACTGGACCTTTCTGAGGAGTCAGAAATTAATCAGTCATAACATTCAACCACTAATTTTCTGTAAGTAAATCACTGTAATTTGACATCCTAATCAAGAAATAATACTGTGCTTTGATATTTTTTCTACTTTTTGTAAAATGATAAATTTGACAATTTCTGCTTTTTTTTCTAAAACACTGAATTTAAAAATTTGTAAGATCATGGGTAGCACAGTGGTGTGGTGGTTAGTACTGTTATCTCATTGTAAGAAGGTCCTGAGTTCAGCTCCACCAACTGTTTTGGGGCATTTCTGTGTGAAGTTTGCATGCATCCCTATGTTTGTGTTGGTTCTCTCTCCAGCTTCCTCCCACAGCCCAAAAGAAATGCTGTTAGTGGGTTAATTGGTGATCCTGTGAGTGAGTGTTTCTGTGAACCTGTGACTGTGAATGGGTGTCTGTCGTGCATGTTTAGCCCTGTGTCACCTCTGTTACCTCTCCAGGGTGTGCCCTGCCTCTCTCTCTATATATATATAGCATCAGCGGGATGCCAAGGAGAACAATAACTAAATTTAAACTGATTCACACTATATGGTGCATGGTTGTGAAGGGATGGTCCAGCACCCCATGGCAGTGTCATCCATCTTTCATTCTACCAGAGGCCTGAGAGCTTGATGGTCCTGTGCAGTGTCGTTGCTGTTCCTAGGACAGCACTTTTCTGGACAGAGATCTCTGATGTTGTTCCTCTGATCTGCTGGAGCCATTTGCACAATTTGGGGGTCACTGCCCCAATTACTCTGATTACAACTGGGACCACTTCACCCTTCATATCTTCTCTTGCTCTCTTCTTACTCCTTGGTATTTTTCCAGATTCACGTGTTCTTTCTTCCTGATGTTGCTATCACTTGGTTTAGCTATAGGTATCACTACGGCCATCCCCCTCTACTTGTCAACCACTTCTATGAACTTTTGGTAGCCATCACAGTTTGTCTGTACCTGGAAGTCCCACAAGATCTTAGGTCAGTCATTCTCACCTGCCACAGAGGCCGTATCCCCAGGACTTCCAGGTCATACTGGACACAGATATTTCTGTATACTATGCCAGCCACTTGGTTATGGCGTTCCATGTATGCCCTGCCTGCTAGCATCTTACATCCTGCTGTTATATGCTGGATTGTCTCAGAGGCATCTTTACACAGCCTGAACCTGGGGTCCTGCCTGGTGTGATAGACCCCAGCCTCTATGGAGCTTGTGCTCAGAACTTGTGTTGCCATGATAAGTGCCTCTGTGCTGTCTTTCATTCTAGCTTTGTTCAGCCACTGGTATGATTTCATTTTGGAACATGATTAATCTACTTGTCATCTAAACTTGTGATGTTACCCAGATTATAAAACACACTGATGTTGGTGATTAAAGACCAAAACCCAGCATGTCAGTAGTAGGACCCCAAGTCCACAGGGCTGCACCCAATATAAAGAAGGGTTACTGTTCAGATGGAGACATGCTCACTTCACCCTATTAGCCTTTCGTAGGATGCAGAGTGTGCATGGCTTGTCTGACTCAGTGTGCGCGTGTGTGTGTGTCTGACAGAGAAATCGAGAGAGAGTACACGTCCTGCTGGGTGGCAGAATTAAAGGAGAGGTCTGTTTGAGAAGAGCCTTTGAAATGGACACACTTGGACTTGCTCTCTCTCAGACACATGCAGACACTTTGATACTCATGTAGCACTCTTTATTGACCATAACTATTTGCCTGCTGCCCAGAGAGCAAGCGAGACAGGGAGAGAGAGAGAGCATAACTCCTTTCATTGAAGCTCCTTGATACTCTTAGTGAAATATTCAAAATCAAAGCAGCATTAGTCAAATAGTTATGTCTTTTCAGCATGAGATTGTTATCACTTTTCCAGCAACATTTTATATATGTCCAGTATTGCAGATATTTTTTTGATTAATTAAATGCCAAACAGAAATTGTATCAATATCCTTAAAAAGAAATGAGAAATCATACTTATGCTTTTTGGTTGATAGAAAGAGTTATTAAAGAACAAGAGCTTTTGGCCTAAAAAATGTTATTAAAAAAGAAAGTTGGCCGTGTACGCCAAAATAATGATATAATCACATCTTACTAGCTAATATCAACAACAGTGAGGAAAGAATTAAAAGGACAACAGGAAAGTAAAGAGACCAGTAAGTGTTTATATACAAGTTAGACTCCTCAGTCCTCTTCATTTTTCTCAGGCTGATCGGAACCAAATAAATTACCATAAAAGCAGAGTGGCAATTTGTAGTTGCTATTCAGATACCAAAAAAAGCCCAATCTGGTGCATCCTTAGTGGTACTGGTTTCCACAAGATCCCTAGTGTGATCTCAGGAGGGGATACAAATCTCTTGGGGGTTGCATCAGGAAGGATTCCATAGACCTACCTGCTGTGGTGACCCTCTGTGAATGAGGGAGCATCTGAGAGCAGCTTTCTATTCAGATACAAAAATCTGTAAATATTAACTGTAAAACAAAAAGTTTGAAGGTTTTTTTGTGATAATTAATTCCAGCAACACTTATGTGACGTGCACAGTCTTGATTAAATGAACAATAAAGAATAATAACAATAAACGGAACAATAAAGACACCAGCAGAAAATAAACAAAACTGTTCCTGTTAGTTATGGATTAGTCCATTCAAGTTCTAAAAAGGTCAGGCAGGCGATGCCAAATAAAATTACAAGCCACAGAATTTGTAATAAAAATGTCAACACTGCGGAAAATGCTGATAAAGTCTATTATTTTTCTTGTTTTCGTTTTTTGTTTTTGTTACAGCATTCATTTTAGCTATTCTATTTCATTTGGTTTCAGTTAGCACAGTTGTTCTGTTTTGGATGTGTAGTTTGGAATAAAACTTTGTGTTAGACGAGCTGTAATTCATTCATGAAAAAGTCACACAATTTTACTCCAGCAGGAATGAGGTAAGAAAGTGAAACAGGTAGAAAAATAAAGCAAAAGCACAGAGGAGAACGACTACAGGATGGCTGTATGAAAAACAAGAATCATACTGACCCTGCTCAATCACCAGCCCCCTGTCTCTCATAATTGCAACATCTCCAAAACAACCAAAACAAACCAAATCAGGCCTAATGTATTTTCCTGTCACAACTGCCTGGCGGGAGTCAAATAGCTGTTCCCAGAGAGAAATGTCTTTTTTTTCCTTTTTTTTTTTGAAAAACGCCACTGGTAAATATGCCTCTCTGCATGGCAGACAGCAGCCTGCGCCCTCCCCCTCTCCCATCTCTCATTTGTTCTCTTTCACTTTCCATCTGTTTATATCAAAGGTAAGGTGAGGCGGCACTCTGTGAATGTCAAAACATCAGCCTGTCTCACTTTCTTCTCATTCCTGTGCTTATGTCCTCTTCTTTTTTGTTGTTACATTTTTTTTTCACTTTATTTAACCATTAAAAGTCTTATTATTACACCGCGTAATCCTTTTAAAATCATTTTTGCGAGGCTTTAACATCACAGGAAAAGGAAGCAGCTACAGTATTTTACACTACAGATCTAATACTAGTATTCCTATCGCCCAAACCCACCCATAGAAATCAGAATCAGAATACTTTATTGATCCCTGGGGGAAATTATTTTTTGTTACAGTGCTCCATTATAAACCAACATTAAGACAAGACAGACAATACACTAACTAAGAATAGTACAATATATACATATACATACATACATACATAAGTCACTCTGAAATGTCTCTGAAACGACATAAAGGAGTATTTCTATTTTAAAATGCCAAAAAGTCTGCAGTTAATTCACCTACGGCGCCCATTTTTCATGCACTTGCTACGTGGTTCATAAGAAGAGCAGTCTCTATTTACTCGCTTCACCTTTGATTCAGGCATCACGCGAAGATAAAAACGAAAGAACGCTGCCTTTGGGAGAGCTTTGCTTTCGTGCAAGGACAAGAGCTGAGATGTAGAGATGTTTAAAAATGTTTTCATCAGCTGAATAGTCAAGACTGCGTTTTAGTGGACGCAGTTATGTCCACAAACACAACAATTCCACTTCAGCAAACCCTCTCAGTCTCACTAATGTCAAGTAAATGACTGTAAATGACAATGCAAGAGGGTTCAAGTGGATTCACACATACTTTGCAGTTCACTCAACGAGGTCCAGCTTGTGATCAGACAGTTTGCAGCTGAATATCTAACAAATATCTTCATGTTATTTTTTTTTATTTGTAAAATTACCAACTGTAGTTCCACAACAGGAAATGCATATATGTGTATTATCATGCTAACAAAGAATGCTTTATTCATTTATTTCTCACAGTCAATTAGGATGAACTCACCTGAATGACAAACACCTCCCCAATGACAGGAATGCGCTTTGTGTGTGTGCCATGTTAAAGTGTGTGTTTGAAGGCAGGTTGTATGTCATGGGAAGGGATTAACAGTATTTTAATGAGGGTTTGATATTTATGTTCACAGGCACACAGACATATCCCGTGCTCAACCAATGACAGGTCTCCCACTCGCTCTTTCTCTTCCCCCTCTTACACAGACACACACATACACTGGCAGAAATACAGAGCAACAAACAGATCAGAGTGTTTTACAGCCTCTCAAACAGTGTTAATGACATGTCTAAAGCTTATTAGAGGGTTAGAGGATGTTAACCAGTCACTCTCACACACAAGTCTGTGTTGATGTAACTAATCTAATTACAGAAATGAAACTAAAGGCCCTGTCAACTCCTTGTACTTCAGAACATTTAGCTGCCAATCAGCTTTTTTATTTTTTACTTTCACTCATAAAAATGGCTAATATTGCCACCAAAGCATGTTGTCTCTTAGATAAAGTACAATTCATCAGCATCACCCTGTGACCCCCTGATTTCTTTTAGACTCATTCATTGTTTGGTTTCCATCAAAGCGTTACTTTCCCCGATTACATAACTTGCTGGCTTTCAAACATTAGAAACAAAAGATGGGCAATTAATTGATATAGCAGCTTATCAATAACAAATTAGCCACATCTTAAATGCATTACTGTCGTGGCTGTTTGGTGTAGTTGATGTACTCTAAATGGGACCATAACCCACATGAACATCATGTTGTGTTAAATACAACTTGCAATGAATGGTAAATTCCACATTTGTCAGTAAGCTGGTTTGTGAAGTTATAAAAGTATTTGAATATTAATATTCTTTCTTGCTTGTTTGGCCATGGACAGCTCACTGTCTGGGCAGAATTTACTTTTAAGGGAATAGTGTTGTATTTTTATATATTTCTTTGCTCTTTTTAAACACACTTTTAAGCAGTTTGCAGTGCAGTAAAAACAAATGGAAAGTGCAGGCGTTTGTTAGTTGCTCTTTACATTAGCCAAAAGCCTTTACATTAATCTGTTGACCTGAAAGGAGAGGTCAAGAGGTCAGATCTAATAAGACATATTTGAAATCTTTTTACACTTCTTTCTAAAGTTCCCAATAAACATCTGTAAGAATCGTAGTTGACCTTGAAGTTTTATGTACTTTGAGTAAGACTACAGAGGTTCTATGGAAATGGCAGTCCATTTGCATTAATTCCAAATGGACTGCCATTCAGTGGACCAAAATTGGACGTAGAAAAATAGCCTTCATCACTTTCTCCAAAAAGTTGATTCTGTTCATCTGGACGTAGCGTTTTGTGGGAGAAACGTTTCGTCACTCATCCAAGTGACTTCTTCAGTCTTCACTTCCCTAGATGATTGAGAATGCATCAAGACCCTTCATCACTTTGCACAGTGGGGATTTTTCCTTTAGTGCGCTTTTTGTTCTTGTCAAAAGTTCAGCCATCATTAGCCTGATCCATTGGTCACAAACTGTATTTTGTTTTTTTGTCTGCTGTTTGCACGTGCTTAACCAGATACTTGAAAGTCAAACAATAACAAACTCGTCTTCCCGAAAACAAACTCATGGTGGGTCCCCTAGAAGCAGATTCTTTGCTCTCGTGCACATGTCGTGGACATTTTTTTAGTAAGGAAAAAGAAAAACCGAAAAAAAGATTTTAGGATAAAGCTAAAGAGAATCAGTATTTGGATGATATCTCTCAAAAAAATGGTCTCTGTCTCTCAGCACCCAATCTCCCCCCTACCCAACCAGGTAAGTAAATGTGAGCCACACCTTAGATCAACCCACTAATGCCTCTCACTCTCTCTGTCTGCTCTGCAAACTGTTTCCCTGTTGCAAGAACCAACCTGCCCCTCACACATTGTTTTTCTCAGTCTGTGTGTTTGTGTGAGAAAGCATTGCTGGGGTAGGGCGTTGCTCTGGCTAGTTTACTCTCACAGAGCAAACAAATCTCTGATGTGTTTTTTTAACCCTGATAGCCGCGGCTGACACATGTCCACAACCGGGTGAAAAATGTGTCTTCCTTCCCGTTTCTTTTATTTTTTTATCCATCCTTGTATTCTTCCTTTGACCTGTCTTTGTCATTCATTAAGATCTTTGATTTTCGACCTTCTTTTGTTTGCATTCAAATCGTCCAGTTCCTCCCTCCACTCTCTTTTTCTCTTTCTTTAATGTTGGCTGCGATCCTCCCTTCTCTTTCTTCCTTTCTTTTAGCACACAGAGAAAGCTGTAACCACAGAGAGGTTGTATTTAAAGGAAGTGACTGAGCCCAGCTTTACACAACTGTTTAGTGATCTCTGTTGCCAATTTGTATCTGTAATTCTTTGTGAATCCTGTTTGTGTGTTTGTTTGAGCATGGCCAGGTGTGCTGGATATGAGCCAGGGGAGAGATTAAAACCTCAAATCCCATTTCCTATTATACATATTACTGTTATAATAGTCTGCTTTGATGTATTTTTTCCACCTGAATTCAAAGTTTAGTTTGCATAGTCAGCGAGGTGCTGCAAGTTTCGTGGCCCTAGGGTTAGTGAAAATCTTTCAAAACAATAGCGTTACATTTAAGATAAGATAAGATAAGATAGAACTTTATTAATCCCTCGGGTGGGTTCCTCTGGGAAATTCGACTTCCAAAAAAAGCACAGCAACGACCGAAGTTACAGTTACAGAACTGTTATATATATATACACACACACACACACACACACACACACACACATATATAAATACAGAGACAAATATAAATAAAATATACAAAGGGGATAAATAGAATAAATAGGAATAAAAAATAAAAATACAAGTGAATTGCACATTTCAAGTATTGAGTCTAATTATTGAGTCTTTAGTGATGCTGTGTTACACAAAAAGCAAGATAACTGTGACCATCCTGGGATTAAACATAAAACAGAAGTCGGCTGAACTCAGCTGTTGTATATGCATCACAGATGCATTTTGAGATGAAGAAATTGAAGCTGGTGCTATAAATTACGTTTTGATAAACAATAATAAAATAATTATTTATTTGATTTTGATTTAAAGTGAGAGAAACTGCAGAAAAACATCCCAAAAGGCTGATTCTGTTCATCTGGACGAAGTATTTTCAGTGGGAGAAACGTTTTGTCTTCAGTCTCTGCAGGAAAACACTTTATTTGTTTTTCACATAATCCATTTAAATATTTTGGAAATGTTGCTTCTATAAGAGACAAGGTTCAAATTAAGGATTTAGGCACTACAGGAAAGTTATGTGTATCTCTGTATTTTTAATAATGCTAAGTGTAAACATAAAATGTAATAAAAACTGATAAATAATAAGTTGTTATCAACTGAATATGTCTATATGTAAGTAATTCACTGGGGCTGTTTTGTACCATGTTACCAGTTTTACTTTTAAATATTAGTTTCTCATTTAAAAAAAAAAGGAAATAAGAAAATAAGATAATACACATATTTATAGTTTACAGTTTGTTTTAATGAACATTTTCCACTTTAATGATCCGGGGAATCTCACAGATGGTTTTGTTAAGAAAAAAGAAAGACTTTCAAACTAAAAGTCTTTTGCTTTACAGTCAGAAAAATAAAGCAAAAACTTTCTCCAATGTTCCCATTTCTGTTCTTAAAGGCAAACTTGAAAGTATTTTTTAAAAAAAGAAGAAGAGAAAATGTGTGGGTAAATACCCGTGTATCTTTCCTGGAGTTATTTATTATAGTTCAACCAGTTTATTCTTCTCATGACTTCACTTTATTTCCTAAAGCTCAATTTCTACCATTTGCAGTAGCAGAATGAACAGCGGGGCTGCAATGCAATACTTTATTGCAAATTAGTAGTAGAAGACACATTCGGCAGAACCAGTAGACATTTTATCATAAGATAATTGACAAGTAAGTTCTTTTGTCTTAATGAGACAACTGTTTTTTAGACTCTGTTTTTTAAATCTCAGGGCCGTCTTTTGCAAAGATGAAAGCTCTTGAAAAGAAGTAACGCCATAATCATGTTTACATTTTTTAACTGCTGAGGTTTTAACTGAAATACAAATGTAGAAATTCCCCCCCTCCGACAAAGTGGCTGTTTCCCTGTAACCACCTCCCCACTCTTAATGCTGGCTGAAACCCTAAATAGTGGTATGTTAAAACCTTGTTTAACTGTTATGCGTTGTGAATCATACCCTCACTTCTACACACATTCATGCGCACACAGATTGTGATTGTGTTTTGACTGGTATGTCAGAGTTAAGAGATCAGTACAGACCACCCTAGAAGCAAGCAAAGGAAAGTAAAGGTTTTAAAATATGTAGGTTAAAGAGCACGTTTCATTGTTGCATTTTAGCACAAAACTTTTTTGTGCACAGTCTTAAAAGGTATGGAAATATGAATACTTTTTATATAGACGCCAAGGTACCAAAATACTTGAGAGACAATGCAAAAAAGTAACCGCTGGAAAATGTCAAGAAAGCCAAGGTCTTCCACTCTGCGACAAAACTTGAAAAAGCATTTTCTTTCTGAAGCTCAGCTCAGTGATAAATGCACCTGTGTTATTAAAATGTGGGTATTAGCGGGTAGGATGGGGTGAGAAGTACAGAAAAGCAGTAATGAAAGGAAGAGTGTTCCTTGACCCTTTTACACTGTAGAAGAAAAGATGAATCAAATATATATTTTTTTTTAAATAAGTTTTTAAGTATTGTTCTCAGGCTTTAACTTCAGCCGTGAACACCAGCCGCTATATTTAAAGCATAATCTGGGATCCAGACCTTTAAAAAAAATCACACTCTGAAAATGAGGCATTTTCTTTACAGAAGTGATTAAGACATGCAAAATATACAGTATCAATAGAAAAAATAAAGAAAGTGTGGAAAAAACAACTTAAAGACAAGTTATAGAAGTTTACTTTTATAACTTTGTTCCCTAATTGTTGATCAGCATATATGTAACATAAACAAATTCATAAAAGCGTTTTGTTTTTCTCTTTTTGCTTAAACCACTGTCTTTGAACCTGTGTTTTCTTCTGTTTAGTCTCAAGGTCGAGCCACCCTCACTCTGGACAAATGCCTTCTGAAAAGCTTCCTCCCCTCCTCAAACCCACTTCTATCACTGGCCCAGACAATACAAACTCACAAAGAGTTTGAAAAGGGCGGGGCTGTGCACAAACATGGGCACTCACACGCATATCCATAGACATAGGAGGGCGTGCATGTCTAGATTGCACTAAATCTGGAGGGTTAAAATGTGCATGTCTATTTTTTAGGCGAAAGTACAGACCCTTAATCATATTCCTTTCCCTCTATTTTGGTGTTCTGTCATGAGGCGGTTGTACAGAATAATAATCATAATTAAGGTCCCCCACAGGACTGCACCTAATAATGACGCTGTTCTGTCTTCATCCTCAGACCTCTTTCAACTTCAGATCTTAATCTTGAAGTTTTGGCATGACAAAACTATGGAATAAACTATCCACAAGTGGCCCCAAGGTTACTACCAATGTGATCTTTTTCAACATTATATGACAGTTTTTTTTTCTTCTTTCTATTTTGCTTTGTCTCAGTTTTAAAAAGTATTGATTTTTTTAACATATGCTACTTTTCTCTGGGACTCATTACTTTTAACCAAGTTGCTTTGTCACTTATTTCCTGATTGCAAAACAACATTTATTTTACTTTGAAAGTTATCATTATGATAGTTTGTTATTGTTATTATGTGAAACGACAGCGTTGTGTTACAGTAGTGTACTAAAGCTGTATGAATTTTCTAACCAGGATTAACAATAGAACAACATCCATAAATATGATATATTACGAGACTTTGAGCTTGCAACCTGTTAATACTCAATCAGTCAAGTTGTGGCTCACAACTATGCCTCATACTTGACCTTTGACCTTTTATCACGTCATCACTTTATCTTACTGGAAATGAGTGTCATTTTGAAATAAATAGAATATGATTTAGCCAGCAACAATCTTAACACAGAAAGCTTTGTGTCGTTGTTGTCATGTGCACAAAGGCATAAAGGTCTCTTTGTGAAGTTTTCTTTGCATTGGGTGATTTTAACGGTCACCATAGAAAGTTTTAAATTAAGAAAGTGTTTTTTTTTTCTCATGTCTGTGTTTGGGAAAATGAATTTGGCTATTTTTATTCATACAGATACACACATGCTGGAATGTGTTTACCTGGCTTTGCAACACTACTTAATGTCCAAAGTAAACACGATGGATCCCTCCCACAACCTTCTTCGACTAGTTTCTATTCACTCAAACTTAAAAACCAGACGCTCTGGAATGAACCCGGTTCTCTGTGCTGACAGAGAAAGCTTTAGACCGACATCGATCTTGACTGACAGCTCAGACCTGATCTCTGACCTGATGTATCAAACCTACTCAGGTGCATTTATGAGCTAGTTCAAAGGATTCATTTGGCAGGCATCCCTGTAGCTGCTGTACTACAAAGAATCCAACCAAATCGTTATCATTGTAGAGTGACAATAGTATGTAAACTTTACAGCTTGACTGCTCTTTAAGCCATAAAAAGTGGGCTTTTATGGAGGACCATAAAGAGAAAGGAGCAACACAACTTGCTTCAGAGGATGAACTAGTAGGCAATATAGGGCAAATAGTGGAATCTTAGCAGCAAATGAGCCTTTAAGAGAGCTGAAATCTGAACCATGCAGCCATACTAGAGAGAAATTAAAAAATAAAAGTTCAGCGAAGTTCACTCAGTCTGCCACCAGAAAGAATGAAAGCAGAAACCTCAGGTGTGTCGTCAGTCTTAACAGTGCCATTACTGATTTCCTGTTTATCTCTAGCTGCTACAAATTCTCACGTTAAAAATGAGTGAGCCACAGCAGAAATATCGACATAAGCACACACACTGTAGACTTTATAGTAGTAAATTAATGCTTTTTCAGTCTTTCACTTCTCTTTTGTGTCTTGTTGGCCGTTTCATATGTAGTTTCAAATTTGCACCAATCAATGAGTTCTCTCACTCCTGGGTTTAAATTTGGTGGTCAGGTGGGGCCTTTGCATGCCTTGTTCTCTCTGTCCTCCAGCTTCTTGCTGGGCATGCTGTACATGCCTGTTAATTGGAAGGAGGAGTGTTTGTTTGTTAGCGTGAGTGGTTGTTGGTCGGTAGTTGCCCTGAGTTCAGGTTGTACTCCACGTCTTGTCCTGTGGCTGCTTGTATAGGTGCTGGTGGCAACTGGCAGGTGCAGCAAGATTTAATCATTTAATTTAACAATTACCCGGGGTGATTACAGAGTAAGAGACTTGTTTGAGTTATGGGTAATTTACAAAGCATGTATCAAATGAGTGGATACTCAAGCCAACAGTTTGAATTTCTTTGTACAGAATTTAGCTTTTGTCATCATAAGGACCTTGAGGTGACTGTTGTTGTGATATGGCGCTATGTAATAAAACTGAACTGAATAATGTTAAACAGTCTTTCACAATCTGTTTGTGTTCTCCTGGAACCAGCAATGCAAGTTGTGTGCTTTATATGCAGGAAATGTTTGTGGGTTATTACTGCTCAAACTGCAATTATGCAAACCGCAAAACCTGAAGGTGGACAAAGTCAGTGGGAATATTTCTCATTATGAAAAATGATTAAAGGGTAACAGTGAGAAAATAACCAATTCAAACATTACTGTGCATGATAAACAGTATTGAAACACATTATAGGCTTGCATTTACTGTTTTTCACATGCCCTTTGGATGTGGCATCTGTTTGTCAGGGTGCCAGCTACTGCTTCCTGTTTTGCCTGAGAGTGAACTAACTTAAAGTGGTTTGTCAGCTTTGAAGAACTCCTTTTGATGCCACCGTTGAACCTCAGGAAACTGTCAAACTCAGGGTGGGTCAGGATTGGGCGTAGTGAACCGGGATTAAAATCTAAAATTAGGCTCAGGGCAAAGGGCAGTTCCAGTTAAGTCTGAAGATTCTCAAAAACAATTATCATTTCCTGTCTGGGTTCACTGTAATATCATTTTGGATGAGTTGTCTTGAATGGAATGCACAGTTAGCATAAAGTTTTAATGCCAGATTTGAATGGAATGCACTGTTAACTGAAAGGATTAATAAAAGCTTTGACTTGAATGGTTGGATGACTTAGAAGAGAGGAAGAGAGTGGCTTGTCTAGAAGATTCCTTAGAGGCTAAGCAGTGCTCACACACGGAATGCTCAAACGTATGTAAGTGCATACACCCAAGTGCCCCATCTCTACCTCTCTCCCTCTTTCGCACACACACACACACACACACACACACACAGAGACACAACCCTGACTTCCTCCTGTTGTTGTGTGTGTTTTGTCAGTCTAATCTCTGGTCTAATCCTCACACTACTGCCAGACAGACAGACAGGCCCACCCAGGTGAATGAGCCTGAACTTAAGCACAAGTGTGTTTGAGTGTGATTGTGTGTGTGAGACGTGCACAGCTGGTGGATGTCCCAGGTCATGTGATCTGCGGGACATTTAACAAGGATGCTAGTGACATCGAGCATGCACACAAAAGCAAACAGTTTTGCCGGCCTTAAAACTGGTTTCTGATTTTGAAGTCAGGTTCAAGTTTAGCCTGACTTCATGTCCATGTTTCTAAACTACGCGTATACAGATCCCAAGTCAAAGTCCTAAACAAGAATGCATATGCCGATATAAGTGGAAGGTAAATCTAACTTCTGTTAGATACGCTTTAAAGTACCAGGTTGGACGTGTTTTGCCTCCAGAACTGTCTTGCTTCCTAAAAGCACACAATCAAAACGGTGCTGGAAACATTCCTCAGAGATTTTGGTCCACATGGACATGACAGCATCACACAGTTCCTGCAGGTTTGTCAGCTGCTCAACCATGATGTGAACCGGGTCAGAGGGCCCAGTGGCCCCAGTATCCGGCAGCCTCGCCTCTGTCAGTGAAGTCAAGAAGACTTCCTTGTGATTAAAAAGATTCAGTTTAGGTCTCAAAATACACACCCAACAACCAACAGAGTGCTGTTCAGCAAGTTTATTTGTTTAAAGTCAGCTCATAGCAGTAAACACTTGAAGCCGTGGAATTACCGGGGTTTTCAGGACTCCATTCAGGTGGCTGTTTCTGTTGGAAGTGGGGAGAGTGGTCAGTTGGAACTGAATTAGAGGTGAGGCATGGATAACTCAATCAGGTTTAGCTCTTATTTGATATTTTACAGAGAAAATTAGCAAGGACGGGAATTGGACTGACCAGAGTTTCTTAGGGCAGTACATGGTGGAAAGGTAGGTGAGTATTGCAGGTAAATTTCCACAGTTCTTTCTTTCAGAAACATGGACCACATCAGAAATTTCAGAGAACGATCTCAAGGAAGGTAGGTGGCTCAACAGGCAAACTTGACTTTATAACCAGAGGAGACGAGATATTAACACAAGGCAAACAATCAAAACACTGGGAGCGCGATGTTAGCTCGATTACCATGCTGGCAGGGGTTGAGGATTCGCCTGGCCCTTGAGAAGCCGGTTACTAATTATCAGATGCAAGACAGGTGTGTCAGGTGAGAAGTGGGACCTGTGAAGACTCACCCACAGGGTGGAGCCACCTGCAGGGAGTAAACAGAAAGGCCAACGGAAGAACCCCAAATCAGCCCCAAACCATGACAAGTAGCCTTGATTTTATTTACCAAAAAAGTTGGTAAGACAACAGTGATGTATGCATTAATTAATAGTGGTGGTTAACCTCTGCCTGGCACACACACACACACACACACACACACACACACACACACACACACACACACACACACACACACACACACACACACACAGAACAATGAGCTCTGGGAAAATCAGAGATAATTTCATAGGTTATTTATAAGTTCAGTAAAAAAAGAAAGACAGAAACTTTGGCAAACTGTTGTTAATTTGTCAAGGTGTCATAAGCAGCCCAATCATTCTCAGGCAGAAATGCCTGCAGCATGCAGTGGTGTGGCTAACAGAGCGTATTTGCCTCCAAGCGATGTAAATTTCATCACCAGATGGTGAGGCCAAGGGTCTGTGTGGAAGTCTTCGTCTACCAATTGTTTGTGATTGCATGGTCTCATCTGCTGAGGCTTTACAATATAATGTACTAACTACACAAACGCCTTTCAGGTAGACCTCAAAGAACTATAACAAGAATAAGTACCTGGCTGTGGTGAGTGCAGCTGTCTGGAACACTTTCAAGGGACACTTAGAGGAAAAACACTGAAAATCCTCAGAAAAATATGGATTCAATGATCCATCTTTGACCTGTAAAGTTTAGGCCTGAAACAGTGATCCACCTTTGGCCTTTGAGATAATGAGAAATCTAATTAGCACAGTTCAATTTTATTGAACCTCCTCTGAAGTCAAAACTCCTTCACAAAGAGAGCTGTGATCTGCAGGTACCATACAGGACTCAGTGGTTTAAATATGTCTTTATTGTCCTGTTATCAACAAAGCTAAGCTCTTAAGAACACCTTTATTTTCCTCCTACAGTAACTTTCACTGAAAGGAAATTGTGTACTTTGATGAACAAATGCCAGGAAGACTAAGTGGTGCAGTACAGACGAGCTCAGAAACCTATTCTGACTGACTGACTGACTAGCACTAGCATGTCCACGGCTGGATAGCGTGTCAGCGGTTAGTCACCACATCACCGAGCTTCCAAGATCCAACATTTCACAAAGACACACGGATTAATTTGTTTTTTTGTATCTAGACCTTAATGCTGATGAATATGAATGCAGCTAGGTGGTCTGCTCCGTCGGGTGAATCAGGTGGATTTTATGTACTTAGAAACCGATCAATGGAAGTCCAAGCTGCAGGGAGCAGCTGGTCACACGGAAGCAAAGAAAATACCATCTTGAACATTACTACATTTTTTATGTTCACCTCAAACCGTTATGAAAAATGATTTCCTCTTAATAAAAAAATAATAAGAAAAACATTTTTGTGAAGAAACATTGCGTTAATAAACACAAGCATAATTAAGAGATAAACAGTTCTACTCCAGTTTAATTAGGCATTAACGGTTATTTGAGATGCTGTTTATTTCACTCTTATTAGTTGTGCTGCTGTTGTTTGGCATTCCAGAAATGTCACTGTGGCCACAAATGTCTAACCTTCTGAAACTCCTGAAAAGGTAACATTTTTGCACTTTTATACCGTATAAATGAAAACATACATGCTGTGTCAGTGATTGCTTTTAAAACTTGCAGGGTTAGATTTTGTATACCACGTAGAGAACCAGGATGTTTTATGTTTCAGTAGTCAGACAACAAACTACCTGCTCTGGCTGCAGTGAAATATATGTAAGTCTGGGAAATATACATGGGAAATTTCTAATTATACTGTGTCATATGGTTATCTTGTACTTTTGCCCCTAAATCCAAGTTAAAAAAAGAAAATCGTTCACCAAGACTGCCGAGTGCACTTTGAAGATTTTTAATTTAATCCATGCTCGAGCTATTCTCGGATGACATTAAAAGCTGAGTTGCGTTTTATTTTCAACGAAGAAATGCAACTATTCTATGTACCACATATGACAAACAGCTAATCCTTATTTATGCCATGCCATGCCTGTCACATTTTAAGCTGCAACTGCATTATGGCCAGTGGCAGGTAAAGTACAGTAAGCCTGACTGGATTTGGCAGCCGCCTGAAGCACAAACGGTAACCAGAGACTGAGTTTCCTTCCAAAATGAAAGATATCCCCCTTTTAAAAAAATGACACCTTCTTCTGCAAAAGCATTGTTGGCGGGAAAGCGAAAGTCATTATCGAGCATGAGGAAGTCACAATCTATCTCAAGGTCTTAGTTTGTGCTATTGATGATTTGATAATGTGCTATTAAACACCCTTTTATTAAAGTTACTGTAGGAGTCGAGAGAACTGTCAGCACGTCGTGATCTTTATTCACTGTATTTTTCTGTAAGAACAACAAAGGACATGACTGCACAAAAAATGCAAAACGCAGAGAAAAAATAGAGGCTATTCACCCAGTGCATAGTAAGTCTGAGCTAGTCACAATGTCCCATTCGCCACCATCTTTAGCTCGCATATTAAAAAACTAGCTAGCACCATCTGTTTTGAACATTTCGGTTAGTTAAAAAACACAGATTTTTGATCAAATAGCAATTCCATTCAATCTTGTTACTGAGATACATCTAATGTTGAGTTGTCAAAATGTTTCACAGGTCTAAACATTAAAAAGAAAAACCACACCTCTCCCATTCAGATCACTTGAGCGTGTTTTGTAATTGATGAGTGCTTATTCCCAGGATCCAGCCCAGAGACATTCACAGGACTGTGTATTGTAAATCTGTGTATGGTCCACAGCAATGGTGTCAATAACTCCTTAAGATGTTAGAGGGTGAATATTTAGCCCAAACAACATAAAATTCATCAGTTCTCTAGACATGCACCAGTAGATGGGCTATGATCTGCCATGAGTTCGAATGTATCAGAGTCTGTAAGCAGCTGTCTGAGCAATCTGATGAGGAAGGCATTGTGTAGCACAGACATCGCTTTCCCACTGCAAAAATGTATCATCGGCGTAGCTTACCACCAATATAACACCTAAATACTTCTTCAATTACATGTTAAAATTCTGTGTGTAAGCTACTACAGTCTTGTAGCACAACGATCTGTTCAGTACTGAAAAATGATCGATTGTTCCTGCATGGTTTGCATACATTCCCTCTCTATGTGTGCTTTGTATATGTGCCCAACACAAAAATATGAAAACACATTGCCTGCATGAGCTCTGCTTATGGGAATCAATCATAAAAAGGCAAAACTGCTAATAAAAAATCAGTTTATGAGACTAATGTGTTAACAATTTCCCAGGGAAGATTGGATAATTTTACTGCCTGAGCCTGGTTCTGCCAGAGGTTACTTTCTGTTAAAAGGGAGTTTTTCCTTCCCACAGTTCCCAAGTGCTTGTTCGTGGCATCAAAGCATCACTTTGGACATACACTGCAGTGTGAAATCCTTTGTACAGCAATTGCAACAACACAGATAAAGAAAAGTTACATGTCTTTTTAAGTACATTGCAAGATTTGCAGAAAATGTGCCCTCACCTTCACTTTAGGGAGAGAAGTTTTTCTTTTTTTCCCTTAAAAAAAACAGGTTAGACTGAAGCACTGTGAGGCTGATTGCAGGTGAAGAGGCCTCTTGGTATGCTGGGTAATTTACATGACATGATTACTCCGGCAGCCATCTCTTTCTGTGTGTGCGTAATGTGTGTGAGTGTGTGTGAAAGACAGACAGAAAAAAACCTGCTGGGAAACAGGGTTTAGCGGCAAAATGGTGCTAAACATCTGTGAGCTTGATGACACTCACTTAAAACAACGGGAGGGAAGGTGGGAGGGCGGTATGATTGAAGGAAGAAAATAGGGAGTATGAGGAGGGAGGGAGGGAGGAAGAGAACGGGGAGAAAGAGAGTGATGTAGACGGGAGGAGCAGAAAAAATGGAAAATACTTAAGAGACAGAAAAAGAAGAGGCAAAGAGGGAAAAGTGGTGATGGGGGGGAGAGGGGGGGAGAGAAGTTGAAGGATTATATTCATCAGAGTTCTCTGTGATAGCAAAGCCAAATGTACAAACATCAAAGACGGGGAGAAAGACTTGAAATGTGCATGTGTGTGTGTGTGTGTAGGGGACAGACAGGGCAGGCAGGCTGCATGGTCTAACTTGCTGTAAAAGCACCTGAAGAAACAACACAAGCCTGACATGATAACATCTGTCGTGACTGCCAGTCAAGCCCCGTTTGTGTGCGTTTGTGTGCATGTTTGATGCTTAGACATACACAGATTTGTTAGATTTGTTATATCCTGGATTTTGTCTTTTGCAGAAATTTTGTCTCTCAATAACTTTAAAGGGGCAAAGTGTGACATTAGTAGTATCATTCATTTAGAAACAGTTTAATCCATCCATCCGTTGTCGGCAGATGAAATCTGTGTATTCTTTTCCGTAACCCAGCAAGATTGCCAGTCTTCTAGCTTGCTTACTTGCCACAAGTGCACTGTGCCACCTACCAATAGAAAGGAAAAAATAATGTGCACATTTCCACGAGAGAAATCCCACACCTGATTCTATCCTAGCCTGCTTTTTACATCCAACAGAAAAACTGCAGTTGTGGTGCTTTCAATTGTACTCAGAACTCGGAAATTCTGCCTTCTGAATAGGAAGATGTAGGTAACACCAGACTGCAGATGAGCTGCATACAGGGCTGGACTGGGACAGAAAATTGGCCCGGGCATTTTGACTAGAGACCGGCCCACCATTATAGGAAAAATCATAAAGCCTTTGAATGAAAAGAAACACTGTTGTGACAGTGATGTACACTGTTCTGATGGTATATATGCATCAATCTATCAATTGTTTGTTGTAAGACTCAGATAATTATTTTTTTAAAAGTGAGACATTTTAAATGAGAATAAGAAAGTATTTCCTTGTGCCCACCTCTCCCTTTTAATGCCCTACATGGACCCCTGGCAACACTTTGCTAGAGCCGCCCCTGCACAGTTACCAGCTGTCAGCTACTTAAAAAAGGATCCTGGTGTTATTTGTCTCTCAGAAACAGTTCATAACTTCCCTTCAACTCATTCATGTCACCTAAAAGGTAAACCTGTTTCTCCATCACAGCTCTGATGATTCAGTAAGGACATCTCCTGGTTTCATCTTCATGTTTCCCTCTCACCAGATAACCAAACCGATATCATGACCAGCAGGTTTACAGCTGTGGCTCCAGCAAACATCAGCTGATACTAGAAATTAATATTAAATAAATTCTCACAACAGCTGATCAAGCTTAAAAGTGCTGCTGTTGTTTACCGCGACATCCGCTGGTTTCCTCTTTCTGGCGCAAAGTGGGCGATAAACAAACAAGAGAGAAAAGCCGATCAGCTGATCATTGATCAGTTTCATGATTGAAGTAGCAACAGGAGAGGGAGGGGGGAGAGGATGAGAGAAGAAGAGGCAGCTGTGCAGCAAAGACACAAAATAACTCCAGCTTTGTGTCTTTTTCATTGTAGCTGAAGTCCGGGACAAACTGTTCCTTTTCACCTCAATAAAAAACGCGTAATATTTTCTCTGAATACCAGACGATTCCGTTTTTTACGGGACGGTTGGCAACTCTAATAATTAACCTTATGAACAAAATAAAGTTCAACATCAGTAACATAGCACCCACCCAGCTGTATAGAAACTCCGTCATGCTAGCTAGCACACAGTACGAAAAAGTCAGCATAACGAAAATAAACTCCACCTAAACTTGGTTCATACCTGACCCAGATGGACTGCAGGTTATAACTTATTACCTGAAGTTCAGTTCACCTGACACTCTCGGACCAGCGGCCGCTTCGGGTCTCTCCTCTTGCCTCCCTTTTCCTTCATCCACCTGCTAGCTTCAACCACTTGCTAATGTTATTGAATCTGTGGAAGCTCCGCGATAGCCACTACACGAAGTAACAAACAGTGTTGGTCAAGTTACTTGAAAAAAGTAATCAGTAACTAATTACTGATTACTTCCCCAAAAAAGTAATCCCGTTACTTTACTGATTACTTATTTTCAAAAGTAATTAATTACTTAGTTACTTAGTTACCTTTTAAAAACACGATTTACAACCTGAAGAGGTGATAAAGCTACAAGTAACGCGTTACTGTCCATCTCTGGTAACGAATAACGAGCCTATCTAAATCCAAGTAACGAGTAATGCGTTCCCGGTTTTGGCATAATAACTAGTTACCGTGCTCGTTACCACAATAATAACGTAGTTACTGTAACGCGTTACTTAATAACGCGTTAGTCCCAACACTGGTTATAACTCACTGTACCTCGAGATGGGACAGTAGGTCACTGGAATAAGAGTCTGCCCAGAGGTTTTTCTTTTGTTCATTCTGTGATTACAACTTGTCAATCACAATAAAAGACAATAACAGCAAATAATGTAACAGCAAATGCAATTGTGTACTAATTGTGTACTCCAGCTACAAGATATGTTTATAATAGTATTAGTATAGTATTAACTACTTCTCAAGCATCTGGGGCTCAGAAGTTTGAGCAGGTTGTGGGAATGTTTCAATCCGCAGCTCCTCAAGTCTGCATGTTGAGTATCTTTGGTCAGGATACTGAACACTCTGTTGCCTCTGATGTGTGACTGTAAATGGAGTGGTCCTGATATATAGTTCTTTTTTCTACTCAAAACTCAGCATTCAAAGCACTTTTGACTGCAATCCTCATTTACATATGCATTCATACAGGGTTTTTTTTCTGTGTTATAGTTAACTGGTTATGATGTCCTTGGAGTCTGTTTCTCTTTTGACTCCAGGTCCAGGACCACTTGAGGTCCTTGTTCTACCTCTTGAATGAATCCCAGCCATCTACTATGTTGCCAGGTACACTGCTTCCTCATCACATCAAATTAATTCCCAGTACTTAAGGACCAGCAGAGGTGACAAAACTGCAGATGTTCTGCACTTGAGTAGAAGTGCAGATACTAGTGTTAAAAAATACTCCAGTAAAAGTTGAAGTACTGATTCAACTTCTTTACTCAAGTAAAAGTGAAAAGGTACAGGCTCTGAAATGTACCTAAAGTAAGAAAGTGAAAAGTAACACTTTGGAGGATGTTTCTATTTTTGTGCAAAGCAAACTAAATCTTGTGCTACATTAATGTAATAATAAAATAATATTAATAGATGGGAACAGTCTGAATTTTAATTCTAGTGAACTCAGCTTGAATCTGTTGAATGGAACACGAGCCCACATTGTATAGGGTGACTTTCCCTCTAAAGAGGAGAATGTGTAGCGAAGAGGTTAAAGCACATTCAGCAGGTGGAGGAACCTAGAAATCAGTTGTGGTAGCTCATTGTGGGAAAAGGAATTTCTATGGAGAGCTTCAGTAGATTTTCTTAATGTACAGGCTGTGATCAGCTGATCTGGGCTACTGCTCTGAGGTTTACTGCTCTTTGTGGATTTACACACCTCAATTTAACAGATGTTTTATGAGTGGTCCTGGCAGATTTCCATCCTCTACACTGACAGTACAGTGTTTATACTCTTTATATTAGACAGCATAAAGTTGGTATGAAGGTGGGATTCAGTGAACGAATCTCAGCATCATCAGCTTAACTTCAAATTCAATTCTGCTATACTGGATATAACCTAACTCTGACCATGAAACCACAGTCACTGTGCACCAGTCACACACTGCTCTTTACTTTAAATCCATCACAGTGCAGCAAACTAACCTGTTTACATCTTCACTAACCTGCAGAGGCTCTCCATGCAACTTTTAAATAACAGTTAGTCTCCCTCTCTTTCTTTTACAGCACATTTCACAATATAAAAAAAACATAACGTCACATGTACTGACCCAATATTTGATTTAAAAACATGAGGACTCACATGTAGGCTTTACATTTCCAGTATGTCAGCTCCCACTGAGCATCCTTACCTTTACATCTAACCTCTGTTCTTCCTCTCCTGTCCTGTCTTTCTTATCTTTCTCCATCTCTGAGTGAGCTCTTTCTTTTCTCTCCTGTGAAACACAGCAGCTGGACCTTTAGCTAGCAGCACACTGGGCCACAAGCTGCACACAAGCAGTTTGTGTTTGCTGATGTTTGTTAAGCTGATAGAAACGTTGCATTTGAAATTATCTGCCACAACATGTTATTCTCCTTATGTTCGCTCATGTTCCACAGCGCTAGCTAGATGCCGAAGTACCATAACGGCAACTTACGGGCACCTGCAGTCATTTTGGTGTTGTGCCAAAAAAAAAAAAAAAAAGAAAGAAAGAAAAGAAAACACACCCACTTTTTGCCACAAAGGTTTTTTATCATCTTTCATGTCTTTTATGCCACATCTCCTGGCGATTAATACAAAAACAGGACCGCCTTCATGTGTTACTGTTCAGGCTCAGACTGGTTTGATGTTTGAAGGCTCGCACTGATGTGAAATAAGAACTCCCCTCAAATGTGTTAAATCATCGTTAAAGTAATGAGGATGTTTTAAAGTACAAGGAGATAGTCTGCTACTACCATGTGGTAAATCAGCTGACCAGAGCTGCCTACTCAGTCATAGCTGGCTGTATGAATCCTGCCTGACTGGGTGAATGTTGATCATAGTAAAAAGGGCCTTGATCGCTGAACAAGAGTGGAAAACCACTGTATAAGTTTTCTGTTATTTGTGGTTCAAAAATGTATGCATCCTGTGATTTTTATTGATTTGTCAGTCAATGTTTTTATCGATTTAATCGGATGTGGAGAAGAATGGTTAACTTCACTTGGACTTCAGCTCCTAATATCACAAAAGGGACCATATACAGACAAGAATGTGTCTATGTTCTTCTCATATACATGTAACAGCAGCTTGATATTTAATTGCTTCAGTATTTTTTATCCTTAAAAGTATTACATTGGTTCATTATATTCAAAGCCTTAACTGGTTAATCATTCAATGCATGACCCCAAAACACATCCCAGTATATCTGGTATCTTTTAGTAAACTTTTGCAGGTGCAAACACTAGGCTGCACAAAATACGCTTGCAATGATGTGTCATTTAGAGAGATTTTGAGGATTTAAGAAAACACCGGCTGCACCGCACATCCATCTTTTCTTACTTCACCTCTTGCTCTCTCTCTCGCTCTCTCTCCCAGGCAGAGGTGGATTAGCACAGTTCTGCTCCGTTTACCTCTGCCTGTCAACGCTGTGTGTGTGTGTGTGTGTGTGTGTGTCCTGTGCATTCAGCCATGAGAAGCTACCGCTAAGACCCTGCATCATAGGTTCTGTGTAGGTGACAGCTAAACAGTCCCACCCAGAACACACACACACTTAAAAATGACGCTTTTAAACGGTTAAGCCAAGTAAATGCTGTGGGGGTATCAAGTGCTATCAGTGGCAGTGCACTCAGAATATGAAAACTTGATGCCGCTTTTAAATTTCTGTTTCCACTTTCAGAAGCTGAGGGGAAAAGATAGGCAGAAAGATGGAGGGAGAGAAAAAAATGGCAGGTGAGGAGGTGGGAGGGAGGGAGGGAGAGAGTTTGTTGTCTTGTTGTGTGGTCCCGTGTGTCTGTGAGGGAGCTGCACCTCCACGCCTCAGTGCCATCCTCCTTCCTCCTCCCCGGCTCCCAGAGCCTGCTCTGGCCTGTTAGCAGGAAGTGTCCTCCCAGCTGACACACGCACACACACACACATACACACATAACTTTAAAATGTTGGCAAAATGCCCCCCCACCCCGACAATGCCCGCCAAAAATGCAAACATTTCACTCAGCGTGTGAATTAAAAGGAATCCCAGTGTGTCTGAATTCAATCTTGGAAGAGGGCCTAAATGAGCAACGCATGACATTTAAGCTGCTGTGAGGACTTAACAAATTGAGTAATGTGAGTTTCGGCAGGTGGTGCTCTTTTGTCTCACAAGCCCGATCCTGCCAACCTTCGTTTTCCAAATTAGTGGCGGAGCAAGGATATGTAGGTGTTTGTCTGAGCCATATGTCGAACACAGAAAACATCCTATGGGAAGTCTGTTGAAAATAGTTCTGAACTAAAAGATGAAATCAGCTTCCGTACAGACGTGAGGGCGAAGATCGTCTTTAGCAGCAACAAAAGCTCCGCAGAGGTTGCAAAGTAAGAATGAAAAGAAGGTGAGCCACGTCACCGACTTCTTTTCAGGCATGAAGTTTATATGAGACCTGGATTTATAATATGTATGCTGACTTTTTCAAGCAAAGTGAGAATTTGTTCCCAAGTTAAATTTTGAGCATCTCATCTGACTCAACAACAACAACTTTATAGTGGGTTATATACAGATTTACTAAACTAAGGATTATACAGTGATATAGATTCAGCAGCCAATTTATTAGGTACACCAGCGAAAAGAAGAGATGAAAACTTGTCAAATCAAATATTTAGTCAGCCAATCACAAGGCAACAACTGAATGCATTTGGGGATGTAGTTGTGGTCAAGAGGACCTGCTAAATTTGGGAAAACATTCGATGATCTCACGAGTCTTGATTCTTGCTGCAACAAATCGGATGGTAGGGTCACAAATTGACATAAACAACTTGGACCGCTTAGTACAGACTAAGCATCATTTACACTCCATAGCCTGTGTGAGCAGGCCTGTACTCTTAGTAACCATGTGTCCATCTTCTGAAGCTGAGATATCTCAAACTGGTTTCTTGAACATGACAGTGAGTTCACTGAACTGAAATGGACAGTCACCAGCTCTCAATCAGCTACACCACCTTTGGGACATGGTGAAAAACAGAGGCAAGACATCCACTGTTCAGAGCAAATATGTGATGTCAACACCTTGATGAATCTGTGCCACAAATAATTAAGAGGTTCACAACTCAATATTTGCATGATAAAGTTGCTTTGAGTGCATTTCTTTATTCTTGCTATTTTTACTGTTTTTTTTTATTATCTAAAGATCCAGAAGGACATTTTAACAGCACGTATAATTCCTGGAAATCACTCTTGTCTTCTGAGAATGAAAGAAAAGCTTGTTGAAAGTAGTGTTTTCATTACATCCACATCTTTGGTGATGATCACTGACTATGCCTCAAACTATAGATGACACTGACACAAAGGAAAATATTCTGCAAAGTGTTTAGTGCACATACCTTTAAAAAATTCTATTAACTGGCTACAATAAGTTCAAGCTGTGTCACTAAAAAGACAGAGCACATAGTGTAGCAGTGACTTAGTTATTTATTCATTTTACTGTAACTTTTCCCCAGTGAATTCAGAGCGGCGGTGTGTCTATGTACCTGAAGAAGAGGGAGAGAGAGGCAGAAAGAGAGAGAGAGAGAGGGAGAGCAAAGAGAGAGAGAGAGAAGTAATTAGAATCCAGTGATTAATGTTCTAATGAGTTTATTCTCCAAGGGGATTAACATGAAGGCTAATAGCAGCTGTGCTAAAATCATCCCAAAAACCCCAAAACACAGGAGACAAAAAGACAGGCGCAGGATTTACTCGTCCACGGGAAGAAAAACATTAGTTTGTTCATGCCGTGGTTGTTGATGTTTTCAGAGTTTACTCTGTTAGCTTCCCTTCACTTCAGGCAACCTTGGAACGACCTCAGCACAGCCACTGAAACCTACCATCAACTGTGTGTCAAAAAGAATCACGCCAACCTATGTGTAAGACCCAGAGTCTGTGACCAGAAATAAAAGGCGTTCACTTTCCTCTAACTGACAGTTTGACAGACTTATATGGAAAACACAAAAACAAATAGTTCTAACCCCAGATAGCCCGTTTGAAAGTATCAAACTCTTCATTGTGCTCATGCTATACTCAATCTCGAGTTTTTTTTCCTTTTTTATAAATCAAATTTTACCAAGAAGTTGACTCAACTTCTTGAAAAAAAAACAGGGAAAGAGAAGTTGAGAGAGAGGTGAGAGGTTAGTGAAACAGATTCAGAACCAAGAAGAAGAGAAAATATATATATCCTTGTAACCAGTTGGTTCTTGGTGTGATAGGGAGAGTGACATTCGGGTTGGCTTAGCCCTTTTCTAAAGGAAAAGGAGAGATTAAGACAATCCGCAGCGAGCCACCTTCCCTACGCCAAGGTGCTTAGGGACCCAGGGAGCAAAGAGGATTGTGGGAGAGAGAGTGGGCTTCTGGGATGGCGTCGTAGGGATCTTAGAAGGCATTAGTGGTAACATACTCTACCTGAGATAGACACAGAGGGGACCACAGCACCAGCACCAGACCCTTTTGTTGACTGGCTTAGTGGTCCTGTCTGTCACAAACACACACACACACACACACACACACACACACACACACACACACACACACACACACACACACAGGTGTGTGTTTCAAATGCAATAATTATGCTAAAAAATACACCACCAGACATACAAAACACATAAATACAAATGCCACTGCCCTCATACTACAAACCTATAAACACATATTTATCCACTTACAAATAAAAATACATTTAAAAAAGGACAAATGAAGAAAAAACCACACTTACACATACTCAGTTTATAAATTTTCAATGATTTTTGTCAACAGACACCATGATTTTCTTCAAATAAGACAGAAGACATTTAAAAAGAGGCTAATATCGGTGAAAGACCAATACAGCCCATACGACAACATTTTGCTTCCATTGATTTTTGTTTCCATACAGTTTTACAATTTAAATAAAGGATTTTCAATTATCATTTACATTTGAAAACATATGCACCAATAAGCAGAAGCTAGTATCTGAACAAACACTGAATAACAATATTATTATGCACAGTTGTAAAAAATTAATATTACTACTTATTTTTAATTGTTATTAATGACAAATGTTGTAGACTGGATTACGCTGGGCACACGTTAAAACCATCCATGCCACGGTGCTCCATAACAGCAAGTATATCACATCATAAATCTCTAATGTGACTATAGAAAGACTTCATCCACACAAGAACTGTAACAGCTTCACCTCGATCTTTGGAACAACGTACCAACCAAATACTTCTGGAACTGGTCTGATAGATGGACAGATGGAGATTTAGTACTTAAATGATCTTTGATGAGTTATGCATTACTGTAGGAGTGATTCCATGTGGCTGCTGTATTTGTAAGTCAGTCAGACAAATCATAGTTTATTCATATATAAAAAGCAACACTGGTTTGCTGAATGTGAAATTAGCCCCCAAAATGAGCACGGGTTAACCTTAAACGTCTTTGGAGGAGCATGTTGCAGTGTACTTCCAAACACTAGATAAACTGGTCTTAAAAAATCAATAAGCTGAAGAAAAGAGAGAATGACTGAAAAGCAAAAGAAGGTGTCCAGACCTCAACAAGACTGAAATGTAGTGGTGGCAACTTTCTGGAGTCGTGCATAAGCAAAATCCAAACAAAGTAAAAGAGCTTTAGAAACTTTAAAGTTAAGAGTGGGTTAAAAATCCTCCATAATGACAACTGATAACTCATGATTGATAAGTGATTACTGATAAAGTCATACAGTGAACAGTTGCTTCAAGTTATAAGGTGGTTCCACAAGCTCTTGAATCGTGGGTTGTACTTTGCCTTTCACAGGACTGCATAGAGTCCAGATGCAGATGCCAAATGTGGTGGCTACAGAAAAGTTGTGAATGAATAGTCAAAATATTGAGATAAGATTTCTAAAAAACTTAATGCAGTTGATTCCATTTTTAAATCAATTCAATTATATATATATTGATATAGGCAAATCACAACAACAGTTACTTCAAGGTGCTTTATATTGCAAGCACCCTACTGTAACACAGAGAAAGCAGAGAAAACCCCAGTTATCAAATGATCTCCTTGAGTGAATGCTTTGGCGACAGGGGGAAGGAAAAACTGACTTTTAACAGAAAAATCAGGCTCAGGGAGGGGCGGCCATCTGCTGCGAGTGGCTTTGGGTGATAGGAGGAAGACAGAAGTAAGACACTGTGGAAGAGAGCATCGCCACCAATCTGAATAGTGGAGCGCTTGGTGACTGGTAATTCTAAACTGACGATAGGTATGACTGCGAGTGTGAATAGTTTTCTGTCTATCATTTTTAGCCCCACAAAAGATTGGCAACCTGTCTAAGGTTTACCCCAAGTCTCGCCCTATTGCATCCAGAATAGGCCTCTCCACCCACCTCATGCAACTTTACACTGAATAAGTGGAAAACATGATTGAATGGATGGGTTTTATTCAGCTGGTCAAAGTAATAGATTAATTGCTTAAAAGCTGATACTAAAACACAAGGCCCTACATATACTGATACTATCATATGCTGATAGACTGGAGACAAGATGACTCAGTATCCTCTGTTATATAATCAAGTATTAAACAGGACTGTTTCAGTTAGTTGAATTAACATATTTAGATATAACAGGTGGTGTTAATGAAGGCGTACTTGAGTTAATCGTACAAGCCTGTGGGAGTAAATCAGATAAACAAGGTGCAGTATTCATATTTGAAAATGAACTTCTGAATGAGCATAGACTACAATGCAGATGGGTCTCACTGTTAAACATCAGAGCAGCAAACTACTGTAGATTTGTGCTTAAACCCAACTATTCATAGTACATTTGTGCACTCTGGTATTTTGTGTTGCAGGCAGAAAATATCACATTACCTTCTTACACTGTGTAATCGTGTTGGATTTACTCAACAAATCTGATGCAAACGGTTGACTCAGTATTTTGATTTTAATTTTTTTTTTCCGCAGCATGCTTGAATTTTTTGCATCACTGCCACGTTGTACAAGCGCTACCTAATCTAATCTGGGTTCTGCTGGCTTGTAAGTTTTTCTGAGACATTGAAGAATTAAAGAGGAGATTAAGGTGCGTGGTTTAATCTATAAGGATGCGTTGGTTTGTAAGGTGGAAACAGGTATAAGTATGTCTTGTGAGCTTACGTACGTGTGTAAGAGTTTTGAGTGTGTGTGTGTGTGTGTGTGTGTGTGGATTTGAAGTTTACGTAAGTCTAAGTTTGACGTATGAGAAAAGTAAACTGTTTCTTTTGAGCCAAGTTTTGTTAATGACTGAGATTCAGACACAAATGCACACATCTACACACACGCGTGCGTATTAAGATGTACCCAGATGCTCCCTTGTACCGTGCCATTTATTCACACTGTGATCTCTCTCGTCTGTTAAGATCAGCTGTCATTCCCTTTGTTAAGGAGGTGATTTATGTGGTAACTGTAAGGTCTGTTTGGCCTCCGTGCATATGCGTGTGTACACGCATGTGTTTGGGTGTGTGCGTAGCCTCGGGGTAAAGCAGCACGACAGCTGTTAGAGCGGTCGAAATGATCAATTTTATCCTGCTTTTCTATCCCCACCAACCTGAATGAATAGTGGAGGGCTCTGTAAGTGTCTCTTGATGTTGTAGACATCAAATCTAGAAGATCCCTGGCTGGAGTGAAACAGATATAACACAATTTTATATACCTGAAAAAGGCAGACCTCACCATATTTCTGAAAGTTGTCAGTAGCCATTAAAATTTTTCTTGCTACAACTGCAGTCCAAGGCGCTGACTCCATATTATGCTAAATTTTGGGTACTCTGTGTATTTTCCATTTTTATTTTCTAAATTTACACCTCAGTCATAGCTATGGACATGGTGGCAACCGCCTAACAACCACCAGTCACTATGAAAAAAATCAGTATTCCCTGACTAGTTGTGAGAGGTTGCTGGACAATAGACTGCTAAGCCCCAACCACACAAACCTAAAGACCTAGTGACCCAATGGTAACCACAGGTCACTAGAGAAAAACACATGTTGGTGAGTAGTTGTGGCAGCAGGTGAAACTGATGGCAAAGACATTGCACTGAAAACCTTGTGATTGCTTTGTTGGTGTTAAGCTAGCAAGTGTTTGCAGGGATGCGGTGTCTTCCATCCAAAATATGGTTGAACGCTGCAATTGGATATGGATCAAAGAAATCTTAAGCAGGTTTATGATACAGCACCCTCTTTGTGACTGATTTTGCCCAGCAAAAACCAATTTCAACCAATTAGGGGATACACGTTTACTTAGGTTGTCAACCAGTCTCAAGGCCTGTGTGTCTGTGGGCTTTACAAGACAAAAAACAACTGACCATTGCTGACTGACTGAAGATGTAGTTAAACTAGTAACATATTCACTCCACCTTTGTCTTAATATCCAGCCTAGCCAGAACTGGCAGATGCACGTAGACCGATTGGCTCGCATTCGATTTTCTGATTTGTTACACACAGCTGAGTGTTGCAACATGAAATGTTGCACATCATTGGGCTGGCCTGTCAAACTCCACCAAAACATTTTGGTTTCTTTTATTTTCATCTCTTCTTAACTAATTTCTGTCCAGGTTTACACTCCTTCCTTCCTCTCATACTAAATCTGTCCCCAGCTTTCATTCTCTTTGTCCAGCGGTTCATCTGTTCCCCTCGCTGTTGCCTCTTCCAGCTTTAGCTTCCTCCATCACCCTCTCCACGGGTGTCACCTTACCAGTAGTGTCTTGGTTAATGCCTTTCTTGTGGCATCCAAATCCACCATTAAATTAACTGCCTCAAAAAAAAGCAGACACTTTTAAACTGTAGCTTTACAGCATCCAATACGTCTCCCTTGCCAACACTTAGTGCCAGTGCTCAAGTGGCTTTCTCTTTATATAGCAAGGTGGGACATTTTTCATGGGTGGGGTTCAGACTTGCTCTAATTGCATTTAAGTACACTATACTCATGTCCAGATACTGTAGGACAATTCATGACAAGAGGTTGGCAGTGTAAATTTAAAAGCAGTGATGTACTGACCATGCAGCATTCAGGGATAAATCCTGGCTAGCAGCTGCTCTGTCTGTCTCTTTACCATAGTTTCTTTACTGCACTTGTAGGACTGCAATACAGTTGTTTCTTCTGTTCTCATACAGTTGCACAGGAATCTGACAGACTTAGTTTAATTTAATATTGTTCTCCAGCACCACAAGTGGTTAAATGCACCAAAGGGGACACCTTGTAACTGAGGCAGAATATAAAATGAAACAGCAACTGTAACAGGTGGGCATGAAAGGGGTCCCCACAGGGCAAAATGGAGAGTAAGAGAGAAAGAGAGAGAGAGAGAGAGATGGCAGCATGATGGATTGATAGAGGGCACGGTTGATGCCAGCCTCTCTTTGACCAGGAGAGGCAGCTGAAACAGACTGTCTCCTCCCCTTCATTTGTGTGTCTGTGTGTTTGTGTGTGTGTGTTGTTACACTGCTTTGGCAGGGGTGGCACAACCATCTGCCCGGTCAGGGTGTTGCATGTGTGTGTGTTTGTCTGGGGGTGAGACAAGCTGAGATAAACGGGTGATTGAGTGTTTGAGGCTCCCTGGTGTAAGTGAATGGACAACTGGCACTCGCAGCAGGAGCAGCACACACACAAACACACACACACACACACACACACACACACACACACACACACACGCACACACATTAACACATTCAGCTGTACGTGTCGGACATTAAGCTATGGTTGACCTTCTTACAGACTGATTATCAGGTTTGTTTACCGCTTGTTCAACCTGAAATTAATGTATTTCTGGTGTATATGAACATTTTACAAGTAACTTGGAAGGTTTAAAAAAGTATCTTGGATGTTTCCTTACAGATATACTGTATATGTGTTTGTCTGCGCGCACGGTGCGGGTGGACTCTCCATCTCTGTCTCTTTAAAGGCCTTGTGTGGTGAATAAATATTCCCTCTATGAAGGAGACAGAGCTGCTGTAGCATCTGTTGTTACTGCACTAAAACTGTGTTTCAGCAACTGACACACAGCCAGAAATGGTAATTCAGAGACTGTACACTTGTACTGTTCGGGTATGTGTGCCAGCGTATTTCTCTATTGCTCCATTATACAAGAAGTTTAAAAAAAAAAGCACAGAGAAGTGGTTTGGTATAATTCACACCAAGGAGATCTTGACTTTGGCTTTTCCTAATTTGTTTGGTTAAAGGATGATGTTACAAAAAGAACCAAAACTCTTTCATGTACTGAGGGGGAAATAATTTGATGAATTTGTAAGTTTGTTTGTGTGCAAAGAAATTAAGAGTCTCTAATTTTAATGGCAGTTTCATTTTAATGGAGGGAGACAGGATGTCAACCAAAAATTCAAAGTTAAAAATTCATTTGTGAGATGAAACAATTATTACTTATGTCTGCAAGGTTAGGCTTGTTCCATTTACTATTGTTTTGCTCTTCTACTGCTGTTGCAGCCTGTTTCACAAAAATGATGCTACTCATGAGCTACATTCTATTTCATTCCACTTTTATTCATATAGCACCACATCACTACGCTAGTCACCTTGAGGCACTTCATATTGTAAGGTAAAGACCCTATAATAACACAGAAAACCCCAACAATCAAACAAAAAGCAAGCACTTGACAGTGGGAAGGAAAAACACTCTTTTAACAGGACAAAACCTCCAGCAGAACCAGGCTCATTGAACAATATCTTTTGAAATCTCTAGCTATAATGAATGAAAGTACATCTGGCATGATATTACAGGAATTATTTTTCAGTTACCTGTAATCCACCTTTAAAGCTTTCTTTGAAAATCAGCATACTGCATTTTTTGCAAGAATGATTATGTGTGTTAATATTTGCATACAAAAGAACTTCCAAACACCTGATAAATAAAGCGTCTCGACTGTCATAAAGCAATTTTATTGTACTGTAAGTTCACAACTCACTTAACAGACACACTGAGATAGAACGAACAGCGAGTGGTTGTTCTGTCATTTCATCTCCCTTTCTCTCCTTGCCTTAATTTACCCCCCTCCCCTTCCCTGATTGAGACAGAGTGAGAGAGAGAAACCACTGAGCAGTGAGAGGAACAGTATCTGGTGTAATCACACTTGTCTGTCTGCAGGCTATTGACTCTCTGGCTAACAGAGACCCACTGTGTGTGTGTGCTGTAGGCGTGCATGCATCTACTGTAATAAAATGAGCTACTTTCATTTCATTCTGCATATTCACATCACTGGTCTGTATTGCTGCTGCACCCTTGCTAAACTCTATTTTTCAAAAGGCTTTGCAGTTAACACACTGGCGACCACATAGCTGTAATTTGAATCGTAATTTCAGTTTACTTTAAACTGCTTTCCGCATTTCATACTTTGCATTTTCTTTGATGTTTCCATCACACAAATGTCCTTAATTTCTTCAGTTTCTCCACTTTTTTTATTAAAAAATTCCTACTGAAGTAAAAAGTACTTAAACACATGATTCACCTTGCGTGGCCAAATTCTCCACATTCTCATCTTTGTCTCCTCTGCTCTAGACTCATTTCACTTAACCATCTATCTCTCCCTCTACCTCCTCCCCCTTTCTCTTCTTTGTCCAACCTCTCTCACTTATCTCCAACCTCACTGCTTCCTTCTCTCTCCCCTCTTCCTACCTGCCAGCTGCTGCTCAGGGCCTCCTGGCTCATACAGTCTTCCCTCAAACAAAGGAAAGGATGGAAAACAAGTTCAACAGCTATGATCTCTCTCTTTCTGCCTCTCTCTCTGTATTCCTGAGGGAGTCTTCACGGTCTCTGATGTCTCAGTCTTGTCCAACGGTCACTCACACTGAACTCTGCACAACTTAAACTATGGTGTCTTCAGTCTTGTGACGATCAGTGGCTGGCCAGAGCCAGGGCCACTTCAGATAAATCATCCTCATTTGTTATATTACAGCATTGCGTCAGTCATTGTTGTGTAGATCTTCAAATTGAAACATTTCAATTTGAAGTTCCTTACTTTTCTTTCCTCTCCCTAGTTTGTATTTAGTCTATGGCGTTTTCTGGGTGTTTGACAGGTTGTTGTGTCTCCTCCCTTCAGCTCTTGCTTTGACCCTTCCGCTCCCCACTGGTGTTCTCTTTGGACATTCTCAGGTTTACATGTTTGGTTTCTGTACTTGCTTCCTCTTATCTGCAAAGCCTATTGCTCACAGCAAAATAGTTTTTAAAATAAAAGTGTTTAATTTTAGTAATTTTTCTTTCTCCTATGGAAACTGCAACATGGTGTAACAGAAATATTGGTCCATGTGTCTAAGTATGATGAATAAAAATAAGAATAGTGTTAAAGACTGCAGAGGAAAACACTGCTTTCCAAAAAAGTCAGTGCAGCCATTTCTTCCAAGTTTGCGAAAGATGAACCGGATATTTCACAACATTTTTGTGCACTGATAAGACAAACGACTTGTCTTCCACCTCAACAATCATAACGGCCATTTGTTCCTGAAACAACCCATGTAAGCATTCCTGAAATGACAAATAGGTGTTGTACTCATTTGAAAGAGCGATAAGTTCAATTTTGCGAAGCATGTGGGGTGGCGATAGCGAAATCACAGCCAACCCTTGACCAGACTGGAGTTTATCTCCGTCTGTGATCATTTTTAAGTTAAGCTATTGTTTACTCTTTACTTTCATTTTAAATTTCTTGTTTGATTACATAAAGCAACCAAAAACTACTATAGCTTGAAACACCAAGCTTCTAACCAATGTCAAGCTGAGAGCAGCAGTGTCAGTTCGTCATTCACCAGGTCACTACAGGTTGCCTGACCTACACATGCAACCACTGAACGGCTTTCTGCAAGTCTTTGAAACTTAATATTTTAAGTTTTCTGTATTTATGACTAACTTGTTGTTGCAGACCATTTCTATAGTTTATTTACCAAATGTTAGGCGCAGTTTGTCGTCAACATCTTTCTCCTGCCTTTGCACCAGTCTGCATCCTCTGGGGCTGTGATATCGCACTCCGTCTGATTCACACGGCTTATCAGCAATTATCTCCTTTTTTCGAAGGCACAGAGAACCTGAGGACTTTAATAATTTATCACAGCCTTCATCTCAATGTAATCAGATTAATGTAATCCCATTACATGTAATCCAGTCCTCTCTTTGTCTGATAAGATGTATGTATGAACTATGAGGGAGTTTTTTTCAAAAATTATAGAAACCGGTTTGACATTTATCTGTCTTTATGAATGTGCTTGTGTCTGAGTATTTTGTTAACCTTCTACTACATGAGAATTTACTTCATCCCCAGTTTATTTAACTCTATCTATCTATCTATCTATCTATCTATCTATCTATCTATCTATCTATCTATCTATCTATCTATCTATCTATCTATCTATCTATCTATTTCCTCTTATTAACCTCTTGCCCTCGTGCACATGAATAATACAAGAGGAACTAATTTTGAATTTGACACCAAGGATTACTGGCCTTTAGCTTTACAAAATACCTCCTCCATCAATTATTAAAGGAGCAAATCCAATATGGGAGGCCAGGCTGCACTATCTGGCTGATACAGAGACAGCATGAAAGACAGCTGATGTGAAAACAGACTGATTTACAGAGGCAGACAGGCAGCAAGTTGAAAGCATCATAGTCAGGGTACGTTTGGACAATTGTAAATCTTAATACTGTTCATCTGATTTTCTAAAGTATTTCCCAAGTGCTGTTAAACCGAGCAAGGGATTTTTTAAAACACAGCTTTTTAGAACATCCTGCTTTTATTTTGGATATTTACATTATTTTCATTTGCACAGAGAAACAAAGTTATTTCATAAAGAAGAAAAACTATCAGGGTCAAAATTACGATGCTAATAGTCATATGTAAAGTCGTTTTGCTGAATAACAGCCTGTTATTACTTGTTGTAGTTTTCAAAAAGTCTCTCACACGTCATGTCTTTAGCACATCTCTCAAGCTCCTCCAGATTTGATGGGCTTTTGGCATGGACCTTGGTCTTTATGTAACGTGACAGATGTTCAGTGGGATTCACGTCAGGGCTTTGTTAAGGCCAGTGTGTCACTTTCACTTTGGTCTTCTGAAGGTAGTTCTTCCCCAGGAGCATGTTTTGGGTCACTGTCGTGTTGGAAGACAAAGCGACGATCAAGACCCAGTTTTGCTGCTCACTGCTTTTCTTTCAGAATCTTCACATATCCTTCGTTCTTCACGATTCCCTCAAACCTGATGAGATTCTCAGTTTCTCAAGCACTAAAGCATCCCCACAGAATAATACTCCGACCACTGTGTTTCACTGTGGGGACAGTGTTCTTTGGGTTGTGCAGTGCTCCATTCTTTCTCTAAACATAAGCATCATCTGCTTTGAAGGTGTCTGTTTTGCAGAACTAGTCTTAAGAAACAACTCTCACTAGTTTTCTTTACAGAGTCTTTAAAATCTTCCACTTCCTACCTCTGCCAGGCTTGTTCTGTGCCCAGTGGCTCTCTTTGAATATTGATGATACTTCTCACTCTTGACACTTGGAAATGTTGTTATAACTTTGTATATCCATCTCCTGCTTTGTGAGCATTAATATTTTTTTTTCTTAAGCTTAAACTGATTTCTATTGTTTTTAGCATGATCCTTTTTCAAATGACAAAGGAAACACTCGCTGAAGTTTTTATACCGTGTCTAAATTGGATATTAACCCTGAAGGGGTGTTTCATTATGTTTTTCGGGGGGTATTTTTTCAAAGCTTGTTGGAGCCACAGCTGAGGGGTTGAAGAGCTGCATACATCTTGTGAACCTTTCTTACACATTAGTGTAGAGAGAGTGGACAGGAAAGCATGGAGAGAGTCAGGGGGCTTACAGAGAATAGTCTGGAGCAACCTTTAACCCAGGCATATCACCTGCTCCACCAGGTGAGCTGTAACAGTGCCCAATATGGGATGTGTTTTCTTTCTTTCTTTTTAAAATCCAGAGAGTTTGTGCTGCAGTTAATAAGAATTTGAGATGAAAATGAGAATTCGTCAGGTCTCTCTGAGTGGAGGCTCTCTTGAAGACGTTCACATAGTGGGTTAAAGCAGTCTCAGCTAACCTGTTATAAGGTGTGTTTGCAGTGATTATAAAAAAAACAAATAATAGTGGATATGATATGTAAAATCGGATGATCCATCAAATACCCCCACATTTAGGGGGATTTCCTGTCAAGAAGCTAATTACTTCCAAACAGAGCGCAAACACATCCTACTATTTGAATGGATGACCTTTGCTTGCAGTGGAGTAGTTATTTATTTATTGACTCATTTACATTTCACCTTTTCTCCTTTCTAAATACTTGAAAGTTGAATGTCAAGCATGACTGGAAAGGGGTGGTATGTTTAACCTGCTCAACCCTACCCCCCCCCCCCCCCCCCCACACACACACACACACACACACACACACACACCCCCACTAAAACAACTTGTTGTGAAACACTTTGAAGCAGAGCATAGGACAAGCTAAATGTGATCTTCATGGGACTGGTGCGTGAGTATGATGTGGTGCGAGGATTACTGGCGCTAATACCAGGTGTTAGAGAGCAATCACCCTACCCATACACACAAACACACACACACGTCACAGCCCGTCTCCAAGCACCTCAGCTCTCCATCAGCACACAGATAAGACAAACACTGCACCCACGCACAAAATATGTGACTCACCGCGCGCAAGCGCGCGCACACACATTCAGGTATGCACGTACACGCACACCTGTGGACTCGCAGAAACATATTCAGATAGAAAAGCGTGCAGACATCATCGTAAGCGTGCACACACAAATACACACAAACGCGCACGCATACGCACATATCGCAGTGCATTTACAGAGCTGGCTGGCTGCCTAAGCTGCTAATTACAGCTGTGTGTGTGAACTCTCACTCTCAGTGACTGAACAACCCAATATTAAATGAGACCGAGAGAGAGAGAGGGAGAGGGGGGGGGGGGGGGGGGGAGAGAACCTCAGGGTAGTTCCTCCATAATCCATATTTAATGGCTTATTATGGTACAGCTTGTGGTTGTGTTCTGCTTGTGTTTTCATTACGCCGATTAAAGGGATATTTACAGAAACCTTCTGTTCTGTAAATAGTTTTGTATGTATGTTATGATTGTCCTCTCACTGCACAGCCTTTGACCTTCAGGCCCTTTTTTCTGCGATATAGAGTCAGAAGATAGTTGTACCGCTAAAAGCACTTAAGCCACAAAGTAGACTGAAACTAACAGCTAAGATGAAACGCTCTAGTCAGATGATTACAGAGACCATACAAATAATTGAACTTTACCTCATAATCTCTTATTATCTTACAGAGTCAAAAACCAGAGTAGGGTCACAAGTTCAATTCAATGTAATACAATTCCTGAAATTTTACTTAAATAGCACCAAAGCATGGTGGCACGGTGGTTAGCACTGTTGAATCACAGCAAAAAGATCCTGCGTTCAATTCCACCATCAGGCCAGCAGGGTCTTTCTGTGAGGAGTTTGCACATTCTCCCCGGGTACTCCGGCTTCCTCCTACAGTCTAAAGACACACACTTTGATAGGTAAATTGAAAAACTCTAAATTGCCCATAGGTGTGAATGTGAATGGTTGTCTGTCCCTGTGTGTTGGCCCTGCGACAGACTGGCGATCTGTCCAGGGTGTATCCCACCTTTCGTCCCATGACAGCTGGGATAGGCTCCAGCACCCCCCGTGACCCTGAAAAGGATCAGCGGAAGCGAATGGATGGATGGATGGATAGCACCAAATAACAACAAAGGTCAGTTCAATTTTGTAAGGTAAAGATCCTACAATAATACAGAAAACCCCAATAACCAGATGATCGCTCAATCAGCAAGAATTTGGTGACAGTGGGAAGGAAAAACTCCCATTAAACAGGAAGAAGGACCAGGTTAAGGGAGAGGAAGCCATCTGCTGTGAGTGGATGGAGGGGAGGGGAGAAAGACAGGACAAAGACATGCTGTGGAAGAGAGCCAGTGATTAATAATAACTGACTAAATGCAGAGAGGTGTGTAAACACATGGAGCGTGAAGAAGAAGGTGCATCATGGGAAGTCCCCAGCAGTATAGGCCAATTTGAACATGTAGGTCTAGGCTCTAAATCCAAATTGGGAGCTGGTTTAACAGAAGAGATACCTGAGGAACCACAAATAAACCAGCAATCTGAGAGCAAAGTGCTCTTTTCCGGTGGTTCTTTAAGGGAAGCTGGACAACACCTTGTATGTGAGCAGAAGGATTTTACGCAGCACTTTATAATAATGTCACAATCCTAAGCATTTATATATCATTACTCCTCCTCATCTGTATTTATTAATGGCATACTATGTTTATGCATGGTGTGATTATGTTTAGACATCACTGCTAGTAATAATCAAAATAATAATCTAATATAATAATATATCTGTGTTTATAAATGGCATACTAAGTGATGGTGAGTAATATTATATAAATGATGGATTAAGCACTTGTTAATACCTTACTAATACCATAATAGTGTGACATTATTATAAAGTGCTACAGGCTTTTAAATTTGATAGCTGGATTTAACAGCGAGCCAGTGAAGAGAAGTCAGTGTAAAAGAGATACGCTTCTCTTTCTAGTCCCTGTCAGCACTTGCTCTGCAGCATTTTGCATCAACCTCATGGTTTTTCAAAATTTCTAGGACAATCTGATGATAATGAATAGTCCTGCTGACATTTTTATCTGGTTTCTCATACTGAAACACCTCAATGGACTTACAGTCATACAGTCTCTCCAACAAATCTCTTTGAACTGAATAACTTACTACCTTCCAAACTGCAACTGATTTGTACAAAAACAGTTCTGTTTGCTCTGTTATCTTGTGCCAAAGTTTTAGTGTATTTTTCTTTTATCGAAGATTACATGGGAAAACACAAATACAGGGAGTGCAGAATTATTAGGCAAATGAGTATTTTGTCCACATCATCCTCTTCATGCATGTTGTCTTACTCCAAGCTGTATAGGCTCGAAAGCCTACTACCAATTAAGCATATTAGGTGATGTGCATCTCTGTAATGAGAAGGGGTGTGGTCTAATGACATCAACACCCTATATCAGGTGTGCATAATTATTAGGCAACGTCCTTTCCTTTGGCAAAATGGGTCAAAAGAAGGACTTGACAGGCTCAGAAAAGTCAAAAATAGTGAGATATCTTGCAGAGGGATGCAGCAGTCTCAAAATTGCAAAGCTTCTGAAGCGTGATCATCGAACAATCAAGCGTTTCATTCAAAATAGTCAACAGGGTCGCAAGAAGCGTGTGGAAAAACCAAGGCGCAAAATAACTGCCCATGAACTGAGAAAAGTCAAGCGTGCAGCTGCCAAGATGCCACTTGCCACCAGTTTGGCCATATTTCAGAGCTGCAACATCACTGGAGTGCCCAAAAGCACAAGGTGTGCAATACTCAGAGACATGGCCAAGGTAAGAAAGGCTGAAAGACGACCACCACTGAACAAGACACACAAGCTGAAACGTCAAGACTGGGCCAAGAAATATCTCAAGACTGATTTTTCTAAGGTTTTATGGACTGATGAAATGAGAGTGAGTCTTGATGGGCCAGATGGATGGGCCCGTGGCTGGATTGGTAAAGGGCAGAGAGCTCCAGTCCGACTCAGACGCCAGCAAGGTGGAGGTGGAGTACTGGTTTGGGCTGGTATCATCAAAGATGAGCTTGTGGGGCCTTTTCGGGTTGAGGATGGAGTCAAGCTCAACTCCCAGTCCTACTGCCAGTTTCTGGAAGACACCTTCTTCAAGCAGTGGTACAGGAAGAAGTCTGCATCCTTCAAGAAAAACATGATTTTCATGCAGGACAATGCTCCATCACACGCGTCCAAGTACTCCACAGCGTGGCTGGCAAGAAAGGGTATAAAAGAAGAAAAACTAATGACATGGCCACCTTGTTCACCTGATCTGAACCCCATTGAGAACCTGTGGTCCATCATCAAATGTGAGATTTACAAGGAGGGAAAACAGTACACCTCTCTGAACAGTGTCTGGGAGGCTGTGGTTGCTGCTGCACGCAATGTTGATGGTGAACAGATCAAAACACTGACAGAATCCATGGATGGCAGGCTTTTGAGTGTCCTTGCAAAGAAAGGTGGCTATATTGGTCGCTGATTTGTTTTTGTTTTGTTTTTGAATGTCAGAAATGTATATTTGTGAATGTGGAGATGTTATATTGGTGTCACTGGTAAAAATAAATAATTGAAATGGGTATATATTTGTTTTTTGTTAAGTTGCCTAATAATTATGCACAGCAATAGTCACCTGCACACACAGATATCCCCCTAAAATAGCTAAAACTAAAAACAAACTAAAAACTACTTCCAAAAACATTCAGCTTTGATATTAATGAGTTTTTTGGGTTTATTGAGAACATGGTTGTTGTTCAATAATAAAATTATTCCTCAAAAATACAACTTGCCTAATAATTCTGCACTCCCTGTATTTCTAAACGTTAACCAAGTGTCCTTCACTATTTACTCTCTCTCAACCCAACCTCTGCAACTTTTATTTTATACAATATTCTGATACTTTTGTGAGATCAGCAATAAAAATTATAGGTTGATGTTGAAAGCATAGAGAGAAAGAATAAAAAGTGACCGAAGTAATTAAATGTAGAGCGGAAGAGAGGTTTATCCTTGAGGTCAGGACACAGTAGCTGTTTGTGCTGATTCTGACATCAGACTGCCTGACAGACACGCTGTGACCCCTATGACACGTGCACAGATTGGTTTAGATGAGTTCAGTTTTATCTGGCCTTATCTGTGATTAGTTCAGCCCTTCAGAAAGGTCTTGAACGGATATTTTCCACATTAGAGGGAAAACTGAAAACCAGAGCTAGTGGGAACGATTGCCTTTCTCCTACATACTGTAACTATTAGACCACCCAGCGGCATTTATGACAAAGACTAATGAAAAAAAAGATTACAAGTTGAGTCACATTAAACAGTAAGCATCAAATGGTGACTAATCTGAGAAATGTTAGCTAGTCTTTGTAAATACCACAGCAATGGGTGCATTAGGCAACATACTTGCTATCCAAGCTACTTCTTGCAGAGCAACACCAAATACATTTCATTAAGCCACCAGACCAGATCACATTAATGATGTATTGCTCTTGAATGCACTGAAAAATCACCCAATAACATTTGACGGTGCACTTCATGTCCATGTGCTAAGTATTCCACTAGTTCTGATCATTAAATAGCACATAAAGATACTGATGAAATGTTATACCCACTGATGGTGATGGTGATATCGTGGTTTAGGCCTGTGGATCCAGGCTACAGTTGCTTGTTACGTGTTCCAAAGGAACTTGTTACTGTGTCACGCTCTTAAAAAGTGTCACAACAGACAGATGAGGGTGGGTCATTAAGCGTGACGTCAAGAGTGACTTCAGGTCCTGTTGAGAAAAACAGCACAGAGACAACTTTTGAGTGGTGACAAGAATGTGACAGCTAGGTCAGAAACACCTATCCCCACAACAACAACTCTTTTCAAGTGCGTGCAAAGCTAGCAGCGAGGCAGACCCAAAATGACGTTAAAGCTCAGTGCATGCTGACCCCACCCAACGCAGTGATGAGCAGTCAGGCTTGCAGCATTTCTACCTGCACATGTTTGTACAGTATAATTGCTGCAGTCACAGCATTTTTCTGTGCGTTGCTCTTTCGGCTGATTTTAACTTAGTTGCTGGATTTGCATTAAAACTAAAGACTCTAGGCCTTTACACACCGGACATGCAAAATTTGTGTGAATATTTCTTGTGTTAAAAATATTTCTCCGACTCGTCCATTCTTAATGGAGTTCTTCACAACCGACCATGTAATCATTCTGGGCAATCAGATCAACAAGTGCAATCATAGTTCAAAGAAAGAACTGGTGCTGAATATATGTGGAAATAGTGAAATAATACTTTCTTTTTCCTTTTTTTTTTTTTTACCTCAGCTAGATGCAGCTCCAGGTTAGTCGTCTCCATGAAATCTGAGTCTCCTTAGATGTCCCAACTCTGCTAGCAAGAGCTCAAACTGCCCCAAAACTCAAACAGCCATCCTCAATTTAAAGGTGTAAAGGCCTTAAGACTGTACTCTGTAGTTTATTTTGTTACACAACTGAGAGTCCATCTCAGCCCATATTGCTGAGTAACAGAAATGTAAGGAGTATAAGATAATAAAGAAGAAGAAGTGATCAAGTGATCAAGTGATCTGGAATGATAACTCAAATTCCTGATCTTAATCTAATAAAAAGCCACAAGCCGAGATTTCATGTGAGGAAAACCGCCAGCATCCCAGAATTAAAACCACTTGTACGAAGCATTGAGCTAAAATTCCTCCGTGGTCATGTGCACGACTTATCACAAGTGTTTATTTGCAGTTACTGCTGCACAAGGGCGTCACACCAAATACTTTAAACAAAGGTTCACTTGCTTTTGCAATTCACAGGTTTGTAATATTGGCTAGATAAATAAATCAAATGTCTCATGTTTAATTGGGTTTTCTTTAACTACTTTAACCCTGGCTTCACACACTTTGTCCACTATGAGTGAAAACTTGCAGTTGTTCACTCTTTCCAGTATTTCCTAATTACTTTGTCAACACTCAAACTATCTGCATGCATGCCTTGGTGTGTTAATGTGTGTGGGCTTTTTTTGTGTGTGCGCATGTGCATGTTTTGCTGTGCCCTGGTTTGCCAACTAACCCTCCAGGTTGCTTCACACCTGTGGAATTTTCCAACTTTTCGTCCACCATGTCTAATGTTGTCTGTTTTCAATACATTTTTTTATCGTTTCTAAAGAAACATATTTGATTTTTGAAGCCCTCATGCTGTCTAAAGGCTGTGCAATGTTATTCACTGCAGTAGGGAATGAATAAAAAAGGAAAATAATTGTCTGCTCGTGGCCAGAGATTGTTTCAATAATTTCATCATAGTTCATGAAAATACTATTTAAAAAAAATGCAGTTTGAGAATAAGGAAACCTCTGTTGTTTTCATTTGGAGCTATGTAAATAGAAATGAAATGAAACTGAAATAAATATAAGCTTCATTAGTATTTACTTCTTTCACTGGATAAGTCAGCCATACGGAAGAGTATTCAGTACTGACTGAATACTAACCTGGACTGTATGGAAGAGGCAGAAAATGAGAGAAACAATAGTAGCTGTGGTTGATTTTCTGAACTTGGCCATCATACCTACAAATCTGTTTAAGTACTGCTGGACCCTTCATACTTATACAGGAATAGAGGAGGTTCAAGTAACTTTTATAAGTTTTGTGGGCTGGAGCAGAAAAAAGAAATGACCACAAACTTTATTTATTTAGATTTGATAAACTGTAAATTGGAATTTTGCATAACATACATTATATTGACAAAAGTATTCACTCCTCTGCCTTCGCACACATATGAACTTGAATAACATCTCATTCTTAATCCACAGGCTTTAATATGATGTTGACCCAGCCTTTGCAGCTATAACAGCTTCAGCTTTTCTGGGAAGGCTTTCCACAAGGTGTAGGAGTGTGTTTATGCAAATTCTTGACCATTTTTCCAGAATTGCAAAATGAATAAATAAATAAATACATTTTGGTTGGTTGAGAATGCCTGACTCTCAGTCTCCAATCTAATTAATCCCAAATGTGTTTTAGTGTGTAGTCTGTTGGAATAGGAAGGGGACCTCACCAAACTGTTGGGAGTGTGAAACTGTCTAAAATATATGTCCAAAATTGCTATGTTGAAGCTTTAAGAATTCTATTGAGTGGAATTAAGGGGCCAAGCCCAACTTCTGGGAAACAACCCCACACCGTAATGCCTCCTGCCCACAGAATTGACTGAACACCTGAATTCACTGATCTGGATGGACAACTGCATATTTCTAGAAAAATAGTGCATATCATCTAATTTATTTTAAAAGAATTTCTTGAGTACTTGTTGGCTTGATACATGACATGTTGCTGAAATTTGTTTTTTACTGGGAAACGTCCAGAAAACCAAAAAGAAAACTTTTTGCTCATCAAAGGCTGCAAGACTATATTGTACTAGGCAATTAAGTGGCGGCTACACTGATTGGTCTGCAGTACTGTGATGAATTTACAGTGATGCTGTATGTTGGATTGGTACAGAGCAGATATGATGCTCATGATCAATGTTAGGTTACATCAAGGGTAGCAGACTGCAAATTAAACTGATGATGCTGATTCGATTCACTACACTATCTAAAGTTAGGGTTAGTTATGTCTTGTTGAATTCAGTTAGCTAAATCCACAAAGAGCAGCAGCAGCACAGGTCAGCTGCTCACAGCCTCACCACAAAGTAAATCTCCAGGAACTCACAACAGAAATTATTGATTCTTTTCCCCAAGGTACACTACTTTCATTTTAACCCATGACTCTACTCATTTTCTGTTTCAGTGTAGAGGCAAAACTTCTTTACTCAAGTATCTGTACTTCTACTTAAATCATGAGTGCATTAACCTTTGCCAACATTGCTTTTCCTTTTATCTAGTTTACACTTAATGCATTGGTTTAATCACTTAACATCCCCATGTTGCCAGTGACCTGTATAGGTTTCAGGGTTTCGGGTTTAGGTACATATCAACCTTTTACATGGAATTTTCACCTGTATGGTCAACCCTAATGGAGGTCTTACTCTAAATGCATGTTTGTTTGTTTTTTAAAGCAACTTTTATTTGAAGAGTAACATCTTTTAGTGTCTGAAATCTTTTTGGTAAGTGGCTACTTTAGCCTGACCCAGACACCTAAGTGTTTCACAGGTCACCTGGTGGATGTTGGAAACTGCATCTGGATGTTTGAATTGTGCATTATGAATGCACAAAGTCCATACCTATAGTGGATGAGCCGTTCCTTCCCCTGATGCGCCAGCCTATGTGTGTTTGCAAGCATGCATGTCCCTCGATTACTGTGTCTGTTTTGGAGTATCCTGTCTGCATTTACGCATGTGTGTGAGACCAGAATAAGTCAGGGTGAGGTGCTGACAGATAAGGAAGGTAAAATCTGAAAGGTTTTCCAGATGACTGCATTCACTGATGGCTCACACTGATATACTACTATAATGACCATACTAAACGGGTCAGACAGCATGCAACATTGTACACATTTATGAGGAATGCTACAGAACGCCCCCACGTCGTGCTTGGGTGTTAAATAATCCAGACTAAAATCTGTGGAAATATCCGGCACAGCTTAAAGTTGCAGCTTTAATTTTTACATGCTGGCATTTTAGGCACCTATCAGATGAAAAGCATGATAATAGTGTTTCCCTCGCTATTCTGGGGCAGCACTAGCAGGTGAGTCTATAACTCTCAGTTCATTCTGCTCCGTGTTTTGCTGTGGCTCGATTTTGTAGTCTTATAACACTGGCAATGTTCATGAAATTACTTAAATCTTTGTTAGCTTTTCTCACCATTTTTTACAGTCAAAAGAAAAAGAAAAAAAATGCCTGCTAACAAAATCTCAACTAAAGCTATTTTACTTGTATTGTGTTTTCAGAGTCACCAGTACATCGAGGAATCTCTGAACCCACAGAGCAACATCAGTATGAGACACCGCATCTAGGACACACAGCTACTCTAGTATGAAACTGCTCCTTACTTTACTTTATCAAAGTTTTCGAATTTTTTAATCTGCACATGTTGGATTCACTGGGAACGCTGCACAGATTGACAGCTTTAGCGGAAAGCAGTTCATTCTCTAGTTCACATCCAGTGTCACAGGAATTTTCCAACTTCAGAAAAGTGTAAACTGGCAATTAAGGACTGAACCTTTTGTGTCAAGTCTGGGCCAGCTGCTGTGAGTGTGCATACGTGTGTGTCTGTGCATGAGGAAGTGCTGGGGATGAGGCTCTGTCAGCAGGCAGGATTAGACGCAGAGCAGCTTCAACAAGAAGAACCTTTTCAGGCCTTCTCTTCAAAGAACCTCAACTGAGGCGTGTACGCACACACAGCCAACCTTCCTGCACTGTTTGACACTCTGTACGAGCAAATCAGTGTTCACACTGGGCACAGCACACCTGTTGGCGTGTGTGTGTGTTTTTGTGTGTGTAAGCCCTCCTCCAGCAGCAGGGTTTTAGCGAGTACTTTTAGAGATCAGAGGTTTCTCAGGGCGATAATACTGCAAACTCCACTCCTTCCCTCCTAACCAAACCAAACCAAATACACCTGAAAACACTTGCACAGGTGTGTGTGTGTGTGTGTTTGTGTGTGTGTCTGTGTGTGTGTGGCGGGGGAAGGGCAGGTAAAGAGGAGGGGAAAAGGGTGTGGAGGGGAGGGGAAAGTGAACACAATCATTTGCTCTTATATGAAAACAAACACACGCAACCTCGTTCTCATATCTCATATTTTCTCTCTCTCTCTCTCTCTCTCTCACACACACACACACACACACACACACACACACACACACACACACACACACACACACACACACATAATACAAGCACACACATTGATCCAGGGCTGGCAGGCAAAGGATTACAGCTCTGTGGTGCAGCTTAGCTTCGATGTGAAATGTTAGGAGGCCTTGGACTGAACTTCAAGACTAATTCAATAATTACAGCTGTTATGAGCAAGAAGACCAGCCAGGCTTTCTGCCAACCTCCTGACCTGTCTGTTTGAGGAACATGTCTAACAGCTTGTCTGTCTCTCTTTTCCTTTCTGATCTACACGTTAAACTGCATGTCTGTCTCTCCCTGTACCTCTCCTACACACCTATTACTGTTTGCACTTTTGAAAAAGTTACCTTCTCATTCACATACAACCCCACTTCCAAAGAAGTTGGAAAGCTGTCTAACATAGAAATGAATGCAATGTTTTGAAAATCTCATGAACACAGGAAACATATAAAATGCTTTAACTGAGTAAATGTACCATTTTAAATAAAAATATGAGCTCATTTTGAATTTGATGACAGCACCATACCTTAAAAAAAGGCTGAAAAAGTAAATGTTACTAAAAAGAAACAGCTGTGGGAACATTTTACAGCTAATTAGCTTAATTGGCAACAGGTCAGTAACGTGACTGCCTATAAAAACTGCATCGTCATTCTCATCATTTCTCAGATTAATGCATAATAACCATAATGCATAAAACTGAGGTTGAATATCTCATACTAATATTAATACCATATTCTAGAATTGTGGAGAAATCTCTATGCATGAGGGATGAGGCTGAAAATCAGTGTTGGATACTTGTGATCTTTTGGCAATCATTTCAAACAGGCACGGTTCTGTCACGGAAATCACTGAACCAGTCAGACCCACCTGCTTTTCTCAGGCGCTGTAACTGTCTGACTTCCTTTCCACCTGTAGACCTGCCCTTTTTTGACCTTTCGATCAACCAGTCTGTCCAGACTGTCTGCCTGTTTAGGGAAATGCCTGTCTGCTTTTTTTAAGCCCTATCTCCCTTTTCAGTCTATCTATTTTCTATCAGAATATTGCCATATCAGCTTACAAATTAATAAATGCTGGCTATGCACAGAGCTAGAGTGGCTAGTGAGCTAGTGCAAGAGTGTTACCTGCCAGGCTTATGAAAGCGCAGTTAGAAGTACTGCATGCTTGCTGCGGCCAACTCTCTTTCCCATGAATGTGTGTGCTTGTGTAAGCATATATATATGTGTGTGCTCTGGTTGTTATCAGGTCGCACAGGGTTTAGTGCTTGGCTGCAAGAAACCCGGTTGCACTGTAGTTGCTGTGGCAACATAATATGTAGAACAGGCTGACGGTTTTTGAGCTCCACCCCCCTACAGGCCTCACCTGGCCCAATACTTTGACAAAGTTTGAATGCAATCTGGAGCTGACCACGTTCAAATAGCATTTATTTATAGGTCTACTGATCTCATCCAGTTTACCACATACAATACACTCACAAGACAATGACTATGAAGGGAAGCCTTTAAAAATTACTAATGGCTTGCCTAGCCTTAAGTGAAAGGTCACCCACGTGTCATCAGTCTCACGTTTGTTAACTAAAGCATGAAACTCTTTTGTAATCACAAATCGCAGGCATTTTTGTAGGTCTGCTGCCACAAATGAAACAGCAAAATGTCAAGAAACACTACGTTTCACTCAGTAATGATATAAATGATTATAGTGCAACATTACATGAGGTTTCACACAGTACATAAAAGGAAAGGATATGAATGCAAACATGTAATCAATGCACTGGTTTCAGGTGTGCAACAGCAGTTAACAGAGAGGTTTGCAAACCAAAGTTAACTCTGATGCTAATATTCTGTCAGATTCTCAGAGGTGAGCTGTAATATTCAAAGGAACATTAGTTTCTAAAGTCTTGACTTCTGGATGGATGCAAACCGCACTTTGTTGCCTTGTACTTCTGACGTGTGCAATGACAATAAAGTTTAATTCTACTCTATTCTATTCTTAGTACGAAAAGCTGCAAAATAAAAATTCTTCTTGGTTTTCTTGTTTTTCTAAAGGATCCAGTCAATCATATAAAGCATTATGACCGCCTGCCTAATGTTGTGTTAGCCTCCCTTTTGCTGCCAAAACAGCCCTGACCCACTGAAGTATGGACTCCACTAGACCTCTAAAGGAGTGCTGTGGTATCTGCACTAAGATTTTAGTAACAGATCCTTTCAGTCCTCTAAGATTGATCACTAATATCTCCCACCCACTAACAGGTGCCACAATGACCTGTCAGTGCTCATAATGTTGTGCCTGATTGGTATGCCTTGTTTTTGTTGTGTGTTTTCATTAATTATAAATTTTGATGTGACCTTGCTATAATCTGCCTTGATTGCACTTTATATGTTTGGTGTACTGCTGTTCATTAAAATGTGTTAAATAAATGAATAAATATTTTATATACATTTTACAGCATAAAACAAATGTTTTAAATTGGATAGTTAATTTGCACACCTGTAACTTCTAATAACTAACAGTAAAGCAGAGGTGTATGACAGTTTGGATTAGATAATTTCTTTTGTGAGCTTTTGAATATTACGACAAGCCAAATTTAGTATAAAAGTTTATTTTTTAAATGTGTAGTCTAATTAATGTCAGTATAGACTAAAGTGTGTTTTTTGCAGGGATAATAAACATAAAATACTTTATAGAGCAGGACAAAAAAATCACACACCCACACATACAAGTCTCTGACACTATATGATTGGGTCCCAGTTTGTCTGCATGAAAAAAGCTTCAAGGACAAACAAAATACACTTGCAGCAGTCTGGGGCGGAAAAGAGGAAGTGGCAAAGTGATGGAAGAAAGTGTGAGTGTAAACCACACAAACTATCTTCAGCTATAGAGATCAGCTAGTCCACATCAGTTTCTGCAACACTGCCTGCTGTGCTCCAAAACAATTGCTAGCAGAACCCGAACTGAGGTCATGGAAAACCTGGTACATAAACAACAGCAAAAGTATAATTCAGCTGACACTGTTTGTGTTATTACAGCAGCTTTGTGGTCTATGCGTGTGTGTTTATGTAAGTGAGTTCCTGCAAGTGTGGCTTTGTGTGTGTACATCCATCACCTGGGTCTGTGTTCAGGGCAGTGTGTGTGGATGTTATGTATATGCATATATATATGGATGTGCGTGTATGTGTGTGTGTGGGTGTGCAGTTTGTGTGTGTATGAAATCAGATGAGCTCATTGTAGCACTATGAATGGTAATCATACAGCCTCCTCTCAGCAGCCGTGTGTAACCTACTGAAACCCAAACAAGAGATGAAGTGTGATAGTACACACGGACCTCACACACACATACACACACACAGTAGCTATCGTAGGAGATGCAGAGCTATTGTGGAACTTGAACCCTCATGTCTCACTGCCAGGTGAGCTCATGTTTTGGCCCAAATAAGAGAGAGAGGGAGGAAGAGAGAGAGAGAGAGAGAGAGAGAGAGAGAGAGAGAGAGAGAGAGAGAGAGAGAGAGAGCAGGTTGAGGGGATGAAACAAGGACAGTAATAAATACAGGAGCAGTGATACTGTAATCTTATATCAGTTCCTGCGCTTTTCTGTCTTTGCAAGACTCAGTTACCATGTGTGCCACTGCAAAAATAGTAAATACAAGCATAAGTGCACAGACCACCAATGAAAATAAGTCATTTCCACTGGTGTATACAACACCTATTGAAGATAACCAATGCAGGGATTGCTACACCACTCTTCTCTGTATCTAAGCAGATTTTCCCATTGGTTGGTTTTTAGCTTGTCAGGCCGAAGGACAGATGAGCTCAAGCCTTGGCCAGGCATCCATTGTCCCTGTCCCCTTCCTCGAGTTGGAGCAATGCCTCTCCCACAGTATTGTTTAGATTTGAAATTGGCACACAATGATCACCGACAGGGCCATTACCCAAATTGTGCTCAAGGTCGGGGTCAAGGTCACATGGATGTTTTACCGACACTTTTTGTACGTTCACTTGTTTTCATTCTTCTTATGGACATGTAGCCATAATAAACTTAAAGACTTACACGCTTCTCCTGGCAGATTATTGCTTTGAAGTTACCACATTACTCACTGATCATCCAAGACCTCCCAGAATATTTTATTGTTATATTATCACGTGACATGAAAGCAGCCATTGCTGGAATATCCATTTTTCTTATCTGTGGATCTTAATTCTCAATGGTAAAATTTTATTTACCATTGAGCTACCAGGTAGCTCACTGGTTGAGCAGGCAATCATTTGCCGCATAGCTGATAGCCGGTAGTTGGGGTTCAGGTTTTACCTGTGGCCATTTGCTGTGTGTCTTTGTCCACTTTTCTGTCTAACCTTTACTGCTCCACTATCCAATAAAAATGAAAATGCCCCGCAATAATTCTTAAAAAACTGTGACAAAATGATGTCAGCTCGGCACAGAAGTAGAATAAATGTTCCAAATCTTGTATTCAGAGTCTGAACTAAGAACATATGTCCTACGAGAACTGCTTTTACCTACATTTAATTTAATACCTGGTCATATTTAATTTGAATACGATGTAAACCAACATGTATGACAGAAAATAAGAAAAATCATTACAGGTTCTGTTTAAATTGGATATACCTGCCAATGTTAGACTTCTGACTTCTACAGTGAATACTTTCTGGTTTACAACAAGGACCAACCTTTCATTTCTTAACATGTCTGTTTGTTTGTAGTTCTAATTACAGGGAGTGCAGAATTATTAGGCAAATGAGTATTTTGTCCACATCATCCTCTTCATGCATGTTGTCTTACTCCAAGCTGTATAGGCTCGAAAGCCTACTACCAATTAAGCATATTAGGTGATGTGCATCTCTGTAATGAGAAGGGGTGTGGTCTAATGACATCAACACCCTATATCAGGTGTGCATAATTATTAGGCAACGTCCTTTCCTTTGGCAAAATGGGTCAAAAGAAGGACTTGACAGGCTCAGAAAAGTCAAAGATAGTGCGATATCTTGCAGAGGGATGCAGCAGTCTCAAAATTGCAAAGCTTCTGAAGCGTGATCATCGAACAATCAAGCGTTTCATTCAAAATAGTCAACAGGGTCGCAAGAAGCGTGTGGAAAAACCAAGGCGCAAAATAACTGCCCATGAACTGAGAAAAGTCAAGCGTGCAGCTGCCAAGATGCCACTTGCCACCAGTTTGGCCATATTTCAGAGCTGCAACATCACTGGAGTGCCCAAAAGCACAAGGTGTGCAATACTCAGAGACATGGCCAAGGTAAGAAAGGCTGAAAGACGACCACCACTGAACAAGACACACAAGCTGAAACGTCAAGACTGGGCCAAGAAATATCTCAAGACTGGTTTTTCTAAGGTTTTATGGATCGATGAAATGAGAGTGAGTCTTGATGGGCCAGATGGATGGGCCCGTGGCTGGATTGGTAAAGGGCAGAGAGCTCCAGTCCGACTCAGACGCCAGCAAGGTGGAGGTGGAGTACTGGTTTGGGCTGGTATCATCAAAGATGAGCTTGTGGGGCCTTTTCGGGTTGAGGATGGAGTCAAGCTCAACTCCCAGTCCTACTGCCAGTTTCTGGAAGACACCTTCTTCAAGCAGTGGTACAGGAAGAAGTCTGCATCCTTCAAGAAAAACAAGATTTTCATGCAGGACAATGCTCCATCACACGCGTCCAAGTACTCCACAGCGTGGCTGGCAAGAAAGGGTATAAAAGAAGAAAAACTAATGACATGGCCTCCTTGTTCACCTGATCTGAACCCCATTGAGAACCTGTGGTCCATCATCAAATGTGAGATTTACAAGGAGGGAAAACAGTACACCTCTCTGAACAGTGTCTGGGAGGCTGTGGTTGCTGCTGCACGCAATGTTGATGGTGAACAGATCAAAACACTGACAGAATCCATGGATGGCAGGCTTTTGAGTGTCCTTGCAAAGAAAGGTGGCTATATTGGTCGCTGATTTGTTTTTGTTTTGTTTTTGAATGTCAGAAATGTATATTTGTGAATGTGGAGATGTTATATTGGTTTCACTGGTAAAAATAAATAATTGAAATGGGTATATATTTGTTTTTTGTTAAGTTGCCTAATAATTATGCACAGTAATAGTCACCTGCACACAGATATCCCCCTAAAATAGCTAAAACTGAAAACAAACTAAAAACTACTTCCACAAACATTCAGCTTTGATATTAATGAGTTTTTTGGGTTCATTGAGAACATGGTTGTTGTTCAATAATAAAATTATTCCTCAAAAATACAACTTGCCTAATAATTCTGCACTCCCTGTAGGAACCAGAATTAAACTGGTTCTGCATTCTTGAGAACACTTTGTGCGTAAGTATTGTTCAGGCTTATTACCGGATGTAATTTTAAAACCTCAAGGAGGAGCTGCACGGTAGTTACGCACTCATTCAAAGTCTGAGAAGGCGCTCCTCATAATCACAGAGGTGGTAAAACCCCACAGGTGTTCTTATTTGTGTTGCTTGGTTAGACCACTTCTTAGGCCCATGTGTTCCGCGTCGTCATCACTCTCCTGTTACTCCTATTACTCCTGTTAAAGCAGGAAATCTTACACCTTAATCATTTGTACTGGCACAGTCGGTCGGCTAAAACACGGCTTAGCACTGAAAACTTAAACCCGAGCAAAGGACTAATGAGGCAGACTTACTGAGGACACCTGTGTGGCTGCACAGGGATATATGAAGGCAAAGAAAAGCAGGTTGCTTCAGAGACTATTTAGATGTAAAAGTGAGCTTTAATAATAATTATTTTTTTATTTTTGTAAACGTCCACCTGACAAATACACCCCCACAAATACACACTCTAAAACTCACACACGCACTCAGTAGCATGCACCATGACCCCTTTGAGACCCCCAAACCCCTAACATTCCCAGTTAACCCTTGCTCTCTGACCTTATGCTGTAAACAGGTGGAAGCTGAGGATGTAGCTTCAGGAGGAGGAGCTACTTAGTCATTCTAAATGTGGTCATGTGGAAAAATGCTACAGTTCATCTTTGTGCTTTGATCGTTACATGTGCATACAGCTCGAGAATGCATTCCTGTTTCGCTTCTAGGTGTAATTGCTGTTGACTTGTGAAAAGCAGAAGTTTGAATTCATTGTTGAACCTATGTGAAGAAGAGGAAAAGCAATAAGGGGACTAGGTGTAAAAGAAATGCATCTGCTGCAGGTATTCTTTACTTGTAATCTTTACTTTCTGCGCAAAATAGCCCAAACTCCACAGAAGTCTGCAGCATAAGACTCACTGTGAGTGTAGCTAAGCATGCAAGGAACTCACACTGTTGATGTAAATAGGGTAAAAACTGATTTTTGGCTCGTCACTGACAAATAAGTGGTTTTAAGTGGTCAGAGTGTTATTCATACTTGGACAATATTGTAACTTGTGGCTACGCCGCTCCTTTAAGGGACGAGAGAGGAACTGGGGTGAGAAAAATGACCGAAGGAAGACTGGAGTAAAAAAAAAAAGAAAAAAAAAAGGAGCGATGGAGGGCAGTCACCTGCGGTGTGGGAATGGACCAGTGCTCTCCACAGGGGTTGGTGGTCTCCTGCCCCCCACTCCCTACCCTACCTCACACCCACCAAACCCCACTCCACTTACCTCATTGCCCCCTCCACCCCTCATCCTGCTTTTTGGATGCAGCTGCAGGATGGGAGGAAGACAAGGAGAAGTGGATGGGTGCTAAGTGAAGGAAAACCTGAACTTACAAATCGTAACAAACACAAATTATGTAATATTGGAAGGGAGTGTTTGGTCATCTTATTTAGACAGATACAATGTGTCGACTGGGAAGAACACAACTGCTACATGATCCTCACGTTTTGTAGCTAAATATGTTTTCTGTCACTGGCAATTTGCTCCAAATGTGTTGGAAGAAATCTGGGTGACAACACACAAAACCACACATGATGCCCTCATTCCCCTGGGCAGCTGCTTCCAGATGACCCCCAGCAGCTAGCTGTCACTGGACATCTGCATCACACATAGACACACATGCATGCATTTGTGGGCCTGTGCATGTACATACAAGTGCGGTGGGCTTTTTTCTGCTTGGTTAGGATTCTGTGACAAGTATTTGAAGCATCTCTGAGCAAAGCACACACTCACAACCATTCACACTAACCACAGGGGATGGACAGACAGACGTACAGTATGTCTGTGTGTGTCTGTGTAGATGATGTTAATGATGAGAGAAAGAGTTGTGTTGCTGCAGTGCCGCCAAAATCACGGCCCATGACCCTCCACTAACAAACACGTGCACAGAAAAAACAGAAAAAACGCACTACAAAGTACATCACAGTTTACTTTAAGAGATGTTGTAAAATTATATATAAAGTTCAGTATTAAATTATAATTAATTATATCAAATTATGTAAAAGATATAAATGATAGAAAATAAATTAGGGGCTGTTCTAGTGTACTTCATAAGACCACCAAATTCTTTAAAAGGAAGGAAATATTGCAAAAAGGCAAACGTGTGTGTGTGTTTCCAGCGTTAAGTTTAGAGCTGTCATGAGCACATATGTCACACATAGTGAAGAGAATGTGACTAGTGAAACTAGTCAAAGATTCTCAGCACTCAGCAAACAGATCATTCATCCTACACCACTTTTATTTGTCCATCATAGCTTGCATTTTACTCTTTCAGGAGAATTATCGGGGAAAATGTGGCTTTACATTTGAATACATAATGCTGAAAGGAATTTGATGGCATCTTTTATCCTTGACGTGTATGCCAGGACTGGTGCAACATGTGTTTTGTGTGCCATCTGCAACTGAAACTTGCTGATGAATTTGATCATGAGACAACTTCTGGTTGGAAAACACAAATGTCCCTCAGTTCCTCCCTTAGTTAAGTTATTAGTACACAAGCTGCACGTCTGACAAAGTTTCCTAGCAATCTACTTTAATCTGTGGAAACAATGCGCTGAGGTGTGTGTGTGTGTGTGTGTGTGTGTGTGTGTGTGTGTGTGTGTGTGTGTGTGTGTGTGTGTGGTACAAGGTAGGATAGGGTCCCCAACCACCGTGATTGGGGTCAAAGGTCATCTGGGAACCAGGGCGCTGTCATGCTCCATTAGACTGTGCTCTGGGACAGAACTAAAACCAGATTGAGGCACACTGAAAAGTTTTTTTTATGCTACTTAACAGCTTTTTTTTTTTGCACTCATCTGGATGCTTACAGGTTATCAGTGAGCACACACACTTACAAGCACATGCATACACTGTATTTAGAGGGTTGGTTAAGTTACAGATGAGAGACAGAATAGGCCACATTTGTGCTCACAACTAAAAACATGCAGCCATTCAAACACTTTCACACCGTTGTACTCAACCACTCAAAAGTTTGAGGTCGCTTAGAAGTGGCCTTGTTTTTGAAAGAAAAGCACATCCGCTTTCATCTAACCACATCCACCACAGGAAAGTTTTGCAAATGATTCCAGTTTTGGTCAGCCATCAGTCTTGTGTTCTAGTGGCACATTAGTGTTGCCTAATGCAGGTTTATCACGCTCCATGACCGACTGAATAATTGAAACAGGTTTTTAAAAAGAAGGGGGCTTCCAATACTAAAAAAATTATTCCACAAAAAAAATAATAAAAATACTCATGGCTGCCAGTGCTACCCCTCGGCCTACTAATAGATACATCTATGGTGTAAATTTGCAAATCCTAAGTCACCTCATTCTTGAGTTATCGCATTCACAAATTTGGTTGTTCATGCCACCTGACCACGTGGTGGAGTGTCAACAATGGCAGGGTTAAAAGGGAAAAACATACTTATGCAGTATAAAGTATTAAACCTGGATACTGGATGGAGCAGCATGATAAGTGCTGCACATTAACAAAGTCATATGTAACATCTTCACCAAACAGCTTCTATCTGTCACACATTTGTTTGCACTGAAGGACTAGGGCGCACTGAAGAAGAAAGCATATTCTACACATTGAGAATTTCTGACTACTCACACCGTCTTCAGCCTTACCTAGCATGTGGTAGGCAGAATAATGTTGATTTTTTTTTTCTTAAGAAGGCTGAACTGAATTTGTCCTTTCTATTCTAAGGCAACTTTCCAGTTTCTACATACTAGACTCTTTCCCTGACAGAAGGTGATCTCACCTGTCCACAACCTATTCATCACTGCAATGAGCTGGTTGACTTAATGTCTGCGAGCTCAACAGAGAGATGCACATGATGATGGAAAACATGGCTGGCCTGGCAAGCAGGTGTGTGTGTGTGTGTGTGTTTGTGTGTGTGTGTGTGCGTGTGTGCATGTGTGCATGTGTGTGTGTGTAAGCAGATACATAGAGAAGTAGCCTTTTTATCTTTCATCCTGTCTGGCCAACCCAAGATATGATCAACTGGTTGAGTCACTGTATGTACTACAACTAGTAAAAAAGTGGTAGGTTTTCCACTTAAGGGCTCATTTAAGTGCTCATGATGCCCCAAAATGGCTTCTTGGAGTTTACCTGGGCATACTAATGAGCTCCTGCTCCTAGACTTTAGAAATTAGGGCCTAAATTTAAGGTCTTATTTGATCTATACTGAATTCTGATTAATTATTTTGCTGTTTCTATCAGATTGGTAGAAGCTGGTTTCGACCTGTGTTTATTTAAAACACTGGTTAACCCAATAGCATGAAGACTGAAAAACACTGGGAAAACAGTAAGCTTAGCTCAGCCCAACAGTAACAAACTCTTTCTACCAGCATCCCAAAAGCTGGCTTGATCGAACACCTGATATCTCGTTTGCCAGATGGGGCTAACTGTGTTATGTGACTCTTTCTTGGCTCTGTGCAGTCAACAGACAAACAGTCTGCTACTCACACTGGCTCGCAATTGGTCGACGTGGAAGCAAACTTGACCCCAAGCACTCGAGACTCTGCTCAGAATCCCAAAAGACTTTGATACACTTGGAGCAGCTTATATTTGTCACCTGAAAGCCTTGAATTTTAATTTCTGCTAATTTAATGAATCTGTGTCAATAACTGCAACCAAAACAGGTCTCATTCCTGAATTCTAATCTTCTGAACTAACACTTTCAACATTACCCTGTTGAGCAACTTTTGCTTTACGATAAGGAGGCACAAAGGTAACCCTGCAAGAGGGTTTTCCAGCAGCCCTGTGTGAACTGGGTGGTGATGGAGCAAGCTGCCTCTGAGCAAGCAACTCCTGTTTAGTCCCAGTCTAGTGGAAAAAAACTTGCCTAACCTGTCCCATACTCCTTCTGATATGGCAGTGTGTGTGTGTGTGTGTGGGCTACTTACCTCACTTCGTGCTTCAGGAAAAACATCCGAACATTCATCAAAACAGCAAAACACAGATGAAGATAAGACCGTTCTGTTTTGGAGCATGTGTTCCCCTCAAAGGGGAATGTTAGATGTGTGTGTGTGTGTGAGAGAGAGAGGCAAAGACACAAGACAGGACATAAAGACAAAAAGCAGGCTACAACTAGTTTTAAAGCAATATGCTGCCACCAAGTCAAATATCTGTCTTTGATTGGAGCGCTCCTGAAGGCCAGATAAGAAAAGCATCACCAGTGTTGTGTGTGTGGGTTTCAAGCTGCAGCTTTCAAGCCATCTCATTTTTCCCTGAAGTCTGATAACACATTAAAGGCTGAGCAGCGTAGGTGGGCAAAATGCCCTGGCAACAAAACAACAAAAATAAGGCAACAAGTATTTAAAACAAAATTCTTATTTTTAATCAACTGATAGTATCGTTCTTTTTGTTCTAACGAGTTGATAGTGTTTGCTTAATTTCTGGCTACTGAAATCGCTTCATTGACTTTAGGGTAAAGATTACAATGATGACAGGAAATATATGACCTCCATGGGTCAAAGTCACATGATTTTATATTCATATACCTCCTTCACTGGAGGTCACAATGTGTCGCTCGTCATACTAAATGAATGATGTGTTGTGTGTTTCGCTCTGAGTGAAAACACATTTGAGATGAGGACGCTGTTGTTCCGTACAAAGGTGAAGGGAATTTAATTATTTTGTTATAATACACCAAATGATCAAAAACGCACATTTAACTTTTCTCAGTTGAAACTCACCAGGGAACAGTGAGACGAGACTGTCATTCCCAGTATGACACATGGATGTCTGTCACAGATCCTTGCTTCATCTTCAGGTTGAGCTAAAGGTCCTGTTACTGTTGTGAAGAAGCACATTTAAACCTAACTAAATAGTCTTTTGTTCTTAAACCAAGCAATAAGTAAAAGTGAAACTAATTTGCAGGTGAATACAAAGCTCCCTACTTGGATTTCAACTACAGTCTTGAATTGAATTTTATTTATATAGCGCTTAATTACAACAGCAGTAACCTCAAGGTGCTTCACATGTAAGGTCAAGACCCTACAATAATAGAAAACCCAACAATCAGACAACCCCTATGAGGAAGCACTTGGTGACAGCGGGGAGGAAAAACTCAATTTTTAACTGCCAAGACCAGTTGGAGATGAGACGAGGAAGTCATTACAAAATACACCTAGTCTTCTGGCAAAGGAGTTTACTGACTTGCTAACTACCTACTTCCTCCACTGCCAAACCTTTAACCATGCATTCTGACATTGTTTGAACAATAGCTGTCGCTTGGACACTTAGGACAACTTGTGTGGATTACAATGGAAATATTAACAGCATGAAGGAATCTGCCAGGCTGTTTACACCCTGAATCTTTCACTCTAAATTGTGCCATGTGCTTCACAAAGGCAAACCTAAATCATTATTAACAAAAAATAGCCAATTACCAAACTGTGCACACCTTTGTTCCTAAACACTTTGATTTCGAGCCAACTGAGCTTAAAACAACACCCATGTGATTAACACTCTATCTCAGCGGTCCCCAACCGGTCCGTGAGTCGTTTGGTACCGGGGCGCGAGAGTTGAGGCTCGGGTGTGAAATTCATGGTTTTCAGGGTTTTTATCGGTTTTTATCGTTATTTCTTTATTGCTTTTATTGTTAACTCGGTTTCCCTGGGTCTTTTCCTGTGTGTTACAATTAAATCTTTTTTTTTGGTACCAGTACTGGTTTTATTTTGTTGCATTTATCGGCGACACCTTAAAGGCCAGTCTGTGAAAATATTGTCGGAGATAAACCTGTCCTGGTGCAAAAAAGGTTGGGGAACGCTTCTCTATCTGACAGGAAACCTTGAACAGACCTCATTGCTGAAATGATTTCATGGTAATCTGTTCGCAAAATAACCCATTCATGAACCCACATGACCCCTGTTATATGCCAGGCTTTTTACAAATATGTACCTTTCTGACTTACTGGAACCCGTCCCAAGCGTGCAGCAAATTGAATAAAGCTCCGAATTAATGTGGATCCAAACGCCAAAATATTACCAGGCATGTGACAGCCTTAACACTAATTTAAGCGTGGCTCAACAATCACAAGCAAATCTAAACAAATCTTTCACGTGTTGGAAAAATGTTCCTGGCTAAGGAATAGCACTTGAAGTGCAAGTAGGATTTCATATATCCCCACGAAGCCTTCTGTTCTTTTCTTTTAAGAAAGCTGAACTTATAAGTGAGTGCTAAAATGTTTGATGAGGGATGTGCCCGAGACTTAAAGCGTTTAAGTCTTTCATCTCTCCCTTCCAGAGACATTTTAATATGTTACACATTAAGAGTACCGATGTTGTCAGAGGCGACAGACCAACGCGCACGTGGCAGAGGCGTGTAATTGTGCCATCGTTCGACTCGGCGATTTGTTTTCCAAGCTGGGAGATGATTGCGGCTGATAAGACAAACCTCTAAATATAAAGTTTAGGAATCATTAAAACCATGTAAATATTTCCCTCCAATCCCTTTATGCTAATCCTCACCATGGCCAATGAAACCATTCATTAGAAAATCATCAGCTTTGCAACATTCCAGGATTTTTGACTTTAGGCACGCATGTTTGCATTTGCATGTAAGCACAGAGAGAGAGAGCCTGAGCCTGTGAGTGTGTGTGCAAGTTTGCTTGCATTGGCTGGTTTGCTTATTTATGCAAATCACTGTGCCAATTTTATTTAGGTATAACTGACAACATTAAGTCTAATCCTAAATAGAAATTACCAGTCATTGTTCCTGCTCCTTTCAACAGATTGGTAATCTATGAACAAGAATTTGACCTAGCAGAGTTTCGGTTGCCACTTTCATTCTTCTGGCCTAGATTCAAGGTCAAAAACCTATCACATTTTCAAACACCTGCAACTATATTATTTCAATATCGGATACAGTTAAGGAAATAGTGTTCAATCTCGTCAGAGCTAAGGTTTCTAATGAACTTTAAAGCTGAAAATATAAACACTTCCGGTACTGCAGGGTCTTTACAGAGCACATTTCTACCTTTTGAGCAAGCTATGTGGGTAGTAGATTTATTGGAGAGGCAATGCCATCCAATGCCTTGTTTTGTCCAACCACCAATGCAGGAACCCTCTTTAATTTACTAACAAAATGTAATGAAAATCTGCATATTTGAGAGTTGAATTCATCAAATGTTTGATATTTTTTGCTAAAAGAAAAAAAGGCATCTAAATTTCCACCTGCCAGACATTTTTTGTCATGCCATGGACTCATCTGTAGAGACACTACACATATACAGGAGTTATTAGTTATTCATGCTAACTGTGGTGCCTGGGTCCATATACACATCCATTACCAAGTATAATCACCACCGTCATAGTTCCAGGGTGTTTTATTTTGAAATTGTCCAGATTCCTGTGACATACTTCTGTTCTCCATTAGCATACCAACTGGAATTATGATGACCTTTAACAGCTTGTTTTTATGATTAACTAGAATGAGAAACTTTCAAAAGTGCGACACAAACTAGACGTCATTTGGCTTGAAAGTAAAAGCAGCACCTTTGCTGTTGGCCACAGTACTGACACACATCTTTTATTTTAAAGGCTAACGTTCTATGTTTCAGGTTTACAACACTTTTATAAGCTTTATAAACTTAGCTAGTAGTTAACAAGTCAGCTCTAGCTGCAAATTAACAAACTACAGGCAACCACAGAGATTTGCTAGCAGCCAAAGCAATCACAATGAGGTTCATGGTACAACACCCCCTTTTCAACCTATTTCACCTTTGGGGCATTTGTTGCAAAGCCAGCAACTTTTGGGAACCACTCACCAGGTAACTGCTAGCCAGTCATCTATACTGGGCTGTAATGTAGCCCTTGTAATTTCTTTCTTCTGATTTGTTGCCACTTATGAAACAAAAGGTTACAGTAATACTCGTACATACACTGGCCTCTTTATTTGAAACTTTGACTGTGTTTAATGTTTGCACTGACTAAAATCCACTTAAGCTACATTCACACGTACACGGGTATTTTTGAAAACGGAGATTTTCTGTTTTCTTTTTTTAATCCTGTCCACACGATTAGTAAGTAAGTACTAAATCTAAGTACTAAAGAAAAGTTTTTCTGGCTTATTTAGTGTTACTTTTCAAGTGCCATTTTGAAGTGCCTTCATCATTTCAAAGACAGTACTTTAGTTGGTGTAGACTAAGAATTTAGGAATAAACAAAATGCATACAGCAAACATAAATTTAATTTTTTAAAAAGGTCAATTTATTCAAAATTGACGTCAGGATTTGGGTTGTGAGAGCGTCTGTGTTGAATGTAGAAACCAAGTTCACTCTGAGGCCTTTGTCTTTCTAAATGGAGGGACAGTAACTATGTGTGTATATGTAAGCGTGGAAAAACTGCAGATAGTAAGATTAACAGCATTTTGTCTCTATCCGCCATTGTAGTCTTGTAAACAATAACGTGGCACAAAGCGTGATGTCAAAAATGGCGCACACCTTCAGCGTTGCGTGAGTAAATCTCTGTTTTCTTCGTCCACACCTAAACGCGAAAACTGAGTTTTCGAAAATCTCCACCCTGCCACAAGTTTTAAATAATATCCGCTTTCAGTGACCCCAAAACGCCGTTTACATGTGGACGAAAGGCCCAAACGCAATACCCATGTACAGTGATGCCGGTAACGCGTTGCTTAGTAACGCGTTACTCCGAATATGACCACTTTTTCAGTAACGACTAATCTAACGCGTTACTATTTCCATAACAGTAGTCAGATTAAAGTTACTTGTCCAAACCACTGTGCGTTACTATTTTTTTAAGCAAAAAGATTTGGTTTCTTCTTTTCGTCTCAGCGGATGACAAACGCATACGTGTCGTGAAACGTCACATAAGCGACAGGTCACGTTTCCCGCTCACAAGCAGCCAGCGACGTAAAAAAGTGTAAACAACAATGGAGGGAGAGAGATGTTCGTTCTTTAGCTGGAAATATGGTCACTACTTTGAGTTTCTGTCAACTAAAGATTTAAATATTAAGGTTCGTTGTACACTCTGTGTTGGCGAAAAAGTGTTATCTACCTTCAAAAACACTACGTCAAACTTAAAGAAACATTTGGAGTCGCAGCACAGCACAGTCAAACTCACAGAGAGAGTCCCACCAAGTGGTCCGAAGCAGAGAGCCGTGACTTCCGCAGAAGGTCCTACACCCCCCAAACAACAAAAGTTGGACTTTGGTGCAAAACCAGTAAGTGATGAAGAATTGAAGAAGTTGGTCGCGCAGTATATTGTAGAAGAAATGCTACCTATAAACACTGTTGACTCACCCTCGTTTCGTGCCATAATAAAAAAGATCCCTACTTCTGTTAATGCCGAGCTGCCTCACCGAACGACTTTTACTTCTTACTTGGAGAAGGAGTTTACAGAAATGGAGAGAAATTTGAAGGCCACACTGAATGAGATTGACTTTGTTTCAACTACCGCGGATATTTGGACTGCTAACAACAGAAGCTATATGGGAGTAACGCTCCACTGGATCAGTAGAACCACATTAGAGCGTCACAAGGTTGCATTAGCATGTAGGCGAATTCGTGGTAGACAGACGTATGATGTCATTGGTACAGAAATCGAAAACATCCACTCCTCTTATGGATTACTCAACAAAGTAGTTGCAACAGTTACTGATAATGGATCCAACTTTGTTAAGGCGTTTCAAGTTTATCATCCTGTCACGGAGTCCGATGATGAGACGGAGGAGGAAGAGTCCAGCCCCAAAGACGATGATGTCACTTTTTCTGATCTGTCAGAAATCCTCTCGGCTGAGAATGAAAGTGATGGTCAGCTGTCTCTTCCCCCGCACCGCAGGTGTGCTTCGCACACCATCAACATTATTTGCACACGTGATGTGGAGAAACATTTAACAACCAATGCAGAGAGCAGGGCTGTGTATAGGAGCAGCACAGCAAAATGCACAGCTCTTTGGACCAAATCGAGTAGATCTACACTTGCATCAGAAACAGTGGAAGAAATCAGCAAAAGAAAGCTCCTAATACCAACATCCACAAGGTGGAATTCCTTTTTTGATGCTGTAAAGAGAATTGCAGAAATCCCCATGGGTGAGCTGAATACTCTGTGCACAAAGCTAGGACTGAAGTGCTTCAAAGATCAAGAATACCAGTTCCTGCATGAGTACTGCATGGCCATGAAACCTCTGACTGCAGCACTGGACATTTTACAAGGCGACTGTCCATATGGAACTTTACTACCAACACTTGAAGTTCTGATGCAGAAGACCCAGGCTGTGAAAGATGACCTCTCCAGGATGACTGCAGGCCTTCCAGATGCCATTGTACAGGTACGCTCTATCTTGAAATTAGTCAGATTTTTTGCTTCATACAATTCACAAACATGGAACAGAATATTAATTATCATTGAAAAATAAGATTAAAACAATTAAAATGTTTACAAGTAACCTAAAACAAAATAAATCCATAATACTGATCTCATATTAGGCATGGTTTGCAAATAATTCAATAACATAATAAATTGTAGGCATAAAAATATCAATTATGTTTTTTAGGCTATTCAGACTCGTTTCGCCGGTGTGCTGGATGACAAAGATGCCCTTCTTGCAGCTGCCAGTTGTCCAAAATTCAAACTCCGATGGCTGAGAGATGCAGGAAGGAGGGAGCGAGTAAAACAGCTTCTGACAGCAGAGTGTTGCACCACTGCTCCCCTGGCAAAAAACCCTGCCAGTGTGCCCAGTGCTACTACAGCTAGCAGCCAAGGTGAGATGGACTTTTTCACTTTTGAGGCAGAGCCAGAGGAGGAGACCTATTCTGCAGAAAAAGAAGTCATGGACTACCTGATGTCAGGCTACGACCTTCAGATTCTGCATAAATTTTCAAGCATAAAGACAATTTTTTTAAAGTATAACACTCCTACCCCATCAAGTGCTCCTGTGGAGCGACTTTTTAGTCTGGGAGGTTTGGTGCTCACGCCTAAAAGAAATCGACTTTCTGACAAAAGGTTTGAGAAGCTTCTGTTAATGAGGTACAACCACTGGTTTACTTGCTCCACTCTACTGTTTCCCCCATAACAACATATACTGAAAAAACAGAGAATGGGGAATCCAATTTAAATAACTATTTACAAGTAATTGAATTAAGTTTATCAAAGTCACTTAATAAACTTATTAAAGTTTTCAAGTTGATTAACTTAAAACAATTACCTGCAAGGAAGTAAGGCAATTTAAGTTGGACCTGCAGTCTCTTTTTTTTTTTTTCATAAGATTAGTCCAAAGTTACAAAAGCGGACAATAGTGCTTACATGTGGATGGTATAAAAAGTATCTTAAGGGAAGTCAAGAAAGACTCTTTGTTTGTTTGTTTGTTTTTTTATAAAAAGTATTTATGTTAAGTGAAGTAACAAGACTGTCTTTATTTTCATACAAACAAGTATTTCTGTCAGGAAAAAAGTTTTAAGTTCAACTTCAAATGTCAGGAGATATATTGTTGACATTACTGTTAAAATACACTTCCAATAAAGTGAGTATTGGCAAAATCGGTTGATGTTTTTATGTTGAGGCAGTGGGGAGTGTTATTGGCAGCTTCTGAAAGTAACTAATAAAGTAACTAGTAATCTAACTTAGTTACTTTAAAAATAAAGTAATCAGTAAAGTAACTAAGTTACTTTTGGAAAGAGTAATCAGTAGTCCGTAATATATTACTTTTTCAAAGTAACTGTGGCAACACTGCCCATGTACGTGTGGACGTAGCCTTAGTGTTCATCTTAGTATTTGATTATGTTGTGATCACATGCTGAGTTCACTATACTGGTTAACGCTTATGCGATGCACCTGTATATGAAGCAATTTATATATATATATGAGGAACAAATCTGTATTATCAAAAATGGAAAGCTGATCGACTTAGACGAAATGTTTCATGAGCATAATTCAAAATCAGAGGCACCTCGACCTCAGTTTTGTGCATTTGATGATGACAAAAAGAAACACACACAAGCTACCTGCCATGAAGATGGAGGGGAGGGTCTCCATTTCAGGCCAAGCGGTGGGTATCGGTGAACCTTCCCCCAGGTGTGTGCGAGTGAATGAGTAGGAGAGAGAGCAGAGGCACCCTCCTTGGCATGGAAAGATTATCTTGACAAATCGGATAAACATCTCGTGTGTGACAGGATGCTGATGGAGGGTCCGCCTGCCCACACACACACAAACACATGGTGTGACACACAGTCACACACACCTGGGATAGTTGATTTGTTTAGCCACAGACCATGTGTGTATTTGCGTGTATGTGTGTGTGAACCCAGCCTAAAGGCAGGTAACAACAGGTCTCCCTCCTCAAACAGAGCATGCAGGTTCTCAGGTGTGTCTGCCTGCTCTGCTTCAACTGCTTGGCTGCTTCACTCTGTTCATGTGTGTGTATTTGTGTGTGTGTGGGGGGGGCACACACGCAAGAGAGAGTTTAAAGTGATCTCATTGGTGTTTTCATCTTACATAATTTAGCTGCACTTTTCTCATGCCATATCAAACAGTTGTTTGTGTAGCTTCAATAACTTATTAAAGCCGTCCAAAAACTGAATGTTTTCTCCGTCCACTTTGAATGGTGATGATAATATAGTATAATATTCCTCTTTTATAGTCTCTTTAGGTGTACTCGTTAATTTGATGGCTAAATGATTTGATGACAGCATTACAGCAATTTTAGACATAAAGCCATGAGGGGAAAAAAGCCTGGTAATTACATCAAAATAATCTTGTTGTTGGATCGAATATGCCCATTTTCCTGATAGTATTTTTGTTTTGTTTTTTCTCTCTTTTTTAAATTTAAAAATCTGTAGCTGAAGGAAAAAGTCATGAGCAGTGACAAACGTGGTTATAAAGTATGGAGTCTGTACGAGGATTTATTGTTTATGTATTTATGAGAACTTCAGCTGATTTGTTGTTTTCTTTGAGCTTCTGGGAGATGCAACAAAACACAAGACAAAAGCTTAAATCCTATAAATCCAGTGAATAAATAAAGAGTTTGAAGCAGTGACATATTTCCATCTTTACCAAATCACTATCTACTATGAACAGGCAGCTACATTATACTTCTACTGATTTGAGCTGACTTCTGAGGGGTCATCTGTGGACTGTTGCCCCTCTTTTACCCACATCTATGCAAATCTGATGGACTTATCTCTGTAACATTTTTACAGCAACACAGGCTGCAGGTTCTAACTTGTGAGTCATGCAGTGAATGACGGAAGGTTTTTGATTCACCTTTTCACGCAGACATAGGAGCGCTGCTGCTCCTCTGTATGGGCCCATCCTAGCAGCTGCGCCATCAGTTGCAAAGTCAACATAGTGAGAGCGCAACATTTCTTTGCAAGACACCCTGCATATCAAAGCCTTCCAGCAGAATTTCACAGATAGCAGCCTCACTGCATGACTGCAATTCAACAAGTTGAAATAAAAGTGCGCAGATCTTACCTTCATAGGGTATTCTGATGTAAAAGATCAGGCATGCTTTTGATGATCTGCAGTAATATTTTTAGCATTTGGCGGTCCTTATGACGGACAATCTGCTGATCTAAATCCTTTTCATTTTCCTTTCACTGAGTTAAAAGTTGGAAGGGGAAGACAAGATTGGGTATGTGTGTGTGAGGGAGGGGAATCCCTATAATGATGCTTACTGTTACTATAGCTGCCTAGGTTGTCTTCATGTTTTCAGGTTTAATTTGTTTAATCAAATCTTGTGCTTGTAACTTGTAGACATGAAATCACATTTGCTAGCCGAACTTCATTTAATTTAATGGACGCATTCACAGTTTGAACCTTGTTTTTGATCACCTGTTTTACACACTGCCCTTCAAAGTAACTAATTAATTATTTATTACATTGGAAAGGGTAATAAAGTAGATAATTTGTACATAGTCTATATGTTCGTGTCATGTCATGGAAAGTTGATATAGCCACTTGCACCTTATTTTTAGTTATTTTTTTTGCCTGTCCCGTTTGGCTCTTTTGCCATCAGAATTATTGTCTAAAGGCGAAGAAAGATGCCCAACAGATTTACTTTACCAAATGGACCATCCCAGCCTTGCCATATTGGTCTATTTGATTCACCTTTGCTTTTATTGTTTATTTTATTTTATTTTCACTTGCTACACACGGGACAGACATGACTGGGGGAAAGAAAAGGGGGAAAGAAAGAGGGAAAGAAAAACAGTGGGGAAGAGGAACGGTGATAAAGGGAAAAAAAACAAAAACCAACAAAACAAACAGACATATATCAATCACCTGGATCACCTGTTGAGAAAGAAAAAAGAGAAAACAAGCAAAAAAAAGAGAGCAATATAATAACATCATCACAATGATCTATGTGAATATAAAAGTAAATACTAAATAATGAATATTACTGTGCAGCACGTAAGATCGACAGCGCACAGTGTGCTTTGAGGTAGGAGCCAAAGAGGGTGTAGTTTGTGTGTGTGCACCTTCTTATTTTGATGGGTCCATCTCTTTTTTAATCAAGGATTTAGTGATTCATTATCACGTTCCCTCTTTTCTTCTACCTATCTTTCTGTTGTCCTGTTTCCTCTCCGCTCTACAGAGAGTTTAACGCTCCCACATTTGGAGGATTCTCAAGGCCACTTTAGTCTTAGTTAAACCAACAGCGAGCCTCACCCTAAAAACAGAGACATGACTGTGACGCAAAGAGGAACATTTCTGTGTGTTTCGAAGAACGTGTGTGGGTGGCACAGACAGGTCACTGGGTTTGCTGTTATTGGTTAATTCTTTTATATTCACACTTTCCAATTTTGGCATACACCAAAGTCTCTTAACCAAAGAAACATGAAAGGGACATAAAATAAGCAGATCTCCCCATCGTGGCTAATGGCAGAATATAAATATCACAAAGAACAGCTTGACCACCAAAACCAGCTGGGCGGTCATTTTAACTGAGGTACGCTGTAAAGTAATAATCTACAACATTCTATAATCTGCATCATTTTCTTAAAACATTTTTCCTTGTCATGAAAGCTTTTAAACGCCTATTACCAACTTAAATGAGTTTTACTGCCTTGTGACACAGCAGTATTTGGCAGCAAGAGAGTTCACCATCAAGTATAAAGGGACTTAGTTGCAATTATACATCCTTCAGCAAAAAAAAATATTGGTCAACAGAACAAATGGAACTTAAATCAGCAGGAATTAAAACTAGGTGTTTTGTGTGACAACCACTGGCAGCTTGGAGACTCTCTTGCGCTCATTCTTCAAAGAAATACTTCTCATACTTCTTCCATTTGGTGGAGGCTGCTTTTTAGGTGTAAAATAATGACAAATATTACATTTGCCTTCGAAGCAATGCACTAATGATGCCAAGTCCACTTGCGTGCATTGGCTCTTTCATGCTTTTTCATACTTGGTCCCATGGGTCCAGTATAGCCACAGTTGCCGCCCACACAAATGCCAAAAGTGATGTCACATCCACTGGAGCGTGGCACACTTTTGTGTTGTTTTGGTTGTTTGTGCACCTCTCAAACCTGTTGTAACCTTGCATGGGTGGTGCAGCCGGCAGGACGGGTTGAAGGCGTAACTAGTGCAACTGTGTTAGTTTTTACCACCATGTCAATAATATATCAGCCCAGAAGCGCTACAATTTCCAGATTATATAGTAAGAAATGCTTCAGTAGCTTGAAAAGATTAGACTTTCCAGTGAAAGCACTGGGAAAAAAACGATTCCTTTCCTTGTTGGAAGTTTATTGCACCTGAAGTGGTCACATGGCTGTGGTGATGTCACATATGCTGAGCATAAGAGGCCCTCTACCCAGAGCCTACAGACCGCTTTGCCAACATTGTCACCTGGAGGCACACAACTGGTTTGCTTCTGTTTATGTGCTCACTTGTCATTCAGAAGAGAGAAGGTATACCATACAAAGAGCTGAAGAAAGAGCCAAACTAAGCATCACTGCCTGAGCGTTTTATGCTGTTTTTGATTATCATTGATATTTCTCATGCTTCTCCCATTCGTTGTGAACTTTGTTACTTTGCGTCTTTGTTCGACTTTTCAAGAGATCGCCATTTGACCTATGGATGTTGAGCAACGTGCTGTTGATTTTTTTATTTTTTTTTTGAGGATTGAACACAAGCACATTTGCATAGACCATCTGCGAAGTAGAGGAGATACATAGGCAAATACCTACGCAAACACACAAACTTGGCACCACACAATAAGCTTAACTTGTTAAGCACAGAATAAATAATAACTGGTATGCTGCATTCTATTTGCCTCAAAGGTCAGACAAGGAAATACAAGGAAACAAGGAACAACAGAATTTGTTTTGCTTTTGACGCTCATGCATCACAAGCATATATTATATATTTTGTTGCAGCTGCAGCACATTCATGGCCACAGCCTGTTCAGTGCTCTGCTTTTACAATGTAAATGGAAACCGGTACCTTTCACGCCATTCGAGTCGTTGCGGACAGAGACCTGACTTGCAGCTACATATCTCAGGTGGTTAAATGAGGTTAAAAGGAATTTCTGGTTATGACATAAGTTACGACGTAGATTTCCCGCTGAAGAATAATTCATGCATTATTACTAATGTTCCATTATTTTACTAATGTTTATGTTCACTGTGCCCATCTGGGATTGTTAAGTTGGGGTTGGTAGGGTTGCTCCAAGGGTTGCTTTCCAAGTTGGAAGTTTAACTTAAGAAGTTTAACTTACAACTGCAACTGGAACACACTATGAAGCATCACTTAACAGGAAAGATGCACCTTTCCAGCATTTTGGTGAATAACTTCTGGACCACAGTGTTTTTGCAATGTCTATAATTTGACTTTAAGGATGGTGTGCATAAAGTTCACAGTTAGCAAACGTTCTGGAAAATGTGATTGCCTGGATTAGATTATAATTAGCTGACAATCTGACAAGAAATTCCAGAAGACAAATCTTCCCATGTTCAGCTACACTGCAGATTGAGTTCTGCCTCCATTATTAGCAGTACAACAATTGATGAACCACTGTCGCTGCTTATGAGCAGAATAGAAGAAATGTATGTTTCTCAAACGTCCAGTTGTAAAATGATATTTTTTAGAATATGCATCGCTCTGCAGCATATTTAGATGAAGTGAATTTGTTTGTTTCACACTGGGTTGTGTGTTAATGTCAGTGGAGGTTACAGAGTGGTGGTGATAGTCACTGACAGACCACAGAAAGGTCTTCGCTGAAATACAGTGCTCACTATTTGGGTTTTGTCAGACAGTTGTGACTGTGAACTTTCAACACACACATTTACAATACTACACACACACACACACATACACACACAGAATAGTGGATACTTGGTGACACTTACATACACACAGTCTAAATAATACCACTGTTTTCTAAACCTATTCAGCATAATGCTGCCAGTCTGTGCTATATTAAAAGTACTCAAAGCAAACAACCTCCTCTGTCTAGCGTGTCTGTACCAGTGTTTTCTACAGTCACTGGTCTGTACGCAAGTCATAGAGGCCACTAATCAACCAACAAAGAGCTGTTAGAAAACGCGAGAAGAAAAAAGCGTGAGAGTGACTAGAAGAGATAAATCCCAAAGAAAATGCTACATTGAAAGGGCGAAGGGAGACTGAAGATAAATGAGTAGATAAGAGTGGGGAACTGAAGAGAGCAGAGTCATGATGAGGCAGAATAAATTCACTGGAAGCAAAACCCAACCTCTGAATATCTGCACTGTAGGAAGCACAACTTTGGAGCTCTAATTGAATAAACAAATGATGCCAAATCATTTTGACACCTGACCAAAATGCATTATTGTGTTGTTCTTTGATGCTGAGGCATCTATAGCAGCAACAGAGACAGTCTACCTACATTTGAATTTCTGGTTTAGGCTTGTTTTTTTTCATTTCAAGTGGACTAGTTCAAGCTGCGATGTGACTATCAAATGGTAACTGAAGCTCAGAATGTAAAATTGACCAGCACCAATGTGAAAATGAGAGACAATGACTTGCAGACTTGAAGTGATGTTAAGTGTAATAACTGTTTGCAGTGTGAAGCTGGTGTGTTCAGAGTACAGGTGATCTAAAGTTTAATTAATTTTGACTCAAGCAACCAATGCTATGACCAATTGGAGCAAATTATGTCATGATGGACGTATCACAGGTGACAAACCAGAAGCTAACCTCAAATGTTTGCTTTTGTTTGCCTTTAAAACTGAACAGGTTTATGTGTAACTTAACTTTATAGCTTTAAAATAAGACAAAAAAATGAATACATGTATATATCTGTGTTAGATGTATATGTCATTCTCTTGTTGTGGTTGTTTTTAAACAACCAAGTTTTGGTCACATGATTATACATAGTTGTATAACGAAGATATTAGCAATAAAAAGGTGTTTGTACATGTCTGTGTCATACATAACCAAAAACTAGCAAAACTACCCATCGGACAGTTTATATGCAATCTTTAAACATGTATTAGCTTTAACCAGCTACCAACTTGTGTAGTGTGTCTCTGAAGAGTATGTCTTTGTTTTGTGATAGTTCATGTACAAAGAAACATGGCGTAAGGAATTATAGCAGGCGAACTAAAACATTTTTAGCTTGTGCAAGCGAGCCAGTGTCTACTTTTATTCTTTCTTTTAACGCTGCAAGATAAGGCCTCGCATTTGAGCTAAACTCATGCGATCTATCTGACGTCTGAAGGTAGGTGACCATCTAATTCTGTAAGTTGAGTCCAGCAGGACTATGGTACTTGATATGTTTTTCCCCTGTGGTACTGCAGGACTAATTTACAGCTTACACACAGGAAATGATCTTAATCCCCTGAGCTTCCCTTAATCTGCGAACTCTTTTTGTTCTTCATGCTCCAAATGATTGGGCAACACACATATCCTCATACACAGTCCTGAGCTGCTCAGTGGTCAATGGCAGAGGAGATCTTGTTCAAGGTGATTAAGTGTTCTCTTCAAGGCAACAAAGGATATAATCCAGAACAGTGAGTGAAGAGGTCGTCCTCTAACAATATACCTACAGAAAATCATGCTTAGTTTTAGGCAGCATCCCCATGCTCTTAAAGATAACTGTCACCTGATGGGTCCGTGCCGGTTCATTTTTCAAATGTGTGCCATCTCTCCTTGGTAGTGATATGAAGGATGTGGTTAGGGGCAACAACACTTAGCCCTGAGTGCTGCCAAGGTACACAGCATCCTCCTGTGAAATGCCATTTCTAAGTGATTGATGCAGTTTCTGTTGCCAAGGCAACACAGCACCCACCAAAATGATATTTTCAACTTTTGGCATTAACTATCATTTGTTTTGACAAAATAAAGCGACAACACACACACAAATATTTGCAGTGAAGCAGTTTTTCACAAGGAACTTCCCCAGGTGAGACATGACACTGCAACACACGCCTTCCTGCTACGGATAGCCATGAAATAGCAGCATTCATCTCAGGTATGTTGCCTATTACACAATTTTCACACTTCAGCTAATATTTCTAATGGACAGATGTGCTTTTAAATTACAATAAATTTCTCTCATCTGGCACTAATTCAAGACAAATGTGTAAAAATACCTCTTTTTTTATGTAAAACCTCTCAAGCATTTGGCTATGCTCCCAGTGTGGGCAGTCCTGGGTTGGATGCTCAAAAGGTGGCACTCTGCCATATAATCGTTTTGTTTCCTTCCCTCGTTTTTTTCCTCATTTCTACAGCTTTGTTATGATTTTAACAAGCGAGGCGTCCAAAGTGATTGCGTTTCTTGGCCTAACAGTTTTGAATTTGGTGGTTTGATCCAAAATCTTTAACCTATTCTGCTTATTACACTTACCGCACACCTTCCTCTTGATAAATTCAATGCACGGCTTTCTGTTTAAAGAAATTTAAATGAAAAATGAACAGATTTTCTAAAAAAGCAGGATATACTGCTCTTTAGACAAGGTGGTTCTCTGCTGCCCAAAAGGTATTGCATGGTTTTTGCTGCAAAGTGTTACTGATTGTTACAGCTTTCAGCGCTATTCGCCTTTAAAGTGTGATGTCTTTAGCCATTTCTGGGTCTTCTAGATTCCCAAACTCAAACAAACACTGCCATAGAAGTTTAACATCCAGGCATCCATGAAAAAAAGGATTTATCAAGTTTAATGGCATTAGCAGGAAGCTAGCTTCGATAGAAGGATAATAAATCATATTCTCATTGAAGGATGTCTGGAAAACTGGTTTTGTTATCATTTTAGATATAAATGAAGACAGAAAGCTAAACGGGAGCAATCTTTGTTGTGTTATTGAAGTTGGGCTAGCTGATATATAGTGGGGTTGTTACCAGGTGCCTAGCTACAGAGCTATGGCTAGGATAAAATAAACACATTAGCACAGTGAAGATGGATGATGAGCATTCCCATATGGAAAAGAAATAGTAAAAACTTACATGTGATTACTCATGAAAGTGGCCACTTTCTCATTACTTTCATATATTTTTTTAGTAAGTATCCAAAACATACAAGTTTCATTATATAATTTTTCAAGGGATCTTATATCTGTTTTCACTCTTATATGCTTTTCATACAAGTTTCACACAAGACAGATACAAACTTTATAAGATTTATATATATCTTTTCCATATGGGTTACCTTTATTCCCCTCAATGAAAGTCAGTGTACAGGTCCAGACAAATCAATCACACAGCAGTGAAAAGACGCTGAAAATGGACCAAATTTCAGTCAAGAGAAGGCCTGAGATGATCCATCCACAGCACAAGTTAGTCATTAATATGCTGTTGTGTGTTCTGGGTGACTTGCTATGAAAAGCTTCATGTCCACACTGAAACCTTATCCTCAGTGATCCTTTTCTGAAGTGTTCAGATACTTGATGTCTGTCAAACTGTGAGCCCATGGGCTGTTGTTACATCCTAAAACTGAGCTTAAAAATCTGCTGCACATGAAGGGTGCTAATAAAAAGAAAGAAGGAACACTTATTATTTTTAGGGACTTATTTACATTTAAAAATGTTATAATTGGGCAGGTTCTTAAAAGACAACAAGGCAGAATCGGCCAAACATTGGGAGGGGTATTTGGATGGGACAATGGAAGGAGAAGTACAGAAAGACAGACGTGTGATGGGGAGAAAAAGTCTTGTCTGTTGTGTCTCTCACACTGAGACTGTATTGTGTTTTGTGTTTGCGGCAGTCATTGCCATCAACTCCAGTCACTGCCTGCACTTCATTAGAGCTCTGTTCAGTCGTTCATTCAGCAAGAAGTAAAGAGGCGCACAGTGTAAATGTCGTGACACGATGTGGAATCACATTAGTTTACACCTATTATGAGAACATGAGAGAAGAAGCTTCACGGGGTTAAGAGATGAAGCAATGAGTGAGGTGGAAGAAAGGAGTGAAATAAGGTGAGGAGAGAGGGGACAGCATGACACCAAATATACGAGCGATATTTCAAGTACACAATATTTTTTGTGCTCATTTCTTGTCATTTCTTTTTTTAATGAGTTCAATATTTATTTCTCACGTGTAATCCTACTCTTTAGTTTCTCATTTAGCTTATTTGTACCCAGAAGTGTGACATAACACTGAAAATCAACAAACAATAAATATACAGCACCTTTGCATAACGAACCAATCCACAAGAACCTAAACGCTGCATTGATCATTACAAAGCATGTTGCACAGCTCAGCTCATTTAGGTAATAAAGTCAATCTTAAATTGTATTGGAGATTATGTATCAGAATTTCAGGAGCGGGACCACGCCTCCAAACACTTTCCTTCCAGCTATCATCTACATAGGTTCTCCCAGTTCTGCAAGCTGTCACTCTCGTTTACGTGAGCCTCCCTACTTCCCCTTTTCAATTCCTTAACTTCTTCACTTCTATTTAGTACATCGGGATCTGCCAGTCCTGGGAGCCGCCGCCAGTCCCTTTCGAGGCCTTCCCCAAACCGCAGCGCAATTCATGTCCAAGTATTCACCTTTACCTACTAAAACGCTGTCAAACATAAAATGAGGACGTGGGCCCAGCTAGTGAACTGAACCAGTACCAGTACCCCCATCAATACATGGGGTTCAAGGTTTGAAGAGGATGAAAGTTATGTCACTCATTATGTGACTCATATTGCTCTGACCATCACAGTTACCAGATCTCATCCCAAATTAATCATCATGTTAAACAAGTCTCACCACCACCAAAGCCCCAAATGAGGAAATATCTTGTAGAAGAATGACGCTTCATACTCAGGTAGAGGTCTGAAGCTGTGAAGAGAAGATGGATTGAAGCTGTTTTGGTGATACCCTGGTGTATCTGTTAATTTGTCATCTGTCTATCATTTCAAATGAAAGACATATTACCTATAATAAATAGAAGCCCATTTCCGCCACTTAGAAAAAAAAAGGATCCATAGCTCGAAATTATTTTAGTTATTTTCTCGAAATTTTGACTTATTAGCTAGAAATTTCGAGTTAGCACTGCCAATCAGTAATCTACGTGAATGACATAATTTCCTTATTACCCGGAAGCTGAAGCCCTCAGGTACAAATGCTACAGCTAAGCTAGCAGTATTACATACAGTCATGAATGCACAGATTGCTGAGTATTTTCAGCGTGGCTTCAAAAATGATGAAATCCTTGTGTTATTAGCTGAATCACATGGCGTTACTATCAGCAAACGTACTCGCGAAAGCGCCAGTTTGTTGCGATATGGTTTTGAGTGCGTGTTACTCTGCGCCATATGCTTCCGGGTAACAAGAAAGTGACCTCATTCACATAGATTACTGATTGGCAGAGCTAACTCGAAAATTTGAGTTATTAACTCGAAATTTTGAGAGTTATGGATACCTGTTTTTTTTGTTTTGTTTGTTTTTTTAGTGGCGGAAATGGGCTTCCATAATAATACATTAGTGTTTGTTTTTCTTCCTTTTTTTTTTTTTTTTTTTTACATCATTGTAACCTGTCTATGTCCCTGCCTGTCTTCTTCCTCCAAACAGATAATTACCTGAGGTCTCCTTCAAAGGGTGAAATCAATTTTATAATCTTGGGCCAGATAGACAGAAAGGTGAAGCACTGGTAAGACGGATGTCTTCTTACTGAATATGTCTGAACTCCAATAGTGTTAAACCAGTTTGCTCTGTTTCGTTCTACTGTGTGTGTGTGTGTGTGTGTGTGTGTGTGTGTGTGTGTGTGTGTGTGTGTGAGAGAGGTGGAGGGGGATGAGATGAAGAGTATATTCCAGAGAGCTTAAGGGCATTTCACAGTGTTAAGAGGTAGGATTTCAATTACAGTATATGTGTGTATGTGTGTGTGTTCACATGACATATCTCTGAGCCAGCTAGCTCTGAGCCAACCCACTGTAATACAACTCTTTGACACCATAATTGACAGGATATACCTTCTGTTTGTTTTTCTTATAAGTGTGATCTGGCAGGCCTGAGACATTAGCGTGCTTAGAGTAAATGCATGTCAACTACTCTGCATTATAGTTTCTCTGTCACTAGATTGAGACGTTGATGATTCACAGACAATTTTCTTGAAACAAAAAATGGCAGCACTTCATTATGAAAGTCTCTAAAAACATATCATATTTTAGCTATTCCTCTGATATGCAAAGGCTAGAGTTTATAATGGTGCAAAACCTTTGCTGAAAAACGTATTTCACTTAAAGCACACAAAATGTTTGACATGGGACGCTGCAGTTCACATCTTGTTTCCTAGCAACATACATAACTTGTTTTCTTTTGTAAACACACACAGTCGTGACTGTGTTTTTAGACCAAACCCAAATTAACTGTCAGTTGAATCACTTTTGAAATAATCTTGTATCAAAGTCTTTCACAATCTTCATATTATCACGCAATTACACCTCAAATGAGAGAGCTATGTACACTGCTCAAAAAAAAATTTAAGTGACACTTTGAAAATTTGTCAGATCTCAGTAGGAAAAAAATAATGCTGGATATCCATACTGTCATGGACTGTGTAATGTGTAGGAACACATTAACAAAAAAATCCTTGCAGCAACTCAAAATGGTACTCAGGAGTTTGATTGTCCCCCACATGCTTGTATTCATGCCTGACAACATCCCGCATCTCCTAATGAGACAAAGGAGGGTGTCGTAGGAGATCTCACTTGCCAGATCTCAATCAGGATATCACTGAAGTCCTGGACAGTCTGAGGTGCACGATGTTCCTGAGGTGTATGTGGGGACGACCGGTGCCCACATACCAGTAACTCTCAGTGCTATGGCAGTGGTATCACCAGCAGGACCTAGTGCATTAGCTTTGGATCTGGCAATGGGTTCAAAGAGTTCATCCTGATACCTAATGGCAATCAGGGTGCCATTGCGTAGCCTGTAGAGCACTGTGCGTCCCTCTGTGGAGATGCCTTACAGGCAGCATAACATTCTCCATGGCATCAACACACACTTTTATGTCTGTCACGTTATTAGGGTGAACCTGCTTTCATGTGTGAAAAGCACAGGGCACCAGAGGTGGACCTGCCCAGTCTGGTATTCTATGGCCCCTTGGAGGACAGTGGGTCTTCAGACCACCCTCGTGAAGTCTTTGTTTGGTCATAGCTCTCTCACACCAGCCTCTTGCTGGAGGTCATGTTGTAGCTCTGGCAGTTCTCATCCTGTTGCTCCTTGCACTAAGGAGTACATACGTGTACCGTTATTGAGTAAAAGACATTCTACGGCCCTGTCCAGCTCTCCCAGAGTAACTTGAGTCCTGGAATCTCCTCCATGCTATTGAAACTGTACTGAGACAGTAAACCTTGTGGCAATGGCCTGTATTAATGTGTCTTCCTGGAACAGGAGCTACCTGTGCAACCTCTGTATGATCCAAGTATCGCCTTATGCTACCGGTAGTGAAGTCGACCCGGGCCAAATGCAAAACTAGTGGAAACAAACACTCCTGTTTTGGGGGTTGTCTCGTTGTTGGCCCTCTTGTGCACCTGTTCATCAACAGCAAAGCAGCTGAAACTGACTAACAACCCCCTTTGCTACTTAGTTGATCAGATCAATACCACAGAAGTTTAATTGACTTGATGCTCTGCTTTGATTAAAAAATGTTTATTTAATTTTTTTTAGCAGTGTGGTTTCCCTTCTGATTAGGTGAGCTTTTTGCAACAAAAAGAGTTCTTTCACAATAAAACACAAGAAATAGAAGTATATCATATCTACAACATAATAGGCTATAACATACAATACTAAGTTATTTAGCAACAATTTGGATGAAAAATGTCTTCACTTGCTGTTTGAATGAGTCAGTGGAGTCTGTACCATGGAAAGACAGCGAAAGAGAAATCCTCAATCTTGGTGGCACCGCTTGAAAAGCCCGATCCCCGACTGCGGTATCCTTAATATAACCATCACAGGCACAGCAGCTTCACCCACCTGTGGTTCAAACTTTCTGTTTATAAGGAGCAGACGAGAAATCGTGTAAACCTTGACTTTAGTTGAGTCAAAAATTCAAAGTATGGTGATGAAAATTAGCTTTAGGGACTACACTTGAAACTGCAGAAAGTCACTCAAAGCTAGGAGCTTACTTATACAGTGGGGCAAAAAAGTATTTAGTCAGCCACCGATTGTGCAAGTTCCCCCACTTAAAATGATGACAGAGGTCAGTAATTTGCACCAGAGGTACACTTCAACTGTGAGAGACAGAATGTGAAAAAAAAATCCATGAATCCACATGGTAGGATTTGTAAAGAATTTATTCGTAAATCAGGGTGGAAAATAAGTATTTGGTCAATAACAAAAATACAACTCAATACTTTGTTATTGCCAACAAAGGTTATGTTACAGAGGTCAAACGTTTACTATAGGTCTTTACCAGGTTTGCACACACAGTAGCTGGTATTTTGGCCCATTCCTCCATGCAGATCTTCTCGAGAGCAGTGATGTTTTGGGGCTGTCGCCGAGCAACACGGACTTTCAACTCCCGCCACAGATTTTCTATGGGGTTGAGGTCTGGAGACTGGCTAGGCCACTCCAGGACTTTCAAATGCTTCTTACGGAGCCACTCCTTTGTTGCCCGGGCGGTGTGTTTTGGATCATTGTCATGTTGGAAGACCCAGCCTCGTTTCATCTTCAAAGTTGTCACTGATGGAAGGAGGTTTTGGCTCAAAATCTCACGATACATGGCCCCATTCATTCTGTCCTTAACATGGATCAGTCGTCCTGTCCCCTTGGCAGAAAAACAGCCCCATAGCATGATGTTTCCACCCCCATGCTTCACAGTATGGTGTTCTTGGGATGCAACTCAGTATTCTTCTTCCTCCAAACACGACGAGTGGAGTTTATACCAAAAAGTTCTACTTTGGTTTCATCTGACCACATGACATTCTCCCAATCCTCTGCTGTATCATCCATGTGCTCTCTGGCAAACTTCAGACGGGCCTGGACATGCACTGGCTTCAGCAGCGGAACACGTCTGGCACTGCGGGATTTGATTCCCTGCCGTTGTAGTGTGTTACTGATGGTGACCTTTGTTACTTTGGTCCCAGCTCTCTGCAGGTCATTCACCGGGTCCCCCCGTGTGGTTCTGGGATCTTTGCTCACCGTTCTCATGATCATTTTGACCCCACGGGATGAGATCTTGCGTGGAGCCCCAGATCGAGGGAGATTATCAGTGGTCTTGTATGTCTTCCATTTTCTGATGATTGCTCCCACAGTTGATTTTTTCACACCAAGCTGCTTGCCTATTGTAGATTCACTCTTCCCAGTCTGGTGCAGGTCTACAATACTTTTCCTGGTGTCCTTCGAAAGCTCTTTGGTCTTGGCCATGGCGGAGTTTGGAGTCTGACTGTTTGAGGCTGTGGACAGGTGTCTTTTATACAGATGATGAGTTCAAACAGGTGCCATTCATACAGGTAACGAGTGGGGGACAGAAAAGCTTCTTACAGAAGACGTTACAGGTCTGTGAGAGCCAGAGACTTTCCTTGTTTGAGGTGACCAAATACTTATTTTCCACCCTGATTTACGAATAAATTCTTTACAAATCCTACCATGTGAATTCATGGATTTTTTTTTCACATTCTGTCTCTCACAGTTGAAGTGTACCTCTGGTGCAAATTACTGACCTCTGTCATCATTTTAAGTGGGGGAACTTGCACAATCGGTGGCTGACTAAATACTTTTTTGCCCCACTGTATATATGCAGGGGTGGGGGGGGAGACAGGACAAAAGGTGACATATCAGTTGAAATTAAGTCACTCATTTTGTGTTTTGATTCAATCGGTGGTAATATGATTGGTTGATTCATTGATTTAATCATCCAGTCATTGTTTTTTTTGTTTTTTTTTTATCTCGGTTCTGCCACATGTAGTCGTGCTGAACCAAATTCATTCGAAGGTCACACATCAGGACAAATGGCTGCTGAAGAATTTAGCTTGGGGAAATTGTTTCAGAAGCACTAACCTTCAGTATCTTTGTTCACAAGTCCAAAAACTCACAGAGTCACATTCCACAGCTGTGGCATCTGTTCCTGACAGTTTACCAGACACCTTGTGCAGCATCAAAGAAAAACACAAGGGCAACAAAGTTGTGGCATTGTATGTGGGATGCAGGTAAAAATTTTCACTTCAAGTTTTGATTGTACAGGAGAAATGTTTTCTATGTTATGTTAGGTTATCTAATCTGTTCCACATACAGCAAGTGGCTCAAGGGAACGAATGAAAGGTCAAAGAAAAGGTAGAAAAACTTAAAGGCCGCTAAATGAAGACACTGCTTTTCGAGTTCTGCCTTTTTCATCACAGCAGGTGATGCAGCTCTGCATGTTTTAATCAGCAGAATTTTGTGCCAAATGTCCTCCTGATGCAATCCCCACCTCAATCTGCTAAATGGGAACGTAAATTTGCAGTTCCAGGCCTCTGTATTAATAGCTAGCTGTACTCAATAAGATGTTTGTCATCTGCAGACCTGATACAATGCTGCTGTTAAGACCTTTCAAGACATTTTTTTTAAAAGATGTAGAAATAATTGCTCTATAAAGTTTTACTCAACAGATATGTCTGCATTGCCGTTTATATTGTGAGACTTTACGGATTTGTGGTCTGAAGCCTCAAATTCTTTGTTAAGATTTTTTTTTCAGAATATACCAAAAATGAAGTGATCAAGCGTTGGAATGTGGCCTCTCTGTCTGGATTTCACACTTGATTTTTGAACGTTTAAATATAACGCAAGGCCATTATGGCTGAAACTGCCACTTTTTTGTTTGTGTCTCAAGTAAAATACTTTTAAAGTGTCATTCTGGATCTATGACGATATTGGAGAGACAAGAGAGAGCGGTTACACTCACAAAGAAATCAAACCTTCCATGTATTTCTTGAAAAACAAGCCTTTTGGACAGATATGTGACTAAGAAATGGATACAGTCTTCACAAGTTATGTGAAGTTACTAAGTTAGTTACTGTCACTGCTGCAATTGCACTTGACTGTTGCAGAGCAAGTCAGAGATGTTGAATTTCACTGTCATGTACTGCAGTAAACGCTGTATTTTCATGACATTATCAGGCTTCAGCAATCATGTCACTCTTCAGTAACAAGAGAGAAGAGCGGAGGAGTTGCAAGGAGCTGAAATCAAGGATGAAAGCAAATACAGGCTCATCGACTCGTTTTTTTTTCTTCTATCGAATGAAAATGAAAAAAAAAAACCATAAATATATTCTCATTGAAATGGAAAAAGTGAGAAAGTGTTTTACGGGACAAACTTGGAGAACTCTTGGGGAAGCTCTAAATATGTAACTACAGTGACATTAAAGGCTGAAGATCGAAAAAAAACAACAACACTAAAAACAAACAATGCTGCATGTGGACGATAAAGCGCACCCTTCATTCATTGTTCAGCATCGTTACACTGCAACTTGTCTTACAACCTCACAAAATCACAAAGTGGCTGTGGCTTAGGAGGTAGAGATAATCACAGAGTTTTTGGTTCAATCCCAGGCAGCTTCTTTCTGCATGCCAAAGTATCCTTGGGTGTGTTCATTGGAGTGTGAATGACAGATAGAAAGCTCTTAGATGTAGAAAATAAGTTATTGTATGAATGGGCGAATGAGGTGTGGTGCAAAGTACATTGATTGCACAAGTAAAAAAACACTGTGTAACAACCAGTCCTTTTCCCATCCATTTAGGCAGTATTCGTCCAATAGGAGAGCCTCATGCAGGCTAAAGTTGAATAAGAAAATGTGCTTTTTGCATAGATCTAGATATAAATAAAGACCATTTATATTTTTTATTTGAGGTTTTATCAAAGTCATCCACCCAAAGCAGGTGAAAGCCACAGTAAGCTAGTTTCTGCTAGTGCATTTGTAGTTTTTTTCCATCAGGAACAATGATTTTTGCTTGTGTTTGAGCTTGATCTTTACCTCTGACAAAACACACGCGCGCACACACAGACACACACACACAGGGGATGGTTCCTGAATGGGGCCGGAGGTCAGCAGCCGCATGCACGTGACAAGTCAGAGTTAATTCCAGCATCACAAAGGATGCTCTGGAAACCAGCAAACACACTCTCCAACAAACACTCACACACACCAGATTATCCCATCAGGCCAGCTACAAAGGTCAAAAGCAAATGTTCAACTTTTGGTCCTTTAGCTCTTCTATTGTTAACACTTAGATGCTTACTTTATGCAAAACCATCAGTGCATTAATATGAGATTTATGGGGGTTAATGCATAACAGTAGACACCAAGGTTATTATAGTTAACTGAAACTAAATTTAGATGTGAAAAACAAAAAAACCCAAACATTTCAGTTACAACTTAAATAAGAATAAAAGCTAGATTTTTGAAAACTAATTGAAACAATTTTGTGAACTTGCAAAACTAATTCAAATAAAGTAAAAATACAGTGTTTTGATTTGATAAAAGTTTAATTAAAATACATAGAAAAGTTTATCGACACTTTAGATGACTGCGAGTCAACTGCTTTCAGAACGTTCTGTGTCTTTATTGTAACACCTGTACTGATTTTCCTAAATCCCTTCTCCATAAAATAATAATTAATTAGGACCTATTATTGTAGAGTTTGTACCTCACAAGAGAAACCGCCTTGAGGTGACTGTTGTTGTGATTTGGAGCTATATAAATAAAATTGAACTGAATTAAAACCAAGATTGAAACTAAACTGAATTAAAAGCAAAAACAGTGCAATAAAAATAAAAACTGATCAGAAATGATTGTTTCTAGTCCTCTAATGAAGGTATTGCCCATAAAATGTTTAACAGAGATATTTTTAATGAACTTTTATTTTGCTTAATATGAATAATTTGCATTAGAAATTCAAAACTGAATTCAAATTAGAATTTTGATTGATAGCAGGAGTAAGAGTTTCTATTTGTCTTAATTTGCTCCTTTTATTCCGAGAAGGCTGCAAGTATAAATCATGGCATGCTTTTGATAATAACTCCACACACAAAAATGTGGAAATGTCATTGTTACACTGACGTTGTTACACTGACGTTGTTACACTGACGTTGTTACACTGACGTTGTTCATGTCCACGTGTGCACTGTAAGGCTAAAATTGGGGATTTATGATCAAAATCGACTCGACTTCGGCTGTTATTTATCAAACAGCTACTTTCATACAATCAGTCTGGTTTGCTCTCACTTCACTGGTCATCAGGTTTCCATGTCCTCCAACTATATAAACATTAAAAACAGAAGTTTACAGTAGTCTCTGAGACCTATTTGATTATTGGCTGGTTTTCCTTAATGGGAATTTTATATTTCTGACATTTTGCTACTTCCTTTTGATTCTTGTGCACCAGTGTAATTCTCTATAAATATTACTGCCTTGTCATATAAGAAAACACATTGTTAATCAAAGGGTTTTGTGAAACTAAAGCCATTGTCACTATGTTTGTGGCACTGTGTGTGTGTGTGTGTGTGTGTGTGGTGTGTGTGTGTGTGTGTGTGTGTGTGGTGTGTGTGTGTGTGTGTGTGTGTGTGTGTGTGTGTGTGTGTGTGTGTGTGTGTGTCAGTGCTCTTCAGATCACTGTGTTTACTGATTGGTCTGCCATCCATCACTATCAACTCCTCTCCGCCCCTTAAACAGAGGCATCAGTGATGGATCATCCTGATTTGTATCAATGGGCAAAACCTTATCAATAAGGTTAAACACACTAATGTGGGTCTAAAGAGAGAACAAATACGTGTGTATGTGTGTGTGTGTGTGTGTGTGTGTGTGTGTGGACCAGGCAGGACGATAGGTGGGGGTAGGAGTCATTTGTTCTGATGTAACAGAGTCAGTTTCATCACCCGAGGCATCGAGGATGAGCAGGAAAGAGAGAATGCACAGAAGGGAAAGGAAGTGACACGATGAGTCTAAAATGACTGTCTCTCTGTCTCTCTCTCACACACACACACACACACACACACACACACACACACACACACACACACACACACACACACACACACACACATACACACACACCCTGGGTGTCAGCTTCCATCAGCAGCATGTATGACTGTGACTTATAACCACAGCTATGCGATCATTTACACTCAGTGCAGGAGATAGCCAGAAGCTACTGTCCCTCTGTACTAGTGTGCAGTGATTTAGTGTCTGAATTCACAACACTTGCTTGGATGTATTAGTGTATATGTTTTTACACGCCATATACATATAAATGAAACACTAATACATTAGGAGTCTTTCACAATGTTTTTATTTTTGTTTTATCTTTTAAACAGTGGAGCGCAAGCTTCAAGAACAAGAAAGTACAATAAAAAAAGAAGAGTTTGTGATTAAACCCACATTTAAACCACATCAAAATCAGCTGCCCAGGTCTTATGATGAAGTAACTTATGACTGGCACGATCACACTGAACACATACTTGTTTTTTTTTCTTGTCATGTCTCAGTTAAACTCAAAATGCAAAGGTCACTGAATCTGGAGTTGCTTAGAGACCAGATCTGCTGTACCGGTTATCTTTAATCGAATCAAGTGTGAAGCTCAGATGGAAAACAATAATTTGCCATCATTACAAAATATTAAGCAAGACTAATTTTGTGCAGTTGTGGTTAAAAAGAAAAACAAACGATTTGAAATGAAACGGCACCAGCTAGCTGAAAATAGCCTCTAGATTTATTTTTAAAAATCTAATTCTGTGTCTAATATTTAATTCCACAATAATGAACAGACTGTTGGCACACAGACAAAAAAGGAAATGTCACAGTACACTAATGTACACTTTTGATGGTTATGGCACAAGCTCAAATACAAAAACAGATAGGACACAAATGCTGAGAGTCCGGAGACGTACAGTTTAATAAGTGTTATAGAACGTAATGTAAACATGAAAATGAAAAAAGGAAATAAGTGAATGCCGAACAGGAAATCTAGCGAGGCCCCCTCGAGAAACCACAGTGTGCCATCTGCATTATTTCCAAATTATTTGTCATCTAATTTTTTTCCCTCAGCACCTTCAGAGAGCTGTCCAGCTGAAGCCTTCTTTTCAGCTCAGGTCATTTCAGTTCAGCCTGATTCACTTTAATTCAGTTTTCTACACTGGGGAATGACTCACACTCCTGACAGAAGACTCCCATTTACTGTCTGCCTGCATGTGTGTGTCCGTGTGTGTTTGTGTGGGGTTTTTTGGGAAACGTCAGCATCTTCTCCATCTCTCGTACTCGCCTGATGTTACACCGTCAGCATCACCTACAAGGAGACAGAGAAACAGGATTGTGGCGTGTTGTCAGCAACAAATCGGACTGTGTAAAAATAATGCCTCGTTCTTCCTCGCTCTCTCTCGTCTAGCATCATCAGTGTGATGTAATATGAAGAAATCACAGCTCTGGAAATTCTGCTTTTGAGGAATTATGGAGATAAGCTTGTGTTTCTTACTGTTAAACAATAAAGATGACGTGTATTTGTAAAAAATAATAAAAACATTTTTCTCATACTTAATGAATTCAAATACTATTAGACTGTGGTGGAGGTGCAGCGGAGGGGTGAGGCGTCTTAGTCGAGTCAAGCCGCTGTTCTCGCTCTCACACACACAGACACACACATACACACACACACAAACACACACAAAATTCAATCATGTTTCTGCTGCTGCCTGGGGGAACTCACTGTGGAAACCTCACTATAGTGGAAAATCACCTTTTCCATGTTATTTTACACAGCAGCACCTACGCCACACACTCGCAGACACACACCTACACAGTCTGTCTGCATTTACACGAGGAACCCAAAAGATCTGATTTTTTTTTTAACTCTTTGTGGTGCTGATCTCACACCGTCATGCCTGTCTCAGCCAGAAGTCAGCGAGGAATGAGATTTTTATTCAGCCATGAAGAAAAAAAACGTGCCTCAGAGAGTTAATGTCATCCTGTGACAATACAGGGTTTGTTGCTGTAAGCGTGCTTAGCTAAGGTTGCATCAACCTGATACGTGACCTTATCTTGAGTGGCCATGTTGAATCGCGGAATCCTGAATATACTTATATACAGACACTTTTCTCTATAAAGTTATTTGGCAATGAATGAGGAATAAAGAGCAGGGGGCAGTTAATTTTGTAGACTATCCACAATATCAAAAAATCTGTCTTTTATTAATTACTGTGGTCAAACAATCAATACTTTTATTTTACATATAAATATATATTTATTGTTAGTAGTAGTGCTGGTAGTGCTGATGTTGACACTGACATGGGAACCTTATTTAGCTCAGAGAGTAGAACAAGAACAACAGTACAGCAACCAAAATTCCATCTAAGGCCTGAGTTACACAGGTGTAGGGACCAGTCAGAGACACGCTGACAACAACCAGTTGTCAATGGGAAAAATGTGCAATTCCCGACCAGCTGGCGAGAGGTTGCTGGCTGCCTCTGGGTGAAACTGGCCACAAAGCCTTCTTGTGATCAATTTGGTTGCTAGCAGATTGCCACAGTTGCCCATGGTTTACATGGAAGATGCTAGCTTGTCTGCAAACACTTGCCAACTACTCTTTGAGCAGCAGTGATACTAAAAAATGCAACAGAATTTGGAAACGGAGAGCCTTCATAGTAAAAGTTGTGCCTTACTGCTGTAACCAGCACGATTTTACTTTGAACGCAAATGTTCTGCATTTCAAGTTTGTGGCACACTTGTCACACAGTAGTTGGCGAATGCCTGTATACTTTGTAACTTCCTATACTGATTTTTCTCTCTATAACATTCTGACAGGGAATTTTAAACTTTTTACATTTTTGAATGGCATGATCCCTTCCTAGCAATTTGTGTGCACCCTCATGCTATGGATATCGCAGGGAGAGCGATCAAACTGAGGGCCAAGAGCAAGAACATGGTGCTTGTTGCATGGATTCTAGATGGTCTGTCAGAATTCGTCATGTTGATTGCTCATGGCGTCCAAAATATCCTCGGGCCACTAAGAAATATCCCTGTGCTCCTGTTGGATAGCCTGACAATGAAATGGCATCATGTGAGGGTCTAAGATACAGTATTTATATATAATTAAACTTCACCTGAGCAACATTTGTTCATAAGCCATTGACACACACATACACACACAGTTTGTGCTACAAGGAACCCTCTCATCAACCAACCACATTACAAGCAGATGGTGAATATTATATGTGAAGTAGAAACATAATAACACCTTACATGAAAGAACTTTACTACAGAGTTGCTTCTGACTTAAAGGATAAGTCCTGTCATGTTCTGTTCTGCCGTTGCTTTCAACAAATCCCATGTGTCAGTGTAATCCAGTAATCATTACGTGTTAGCTATAGCTTTTTTAGATGTCATAGTGGTCCATTATTGTCCATTAACGGTTAAACAAATATCACCGGATCTCAAAATTTCATAACAAAATTAAAGTGCCACAGACAAAGTAGAGCAACTGTTGAGAGTAGTAAATATTGTTTTCTGTGGTCACTTCCCAGGAGGAACAGAAATTATGGGTGTATCAGTAGTCGTATTTGTCCTGAAGCATGAAGAACACAATGTTAAGTTTGGTATGAAATGTCCTCAGAGCAGTACGCCCTGGGAACTAAACTGCCACGGATCTATTAATGGTCACATACTCGCACTCCCCAAATGCTCCACCCTGAAATTTTGGCAGTTCACCAGTAGCTGTCCATCAGGTATGGTGTGCTAGTAAGGTTAGCTTAAGTTTTTTTTCTGTAGAGCTAATTGCCCATTTTCATGTAGCACATAAGCTAAATAAGTTAACGATAAAGTCATTTTAGAGTCCATCGCCATTAGAAACTGAAGGGCTGCGCCGAACAAAACTGGGGTTTGTCAAGTTTTTCTAGAAACCTTTTTAAAAGAAGAGGTAGCTAAAAAAAAAAAAAAAAAAAAAGCTAATGCTAAATTAGCAGCAAACCTTTCAGAGCTAATCTGCACCAGAAGTTTTGTCAGCTTGCAAAATGCTTGTCATAATGTCGTACTTGTAATCTCTTGTTAAATATTTTACCGTTTCTGACAAAATAAATTCACAGTAGTCTGCGGACAATGAAGTCTATTGTCTGTAGCAAGATGTAAAAAACAAAGGACAAAAGTGATCTGTACACTTCTTAAAAGAAAGTTTTCTATTTTGTCAAACAGCTCAGGCTTTTCTTATTGTCAAGATAAAGAATTTGAGTGTATTAACTGTTACAATAAGAGCAATTAGACATTTTAAGATCTTTTTAAACAATGGGGAAAGTGCCATTTTTGCTTTATTTTTTCCCTGCTTTGCTGAAAATATACTGAAACCTGAACCCAGCATAAAGTTTTTGTATATGTTACAACACCATATTGGTCATATTGGGGAAATTTACATAAAAATATAAATAAATATTTGTTAAATATTTGTTTTAGAGTACACATCCACTTTTAGAACTAAAGTTTAAAGTAAGGTTACACAATCTGAATTATGGCACTTTTGAATGTAATTAACTTTTATCTATTCTTTCCCATCGTTTATGTTGTTTTTCATGGTTTCTTCCTTTTGCTCTTTTTTAATCCCCTCATGCCAGATGGCTGCCCCTCTCTGAACCTGGCTCAGGGAAGAAGTTCCAGTTCAAAGGAACTTCTTCCTCCTCACTGTTGCCAAGTGCTTGCTCACAAAAGACCGTCTGAATGTTCTTGCTCTAAAATTGTGTTTGTAATATGAAGTAGTCTGTTGTAAACGACTGCTTTTGAAACATAAAAACTGTATAAAGTATCTGGGCACTACTGCTGCTTACATACTGTATTGAGGTCTTTGCTGGACAAATGTCATATGAAACTGGAAAACACCCGACTGAGAAGATGTGAACAAGCTTTGTGTGGGTGTCTGTCTGTCTGTATGGATCTGCAGTGCTCTGCCAATGCTACAGACATTTCAGAGCCCTTTGGCGTAATTCAGTGTGTCAGATACAAGAGGAAATAATGTGGTGAGCATCTCGTCGAATCGCTCCGGCTTAAACGGTCTCTCTCCAGAGTGTGTTTAGGAAATTAAAGGCCGGGGATTTTTTTCATAATTGTCTAGTTTATCATTTTATTACAGCTAGCTTTCCTCTGATGGGCTCCCTTTATGATTTATCAAATACAATTACTGCATGACTTATTTTAGGACCATTAATGTGTGCACGTGTGTGTGTGTGTGTGTGTGTGTGTGTGTGTGTGTGTGTGTGTCAGCTCTGGTGTATTTAAATAGCATTAAGTAATTGGAAAAACAGGTCGAGAAGCTGGAAAATCTAAATTGTCTTTGTGGATTTATACCCCCCATTCAAACACACACACACACACACACACACACACACACACACACACACACACACACACACACACACACACACACAAACACACACACACACACACACACACACTCTCCTTTTCCTTTTCTCTCTGTTGCTTCTGAGTAAATACCCAAAAAGCTTCTATTTTAAACGTAAAATAAGAGAAAATTGTGTTTTAACTGATAGAAGCTAATCTGAAATAGTTTCATTCTTGTGCTGTGACAATATTTCACAATATTTCTCAAGGAATGAGGAAAATTGGGATATAGAGAAACAGAGAAAGGAAAGAAACAGTCACAGAGAGAAAGAGGTTAATTCCATACCTTCGCCTTCCAGCTAATGAAGTGTAGGTGGCGTCCCGGTCACTTCAGCTAATTGAACAGTGGAGATTACAGCAGCCGTCGCTCCCCTCTGTGAAAAGAGGGCCGTGTTCATTAGTCGTTGCCATATAATATTCATTCTCTGTAGAAATATGTAGATAGTAATCTATGCAAAGAGCTGCTGGTATGATTATAAAGCTCTCAGCACGTTCTCTGGTAGCAATAACTCAAACAACCATGATTTAAAATACTGCATGTGTCTATGTTTAACTTTATTGCTTCGCACTGAATTTATGGGCCTTTATCAATTAGACGTATACTCAGAAGAATCTATTAATATTTATGTAGGGCAATGTATTAATTTTGACATTTAACAAACCAGTAAAAACAGTAAACCTAAAGTATATCAGTATCTGAGTGTTATTTGAATTATTTGAATGGCTTTAGAGAGCAATAACTCCTGCGCAGCTAGTAATAATGGGCACAGTTGATAGTCTTGGTAACACTGTGACAGACTTCACTGAGGCATGTCAGTGCAACTCTAGGCTGCCCTAAGTAAAACAAAGTCTATGGACGGAGAGTCATTGAACCCCCTAGCTGGAATATGTGTCAATTTAAAATCCTCAAGAAAGCAAGACAAGATGGCAAAGCTAGTCATGAAAGGCTCAGTTTAATTCAGCTTTATTTATATAGAGACAAATCACAGCAGCAGTCACCTCAAGGCGCTTTGTATAGTAGGGTCAAAAGCCTACAATAATAAAGAAGACCCCAATAATCAGGCAGGTAAGGTAGCAAGAAACTCAGGAGCAGCCCTGAGTTTGAGATAACAGGTAGCACTATGCGGCGTCCTGTTGTATTCAAATTGATGGTGTATAAACTGGAGTTGTGGCCATCAGAGAGTTGTCCCGATTTTAAAACAGGCAGTCTTTAGTCACCAAAAACCTGAAACCAGTTGTCAATGGACTTGTCTCACATTATAATCTTGGCCTTTTTTTAATGCACTTCTTCAAAAGCCTTTCCACCACATTTGTAATAATAAAATGTTTATTTGTCATTACCAGCATTCTTCTATTTTCAGTCATTCTGGAATAGAAATTACGGCCATTGTCATCCAACCTATTCTGTGCATGAGAAAATTGATGCTGCTAATTACAAGGTATGTCTTTGTACCCATGTACAAAGATTAAGGGAATGTGTGTACAAAGCAATGTTACATAATTAAAAGCTGCAGCAATGACACTCGTGTAACCGTGAGGTTGATTAATGCCTCTGGTTTGTTGTGTTATGTTCACGAATTTCACGCTCATGTGACAGGTTGTTAGGCTTTGATTTTGTAGTGCGGTCCTGTGATAAACGAGCAACATGCTATAAGCTTTTCTTACATGTACAGTGAGTTGTGTGACTAAAACGACCGTCTCGGTCATTTGTTTCTACTGTCTGAAAAGGCCCACGTGAGTAAGCCTTCCTAAAATGACATACAGTGCTGTTTCACTCCAAAGGACCCAGAGAGTCCACATCAGGAAGCAGGTGGGCTTGTGGTTTCACAAACACACCCGGCTCCAGTCTCGCGGCTTTCTACCATTTTTGAGTTTCACTTTTACTCCCTTGGTAAAAGCAAGGAGGTCCTGTAGGTCCAGCAGCTGGGGCCTTACTGTGTGGAGCTCGCATGTTCTCCCCATGTCTGCATGGTTTCTCTCTGAAAACTCTGGTTTCCTCCCAATGATATATATGGGGTGAGGTTAACTGGTGATTCTAAACTGGCTATAGGTGTGAATATGAGTGTGAATGGGCTCCCGGCTCTAGACATTAGCCTAATGACAGACTGGTGATCTGTCCAGGGTGTACCCTGCCTATCACCCTATGGCAGTGGGGATAGACTCCAGCACCCCCAAAACACCCTGATGAGGGCAAACAGAAGAAAATGAATGGACTTTGACTCCCCAGTAACTTCTATTGTCATTCACCATTTGGTTAGGTTTAGCTAGCAGCACTTCTTGGTTAATGTAAGGAAAAGACTTTTGGTTTGAAGTGAACATACAATAAAATAAATACATAAATAAATTTATAAACACAACAAATTTACCATTTACAGAAACCTCCATTTAAAAAACCGCTAACGTACTATCAGAAATTTGCAAGGACATTTTCCATGTTTTTATGCATATTTTTTGCAGTGTAGGATTTAATAACATCAAGTATAAATGACAGCATGAGCCTTTTTCTGAGGGGAAATCTCTATTAATAATGGTGGAAAGTGTAATGAAAATTGCTACTAAAGCAGAATTACTGTTACATAACTGAAATGTTACTCAACTAAAAACACACTACCATTAAATAGAAAAAATACTTTACATAAAAGCATAAAATAACCTTCAAAACATACTAGGGATGTTTAATGTCAGGTGTCCTGTGGGTGTAACAGTTTAGAAAATGGATGGATGATTGTTTAATAAATAAAGTTAACTGAAGTATATCGTTGAAGGGTTTGTGAATCAGTAATGGAGACAGTTGTGAATAAATGAATGAAAAAATAATAATCAAGAACGTCCAGTGAGAGCAGAGTTTATTATACTCACAGCCATTACTGTGAATTTATGACAAACACACCAATTACTCATCTTAACTAGTTTATGGAGTTATACAGACTGCAGGTGTGTCCATGTGTGTGCGGTGCATCCTCTGCGTGCGTGTATTGACAGACAGAGAGAAACAGGAGGCAGTGGGCACGACCTGCAGAGGTGGGAGTGAAAGTAGGCAGACAAAAGATTTTAGAGTTAAGCAGGAAAGTTTGGATGGTCTAACGTTATAGTTTTCTTCTAACTTTCTTCTGGGAACGACAGAAGCAGGAATGTGTTGCAAGTTAGTAAAAGGCGAGAAAGAAGCACTAAAAGACTAGCACGGCCCACCTCACAGTCACAGTGAGTAATAAAATTACTCAAATATATGTTAGCGTGCAGTCTTAAAGGAATTATATTTAGGATCTAATAACACACAACTTTTGAACTTTTTTTGTCTTGGTGTTTTTTTGTCTGATAGCTTTAAAACTCAAATTGTGGCCCCTGCTCAGCATTTAAAGCAGTAAAATTGATTTTCTAGTGTAAATCATACTTTTGTAAGTTGGGTAAATTACAACTTGGAAAAAAAGCACAAGTACTGGCCAGAAATGATTTAATTGGAGTGGGGAAAATATTGAGGCATGCGCACTCTTTCTCCCTGTGAACTGCACTGATCAGCCTTTCCCACCCGTGCGTCAATATTTGCTAACTCACTATCGCAGGATTCATGTTTTTTAAGTCACCTGATGCCGAAGTCACTGAACAGAACTCAGCAAAAACTCGTCATGTCTTTATCAGGACAAAAACAAAACTCCTCTCTGCTTCTGTCACTTTTCTAACCCCACTGAACCCCCTCCTCCCTGCCTCTTGTTGCCTATCCAGCACAGTGGGACCATGTCTCTCTCTCTCTCTTCTCCCCTCTCTCTCTCTCTACCTCTCTCGCCCCCTCCCTCGGGGCAGAAGTAGACCACGCCTTGAGGCCCTGCTCCCATTGTGTTTTCTCTGCTACTTCTGTTTGGGGCCTTTGTGTGCCGCTAATCAGCCGTGGGGCCATGCTCAGCCTCGAGTGTGTGTCTGCGAGTGTGCGTGTGTGTGTGTGTGTGTGTGTGTCCCTTGCCCTCATTACGTAGCCACACTGGGAGGCCAGCATGGGAAGTTTCTGCTGCCCTCCATCACCCCCTCCACCACCACCACCTCACCCCCCCCTCTAGCTGTCCATCACTCACTTCCTCCCCCTATCCTCATCTCACCAACCCTTGGACCGGCCACAATTTTAAAATAAAACTGCACCTGCTTCAGTGGCTACATCAGAAAGCGATGCAGCAGTGGAGCAGAAAAACAACAGCGCTTTGTTCTAAAGTCCTCACAGTCACAGATATTTGCTGCGATGATTAGCGTCATTATTTTCGGAGCTGGAATGAAGCGATTTTGCGACAGGAACGGATTCTCTGTGCAAATCACAAAGTCTTTTCAACTGAATTTAGCGACAACAAAAGCGGGACTCCTCCACCCTAACACAAGGCTGAAAAAGTAAAAGTTTAAAGTGAAACTTCCCACTGCTTTTCAGGTCTTTTTTTCCTTCTTTTTTCAAACACGAGCACTTACAATACAGTAGGCAGGATGTTGTATGCTTATTTTATCTGCTGACGAAGTTAAAAAATATCTAACGCAGATCTTGTAAGAGAATCTTTTTTTTTAAACCAGGCTATAGTTGTTATGCTTTAACAGTTTAACTATCATGACTTGTTTAATAGCTGGTGAACATTCTGTGAACAAATATTGCCGTAATGTCACTGTCATCTGGGGATACAGTCATCTATACTGTCAAACTCCTGGCTGTATGATTTCAGCGGGATTTATTAATTAAAGTATTGTAATAGTAAAGAAAAAAACCTGGGGGTTGGAATAGTGTGCAGACCAATAATTAGTCATTTTATTTGTGAATGATTTAAGGCGTCCTCTTCAGAGATTGAGCTTTTCTTCACAACATCAACAACAACACTTTCTTTTGTCTTTTTTTTTTTGTCTTTCTTTTCATAATTTATGTCTTTGTGTGTATCACTTGCCTCGAGACAAATTTTCTCTTTTGGACATTGAGTTAAGTTAAGAGGAAAATGTTGCCCTCGCTGACAAGTAGCCTACTGGGTTCAGTATCAGTGCAAAGTCCAAGAAAACAATCTCAGTTTACACAGCCCTGTTTGTTTGGCGGGTTGTCTTTACAGAGATTAATGAAAGTTCAGTGCAGTAACGCAAAGTAAAGAAAAACTGAAGAGTTATTTTTTTAGATTATCTTTCACTTTCAGTGTTACTTATACACATCAGTAAGCTGGACTGAGTGAACTGTCCGCTGCCCTTTAGTGCTCCTCCCCTGTCACCTGCTGGATGCCTCTCTACCCTCATGTTCCCCCCCCCCCCCCCCCCCACTGCTCCACCGCTTCACCTCCTTCCCATCTACTTTCTCCCTCCTTCAAGTCTTCACTGTTCATGAAATCTCACCTGTTCACATGGAGTGTGTCTCTCTGTCTTGATGCCCGATGAAGCTTAAGCCGCTGGACCTCTTTGCCTTGAGGACAAGCATAGCCTGCTCATTGCTCATGTATACACACACACACACACACACACACACACACACACACACACACACACACACAGTCTCTGTCTCTGTTCAGTCAAGAGCTACACGGCTGTCTTAAATTTCATTGTGGGACAGAGAATATCCTCCCTATATATGTCACTCTCTCTTCCTTTAGCTCATTTCTTGCTTCACCTGACTTATCACACACCCCTGGCCCGTCCTCAGTCCTCCTCTGCTGTCCGACAATTTAGCTCTAGGTCATCAGCATCGTCTACTTACTGACCTAAATTCATGTTACGCCACATAATTAGGCTGTGTGCTTGTTTCCGTTCCCACTTTCAAAGACAGGTCTAAAGAGCTTGAGAAGCGTCTTGAGAGGGGAGACTTCTGTCCTGTGTCCAATGGCACTCAACAAGTTCTCCAACTAAATGGAGCATAGGAGCATACTGGCAACAGGAAACAGGCAACAATAAACTGTTAGAATTTTTGTTAGGTTAGAGGAAAAACCCTTGTTTAAATCATCGTTAGATGTCCAAGATTTTGAGTGTTACTGTGTTTCCTTCCCACTGTTGCCAAGTGAACAAATTCCAGTTCCTGGGTATGGGGCCGTCTGATTTTTGAGGTTTTCGCTCTATTATTATATAGTCTGTAAATTTTCCATGAAATTTTGGTACATCACAACATCATTGAATCTGGACAAATAAAATGTACTTGACATGTATATGAAAGTATGTTTATACCAAACATACTTTCATTGTTGATTAATTATTGGAATTTAAAAAAAAATTTGATTTTCTATATTCCAGTTGCATTTAACTCAGAACTATTGGTTCATGTCTTTGAGGCTGATGAAACCCTCCATCCACCTTAACCTCCTCCGCAGTGGTTCTGAAACCACAGTAGACTTCCTTTGCAGCCGAAGAGCCTTTTGAGAGAAGCACTGAATACTCATCTAATTCAAGTGAAGCAAATGAAACATTTTTTGAGTATAGACACAAAAATACACGTCTTTGACATACCGCCTGGAGCTGAACCGCAGTATATTACTAGGTTCGGACACAACCCACATTTTGTGAACACAGATTAATATATAAATAAAGTAACATTTCCCACAAGAGTCCAAAAAAAAGTGCCTCAGTCGGGGGACAAAACTGACATTTTCACCTTGTGCCATAATTTTTTCAGAAAGCTAATCTCAGAGCTAAAGGTGCTTACTGTTACCTCACTGACATTGCACATGTTTCAACAGAGAATCAACAGCATGAAAGTCTTGTTCTCACCTAGAAAAATTTCGATTTGTTTCTTTGCTGGTTCAAAGCAGCAATCTCAGCTCAAGAGGACACACAGAGGAAATGTTGTGAGACCCCCAACACCACGGGTGGCTCTGCAGGAACAGCGGACCAACAACTTAGCTCTAAAGAGAAACACGGGCAATGTTTAGTACAGGAAAATAAGTGCTCTTCCATAAACACCGCAGAAGCCAAAACATTGAGATTAACAAAAATTGCAGAGCAGCAATAATTTACATTCCTCAAAACAAAAAACAAGTTCAGGCCAATCTTTTTTTTGTGGATTGCTTTAACATGACGATCTGTCATGTAAACCCAGGACAGAGTAAAGGGAAACCAGAATCATAAAATAACAACACGCCTCATAAACTACCGCTATAAAGGTTTAACTAAAGCCTTAAAATAGCAATTACATCAACTGAGTTTCGTTTACAGAAAAAAAATCAGTGAGTGTATTAATATGTGTGTGTGTGTGTGTGTGGGAAGGGGGGGGGGGGGGGTGAGAGAGTAAAGAGTAAGAGCAAGAAAAAGATGGTAATTAGTTGTGACTCAAGGTTTCCCTGACCATAATCCTCTGAACAATCTACACTCATACAGGTGTTCACTAAATCCAATTACCAACAGAAGAGGCAGTGGAGAGGAGAAGGCTAAATTATTTTAGCATTAAATAATACTGAAACGTTTTTGGGGGGTTGCCAAATAATAAAGTTGTATGTTGCACCTTCAAAATGCATTTTCCAGTCACTCGGGGAGACGGATATGCAAATGAAAATATTAGCAGAGCATCTACACTTCAGTCAGACTTTGAGTTTGTAGTTTACTTTTTCATAAATGACTTTGTGTTTATAGATTTCTGTCTTTTAAATAAGGTCAATAGCACTACCAACATGGAGCTTATACATAACAATAGCTGATAATATAGTGGACTCATATGACTGCCCCTATGTTTACAGAGCGCAACAAAGACGAGGCATTATATTTCAAAAGCTGCCTATTTATGTCAGGAGAGCTCATGCTCTTAAAAATGGTAATTGAGCTTTGGTACAGCACATGCATAATTACCTCTTTAAGACTGTCTCTGCTATTTCTTTTGTATTCCCGTGTATCGGTTTTAATATGTAAGTCCAGATATTGTGTACAGTAGATCCAGTATGTGTCACTGTGGTATTGTGCAGACCTCATCCTCTGATCCCCTGTATGGTTAAGCAGACCACAGAGCTCTGAGCAGGCTTTTGCAGCTTATTCAAATCAGAGCACTACTCCATCAAAGCTTCTGTTAGTTTAGCTTAATTGTAACTGAAATGAGATGAGATTAGAAACAAAGGCAGTCATTCTGTTACACAGTAAGCATGGGCAAGACTCTTCTAAACAGCACAAAGTAGTCAGCATAAAACTGTTAATGATTTTATGTCGAAAATTGCTTTCACCTGATTTGTACAATCAAATTCTAACCAAAATAAGACATGACCTGACTGAAAAAATAATAGAGTTATTTTTTAAATAAACATGCAAAGTATTAAACTTCTTCAACTGAACATCCCATAATAATAATAATAGTAACTATTATAATGAACATATACCTGACATGCTCATCCTAAACTATGGAGGTGTGCAGTGTGGAAAAAAGTTCATCAAATAAATGCACCAAAATAATGTAAATAATGCAAATGAATTCAATTTATTTCCTTTATATTAAACCAAATTACATCATTACACCTCATAGTGCATGTAAGGTGAAGAGGCCACGTTAATAGAGAGAAAACCCCAATATTTAAAATGACCGTCTATGAGCAAGCACTTGGTGACAGTGGCAAGGAAAAGCTCCCTTTTTATATGAATAAACTGCTGTGTGTGAAGACAGTGAAGAGTAATAATAATAAATGATTTAATGCAGAGTGGTGTATGAACATATAGAGAGTGCATAGAGGTGAGTGAAGAAGAAACAAAAAGTGCATCATGGGAAAGGAAAATAAAAACAGAATTCATTGTATGTCAGATTTATAAATTACCTGCATTATTTTACCAATATTCTAAATATGTTTGTTGATATATTTATTTACTGGCAATATAAGGTATACGGCATTGCTTGGTGGGCTTTTAACCCTGTTAAAGTACCATTCAATTTTTGGCATCTTTATTTCAGCACTGTCAGAATGTGAGAAAATCCCCAAATGAAATCGTAAACTCAAATAAAAACTTGGGAGTTCTGATCTTAATTACTTTTCTACTGCTTTGTAATATTGTTGTGACCAACTGCCTGTCTATGCTAGTGAGCTTGTTTGTGCTCTTCGCCCTCACCTGTAACTAGCGCTACAGGGAATGCTTGTCATGCTACTTGTGATCAACGTGTAGTCAGACAAGATGATTTTGGCTTCTTGTATTTTTTTTTCTCAAATAAATATCCAGAAAATAAACTGTATCTTGTTTAAATGCTAGCACATCACTGGTATACTTCAAGGACACTTACATAACACACAAGTGAAGAAGAGCTTTGCGAGTGAAGATGAAGGTGGTTTACTGAAGTGAGCAGAAAGGGGAAAGAAGAAGAAGATTCTTGCTCCACTCCCTCCAAACTTGTAATGGAGGTTTGATTAGCAAGCATGTAATGTACTTTGCCCTGAAGCTAAAGGCGGGGGGAGGTACAGGGGGGTGTTAGAGGAGGCAGTGAAAAAAAATGGAGGGAGCATTATGGCAGGAAGAAGGTGGAGCGCATACAAGCTGCCCTCTCAGCAGGTCTCCTCATCCAACCTCTTCCCGCCACCCTGTCCACCTCCTCCACTCCTTAAGACGAGGACACAAGTTTCCCCCCTACTTCAAAACCTTGTGTCTAATGCCACCTCCCCATCCACCGCCACCTTCACCCCCTCCCATGCTGTATAAGTGGTGGAGGTGGGTGGAGTAGGATGGGGTTGGAGGTCAGAAGCAGGAAGAGTTTTTTTCTTTTTTTAACAAGCTGCACGTGTGCATGCAGGAAGTTGTTTGTGCACAGACACAATGCAAGTTTATTTGAATCCAGCAGGGAACAGTGAGCAATGTTGTCACTCAGCTGGTTTTAAGGTCAAAGGTTAAAGAAAATGTTGAGGTAGCACCCACCAGTGTGTTGCCTTCACTGGCAAAAAGAAAAATGAAACTAAAAGTCAGGGGAAAAAAAGTGTTTCTTTACACGCAGCAACAGAAATATTCATATCTGTATGAACAACTCTTCGGGGAGTCAGGTTAAATTGAGTCTTTGTCAATTTAAACTAAAAGATTCACTTTATAAATGATGGTGTAGTTTTAATAGTAACAATTCAAGGCACTGATGCTTTTAAAGTGACCCAGAAATTGTTTATCTTACTATGAATGAGCTCCCAGCCTTCAATCGTCATTTTCTCCTTTAACATAACTGATTATCTGCTAAAGTCACTTCCTAAATGTCAGGAAAGTTCCACCCAATCATGGAAATTATGAAAATAAAACTTCTTTTTAAATTAAAAAAAAAAAAAAAGTTCTAACAATCCAATCCAAACAATACAGTCTGTCCCTTTCTCTCCATCCTTCTGTCCCATCCACCGCACCGGATCAGCGTTTCTCTCCACCCCTCCTCTGCCTCGCTGTGCTGTCAGCTCAGGGTGTGAGCAGAACAACGTTAATGTGTGGAGACACCTGACAAGCCTGCTGGCCTTTAGGGCTCAGCCTAATCACTCTAGACCCGAACCCATCGGGAATTAAACCTGCAAAACCAAACAGTCACTGTGGGAGCTGGCTGGGAGCTGGCTGGCATCTGCTGGGGCCACTCCATCGGCTGCTGAGGGGAAAGGAACGTTGCAAATGGCGCGAGAACTGTGCTGTTTTAATGGACTAAAATCCACGACCTGGGTAGATTTATTGCCAAACCTGTTGTGCCATTAAGTAGCCAGGACATCAAGTAAAAAACAACAACAAAAAAAACAACAACAACAAATAACAATAATAATACAAATGTTTCAAAGTTTTACTAAACTAAACGTATCTTGAGGAGAACTACCTCCTTCAATTCCTGTGAGTTATTCTATTCAGGGCTTTGATTTTTCATTGTAAATCCGACAGGATGGAGGTGTCAGAGTTGAATGCACGTACACACAGGAACACTTTCACGACCATTATATTAAAAAACGTCTAGAAAATTTAACACTGCACGACTACGGAGAGACCGACAAACGCTGATGTATGACAACATAAAGGAGGTTAAGACAGCGAGAGGCCAAGAGTCAGTCTGAAAATGTCACCGTAATGTGCTTGAAGTAACATTAAAGCTCTTCTCCACCATTCACGCTACAGTGCTGTGTTAACTTTAAAATTAATGGGGATTTTCCAGTGTTTAAAGTACAGTAGCTTGTTAACTCCAGTATCTGTTAAGCCACACTGGGCCCCTTCTCCACTCTCTCTCTCCAGATGCCCTCATTAATTTTAGATTGGCTCTAAATGAGTCTCCTTCATCGCAGCCAAGGGTTTGTAAATTGGATTCATTTATATTTAAATTGTGAAACAGGCGTGGTTAATGAGAGAGTCGTTATTTTGGGGGGTTATTTCAGATTGGGCCGATAGCCGGGGCAGCTCAGTGCTGTGCTGAACTAAAACCATCAGAGTAGAGGCACACGTGATGTTGGGCTTAACGTTTTCTCTAACACAAAAAAAATTAAACATGTTTAAATTAGATATATATTTTGAGGCACGTTGTTAATGAAAACGGTAGAATGTACAAGCACCTTGGCATCACCGTTTATTCTTTAACTTTAGAACATCACTTGGATCTAAGCTTCTAAAATGTTTTCTGTATGAAAATGTGAACAAAATTAGGGAGGAAAAACAACCGCCGTGTGTTTGTGTCCTTTGTTAACACCTAATTTAACACTCTTAAAACTAATGTGTCACTCTCAACGCATCTGTGTGGTTTTCAGCGCCGCATGTGCCAAAAACAAGCCGGTGAACGTGTTGACTTAACAGGTGCCTCTATCAACACATGACGCCCTGGCAAAGCAGCGGGACGCCTCTCAACCTAAACTGCTAAAACTAGAGTGTTGAAAGTGCCACATCTGGGGGGGGGAGAGAACACGAGGTGAGACGACAGAGATGTCCCCCCACCCCAAACCCATCCCTCTCATAAAACCCCCAAATCACACAGTGCTTTACAGCTGTACATCTCCTTGCAAGGCTTCTTACAGCTCTCGGCGTCCTATAGCAACCCCCAGCTTCTCCCTGCTAGGAATTTGACTGTTAGGAATCTAAGTGCCAGGCGTTTAAAACCTGAGGAATGCTATTGTTCTGGTCACAGCTGCACTAGCACTGGCCTGGCTACTGCTGCCACTGTGTGCGTGGGGAGGGAAGAGGGGGGGGGGGGGGGGTGATGGTGCAGGAGGAGGAAGAGGGCGGGAGAAGTCGAAGGTGTGAAAAAGGCAACTTTACGTGTTTTCAGTGCTCTGCGGTCTCATGACAAAGCAGCACATAGTTGACAGTAAGTTGACACATTCCTCCAGCCCGGCCTCCTCTCTGACTAACTGCCCTACTACTCTTCTAATCTTCTTACAGCATGAGATGCTTCACTGTATGTAGGTTATATCTGAAGCTTTAAAAAAATATATCAGATAAATGTGCACAACACACATGCTTGGAACTGATAAACACACAATGGTATGTATGCAGCGATGCAGTGGAAGATTAAAACTGCTAGTAGTATAGTTGGTGTTAGGTAAGCCCATACAGGAAATTTATAGTAGTTGAGGACAGGGCATTTTAAAGCTTCTTTTAAAAACAAAAGACATTTGTTGTCTTTTATACAGCTTGGCTCCAAGATGGGTTTCGCTCTCACAAAGCTAATTTCTCACTTTGTGACATGTTGATTCTTTATACCGCTGCTGTTTAATTTGGATGAAGGCAATAGTAGAGGTCTGGCAGCTTTGAGTAACAGGCATGTGTTTTTTCACTAGTAGAGCTGGTCAGTTTCTCTGCTTAAGCATATTTCTTTAAGGCTAGTCAAAATTAGCAAGCTAACGAAGCTAGTGCTACCATTAGCTAGCCTTTCCCTAGATCTACCCGCCCCCCAAACTGGCAGCCTTTGAAAGGTACTCCACAAATCATTAAGGGCCAGGTTTTAGTGTTAAAGACAAAGTACCGTTGGTACTGACAAAGAAACTGCAGTGACAAGACTGTGTGTAAGAGGAACTCAGAGATGTTTGCGACTGACCATGTTGCATATATATTTCTGGAAGTTCCTGGAAGTATTTCTGGAAGTAATTTACTAACACTGACATGCAGTTTACTGCTGACCACACCAATATTTAATGCTAGGAAAACAGCATGTCTTATTTTTTACGCTTGATATGAAAAAGAACAAACTGCGCCTGTGTTTAGAAAACAGTAAAACCGAGTAAAATCACTCGTAAAACTAACCACTCCCGTAAGTGCTATTTGGGACACTATTTTAATGCCATTTAATAAATCATTTAATAAACAAAACAAGAATGTGCTGTTGCTCTGGTACCAATACTAGTGTATATCCTCAAATTATTTTCAGTAGCTTTTAGCCACTCCTCGTGCAGATGGAGTTGCTCACTTTTTATAGAGATATCGGCGTACCACATCATAACGTTTGCTACTAAAATTATGTGCTGCCTGAAACAAGTAAAAGCTATTTGAGGGATGTTGGTTCATTTTCTTTTCACTTCAAATGAGCAGTTGGGTTCGGGGGTTGGGGGGGCTTTCTGCCCACTATATTGAATACAATTTTTATGTGACTGATTTTAGGTTGTTAATAAATAAAAATCAATGCCCGGCAATGTACTCTCAAGTGTGTTTGTGTGCAACTTTTACTATATAAATCTGTCAACAGCAGTGAGGATGCAAAGCTTCTCTCTCTCTCACACTCACTCTCTCCTTCTCTAGTAATTACCATCCAGCTGCTTGCAGGAACAATGCTTGGCTCTCTTCCAGACGGCTGACTTCATACACTCTGTGCCACGCTCAATTTGGAGCGCAGCGGAAGCTGGGCATGACTGGCACCCTCCAAGGCATTGCTGTCTTTTTCTATGGGACTCTGTGTGTGTTTGTGTGCATGAGTGCGTGTACGTGTTTGAGAGTGTGTATTTGGGTGTGTTCCCTAAACTTACCATTTGTCATTTTCCCATCCCTTTTCCCATTGTCCCGCTCTCTCACTCGCGTCTTCACTCTCTCGTTACATCACTAGAAGAAGAAGAAGAAGGGGTGAAAAAATGGAGTGTTGTTTTTAAGGGAAATCAGCATGTATTCTGCCTTGTTTCAGTATTCACTTGGAGATCTGTTTAGGAGCAGACCCAGAAGGAAGATTGCCACATACAGATGCTCAGATATATTTAATGGATGATCAGCAGAGTACAGAAACACGATAAAATCATTCATTCTGTGTGTTTAGCAGAGCAGATGTGGGTGAATTCATAGAAGGCAGATTTATGAAAACACTCTGGCTTGGTGAAAAGCTGCTGAGACTATAAGGTCAGAGTTCACAGTGAATCCATGTATACCCACAATAGTTCCCAGTGTTTCCTGATGCAAGGCTGTGTTACCAGGCAACGAGTAGTGTTCGGGGGCTAGTAACTTGCTGACTCCCCCCCTGTGCACTTCAATAAAGTTTAGATTCAGAAAGTTAAAGGTGACTTTGGTTAAAACGACTGCAAACTTTGCCTAAAACTAACGTCACAGCAGATCCACTCCCAGCTGTCTGAATATGAGGAACTCCCTCATTATGCGGGTCAGAGGAAACTATTGTTATCACTCCACTACAACACACACTCACAGACAGACAGCGTGAGGAGGAGGCGGGATGAGGGCACAACTCAGACAGAAATCGCTCAACACATATCTTTATATGGCTCCCTGCAGTCGCTCTATACAACTGTACACACGCACACACAAGCACACCCGTGCAAACAAAAAGCACGTACATAAACACGTACATAGTGCTCCCCTTTCAGACCCTGTCTTGGCTGAATAGGGGGCAGTACGAGCGGACTCTTCCTCGCAGCATAATGAAGAACTGTTTGGGTCCAGTACGCCGAGTTACGCCGATTTCACTGCCCAAAATAAGCCTCAAACATGCGCAAACACGAACACACACACACATACTACCAGGCCCAGTCTGGCTCTTACTGTTTGGGACAGAGGGGCATTTAAAGAGGCGAGATAAACAGCAACAGTTGCTAATTGTTGCGTAACAACTCGACAAGGACAGAGCAGCGCTAAAACAGAAAGTCTTACAGTTTCATTTTGATTTGGGATTCAAGGCTGTCTCTTGACACTGGGTTTGACCACGTTTTTAAGGCGATACATTTGCGAATATACATGGCGATTTTCTGCTTTTTTTTTCTCATGAAGAAGACAGAATCCTTTTTATCCAGACATCGATCATATGGAATTAAAATGGGATTGAGATGTTTAGTTTTACAACCATATTGAGCCACCACCTAAACAGGCAGAAAGATATCATTGAACATTTAAAATAACAATAATAATAATAAATCAAAACTATACAAGGCAGGATATGTGATGCACAGACAAAAAACTAATTAAATATTTTTCCAACTGCATAAAAATGTGCTGTGGATAAATGGTAATCTGTGTGTAATCCCCTCTTTAAGTGCTCTCACTAAGTGCTCTCATGCGCTCGTATGACTGGACAGGTAGAGCAATGGAAAATGAAAGAGGACAGGCTGGAAAACTGTAAGATTTACTTTGCTGCTAGCTAAACAAGATAGCTTTAGCTTGAATTTAAGCTGTCAATAATTTATAGCTGTTTGCAGCATCTCTTAGTCTTTCATCAGTCTCACATTTTGCTATCTAAACTTGTTATTGCATCATTATTAACACCTGCATCAGCACAGTGACAGAACATTAATGTAAATTACACCACAAAAACAGTAATGTCATTCCCCATTTGCAAGGCATATGACTGAGGCTGGTACAGCGTGGCACAGGACCAGGCCAAAGCAAACAGAGGTGTGTTTCTGATTTGACTGCTCGCTCAGTGCCGTTACAGAGTTAATACAGACGCTCACATAATGCAGTGTGGCTACCACCAATCAGCGGTGGTATTTTTGGAAAGTGAAGTAAAGAAATCTTGCACCCCTCGATATTCCTTCCCACTGTCGCCAAGTGCTTGCTCGTAGCGGGTCGTTTGATTGTTGGGGTTTGCTATATAGATATAACTGAATTGAATTTTATCACAAAGCTGGTGTAAGCTGTCATTTCCTAAAAAGTCATAGGGTAACTTCCTTAAAAGGGAGTTACAGGAGCATGCTATAAAAGAAGGTGTGCAGTTGGTTTTAGTTTAATCACGTTTGAATTGGTAAAAATTAGCTTAAAAAATCACGACCACCAGTTTTTGCAGTGTAGTTCTACAGTCATGGGCCCCGTCCCTGTGAGATTACTTCTACTAATATACACTGAGTGGACATGTAAGTTTGTCACGTATGCAGGTATGTATGCATCTATTGACCTGTGAGCACAAATGCATACGTGTTCATTTCTGGGTATCTGTGTGTGGATGCGCACATTAATGCACGTCCGTGTAAGTGTGTGTGTGTGTGTGTGTGTGTGTGTGTGTGTAATGGCAGTGGGCCCCCAGGGCTGGGCCCCCCACAGTTTCCAGCAGGATTGTGGGTAGCTGGGAGAGGGTTTGGATTCTGGCTTTGTCTGTCTCTGTGTGCTGACATCACTGTGCTGATGGCACCAAATCCCTGTTCTACTGCACGCAGCACTTTCTATACAAAACACAAATACAAACACACATTCTCACACATGCGGACACATGGTACAAGTAATGCCAACTTAGCCAAAAAAAAAAGAAAAAAATGCGCTTTCTCTTTTTGACACACATCCAGACATCCATGATGCGGCTATGCCATCATACCGTGAGCTTTTTAGCAGATATTTGACGCTGTCGTCGACCTGTAGATTTTTATAAAGCAATGACAGCTTGTTTTCAAACTAATGATCACCAAACTGACATTCAGTCACCAGTTAAAGATAAATTTCAATAATTCCTTAAAGTTTTCCACACTGACTTTTTCAGATTCATCCAAGACAACATTAAAACATGCACGCACAAGGATATTATGATATTCATGGTATTTACATGTTTTCCTACATACTGAGTATTTCACTGTTTCCTCTCAGCAGCTTGTGCCACACACGAGTCTATTTGCTTCTAAGCTCAACTATCTGACTGCGTCTTTACATAGCCTGGTTAAATATTAACTGAGAGCCTTTCTCTTCCCTCTAGTGCTGTCTTTGGTATGTATGCAGCTAGCAGGAGGGCGGGAGGCGTCGGGTAATGACGGTGACAACACTTCCCCCTCAGCCTAGAGGAAATTGGTAATTGGTTTTGTAAAAAGTACATCGCTAAATTGTTTATTGGTTGCTTTAATTTGTTCGATAGAGAGAAACGAGGCCAGCGTCAACGTGCCAGAAAAAAGTGTTTACCAGGGGAAAAAAGTTTCAAGGTGATAAATGATGATACCAAACAGGTTGCCTTGAGATTTCAACTGAGAGTCTGAAGCTGCAGCAGGATGAGTTCTTCTCAAATGGGAAGAAATGTTACATTTTAATGCATTCAAAGTGTTGATATGAACATATTTAAGAAAAAAAAAAGAGAACCGGAGCTATGTTTCCTAAAGATCCCATTGTGAATTTGTTTTCCATTTCATTCTTGGATAGGGATACAGTGTCTTGCTCAAGGGACACTTCAGGGTAGCAGCTGCCTGCTGACGCAGATTCACCCTACATCCTCTGTTTGAATAGCAGTCTCTAAAAACCACTCATCCTGCTTGATGCCCTCGTGTGGTTTTGTACTTTGCAGGTCATACAAGGGCTTAATATCTACACACAGAAATACCACGAGAAAAAAAGCATGAACATCAAGCACACACACACACGCACACACTGCTCCTAAGAACCCCAGAAAGCGATTGGGATGGACCCAGCACTCAGAGCCACTCAAAGCCAATCAAAGCTGATGATAGCACAGACGTTTATACTATCCATCAATCCACTGCCTCTCTCTCTCTCTCTCTCTCTCTCTCTCTCTCTCTCTCTCACACACACACACACACACACACACACACACACACACAAAAGCATTTTTGAAAACTGCCTTCTTCAAGTGATCTCCATCCACATATCACTGAGGAGGTAAAGGGTTATCATGGTAACGGAGAAAATGTGAGCACAATGATGCCAATGGTGCATTTGTACTACCGGAGAAGTGAAAGACTAACTCATAAAAGATTGATCAAACATTCATTTGGCAGGGTGAGCTTTCTGCGGAGATGCTGGCTTACAGGTGAAACACAATGTCCTGAAGTGTTTAGGTGAATTCTGAATATATCAGAGGAAGGCTCTGCGCTCTGTCCTCTGATGAACAGTGGGTGAAATGTATTTGTAAAAGGAACTCAAAGTGAGTAGATGGGTTGAAGCCTGGGTTGCCATTCTCTACATGTGACGCACGGGGAATCTGATTAGCACTGAAGTCATAGTTTTACTGAGTTTTACTGTGCTGCTGTTCATACGGCACTGTGGAAAAGAAAAAGTGAAGAGGACTCAAACTATCAAGGCAACACGATTCAGTTCCTTTTAGTGTTGTTGACTTTACTTTGATTTTAGACAACACTTCTGGGAACCTGAATGTCCTCGCTCACCTAATTACTCTCTTGAGGTTAATAATAAAATTCTTGCTCAGCGGCATGTTCCCTGAGCCTGGGTTTGTGTTTCCTTCAGGAAAACTGGTGATCTTTAATTTGCTGGGTAAATGTGATAAGCACTACACCGACACACTGCTACAAGACACTCTTCTTTTATAAATAAATGTTATTATGTCCCCATAAACATATGTAAGGAATACTGAATAAAAAATTGAATAGCACACAGCAGCATTTTTTAATCTGCGAAACAATACATGGTTCTGAACAGATAAACGTCTTCCTGCCTGGTGTTGATTACAGTAACTTATGTGTGTTATACGATATAGATGCAGTCTACAGATTGTAGTTCAGATCTTAGCTTTATGAAATATTTTCCAATAAAATTAAAAATCACTGCATTTCTGAAAACGACTAGCCTTTGACGTAAGCTCACAAGATTTTTTGTTGCTGCTGTCACATCTTTAATCTTTAAAGATAATCAAATGATAGCTGTCTTTTTCTTTGTTCTTTATGAGGATAAAACTTACATGCAGATGATTAATATACTGGCAAGGTTGTTTTGTTGAATGTCCATATATGTTTACTTTATTCCTTTAAAAGTTTTAAATCAACTTCTCTATCTATATCTATCTTTCTAGCTGTCCATTTCAACAGACTCACTTTATTGGACTCATTTAATCCTGCACTTTAGATTTCTCACTCACAAAGAAGCAGTTTACTCTGGGTTTATTTACCCTGGTGGAAAAACAGTCTTATTAATGAGCTAAATCTTATTAATTGCACTCATTTCAAAGAACCTTGAATGATGAATGGGCTGTTTTATTTCATTCAAAAAGTTTAATTTTTAGTTGTCCCTTTCCAAAAATTGTTTAGTCTCATGATTCAAGGTTTTCTACACGAGGGTTAAAAAAGTCTACTTCATTTTTTTTTATTTTGTAAATTCTGATAAACAAAATCATATTTTTTTATGATTTTGGGGAAAAAAAGAATCTACTTTACACCAAAAAAAACATGTCATAATTTTAAAGCTGACAGTTTTTGAAGACTTTACAGGTTTAGGAGTTTAAAATGTCCCAAATTTGAATACGATCAAATAATAGTTGGGAAAAATTTGCTCAAGGCACACTTTTCCTTCATAGATATTGGTTAGTAATTTTTCTATCTGTTTTCTTTTACAAAAGAAAATACAGATATAGAGAATTCACTTCCAGGTTAACCTGTTTTTCTTCAAAATATTTCAGAAATGCTGTATTAATCACATCAGAACGATTAAAGGGTAACTTTTTTGTTTCAGTCAAAAAAGGATGGATGGATGTGAGACACAGATAATCTAACAAACAGCAGACACTCACGCAGTGCGCACATCTGCCTTCATCTGCCTTAAACCAAATTTCGCAACATGTGAAAACCTTCTAATAAACTTTTAATGACCACTCCGCGCACACAGCCCGTCCTTTGAGTGCTGCTTCTCTTTCTCTCACCCACGCACACACACAGAAGGTCCTGTCAGGGCTAACTAAGCGCAGTGGCGGGCAGGGCAGCATTTGGATTGGCTGGACAGGGGTTACCGGGGGTTACGGTGGATTTGGTGGACCACCTGCTGAGCCTCAGCCGCCAACTGACTAAAAACATTTACATCAGAAACCACCCAGGATAGGGAAAGAGAAAGAGAGGGGAAAGAAAAAAAAAGAAAGTAAAACTAAGAGACGGAGGAAGTTGAGACAAGAAGCACTATTCATGGAAACTTTACTCGTCATCTGCTCAGTTAACCTGACTCATCTCTTGTTTTTACAGATGACTGTTGTGCCACAAGAGAATAAATCAGTTTATCGCGTACAGCGCAGGTTCCAGTAGCGGTTGTTTAACTAATACCGATTCAGCTTTACAACCTGTTCACTCACTTTTGTTTTACAATAGTTTATGATGAGGAGTCCAAACCTGCAGCGGCAGTGTGGAAGCAGTCGAGGGCTTCTGCGCCTGCTCGGAGTGCAAGCATTTGTCGGAGACTGATGGGCTGAAACTCTTGCCCAATAGCCAGATTGTTTAAGGTGTGAGTGGACACACTGCCAGAGCTGTTAGTGTGCACGGGGAGACTTTGGCTTACAGTCAACGGGACAACAAAGTTTCATTGACAAGGCTTTGGTGACCGTTGAGCCTCGCTGGGCCAGAATTAATGGTTTTGTTTTTTGGGGGTGGTGTCTGTATGCTGCTAGTACTGTACCAGCTCCTCTGATACGTGGACGGGGAAGACTTGAGCTTTAACAGCTTTAGATGCACTTTTATTTTTCCTGTCAGTACAATGGTGGTACTTTTCAACAAGTTAGGACATCAAAATCCGCTGTCAGGTAAAATTTCCTTCAGAAAAAAGAGAAGGATAAGAGATGAAAGCAGACACTTTCTTTATGTTTACTCCCCTCGATTTCTTCCACTTTTCAGACGTAAAAGCTTTGAAACATCCATTAGCATAAATCAGCATTGAGGTGTGGGTTTGCTGATCATCATACTAAAGGACTGAAAGTGATTGAAGTCAGTGAGCTGCAGAAAATCCCAGCACAACAATGTCCGATATCACTCATAATCAGCTTAATTTTGATCCGAGAAATCTCTAAAAGTTCTGACACCACAACTGTTTTAGTAGCAGAGCTTTGCAGTGGCCCTTGCCCCTCCAAATACATCAATTCCCCCTCCGGATCCCCTCATGTATAAGGGCCCAGGCCCATACGGGGGTCCCCTCAACACCCCTACTCTGTCTTTGGCTCTGTGTGTGTCGGTGTGTGTGTGGTTGGGGAGGGGGGTTAGTCTGACCCGCAAACTGACCTCCTCAAACTTCAAACTGAATACTTCTGGCAGTTACCACGACGACAGAGCTCTCCAAGCCTTATCCTACTTACCGAGACGAGACGAGGAGCGAGGAAGAGGTGGGAGGAAGGAGAGCAGGAGCGAGGGAGGTAAAGAAGGAGAAGAGCGACAGAGAAAGAGAGAGAGAGAGCGGTGTGGACAGAGAGAAAGATACTGGTGGGGGGGTGGGGGGGCAAAGAGGGAGGCAGGGAGGACAGCCAGGCAGAAAGCGAGAGTTGCTGCTGTTGCATCTCTGTGTTTTTCATGAGTAGACAGTTTACTGGGAGATTATTCACAGTCTGGTATTTAGCCTTATTAGGCCACTGCTCCCAATGCAGACTTCCCTCCCATCATCCACTGCCACATTGGAGATTTTTTTATATATTTATTTGCTTGTTTCACATTTCCTTCACCTTTGTGTACATTCAACTTTTAGTAAATGCACAGTTTGCACTTTTTTCCCCTCTTTAAACGGAAGAAATAATTCAGGGTGGGTTGTGCGGGGATCTGGAAGGAAAAGTCCTGTTGGTTTTCATTGGATAGCGTTAGGCAGTTGGAGCACTCCCAGAGCTTGGGGAGAAAAAAAAGCGACTGATTGAATTGTCAGAACAAAAGATGAGCAGGTTTGTCAAAGGCACACATTTGTGTAAACAAAACCTGGAAGAGTAACTTTCAGGAAGCATTGTGCTGAGATAAATCCAATCACAGAGCCTACAGCAAAAGGTTGAAATCAGTCCAGCTGCAGATTTTGGATCACGGTTGTTAAATGATTGCTTAATTAGAGGCAGTAACCTTTGTAATCAAGGTTTAAACACTTAATACAGTTGGGGAGAGGTTTTGGTTTAAAAAAATGTATCATGACAATAAGTGGGCAGGTTTCTCTCTACCGGTCGACACTTTGACACTTTCCTAGTCCAGTCCACAGTTACAGAGTTGTTCGAGCATCTATCCCAGCTAACGGGGGAAAGCGACCAATAACTACCGGGGAAAAAACAAAAGCTCTTTCTTACTCTTCTCTGACCCCATGTAAAGCAAGGCTTGTGACTAATTTCAGTGCAGATAATGCACTTAATTTATAGCCACTACATCGTGTAATCAACATTTCTTTTAATTTACTACCCATCCACGCAACAACCATGACCTCCTTCATCTGAGGACTGTGACTGTAAATGGACTGGCACTTACATGCTGCCTTTCTACTCAGTTGAGTGCTCAAGGCGCTTTCTTCTGCAGGTCTCAGTCACTCGTGCAATCACCCAATCGCGCACACATTCACACAGTTGCATCAGGAACAACTCAGCTTTCCCGAAGACACTTTGGCACACGGGCTGAAGGAGATTATGAGGAGTCAGGCATCGATCCACCGACCTTGCCATTCGTAGACAACCTGCTCTCCCACCTGAGCCACACTGTTTGTTTTTTTAAAGGAAAGCATCTATGCCAGTTTTTGTTGATGATCCAAAAGTTAGAAATAAGCAAGTTAATTAAAAATAATAATGATAATAATAATGCAGTATGTTAAATTTGCCACAGCTCTAATTTGTGCCCCTGAATGGCTTCTTCTCCATAGCAACCACATCCAAGGCTAATAGATATTGTAGTATTTCAAGCAATCAGGCATACCAAAGTAAATGGAAGAAAGTTGTAATAGTAGCCTTTATATGAATCCATAATACTTTTAACTATTCGAGAGTTTTCCACGCTTCTTTGTTTGAGAGCACTGAAGACTGGACTGGTGAAAACGATGTATGGATTCGCACCTCCTTCTGCTTTTTTACTGTTATTGGATAATTTGCCGTTACTTTGCAATTTCTAATACGCGCATTGATCGGCACGTTTGAACTTTTTCAGGCTACGCTTCTTCACACGCTGTAACCATCTTAGTAGGCAACAATTTATTGCTAATGGCTTCCTTAAAGTCACCTCCCTCCTACTGTTTAAATATCTTATAAGCTCATTAAGAAGCACAGCCAGAGGGTTCCTGCCCATCGAGTCTCAAACAAAAGTCAACTGGACTGTGTCTGATTTAGACAGTAATAGTGAAAGAATGACAGACGGAAGTAAAGCAATGAGGCCTGTCATGATTTTATGTGTGTGCAACTGTAAATGTTTGACGGCATGCGTATGCCTTGAGAAAAGCAATTCAAGAGAGATCAAAATCAATAGTCTGGGTGTTTGTGTCCCCGGGCTTGCTGTCACTCACGCACCCTAATATTAAGGCGATTGATCCATCTTTGCCTTAATCTGTGCTCAACAGCTTCACCTGGCTCATTCCCAGGGCGACACAGTCTACAAAGAGACTCAAAACTCCCAGTAATGGGACAGCCGGCCCTGCTTCTCCATCCCGCTGTCTGGTTTCTTCTCTCTTGTCCTGTCCTCACTTTTTATAGCCATTCATGTCTCTTCTTGTATTCCCCTGATTTATTTTGCATCTTTTTATCCTATCACATTAAATATAGCTGCTACATATTGCCCAGGCTGACCTGTCTTGTCCTTCCTTGTCCTGCCAAGTCCATCCCAGTCTTGTCCCATCCTTTCTTTTGCTGTCTTAAATTCCAGCTATCCTCCTCCCTTCCTGTCATGCCTCTCATGCATACAGTGATTGTGGAATCCTAAAAGTCCTTTTGGTAGGAAACTGAAATTTTGACTGTGAAACAAACACAAACAGTTACTAAACCTCCTTTAAATCACCTTTTTATCACTACATTGCAATGCCACCGTGTCATCATGACTTAATCTGCGCTTGTTTAGAAGTCACTGTAGTGATGATCTCAACATCGAAAATGAACAGCATAATCTTTTAAGTGTGTCCTGAGGGACACAGTGGGGTAGAGGATGATGTTCGCATTAAAGCGGCGGCTGTGAACATAAACCGCAGGCTGTCTGGACTAACAGTCCGAAACGCTCCCTCGGGGCGGCGCTGTACGTTTGAGCTCCGTCAGTCTGTAAATCGGTAAATGATCCCGGCTGTCATTTAATCAATATGAACAGGGAGCAGCTGTCGCACATCATCGACTCCCCTGGGGGCCGTTGTTGAGACGCAGCACTAAAAGAGAACGCGTGTGAATGCAGTGTGTGTGTGTGTGTCGGATCCATTTTTCACAGGTATTTATTGTGACAAGCAGTGTAGCTGCAGAGCATCCTCTGGCTTCTCAGGGTTGTATGGTCAGTGCAAAGAGGGTACTGGCTGTTGATGAATTTTGCCCTGAAGGAACAAATTTAGTGATTTGTTGATGGAAATCGACTGCCAGCCCTTTTGAAAATTAATTGTTAGTTCATCTTCTCATGTTTTATTTTATTTCCCTATAAAGACAATATCTGGAGTCATTACTGGATTCAAAATATTGTAACTGTCTTGTGGTTTCAGTGTTGCCGTTCATTTTTTTAATCTGTTTTTTTACTTCACATTTTAAAGACTGAACAAGTTTACAGTGTAACCATGAGGTCTCTTTGACTTGTAGTGATTTTTTTGTGCCACGAGTTTAACAGAAACATGATTTCAACCACTTTCTCCTTGCAGGGACTCTGAGAGACGACAAAGCCGGTAACAGGAAAGATTTCTGGATGATTTATTTATTTATTTTTTGGTGGGGGGGGGTCCCCCTCTTTCTCTCTCCTTTCCTTTCGCCGCCTCTCCTTTTCTTTTTCCTCCTTTCCTTTTCTCTCCTCTTGCCTCCTCTCCTCTTCTAACGTGAGACAGTGAAATCTCATCCAGCCACTCTGCCTGCCCTTACAGCCAGCAGGGAGGGACATGTCATTTCATTTGTGTGCATGTGTGTGTGCGTGTGTGTCCCTTTACTGTGCAACACACAATGACGAGAGCACAGGGAGGAGGCAGGTTGTGTGTGTGTGTGTGTGTGTGTGTTGGGGGGGGGGGGGGGTGACAGGGCTCTGATCTCTCAGATAGGGAGATAGCCACCTGATTCAAATGGCTCGCTTGTTCCCGGCAGTCACTTGATCGGCGTGTGAACTGACTCCTCGCTTATTTACAATCAAATGCTGCAGCACTGACCTGCCCAACCCAACCTATTGCAGACATCTCTCTCTCCCTCTCTCTCTCTCTCTCTTTCTCTCTCTCACTTTCTGCCCTATATTTGCCATGTCCCTCTCCCTCCCTCCCTCACGCACGCACGCACACCCACCCACACACATACAGGTGTACTCATAAACCTGTGATGGAAACTTCCAGCAATGAGCTGCACTGTAATGATCATGCAATCTTTTGAAATATGAGCTCGAGTAAAGGGGGTGGGTTGCAATTATTTTTTCATATTAATACATTTATCACATTTGTAAGATCACATATTAGTGATTAAGCCACTCAATCAAATAGTTAATGCTTCAGTGTACAAGAAGATTTTTTGTTTTGATGTATTTTTTTTCTGGAAAATATACGCCGGCACTATCAGTGAAGCAAATCATAATAAATGAACAACTGTAGTAAAAAAAATGTCAGTATTGTAGCCTAACAGCGCACAATGAACACTTTAAAGCTCAAATATATCTGGGTGCAGAGTTACATTAAGGGACACACTTTCTTCAGCTACAGAACTATGGTTCCCTAGAGAGAAATGCTTTTCCCGATTGGATAAAAAGAAGATGAAGAGCATATAGTATGTTACACTAAAGCCTGGTTTCTAAGTCTGTATCTTTATGGATGAAATGAGAAACTAGGATGAATTGAGGTAAATATAATCAAAGACAAGGTGACATCTTTTTTCTTAACAACAGATTTTCAGAAATAATTAACGTTTTCATATCATCATTTATGAGTAGAGCTGATTTCTATATTTTTATAATCATTACAGTAATCTTAGTTTCTTCCTGTTTCGTGTGTGTGCTGTGCTACAAGAAGCAGCAAGACTCTAATCTAATCCAGTCCAATCTGAGCTAATCTGCACCCACTTGTGAGATAAAACAGAAGATTTTGCTGCATATCCACTACAGATCTGCAGACGGGATTTCAGACCTCGCTGAGTGACTTTTAAAGGTAGAAGAATGAAAACAGCGAATTAAAACACCATCTGAAACATTTAACGTGTAGAAAATAATAACCCTGCCCACCATTACAACCCCCAGTCTCAAATTCTTGTGAGTCTGGGAGAAACAACTTCAGTCTACTGCATCTGCTTGCCCATCCGTCCATCCGTCCGTCTGTCTGTAACTGTCCTGTCTGATTATCTCTCCCAGTTGGCCCCGAGGGGACACCCACACTGAAAGAGGCCACTCTTCCATTCAACAACAGCTTCTGTCAGAGACACGAAGAGAGGGAGACCTCAGAGTCACCAGCTCCAGAATAGCCTGATAGTGACTGATGCAATCAATCGAAATCTACACTACAGTCCGCACCATCGTCCAGCGAGCCAGATTTTACGCATAATAAAAGGAAATTGCTCTCGCTCGGAGCTGAGTAAATGCAGAAATTTTAAAGAGGGAAGGCTCCATGCCACGCCGTGTTCGCCTTCCTTTAAGACTCTATGTTTTCAATTCTTGAAAAAAAGGGGGAGAAAACACTAGTAGGATTTTGTTTTGGGCCAAATAAAGAGTCATAAATTCCCTGAACTCTGAACTGTCTGACAAATTTCAGTCAGTTTAAACCAGCACATTTGTAGCTTCTCTAGTTCCTTGCTTCAATGCAAAATGTTTAAACTCGCTAAGGATGCAGAATACAATGTAAGTAAACAAAGAGAAGGTCAGATAAATAATTCAATACTGGAAGAGTTATGGCATTTCTACGTGACAGAAAGTGATCTGCGTGTCGACACGAGTTATCAAAACAGTATCGCCGCAAATCAAAATGTGCCTGCTGCTGCTGAGGCCCAAACCATAAAACCATTTGGCAAATGACACATGGAGGATGTTTTCAGCCTTTATCTGATAGTTAGAGACCAGAGAAAATAAGGGGAAAGTGAGGGAAGACAGAAGCGGGCCCTATGTGTATGTATACACTGCGCTTGTAGCAGAGGAAAGTGTCGTGCTGATATCTCAGCAGGCTTTCAGGAACTGCACCATCTCTGTGACATGTTGTAATACAAGTCTAACCTTATAAACCCCACATGAACACATTTTCTTCCAAGTGTTCCTTAAAAACGAAACCCAGTGTTGACTGATGACATGTGCCACAATCTCCACAACAATGACAGCAGAATCCCTCTGAAATTACACTGGTTTAATTAAATATTAGTAGCACTGGGTGGTAAAAGTTGTATACTTTGTTTAAAGTGTATAACAATGTTGTTAAAACTGTAGATACACTACTAAAAGGTGGCCCAGTTTAGAAACATCCATTCAAACACTATAAACAGACATGATCAAGCCTGTTTCACTTGTTTGGGTTTGGAAAAAGTGATCAGAGTTATCGTGGTTTTTCTGTCTGTACTGTTTGGATATTGTCCAGGTTTGATGTATGATTGTTCTTGGGTTTGAAAAGACTGAAGCCTGCTTTAACATTTATCATTTACGAACTTTGTATAATCCATAAATAAGCAAAAAAGAAATAGGTAAAAATCTCAGTTTGAGAAAAACAAAAAGGCTAGAGTTTTTTCTTTTTTTAAGAGTGTGCGTCTTTGCTTTTATTTTGAAAAGCAATCAGATGAGCTAACTGCGTTGGACCAGTCTGCAAAATATCAGACTGTTTTAAATATATTTTATCTGTTCTAGAACGGTCTTCATAATGGGTGTATGCTCTTTAGTATCATTTGGCCGGACTTTCTGCTGTACTAAAACACTAAAACCACACCTTTTCACCCATTTAGCCCCACTTTTTTTCTCAGCATGCATTTCTAGATGTGTCATATTCTAAAATAGGACAGCACCCGCCGCCCCCTCCCGATTTAATGTGCGAGTGTAGTTGTTGGTCAACAGTTGGGTCGGGGGGCCAGGCAGAGGGAGGGGGGCCCGGGAACAATGGACTGTGCTGTTGTGCTGGACTCGGTGGAGAGAGAGGGAGAGAGTCGGGCTGATGACAGAGTGAAAGAGGTTAGTGTCTATGCTGGGAAATGAGACCAGAGGAGGGAGGGTGGTGGTGGTGGGGGTTCCTGTGTCTGTTGGCTTGTTAATGATGATTCAGTCCCATCAGCTCAACAGCCTTCTCTATCAAAGAGTCTCCGAATGCCTGCAAACCACCTCCAGCTATGGTGCCCCGACAGAAACAGGCTCCTGACAGTAAACCTGTCAGCTACACTCATTCTAACATGAAACAATATGTCGCTGTCACACTCATCTTTGGCTTCATGCGCGGAAATCTGGTGCAAAAATTCAAATCAATCAAAATTTGTCTGCCACGTGTTTCCTGTGCAATCGGTATTTTATTGTTTGACTTTTAACAGTTTGGAAAATAAAGAGTGCCGGGAAAAAAAGAAAAAAGAAATAAATGCTTAAAAAACATCGGTTTTCTCCATGTGGAACATGAATAAAGGGCTTGAGAGCTTCGGTGATGCTCTCGGCTGTGTAGACTAACGAACACTAAATGTATCCAAAGACTGACTCTGGGAGCAAAGAAATCGAGACCTCGGTTTCAAATTCGCCCTAATTCGAAAAGTGACGCTGTCGAAAATCAAAAGTACGACACCTCAGCCAAGTGGATCGAAACTTTCACCGGTGGGGGGTGGTGGCGGTCGATGGGTGGGTGTGGTGGGTTATAATGAAAGAAAAAGCCAGTCACTGCAGCACAGATCGGCCCTTTCTGTGTCTCAGCAGAACACCCCACCCGTCCACTTTCCCTCTCCTTTTCCCCTCCCCCTCCCCCCCCCCCCCCCCCCCCCGGGTCTCCTTGAGTTGCCTGAGCCGGCCTTGGGGTGGCAGTCAGCCTAGAAACCCGCTCATGTTGTTCCAGACAAACGACATGCTGTGGGAGTCGGGAAATTGTCGCTCTGTTTTATAAAGTCTACAGAAGAAAAATGCATATTATTATTATTATTATTATTATTATTATTATTATTATTATTATTATTATTATTATTATTTATTTATTTATTTTATTTTATTTTTTTAATTGAGATTATTGACTGAGTTTATACCTTTCTGCCTTTGAATCACTTCCGATGTCCACTCTTTATTTATAATCGGACATCGGGTGGACTTTCCCGACAAACTAGTATATGTAGAGGATGCTTTAGTGCACGCTCACCGCCCTCACCGGTCTCCTAATTTCCGGACAAGAAAGGACCGATTTTCACTTGTAACTGCAGGAACGGACCTCACACCGGTCACCTGTTGCTCTAAAGAGACGAAAAAGCATAAATATGCGCGACACTGGTTTGATTAAGACACCTTTGCGCACCGCCAGCGTCACTAGCAGTGCGTAATCTCTGGCTTTCCTCTAATCGCTTTGATTTTTTTTCCTTTCTTTTCTTTTTTTTTTTAGCGATCATATAGCTCTTGAGTGAAACTCCTGAATTGGAGCTGCATTGTCCTCTCCCCAACAGCAGCCAGCAGGCTCAGCAGCCAGCACAGCCAGCCAAGCGTTTGACGTTATTAAATAATAAAGAGATGCTGATCTGGTAGCATTGTTGTGAAGGGAAAAGGCCAATTAGCATGCCGTTATACTGTCATTATGGCTGTATTAACTCGAATTAGTTATAAGACAATGTGCTTTTTGATACTTGCATTTTGTATGTGTGTGTGTGTTTTTTTATTTCTAGATTTTTTAATGAGTGTATGACAGAAATGAAGACTGAAAGTACAGCTACATTAAACCGGCATGCAAGGAAACAAAGATTAAAATAATTAAAGTTATCCTTAATTATTAAATTCGATTCGATATATATATATAAATATATGGAGTTTAGAATTCATTCCAAATATATTGTAAGTGGCCCGTGAACAGTAAAGATTTCTTTCCTCTAATGAGCCCTCTAATTTATCGACTCTACTCGTTTTTGTGGCAAAGCTCGGGTCCGTTTTAGCGCATGGCAAGAGAGGTTTCCTACCAGGCTACAGCAACCTGCGCCAGGCCTTACGTTGTTTTAGCCAGAGGGGAAAAAAATATTCACATCCCTCTGTATCCATCCCTCTCCCAGCCTTCTTTATCCTGGCTTCAGTTTTTATACAAGAAGCAAAATGAGGCGTATATGATCAGTTCCATGATCAGCTTTAATCAAGAAAATTTAATCGATCTGCAGCCCTTACATTATGTTCCACTGAGGTTCAGGAAGCCCGGGAGGCCTTTAAGCGAGGCCTGCAGCGCTAATTTCTAAAAGGCCTTAAAAAAGTAACAAAGTAAGTAGAGTGCAGGAGTAGGCTACATCACGTTTATGCAACCGCGTGGGTGTGAAACACGAGTTTTACAAGTGTCATTCGGGAACACGGAATGCAGATTTCGTAATGACATGCAGTTAGTGATGGATATTTAAAAAAGAGTTTAGGCACAATGGAAAGTAAAGCAAAAAAAACCCCCAAAACAACAACAACAATCAAGCAACTTTAATGTTACTGCAAACGGGAGTGAATTCCAAAGTTTTGTACGTGCGCGTTCACGGCCGATGGAGGACACGAAAAGAACAAAACGCGGACACCTGAGGCACCGCACGGTGAAACAGAGACACTGGTGTTTTGGTTGTGGGGATTTTTTCTTTGCTTTTTACTAAAGAGTCGTGATCCCCCTTCAAACTGTGCATGTCCTTAATGATGGCGCTCTATAAAGCTGTCAGCATCAATGAGCGGAGATGATAAACGGGAGCTGGAGCTACGAGTGACGGGGTGGGGGAGGAGGGGGAGAAGTGGTGGGAGAGGGAGTGAGGGGTGGTGGGTGGGGGCTGTCGCAGAGGCCTCGAGCCTCTGAGAATGCAGGCCGAGAGCAGCGCGAGGCTGATGGCATGCTGGTCTGTGTCAGTGTGTGGTCCTATTCACTGCAGTAGCGGGAGAGAGAGGGAGAGAGAGAGAGAGAGAGAACCCCTGCACCTGCGCTAGATCAGCAGGCTACTGGCTGCCATTCAGTCCCTCTGCGCTCCACACACACACACACACACACGGGCAGCTGAAACACACGACAGCTCTCTGCTCTGACAGTTTTGCTATTCAACTCTTCTCTGCGCTGTGATGCAGGCAGAGATGTCAGGCAGCCTTAAAAAACAAAAAGACTTGAGGGATGCAGAATAACGACGCGACACGAGAGGACGGATCTAAACAGGGCGTTTGGGATTATTTATAGAAGCGGTCCAATTTTTTTCACGTACCCCGCACCCGGCCCGAGAACAAGGGGATGGCTGGGTTCCCCCTTATTTAGGGAACCGTGATCGTGCTCTGACCGACATTTAAACATGGCGTCAGTTACACAGACAGAATGATAAAAACACACACAGATCCATGGCTGTTTGTTTTGTCTCATCACGGCTCGTTTATTACTAAACATGTTTCCCATTTAGTCTTGTGTCTGCCTTTTGTTAAAATAATAAAAATAACAATAAAAATAATAATAATTGTTATTAGCTATATAATAATAATAACGGCTTGGTTTCAAAGCCAGCGCGTGTACACTTGGTAGAGTTTTTATGTTGTAAAAAACCTGCAAGAAAAAAAAAATCATACAGCGATTTTATGAAAACGGAGATAGACGCTTCATGTGCGGGTGACGTCAGCGCCCCCCCCCCCCCCCCCCTTATTATTTGCGTGGTGGGTGAAAAGGGAAAGTGGCTCTCGTGGGATTACAGGCCACTAAGCTCGTTGTGTTTGCGTGTGTGTGCACGCGCGTTTGGTAGGTGGGTCATTTGACCTAATTAAATAATAAATAATAATATAATCTGAACAACAAACACGGGATTTGGATTTTGTCCAGGATAAATGACAGGTCTGACTCGATCCACCGTTTCTTCATTTATTTACATTGAAATTCCAGCAGGCCTCGCTGAGCCAGTTTAATCTGAGCTCACTTCACAGCGTTTACACAAAATGCTCGGCTCCACTTTGATGTCCTGTTAGAAGCTGCGCTGCTTTTTATTTTTTACAGTCATTAATTTATATATTTTTAATTGCATTTAATAGAAACACCTTTGTAACGGAACACGCACGTCAATATGGGCACAGACGCACACCAGGTTATCACAGATAACATCTGAGAGCTTATTGCTTTTCTTTTCTTTCTTTTTTTTTTTAACCCGAGGCGTAAAAAAAACAGGAGGCGCGCGCTTACCACCTGTTGCAGGCCAAATATCCTCGAGCTGGGGCAGCCAGACTCTGCACGCGAGGAACAGAAGGATGGGTGGGTGGATGGATGGATGGATGGATGGATGGATGGATGGATGGATGAACGGTCGGATGGGGGAGTAATGGGTGAACGAAAGGATGAAGGGGAACACCTCAACCGGGCCTCCCAGCTTCAACCTACACGGGCCAAACAAAACACACCTGACTGCGTAAAGTGCAGCAAACATACATCTGAACACTGAGACGCGTTCAAAGCGTCCCCGTGGACTAATAACACCACATGTGGGGTGTAACGTTTTAGGCAGGCCACTTAATTCCCGCTATCAGCTGTGCTGTTTGAACAGGAACGCCGGGCTCGGAGCTCAGAGCCTCTCAGACCAGCTCAGATTTTGGAAAGCACGCGGGGTTAAATGCGGGGCTAATATTTTTCTACCGAGATAGCGCGATATCAGTGTTTTCCGAGTGAACATTCACAGTGTCCTAGTTTGTGACTGCCTCGCTCACACAGCGAGCAAACCATTTACAGAAGGGTTACAAACAAAAAAAAGTGGCTGGGTATGGGGCAGTAATAGAAAATAGGAGCATTAATATAATAATATAATAAAAGCTGCCCACGGCCTCAAGTCAAGCATCCTGTGTCCACATGGAAGTCTTTACCAGTCAGCCACAGGTCTTATGACACGCCACGGAAAATATAAGTTGCCCATCGAGCATGTTTGGTGTTCTTTGCCTTTTAAAGGTTTTTCCCCTCCATCACATCAAAGGTGCCACGCTCAGCCGGGAAAAAAAATGATCATTTTGCGGGGCCCCGTGGGCCTGCAGGGGCCCACGGCGCTCCTGGAAACATAACAGGAGATCTTTACGCGTCTGCTTTTTTTTCTTTCTTTTTTTAAGCAGGAATAAATTAATTAATAAAACAAATTGTTTATCACCAGCGCTCTCGGCTATTACAACCGATTCAACTGTTTACATCAATAATTAATGGGACTCCCAACGATCCCCTGACCTGCGAAAGGTCCGATTAGGAGGAAGCGAGAGAGGGAGGGAGATGGAGAACTGGACGGATGAATACCGAGGGGCCTCTTCATCTGCCGCTCCCCCGGGACACAGCCTGCAAGACACAACGGCCCAATGCGCGCGCGCGCACACACACACTCTCCCCCCACAGATTTAAAACCGTTTGTTAAATTCAGGGCGAGCTGTTAGCTCATCATAAGGATCATTATTATTATTATTATTATGATTATGATTGGGAGGAATCCGCCTGGTTGGCAGAAAGGTGCATGGGTGGATTATTTTGGAGTCTGTTCTGTATGCGTTTGTTTTTTTGTTTTTTGTTTATTAAGGCAGAGGGTGGATGAGGGTGGATAAGGGTGGATGGTGGTGGTGGTGGTGGTGTGCAGCAAGTCACCGGAGAGCTTGAACCATGAGAAGCGGGGTTAACGGGAAACAGCAGGGCCCGTTTGATTAAACATTAAAATTAAAATGACCACACTCGAGTATCGGCGTGGAGCTATTACACGGCCGAGGAAAAAGCATCCCGGCCAGGCTCCCTTCAAGAGGGCTCCACCTTCAATTTCCACCTAATTGGTCTATTTCAGCCTGATAAGCCAGCTCCGTGTTTTGAAAGGAGTGAGAGAAACACAGAGAAAGCTTCCAAAACTGATATTATTGTTGCTGTTATTATTATTATCATTAGTATTATCATTATTATTGGATAAACTCAATGAACGAGAGGAAATAAAGCCTGAACTCAAAGGTTTAAGCTGCTGAAAATACTCCTTAACAAACACAAAAAACACTGCAACACGGTGTCAGCAGACAATAAAAACCCACGGATGACACACATTCTCTTCTCTAATCTAAAATAACCTGGAATCAGATCTGCGCCTGGCATTAGCGCTCCTGCATGATCAGTCATCTATCAGCCTTACAAAAGAAGGCCCAGTAATCCAAGAAGAACAAAAGAAAGAAAGGGAAAAAATGTAGTTTGTATATTACATTTTTAAAAAGAGAAAGAAAAAACATCAAACCGTAAACCGGCTCTTAATAGTAATAATTATAAAAGAGGAGAAATGACAGTCTATACCTGGGGATGATGGGTATTTTGGTGGAAAAATCTTCCCCCCACTTTTTAGGAAACAGGCAACAAACTTTGGGCTTGATGTGGCCATCCGCAGGAACTAGAAAATAGAAACGTGGTTAACCACGACGCACAGTTATTTGTGGACTTTAAAGGAGGCATGTCGCCCCAAAGCTGTACTCTGTAAGCACTTAGTAGAATACTAAGAATACTAGAATTTACAGTACACATTTAAAAGAAGACGAAGAAGACAGATGACAACTTAACATGTGATGACTGCCTGGCACACAACAACTACAACAAGATAAAGAAAACCCAGTGATGAATCAAATCAAAACTCAAACAATTTCAAGTATCCAAATTTCCAAAATTTATTCATTTCAAACTGCATATTGAAAAAAAAATATATACTCAGCTGAAATTGTAACTGTTATAAGGATGGTATTAGTTCCAGTATATATACATGGAGTGGTTGGCTGTTCTGCGTACAGGCCACAATTCTTAAAATACAACTACGGGAATGAAAAAAAAAACCCAAAACAATTTTTCTTCTTTTTGAAATAAAAACTTAAAATATCACAGGAAATATACAGAAATTGTACAAATCAATTAGAAAATAAAAAATAAAAAGTACAAGCGTCATATACCTCTAACAGATGAAAAGTGGGAGACGGAAATATAAATTAAGAACCTATATTTTAAGCTGCATTGAGAGGAAAAACAAAAAAGGCGTCGTTTTTTTAATATATATATATTTTTTCCAAGAAATAAAATGTTTAGTAATGCTGCCTTTAAAAATGAAAACAACAACAACAACAAAAAGAGCAGTTTTACCTGCTTCGTTTCATGTCCCCTTTTTCTTTCCAGTGTTGTGAAGTGTTAAATGAGCTCCCATAAGAATTTCAGCTCTGCTATCTTTCACTTTTTTTGTTTTTTTTATATTTTTACCTGCAGAACTGGCGTTGCTTTATATAAAACAGGAAAAATGAAACAAATCGAAGAAAAAAAAGAGAAATAGAAAAAGAAATATGCAACCTTTTGCAGTTTAACAAACAAATTTCGTCTGATTGTAATGTTTCTTTGATAAATACTGTACAAAAGGGTGATTGCAATAATAAAACATTTTTTGATTGCGACTCCCACTTTCTAAAGTCTTCCAAACTTCATCCGTCAGTGAAAGGGGGTGGGGATGGTGGCTGTGGCGGTGGTGGGGGATCTCCTACCGTTCCTCTAGAGCTTCCTTAGAATAAAATGTGAGACAAAAAAAAAGACAAAATAAAAAAGAGTCGTGTGTCCCTTTTTTCTTTTTCTTGGAGACTTCTATACAACTTTTCCCACCCCGAAATTTTTCTGTACAAAAATAGTCCAACGTTAAGTAGTCCACAGTTTCTCTTATAAAAGTTCTTTCTCTTTCTCTCTCCTTTTCTTTCTTGCTTTCATGTCTCTTACATGTGTGTTAACGGCAGCGTGCCGTTGATCGTCGTCCCGGGCACGGCGCTCTGGTAGTGCCCGGACATGTGTAGCCTGGTCTGGGCGGTCGGTTCGCTGACCTCCGCCCCGGGCAGGTACATGCTGATCATGTCTCTCAGATCCCCGCTTTGGCAGCCCGGGGCGGCCCTGTGGGATGACGAGGTGACAACGGGCGGGCTGGAGCTGCTGGACTCGGACTTCACCACCGAGGATGGCCCCATGGAGCCCAGGGCGGTCATCCCTGGCGTGGTTTGCTGGGAATAGGACATGGAGTATGTCGGGGAGCCGTTCATATAGCTCTGGGAGCTGGTCATGGAGTTGTACTGCAGGGCGCTCATATCGTAGCGGTGCATGGACTGCATCTGGCTCGGGTTGTGCGCGTTCAGCCCCGGGTGCTGGTAACCCAGCTGGTCCTGCATCATGCCGTAGCCCCCGTTGGTCCAGCCGTTCATGTGCGCGGCGTAGCTGTCCATGCGCTGGTTCACTCCGCCGCCCAGCCCGGCCCCGACCCCGACCCCGGTCCCCATCCCGTTGCCTCCCGGAGCCAGCAGCCCACCGGGCAAGGTGTACTTGTCCTTCTTCATGAGGGTCTTGGTTTTCCGCCGGGGCCGGTATTTGTAATCCGGGTGCTCCTTCATGTGCAGGGCCCGCAGTCTCTTGGCTTCGTCGATGAAAGGTCTTTTCTCGCTCTCCGACAGGAGTTTCCACTCTGCGCCCAGCCTCTTACTTATCTCCGAGTTGTGCATTTTGGGGTTTTCTTGCGCCATCTTCCTCCTCTGTCCCCGGGACCACACCATGAAGGCGTTCATGGGTCTCTTGACCCGCTCGGGGCTGTTTTTCTGGTTGTTGCCGGTGCCGGACGTGTTGGTGTTGCCCGTGCCCCCCGTGTTGGTCTGGGGAGCTGGGGGCTTCAGTTCAGTCTCCATCATGTTATACATCGGGAACAGATTTTTAATTTCAAAAAAGTTGAATCCCAGAAAAAAAAATGTTAAAAAACAAAGAAGCCAAGAGAAAAACTCCAGCAGCCAAAGGAGCGGACAGTGAGGAGCGAGCAGGGCTGCAGCGAAAAGTTACCTGCCGGGATTTCTCTATGCAACTTTTCTCTGGACAAAAACAACAAGCATCAAGCCGCTTCTCTCCACACACACACACGCATATACACACACACGCACACACACACAGAGACACGCACACACAGGCTCACGCACACACACAGACACTCGCTCTGTTTTCCTCTCTCTCTCCCTCTCAGCGCGCAGAGAGAGAGCCTTCTTCCAAAACAGCTCCCCGCTAATGTTGTGTCCACAAAACTTCTCCCGTCGCTTCTCCGAAAACGAGCGTCAACAAACCCGCACTTTTTCGCCTCTGTCCGCCCGAGCCGAGCCGTGACAACTCCGGATAGTTTGTGAAACAAGTTAATAGACAACCATTCATGCGACCGGGGGCTGTCAGCGTATAAATGGGTTCGACTCGGCCAATCAGAGCCGGCCTTTTTCCCAGCGACACGCCAATGGGAGACCTTAATTAGCATAAAGGGGCGGAGTCTGCCTGCCCCAGACACACACAGAGAGAGCCACACACACATACACAGGGTGCCCATATGGCCAATACCAAGTACATATTTACTATTTCCAGGCTGATGGGGATTTTTCTGTGGGAACATGTTAATGGGAGCACTTGATGATTATTTCCACACTTCATACTGAGAGAGCGCGTGATGCAGAAGCGAGAAAGTGGCTGCTTGCAAACTTTTAGCCCCACACAGAAAGTTAAAGTTGGATAAAAAACTAAACAGAATAAATGACAGTATAAACGTTCAGGAAATGATTTTTAGAGCCTTTAGACTTTACTTCTAACAACAAATCCACAGCTGGGAGTCAAACGCACATGCGCAACTATCAAACATGTTCAGCATCATTCGACCCTAAAGGTGGAGACAGCGTCCGACACAAGCCACAGCCTGCGGGAGCTAACCCTCGTCCCCAAAATCGAAAAGTCACTCATTCCCCTCCGCTTACAACAATCGCTCACCAACACCACCACCCACATCCATCAGAACAAAAGCACAACAACACTTAAATAAACTTTGTTAGTTAACTCAAAGCATCGAATGACTGTGTGTCTGAGTGTGTGTGTGCGTTTGTGAGTGTGTGTGCGTATGAAGGAGGGAGGGCCGGGGGGTTATGAGCTGGTTTTTAGCGTTGAAAAGAGGAAAGGTAATCCAAGATGTTTCCCCCCCTTTTTGTCCCTTTTAGTGAAGTTGAATGCCAACACACAGAAGGCAGACGGGCTCATCTCAGCACAAATAAGCGCTTTTTTGTTTGGGATGTTGTCGCTACATCTGTCCGGACAAAGACCCTACTCCACGTCACTTCCACTGCGAGTGCTGCTGTTGTTGTTAGGGCTTTGTAGTGTGTGTAAGAGAGAGCGAGAGAGAGAGAGGGCGAAGTAAGGCCTTACCGGGGGACGCGAGGAGGGGGAGAAATAAAGGTGAGGAATATTTTAAGATAAAGTGTGTTTGCACAAAAGGCGCAGCTCATTCAGTGAGCCCGAACGAGCGTGTCAGCCAAATAAAGTGTGTGTGAGTGTGTGAGAGACAGAGGGGGGGGCGGGGGGGGGGGGTAGAGAGAGAGAGAGAGAGAGAGAGAGAGAGAGAGAGAGAGGAAAGAGCGGCCTCCACCTGCTTCACCTCAGGCCGAAGCAGGCCGAGATTACCGTGTAGGGAAACACATGCCGCAGAGTGCGAAACTATCAGGCTTTAGAGTCTCTGGGAGGAAAAAAAAAGTTTTTGTTGTGGGGAGGGGTCTGTGCTGGAAGTGTTAGTTTCACTTGTTTTAGTTCTTTCTCTCCCCCCCCCCCCGCGCTCAAACTGCATTTGAGGTGCCCAGAGCCTCTGTGCTGCGTGACACCAGTGCCGCCTAGTGGAGAACACGGGACCTACACGCGACTGCAAAACTTGAGGGGAGTAGAGGATGAGTTAGAAGTTCAGTTCAACGCCAAGGAAATGCTTAAAAAAGAAGAGTCTAAAAACCTCAGTATTTTTTTTTATCACAAAAACCGCCCTTAGACAAAAAAATATATACTGAATATATTGTAATAAAAAAGCTCCGAAAAACCCGAGTCACCTGTCACACATCTCCTGGCCTGGATCGCTAAGCCAGAGAGTCACGATAATTAAAGAGAGATGAAGTCCACACACCTGAAAAAATTCCGTTTCAACCAGATGAAATCCCAACTGAAAGTCAACATATCGGGCCTTATTATGACGATTTTCTGTTGTTTTTGTTTTTAATCATTTGATAATAAATAGAGGAGCGGATCCCCCACGCACCCACCCCTTCCCTCGTGCACTCATTATGCCGGCCCCCGGCAACCTTACATAAGATTCATCTTGTGCTTAAAAGGCTGCGAGAGGCGACACATGCAGCTCGGTCCATTCTAATGCAAGGTTGAAATGGGCCGCTCGGCTGCTATCTGCATCTGAGTGTGTTCCCCCTACCTCTAATCTGCTTATGATAATAAAGGAACAGCGGGGCTCTGCGGTTCTCTGAAAGCAGGCCCCAGCCAGTCGGGAATGGCCCCATGCATCCGCAATCATCCTGAATTTGTTTAACAAAAAAAAAAAAAAAAAAAAAGAAGAAGAAGAAGAAGAAGGAAAAAAAGGGAGAAACCAGTGGGGCGGCCCCCTCGGACCACTTGTAAGCCCCCATGGTATATTCACCAGGTTTGGGGTGAAAAACTGCAAACACGCAGCGGGCTGTGAAGCTAAAAATGCTGTTTATGTGGTTGCACCAATTTAGGTGACGTAATCTCTGCAAGAGTATTTTTTAAAAACAAGTATGGGTGGAAAATGATTCAAGTATCTCCTGTCAGAATCCTTCTACAGAGGATCTCAATGATCAGAGTTTACCGGTGACAATTTTCAAATGCAACACATGGCAAAATCTATGAAGGGATTTACTCCCGTTACAGTGAAACAAAATAAAAACCACATTTGTTGTTTCAGGTGAAATAAACTTCTTTTTTTTGTTTTTGTTTTTTGTTTTTTGCCACAAGGGCTAAAGAAGCAAACAAGAAATAATCTAAGCAGAATCTTCACCATAATTAATAACGCGAATAATACAAAATACATGAAGAGATTGTTTTACACACACACACACACACACACACACACACACACACACACACACACACACACACACATATATATATATATATATATATATATATATATATATATATATATATATATATATATATAAGATCAAGCAGGTTAAATATTTAAACACGATTTGCTGTTGATTTTTTAAATGACAGAACTAAAAATGTCAAAGTGAATTAAATAAATTCGATTATATGGTCAAGCTTCTAAAGTTTAAAGACATTGCAAAACTGAACTGATGTCATTAAACATAAAAGACATCGAGGAATTATGAAAAAAAGAAGATACAATGTAAGAAAATGTGAAATGTAAGTAAAATGTAAACGTGGATTTACTGTAAATTTATGGCGGTCCGAATACAGTAAGCACAGAGGCGCGTAAATTAAGCCTGTAAGTAACAACAATAAGCCGGGGTTGGTTTGGAACACAGCTCAGAGCAAATACTATGATACTCGTGAGTTTTTAAAATAAAAAATTAGAATGTGTTTTTATATTTTTATCAAGCTAAATCAATTTAAATAATTTTTAAATGTAAATGATTTTTGAGCTACACGAAAACCAAACCGGCCGACAACAACACAGACAGTCAGTCAAGCTCATGATTCCAGGCAGTGTCATTCCACAACACTGTTTTATACACACACACACTGACACACACACGCACACGCACACACCAACACGCACAGGGCTTCTCCACTCCGCCGCACTCCAACTTACTGCCAGTTTGGGAGTTGTCTTCCTCTCGTCTTGATTGGCAGAAATTAAACAAGTTGCCATGTCGCTCAGCCTCCTTCGTGTCTATCTCTCCCACCGCTGATGGAGCCTCAGCCTGTCCGGGGCAGAGCTCCAGTCGCCGGCACCCAGCCCGCACTTTCCGTTCGTATCCCCCCCGACCCGAGCCACCAACCACCAACAACTGGTAGTCCGTGCGCTTTCGGTGCGCGATTGTCGGCGTGCAGATCCCGGCGTGCAGCCCCGTCGTCTGTCTGGAGCTCTCCGCTGTCTCCTCTCCGCTAGCCCTGCAACAAGAAAAAGCCGTTTATGGCGACACACAATGTGAAAAGGGGGCCGATTTAAAAAGGAGAAGAATGCAAGCAAGAACAACAAAAGTCAGTTATAGCAAAGTCTGTGCCTCTCCTCTCCTATCTTCCACCCCCTAGCTTAGCCCACATAATGAGCAGGAAAAAGCTTTATATTTTGTTCACTGGGTATTCACAGATAATTTGAAGCCATTGTTTCTGCCACAGATGGTTCTTTTTAATACAATAACGGTGCTCTTTGTGAATAGCGAGCCCACAATAAAAATCTAAAGCGTCCTCCTGAATAACCATTTTGTTCTCTCTTGTATAGGCCGAACAAAAGCGCCAGTGAGGTAATGGCCTGCCTTATTGAAAGCCTCAGAATGGGGATTTGATAAAGATTTTTTTTCGCTCCTTTTTTCCTTCTTCTTCTTCTTTTTTTTTCTTTTTGCAAAGTACACGGCAATGTCAAAGAGAAACTGACACGGGATAAAAAGGAGGGGGGGAAAGGCTGGAAAAAGTGCTTGCAGTTGCAGATTGCAAAGATATTATTATTATTATTATTATTATTATTATTATTATTATTATTATTATGATAACTGGATTATAACTGGCAGAAGTCAGATGTGAGGGGCTGTGTTGCAGAGCTGCAGCAGAGCAGGTCAGGTGCATGTTCCTTTTTTTTTTCTTTTTTCTTTTTTTTTTTTTACAATGGAGCTTAAATCCAGAATACATTAGCTTCCAGAGGTCTGCTGTGGATTTTGCACAGGGTGTGTCAACTTCTGGACTCCACACAATTAAGTGTCCAGGGTGCAAAATAGCAGCAAACCCTTCTCACTTCTCACTACACAATCACAGAGCAAAGATAAATAAATAATAATAATATTGCATGACCTTAAAGTGCTTATAACTATAACTGGGAAATGTCATAAATGCATGGGTGTTAATGGGAAAAGGGGCGGGGGTGACTCATGTAACATGGTAATGTTGAGATGCTTGCCTATAGGCCTATAGGATGGTTCTTGCAGAAGTGTGCAAGACCCCCTGCACACACACACACACACACACACACACACACACACACACACACACACACACACACACACACAGTCTTGATGTAATTCGTAATTAACTCATGGCTAATCAATAAAGCGTTTAACACAACGCACAATGGACACACAGGGGATGATCCCCAAGCCAAACATATTGGATGTCACTGATCGTTACAAGGTGAGGACACCCTGTCTGTCACACAGGGTTGGAGGGTGAGGGTGGGGGCAGCTGGAGAAGATTGCAAAGGAGAGGAGAGGGGGCATGAATGGCAGGATGGAGAGAAGGGCAGAGAGGGGATGAGGGGTATAGAGGGATGAAAAGGTGAGAAGGAGATGCAAGGAGAGAATCACATTTCAAACTCACCGAATCAGCCCCCCAACACACACACACACACACACACACACACACACACACACACACACACACACACACACACATACATATATGATATGTACTTATCAATGACATCAGTGAATAATGGATTAAGAAGAAGGCTTCACTCATGCCTCCTGACAAAGTTCATTCATTCATCAGTTCATAAGATGAGAAAAATGCTATTAAGGCTGATAATAACAAACAAGATGAGAGCATTTGGAAAGTTTGGTGTCATCAGCACAAGCTTTTCTCAGTCTGCTGGTATTCTTTCACTGTGAAGCAGGACTGTTTTGCTACAAGCACCATCTTCTTCAAATGCCTTAATTTCAAAAGCAAGAGCTCAAACTTTTTTCCTTTTTTTACATTTGTATGAACTAAATGAGTTTCTCTCCAAAGTAGAAACGCAATGTGTGCACACAGTTAGTGTGCTTGTTGAATCTACGATCAGCTGTGACAGGAAGTGGGTGGGGGTGGGGGTTTGTTTAACAACAGGTTCTGCATGAACTCATTTGTATTCTTATTTTAAAGAAATAAATACCTAGTTACTTTCATTTTGTGTGTCTTTTATTTGAAAACAATAACCCAGTAGCATTTTTATGCCCTCGTAAAATCACTTGCACACAGGCTAAGCGATTCTCTAGAACTTTGCTTGAAAAGACAGAAACTCAAGCATCAGAAAATCTGAAATGCACCTAGTGTGCATGCACCGCAAACACTGTCTGCGCGTCACTGAGCTCGTAACACAATTACATCTGCATTTAGGTATAAAAAGAGGTGGAGTTTTACTCAAAAGGTGTAAAAGAAAAACCAAACACAAAGTGATGACCAATAGGAGCAAAGGCCTAAAAGGCATCCAGAGAGAGAGAGGAAAAAAGAAGAGAAAAGCACAAGAGCAAGATTTAAAGAGGAAAACATGGCGGAGAGAAAGCGAGAGGGGATCAGCGCTCTCAGTGTGAATAAGCTTAGCTGCAACGAAGCACAACTCTCTGGCTTTATCTGATCAGTCTGTGCCATGTAGTCTAAATCACAGCCATACCACTCATATTAGAAGAGCCGGAGCACTTTTAATTATAAACCCATCCACAGGGGCCGGAGAATATGATAGCATGTTTGAAAAACTGGAACCAGAGAGAGCGAGAGACAGAGAGAGCGGGAGAGTTCACTGGCACCATGAGAGCTTTTTAGAACGACCAGCATCATCACTGAATACTAATGCATTTTACCTTGAGGCTGACCATTAACATACACAAAGCAAACGGCCACACACAGACACATATTTATGCTCTCAAAGACATTCAATCAGATGCATATTACACATACATGCCTGCATTTCAATATGCATGAGCGCGTATGTGGTGCTGTTTTGTTTGTGTGTGTTTTGTTGGGTTTTTTTCCAGCTCGGCCTAATGGGAGAACCACGGTGCTGCCCCCAACCCCCAGCCCCTCATGTGTCTGCATAACATGTGTGTGTTTGTGTCTGTGTGATGCAGACACACTGACACAGTAATCAGTGAAAAGGGAAGGCCCTGGATGAAGGAGACGTGGCCAACCAGCTGTCAATCACGCTACAAACACAAACATTACAGCACAAATACCCATTCATTAGCACCAATAAACTCGTCCTTGAGAAGAAATAGTAACATCGCTGGAAGGCTTTTTTTTTCTCCTTTTTTTTTTGAGGATCATGGGTCACTGCGCAATGTTTTCAGGACTACCTAAACTACGTTCAGTATTACGAGTTCAAGTCTTTTTTTTTCTCAGTTTAAGCCATTCTCCTTCCTGCCTCTCATCATCGAGTATCATGCCATGATACTTATAACCTCAAAAGGTATCAGCAAGGCAATTTACGCCACATTCAAAGGCAAATCTAAGCCTCCTTTGCTATAAATCTCTTTATATGATGATGCCATTTTAACACTTTCATGTTTACCTGAAATTGACCGAAAGAAAGCACAAGAAGTTGAAAGTAGAATTTGACGGGGCTCGACAGATTGAACCAACTTCAGCAAAAGAGCTGTCGGCTGTGGCGACATCACCAGACACGAAGAAGCATGCCAAAAATAGCAAAATCCTCAATTTTACTAAACAAACAGTTAAAAACATTGAAATTGTTACATTTTGTGAAATCAGCAAGGCACGTAAAAAGAGACGAGTTAGAAACAACATCTCTCTCGTTACTAAAAAAGGCGCTCCCACACTTGTTTATTAACGATGTCACAAAGCCTCACGTTACAGTTGGGTCTCTTAAAAGAACCACACTCATCTATTGCACAGCATTTTGAGTGACAAATCCACCTCTGTGGTGCCAGAGAACAGAAGGTGATTGAAGGTTTCTGCAGCAGACTCTGCAGAGTAACCGGCCTGTGGCTGTCCCGCTCCTCCGCATGATGTAATGCCCAGCTTTGATGTTGCTTTCAAGTTTGAGAGTGGACAGACAACTTTTCAAAAAAGAAATAAAAAAAAAAAAGAAGAATAAGAAGAAGAGGTCTGAAAATGCTAGAGTGGACATAAATTTCCATATGCGGACAGCATTTTAAAAGTTATCTGCCACAATGTGGACATGGTCGGACTTTGAGAAGCGCAGGGCACGAAGCTGTGGAGTTTGAGGATTAAAGCTTTGAAGATACTAAAATGCTGACCGCCAGAAGAAGGGAGGTGGCTGGTCAGTCCTGCAGCTGTTTGTTCAGGAGGCAGGCAGGAACACATACGGACACAGCTGTCAGATATTTGCTGAGCAACACAATATAGTGGCATCTCATTAATGAAGAATGCAACACAAACTGTTTAAACACAGAAGCACAAAGAGTGTCCTTTTGTAGGCCACCACGCTCTTTAGCTATAGTTCATGTTACAGGACTGTGTCAGCATTAATGCAGTCTCAGTGGAAGCTCGTTTCCCCCACTGAAAGGAAAAAAAGGCTTCCATAACAAAAATTTTGAGTTAATAAGTCAAAAATTTGAAAAAAACAGCTTTTCAGGTAGTGGGTTGAAATTTTGAGCTAGCTAGCAGCCAATCAGGAAGGTCTGTGAAGGACATCATTTCCTTGTTACCTGGATGGCGATGGTGTTAAAATGCCTTCTGTAGCTGCATAAAAGGTTTAGAGTCAGTGAGTTCATGTCAAAGTACTGGACAGCTAATATCTTCGAGGTAGCAAGGAAATGACTTCTTAACACTAAATCGTCGTTTCTAAGACGATGTATTCTAGATATTTAGTAATTAACTGACTCTTCCTCTTAAACCACCATGAAAGACAGTTTGCACTCACAGTTTTGAATGAAATATCTTTCAGCCAATTTTAATAAATGTAACACAATTATATCTATTCTAAGAATAATAATAACTTTGGAGAGTCACAGACTTTTTAAAAATCTATAATTCTCTGCTAATTAACAAATACCTTCATTTGAGATTTTTTCTTTAACAGGGTGCATACAGGTAAACATTCTAACATAAATAAAAGCATTGCAACAGATGTCAAACAAGATAACCAAAACACTAGTTAGATTCTTAAAGTCATGATCTAGCAGTGCAAACCAATGACTTTATGTTAAATCTCTGGTTGTTTGGAGCTAATTAAAAATGCAACAAAACTATTAGAATAAGTTACGCACTCTAACATATTACCATACCAGTGTTAGCATTAACACTAATCACTGCTGTGCAGGCTGAGCTTAGCCTCAAGTTTGTACAGCTGTAAACTCACTTCCGAAACGTTGCTGTTTATTCATTCTGATCATGTTTTGTTTCTCTACAGTCACAGACTATCCTATATGATTATCACTGTTCTGAACAAAACCACCAAGCTCATTTTTCGCCTCCCACTGGCTCTTTCACTGATGTAGAAAACGCTGGAAATGTTGTTCCAACTATGGCCAAGAAGCTAATCCAGAAAATGGAGGTGATAATGACAGAGTGCATGACATGACATGACAATGATTCTGCAATAACTATGCACTGAAAAACAATCGTCTATGCTATATTACAATACTTCACTGAAGAAATTACAAACACCCCTAAGAAGGCAAAACATAGAAATGGTTTCATTATACGAGGGAAACACTCACAAAAACCTGAATTATAATACCCGTTGGAGAATTCTTACATAGCAAAGACGATATTCAAAAGTCAACTTTCAGTTAAAAAAGTTTCTTAAACCTTGTTTTGTATTTTAAGTCACAAATTCTAAACTGTACAGATGGGTGAGTCTATATAGTTTCCATGCCCTAGTTACTGGCATTATTAGAGTTCATTTAGATGACGCTTAACTACCCAATCCACTCTTTAAGTCTGACATCATTAAGTCAACATCCAAACTCCGCTTCTGGTCCCAAAGTCAAACAAACACTGCGGCATCACGGTGAGTTATAAACTGTCTAAAATGAAATCTTTAATAAAATGATATGTTTTAGTTTGACGTTAGCAGGGAGTTAGCTCGCTACTTTCCATCTAAAGATGATATTCCATGTTCTGACTGAAGGATTTCTGAAAAATTAAAATGTACACCTCTGATATCACTTTCGACATAAATGCAGACAGAAAACTAAACAGCAGTGACGTTTGTGGGGTTACTGAAGTTGGACTAGCTGGTATATAATGATGTGCTACGTCATTGCTAGCGCCACAGCTAGGGTTAGCATAATGTAAACACATTAGCACAGTGAAGCTGGAGGATGAACACTAATGTTTTTTCCACCCACATGAGGGTTTCCGATGGTTAGGGACAAATGCAATTGCATGGTAGGATGCTGTAAACGGACTGAACTTCAATCGGGAGAACAACTGAGATAATCTATTTACAATGCAAGGTTAGTCATTAATATACTGCTGCATGGGCTGGGCTGTAGTTACACCGTAAAGTTTTAAAAACTGAGCTTTAAAACATGCTGTCGATGAATAGTGTAATAAAAACCGATAGAGACCGACAGTGATCACTGACTTTTTGTGCAGATTAAATAGAACAAGATACAAAAGCATTAAAACATGTTAAAAACAGAACCTTAATAAAAACAGTGTAATTTGGACCCAGGGTTCTTACATCATCACTTAACAAGTGGATAACTGCTCAAATGAGCCTAGGATTACCCAAGCTGGTGACTAAGTTGTGAGTTTTGCCTCTAAAAGGACTTTGGTGTGAGCTATCATTACTATCCATTTTAATAATGTGCCAGTCCAGTTTTTTTAGCTTTCTTCCCACTGTCCACCATTTCCCCTTTATAAGTTTCTTTCCTGTTCTTCAACACAAGTTAAGGCTCAATCACACCAATGCAAAAATAAGACTACCACATTCTTGTAAAAAAAAAAAAGTTGGCTGCATTTAATTTTGTTGTTCCCTGACACCGACTGAAACAGTGGCCAACATGTCTCCCAGGGGTTGAGGGTGTTGCATGCTCAACCTCTGGGTGACCACTTTTGTTTGCAAGGAGATTGTACAGGTCGCCATGTAGTGAGGGAACCTGTCTCCAAACAATCGTGGTTACACTTGGAGTGATGGCAATCACTCTCAGACAGAATGACAAAGCTTTGCAAATATTTGCTGTCTAAAAGCAGACAGATTTTCATCATGTTGCAATCCGTCTGCACCAAGGAGCACGATATATAATGCATATATATATATATATATATATATATATATATATATATATATAAACAACACCCAGCACGCCCCTGCGGGCGGTTTATCCTTCAAGCTCGGGTCCTCTACCAGAGGCCTGGGAGCTTGAGGGTCCTGCGCAGTATCTTAGCTGTTCCCAGGACTGCGCTCTTCTGGACAGAGATCTCCGATGTTGTTCCCGGGATCTGCTGGAGCCACTCGCCTATCTTGGGAGTCACCGCACCTAGTGCTCCGAATAGGATTCATCTCTATATATATATTCATCTATATATATATATATATATATATATATATATATATAGATAGATAGATAGATAGATAGATAGATAGATAGATAGATAGATAGATAGATAGATAGAGATATTTATAACATTTATTTATAACAGTGATCAAAGTCAAGTTGATCAAGTATGTCAAACAGCAAAATGAGATAAAGATAATCTAAGATTTCTTTGTGTTCTTTTTAATTGCTGTGGTTCGTCTTTTCCTGAATTAAAGAAGCATCTGTGTGCAGGGGATGGCCTGACCTGACAAAAACCAACACCGCTCTGAATTTAGAACAAGCTATCTGTGGATTACATCTCTACATACCGAGATCAGCATGACATAAAAACTCCAATTAAACGAGCAGTTAAATGTCACTGTGTAGGAATGACAAACCCAAACAGGGTTAGATTTCAGATTAAACATGACATTTGCCTGGCTGCACAAGTGAATGCTGTCACCACTACAAATTATCTGGATGATGATTAAAATGGCATTTTAGCTCATTTAGTGTTTATGGATAGTTTTCATAATGTTTTTATTGCTAACTTGCACAACTTAAAGGCTTCATCATGTTAAACAAACCACAACAGCTGGTTACAAATGCTCAAACGTCATTTGAATTACAGGACTACATGACCGATATCATAAATTAGAAGCATCAAATTCAAATGCCTGAGGAAAAGTGAAGTAAGATATTCAGTTACTGGCATCATATTAAAATTATGATTTTATAATAACCAACTAGTTTGCTTGATTGACAGCTAATAATGATCACACCCAGCCAAAATTGGCGTTTGCAAAAATTGATGCGTGTCAGGAAATGCAGCTGATCTGATATGTCAGGGCGTCTGGTGGGACTGCAGTTCACCATTAAGCTAAAAGATAATCTAACCCAAACATCAGTCACGGATCAAGCCAGAGGAAGGACACTTTACTTTGAAATAACTTGAGCTGATTGACGATTATTAGTGATCAAGTCAGATTAGCAGGCAGAGTGAAAGGACAACTCCCATGGTTTGAGTTGCAGTTAAAAATGTACTTCAGCATGCTGAAAGGAGCTGAAAATAAAATCATAGGAATCTGCTTTAGGGCCATCTGCCTCATGGAGAGCCAGAGGATTGAAGTTAACAGAAAATCCAGTCACACTAAAGCAGGTACAATACATACTGATATAAGCTCTAATATCAGTCAATGTAAATTCAGTGCATATATGTCAACGACACCACTCTTAAACAAACACTGAGATTATGTCTTGTGCATTACAAAACCCAACAAGGGGAAAGAGATGAATCCTGGTCTGTCTCCATGTGTCAAAATGTCCATGACATCTTCATGCTAAAATGCTAAAGGTGTAGGTTGCACCAGCCAACCAAAAGTGGAGCCACATCTCAAATGACTATTGCAATCTGAAGTTTATTAAAGCTTCATTAAAAGTAGGCAAAAAATACACACTGTGTGTTATTAGGCTCAGGCAAAGGAGGGAAGTAAGGCCGATAACAGCAGGGACCTCACATGGTGAGTGTGTGACAAATACAGTTAAGCACTCTCTTATACTGGGAAGTGTAAAAGGTGCTATAAGACCACTCACCATTATTGAAATTTACCTGTGCTCTTGGTTTAAATCTGATTTATGATTGCTTTTGGGAACAGACCGGAAATACACCTGACTTCCCGTGTATTGGCTTAACTTCAAACGTCTCATATTGACATTCCCTCACCTGTACAAATCAACATGAGTGCATGGCAAGAACACCAGTCAAGGGAACTAAGAAAATAAGCTCTCCACACTTTGCATGCACAATGGGCTCCAGTTCAAACTCCAACAATTTCTTGGCCTCTTTTGTACACTGAAATATTCACAGACGCAAAATACAGATTTGTCTGTAATATCGCACACATACACACACACACACACACACACACACAAACTGCAGCTATATTACAGATGTATACATATAAGATGCTTCACGCTCACTCCATCATACACTCATCTCTCTCCTCTCTCCACTCTCATCTCACTCCCAGCCACCGCTGGTTTTGTTTACAGGCCAATTTGAATGAGAATGAATCTCTCTAATCCACGCCGGCTGCTGCGAGGCCCTGGCCCTTTGTTTGGGATTACTGCAGCTTAGCGCTAGCTAACAATGAGGAGATGAGCAGCTCACCTCATCTCTGCTAATGAAGTGTGGAGAGTCATTTAGCCGGTAGCTAGCTGCTACCGAGCCAGGATGATACCTTCACACGTGCCTGCACGCACACACACTCACGCAGATACATATACGCATTTGTATTTCTACACATGTGAGGACACTAACTGTTGACACTTTGCTTTTGTTCCTCGGTCACACGCTGAGCCTCTCGATCTCAAGTGTTGACCTTAAATACTGTGAAGTATTTAGAAAGTGCGACAAAGGACATGACTACAACTTCTCTGACAATTTCCATGCATAGCCTCGATCATATGTATATGTTCAAGGCTATATGAAGCTTTCATTGTTCTAACCTAAGATGTCTGTTTTTGCACTGTTGCGACAACAATTGTTTGCGGTTTGCCAATTTTAATATTAGTTCAGTAAAATATGCTGAATCTCTTTAAAGATTTTGGGCCTGTTTTGTACCCTATTCTATGTTTGCAATATGAACCTAAAATTCTATTTCTATTTATGGGTTCTACCTTTGTTTCATGCTTTCACAATATATTTGCAAGATAAGTTTGAGAATTTTCAAACCATATTAAATAAAATTTAACAGCAAAGAAATGTGCTTTATGTCAGCTCAAAATGAACAGTGAACGTTGTTCAAACACAGTCCAAATGTGCTGATTTAAACAATATGGCATCACTTCAAGTTTGTGGCCACACGGCTTTCAATTCCAGGCATAATTATTATTTTCAAGGCCCTGCATCTTCCCCTTTCCATAGACTAACCTCCTGAAATATACTGGGCATGGCTGCATGGCAGAAAATCAGATGCAAGAATGGCATACCAATTTTCAAAATAAGAGACTCTAATCCACACTTTAATTTAGAAACTCTCCCAGTGTGCCTTGGAAGGATGCAACAAGGCACAGACACCCATAATACTTGCTGTATAGTTACGCATTAAATCTCTCCAATATCCCCCAGACAATAACTGCAAACTGCATGTCACAGCAACACAGACCTCAACAACTGCCACTAATGGCTTGATTTTAATATGCAGCGTAAACTCAGTATATTGGTTAGCACTCTGTAAAAACTGAATGTTTTAGGCTTTAATTGCACTTGGCATGCTCATTATGCTAATATAGTGGATAGCATTTTGACAGTGCAGATCGTGCACAAACGTGGGCCACACTTCTAATCTTTGAGTTCAAGTGTTTTTATTCTCATCATCATTGGTGTGTAACAATAAGCACCTAGCCATGCAGTTCACCGTTACAAGCATTTGTAAAAGAATGATTAGGAACCTGCTGACTGCACAACTGCACGATATTTCATATTTTCACAGCTCTGACAATACATGTACAGCCACTCTGAAGTCTTCTTTCTATCCTATGTTTCATTCAAAGTAATTATTATTTAATATTTACTGCAGCTCTACAGATGAAGCTTAATGAGCAGGCCAGCTAGCAACATGTTCTTCGTCATTCTCATCTTCAGGGTGATGAAAGATTTTAGGGGATGGTTTAAATTTATGGTGGAAATGAACTAAAGACATTGAATTTAAGACAACTGAATACTTTCATGCCTTATATTCCTTTTTAACTAATGCTGTCTCTCGCTGTTGTCTGATAAGCTTTCTAATTCATGTACATATTACATGCTATAACTTGCTATCTTCAACTTATCTTATACCTTGTTTTCAGTCTGACTGTACATTGACACATTTGGAAATCTAACTGAAGCATTCCCTTAAAAAACAAACAAACACACAGTAACTGCTGTAAAACATGCAAAACACACACATTTATGCTCACGCTTACTGACTGGTATTTGTGTGTGTGGTGAGGGGTAAGCCATGGTCACCAGGGTAGAGAGGCGTCAAGGCAACAGGAGAATCAGGAAGATTTAAGCCTGGCACAAACACACAGAGATAGCAGCGGTCCACACTGAGAGCATGTTGGCGTGTCTTCTGACAAAGTGACTGAGCCTGGCATCTGATTAGCAGAGAGAGAGAGGTGAGGAGAGAGACAGAGACCGAGTGGAGAGGAGAGTTTTGATGTTTATCCAGGTTTGTGGATGAGCATGGCAGGATCAGAGCTCTGTGATTGACTTGGATGGTGAGCGAGGGAATGGCCAGATGTTGGTCACATACCAGGACATTCCCCTGGCCTTTACTTACACACTGGTATATGTGACACGTATGGGTACACACTCAAACACACGCACACACAAACACATGCAAGGTTAAACAAAGGTTAATGAAGGGAAGAGGAAGAACATGCGTGGTAATGTTTATTTAATTTGCTCTCTTCTGATGACATTTAGCACTCTTGATCACAATAATCACTCTGTTGTCGTCTACATAGTGCACACTTGAAGCTATCTTGTTCAAAAGTGTTTGCTCTTGGGTTTATTTTCTTGATTTATTCATTGATGGATTTGGCGAATAAAAAGTTTAAAATGTGTGTGTGTTTGTGTGTGTATGTGTGTGAAGGGGAAGAAGCAGATTGTCCTCAATTGTCCTATACAAAAAGCAGCAGCCAGACTACTAACTCGCTCTAGCAAGCGAGCTCACATCACTCCTATTTTATGTTCTTTACATTGGCTCCCAATAGATTTTAGAATTTGTTTTAAAATTATTGTTTTAACGTACAGAGCACTAAATGGCCAAGCCCCAGATTATTTATCCAAGCTTCTCACAAAATACACTACTGCTCGCCGTCTCCGGCTTAAACAAGTTTTCTATTGACTAATGCTTTTTACATTTTTATATTTTTAATTTACATTTAAACTCTATATTGTGTATACTGTGCATTTTGCTATTTATCGTACTGTTTATTTTAATCTCTGTGTGCAGCGCTTTGTGACTACCTGTCTATGAAAAGCGCTTAATAAATAAACTTTACTTACTTACTCAAACAAAAAGAAACATCAACAGATGACAATAAGAAGTCCTAAATCCACCCGTGTTGAAAGGACATGAAAAGACATCTAATTCTCTCTCTCACTCTCGTTCTGTATTTTTGCACAAAATAATTTCTGTTCATCTACCAATCAGTTAATCAGCTTATCACTGCGGCTCTAATTTGCAAATGACAAAAAGGGAAAACACGGAATAATCTGGTATTAAATATAGAAACACAAAAGAAACAAAAATACAATGTGGTCCTTCTTCGCCACCTATCAGGTGTGGGACACGGCAGTCAGTGCTCACAGGGAGGGGTCTTCTTTTCAGCACAACGCAGCTTGACAAACTAATAGTCCCTACACACACACACACACACACACACACACACACACACACACACCAATGTTGAAAGTTTGATCTCTTCTAGATCTTTTCCTGTCTGCTTAGCAGCTACTTATAAAATGAATAAGGACTCACCACTGAGTCCTGAGTCCACCACAGACAGGTTCAGACTTCCTGTCTCCACCTGCACACCATTTTAAAACCGAGTCTACGAAATAAAATTAACGTGCCATTGATTCCCCCCCCTCCTAAATTAGCCTGGTTTTTATTAAAGAAATGATGTAAAGACCATGACACTAACCAAGGCTGGAAACAACAGTCGAGGAACCATTTACTGACACTCAAAAAAGTGATTCTTTGTCCTCATGAAGACGTAAAGTAACAAACACCAATGACATAAGAAATATAAAGCAATCAATTTGAAAAAAAAATGCAACTTAAACATGTCAAATAAAAGGTTTTTTTAACCATTTAATTACAGTTTACAGTTTTAAATTTACAGTTTACGTTGTACTTTTGTAACAAAATTAGATGGAAAATTTATATATAATCCAAATACTTAAAGTTAGCATTTTGGGCATAAATATAGTGCATAAAAAAAGAACAGCACACAAAGTTACTGATTGAACAGGCGTATTTGCTCCTTGTGTAACGCCTGTCCACAGACGCAGGCATTTCATCCTACAGTGTCTACGACAGGCCTACAGACAGTCTAAGTTTGAATCACAGAGTCAACAAGCTGTAAAGTGTAAAAGCCATAAACGCTCAGTGTTTAACTTCAGGCTGAGAAACCTCACACCTCACTGATAATGTGTGCGTTTCGGGAAAGACTCAAACACTGCGGTCTTAGCGAGTCGTGACTTAACGTGCCCTGAGCTCACACGCGTACACTTGGTTTGTCTCCGTCCTGTTTAAACAGGATCTGTTGAATTTCACAACCAGCTCATAAAGGACGCAAAAATGTGTTAAGATCCGCGGGAAAATAAATCCGGACTGTTTGCCTCACTTCTTGTGTACATGCGTGTGTACATATATGAAAGAGTGTGTGAAAGGTAAAGATCTCTGATTGGCCTAAGACCCCGTTAGGGTATGAACTATTGTTTCCGCCTAAATAAGGCCTATTATGTCTTAGCGTCTATGAGTATATTGACATACTTCTTATGCAGTATTGGTATATTTTAGAAATCAACATTTTTATATCAGTAACTAAATAGACTAACTAGATTATAACTACGTATAAATATTCACGTTCTGCCTTCAATTTCAATGACAGGTTAGTGGACGGGGTTTGGACCTGTCTCTCACTAACATTCTTCTGGCTTTCCTTGATTTTGCTTCCTGGTCTTTGTCTCCGTGGGGGATTTTCTCTTGATCTCATATCCAAGTGCTTCTAGGATTACTGTGGCGTCCATGAACTCATTGGTTTCAGCGATATGATGAACAGCGCTGTGTTCATGTCTGGAAGTATCTCCTCTGACAGGACCTTGTCAGCAAGCTTGGAGAGTCATGCTCTGGGCTGGGTGGCTACCTTAGGTGTTCACCCATGATGTTCCTCCTCAGCTCAGTAATGCATCTGTCAGTAATGCAGGTGTCTGCTTCAGTTCCACTACACTCTTCAACCAGGGTTGGCATATGGCCCTAATGCTCACTGGTGTTTTTATTTTGCTGTAGCCTCTGGCTCTTTTGATATTATAGCACTGAGCTACACGGTGCTTCCTGGTCAGTGTGCATCGTAGCATTCCATCAACTCCATGTTCTCAGTCCTTCTCCATGTATGCCTGGTTCCAGTAGCCCACATCTCATCAGTATGTCCTAGTTCTCCAGGACCTGACCTGGACCTTATTAAGCTGGGTGACGTCTGAGTCGGTATGGCTTTTGCTTTGTGTCACTTCCAAGATAGGCTTTTTGCTCATGCAATATACAAGGTGTAAAAAAGAATCATCAGATTTCAAAGTTCTTTAATTCTGCAGCTGTTCACTAATAACTAACGGAACACATACTGTTAGAAAGCGCGTATTGGTAAGTTCCATGTGGTTGATGGTAGGTTGCATAGCAACAGCAGTGGCTGCAGTAACTTCAGACATGATCACAAAAGCATGGGATGAGTATGGACCAATGATGTTGAACACTTAAAGTTTACAATCACTTTAAAAAGTAAAGCCTTTTGAAATGATAATTCTTTCTAATCTACCCTATAAATGTATATATCTACAGTCAGGTGGAAATAATTATTTCATCCCCTGCTGCTTTGTGTGGTTGCTCACTTACAAAGAACTGAACAGTCTTTAATTTTTATGGTAGTTTTACTTTGATGGAGAGAGACAGAATATCAACCAAAAATTTAAAAGATTCGACATTTTCCGCTAGACAGGTAAAGTACTGCAATAGTATTGCAATTTGTGAGTGTTCCCTTGAGTTACTTTTCAGTTACCTTTTAATATAAAAATGTTGTTTAGTTTCATCTTAAGTTTTATTTACAGTTTTTTACAGACGCTAGGACACATTTCACAATACTTAGGTCACTTTTGCAAAACTCTTCACACAATCCTCCTAACTGACCGTCAGCTTGGCAAAGCAGTTCATTTCACATTCAAAATGCACTACAACTACCAAAACACTTTATTCAGGTCTCAAATAAACTCATTCTTCCAGAACACTAGCAAAGGTTGACAGCCGACAAACACACTTTGTCACCCACAAAACAATGACCTAAAAAACACTAACAACATGTAGCATTACACAGTGTTTTCTTGTGTAAAACAAGGACACATCTCTGTTTATAATTTCAATATATGTTACTGGAATGGATCAGACATGCAGAATTCGTTAATATTTGTTTATGTATTTTTAGTTTTTTGCACTAAGTAATCCCAAAATACAAGAATTTGTATACACACCATCCACTGATACACATACAATAGTAATGCTAATCTACTCGGTCTTCTCCATTTGGCCACAGGTTCTCATCCACATCACATCTCATGTCATCTAGGGCAACACACCTAGGAAAGAATCTTCTGGCTGCCAGAATTGAAGGAGTTGAACAATTGAAGGAGTAACACCTGTGCAGATGTTCATCTACAATGAGAATCAGCTGTGGCTGGTTAAACTGCATTTTTAGATTTACAGTTTTTTCTGATTGCTTACAGTTTTTTACAGTCGCTAACAAGCGCCTACCCATACTTCAGATACTTTTTCTAAACTCTTAACACAGACCCACACCTACAAAACACAATTGGCCAAATGGATAATATCCTTCCCAAAAATACACTTTGTTAAATATATACTAACTCCTCATTTCAAAATTAGAACACATCGTTCTCTGCACACACTAACTGTACAAAAACACTATAAATCTGACTCAAAATGAAATTAGTCTGTCAAAGAATAACACTTGTTTCCACTTCACAAGGTACATGCAGTCAATCAAAGTACACCAGGTTTCAAAATACTGGCTATTATTGACATTACAAAAACTGCATAGACTTTTATGTTTCAGTTTCACAGGTATTTGCATGCGAAACATGCAATCCACCATATTGACACCAGAAATGTCTTGGTTGGTAACTGTATGTCCACATGTACAGTAATGTTCACATTCAAAAGCATTCCAGTAAAAAGCAAACAAGTTTTTGTTTCTTTACTGTTTACCACAGGAGGTACAGTAGAAACACGGTATGATAGGACAGAGAAAGTTTTACAGTATTGCTTACAGTGAACAAAATATCCATGAAACACACAAGAGCATTCTGAACAAAAAAACAACAGCAAAAAGCCAAGATAAAAAGGGGGGGAGGGGGAGGGGAGCTAAAAAAAGGCAAAAGATTTGCATCTAATCTCTGCGATCTTCAGGGTTAGGCCACATGTTTTCATCAACATCACATCTGATGTTATCCAAGTCGATGCACCTGGGATAAAACCGCCTGGTATGTCGGATCCACCGACATATCATTGCAGAAGCAGAGGTTTTTATACTGTATCTAAGGTTTGGAATATTGTTTTTGCTATTGTGGGATGTTGTGTGTTAACATTCGTAGATACTACAAGAACAGTCCATAGTTTTGTTGGGAGGTATAACTTGTCTGTTAAGAAAATGTAAGCATTGTGGAAATGTGTTCACTGACTGCATATTGGGTGAACACGACATGAAATGTGTGAATGGTATGGCCACAACAGACCGATGCTGTGCTAATTGTGTTTAGAGTTTTGCAAATGTGACAACTGTTTGGACAAACGCTTGTTAGCGACTGTAAAAAACTGTAAGCACATTTTTTGTAACTATTGGCTAATTTTGCAAAACTCTACACACAAATAAAAAAACCTGTCACCCAATTATCAAAACATTTTAATTCTCTTGCAAAAGCAAACACAGCTAGATTAACTCTTCACACCTTCGTAAAAATGGTGTTTCCGTATCAAACAGTACACACAAGCCATCATCTACTAAGCACACAATGCGCCAACTGCACACTGATGGTATGAATACAAAACACATCTGGCTTTTGCTTTCTCTGTGCACAAGGTAGGCTATGTCAGTTTGAGCTCATACTTCTGTCATAGATCCATAAGCATAGAGGGATCCAAACTTCAAGTACTGGTGTTTATTCAAACACATCAAAACAAACACAAGTGTTTATTTCCAAGTATAGGATTATTTGCAATCGCCATAATGACTATATGGGTTACTTGGTCTGCAGTGAACATGCTTCCTCTGCCCCAGCATCTGGTCATCTAGCAATTCTGTAAAGTAACAATTTCAGTATTTTTACATCAATGGCATTGTTGTGCTTCTCATTGGCATATGGCAGTGCTACAAATCTTAGTGCAAAGTGACTGTGCTAACCGACTCTCATTTCAAAATGTCCTTATGATGCTTGCTACAGTGTAGCGGCTCGAGTTAGGCTGGACCCATTGGCCAGCTACCCTCAGGGTCACTCCACGGTTGATTACATGGTCCACTATTGTAGCTCTGATGTCATCAGTAATTCTATTTCTTACTCTTCTTACCCTTCCTATCCCCCCTCCTCATCCTCCTCTCCCCCCTCCTCGTCCTCCTCTCCCCCCTCCTCGTCCTCCTGTTGCTCCTCCTTATCCTTGTCGTCCTCTTCATCCTACTTCTTCACCTCCACGTCCTCTTCCTCGGCCTCCTCTACTTCTCACTCTTCCTGCTCCCTCCATTGTACTCCGCACACACAGCTTACCTATATTATAGTGCTTGGGCTGATTGCAAAGTGAACTAATTATCTAAAAAAGTTTTCACATGTGAAAGTGTGCCAGACAGTTGGCAAATTAGTGTTAATGATAGCCATACATGTGTATACTTTTGCTAGGAGTGTGTTGGAAATTTGGTAATTGAGTGTTGTGCAGTGAATTGTGCCTACAGTTTTGCAAAGTGTGTGTTACAAAATTGCAAACTGAGTGCAAAGCAGTTTTTGTGCTTTTAGTTTTGCAAACTCAGTGAGTGGTTTTGCTATAAGTCTGAATAGTTTTAGAAATTGTGCTACAGGAATCACAGTTAGGGTTTAAGCATTCGGAAAAAACTGTAAAATATGTTTCAATAAAATATTGCTGTTGGATTTTGCTGTCTTTTCAAGTTTTGCATTGTGTTATTGTTTTGGCCATAAGTTTAACAGTTTTGAAAACAGTATGTAAGCACATGCAAAATGTCCTGTCCGTACAAAGATTTTTGGCAGTTGTTGTGTCTGAGTGAGAAGATAATTCATGAAATTTGAGAGATGTAGTCATTGAATGCATTTTGTGCCAAAACAATGATAACTGGTCCTCAGTTTAGCCCACATAGACTTCTGTTGTGCTCACTGTGTGAGGAGTTTTGCAAACGTGACCTAAGTATTGAGAAATGTGTCCTAGCGTCTGTAAAAAACTGTAAAAGCCTTGGTACAAGTTGATTCAAGAGCAATATATAATCTGAAGTGAAAGCAGAGACAGAGTGCATTAGGTTCTCCACAGAGATGCAGCATGTGTTCATTTGCATGTGTGGTCTAGGTAAACTGTCCTTGCACACGACCTAAACCATCATAAATTCTGACCTACAGATGGCCTGCAGCTGGCACAAACCTGGCCACGTGATTGTATTTTCTTCATTCTGATCCTCTCAGTTTTTGGCAAAAATACATTTAGTTGGGCAACATTATACTTTATATTTCTACTTTGTAATTGTGTGCCTACTTCAACAAATATATCAGTAGTTTTGTTCTTGGGAAATTGCAGTGCTATCACTTTTAAAATTGTATTTTTCATTTCACAGCCATTTTCATTCAGGTAATTCAAGTCTCTGTTGCTGGAAACACCTGTGATGTTGAAATCTGTCCTGCATGCATTTCTGTCTGTGTGTGAGTTCACCAGCAGACACATTATTAGGGTAGAACATATTAATATTTCTCATCACGACTTGCTTTTTGCCGCTAATTATCATTGTACATGTAAGTCAAGTGTATGCCTGTGTGTGTGTGTGTGTGAGTGTGTGTGTGTGTGTGTGTGTGTGTGTGTGTGTGTGTGTGTGTTCACCATCCACCAAAGAGTTCCAAGCTGTCATGCTTTGGCCTCCTGCAGCTAACATCTGCTGCATTTAGTGCTGCCATGCTGCTCTGTGACACACACACTCTCTGATAGAATCAAATGATCACACACTGCCAAGGTTTATCATGTAACACCAACACACAGCCTCATTATTCTGTCCGCCAGTGTATCGCACACATGCTGCTTGTCCTTTTAAACACTGAAACCTGTTGCATAGCAGCGAAGGATTTTTAACTCTTCAATACTTAAATATTTCAATAACAGCAAGCGTGAATATTGATGTCATTAGATATTGCTTTTCGTTCTTTTTCTTTCAGTTCAAATTTGTTATGATGCTGGAGTTTTTCCAGGAGGTTCACGTATGTAACAAACCTTTTCATACAGATTCTCTCAGTCAGGAGTCATTCTGAAATACTTCTCTTTTTGCCCATTTAAAGGGCTTTAGACTACAATCCTTACTTTATCACTTACCCAAAACCCCTCTCCTCTTCTTTCCCTGACAGACAACCAGCTACACACCTATTAGCTCTGATGTGGAAAACTGGATGACCACACTGATGGAGTCCCAATACCAAATATTTCTTGGTTCCCGAACCCAAACAATGCCGGCATCTGCTACCACACCAATTCTTTTATGGAAAACCCTCTCTCTCACTCTCTGTCAGTGTCCTTCGCTCGCCCATCCAGGCACTAATGTAAATGAAAAGCAGTGGGAGTGGGTGTGCTGCTAATGTCTGGACAGGGACAAAAAGCCGGGGTATTGTATTGGCCATGTGACACACATCCGAACCTCGAAACACACACACACACTCCTTCCTCCTTCCCTCCCCTCATTCTCCTCTATTGACGGCTCTTCAAAATCAATAAAAATGATCTTGGAGTCCATCCACCATTTGGCTGCATCATCTTGGAAGTGCCTTCTTTAGAATATAGCAGCCATACTGTACAATGGGCCAGCCGAGCGCATGTAATTTGCCATTGATTTCCCCCCTCCTCTCACTCCCTTACCGACTCCTTAGCCCCTAGTCACTGCACACAACACAAAAAAACTAACTTCATCATACACCCCGTTAATGCACATGCACAATAACCCTCTTTTCTCCTGCCCTCTGGTAATTTCACTCTTTCATTATCTTTTTCACTTTCTCTCTCCTTCCTCCTTTATCTCCTTCGTCCACAGCACTCTGTGCTCCGGCCCTACTGCTGAACTCTCTTCACAGGTCACTGTTCTTTGCCATAATGGACTTGTACAAATGTGTGTGTTTGTGTATGTGTGTGTCTGTGTGTTTTCAATCTGATTTTTTTATTAATTTTATTTTCATTTCTTTACTTCTCTTCTTTTGTTGAAGTGAATGTCCCACATGTTGTCAACCACTTCTAAGCACGTCTATATCTTGTAAGCAATATGCAGCCCACAACCTTTTACTAAGCTTCAAAATATATCATTTTTCACATCTGTTTAAAGTCTGAGCTTTCATTTCCATCCTTTATGTCACTGCAACATTTTAAGGTAGTAATTTATGACTGTCTATAAGTTTGTAATGTAATAAAACCAAGCGCAATGTCCAGGGATAAAAATTAGGCCAACACAAAATTTAATCTGAGCCCTTCAGATTAGCTCCAAGCACAGTTTCAGCTTCATGGACTCCCTTATTAAAAAACTCAACTCCAGGTATTTAGCTATGTAATAAAAATGTTTACAACTTAGCATAAAAACATTTTGGGTGTCTATAGCCAGTCATGGGAATAACGGTGTTACAAGTAACGGCGTTACTAACGGCATTACATTTTTCAGTAACGAGTGATTTAACTAATTACTACTTCTACAAGAAAATGCGGTGCGGTCGCGTTACTATTTTTCAACAAACAGATGGTGGAAGCTGTCTTCAGCTCACTGCATCTTATATCAGTTGCACGGAAGTAGCTGTAAGTAATCTGGGCGCTACAGCTTTAAGCAGCTGCGCACGCTCTCGCGGACGGCAATCGCTTTCTGGCAGGGATCGCTTTTTGGCACAACACCTGGAGCTAAGGGGGCAAAACAATCGCAGGAGTGCTGCTGTTTGACTGAGGAAGTAGTAGTCGTGAAGTAGTAGAAGTAGTCGTGGTAAGTCAATCACACGACCACTTCAAGATGACAAAGCAACAAGGTGATACCAGTTTTTAAATTGTGTTGATAGGCCACGTAAAACCAGAGTCATGATAAACAATATATACGCAGTGTTTTTTCCTCAATAGTTTTGTCATGTTTACTGTCTAAGGACAGTGCTACCAAGCACTCTCTGCTTATGAGCAAAAAAAAAAAACAAAACAGCCCGTTCGTTTTGGTGGAAAAATGCACCATGTCGACCAATCAAAAAATAATAAGGTGACATGACATTTGGCTGTTTAGGAAGAGGGGGAAGTTTTAGGAGTGACGGCGAGAAAGAGAGAGAGAGAGAGGGAGAGAGAAAGAGAGAGACAGCAGAAAAAGATAGAGAGTGAGTTTTGAGATGTGAGAGATTTGTGACATTTAGCATGTTTGGAGTATGTAGTTAATGTGTTGTCTTGTGTAGTTAGTGTGTAGTGTTGTGGATAGTTTTGTGTTTTGTGTCAGAAAAATGTCTGATTTTAGATCAATTGTGTTAATACAATATGTCAAACTGAAAACATAACTGTAAATTCAGACATGTGAGGTTGTGCTGAAAAGGATGATACCAAACAAGGCAAAGTAAATAGTTTTTAAAGGTGAAATGTAGAGGTAAAATCAAAAGTAGTTAAAAATGGCCAATTATACCAATTATACCCTGGACCACAGAGGGTTAAACATTTTTTTTAAGTAACGCAATAGTTACTTTTCAAGTAATTAATTACTTTTAGACTCTTCTAACTCAGTTACTAACGCAGTTACTTTTTTGAAGAAGTAACTAGTAACTATAATTAATTACTTCTTCAGAGTAACTTGCCCAACACTGTCTATAGCTAACCTCCTCTGCATAACAGGGCATAAAGATAGCGGTTAGGCGGTAACTGTCTGCTAGTCCTCACCTGGGCTAATTCAATGCGCTAATCTCCACCTCTCTGTCATGTTTGTGATGTTGATGTCTTTCTGAGCAGAAAAGTGGAACCAGGCTTGTCAGTGAAATTTTTAGCATTTACGTGGACTGTTACTTCCCCCTAACTAGCAGGTACATGTGCCCAAATGTTTTGCCCAAACAGTTTATAGATCCAGCTTGCCAGCCAAACTTGTTAGCCAGGCTTGCTAGCATTAGCTGAAAATACTTCATCTTCCTATGAAAACACAGCCACTTCAGCTCCAAAAAAGACAGCACATCAAAAATGCTAACATTGAGACTTCACACTACCAGGGTTCAAAAGCCATTGGGTAACATCATGGTGGCCACATGCATCTGTTTATGTTGGACCACTACAAAACAGCAACTTTTGACAAGACAATGTGGAAATATAAGTGTATTTTCCTTTTCCATAACCCTCCACATACCTTTTCCTTTAAAATTAAACCTCTATAATTAAATTATATTTTTTTGGCCCTTTCTGTTCAGTTGATGCAGTCAAACACTCTGCACCAAGCTTTCCTTTTTTAAGCTGTTGAAAAAATGTACTTCACACATTGCTTTGAGTTTTCCACTAAGAACAAAGAAAAGTGATTAGGACAACAAGGGGGTAATATTTTAGATTATTTGACCGTACTCAAGTGTACGGAAGAGGATTAGGGCCATTGGAAAAAAAAATCTGAGAAAAAAGTCAGAATTCTGAGATTAAAGTTAGAATTCTGACTTTTTTCTCAGAATTCTGAGAAAAAATTCAGAAGTCTGAGATTAAAGTTAGAAGTCTGACTTTTTTCTCAGAATTCAGGAAAAGAAGGAAAAAAAAGTGCCCCCCTTTTTTTTCCAGTGGCCTTAATCCTCTAAGTATATATATCTCCTCCTAAGTGAGATATATATATATTTTAGGTCAAAAAGAAAAAGAAGTGTGTCATAAACAAAGTCACTCTTAGTGACTATTTGAATATTCAAGAATCTGTGAATAGTTCTCATCATTATGTGACAAGTTGGGAGTGACACCTGTCTGTTTTGATTATTTCTTTGCATTTAGATTTTTGTCATAGCTGATGATGTTTCCACTCATGGCAGTGACATCTCTGTGATGATGCTTCTGCTTAGAGCGATGACCTTTCAAAACCCAGCAATGACGTGTCTGGCCACATCGATGACATTCCATCACTTGGTGATGTTTCTAATGCAGGGGTCGGCAACCTGGGGCTCTTTAGTCCTTATAGTGCGGCTCCGCGTGGTTTGGGAAAATAAATTAGAAGTATTTAGCTGAAGTGTATTTTATTTATGTTAGTTCTTTTTTAACTTGTAGTTCTAAATTGGAAGATTATTGTGATATTGAAATATAAAAATACAATTATATTCTATTATTTTTTCATCGCTCAAAATAAGCGTCACACTCGCGGAAGCCGGTGTACCCGCCGAAACGCCGTGCATTTATCGAGACACCAGGTAGGCCAATTATGGACCTTCGGATCCACATTATGTCAGCAGCTGTTTGCAGACGCTGTGCGCAGAGGTTCAGGACCAGAAGTCCCATTGTAAACATACCACAGCAGACCCGACGCTGTTTGCATGAACATGCTTTTCAGCATCTCTTTATTGACCACTTTTCACACACGGTTGCTGTACGCATACAGCCGCTGTAGCTTTTCAGCTCACAGCCCGACACATGCCAACACAAGAGCATAGATAGCACAGACATTAAGGCGGTGAGGCGTGATTGCGGGTGCCGCTCAGGTGCGTCCGCCTCCCCTGCAGCGGCGCTGCAGACCACGCCCCGCCACACACATTAACCAGGTAAAATACATATGTAGGCAGAATTTTGCAAATATCAATTTTTCATTTTTCAGCAGCATAGTGCTTTTTTTCCCAATTATTTTTTAAAAGTCAGGTCAAGGCTCCAAAAGCTCAAAGGCGATATAAAGATGGCGGCTCACAACAGTTTTTGTTTGCTGGATCATTTTAGTTCAGGTTGGTGTCTTTCCTTTTGTTATATTTCTTTAAGAGTTCAAAATGTGTTAATTACATAAATAAAATGTAATTTTCTCATTAGCACTTCAAGGATTTCATAAGCAACACACCTTAGTTGTTCACACAAAGCAAAAAGGTAAAAAAAAACAATATATACAGTGTTATCTTCATTTTAGATGTCAAAAAGTATTTGCGGCTCCCAGTGTTTTCGTTTTTTTGTTCAAATAGCTCTTTGGGTGTTAAAGGTTGCTGACCCCTGTTCTAATGTAATCATCTGTTACTTGTGCCAGCATTTGTTGCCCGGTGATGGCCTTTTTAGGTCAGGTGATGGCATTTTTAAACTCATTGAGGGCCGTTTTGAACAGAAGAGCTGATGTTCACAAAGGTCTTGATCTCATTTTAAAACCTGCTGTGGACTGGGACAAATGTACAACAAGACACGCTCGTGTTAAAAACAGCTTGTTGCACACTGAATCACGTGAACTGTTTACGGGGAGACACGCACGTATCAAACACACAGAGACAGCTGTCAGTCAGTCTTTGAGATCAGTGTGTTGTTTGTTAAGTCTGACACTCTGCCTTAGCCGCTTTAAGCCTATTACTATATTCTTTCTGCGCTGTTCACAACATACACACACATATGCCAGTGCTATCACTAAGACTTTATTCAATAAGTCTTGGATATCCTCCAGCCGTACCACACATCAAACTGCAAACACACACAAACACGCACACAGACACAAACGATATCTGAATCTTTTTTTTTTCCTGAGTGGTGTTGTCATTGCTGTTTGTTGAGAGTATCATTTACAGCCAAGGTGTTTGAAGAAAGACACCTCTCCCATGGCACAGTGTGTGTGTGTGTCTCTTCAGAGTGGGGCTTTGCTGCTCCTGACACCGTTATCAGCTCTAGTCGAATGTATTTCTTATCGAGGTGGAGGTGTGGAGGGAGGTGGAACGGAGGGGTGTGTGCGGGGGGAGAGAGACGACCGACAATACAAGCTTATCAAACGTCCTCAGCCACGATTCGGCTTGTCACTCAAGACCCGCGTGCACGCTCACACACACGCATGTGCGCACGCACAAACACAAAAGTGCACACAGACAGCTGGGCCTTGTTTGATTGATAGATGGCTTTCCCCAACAAATAGAAGGCTGGGATCAACATCAATGCCCCCCCCCCCCCATTTTTGTTTTTTTTTCACCTTACACATGCTTGTGTGGTTTATAGTGCTACGTATGGATGTGTATGTGTGAGAGAGAACATTCCAGAGTAACAAAGGTGGGATTAGGGATGCATTAGTTGGCCGTGGAGCGAGAGGCCTGTCAATAACAGCAGTCAGAATAAACCCCAAAACCTCGATAAGAAGACAAAGGCCGAGCCAGATAGCAGCAAGCAGAGAGTGAGAGAGAGAGAGATGGAGTAAAGGAGGGATCGATAGAGGAAGAGAGAGAAGAGGATGAGAAAGAGAAGGATGGATTAAGAGGAAAAGAGAGAGAGGATCAATATCAAGAGAGGCAGGAGGAGAAAGTTTGCACAAAGACCGAGGGAGGGGTGGAGTTGGGTGAGGACAGAGAGAGAGGATGCAGGAGAGGATGCTGAGAGGTGGAATGTAGGTAGGAAGCAGAGATTGACAGACGGGTCGATAAAGATAGCAGCAATGTTGTATTACATCCTGCTGCAGCTAAACATCTGAGGCTATTTTGAGCATTTTTACTGACGAGAGGCTGTCAATGCTCGATGTGAGGTTGTTGATTAGTCTTTATGAGCTTGGCTGCCTAAGAATCTGTATTTCTACTGTCACTTCAATTCCACTGATAAAACTAAGAAATAACCCAAAGATGTTTTCACTTCCTTGTGAAATTGTGTCCTTCTATTCGTGTCTGTCAGGTTTTGAAAGAATCCTGTAACCCTAATCCTTTAACAAGAAGAACCTTTCCAGAACACTGGGAACTGGTGCCTAAATAAAAGGAAAAGGAACAAAATTTGGCCCAATCTATAGTGTGTGCAACCCAGCAGACGATCCAGGGTCCTAATTTAGTCCATCACCAGTTTGTTCCACTAAGACCAAGCAGTGGTGGTATCAGCAACATTACGTGGAACTCAAACAAGTACAGTTTTCAGATTTTTAGATTTCTCTATGTATTCCATGCAGGTCTGCATGCCTGATATATTTCCTAATTATCCCAAACACCCACTGAAAGGTACAATAAAATGAGCAGAATATCTAGCAGATTTCAACGCTCCTGAAAAACTTTCAATCAACTCTCCAAAAACTATTTATGCCCAGTACGCTGACATTACGTAGTTTGAATACATGTGAATTTTTTCTTATTTTGTTACATAATGTAAATTGTTGCATTTTATGAAACCTCATCCAATTATTGATACATTCAATTTATACCACCATATTTTCCTTAATGATTTAATATTTGAATAAATCAACTTGATTTTACATATTACAGTCGTATTTTACTAAAAATTATTCATGTTTTTTTGAGAACTCAACAAAACTCTTTAAATATTCCTCCAACACCAAAAGAAGTCAGTGTTTGAATTAAGGTCTGTTTTGTCAGTCAGTCACATTTTGGTCATTCTAAAATGTGAAATTTGAAATTGGTGAATTTACAGACTTTGTCAATGTCACAACAGATTTAACAGCAAGGTTTAACAGGAAAAATGGTGTAAAAACAAAAAAAAAGAAGAATATTTGTATTTGGTTTTTTTGCTAAGAAAGCTGACAAAAGCACCAACATTCAACATTAATGACCAAAATATCTATGTGTGTTACTTTTACTGTGTTTACTTTTAGCTCTGTTTGTCTTTCTGTGCTGTAAAAATCACTTAAGTTTTGCAGCCAAGTTTTGCTCGGGCAATGCAACGCAAAGGAATTATTTTATCACAAGTAGTTTCTGAACAGGTTGGCACACTAGCAAAGAAGGAGTAAGAAGGTCCTGTGTTTGACTGCACTGCAGGGCTGGAGTCTTTCTGTGTGGAGTCTGCATGTTTTCCTGTGCCTTTGTGGGTTCTCTGCACACTCCCACAGTCCAACGACATGCCAGCTTAATTGGTGATTCAAAGTTAGGTGTGAATGCTTGTCTGTCTCTATGAGTTAGCCTTGATCTAGCCAGGATGTACCCCACTTCATAACAGCACACCACCAAGCAACGTGGAACATGGATTACCCCCCCCCCCTCGCCAAAAGCGCGATGATTGCTAAAGTGGTTAAAAAAAAAAAGGTTAGTGTATTTTTCGTGTTGTTGACGTTCATATTACAAATATGGCTCATCATAAAGGAAGTAATGAAACTGTAAATGGCACTAAGGCAAGATTGTTTTGAGGATCAGGTCAAGCTTCATTAAAACCTGATGAAGCTTGAGCATGTATGTGGTGGATCCAGATGGCTTAATTCAAAACTGCATAATATGACATTGGGACTGGTTAAGGACTCTGATCTCTTGGTGACCTTTTAAAGAATTTGAAGACATAAACTGACACTACGTAGTTTACCTAAAATACTCCAAAACATTACTGTCATAGACAGGATTTGAATTTTTCTTTTGGTACTTTGTTTCTATCGTCTAACTTTAGTATGTAACCCATTGAATTGTGTTTAAATAAATATATTTTTGTGTTGTCACATCTATTTTATGTATGTATAGCCAATAGGGCATGTAAACAACAGAAGTTGATCCAAAGTGCTTTAGAAACCGGCGCATTTTCATTTCAGGTCTCCAAAAAACAACCCAGTTTCACAGAAAACTGAAAGGTGTGTTTTGTTGCGTTAACTAATTATTGTGGACACTAATAATCACAGTGACTTAGAGCAAATTTAAGATAGTTCAACTCATGAGTCATGACACACTGCTCTACCCTACATATGCTGCCTTTATAGGTTGAAAGTAATGGTATCGGTATTTATTTGGTATTGATACCAAAACCTGCAGTATGGCACACTACTAGTGGATACACACCTGATGCCTGATGAGCTGTGCTTTTGATGGAAAAGTACACAACTAGCCTCTATGCAACTTATCATCTTGCCAAACACATGCCAGCCTGAACTGGGGGCTAAAACGCCGGTTGCTCTTAGTCACAACAATCCTACAGAGGTTTGAACCAACGACAGCAGGGGCAGACAGTAGCGGGTTGGGAGGGGCGTGTAATTGTTTCAGGCGGCTCTCATTAATTAATTTCCCTCCTTCATTTAAACTGAAAATGCTACATAGGTCTGGGAGGTATAGGCAATGATACAGAAGGAGCGACATGAATACTGAGAGCGGGAAGAGACACGGAGAAAGACGAGAGGGAGAGAGAGGGAGTGCATCCCGCTCCCATCAGCATGGCAGCGAGCAGCTAGCTGTCACACAAAGACACAATGAGGCCCAGCAACAAACAGCCACTTAAAAAACAGCCTGGCAACAGAGAGCAAATTCAATTAGAGAAGTAATTAGTAGATACAGGGCCAGGCAGCGGGCTGCGGCGACGCCACAACACAGGAATTAATAGGCGCGGATAGGAGGAGGACGCTGTCATAATTAAGAGGCAATCACCTATGTCAATGAATACCTAAAAAAAAAAACACAGCCCCCCAACGCAAAACTATTAATTCAGTGATCAAAAATATTTCAGGAGATGATTAATACAGCAAATTCATTTTAAAAGACTAATTTCTGGAAAGATAGCAAGACAATTGCACATAATGTAGCCCGCCCGGCATTTATATTGCTAATTAAATTTTTTCTTTCTGATAATTTGTATTGGAAGGATTGCTTTTCTCTCTCCTTCCTCCCCTCCCACGTGTGTTTGCTTCTTCGCGAGTTGTGAACCAACGGAGGCAGTGTTGCAGCAGTGAATAGACTGCAGAGGCTGCTGAACGGTGTGGCTTCAGAAAAACACGAATTGCTGCCATGCATGGGCGAAAAACACAAGAACATGAAATAACCCCCCCCCCCCCCCCCTCCCGAAAAAACAAAATAAGCAAACAAAAAAAAAAAAAAACGCTCACCACTTCCATCTTTCCCTCCATCAACATCCTCTCCAGACTCCACAGATACAAAAAGACCAAGCACTTAAATTAGATGATAAGGACGTGAAATAGTTTATTGATTGATTTGCTTCCCTCTTGTTGTGGGGAACATTGGAGGGCGACGGCAGCTATCATTCCACGCCAATGGCTTCTCTGTCGCTAATTACTCTAGTTTTTAAATCCCTCAGATGAGCCACCGAGGTTTCGTACAACAAACAGGAGAGCTTTGAAAAAGCAAAGGGACAAGGACAGATCTGAAGGCTGAAGGGAATCATCAGAGAGTGTAAAGAACAAGAGAAGCTGGTTAGCTTCAGCGTTTCACATGCAACAAGCGACAGGATTTTATGGTGTTGGGCCTGATGTTGCTTTCATGCATGTTGGTGTGGAAATTCTTAGAATGTCTTAAAGCCACTGATCTGAGCAATACTCACATAGCAGCCCAGAGAAGCTGCAGGGCAATAGGTCTATAAATACAACAGGAATGAATGACTAGCAAAGCCACACAGTTAATGAGCATGTGCAGATATAAACAACGTAGCTGACACAAAGTAAGCACAAGGAGAAATCTGGATGCTTGTATGATAAGGATCTTTCATGATCAGAGCACCAGTGGTACAAATTTACTGATTTCACCTTACTTCCATTTGTTTGGCTGTTCTCAGGAAAACTCCTAGAAAAAGAAAAAGAAAACATGCAATACAAAAATACTTGAACACAAAAAACAGAAACTGCCACTCAGTGGCAAAGAAAAAAGAGAAGAGAAAAAGCATCACAGCATAATATTATAATGTAATGTAATACCACGTAAAAACTGAAAAACGCGGTCCACACTTCCATCAGCAGGTCTAAAATTACCAAAGTTTTTTTATTCAAGGTCAAAATTAAGCATTTGTGTGTCTGTTGCTTTTACAAGTAAAGAAAGCACTACTATACGTTCATCCGTGATCCACCAATTCGTAATGAGCCTAATCAGGAATTTCTCTGTAATTTCAACCCATCTGTTTCATACATCATTACACTATAAACCTTCTAAACTTAACTTAAAAAATTAGAACAGCTTCCTCACCAAAGCTTAAAAAAAAGGGCTATAAACCAGCGTGAGAAAGACAGTTACCAACATTAAACACCATGCTCTCAATAGTCACGCTATAATAAATGAAACTTTTTATGTGACACATTTTTCTGGTGTGGTCTGGTGTTTATATTGGCTGACTAATTTTGTGCTCAGCTGCAAAACGTACGATAACCTTTTACCACCTCGAGGTTTCTCTTTATGATCTCAGAAACAGAATTCTTACCTTTATTTATGACATTGTAGTTTTCTGCGCTAAAACTTTTATTGACCTAAAACAATTACACAGGGTTTTTTTTCAAACAAAAGCTAAATGATTTGTATTTTCAAATGTATATCGTGATAAATATTTTTGGTCATATCGCCCTGCTCTAATCTGTTGTCCATCTTTAATGATCCTGTGCAAACTGTAGCCTCAGTTTCCTATTCTTCTTACCTAACAGAAGCGCAACCCAGTATGATATTTTGCTACTGTAGCCTAATTGCTTCAAGGTTCAACGTGTTGTGTGATCAAAGATGCTCTTCTGCATATCTTGGTTTTAATACATGATGATTAATTTAAGTTATTGTTCCCATCCTTGGAACAGCTTGAAGCAGTCTCGCCATTCTCTTCTCACCTCTGCCAACAACAAGGTATTTTCTCTGCAGAGAACTGCCACTCACTGGTTATTTTCCCTTTTTCTGATCATTCTCTGTAAAGTATAGAGGTGCTTGTGTTGGAAAATCCTAGTTTCTCTCAAATGCTCAGTCCAGCCCATCTGACACAGACAATCGTGTCACATTCAAAAGTACCAAACACTCTTCTGCAATGACCCGCTTCAGTTGATCTGACTGTAAACAACTATTAGAGGTGTTAGACTTATGATGGGTTGTGTTTCTACACCAAACTTTACTAAACTTCTCAAAATCCATCACTTACTGTAAATGCCTCTATCAAGACCTGAGAATGGCTCAGAAAGTTTCAAAATCAATCAAGAACCCAGCTGGACGTTAGAAGATTAGTGTCTATTTATTTTATCCATGCATAGACATAAAAAGTAAAGTAAGGGCTCTATTAAATTCAACAAAAACCATACAATAACCAAGAAATGATTGACTTCTGTGCTTTGTATTAAATAAGTAAAATCAAGCAAGTGCAGATGACTTTAACCTGATTTTGAGAACACAAAATCAACAAAGAAAAAAAAATGCAAATGAAAACTATTTACCGTTGGCTCGAAAAGTCCACACATTTTATCTTCTAAGTGGAAATGAAAGCGGGGCCTACACGTCGCAGAGGGGCCCAGACTGTGATGATGAGCTGAGTTTCCACATCCACATCTTTTAAATACAGATTTAGTTTCTTAGGCTCTGTTAGAAAATGGAAGGAGATCTCCATATGCAGAATTTACATATTCATCTTTGACAGTTGGGGGTTATTTTGGGTCCCATTTGGGAGTGATGTGAGAAAGAAAATATCCACTTAGCCATATCACCTCCAGCGATCGGGACTCATAAGCCTGGCAATAGGCTGAGAGGGGAGGATAACACTAATGTGGCCTCAGATTTCTATGCAGGACTAGTTAATGCTATTTACTGAGGAAGGTAGATGATCGACTGCGGAGCAGAGAGGAGAAGGGAGGGAAGGAGATGGACATTAAGTGGCCTTCGGAGTCTGTGGCCGCTGCTTTAAGAGAGCCAATTACCAGGCTAATGGAGTTAATGCCAGAGATGAGATGAGCTTGGGAGATGAGAGGAGAGAAAGGATAGCGTGGTGGTGGTGGTGGAGGGGGGGGGATCCTGACAGTGAGACAAGCCGCAGCAGAGAGAACGATTAGTGTTTGTTAATCTGATGGGCAAATCATTAAGCATCAAACATTACCGCAGCACGTCGTGAGGAAAGAAACCGAAACGGGGATGCAGGGCCAAGGACACCCGGACCAGATCTGTCCCGCGGTTTCATGATCCGTCATGTTAGGCTGAAGATTAAAAGTGTGATCTCCGGGCTTATAAACGATTTAGCCAATTACCAACGTTATCTAAAAACGCTTTAATTTGCCATTCAGAGCTGCAACAGGGGCCCTCGGAGCCGTCAATGAGGGTGATTAGAGCCCCCGATTGCAGCTTCGAAAAGGTCCCAAACAGCTGCTGTCAGAGTGACTTGGAGATGTCAACGCAGGAAAAAACTCCACTTCAGAGGCTGGCATCTGATTAGAGAGGAGAGGAGAGGAGAGGAGAGGAGAGGAGAGGGTAGAAGGGAGCAAGAGAAGAAGAGATTGAGATTAGAAAAGAGAGCAAAGAAGAGGTGGAAAACCTGAGTTGGTCGGCTGCCAGCAAGCTCAGTGTAACAGGGAAGGCCCATCTGCACTCTCCGACACTCAAGATGGCAGATGTAGAAGCAGATTGATTTTCATTCAGCTGTCATGATACACAAGTGGAGGAAGAAAATACACACGCTGGCGAGCACACACACACAATCATGGTGTTTGAGAGCTCTGTCAAGTGCCTGGGCTGCTGTTGGCTGTCGGTCTGCCAAGCTGTTTCTCTCCTTCCTGTCATTTCCTCATTCTCTTTCCCTCCCTCTCTCACGCTCTCTTCCTCCCTCTGTCTCTCTCTCAACGAGCGCTAGAAGCATCTAAACACCACATCTGGCGCTCAAATTAAATCATTTACAGTCCATAGAGAGAAGCGGCGTTTAGTGACAATACAGCCGGTGGGGAATCAGCGTGTTTTCTCTAAGCTCTGACACCAATCGTCTCCTCTGGCATCTGATTAGATGTCATTGCGGAGCTGTTCAGATGCGCGAGACGTGTTTTCTTGCTCGCACGCTACAAAATCAGAGGGGTTGAAAATGTCATGGAGGGAGCTGATCATCTGCTGGCGTCGCCTCTGACACCTGCACTCCTTTCTCTCTGCTTCCATCTGCGGGTCTGTTAACTTGAGCAGATTTTTTTTTTTTTGCACCATGTTTTCTCTTTCTACCTCTACAAACGTTTATAAGGTCACCTATGAGCTGGCTTCAGAATTCATAGGGTAATTAAAAAAATGTTGTAATATAACAGTGAATCGCCGCAGTCTTTCAAAGTCATCTTCCACTGACAAAAATAATAATAATAATAAAATAAGCAAACTGCAGGTGGAGCTGCCGGCTGTATCGGTCAGCTCCCAGTTTACATAAGACTTAAAATACTATTAGAGCCAAGGATAATTAGAGCCAGTCAGACTGTATCAGATCAAACTGATCTCAATAGAAAGAGCGCTGGCTACCAGTGAAGAGAAAAAAAGTAATAATATTTGTTGTTTTACCTGTTTGCACTCTTTTTGTCATGTCAAAAAGCACATTTTTCCATAATGACTATCATCTGCTAAAAGATAAATCAGGTATTAAACATATAGACGCTTGCAGCACCCAGACTGAGCTATGTATAACTTTACCAAGGTCAGGTCAAATCTAACAACTGAGTGAATCCAAGAAGAGCTCCAAATTTAACGTTTCATTCAGAGTTCTAAACATTGCATTCAAAGGCCATTATAGAAAACAACTGAACATCCAGCCACTGTTACAATGGCTTCATCAAACACAGCACAGGCACTGCTTTGAGCCTAGTTCTGCTGGAGGTTTCTTCCTGTTAAAAGGGAAGTTTTTCCTTCCAACTGTCGCCAAGGGGTCAAGCGCCTTGAGGCGACTGTTATTGTTATTTGCCGCCATATAAATAAAACTGAACTGAACTGAACCTATTCAACCTTGATTTAAAGTAAAGTCGCCACACAGATTATACTTGTATAACCTTTGTATAACCTATATTTGTGTTTTAAGTCAAATCTCAGTGCAAGTCAGGCTTTAGGCACACAGGCCTAGAGACCAGTCGCTGATTTGTATTCCCTGATTGGTTGGTGATTGGTCGTTGGGGGTTGGTGGTTTTTGCCAGGTGAAATCAGTCACAAAAAGGGTGCCGTACCAAGAAAACTCCTTGGGATTGCTGTGGTTATCAGAGGATTGCCATGCAATGCAGTTTGCATGGGAGATTCCAGTTTCACCGCCAACACAAAGTCAGTAACAGAGAGCGTTTTGGTCCAAAAACTGAGAGTTGCACTTGCTGAAATGTGTTGAATGCAGCTCTAAGGCACAACCTTTACTCTGAGGGTGTTTGCAGACAAATCAGCATCCTCCATGCAACCTGCAAGCCACTCTGGCAATCTGCTATAGACACAGTATACCTCACTGTGACCACTTTCACTTAGTGACAACAAGTAACCTTTCACAACCACTCACCAACTAGTCAGGGAATAATTATTTTTGTCCTCATAAACTTATCAGCATTTTTTTTCATGAGGTCATAATTCAAGGGAGCAGAAGGATTGTTTCCCCATAGATTTTTATACAAATGTAACTTTTTTAAAGAAAGAAAGAAAAAAGAAAGACTTCCCCCTGCTGGTCATTAGGGAGAGAGTTCTTTTTTAATAATGATACCCCTGATTCAGACCCAGAGGCTACCTCCAATTTTTAAGTGCCTCCAGCACTACCAGTGTAGAATACTATGTGGGACGTATAGGTCAGGGTGGATGAGCATGAAGTGCGTGTGACTTTCATTCAGTAGAACAGAGTTTCCGTCTTACTACAGACATGTAATTAACCGGCATGCAATTAATTCTGTTTTTATTAACAACAATCCACAATTTTCTCTGACCGTAATCAAGTGGTTTAACCCTAATCAGACCACATTCATAGCATATCTGGCACAACCACATTCGTTCCAAAACCTTTTGCAGCTGCTATTCCAAAATATTGTTGACATCCTTCAGTGTAATAAGGTTTTACACCATTGTCTACTTCACTTTCTTTCTTTTTCAGTAGGTTTGGTAAGACACCACTGCTCATGACAGGCTGAATATGTCTTTGCATTGCTCTTTAGTTCAACATGAACCATTTTTTGCAAATAACTGCTTCTGCAATAGCTATAGAGTGGAGCCACAATCAATTAATAGTGTAATTAAGTGTCCCTGAATGTCATCTACTGAACTCAGTTCATTCAATATAAATACTATTTTGAATAGTTTTTAAAACCTGCAGCAGATAAGAAAAAAAACAAGCCAATCACTGCTTTTTACTGGTGTTCTGTGATGCATTTTATAATGGTTATCAACTGTTTCTTTGGTGCGGTACACTTTAAAAGGTCCATCTTGAAAGTTTTTAGTTCCAAAAGACTCGATATGTATTCATCAGAATACACATCGAGAAGGCAATGAGGTCGGTCCATTAGCATCAAGACTAATTCCATTTCATTTGTGAAAATGATTCAAATGAGATTGTTCAAATCAAAAGTGCAATAATGCCAATCCATTAGTAGCCTGTTTAGGAAAACAAGATCTCAGGACTCAATAAAAGATTAAATGACTTGTTAAGACAGAGATTTACTTCATAAAAGGTATCGTGGCAATTCAGTCCCACTAAAAGCACAAAAAACACGCTCTCACATGACAACTACTGTGCACAATATGTCCACACACTCCAAAAGCGAACAATAATGACCACCAGGGCTCTGTCAATCAGCTGACAGTGACACTTATAAAACATTCCACTCTCTGCTAATCACATTCAGCCATCATTAACCACTGCTCTGTCAAAGACTAATTCAGGCCTAATAAAATCATGAAATATTTCTTCTTCTTCATCTTTTTTTTTTGCCAAAGAACTCAGAAACATGGTTTTAGAGATTTGGGGAAGCATGATAGAAGACTATTGACTTGTAGCTTAGCCTGGGAATGTAGTGACTCCTGTGAAATCCCTATAAAATGCGAGACTGGTGGTCATCCATCATTATAGTCAGACAGCACAGGCCTTTGTTTGTCCAGCACCGGCCAGCGCTGGACTGGCCTGGCTAACAGAGAGACTGTAATGTGTGTGTATGAGAGAGTCTGAGAGAAAGACAGCTGAAACAGAAACAGTGTGAAACAGAAAGCAGTGTGAGAGTGCGAGAGAGGGAGGCAGTTGACCTGGTGTCAATTAGGAGCCCATATCGTTCCATTCCCTGGGGGCGAGGCCGACTCTGAAACATTAAATCATTTCATTCACTTCAAACCGATCCTGCTGCCCCCACCCCCCCAAGCATTGCCTGTGTGCCCGAAATCTCCCACTGCCTGCTGCTTTGGCGACATTTTCACTAAACTGTGGATTGGATGAAAGCAGCTTGGATCTCGGAGGCTGTGATACTGCAGTGGTGCCTCATTTAGAAGGCAACGAGGTAAAAGACCAAAAGAAAGGCTGTTTTAGTTATCAGATATTGGGTGAACCTTCTTGTTTGCTTAATTCAAGGAACAGCAGGAATGCAATACATTTTAAACCACAAGTTTCTTTTACATATATTTTTGAGCCGAAATTTACACTGCAAAGGTATGATGGTGGTATAAATGACCTCTTAGGATCCTAATCATGGAGACTTTTGCTTTGTCTCAAGTGGAAATGGAAGTTATGATGATTAAGATCAGGTTTTACCATATGGAGAAATAATTGTCCAGGTGGTGCAGAATAGCATATACTTTAGCATTTAATATTTCTTATGGAACATCACTTGATATCAGCAGGACAAAGTGAACACACGTTACAGCAGGCATGGTAATCCAATACTGAAGTCTTCAACTCCCATAAAGTTTCATATAGTCAACCTCATCATCACTATGGATGACTCTGCTAGTGCTTTAGTTACATTCAGAAGAATATATATAACCTCACAGCTGGAACCTCTTCGTTCAGTTTTATTTAGCATATTGTAAAATGTTCAGCGCACCAGGTGTCTCACTGTTGGTGTCCTGACAAGGTTTTGGTTTTTTTTTGTTTTTTTTAAAAACTATAATATATGTGACTGTTAAATACAGTTAACAGCTTTTAATGCCACTGAAATGGATGGTTAGGTCACAGTTCAAAGTGTGAGTAACTATTTTTGTATGTGGACCTTATTCTTGATTTAAACACAAGTACTTACAGGACATTCCTAAACTGAATTCAACATCTCCACTCTGAAGCAGACTTTAATTTATAGAGACTGTATGGGCTGGAGATCATGCTTTCTACTGTTCAAACTTGTTTTAATTTGCTTCTTTCTAACAATAAGGACATAATCTTAACAATATAAGTGAAATACTGAGTTGACTTTGCTTGATTTAAAATGAAACAGCCATATTAAATCACATGTTTTGCTTGGGTGGGAAGTATCCAGCTCAGCAGCTTGTTTTTGTTGGCGCTTTCAGTCTGAGAAAGCATTTCATGTACTTCTAACACTAACTGAAGACTTGTTAATTGAAAATTATCTTCACACAGCAGAAAATATTAATGAACAAAGATCACATTAGCACAGTATCCACAGTATCTACTAAATACCAACAAATGAAAACTAAAATAACTCTTATGTCACGTTTTACAGCTAAAATTGAATTTGGATAAGATTTTGATCGAGTTTGCGTGCACAGTTATGTTTGGAAATTATCGCCTAAGCACTGTTAAACTTCATGCAAATTCTCAAAACTGATTTAGTAATAAATCCCATATTTCCGATCATTGTTTGTTGGTGGCAGACTCTAAATCAGCTTTTCCATAAAATCCTCTCTGACAAAATGTGACAAACTATTGTTGTTCTTTGTCTCCATATCGCTCTAATCCTCTTTCTCTTTTTCTGCCTCTCCATCCCTCCATACGCTCTCCCCAACCACACAGAAAAGGCCTCAGTACTGACCGCCACATAAACACATACACAAACACACAGAGCTATGGTCGGCTCTGTGGGTCTTAGTGGGGGGCTTAGCTGTGTGGTCACATTTTACATGTGTGTGTGTTAAATTGTGAGTTGGCCTGGGTGTCACTGGGTTTTGGCCGTGTGTGTGTGTGTGTGTGTGTGTGTGTGTGTGTGTGTGTGTGTGTGTGTGTTTATGGCTACAGATGATGAACTTGGCCAGACTTGGGAGAGGTCTAGCCGGATTTTGTCATTCACATTGTCTGTGTAACTTGTTGGCACTTATATTGAATTGGGCTGCAGTATGCATACATGTGCATGGCTGCATCTGTGTGTGTGTGTGTGTGTGTGTGTGTGTGTGTGTGTGTGTGTGTGTGTGTGTGTATGCTTGGCAGTTGGCATAGGTATGCAGCAGATCAGTTTAAGCCTTATAAACCCATTGTTGTGAAATAAAACCATCCTTTTTGATTTGTCATAACCCCTTTGTTTGATATTCTATCCATGTTCCTGTTAATATGCAAACACACTTTGGACTAATAGTATATAATATATCAGTCGGGACCAAGCAATGACATTTTGTCATGAAACATGGATCCACTATGCAGGACAGAAATGAGAAAATGGGAGAATGATGAAAACAGAGTTAGTTTGAAGGGGATTAAACAGAATTTCTTTTCATTGAACTGATCACAAATATCAAAAACACAATCTAAATATCTTAAATGACAAAATTAAATTAAATTAAAAAGACATTCACCAGCTGACTGCCCAGGAATCATTCCAGTGTTCTTGGTCCTTACTGGAGTCAGGCTTGTCAGCCCCCCATATGTCCAGTTATGAGCCCGTCCGTTTCATGCATGTACAACACACCCACACCGGAGCAGGCAAATAGTCACACACATACTCATAGCTATATTCACGAAGTGAACAAAACTTTAACCAAAGTAAACTGCAGGGGACCACCAAATGACTAAGCAAAAAAAAGTACTTCATGTACATTAACATTAACTTAAATTGGTATTAACTTAGTCAACTTGTCACAGAATCAAGGAAATGACAAAAGATTTTAATGTTCAACAACGGAACAATCCAAAGCAAAGGTTATATGTAATACGAACTTCTCTCAAAACTACACTCATGTAGGACTGCATACAGTCCTACATGAGTGGACTGCATACACAAGAGGCATATCAGAATGCTACACTCCAATTCCAATTCACATTCATTCACATTCATTTTAGAGTCCCAGATATAACCTAGTGGGAGTAACCCACTAGGTTATATCTGGGACTCTCCACCATTTGACCTTAGAACTGAAGAAGCTTCTCGGATGAGAGGTGAAACGTCTTCAAGCAACTTAAAGAAGTCCAGACGCTTTTCTTTGCAAGCTCCTTTGACTACGATGACCTGGATGACTGAGAACCTTCACAGACAACTCAGGTTAGTCTCCTCAGGTTATCTGCAACATGACCAATACTTACATTAATGTATTCTCAAGTTACCTTACATGAAAAGTACCTATTTAAATTTACCAACCTCAGTTTGCAACAATGTGACCAAAAGTTATATTACTGGCCTTTTAACACACTTATGAGGAGGTCAGCGTTATCTGACAGTATGTTTTGCACTAAGTACCGCAGCAATTTCCTAATGTTGTAAACCTGCTCAACATTTGGCAATAAAACCCTTTCTGATTTCTGAAGTTTTATTTTTTCTCTCGAAGCTCAGTTACCCATTAAGTTACAAGTATATCACTGTAATTTTGACTTGGACAACCCAAAAAACAACAACAACAACAACAACAACAACAACAAAAAAACATGTTTTGAGTGATGTGCATTTTAGCAAATTTTTACTGTCCACCTTTTCATATTTGCAAAGAATTATTGAAGCTTTTGAGTTAACAAGCTATTTTAAGTATAAAACCTTCTCTAAAACACTACAATGCAACACTTAAAAGATGAATCATAAAGACTGAACAAAATTGAAATTTAAAATGTACATCTACAGACTGCAGTTTAAACTTGCAATAAGGTGTCAAATCCAAATCTGTAAGAGAAATTTCTTTTTAACTGTTTAAATACAACTGTGGTTATGCCACAATCCCACACTTTACATTATGCTTACATTTACAGAAAGCAAATGGAAGACGTATGCACACACAATATTGTTTTTTTGTTGCTAGTCTAGGTCAACCAACTTTAACCTCAGGCAGAGTTCGCAGTCAAGCTTAGAACATCAACACGATTGATAAAAATACTTTTAGTCAGGGATAAATTCAACACATTTTACTTTGTCAGTAATTAGTTACCTCACCCGAGACCATCTTGTGGAAACACGAATTTACTCTGACACCATGATAAAAATGCAGGCAGCTACTGACCAGGGCAAACACACCTCTTCTCCCACGAGGCCACAAGAATCCAGAAACTGTTGCGTACGATACGAACATATGCTACGGGGTTGCCCTCTGATTTCTGCATGGTCTCACACACACCTATGTCTAACCAAAGTAACGACCAGAGTGACATATTTAAATAACAGCAGAAAAAAATACATCCCTTTTTCTTTTGTAGCATAACAACTAGCATAACACACGGAGAGACACAGCCAATTCACAGCATGTAGCTGCCATTTTCAGACTAAAAAAAATAAAAAATAAAAATCTACACAGATATAGAGAAAAACAATATTAAGCACTGTATTAGCTGGCTAAAATGACCAGATATCTCATTTTTAAAATTAATTTTATAATGCTGAATTGCATTAATACAAATTCTTTGTAGCGTGACGAATATATTTTGCATAGTAAACTTATATAGCCAGTATATATTAATAAAAGACAATAAAATAAGGAACTTACCAGGTGGTGTTGCCAAACTCTGTTTTTTTTTTCTGTTTCTTCTTCTGTTATTTATGGCAGTTATAATTGTTTTTTCGTTATGGTCCAGTGTACGGGAAATTCAAACAGGAAGGATGTTGAAACTCATTTTTACATGTTACACAAACTTAATATTTTGTTGATTGATTACAAAAGTATTTTGTTCAATATACTCAAACATTTAAGGAGCTGTTTTTTAATTTTTGTGTTGCACTGACTTTAACATTGATTAGTCAACTCACTGAAACATGTACATGTAGACAACTTACTTTTTTTTAAGCAGAAAATTGCTTTTTTGTTAAGTTCTACCGACAAACACCACGAATATTTTTAGAGTGTAGGAGAGCCCACTCAAAAGGTATGACTTTTTAAAAATGGATTATGGGTGTTCCCCAAAGCCTTTTTTTTCTTTCTTTGTTATGATATCACGATGTGCTTTTTTTAACCCAACACTGACCAAACTAATGTGCATGTTCATAAGGTGCATAAGATAGTAATTTCATACCAAAAAGTATCAAATCAAGTATGAACAGATTTATTTTTCAGCAATTTCTAGGACACTTCAGGTTGGAATACGGTTTTACAGCATGTTGTTCCAAAGATCAATTATGATGTTTGACTTGCGTAGCTATTCTTCCAACAGGGAGCTTCAAGAAGTGAATACAACACACTTGTCAATACAGGTCACAGATCCCACTGACATCCCACTGACGTCAGTTAAATTGAAGGTCAGTGTCAGTTCAAGTGCCACAAATGTGAGTGGGTAGACAATGAATTCAGGGTCCAAAGGTCAAAGAAATCAACCCGTTTCTTTAATTCAGGAATGGCTCCCATGATTAAGTATACATATTAATTTTGTATAGTAATTCACGACTCATTCTTTGGGTGTCTTGTAGTGAAAACAAAAACAAATGGGAAATTTTAAAGTTATAGTGTGTGATATTTTCAGAAGAAGTCCGTAGATTGTAGACTTCAGTCAAATGAGTTCTCTTTTCCTATCCTCCCAATTTATGTGCATAACCCTAGCTACTGTGGCTGCCGTGGGCCAAACATTTTTAGTCAGCCAAGAGAGAGAAAACATTAGATTTAGACTGCCAGCCAGCATGTTTCTACTACTGATTGTGTAAGAAATGCACTATATATCCTGTCTTCCTTCTCTCACCCAGCAGATGGCCGCCCCTCCCTGAGCATGGTTCTGACGGAGGTTTCTTCCTGTTAAAAGGAAGTTTTTCCTTCCCACTGTCGCCAAAGTGCTTGCTCATAGGTGGTCATATGATTGTTGGGTTTTCCCAATGTATTATTATGTATTATTGTAGGGTCTATCTTACAATATAAAGTGCCTTGGGGCAGCTGTTGTTGTGATTTGGTGCTGTATAAATAAAACTGAATTGTATTGAATTGAAATACATTTGAACATATTTGAATCACATCAACACTTAACAATAATAAACTATAAATAAATGTGGAATAAAAAAACGTGTCAACAGAATACTCTGTGGCATTTTATGTTTTTACCCCCAAATCACATCAAAATATCTGGCCACTGCTCCATCTGTGGTGAGTCTACTCAGATTGCAAATTGACTCTGGACTGGACCCACCCTCGGGTCTTTTTCTGTCTGGGTAGACTGTCAGTTCACTGTTTACCTCTGCTGTCGACATGGTGAATGCTGAGGAGCATGCGTGTCTATTTACTCTGGAGGAAAAAACGTTGCAAAAGGAATCCAATACAAGTCAGTGAGTCACTGAAGTTCACTTTTTTCTGACGACAGTGATGCTGAAGTGAACTGTTAGGATAAACTTTTCCTTTGATAAAGGTCGCTGTTAGACTCTGTTAGCTGCTGTTAGCTAATGTAGTGAAACCTTCTTTGAAGTGACACTTAGTGAATAAACTCATCTATTCAAATTGTTTATCATAGGGAAAATGTGATTTGTCAGACACTGAAGCCTAATGATAGCTTTCAAAAAGCTAACTTAGCTGCTTACCCAGTTCATTGTCCGGAGACAGGAAGGTCACACGTCATCTGCTGACAGAGAATAACTGTCGCAATATCAGGAATAAATGAGCATGAAAGAAGGGCGACATTTTATTAAGATGTCGGTGGCGTTGCGTCTTTCCTTCGTGTTGTCACTTCTTTGTTGAAGGACACCTCTTATTAGATGACAAAACTTAGATATTATTCTTCATATTTCGAGTCTGAAGGTGCAGACGCAGATTAAAATGTCCCTCCACGGCACATTAATGCCTATGAATTCTCTTCTCCTCCACCTATGTAGCCGGTGTCTTGCTACATATCTAAAACTAGTAAAAAGGGAGATGTCCTTTCCAGTAACGGTATTCAAATATGGCGGAGCAATAAAGCAGCTTCCACAGACCCGTGCTTATTCTTATGCATTTCTAACAGATTAATTACAATTACATGTGACTGCATCAGTTGTTGAATGACACACACAATTACACACAATGTATGGTTATGAGTACAACATTCTTTCTTTCTATTAAATAAACGTTTTAAAAAAACCTGACCATACCAAAATGTTGATGGAGTTTCATATAAGTTAAATACCAGAAAAACTGCAGCAGCCCAACTCTGACTTAATTAATAGGCAGTCACTTTGACTGATAGAACCCAAACGAAACCCTAACTTCATCATGAAAGCCAAACTGCAAGGAAAAATATATGATTCACTTACTTACTGCTTGTCATCCTAGCCCTTGCATCCAGATTACAACCTTGATCATCAAAATGTGTCTTTAGTGCGACTTAGCTTAAAGTTTTGAGCACAAACAAGTGTCAACAAGCGTGCATTTATTCCTCAGCTCCTCAGAAATGTTGCTGTGAAGTCTCCTTGTTGCTAAACCAACACAGCATTGCCGATTAAAGTGGATTTCAAGCTCGTTGCATTTGATCAAAGTCCAGCTGATATCAGAATCACGGAGCAGCTAAGCTCTTAGAGCCAAATCCATAATAACACTCCTACACCACCCACAACAAAGAGACAGCCAACGCAAGTAAATAAATGCAGGCAGAAAATATCATTTGAGGACCCCTCCCATCTCAGTGAAATAATACTGCCGAATACAAACCTCCATAATTGGTTGAAGAATTGGGTTGATAAAAGATGGAACCTGGACACTAAATCCATTCAGCTCATCTGTTTACTGCCGAAGCCTTTTAAACAAAACTGTTGTTCTGGTTTGATAGTGTGTCACAAAGATAAGTGTCTCAAAGAGTTGTGCGTTTGTATTTATTTTGTATTTATTGTTCATTGATCTCTTAACAGCAAGAAAAAAAAGAAAAAAAAAGTGAAAAGCTTTAGGTTTCTGACTGAAAAAACCCCATCACCAACGTCATACCAAGATATGTTTGATTATGTTAGCATTTTACTGCAGTTGGTCTGTCAGTTAAGCTCCATCTTCAAAAGCTGTTTTTGGAACAAATTAAAAAAAGAAAAACATCGAGCAGCGCTTTCAGCTCTCTTACTGTGCTGCACTGTCAATATTTTCCTCCTCAGCATTAACCCTAAAAACACACAGACACTAATGCGTAATGTCTTAATGTACAATAAAAGAGGAGCGACCTCTAAAAGAAGCGAACGCACGCACTTCTATCCCATACACGTGCGTGCGCCTCTCCTCTGCTTCAGGGAGCGGAAAAAAAGTTTTTCTCTGTCAGCCTCTTAAGTGGCTGGCCTTCAGCTATATTACCCTCGTTTCCTCCTCCCTCCCTCCTATCCCTCCATCTCATCTTAATGTGTTTGATAAAACATCAGGCGCAGAGGGAAGGGCACACAGCAGATGATGTGCTTTTTTGGCCGAAAACAGGCATCAACTAAAGGACGGGAATAAAGGGCTGAGTCCGCTCTGTCTGTCTGCCCGAGTCTGTCCATCCACTCGCTGCATTAAGAAGCTGCCCGGCTTCTTTTCAAAGCCAGCCACTCTCGTCGGGCCGCTGCATCTCAGGCCTTTTGTGCCCCCCTCAATCTCTCCATCCAACCGCCACAACCACCCCCACCCCTCCTCAGCCCATTGCTGAGTGTCTGTAATGGCCCAGACGTGGAGTGGGGTAGGTGGGGGGGCGGGAGAGAAACTAAGGAAGTGAGCGAAATGGAGGAAGAAAAAGAGACCGAGCAGGAGCAACTGGAGGGTGAAGGAGAGAAGGTACAAAAGGAGGAGAGAGGGAAGTGATGGGAAAAGTGGTGGCAGAGCAGAAAGAGGGGACACAGGAGCGAGATGGACAGAAGGGGGTGGTGGGTTGGGGGGAAAGGAGGCCGAGTCTTTAGGAGGAAGCCAGGCGGCACTAAGCATCTCTGTTGCTGAGCAGTCAGGCCTGCCTGCCCCCCTGGCAATGAAAACCTTTCCATCCCCACCTCCTTCCCCCGCACCACATCCCTCTCTGACCGCAGCCTCCTCCTCTCCTCCTTTGCCCACTTCCTCTTCTCATTCCACCTCACACACTCCCACTTTCATTCAGATTTGCTACTCTTATAAGGACTTTCCAGCTCCATGCTTTACCCCTATGAACCCAAAGAATCATTCGGTTCAGACACTTACAACATGGTCACTACATGTCTCTGTGAGGTCAGAGTACCGTACAAGCTCTAGGCTATTTTAATGACAAAGTATGTGAAAATAAAAATACTTTTCATATCCAAAATAGCATGTGAAGAACTGTAGAAGATTGTGTTTTTCTGTAGTGTGCACCCAGAGGGCAGACGGTTTAAAAGGCCCCATTTGAACTCCACCATAATGCAGTTGAAAAATTAAAACAATTATCAATGAAGATAAACTCATAAAAAGAGCAGCAGTCTCTGCACTGCACATTTCTTTGGAGCAATTTCTTTGTATGAAGAAAATCTGAAGAGGGTATTAAAGGCAATCTAAAAGGTGGAAAAGAGATTTTCAAAGATGGAAAAGTTTCAAAATCTTCCCGAAAAGTACACCGAGTCAAGTCGCAACACCTTCTTTCACAACCCAATGGGTCATGCTAATGTATCTTTTAACGTCCTGTGACAAAACACTCTGTGGCGCTTTAGAGGCACACATTGTGAAGGTGGATCAGTTCATTGAGTACAAATGGAGCTCAAATTAAAAGTTGCTTAATTTCGCAGCAGGCAGAGACACAAAGAAGGTGACTAATAACTTGCAGCAGCATCTTTTAAAAGGGTCTCGGGAATGAAAGCGGTCTTAATTTTGAGGAATACTGTCATTGGTGTGAGCCCAACAATCATCTTGCACCGATTTGTTTACAACAATTACAAGAAAAGGTAGGAATATTAACTTGCCCACACATGTCTCCGACTCAAATGAAAAGAATCGCTATTTGGCCTGTCGTCAACTTCAGTGATCCTGCTCGGTCTTCAGGACACACACACACACACACACAGACAGACACACACACAGTCAGTGGCCTCAGGACTAATTGCTAGATTGGAGCAGATTTTCTAGTTCAGTTCAGGGCTGTAATTGTGAGGAGAGCTGGGAGGAATGACATGGCTTCAAGCTGAGAGGACAAATCACCAGAGGCCAGCGATTAGACTGCACCAATGTTCACATATCTGTGTGTGTGTGTGTGTGTGTGTGTGTGTGTGTGTGTGTGTGTGTGTGTGTGTGTGTGTGTGTGTGTGTGTGTGTGTGTGAGAGAGAGAGAGAGAGAGAGAGAGAGAGAGAGAGAGAGAGAGAGAGAGAGAGAGAGAGAGAGAGAGAGAGAGACTATGTATGTATTGGGGGTGAGGGGTTAAGCCAACCATCTCTCACTTCCAAGTTTCTGTGGCAGTGACCCCAAAGAGGCACACGTGCACACACACAGACACACAGGCACACCAAGTTGACCCCTGCAGACTCCACAGTGCTGCACACCAGGCTGTTGAGAATAATTTGAGAGCCTACTTGCGATTTACTACAAAAGAGAAAACTACAGCTCTGCTGGATGCATTTATCTCTCTGAAAGGAAATGACAGAAAAATGAGAAAAATTGAACTTTTTTTACAACTTCTCATATCTTCTTCATGCTTGTGTGCATTGTGTAATACATCTTAACGTGCACAGAAATGCAGGCTTCAAGTTAGAGGATAAAGACAAGAGCAAGAGAGACTTTTCACCTTTGAGCTTTGACCTTTTGTCAAATGTGAGCAGGAAAAGTGCATATGGTCGCTGCAGCCTAAAATCCACAATTTAAGTAGGTTTTGAGATTGCGGTGAGTTACCGTAAAAATTACAGCTTTATGGTAACAGCATAACAAATGTTAGCATACAAGAATACTCATAATCTTAAACTAACTGCAAAAACACTAACAGAGCAGAAAAGAACTGGGACACAATCTTCTGCAGTGGCCTTTAGCAAGGTATCTGCTCTTGAGACATGTATGGAAGTCCTGGTCAGCTGCTTGAGAGAATGCCTGCAGGACTTCTGTACAGCTGCTGTGTTCAGCTGATAATTCACTATAATGTTACTCTACCACAACTCTGAAATGAACACACACAGCTCCAAACAGAGCCAAAAAACAGAAAAAAATAACCATTTCCTGCAACCCACGTCTAGCTGTCTTCCTCTCCCCGCAGGGGGACCCTCAGACACAGCAGGACAGGAAGGATGCATGCCGAGAGAGATGGCAACACACACAGAGACACACACAGCAGCGCCAGCGTTTTGCTACCAGATAAACCTGCATGAAAACACTAGCACAGCCAGGAAGGCCTGCTTTAGAGACACTTATTCCTCACTCCCTCTACATCTGCACCCGCACCTGGGCTCTCTCATGGCATAGCCAGCTTTTAATAAGAGTGAGAGAGAAAGAGGAAGAAGACAAAAAAACGAAGGAGAAAGGATATGAAGATATTCGCACAGCCAATCGTACAACTCCGCATCGCTCAGCCAGCCGGTAACAGGGAATCAGGGAGTCAGTAAATCATCCAGCCCGATCTTTTCAGTCAGCTTACCTTGCCATGATGTCATGCTTGTCATTATGACAAGGGCCACAGTCCTCTCATCTGATTGGATGTAATCCAAACCAGCATTACATCCATGGCAGGGAAAGGAAAGGAGACTCCACACTCACAAAACTCTAATACTGATTTTCTGGCTCTCCTTTTTTTTTCTTTTGGTCTTGTTGCAAGCGTCTTGTTTCTCTTTTTTCGCTCCATCCTCCAGCCTAGCCTCCTAACAGGCTTCACACTTCTGCAGATTAAATGTCCTCCTACACTATGACCTGCACTATTTCTGTGACAAGTCATTTATTTCTTCACTAACACTCCATCTTCCCTACCTGGTCACCTAATTCTACTAGCATTCAGTGCGGCCTGTTATCAGTCACCACTGCCTTACCTTTTCTCACCTTAGCTGGGGCTGGGCTGCATCCCCTGCCCTCCCACCTTCTCACTTTCTCCCCCGCCTCCCTCCACCCAGCATCCCCTGGCTTGCCGTCCCCTTATCCCCCCCAGCCTTGGAGCTCGTAGCCCGGCCTCAGCTCTCCCTCTCCCTGCCTCGCCTCCAGCCTGCCTTCCCCTCCACTCTGCCTCCCTGAGCCCCAGCCTTCTGCTCAGTGTTCAAGGGGAGAGCCAGCTAGGAATGCTGTGGCTCTAGACGTTTTGTCCAAGCCCTAGGTCTCTTTCACTGAGGCAAGATTAGTTCATACAAAAACTCAACAATACACCACTGAAAGCCATTGTTGATATTCAACATTTTTCACATAGCGGAGCAGAATAGACAATGCGGCAGCCGGGAAAGCCCGAAGCGGACTAGCAGGGCTGATGGCTGATGGTATCTCAGCTGAGCGAGGCCTTAATCCCTTTTATACACACACACACACTCACGCAAGTGTACACACTCTCAACAGACTGGAGACAGCAAAATCAATACTGCTCGCTCTGTCTCTGTCTGAGTGTGGATCAGTGGGTGGATGAGTGTGATAGGAAGAAAAAAGAGTATACTGTTTGTGTGAGCGTGTGTGTGTCTGTGTGTGTGGGTGGTGTCGGACTGTCTTGAGCATTCTTAGATCTTTGTATAAGATATAAGATTTCTCAAGGTTTTCTTGCACAGGAACTAACTGAAGCAATGTGATGACAACTGTACTACAAACTAATTTAAAACAGTAAAGATTGTTGTTTTTTAATGAAACTGACACAAAACATTTAGAGATCTGTTAAGCAGCCACCTAATTTAAACCCGAGAAAGATTTCTACCTAAAATACAGTCAATACAGTCAACTCTCAGTGGAATTGTATGGTCACAACACAATCCTGCTGTTTAAGTGCCTCACAAAGGACCAAAATGGGTTAATTTCATCAATAAAATAAAACAATACAGCACACCTCATGTTAAAAAACAGTATCTATCCACTCTGCAAATTCTGCAAACTTGGCCGAACTTTAAGCATTATAGTAACAAACACCATTTTCATATGAATTAAAGTGAAATCTAACTTTAATGTAGATATGGCTTTATTCAAGAAATCACTTCTGACTTAAAAACAAGGCCACTATGTTTTTTTACATCTCTCTATCATTTGCTACTTTTATATCTTATTTAACACAAAATTGTATTGATATCATGATTTATGGTTCACATGAAAATGAAAAGTAGGATAAAGCAGGATATGCTGTATGACTGGCCACTGGACTTTGGACTTCGCTTACTAATGGGTCATGATCACTGCACTCAAATAAATTACTTTTAATCCTCAATAAAAATGAAGCGATAATTTGGAGAAAAATGCAAATGAAGTATATAAAATGATAATAATTCCTCATTAAAAAATCAGGTAAATGTCATTTAAGTAGAATCCTTTGAATTTAACATTTCGCATGTACTTACGTAATAAGATTACATGGAAAAATTTGCCTGTAATGAAATGACAGCAATGACTCTGGGCATAAAATTTGCTTTAAGTACATGTCCATTTTTTACATACAGTCTATGGCCTCACAGTTGATGAATAAAAGGCTATTTCAGTGGTTTAAACCTGTAAACATCAAAGAACCCAGACTTTTATTCTAGTGCAACTTACCATCCCAAATAATCACTAGTTTTAAAGAAACCAGGTGGTGCTCCCAGCAACAAGTGACCTGAATCTGATGAGAGAGCAGCCCTTTAATAGACATAACACCCTTTTAAAAATCCACATGTGGGAGACACACTTGAGCTAGAATCTCTGGGTCTTCAGTCCAACTAATCACAACATAACTGGGTTATGAATATCTTCCAACGGTGAGAGCCGGGCCAGCTTTAAATTTTTTTACCTTGACACAGTGGAACGCTGCAGAGAATTTTAACTGCATTCCTTAAAGATGAACAGCAAGGAGGTACTGAAGTGTGAGAATGAAAGAGGACATTTTTTTAAAAATAAAGCACTGCCCAATTTTCAGCCACAAGGACAGCTGCTGGATTCCAACTCTGAGCATGGAATCAGTCTGAACAAGCATTTATGATTACAGCTGGTTAATGTAATGAATGCCATGTCATGTAAAACTCATAAATCAAGTCACGCCGGCGGAAACATTTCATAAAACATGATTAAAAGTGTCATGTAACACTGGGAGCAACGGTGTCAGAGTGAGACATGTTAATTGTGCACTAATGATATGTAATGAATGTCATCAGCCCCGAGGCTCCGGCTAACGAGCTAAATGAACTGGCACTAATGGGCCCGTTAGCTTATCTTAGCGCTAACATCAGCTAGCATAATAAAGGGTTTGTCTTCTGCTGACAGCGGCTGACGACTGTGAGTGGCACTGCAAGTTTCTGGAGGTGTCACATTAGAATTAGACGCTTTTTAGAAAAAGCCTTCAGATGTCAACAACAACAGGAAAACAAAGACTCGGAGGACTTTTTGTCACGCAGACGACTAAATGCAAAGACCTGAAAACAGATTCTCAAATGTATTTTTTAAATGTTTATTTTTCTCATGGCGCTGTCACAGGTCTTCCTTCTGCTTTCCACCTGGACTCCAAATCCAGATCCAGATCCAGCTGCCGGGCTTTCCCTGGACCCCCAAGTCCGCTAGGTAGCAGAGGAGAAGAAGGAGAAGAAGAGGAGGACGAGGAGGGAGGGGACAGGGGCCCTCTCTCTCTCTCTCACTCTCGCTTTCTTTCTCTCTCTTTTCTTCCAATTGACCAATTGACAGGTGATTGATGGCTATCTCTTCAGCCTGACAATGAGTAGCATTAGCATAACTAAAGCAATGTACAGTAGAGTGGGGCAAACAGTAAATTACATGTTACCCCCCACTCAGCTCTCACTCCCTTCTCTGTACCTCTCCCTCACTCTCACTCTCTCCCTCTCCCACTCCACTCACTCATTCAGCCCAACACTACGGCAGGCAAACAAAACAAAACAAAGTATGCTTTTTGTCCCTCGTGTGAGCCCTTAAACAGTGCAGCTTGACAGCTTCTTTAGAAGGAGGCACACAAAAGGCCTGACAGTGAGAGAGAGAGAGAGGCTGAAAGAGAAACAGCACAGTACAATGTGAATAAGACATTGACCTTGGTGAGGGTTTGTGTGTGCTGTTGTTTGGGATGGCTCTCACAATGTATGTCTAGTTGAGGAGTGTGAACTGTAAATTGATTGCCAGCATTCAGACCACAGCCTTGTTCTAAGTGTTTAATATATTCTTCATCTGAAATCTAATTCAAGCTACCGGTGCCCAAAACTTTGCACTTTCCTTCCATGTTAGTTTTTTCTGAACTGATCTCCATCTCAGCCACAGACACTATTCAGGTTTCTCGTATTTAGTATTCAGGATGTTGAAGATGGAGGAAGAAAAGGGGAAGGTTCATGGTTAAAGATGAGGGTTGGTGTGACAAAAGAGGATAAGGATAGGGTGAGATGGAGGCAGGTAATCTGCTGTGCTAAAGGTCAGAGCAGAAAAAGAAGAAGAAGAACAAAAACGACCAGCCAATTTCTCTCAGTGACAGTAAACAACTTCCTGCAACCACTCACCAACTGGTCAGGGAATAAACACTGGTGACTGGTGGTTGCCAGTCAGTGAGTATGACTCGGTCTTTAGCAATCAGTTTCCCAACGACTGCCAGCAACCTCTCACCAACTAGTTGGGGAATATATATTTTTTCCCTCCTGACTTGTGGTTTCTAGTTGGTCTCCAACTGGTCTCTAAGTCTTTGTGACTGGGGCCTTATACATTTGACCCCACAGTGTTAGAATAATATTAGAATAATATTCAGTGATACTGAGTTTATTGGATAGTTCTGTAATGTCGACGATGTCTAATGTATTTTTAGATCTGTTTGGATTGTCATTGCATTCACTCAGAATTTGGTCAGACCTATCCAGAACTGGGGCGGCACGGTGGAACGGTGGTTAGCACTGTTGCCTCACAGCAAGAAGGTCCTGAGTTCAATTCCACCATCAGGGCAGAGTCTTTCTGTGTTCTCCCCTGTGCTGTGTTCTCCCTGGGTACTCCGGCTTCCTCCCACAGTCCAAAGACATGCACTTTGTTAATTGAATATGTTATTTGAATCTAAATTGCTGTGAGTGCGAATGGTTGTCTGTCCCTGTGTGTTAGCGACTTACTGGCGACTTGTCCAGGGTGTACCCCGCCTCTCAGCTAGGGTAGTCTCCACCACCCCCAAGAAAAGGATAAGATGAAGCAGATGGATGGATGTCCAAAACTGCTCAGAGGTGTTTCCAAGATGGTTGAAGAATTAAAAACAATAAAATAAAAATTGCTAACTAGGTATTAAAAACAAGCTTTACACATGGGTTGCTAGCAAATTGACAGCAATTTAGGAGAATGTTCTTGGATTTCAAAAGCTAAAACTTTTTAATTTAAGCATTATCCTCCTGCTGCTCTAACCACACAGGTGAGGAAGGTCTGCTAAGCCACATCTGCTTGTCAGCAATTCAATCATACCTGAAAGGCTTGATTTAAATCCCAGGCAGCCGAACAAGCCTCACATATTCTGTTTCACATAAAAATATGTAGATGAGAGGAGATAAAGATGCTCGAAAATGTGAGTAAGTTTGAAACCTCTGCAGCGATATTCACATTACTATGATTCATGTTGTCCTGCCACCGTGACCCCTCAGACGCGTTTGCTCAACACTTTACACAAACAAGCTTCAAGCAAACTCGGGCTTTTAAGCGCTCGGCTGAGGTTAGGAGAAGATCACAGTCAACACGAGATACAAACAGCAGTCTTCCTTTTCAGCATCCACCCTTTTTTGATTCAACAACCACGTACACACGTACACATTTTTCACGAGAACACCACTTTACCAATGAATAAGTAAATGCTACCGTCTTATTCATTTTAATGAAAGCAGTGTTCTCAGGCAGAGAGCCTACAGCACGGAGCGCTTCAATAATTAAATCCACGTAAAAAGGTGAATGTCATAACGCATTGGCCAGAGAGGAATGCATAGTTATTCTATCACTCAGGCCATGAGTGCCACATTTTCTACTTCTTCTTCTGCGCTACGTATTATATATATTATTGTCTGCACCGTTTATCTACTCTGAGCAAGGATGATTGTTTGTCCTTGAGCTCAGACGTTCGGAGGATGAGAAAATGAATGCTTGCGTCATATACTGTTGAAGTAACAAGACCTTTGCTGGATAGCAGGAAGGATGGATGAACAGACAACCAAAGGGGTGACCACATACTGGCCTGGTCTCCTTTCGCCGCCACTTGGGCCAGCAATCTGGTCTCTAATTGTTCATTCATGGTGTGAATCTTTAAATGGGGGGCCCTAGCCTGGCGCTAAGATAATGACTCGCTCTGTGTCTTTAGCTAGTGAGGCTAAATTACCACTGGGTGCAGAGTTACCATGGAAATAGGCCACAATGAGAGTGATTAGTCTTGTGTCTTTTACACACCGAGACACGGTGCAGTTCCTCCAGTTCAGCGGGAAACATGGAAAGCCTCTTTCGTTCCCTCTTTCTCCGTCAGCCTCACGTCAAATAGTATTTTATTACAGTAGGAGTAACAGTACAAAGAGCATCCTCGGGTATAATTAACAGTGATTATGTATCAAGGCTGTTTTTTCGTTACTCTTTTTCTTATCTGAATGGGCAGTGAACCCTTTCAGGTACAAGCCCGATAAGGAGATATTTATAGCTGTCAGAAAAGATATCAGTTTCATCTTTAGTTTACTTTTGTTTGCTACACCAACAGATGCTCTCAGATGCTTCTCTCTCACCACAAGTTTCTATGACAACCTTTTCAGTCACCAAGGCATCTTTTGCTGATGCTTCTTCTTTCCTTCACTGAGCCAAAGAGTTCATTTGTCTTTGTGGAGATTTGCTGCAAGCTGATGCCAGTTAGTTTATATCTCTCTCTTTTTTTCTTTTTTATTTGCTTATTTGGCTTTGTATCTTTGTATCTTTTTTGTTGTGTTTACTTTCTTTACGTTATCCCTTTTTTCTGCTTTTTTAAGTTCACTGCCCAGTTTCCCCAAAATTGTGTTTGTTCTTTTCCTGCACTGCCTCCTCTACTCGTCTATGCTGCTGCATGTGTGTATATCTGTGTATATGTGAGGATCCTATAGAGCTGAGTGGCATACAACTGATACCAAACCAAGGAGAGGAGAGGAGATAATCTGTCTCAGTGTGACGCTGCCAGTGAACATCAGGAGTAGAGAAACTGAAATAGCCATCATTACCTGGTCCCGCTGTTGGCACCCGCTGAGAGGTCTGTGTATGTGTGCATGTCAGTCAAATCAGTGGACCGCAGAAGACCAGTGATCATAATATTTCTTACTAGAGCAGGACGGATGCTAATCAGTGGAAGAACAATATGATTCATCCTACAAACACATACAGCTTTCACTGTATGTTATAAAGTGTTTTTAAAAATGTATAAAAACAACTCAAGGTTGCACTACTGCACTGAGTGTACAGAGTTTCATTTTCCCGATGAAATTAACATACCATTTACTGAAAGGCCACAGTCAAGGCCAAACAAATGCTCACCTTTGATGGGAAAATTGTCTACTTCAATGTGCCAGTTTTTGTTTGATCAAAGACTATATAGTTACTGTGAAAATTTTAAAGGAAGATAGCTGTGGTACACTGAGAGCATTGGATCCTTTATTCTACCTTTTAGCTTGATTTAGGCAACAAAAGCACTTGGATTAAAGGGGACCAATTATCCTCATTTCCAACTACATGTTTTTATTCTTGGACTATTAGAGTAGCTCTCCATGACTCACAGTTTGGAATGATCCTTCTTTACCTTATACTGGGTCTCAGCTTGGCACCCAGTTCCTGCACTGGCTGAAGTTACGATTTAAGCTCTTTCCACCCCTTACTTTCTTCAGATTGGCTGCCCCAAACAAACAGAAGGTTTGAAGACCAGTGCTCACCAGCCAGAGTGGTGTATGTGCGATGCCTCTTAGCATACTCCTTAGCCCCAGTCGGGCTACCAAAATCTATCTCTGCCCTGCCCGTCGGGCTGTTATAGGAAGGGAAAATATATGTCAATGCTTTTGCATTCTTTCGGAAATGTAGCTGGGTAATTATGTCATTGGCATCTGTGAGCCACTGTCAATATGTGACATATTGAAATCGCGTTTGAATTTGCGCTTGTTTTTTGCTTTCACTTTGCAATCGCGCGAACTGTGTATAGAGAGCGACAGCACTGACTGGTGAGTGACGATAATTTGCGCACCAATTCCTCTGACATCGTCTTATCAATCGTTAGCTTACTATGCAAACATGACAAGTGAAATCTACCGCAGCAAACTTAAACATGTGAGAGGTTGATCGCGCAGAGAATCGCTGAGCTTATGTGAGTGCGTGTGTAAAAGCAGCAGGATATATATTTTAGTTCTGCTGAGCCAAATAAGACAGGTCAGGGTGAAGAAGTGACCACAAAACAGAAAAGTTATGACAAATCAGACTATACGGCAAAAAGAAAGTGCAGCTTTATGGTTTCATGGACAAAAGAATTTCTGTGGCTGCAATATGACGAGCTATATAACCAGGGCTGCACATAAGTGGTCCGCAGGTGCGCAGTCGCTGTCAAAATAAAAAGAGCGCGCAAGATAAGAAGTTGCAACACGTGTTTGCGTACATAAGATTTTCTGGAGGAGGACAGACATTTGTTTAGAACTCTTAAAGATGTCGAAGAAGCAAGCTCCTTTAACCAATTACTTTGGTGTTCCTCCACCTCCAAAGAAATATCAGAAGGAGTCCGAACCACAAAAGAAGCATGTATTCTCAGAAAAGTGGTTGCAAGAAGTGAGCTGGCTTCAAACAAATGATGAACGCACAGAGATGTGGTGCAGAATGTGCCGTGAAAATCCCACTCTAGCGGACAAAAACAGTGCTTTTTATATGGACGCAAACGTGCGTTGCAACTTCTTATCTGGTGCGCGTCTTTTATTTTGACAGTGAATGCGCGCATGCGGACCACTTATGTGCACCCGTGTAAATAACATAATGTTCTGCCAGGTGTGTTGTTGGTTTTCCCTCGATTTCTGAGTCAACAAGCGCCTTTGTTACTGGGACCAGTAATTTTAAGAAAGGCCCCCATTAGAAATGCATTATTGCTCAGTCTGCAATATCTTTCCCAGAACAAACACCAATTGCAAATAACATACTAAAAATAAACCTGAAAAATCTGTTTAGAACAGCGTACTATGTTGCAAAGAGTGAACTACCACTGGTAAAATTTAGCAGTCTTTGCAAGCTTCAAAAAGCAAATGGCCTAGATCTTGGTTCCACTTGCCTCTTACTCATGACTTCAGTGGAAATTTCAAATTCAGGATCTGACACAGACTGATTCATGTCCTACACAGTTCTTACAAGTTCATAGAAATTTCTGTTCAATTAGAACCAAGTATTTGAGTTGATGATTGTAATTTTTATACAATGTTGTAATTTGTTTTTCAACAATTTTTTGATTAGTGTTTTGTTTCCGTTACAATATTATACTTTAATGTATAATATTGTAACGGAAACAAAACAGGAAACAAAACATCAATCAAATCACTCTCTTTTTTATTTGGGCTACTTAAATTTATTTTGGGCTACCAAAAACTGAAGAGTCCCTGCCCAAAGGGCTACCAGGGATTTTGAAATTTTGCGAGCCCTGATAATATTTTAATACAATCCTTAATGTTTATGAGACCACCACCCAATTATAATGTTTGCCACTGTGCCACTAATAATAATAATAATAACACTTGGAATTCTTCAATGGAAGCTATTTGTGCCCAGTCTCTTTCTTATTGTTGTGTCATGAACTCTGACCAACTGCAGGCAAGTGAGGTCTGCAGTTCTGTAGGTTTTGTTCTAGGTTCTTTTGTGGCCTCATTGATGCAGTCTTAGAGTAATTTTGGTAGTCTGTCCACTCCTGGGAGGGTTCACCACTGTTTCAAGTTTTCTCATTTTGTGGGTAATGGTTCTCATCTTGGTTCACTGGAGGCCCAAAGCCTTAGAAATGGCTTTGTAACGCTTTCCAGACTGATAGATGCCAGTGACTTTGTTTCTCATCTGTTCTTGACTTTATTTAGATCGTGGCAGGATGTGCTGCATTTTGAGATCTTTCAGCCTATTTTGTCAGACAGGTTCTATTGAAGTAATTTCTTGATTCAACCGGTCTGGCAATAATCAGACCTGCGTTTGGCTACTGGAAATGAACTCGGCTCTCCAAAAACTGTGGTTAGCCTCAGTTCATTTATGATTTAACAAGGGAGGTATTACTTTTTAATATAGGGTCGGGTAGGTTTGGATAGCTTTTCCCTAAAGTAAAATCACCATTTAAAACTGCATTTACTGTTTACTCAGGTTGTCTTTCTCTAATATTGAAAATTGTTTGATAATCAGAAACATTTAAGCATGCCAAATATGCCACAAAAAAATTTGAATTAGAAAGTGAGCAAATACTTTTTCACACTATATGTGGTCAACTGAAGAGGAAGATATATCATGATTACAGTGTTATGATATTATGATGAGTAGATGATGTTATTCACTCTGAATAATTACGGGATTATTTAACTGTACAGCTTTTGCAGTGCATGCAAACAAGCTAAAAACATCATTGTCAAAACTGATGAAACGCACATTTGAGTAACACATGTCCACATTATTAAAGAAAAACCACAGTCATCAAAATCTCTGTTAATGACCTCTGTTTCCGGGGTTTTGGATAAGCTGATGAAGTCCACTTTCTTCCGTTGTTTCACTGATTAAGACCGTGACATTCACTTACAACGCAAGCTCCAAGTTTCATGAATTTTTCACCTAGACAAACATTCCTTGTCCTACGTGAGTTTTATCCAGAAAACCTCAGGCTTTGCTTTACTTGGTCTTACCAACTCAATTAATGGCAGTTCCTGGTTATTGTCTGCTACTTTCTAGCAATCTATTACCCCACCCAGGGCCAAGCTAATGCTCTTAACACAGATTACTAGCACAAATCTCCAAGCTAAACGCATTGTGTCTGGACAAGTGAGTGGGACTGCAGCAGTGACAGCAGGTGCTAAAGCTGCAGCTAACCCTGGTTAACGCTGCCTGAGCTTCTAAGACAGGAAATGCTGGGAGGGATACTTACCTACTTACTCACCCACACTGACTCACTCTCTCTCTCTCACACACACGCACACACACATATGCACATGTGAACACAAAGGCCGGGGACTTAAAACAAAGACAGCGTGCTGAATGGGAGAGATGATCATTGGGGTGCATCTACATGACAGTGCAGCTCTGCAGGAAAACGACGGGGCTTCCTAAACCTTCTGTTTAAGGACTTCTGTTCGCCCCTCGGGACAATAACCCATGTGTGAGAGTGTGTGTGTGTGTGCGTGTGTGTTAGCTAAAGAATAACACATTTACAATTCTAATTATCCTAGCTGCTAAAATTAACAGCGCATAAATCAGTTACATTAACACCTGATGAAACTTTAACTGTTTAAAATGAATTGACTGCAGCTGTAAGAGATTCAAACAAATGCATTGATGCTTTGTTTAGGATTCTGCGGTTATCTGACATGAATGTAGTGAGAAATATAACTAATAATGTTTATTATCTGCTAAATCATTCGGTGAAACAGAGTTCATGCAAATTCAAGGGTGAGAATGTCAATTTTTAGCATCAATTAAACAATGCTGGTTGAAAAAGTCAGTCAGCTCCTCACAGGCACAGTAATACTGAAATAAAAGCTGCTTGTTCAAAAACCCAGTTGTGCCAATTAAAGAACTCCTACTGTACTGATTGTTCTGTCACAAATGGTGCGAAAAGGGGAAATTATCAGAGTTTGGGACAAAAGGTCAGATGATAACCTGTCAGCGTGACGGGAAAATCCACATGACAGAAATATACGCAGACAGATGGAACTAAACACACGAGACAAGAAGAAAATTCATCACAGCTTGACAGAACAAAAAAACGAAAGAGGAAACTTAAAGTCTAATATGATGTGATAAGAAAACAAGAGGGTAGTCAAAGATCATGTGTAATCGAATTGAAACTCTTACAACAACTTTTTTTTGCCTCTGAATCAGTCTGCCCCTCACCATCTGAGGGGACGTGCATCTGCATTTTCAGGATCAAACTCCTTTTTATAAAGACTGCAATTGGACAAAGAGTATGAACAGTTGGATTGCCTAAGAAACAACTAACTGTTCTCAGTAGCAACGTCTACGTTCACATGCATCCACATATACACTCACGCAGATGTGGTTAACCTGCTTCTTCCCAGGCAGCTGCTAGTGGCTTCAGCCACACAGACAGGTTAGCAAAAACATAGCCATTATTGGAGAACCAAGAGCTGACACCAGTGTAAAAAGTGGATACAGGAAACCACAGACCCGTGCTTAAGAATTTTAAGACAAGTCAGCTCATCATATCAGAATCAGAATCAGAAACTTTATTGTCATTGTCATGAGAACAACGAAATTAAGAATGGTCCCCGATCATTGCATCATCCCTAGCAATATCAAAATATAAATAAAACAATAAAATTCAATAAATAAAATAGATAGAATACTTAAAATACTAATAAGATATAACAGTAAAACATTCACATACATTCCCACACACATGCTTCAGACCGTGCATAGATTAACACAAGAGTGGCGTGATGGACATTTTTTTGTAGTATTCAGATGTGTTATTGCAGTTGGATAACAGCTGTGTTTGAGTCTATTAGTCCTTGCTCTGATTGCCCTGTACCGTCTGCCTGAGGGCAACAGTTCGAACAGGGAGTGGCCAGGATGTGAGGTGTCTTTTATGATGTTTTGGGCCTTTTTAAAACAGTGGGCGTTGTGTAGAACTTCCAGTGTGGGGAGAGGGCAGCCAGTGATCTTTTGGGCGGTGTTAATGATCCCTTGGAGTGCTTTCCTCTGAGCCCCTGTGCAGCTAGTGTACCAGATGCATATGCAGTAAGTTAGAACACTCTCAATGGTGGCTCTATAGAAGGACACCAGCAGTCTCTGTGTGATGTTATTCCTCCTGAGAATTCTCAGGAAGTACAGTCTCTGTTGGGCCTTTTTCAGCTGCTCGGAGGTGTTCACACTCCAGGAAAGGTTCTCCTCTATATTGACTCCCAGGAAGCGGAAGCTTGCCACCCTTTCTACACAGTCCCCATTTATGAATAGTGGTTGGATCTCTGCCTTTTTCCTTCTGAAGTCTATTATGAGTTCTTTGGTTTTTGAAGTGTTGAGGAGGAGGTTATTGGCCTTACACCATGACGTCAGCTGCTCCACCTCGTCTCTGTACGTAGACTCGTCTCCCTTGGAAATGAGCCCCACCACTGTGGTGTCATCTGCAAATTTCACAAAGATGTTGCTGTGGTGGCGAGGAGTGCAGTCGTGTGTGTAGAGAGAGTAGAGCAGTGGACTGAGTACACAGCCCTGGGGTGAGCCAGTGCTGAGACTCAGGGCTGAGGATGTGTGATGGCCAACTCTGACTCTCTGTCTACGGCCCGAGAGGAAGCTATTGATCCACATGCAGGTGCTGTATGGAAGCCCCAGGTCTTGTAGCTTGGCCACCAGTTTGTGTGGAAGGATGGTGTTAAAAGCTGAGCAGTAATCCACGAAGAGCATCCGCACATAGCTACCATGCTCTTCCAGGTGAGTTAATGCAGCATGGAGTGCTGTGGCTACAGCGTCTTCCGTGGATCGGTTTGCTCTGTAGGCAAACTGGTGTGGATCCAGGCTGCGGGGCAGGGCTGCTGTGATGTGTCTGCGGACCAGCTTCTCAAAGCATTTCATTACCACTGGGGTGAGTGCCACCGGTCTGTAGTCATTCAGGCCGGTGATGTGGGGCTTCTTAGGCAAGGGGACTATGGTGGAGGACTTCAGGCAGAGTGGGACAGTCGCCTGTGCGAGGGATTTGTGCGAGGGAACGATCATTATTACCATTTAACTTTGTAAGCACCTTTAGTGGGTAATGCAAACGCTTTCCATATTTAAGTTGTTTCATTGCTGATTTTCTAAAGTAACAAGAAAGCTCAGCAGGAGTCTGAACACATGACAATGACAATAATATAAAATACCCACATATTCATAGTGTGTGAATATGCTGGTCACACGCTGTGGCGACCCTTTGGGAAACAAGGAAGTATCTTAAAGTATCTTTCTGGTCTCTATCTGCACTAATACTTTAATTCAGTATTGAACTACAAGATTAAAACCAGGCTAACATTAATAAGATTGCTAGGAAACTTCCCGCATCTTCTTCATTTTGTTGTTGTTATTTTGAGTCGTACCACCCACGTAAACATTACAGCAGACAAAGCATACCCCTCATCCATGGCAACAGTTGTCTTACCAATAGGACAATGGGCTGAAACCACAGACAGAACTTGGCTACTGTCATATAACCCACTGGTTATTAGGCCATTTTTTATTTTGGTGAAATGGTGACACTCTAAGTTGTTAGCTAATGCTAGCTAAGTTGGTTAGCAAGATGCAAATATAAAGTGTGTGACACAAACACACACTCACAAATACACATGCACATATCTATTTGAACTAGTAATGGACTAAAAAAACTGAATTTTACTCACTAAAGCACAGACTTCTTGGATCCTCTGTACGGAGCCCCGCAGGGGACATGGGAGAAAAAAAAATTAAGACGGACTTTTGAGAGATCTTGCAAAAGTTTTGCGAGATCTCGCAAAACAAACTCGGGATCTCGCAAAACAAACTCGGGATCTCGCAAAACTTTTGCGAGATCTCACAAAACAAACTCGGGATCTCGCAAAACAAACTCGGGATCTCGCAAAACAAACTCGGGATCTCGCAAAACTTTTGCGAGATCTCGCAAAAGTTGAATTCCAACAATGGCGGCAGCTACTTAGTTGTAATATTACTCTTTCTGGGTCACAAAATACACTTTTAAGATAGTTTGAGGCGTGAATGTAGTTGTGTAAACGTCAGATACCTGCTCGGTTAACAAGACATCACATATTTGCAAAAGTGCTCCGACATTTTTCGGAGATCTACACCCACTATCTTGACGCTAACGGGAGGTCGAGACCTACTATAGCCGGGAGGAACACCGCTTTCCCGGCACATCGTGCCTCGACCTCCCGGTCAGCTTCAAGCCGGCGGCCTCTGAAGAATGCGACCAAAACTTTTGCGAGATCCCGAGTTTGTTTTGCGAGATCTCGCAAAACTTTTGTCCGTCTTAATTATTTTTTTCTCCCATGTCCCCTGCGGGGCTCCGTACCTCTGTACCAAACAGCAAGCCATAATATTCGGCAGAAAATGCACTAAATTTAAGTATCCCCAAAACACAAACAACACAAACACAACAATTGAATTTAATGACCCAAATTAATGAAGCAGAGGCCCACCAGACAGGAAACCAGTCAGCCAGTATCTAAATTAAAAAGAGATATTTTAAATTACCCCACTCAGAGTTAAAAAAGAGAAAGCTATCTTTACTGCCCAAAAATGTCCAATGTACTAGGCTATTAGCATGCTTTTTAATACAGTAACATTTTAACATGGGCATTATAAAGGGATTAAATCCCTTGTGGCCATTAGAGCAACAGTGGTTTTGACGCATCACCTTCATTTTTTTCATCTCTGGGACACACCACAAAAACTATTCAGGGGCAGTCAGAAGGACACAACAACCAGCCTGACCTCCAAACCCAACAGCTCCCAATCCAGTGGAGAATTTGCAGGATGTGATGGAGCAAATCTGATAAATGACAACCCCACTTAATAACACACAGAACCCAAAGAATATGCTGCCAATGTTCCAGTGCCAGACACTCATACTCAGTATTTCGCAGTAGGAACATCATAATACTAGAAATTTAGTGGTTGGTATCAATACTAGTTGAAATACTTGATACTCTAGTTGATGCCAAAACAAACATTTATCCTATAAAAGCTCCTTTATTTAAAAATTGCTTTTAAAATCACTGGTACCTTATATATGTGGTTTTACACAGTCCCTGCAAAACTACAAAAGCTATGAAAATGTCACATGTTCCCATGTCAAAACAAATCATTTTTCCAGGGTTTCCACATTAAAATCATCCTGTCCTGACTTCATTCAAAGAGATGCTGCAGGATGATAGAAACCTTTTTTATCGTGCCCCTGATTCAGATTAAAAATGAATTAAAAGATGCTGCCCCGCCCTCTCTTTGTTGGAGGTTGAACAATTTCTTTCAAGAGAAAGTATCAATCAACATATTGATTAGCACTAATTAGGAACAGTCCCACTGTGGTTAGCTCAGCAGGTGGAGTCTGCTATACGCATTTGTGCAGTCATGCATGTATGTGCCTCCGTTTGTGTGTGTGTTTGTCCATATACATTCTTGTGTGTGTGTGTGTGTGTGTGTGTTGTGTGTGTTGTGTGTGTGTGTGTGTGTGTGTGTGTGTGTCTTTGTCTCGACTGTCACCCTGAAGGTTATCTCCGTGGTGGCAGCATCGTCAGGTGACAGTCGTATCCCATGATGCCAAGCGAGACGTCAAACTGTCTTTCCAACCAGGGTTCCCTTGATGACTAGAAAAACACACACACACACACACACACACACACACACACACACACACACACACACACACACACACACACACACACTATCACACAAAGACACATAGTGAACACACACTAAATACACCCTTTTCTAGTGGTAGGTGAAAGGTGTGCGCGCGTGTGTGTGTGTGTGTGTGTAGCCGAAGGGCTGCTCAGACTTTGATAAGCTATCACATGTCCCAGGTGATGGTCTCTAACAGCACATCAGTCCAAAGGCACTGCCTGACAACCAAATCAACTGCACCCAGACCAGACATCCTAGCAACCCAAATCAAACAAACCAAACCCGACAATATACATCATACATACGTTTCCTTGAAACACACTAACAAAAAGGAGAGGCTTTTATTTGCGACTAGTTTCTCAAAAAGGGAAACAGGATCCCTGATAAGAAAGTATATTTTAGGAACCCACAGGTGGTTCACCATGTTGGCCCAGAGAGCCACTGGAGGGCCTTAAAGCACAGTACGCCACTTTGAGACCACGCTTTCAGCTCTGCGGTGTTACTACAGTGCAGTTTCTAAAGAACATTTCGAATCAGTCTTGCCAGACAGAGGGCGCAACAGTGGACGGATAAATAAACAAACCTCTAAAACAATTTAGCATTTTATACATATCCTTAAAAATCCAAAAAAATCTGTCACTGCAGCAACCCAACTAATCTGCATTTGTATGTGCATGTGTACTTTCAGTGCAGCAAATGTAGGCTACTTAATGTGCTTGTTGCCATTTTACTCTGACACTATAGTGGGCACTGTAGATTACTCTAGAGCAAGCTCACATGAAGGCTACTGTAGAAGAAGAAAGCAGACAAAGCCAAGGCTAGCAGTTTGTTATTAAAAACTGTGCTGTGGATGTGTTTGTGCTGGCAGTGATTTCTGTTCATTTTGTTGAGGCTGCTCCTTCGGTCTCCATAAATATGGAGGTAAATGCATAACTGTTGTCAAAGGGGGTATAAAAATAGTTGGGCTGTGTATGGTTATAGTACCATAGATCTAGATATTGGGAGGCTTGAGTTTGTTTTTGTGGAAACTCCCAGCAAAAATAATGGAAGTGATTGTCAAGCTTCCACCTGTGAAAGGTTTCTAAGGGAGCAAATGTGCAGATCTGCATTGTATTGATAAAGAAAACATGTCCTGTAGTTACAGGAACTAATAGCTTTTATTTGCTGATCCGGTATCTGATGAAATAAAAAACATCCCGATCATTGCCTAAGCAATAATACATAATACATAATGTATTATGTATTATAATACAGATAATAGATAGCCTCCACAAGGGAAATTATTGGGTTACAGCATCAGGATAAAGATTAACAATAGTACAGTCCACAATAAATAAACAACATAGTTAAAGTGCCACAGACGTATAACGAGAGAAAAGTTTTACATTTACAGCAGTGATGAAAAAATAACAAAGAAAATACAAAATAAAAATGAAGTTAGTTAAATAAGAGTACAAACTAAGACTGACATTGTGCAAAGTTGGTTGGCTGTTGAAACTCAACTGAAAGTTGTGTTATATTTTACAACCTGAATCTACACTTGTCATAACAACATAGCATTACATAGTAAAATACACAGTAATGAAGGGATTTAGATTGGCAGTTAAGCTCTTAAAGTAGAGCTGAAATGAAAATTAAAGAATTAAATTGATTTTCACAAGTTTTGTAATTGCCTCCCAATGTAGCTGGCATCCACACAAACAGGAAATCAAATGAACATTCAGTGTAGTTCAGGGTCTCTCTGTCTCTCTCATACACACACACACACACACACACACACACACACACACACACACACACACACACACAGAGAGAGAGAGGGAGAGAGAGAGAGAGAAAGCGCACCATGTACAATTACAGAATTACAGCATCTTGGAAATGAGACATGACAGAGTAAGGATGCTAGTAATGTAGAGAGCTGTTTTCTTTCACTCAGCTCTCTCTCTCTCTGACACTCACACGCACACACGTACAGTGCCATCCCATAATGAAGTGTCTCCCGTGCGTGTGATGTCAGTGACACAGGTTCCATTACCTGACCTGTCACCACATTGCCGTGGTGACAGCCTGTCAGATACTGTTTGGTTGCTATGAGGAGAGGCACAGGAATCCACATGATTCAATAATACAACACTGATTGGTTTAGCTTTTGGGAAATGATGCCTATTCCTGAGCACGGCAGTATTTGAACTTTTATTCTTCTCATATTTCAGGCTATGAGAGCTGAATTTGAGTTTTTTATTATAAACTAACTTCAAAAGCACAGAGTATTTTATACAGTAGTTTAATGTTTTTTGGACCTTAAAAGCTACTGAAAAACTAACAACTACTATTCCTTGCGTTTATAAGTATAGTGTACTTGCTGTATCAGTACCATTATGGCTGAATACTGTAAGGAGATAAAGGAGATAAATGCCTCTGCTCACAGAAAGACACTGCACAATTTTATGTTTTTTAGACAGTTTTTTTCCATCAAGTAAGACTGCTGAGCAGAATTATATTGGCGCAGGTCTCACTACCTCATGCAGGACGTAAGAAGTATGCATTACAACTACAGCAATATTACTACAATTATAATACTAAAAAAATATATAATCATAATAATGTGTTCACAATATTGTCAGTACAAAGTTATAATAGCACTGTGCAAGTATATGCACGAATTAAAAAAATTCAATTCAGTATGATTCTTTGATGTTATTTAAATTCTTTTGCACTTACAATTTGTTGTTGTGCGTTTATGATTCACTTTCAATGATAAATGTAACATCCAAAAAGCTAGCAATGGAGAACCATGATTGAGGCTTGGCTTTCATCTTCATGATGGCTGATCAAGCACATTTCCATAACCATAAAGCGCAAGGGTTAAAGGAATAATAACAAACCTGATATATTTTTATAGCTGAAGGAAAAAAAAGGAAATTAATCCAGCGTGCAAGGACAAGAGCATGAGAAATGTTGTTTTCAGATAAAACTACAGTTTAAAACAGATTGAGGATATTACAGTAGAACATTTATTTCCCAGTATAACTGCAACAACACAGCTGCCAGTATTGTTCTGTAAAGCACAGCTTACAATACTTTTACAGTAAGAAAAACAATTAAGATCAGAGTAGGTACACTGTTGAGTATGCTAGCAAATCTAGCTGGCAGAACTTTACTGTTATTTAATGGAAAGTGGGGTTTTTTGAGAATGGCTAATCTGATGTGCTCCACGGGTGTGCTCTGTCCTTATGAGATTATTGTGATAAGTGAGTAAAATTGTGGTAACAGTAAAATTATTTGTTTCTCAGAGGTGTAATGCAAAAATAATTTACAGAAAATGAATTTCCGATTTCACTTGGCTAAAGGTCACAAGATGAAACGTGTAGTCTCTGAAAGAAAAAAAGACATACGCACGTGTATATATGTTAATATTTATGCTGCTCTGATAGGAAATGTGTAGTAAATACAGACACAACAAAGGGAACTGATCACACAGAGCTGCAGAGTATGAAGGGTAAATGAGCTTCAGATAAGTGAGGAGGAGGAGTTTTGGTTCCATTCAGTTGAGCTCTACAGTGGCTCTTGTGTGTTCTTCCCCACCGCAGGGAGAAAATAAGAATAATTGATTTCACTGTTTTCTTCTGGTGTCAGATCTGCTCCGTTTATCATCATCAAATCTATCTCTCTGTCCTTCTCCTTCGCTCCAACCCTCTCTCTCTCTCTCTCTCCTTGTTTGTTCTGCTAATTAACTTTATTACCCTGATAGCTCCCCACTGCCTCTGACAAAAACAATTACCATCTCTTCCCCCTCCACCTCTTTCTCTCCTCTCCCTCATCATCCTTGCTCTTTCTCTTTTGGCAGAGAGCACTAATTAGTCCTGAGGCTTTGCTGCTGCTACACTTCCTATGTGTCGTTCTGCCTCTCTTAGAGGCTTTCAACATTACTATCTAACTATCAAGACTCTGTAAGATCTTCTGAGGTGAGAAAAAGTCAAGAACAAAGACAGTTTGTGGGATTAAAACAAACACGTTTTAGTAATATATCTCCGTTCTAATACATTTTCCTCTGGATTTAATGCATTTTTATATATATACATACATAAAAGAACATTAGAATTCGAATAGAATAGAACAGAATTCGACTTTATTGTTATTGCACATGTCACAAGGCAACGAAAACAAAGGCTTCCTGCATTGCAACTATTCCTGAGCCCTTTTTTTTCTTTTGTCTACTCCAGTCATAAAGGTGGGTGATGGCATTATTTCAATATATGTCAAAAAGGACTGTGCGCACCGTTTTGGGAGACATAACAGAAACCAGCCTTTCAACAATACTGAAATTAAGGTTAGTTTCTTAAGGATAAGGCCAAGTTTTACAGCTTCCATTTACACCTGGCTGTGACCTTGTCACAATTCAAACCACAGTCTGAATGGTTCATGTCTTACATTATGGTGCTGTTATCTAAGACATACAGACACAAACTGTTAACAGGTCTCAAAAAGGCCTGGATGTCATTTCTACTACATCTTTTAACACCTATTTAATGTAATCTTTGTAATCTTTTAGCACCTATTTAGGATCCATATTTTAAAAAAAAACTTTTTGCATGTTGAAGGCATTTACACATTTTTCTATTAGGCTGTCCATTAAGCTAAATTTGCATGAAACTAAACTATGATCTGCATCTCTCACTGTCTGTTACTCCCTCTCACGTCTGTGTCATGTCCTGGCAATCTGTCCCCCTCTCTCGTGCTCTCTCTCTCTCTAGTTGCAGACAGGATAGCATTACATTGTCAGTGGTAATTTAACTCTCATCTGTCTTCACTAATTATTGTCACATTCATCAGATTCATCAAGGCAACAGGGGCTCTCATGGGGATTGCACCATTTGCCGTTAATACAGCATCAGCTGCTATTAGGTCCGGGAAACTGAGAGGTGAGTGTGTGTGTGTGTGTGTGTCACTAGAGGGACAGCGTGTATTCATCTCTAATTAGACCAAGCTGTGTGATTAATTATACAGTCCGCCTTTTTTACTCCAAGGCCTGAGGATGGTGTTGTTGATGGGAGGAGAAATAAATATAGAAGATGAAAAAGGGGGGGACAAAGATGGAGGGAGATCAGACGAGGAAAAGAGAGGGAAAAACAGATGGAGATGAAGAAGTGAGAGGTGGTGAGCAGAGGAAGGGATGCTAATATGAGGGGAGGGAAGAGTGGAGAGAAAGAGAGGAAAAGACAGTTAGCAAAATCCAGAGGGAGAGAGAAGAAGCGAGAGAATGGAGCAGAGAGGTGAAGTGTTTTGTCATGTGCTCTCAGCATAATTCCCACCTGACAAAAAGGCCTTGAATCAGGGGGGAAATTGCAACTTGTCACCCAGCAAATAAACTGCCCTGATAACTGATTAATAACGCACACCTGGGACAGCTGCACACACACACACACACAGGCATACACACACTCTCACACGCAGATGTAGGCACATGCTGAGACACACTTGTAAACAGAGAAAGAGCCAACACATCATCAATGCATATGCAAGTACTCGCACATGCTGATGATTGCACTTACCCTCTGCATGCACACACACACAATTATATGCATTCAGATTGTGAATTTGGAGCCAAACTCCAAAAAGAATCCCACAAATTTCAGAAAAGCAACTTCCATGTTAGAAAAGAATTTTAAGTTTCATCAATCAGAACAAGAGAAACATTTTTATGCCTTTTTAAAAAATGTTTACCCATTATGTGAACAGCACAGGTACACACCCTGGTTCATTAGTTAAACTGTACTATTATGAATTTCATGTTATAATGTTATGTCATACATGATACTTTAAAGGTGCAGCCAGTTGTTTTTGAGTTCATTTAACAGAAATAGAGAACATTTTGCTCATTAATATATATTGACTCATGTGTAACTGTCGTCCAAACCTATGCTTACTTATCGAAAATGCAGGGAAGCAGGTGCTAGTTTGTGGAAACCACCATGTTGCCGCGCCATTTTGAATACAGTGGCAGACAGACACATATGCAGTACTTTTAATTTAATGGATACAAATAGTTCTTTCAGTATATTCATCACATTTCCACATTATCGTCTTCCTCTTCACCTCAAACCTCTCCTGAACTAAACCATGTTTATGAACAACTAAATGCTCACAAACATGGTTATTTATTCCCAAATGCACTTACTTACTGTCAGCAGATTAGATGTCAGCTGTTTGGACAACAAGCCAGTTAATACCAACAATAGCTGGTTATAAGCTAACGTTATAACAGGTAATATTAGGCCCGTGTGTCCTGAAAATGCTCCAATAAACTTTGATAACGTTCTCAAATACTATGGGCAAGTTTATTTGCCAAGTGTCCCAATTCAGCAAACTGAGATTCGCTTTAAAGAAAGTTTCACTGACAGGGTTGCTGGAGCCTATCCCAGCTGTCACAGGGTGAGAAGTGGGGTACCCACTGGGTAGGTTGCCAGACTCTCATGGGGCTAGCACAGAAAGCCAACTAGTATAACAAAAACACAGTCACATTCACACCTGCATCAAATTTGGTAGAATTATCGGTGACTCTAATGGTGGTGTCAGGACACTAACTCCAGTTTTGTGGGTGAAAGTTTTTCCTTTGGGATCAATAAAGTCTTCCTGATTCAGATTTCATCCACTACAACCTCATCTTAATGTGGACTATCCTCTTTGCACTTCTTCTTCTACTACTGGATAAGACACGCTACAGAATCACACAATGCCAAAATTGTTATGTAGCAGGAATAAAGCAAATTAACATCCACAGCTTAGATGGAAAAATGTAGTGGTGTTAGCAAACCTGAAAACATCTATGTGTATCGTTAAAGTGTCTGCATGGAGCTGAAATTTTAGGGTCACTTGACCTTTGCACTAATGTTAAAAAGAAAAGGCCACAGATCATTTTAAATGATGTGTCTGTAAGGGAAGGCATAGACGATGTAATATAGCACCACCTGAGCAAGAATAAGAAAAATCTGACCAGCCACTCCCCAGAGACAAAGACAACAACAATGGAAGAGAGAGAATTCAATTACAGACAGATAAAGGATCAGCTCTATTCCTTCCTTTTCCTGAGATCACACACACACACACACACACACACACACACACACACACACACACACACACACACACACACACACACACATGTGTCAGTCAATATTGGCACACATTGACCCACCCAGGAAAAGCCATTTAGAGTGACATCTACTCTCAGTGTCTATTATACCCTTACACCTTTCTCTCTGTCCTCATAGCCCGGATGTGTTTCTAAATGCTTGCAGGTTCCTGGCCTGTGATCTCCACTGTGATTGGACAACAACAGTGAGACCAAAACAAGGCCAGGCCAGGTCATGCTCAGTGCCCCCATACTCTCACACTCCCTTCAGCGCGCGCACACACACACACACACACACACACACACAAAGACTGCAAAGCCATCTCCTCCAAACAAAACCTCTTCATCTATAGCACAAAGGAGGCTCTCCCGAAAGCCTATCATTTTCACTGGCACTGGGTCGAACGGTGACGGAGCGAGGGAGGAGGAGGAGGGATGAAGGACGGGAGGAAGGGGACAGTGTCGGAAATTGGATCAGAGCCGAGTGTTGTCATTTGGAGTTTTATCTGCAGAGCCTGATGCCCAAAAGGTCATCTGACATAATGGCTGATGAATTAAAAAAAAAAAAGAAAAAACGTGCTGAGCAGGATTTTCATTTGCAATTTTCAATTTATCCAGACGGAGCCTCTCGCCCCCCTGATAACCGTCTCCAGCCTGTCAGCGCTATCGCACTGCCTGTCACAAACATCAAGCAGCTGTAGCGACCAGAGAGCGACTTAGACAGAGATGGAGATAGAGAAAGGGAGACAGGCCAAAGGACAGACAAGTGGTGAGGAGACAGATACAGCTAATCCCAAATAAAGGAAGAAAAACAACAAATGGATTACCATTAAGTAGTAATATAAAAGAGAGAGAGAGAGAGTGGCAGGCGTGGAAAAGGTCAAGGAATGAGAAACATGAAGTCTGTTTCACCACCTGATCTGCAGCTGTCAAGCACTCACCAGCCCTACTTACCCTTATTTAAGCAGCATCAGTTTAAAAACGATTTTTCACATTTATTGTTTCACATCGTTGATTTTCGGCGAATGACTGCAGAGTCAGACTTTCATGATTGGCAAAGAGCCACAAGGGTCACAAGGGTCAAGTGAAGGTTCAGACCTCATGGTTTGTTGGATTTGGCGCTCCAGCACCAATGAAGCACTATGGGGTGAAAGTCAGTTACAAGTGTAACCTCTTAAAGACAGCAGGGAGAAAGTCATCACAATGATACGTATAAAACATGTTCGACTGAGGCAGAGGAGTGTTGATGACACACGTCTGAGCAGCTTTTGGAGTTTTTTTCTTTCTCATCACCAACCGGTCGCGGCAGATGGCCCCGCCCCTCCCTGAGCCTGGTTCTGCTGGAGGCGTCTTCCTGTTAAAAGGGAGTTTTCCTTCCCACTGTTGCCAAGTGCTTTCTTAGAGGGGGTTGTCTTATTTGGGGCTTTATCTCTGTGTTATTGTAGAATATTTTTCTTACAATATCAAGTACCTTGACGCATGGTTGTTGTGATTAGGTACAATATGAATAAAATTGAATTGAACTGAATGTTTTTACTGAATTTCATTTCATTGAAAGATGACTCTTGTCACACTGACCTTCAAGTTGTGTTTTTAAATATTTCATTTTGTAGCCTTTGTTAGATCACAGTATCAATCAGCCTTAATAAAAAGGAGAAAATCACTACTTATTAGTCTTTAAATTGCTCACAGTGGTCTTCACTTTCAATAATCTTGAATGGTAACAAGTGAACATTCGAGCTGCCAAACTGAGCAGAACCTCTGTTGTCAACTTTCATGTATGTAGATTAAATATTGTGTTGTGTATGTATTAATGAGTTTGTAAGGCTTTGTTTGTTTGTTTTTTCCAAACAGTTGTGTTGACCAAAAGGTCGCCCAGGGGTTGAGGGTGATGCAAGCTCAAACCCTGGGCGACCTTTTTCAATCACCTGGCAACTGAACAGATCATTTCTCAGAAGGCAAACTGTCTCCAAGCTATCACGGTTTAACTCAGACTGGCTGCAATCACTTGCAGACAGATTGAAGAAAGCTTGTAAATAACTGCCCTCTCAAATCTAAATGGTAGCATGTTGCAGTCAGTCTGAGTTAGTTTGTGCTGATGAGATTAAGTGGTTGCCAAGTTGTAGTATTCTGTTTTTATTGCTGCATAAAAGAAGAATTGCAGACTGCTTGTGATATTTTGCTAATGTTTGTGCAAAATGACACAAGACACAAAATCTGTGAGCTTCTGGCTGAACTTGCTAAATTGAATTTGGCAAAGTTTGCAATTTTCATCAATTTATCTCAGTTAAGGGACATATTATCTGTAGATTATAGTATATAAGTAGACTGCCTGTAAATGCAGGCTTGACCCCGTTTATTCACAAACTGAGAGCAGGCTGAATCTGTTTTATGGCCGTCTTGACACACCAAAGTTCCTCTCAAGATAGCAAGAGCTGCAAGTGGTCACAGGGTCCCTGTCTGTGAAGCAACCAGTTCAAAGGCAACAAGAGTGCAAGTTCAGTGTGCATGGTCACATTTTTTGGGGTTTTTTTTTGGTTGTACCATGTTCTCTGGTCACTGTTTTCCTTAGTGTGCAATTAGCATTAACAAACATTGATCACAAGACCATTACAGCCAACTTTGAACCTCTTTGAGTGTGTATAGTTGTTGACACATTCACACAGGTCATCTATCATAATGAACAGCCCAGAGTCACACAGTACCCACATGTGGCTCAGTTAAGCTGCAGGAGAGCTTGCTCAGTATTTTGCAAAAACAGGTTTTCTGTATGTTTGTTGTGAACAAGTCATGTCTGATGATGTAAAATGACAAGATGCCACAAAAGCTATAAGAATGGGATCTTCAGTATCTATGAATCATTGGTGGATATGACCAGATATGAACAGGATATTCTGTTTTCACTGACAAGCGTTTGGTTGAAACATTACGGCACTGAGAAATTGGCAGCTGAGACAAAGTCAAGGGTAGCAACTGGTAGCTGGACATCTTCTACTTTAAAGCTGAAGTAACTATTGGTTTTGTCTATCGATGATTTGTCACATAAAAAAAATACTAGAGTACTGACCATGATCAGCAAAGACTCTGTAAGTCTCTTCATTCACGGCAAAACCATGGCTCATCAGTAGGGTTGCTGTGGAGAGAATCAGGGCCCAGAGCCAAGGTTTCCAGAGCAAACAGCCTCATATAGCTGCTCCCCATCACTGCCTATTCATCCCTCTGCATCCCACCTGACAGAGAGAGTGAGAGAGAGAGAGAAGCACAGACCAGGCACAGAGGCACAGAGAGGCACTTGGCAGTGAATCCAGGCCTTGCTGGGTTCGGTTGAACAGCTGTGTCTAATAAAGTGTCTCGCCTCAAAGAAAAACGGGGGGGGGGAAACGGAGTACTTCACAACAATCCAACACTAAGAGAAAGGCAGCAGAGGAGGAAGAGGGGGATGGATGATGAAGAGATTTTGATAAAAGCTTAAATGACAGGGGGATAAGGTACAATGAGTCCACTGATTGGTGGATACTCAGGTTTAAGAGCAGACTGTTTGATTTGAAGAGGATCCGCCTGTGCCTGTTTAGATCGATAGCACATTGAAAGTCCTTCCAAACTGCATCTGTCCCTCATGCGTCGTGTACCGAGACTGTAGCATTTGTCGCAGAAAGCAGTGTGCTGCTGAAGGTGGATCCTTTTAAGCCACAGATCACCGCAATGAAGAGCTCTACATGCTGTAAAAAAAGGTTTTTAATCTGCTGTGTGTAAAATGCAGATCCATACAAACATGTGCGTTTGTATTCTGTATTCGACTTTTAATGCAGAAGTATGCTGGTGGTGGGCCCTGTATCTCAGAAGGTCATACTGACATGGATGAAGACAACAAAGGATGCCAGACGGAAAATTGTTATAATGAACATATTAATAACATTAAACATAAAAATCATCTCAATATAAAAAAAGTAACCTATATATTGCCTAAAGCCAGTGCTGGACTGGGAAAAGAGGCATTTAAACATACAAATCTTTCTGTGTGGAATAGCTGCAAAATCAACCTGCTCTCCTTGGAAACTGGAACCTGCTAAATAAATTCAAGGTAATTATTAATGGTTTGTATGTTACTTCGTTCTATATACAAAAAAAGTCCCCACCTGACCCTTTCAGAACAAGCATATCTTTTTTATGTATGATAGAATTTCTGTAATTAATGAAAGTATGGACAAAAAGCCTTATAGTTAGAAACTATGATTCTTACAAATGTGGTTTGTATCATCAGCCTATAGGAAGTACTGTATAAAGACATAAAATATGTTACATTTGACCTCTGACCTCTCATTCAATAGATTGATCTGAAGGTATAATAAGGTTATATCGCGAGCTATTTAAAATGTTTCTTACGGCCATAGCTTGTATTGTAACATATTGGCATATAGCGAATGTTATATAGGGATTCTAAATATCACCTTACTTTGGATGTTCGACCTCTTCTTCAAGGTCAAAGGTCAAACTTTCGTGAAATGTCTCTTATCTTTAAAACTGCTTTAAACTGCTGCCTTTGCCTTTGTTTGTATTGGCCACATGTAGGACATGATGCTGGTGTTCGGGGATCCTAAATATCACATTGTAGTTTGCATCTATGTCACATATGACCTCTGACCTCACTTTTACATTTCGCATCTGCCTTTCTTTTACGTTGACCCCAAAATGCATTATATTGTTACAATAAGCTGCCTAATAAGTTACAAATATACTGGGCTATAATATTAAATAATATGATCAGGATATTCATGTCGAGTTATTTACAAATCAATACCTTCTTATAGTCATTAGATTTACAATTCTTTAATCATGGGTCATGTGATTTTTATGGGTTTGTTTTCCGTTCAGGATGTTGCAGGGTGAGTTTACATAGATGGATGGGTCTGTCCCTCTTGTGCAACATTGTAAATATCTTGTAAAAAGGCGCACTTGATTCTTTTCTACTCTTTTTATTTCTATTTCAAACAGCCAGTACAATTAATGCCTTCTGCCCCAATGCACAAGTCAAGAACACTGAATCTAGATTATTTCTATTCATCAATAGAAATAAATGGGCTGAGTTATATATTTCAATTAAAGACTCGTTATTTTATTATTCTTGACACAAGGACACACCATTGCTAGTATTTTTTTTCCTTTAAGACCCTGTGCACTGCTGGCCTTGTCATAACATCCCATTCTGAAATCATTTAGGCTTTTAACAGCCCTCCTGAAAGGCTACCATACCTTTATATATTTCCCCACAAATCAGACTTTGCCCAAATTTATCAAACCCCCCCCCCCCCCAAAAAAACACAACAACAACAACTTTAAAACAAACTGGACGATTACTTGCTTGCTGTTCAACTCCCGGTCAAAGCATGCATGTTATATGTGTCCATTCCTGAAAGAATCTCTACACAAAGCACATACTAAAATCAAGCACACCTTAGCAAACATGTTTTACGATTACAGGTGGAGAAACCCAGAACAAAGTATGAAAAACACTCTTTCATTTTAAGGCAGACTGAGGGGTGGGGGGCATCTAGAGGAGAACAGCAGCACGATGGCCTTGAGAAAATGGATCCTCGCTTCCCAACACCTTTGTTTGTCTCAGAGTGCCACAAGAGAGCCCTGCATGTGTACATGTGTATGCGTGTGTGTGTGTGGTTGGGGGGAGAGTACGTGGGGAGTGGGGGGATGCTGGGCTGTGTGACAGAGTCTCTCTCTGCATTAATTGCTTAAATTGAAGCGCTGCCACGTCTCTCTGAGAGACGCTTTGATATGATAATGGCAGCCTTCTCAGCACAGGAGAGGCCTGCTTTGTGTGTGCGTGTGTGTATGTGTGCGTGTTTGTGTGTACGTGTGCGGATGGTAATTTAGTGGCATGCACCTGCCAGCACGCCACTGTCTCCTGTCGCCATCAACACAGCCAAGGAGACAGGCAGAGTCAGACAAACAGATTCAGGGAGAGGGAAGGCACAGCCATGTTGATCGGGTTTGGGAAAAGATGGTGAGAGGGATGAAAACTGAGGGCTTGAAAATGACAGCGTGTCTCTGCGCTGCATGCTGCCTACAGATGGTCGACAAACGAAAGGAAAACCTTTTAGAAGAACGATGCTCCCTCCATCCCTCTGGTAAAGTTCCAGAAACTTGTAGGCTCTTTAAAAATGTCACTGATGCTCGCTTGTCCTCCATAACAACTACTACTTTGATCATTTTATTACTAATTTTATTATTAATCTTCAAATCTAACACTTCTTGATGTGTCTGGTTTTAAACACAAGACAAATTTTTGTTAATCTTATTTAGTTTAGTTAATCTTACTGGCTGCCACAGAAATAAATGTGATGTTTATGGTTGTAGGAAATCGTATTACTAAGATACAAAGTGATATTAGCTTGTCTGGATCAAAAAACAATCAGGTACCAGTTGCAATGATCCTTGACTAGATTTCTAAAGTAATAGACAGTAAAGTCAGTTCTAATATTTTAAGAATTAACATTTAAAATTTTTCTTGTAACAAGCAGTGAACTGTGTGTATTCTTTGTGTTTTTATCTGCTTTAATGTCCTGTAATTCCACTTCGATGTGTCATTCCCACAGTTAATGATCCAGTCCTACCCAAACTAGTTAAAGTCAACCTTGTTCATCATGCGTCATGGTCACTGGCGCGTCAATGAAATAACGGTTCCTCTGGTGATGTCACAGGTCAGAGGGGGTGCCATTAAAACACTGGCATTCCCATGGCAACACTGAATTCGCTGCCATGGTGGTAGTCGTGGTAGCTGTGAGAGATGGTTTACTGGAAAGGAAGTGAGTGTGTGTGTGTGTGTGTGTGTGTGTGTGTGTGTGTGTGTGTGTGTGTGTGTGTGTTGAGTCAGGCTTTACCCAGAAACCCCTGCAGCTCCAGGAGGAGAAAGGAAGCACTGTGTTCCAAGCTCTGACACACACACACACGCATCCTGGTTACTTGCTAAGCCAGCTGACCTTTACACAGGCCGCCCACAGATGACCAGTCCACCACCATGTGATGCAGTAGGTGGCCAAATCTACTAGACACATACACAACCCCTGAGCTCACACATAATCATATCAAAGCTATTTTAGATGGCAAACATATCTCAGGATCTTGTGAGCTTTTTTAAAAACTCTGTAGTGCACTTAGAAAATGATTTGGAACTATTATTTAAAAGATGGACGTAGCCGCCGTGACTTCACCCAGACGCTCAGTATGTGAAGTCCCAAATTGAAGTGTTGTTTGAAGCATCATATCTTGCTTTATCATCTATTTTACTTTACATGGAACCATAATTCACTAAATGAAACCCATGCTTTATCGAAGCAGATTTGAGTCTAGCATTTAAGATCACAAATTCATCATTAGAGTGCTTATTGAAGTAATAAATTACGTGAGCAGTGGGATAATTTTTCCCTAGCCTTTTATACAAATAATTCTTATCGCACCCTGGGCAGTTGTCCCTCTGCTGGACATGCTGGACATGGCTTTACTTTTCACATTGGGAGGATACGGTTTTATTCCACATTGACTTCAATAGAGCAGACCAGAGCAGAGAGCCAGTGATTACATACAATGATGTTATTAAACTCTTGCTTTTGACATGGTATGGTAGCTACATGTTACAGGTTTGTAACCATAACGAATAATTTATGCTAAATTTGAGCAAGTATTACCTGGTAGTCTGTGACATAATAAAGTGTAAACTTTATAGCTCATCATAGGTTGTTAAACGTTTTTCAAAGTTTGGCAGGATTTTGTTGTAGTGCTAAAACATGCAAAAAAAATTATGGTTGTCTCCAAAACTAGAGCGGTTATTTAGCCCCATCTTTCTATTTTTTAAGTTTAAAATAAAAAGACAAAGAAAAACAATCTAAAGACCACAATGAAAGAAAACAACGCAACACTTAACACTTAACAACACTTGGTAAAGTGCTTTCATAAAGGTGGAGGGGGCAGAGCCTCAGTATCCTGTTCCTTCCTGGAGATGACATAAGTGGTACCAACTGTTGTCTTCTGCTGTGCATTCAGAGATGCTCTTCTGCATACCTTGCTTGTAAGGTTGGCTGGAGGAGTTACTGGATTACTTGAACAACAGTGCTAAAATCACCTTTCTTTCCCATTGTGATGCTCAGTTTGAATAATAGCAGGTTGTCCTGACCATGTCCATGTCCAGATTTGCTGGCAAATGACTGACTCATTAGGCAACCGCATTAACAACCATTTGAGCAGGTGTATCTGTGAATTACAACGGCAAAAGCTATCCTTTTTGAACCTTATTTTATTATGAATAAGCTTTGGGAGTTAAAGTAAGGAGCTGTGAGGAAAGAAGTGAGGCTTTGGATTTTGTGCTCTTGAGCTTACAGTTTGAGAGCAGTCTGTGGAGCTGGGAGAGTCAGTCAGAAAATCAGTGTTTTCTACAAACACTGGGTCTGACTGAACTATCACACACTATTAATAGACTCTGGGCAGTGTCACAAAGAGTTGCTCCTCTTGTTCACACTGTATGTGTGTCTTTAGTGCATGTGTGTTCATCTTTCGCCTGATGCCAAAGGCCCCATTCCCATCCCTTGATCTGGAACAATGTGCTTCAGTCAGAGAGAGAGAGAGAGACAGAGCCGCCTTAGAAACTGGGTGCCCTGAACGCACACACAGACACACAGCGCACACACACACTTCCCAGCCAGTTTCAACCCACTCCTAACCCACTACCACTCTTCCATTCAAACACAAAAAAGCTAAATATGAATATATGATTCCAGTTAGTTATATAATAAATGCAGCCTCACACACAGATTGTAACACCATGTTCCAACACTCGCTGACACATTTCTACAGCACACGGTCCCATGAATAATAAGTGTCCAACTATGCCAGAGGTCACATCCACGCTCCACTCCCCACAGCTTTCCCAATCAATCTCCTCATTAGGGAAATGTTTGTCCCAGTTGGGAAGGTGGGAAGGGTGAGAAACAGCAAATGAAAAAAGACAGGGAGGGCACTGAAGAGTTAGAGACTTCAATGAGTAATTGCAGCTGCCTACTTTCTTGCCAAATTTTGTCACTTCAAGCTTCCACAAGAGGTTATAGACTTTTAAGCAGTGAGAAAGAAATCTCATGAAAATTCAAGTTCTCTCCCACACAAAGACTACAACTGTGGTTAACAAGTCTTATTTCTAAGGCGCACCATGTTTGTGCTCAGTCATATTCATCACAACCACGCAGCCACACACACAAACAAACTGACAGTCAGCAGTTTGCAGTGTGCTCGCAAAATTGGGGTGAGCTTGGCAAAAAAGTGTTTACCTTTCAGAATACAGCAGAGCCAAATGCAGGAATGAAAACACTTTAAAAGCTTGTATGGATGCACGCATCATTTGCATTTTCGCAATTTCAAAGTAAACGATTTAATGAAAGTGTTATTCATGAGTCTTCATCTTTAGGTGGATGGGAGCAGTTCGTGAGTTGTAAAAGTCGTACAGAAATGCTGGTCTGCTGTCCTCAGAGAAGGGAACAAACAAAGGAAGGATTTTGTCCACCCATTCTTGTGAATACTTAGCTATTTAGATGACTTTATTGGGGGGTGGGGGGGCTCTTCTGGGTCAGTAAAATAAAGCCAGTGCAAAAGGGCGTTATATCTGTACAGCAGTCTATGGGAAAATGCCGCTCTGTCTTGATTGTCCTGCTGAGTTCATGTGCTCAGTCAGGGATGGGAATTAACAAGAATTGAGTGATACCGATTCCATTATTGATGTCACTTATCAATTCAATGCCTTATCGATTCTCACTGGCTCCGCTTTCAGAGTCACCACCACCACTAAGCAGCATATCAAAGTATTATATTAGTGCAAATTGACTGCATGCTCTGTGGTCCAAAGTTTGTGCACGTTGGAAGTATTTGCCCTCTTCGCTGTGAACAGTGTTGGGCTCGTTCCTCTAAAAAAAAATTGTTATTGTTACACATATTACACAGAACACCTTTCTTACAAGTAAGTAAAAGTTGTTACTTAATTACTCCCAGGAAAATATACTACTCATTACCTTGCTTTAACATTGCTGTTACTTGAGGACACCTAACCTAATGAGGACACACATATGATCATGCTGTCAGTATTACACAAAGTAACTCTGAGTAGAGCACAAGGCTAACAGCACAAAGCAAAGTTGAAAACCAGCACAAAGAGACTTCAAAGCAGTTGCCACAGTCATGCTACTAAACACAGATAGAAACGAAGGCTACTGCCTGACTTCTCATCACTTTGTCACCTCTTTAAGTTCAGGGTCTGGCTGCTGGGCATTCACTCAACTTTAACATCACTCTGGGTTCTTTGTGGGAGCATTATACTGTATAGCTTTATACTGTAAGGTAAAGACCCTACAATAATACAAAGAAAACCCCCAAAATCAGATGGCCTCACCTTTCTCCTTTTAACAGGAAGAAACCTCCAACAGAACCAGGCTCAGTGTGGGGCTGCCATTTGCCATGACCGGTCAGGAGTCAGTTGACTCACTAAACAAGATTAAAGCAACTCAGGTTTTTAATGCAATTAGTAGATAACACCAACCTCTCATCTAATTCTCATTTTCCTTCTGACTCCAAATAAACACCATGGTGGCATCTAATATGTTATAATTGAGGATTCAAAGGTAGGTGATGTCACAGTGACAAGTGTCATCATTTATAAACAGTCTACGGTCTGAAGGCATAGTAACCACAGATGACATCGACTGACCTGCAATCAACCAGCTCAAACTTGGACTATGGTTGCAAATGTGAATATCTGCTAGTTTTCATAGACTTTTAAGATAGAATAAAAATATTTGGGTTGTGGATCATTGTTCAGCTCAGTAAGCAACATGACAGATGAAGAATTAGTGAACAATTAGTCTACTAAGAACTTGATCAATAAGGAAATAATAATTAGTTGCAGCATTTTACTACAGGTGCTACAAGGATTCAGTGGCTAACAACTGACTGATATGAGTGATGAAGATGTACAAGAAGATAGCTTTATCTCTAGTGGACATATACACACACGGACACACTGAAGAAAAAAGAAACTTCTGTGCCAGAGGTTCCTGTTTCCACTGAATGAATGAAAGTCTTTGTTCTCGCTGGCTCACAGCCCTCTTCATGCCCCGCTGCTGACTGGCAGATTGGAAGTAACAAATTGCTGCGTTCCCAGAATGATAATTAGCAAAGCCATGAAGGCGGTTTTGTTTAAAGGGACGTAATGAAGCCAAACTTTCTAGTCACCTGACTGACTTCTGATACCCTTAAACTTCACAAATAAAACTTCACTTCGGACTGAAACTTTGGCTTTTGTTGTCAAGTATAAAATGCATACAGATCTGTCAGTTATCTCTCATGCTGCCCTTCAGTAAATCACCAACATCTACTGTGAACCACGGGCCAAAAAGGTGTAGGATTGTTTTAAGTCCCCTAAAACCTTCCATTGATGTATTTTAGTGAATTTCCCATCTCCACACACACACACACAAACACACACACACACACACACACACACACACACACACACACACACACACGTATCGTCTTAGGTGTGATGAAAACAGAACTTGGTGGCTTTTTAATAATCAAGTCTCTACAGCGAACAGTCTCCTCCCCTCTCTCAGCTGCATTTAGCACAGCTTCAGCATCTCCATCAACAAGTCAATAGAGCCTCTGGCTCACCGAGACATTAGCTAGGAAGCTATGGAGGTGAGCAGGGCTTATTATAAGCCTCTTAGTGATTCTGCAGGAGGTGAAGAAATGGTCTCTGTAAGGGGAATCAATCCTCGGGTAATTACCTAGCCACACTGCAGACTGCTGAGGAGGAGCAGGACTGGGATGGGGCTGTGAAGGCTAGCGAGCTCCAGTTCAATAAGAGCCTTTAAGGAGAAGCCATTGTCTCAGACTTAAGAGAGGGGAGCAGACTGATAATGATAATGATGACGACGACGATGATGATGATAAATACACAGCCAGTAATCAAGTGGTGTTTGACGGACACAAGTGCACAGCAGGGCTCATCAGAGTTTAGTTGCACGCGGGCAGGCGATCTATAATCCATCCAGCTTCCATCCAGTTGGACTCGCTATCCCAGCACACACTCGACAGACCAGCAGGAAAACAGAGATGAAACGCACATTATCAACCACTTCCAAAAAGTCACACTTCCGCAGTCCAAAATGTTACGTTTCAGTGACACACTGGAGGTATTTTGAGGCAAAGAACTGAAAATGAGAAAAAGATCCAGCTATTCATGTCAAACTTAAGATGTAATATCTCTTTTTCTGTTGTGTCGTTTCATTTCAGACAGTTTTTTAAAGCAAAGAATTAAATCGAAGTTCAAAAAAATCTACAGCAGAGCATGGATGGATGGATGAATTGTCTCAGTTCCTCAAAAGGCAATTCTATTTGTCAATGCAACACCCCTGCATTGGATGCTCCAAAGAGCCTGTACTCAGACAGAGTGCCCCCAAGAGGCAAGAGTTACCAAAGAACTGCATCCTTCCCCATAGTTTTTGCATTTCTCTTCACAGATTATCTCTGATGTATTTTGGGACCAAGAAGTGGTCTCTCTCGAGATTAAATAGTTTCATATATCTCACTTTACTGACTGTTAGTCGCAGTCAGTAAAATAACATATTTCACCCTCCATTTGAAGACTTGATTCTGATTCATGGTATTATTCAATGCTATCTGCTATTTTTCCTGATTAAACAACTAATACAGTCATTTATTGAGAATAGCTATTAAGCACACACCCAGGCGGAAAGACACTCAGGCAGACAGGTTGGTTAGCACAGATAGAAAAGAAAGTTAGACAGGGAGACAGAAGGACGGAAAGACAAACACATAGCTGAAGCCTTGCTACTCTGACACCCGGGAAGCTATTTGCAACAACATACGCAGAGAGGCGATTTGAAAAAAAAAAAGCTAAAAGAGAGAAACTAGATAAAGTAACAGCACTCTTTCATTTGAAATCAAGAGTTTAGAGGGCAGAGTTCAGCCATAAGTGGCGCGGCTATAACGCGGCGCAGAGGGAAAAAAAATTAATTTCACATTCTTTAATTTTCAGAATAAAATGGCCAGCCATTTCAGGTCGAATAATTGTTTGAACCAATGATTTTATCATTAATCCAACAGCGGCCCCCGAGAGCTGGGGGTCACACCGGAGGTTGATTAGGTACGAGGCTGCACAAAGAGCCCTCCAGTCGATGCCATTGAAAAGAAGCAAGTCATTTAGATTGTGAATTGGTCCCGGGGCTGCGAGGCTCGCTCCATTACAGGCCATTTTCAATTTCAGCCTCACAATAAACATCAAGCCGGGCCAAGGAAATTACAGCATCTTGGAGATGTAGCCGAACAGATAGGTGGGGTATGGACAAGATGACACGACTGGAGGGAGGCGAGGGGAGGGTAATGGTAAGGGCTGCAATGAGAGAAAGAGCAGAGATTAGCCAGTGTGGAAAACGGAAAGACTGAGGGAGAGAGGGAAGGAAATTCCAAGCTTTACACACAGTGTGCGCATGTGCTCAAGAAACTAAAGAAAGTGGATCAGAGTCCAAAGAAACAGATGATCTTTTGTACTTTGCTGAACTAAATAATTACCTAAAGATCAAAATTAGACCAAGGCTGGACAAACATGGGGGAAAAAAGCTCATCAATAGCTGTTCCACTTGGTTCGTTAACATTAACAGCTCGTACCTTTACTCTCCTGTGAAGTCCAATTAATGTTGGATCACAGAAAACAAACAAGCACACTACAAAAAAATCACAATTTATCATGCCAACCAAGGACCTGACATCATTTAACCACCATAGTTTACTTTAATATCACACATTTCAAAAACACAAACACACAAAACACAGGAAGACGTAAAAAATAACTAATTTAATGTTGTCAAAGAAAAAAAATCAAAGAATACATAAGCTGGTTTTGAATATCTCCTCGGCTTCATAAATACAACCCCAAAACAAGGGTTTTGTACTGAGAATTCACAAGAACGAGTTTAATTAGTTTAATCTGTGCTCATGCCTCAGATCAATGAGCATAATTTCACTGCTTCTCTCCAACAATGCTCTTGTTTACTCATAGTACATAAAAATCCACATGAGACTGAACTTAATGACAAAATACATAATTTGACAAAAATTGCTTTGTCTGTGAACAGAAAAAAAACCCTCTCCGTACTTTTCTTCTCTTTTACCTTCTTTATCCATGCGGTGTGTAAGGTTTCGAATTAACAGCAGGACTGAAGAGGCTACACCTCTCTCACCCACCTAGTTATAAACCCATTGTGACACAGATAATTGCTTACTACATTTGAGAAAACCGGTGACCTTTAAACAAAAATGGTTCTTCCACCCAGATAACAAAAGAAGAAGAAGAAAAAAATCCAGTTTGTACTATTAAGAAACCCCCTGTGCATGCAAACAGAGAGAATAAACTAATGTGCAAAGTATCTAGAAAACTACTCATGCCAGATCACGTTTCTTTGACAAAATGCTTTGTTTGTTTGTTTTTATTTTATTAACAAATATTAAATAAAATAATCAGTGATTTTTTTTTTTATATATATATAATTTGACATTGGAGTGACGCCTTTCTCAGAAAGTAACACAGTCGACAAGGACATACTTTCTTGATGTTCCACTAATGAGTCATGGGTCAACCTGGAAACCAGTGTTTGCAGAATACATGCACGACTTCCTGCTCGAATGGAGGGATTAAAAAAAATAGTGACAAACAAATACATGTGATGTGTGTGGACTGATAAAAACATTAACTTCTTCAGTCAAGGCACAAAACCAGGTTTTCTATGTGGTTTTCTACCACCTTATGTTTGACTGGCACTCTTAATTACATCTCACTGCAGCCTTTTCTCCAGTGATCCTTTTAATGGCCTCTGCAAGGAGAAACTCCACCACCAGCTGTTTTGCTCAAGACTCATAGGACAGAAATTCACCGGAGTTTCTGTGCAGAATTTCTTCATTTTGAAAATTTAAGTGGAACCGTGACTGAAACTTGACCTTCCTGCTTGCTTTTTCTCGCAGACATGAGAAGTAGGTCCACCCAGTCCACTGAGATCCTCACTCAAGACCGAAGTTCCAGGATATCACAGAGTCCGCTAAACACCCCCCATTAGTTACTTCCTCAACCAATAAAGACACACAGTAATCATCCATCAACACTTTCAACTTAAGCATCCCTATGTGTGCCGCACGAGCCTCTTGTTGTAGTAATATACCAGATATGCCTTCACTATCGTGACAATAGAATAATTAAGCTTCTGGCACGAAAGTGAATACAAACAGCAGACATCTGCTGCCGCTGCATGGGTTTACACTGAAGCCTCAAGACTAGGCAGGAGACAATCAGCTGGTTTGTCTCAAAGCAATTATCCACATCACCTAACTCCTCTGGGTCAATCATATGGAGTATGGAGATAACCTCAATATTTAAACTAGATGTGGTAGAGTATATCTGTGTGTGTGTGTGTGTGTGTGTGTGTGTGTGTGTGTGTGTGTGTGTGTGTGTGTGTGTGTGTGTGTGTGTGTGTGTCTGTCTATGGCAAGGAATCGTACCTAGGGATTATAAAATGTACATTTTTTAGAGTCTTTATCCACAGAAAGCTGCATTTTCTAAGCTTCCTTCATTCTCACTGTGTAATTATTCAACACAGCTGCACTCATCAATGGCACATTTCATCAACCAATCAAAATCATATACACTTGCTGGACACTCTCTGGTACACCTCAATATTGTCCGGTTTGACCCGCTTTCCTTCAGAGTACTTTGTGCACATCCATATTGGCATGATGGCATCACACACTAGCTGCACATTCGTCAGCTGCACATCCATGATGCAAACCTCTCGCTCATTTACCTGTAAAATGTGCTCTCTTGGATTGAGACCTGGTGGCTGTGGAGGCCATGTGAGTACAGTGAACTTATTCATAAATAAATTCATAGCTGTGGTATTTAAACAATGTTCAGTTGGCATTAAAGGGCCCAAAGTTTGCCAAGAAAATATCCTTCAAACCGTTACACCACCACCAACAGCCTGAACTGCTGATACAAGGCAGGATGGATTTATGCATTCGTGTTGTTTATACCAAATCCCACCCTACCATCTGAATGGTGTAGTATCACACCAGGAAATGTTTGCCCAGTATTGGTGAGGCTGTGTAAACTGTAGTCTCAGTTTCCTGTTGTTGTGTTGTGTTGTCCTGTAGCGGACAGGAGCAGCACCCAGGGTGGTCTTCTTCAAGCCCATCCACTTCAAGGTTTAATGTGTTGATGCTCTTCATATCTCGGTTTAATGAGTGGTTACTTGAATTGCTGTTGTTTTCCTATCATTTCAAAACAGTCTGTCCAATATGGATCGCCTTTCTTCCCCATTTTGATGCTCAGGTTGAACTTCAGCGGGTTGTTTTGGTCATGTCTACATGTCTAAATGCATTGAGTCGCTGCCATGTGATTGGCTGGTTGGATTTCTACTTTAATGCAGTTAAACAGATGTACCTAGCAAAGTGAGAGTATTTCAACTGTAGTGAAGGAACAAACTATTCTTACTCTCAGAAATAAGCCACTCATTTAATAAACAAGAATACCGATTTGTAACCTAGGAACAACAAGCACAGAGAGAAGTTCTAGGTCATCGATAATTAATAAAACTTTATTAAAATTATTATTATTTACTTGTAATGTGTCTCAACAGACTTTTTGGACAGTGTCCCAATCTTGTTTATTGGAATGTTACTATCTAAAATGTTTTTCAAATGTGGTGATATGATGTCTTTGTATCAATATCAAATCCACTTTTTCCCCACTTTTCTTACAGTGATGATGGAAACATTTTTAAAGCCAACCAAACCAGTCAGAAGCTTTCAGTAGCATCTGCTTTTCAATCCTTAGTGATATAGAATATTTGAAATGGTTACAGTACTCCTTTTCCTTGGTATGAATATACCAATGTCAGCTTGCTATCTCTTCTCTATGAAAGCTGGCTCCATACCACACTAGCAAGATGGCCCCGCCCCCATCCAGTCACAGTGCGGTCTTTTACTTAAGGCTACAATAATGAGTTTCTGTGAAGCATGTCGGTATATATCCTATAAGAACAGTAATTACCCCAATTTAATTTCTTTCCACTCATTTATTGCTTGAAAATGATTAAGATTGCACAGCTTTTTATTTTTTTTAATTGCACTTGACTTTTATATTATAGATGTTAAGAGGCTTATAATGCTTTACTTAGGAATAGATATGTTGGAAACATTTGCTGTTTTGCTTGCACTTGAATGCATGAAGTCTATTAAACAAGAGCATTTTTCAAGTACTTTTTGTCAGTTTAAAAATGTAAGCTGTCAATATTGTGTACATTTATTCCAAAATTGTATCAAAATTGGTATTGAATCCAAGTGCTACTGTAATTAGAAGTTGTAGTACTGTGATAGCACCGGAAAAAGAGCACAAAAGTTCATTTAAAATCAAAGATAATGAGGACAAGAACAATAGTAACAACCTCCAACACACTGAAATAACAGGTCCAATACTGGTAATCAAAACTAATTTGTAAAGTCAGACTTACAGATCAGAAATAAAGTCAAGTTCATCACAACTTTGCTTGCTGAGCTCCTTTTTTTATTTCCTTTCAGTTCAGCATACAATAATAAAATAATTCAGTGGGATAACTTTACAGTTGGAGAGCCAAAGTTGACCAAAACCAGTTAAAGTAGAAAAAAATTGGGGAAAGGTTTATTGCAATCATCATATAACGTCTAAGCAAAGCACCCCTTTAAAAAAAGACATCAGACTTCATCGTAAAAAGAATTAATGACACCAACCAACTGTGCATTTCCACCTTCTTTTTTATACATGCGAAATGAGAGGAATAATTTAGGTGCAGTTCCATTCAAGGCCATAAAAGTCAAAAGAAGAGAAGCTAAACAAAAACCAAGGCAATAAAAAAAACTTTCTCTCTGTCGGCATTAAGAACATTAAGCAGCAGCGTTTTCTCCCCATCTGTGGCAGAAAATCAATGGTCGCGGCCTGCGAGGACAGCCGAAGGCTAATTTTACCCTGCATTTTCTCTGGCGGCTAATCCCGCGGCCAGGAGCTAAACCAAGGAGAGCAAGACGAGGAAGAGGAACAGAGAAGAAAAGGAAGGAAGATCTCCCTCACTAAATGAATATTATCAGCATGAAAACAAAGTGACTACCTGAACAAAGTCCATTTTACAGAACCACTTCAATAGATTTCACCCCCATCTCTCCCTCTCTCCTTCTCTTTCTCTTTCTGGGGTAAGTGGGGGTATTTATGAGCTATAGGACCACTTTAAATACCACCTACCCCCATCCAAAGAACATACACACACATACACACAATGCATAGGACATAGGACATATATGCGCAGGCACCAGGAAACACATGTGCAGACAGTTGTAATGGAATAAAGCTTAATCAAGGTCCTCAAGATGAAGAAAAAGCATTTGTAGAGTCTATCTTAGGACAGATTAAGGCAGTCAAAGAATAAGACTGAACTCTCTAATGGAAGAAGAAAGTGCAAAATGTGATGAGAAAGAAGATGTAGCTGTGGGTGGCAGCAACGCACCAAAGCCTGGATGAACTACCGATATTAAAACTAGAAGAGGCTAGAAGATTTATTGGAAAACGCTGCTACTATCAGGATTCATAGCATTTTCCTATTTAACATATTACATTTTCTTTCACACCCAAATATAATTTATATACATATATTTTGTGATTTTAGGGCATCTGCTTTAAAAACAGCTGGAATTTTCATTCAGGTGGTTATGCAAATTTGAAACATGCGTAAAAACAAATGAATGGCAGCGCACTTCCATTTCCAGCCCTCTCAGACATGGAAGCATATACGCGCCCGGCGTGCATGTCACAGCTCTGGCTTTCACACAAAGAGAGGGAAAGAGGAGTGGCGCTGTTTTAGTCATTAACGAAATGAAGCGAGGGGTGAAATCTACTGAGGGAGATAGATTTCTTTGGAGTCATGGTACATGCACTATCACAGCACGATGCGCACATACGTGCACACACCCACACACACTCACAGAACCAAATCAAATCTTTCTGCTCTGCTACTGATCCGCTCTGCACTGTTTGCATGGGAAGAACACTATACTGGGATTCTGTATGCTGCACGCACCACTATGTTGATCAAAGTGTTTATGGATGTGTGTGAACAGCTCTATTTTAACCTCATAGTGTATAGTTGGAGACAAAATTATTATATCTCTTATTGCAAGTGTCTGAAAAAGAATGTCCTTAAACCTAAAAGAAAACAAAACTCAGTTTGCTTCCATCGTGAAATGTCCTGACATATAATGAAACATGGTCAAATTTTGCTAAAGTTAGTGACACCTGCAATACGACATGACATGACAAAACAGTTTGTTAGGGTGTAGCGTCCAGGCTGCAAAGTGCTGACGATGAATGGGAAGCCTGCAGAAAAACAGCTTCTGGGCTGTGTGTTTAAGGCGACCACCCGGTTAAAAACCTCACAGTATATCTGCACATTTATGGGCGTCAACAACCGCTGAACCGCTTTACACACATATATATCCTCTTTAATGGGAAGATGATATGATGTGTGGGTGGGTGGGGGGAAAGAGAGGGGCAACGGGCAAGGTAAATGGAATAAGAGAACTAGACAAAAAAGGGGGGAATAGGGAGGGTTTAAAAAAGAATGAATTGAAAGGGAGCGATAGTAGGAGAGAGAAAAGCAGGGTAGACGCCTATTCCACATCACTGCCTTCAATTTAACACAGGTGGTAAAGTTAGCAGATAACACTGATAGTTTCGCTAAGGCTGCGCATGAGGAATGATACACAACAGACACAGATGCACGCTAACACACACACACACAGATATTCCACCTCCTTGAGTGGGGTGGGGTAGGAGAGGAGACGGAGAGAGAGGGAAATGCGGGAAACCGAGGACAAAAAGAAAAAAGAGGGAAAGAAGAGAAGGAGAAAGAGAAAAAACCATCAGAGCCTGTCTGTTCCTGCGACTCTGTGTGTGTACCTGGGCGTCTGTGCTTGTCAATTACACAGTACTGAGATAGTTTATTAACCTCTCGGGCCCCGAGGTCAGCTCAGTACTACAGGTTAGGACTTGCAGGTAATTGATGAAGTACACTGGGTCACACAGACCACATCTCCACACCACTTTTTTTTCTCCTTTCTTTAAACTGTACCAGTTGTCGATTTAGAAGCCTTGCAGCTGCCTGCAAGGACCTACAGGTTAGCAACATCAAACCAACTTCAGCTCAGAAAATTGGGCCTGTTCTTCAGCAGCATTACACAAAATTATATTTTCAGGAAACTGGTGAAATATTTACCTGCATTGTGTGGATTTCAGGTAGATCACTGACAGGCTACTTTGATACATGGACTTTCCGTGAAATCATTGTTTATAATATGGTAATAAATAGAGGTAATAACTTTAAACTCTAATTTCAGCAAATGAGCCCACAAACTCATTGGGAGCGTGTTCACAGAGGTTCACTTGACTGTTTTAGCATCAGAAGTCTTTTTGCAAACACTTTCAATTCAAAGTCAATGTACGCTTTAGTGTAATCACTAGAGTAAACACAGTGTACACTCTTCAGTTTAAGGTGCTTCTGCACTGGATTAATTTTACAAACCAGGACGCTACATCCATGTTTTATACCATCTACACATGGAATGTGGATCATGGCCCAGGAAGCAGAGCAGGTAATCTACTAATCAAAAGGTTAGTGGTTAGATCTCTGGCTACTCCAGTGTGCATGCCAGAATATCCTTGGGCAAAATACTGAACCCTGAGGTGCTCCTGATGTTCTTATTGGTGTGTGAAAAAAGTGCTTGTGTGAATGACACATGTTGTTTAAGTGCTATGTAAGAACCAATCGATTTACCATGGCAAAGAAAGAGGTCAGAGCAACTTACAGGTATGTTCATTTATTGTTTTTTTGATCTGTAATCATCATCTTTCTGCGGTTTTAAAATCAGCGTGGGAGCATTTTGATTAGAAGCACTTTGACCAATGGGCTAACTTCCTGGAGAGATATAAGTTGTCTGAAAATGATGTCATAGTCAGCAGCCACCAGTTTCTCACACATAGCCCTCAATTTGGAGCCGAATTCATTTCCGTCCTTATGAGAATATTCTGTGTAACAGAGGTGGTAGTGCTGCAGCATTTTTTTTTACAACATGCTAATGTTAAAAAGAAAAAAAAGCAGACATGATAGTGTGTGGCAGGTAAGGCCATCATCCTGCTGCACAATCAATGCTTCCCTCATCCTCATTTGCAATAAATCAAAGACTCCGAAGAGACAAAAGACAAAAACTATGACTGTCACAATATCCACCTTTTGTTTGAAGCACTGCGTCGTTCGTTAAGGTGCGATCAAAGCAGCTTAATGATGAGCGGAGAAAGATAAATGAGGAACGGCACAAACCTTAATGAGTGATGGGAAATGGAGAATAACTACTCTCTTGTGGATATATTCGGTATATTCATACTCGGCGCTGTTGTGGGGCACAAAAGAGTGTGCGAGTGTGTGTGAGTGCGTTTGAGTGTGAATGGAGGTAATGGGCAGTGCAGCTGGCCGGCGCTCAGTTTAAATGGTGCCTGATTGTTTTAGCTCATCCTGGGTTTGATGATGGAGACGGTGTTGTTGTTCGAACAAACGTACAGCGCAGCAAGTGCACATCTGTGGGGCGCTAACAGGTGTGCAGGAGACAAGAGGAGAGCTAGTGTGAGAGAGCGAGAGAGAAAGTGCATTTTGGAAAACATCCCAGCATCAAGTAGAAGCCAAATTAAAGAGAAAATCAAAGCCTTTTTCCTGTCCACTTGAAGATAATAGCACTGTTTGTACAGTATACGAGAGAGCGAGGCGTACTGTGACTCTGCATTATATCAGCTGGGTTTAAATCAGCTAAATATGGGCAGCTTTAGTTTAGATAAGCGACAATATGATAATCACAGGAGTAAGAGCAGATGGTTGAATTTTGCTGTTGACGAAGGTAAGCCACACATGAACAAATGCACATGAACAGCCTAACATTAAGCCCCTGTCTTTGTCGAAAGTCTTATGCCAGGTCCACAGGTAGTAATATGGTGCTATAACAACCGCTGTCCTGCCGGCAGATGTTGTAACCTGGCTGCAGGAATTTGCTTTCATTCGATCGCCAGTTCATTAGGCAAACACTTATGAGGCAAAGAGGACGGATGTACAGTTGTTATTCCAGTTTATTTGGAAGGTGATGGATGTCGTTGCTTCTGTAGGCCAGTTATACTTTTCCAAACATACTTTAGAAACTATATGGAAACTTTGTACAGCTAAATCGTACTGAATACTGAAAAAAATAAAACGTGTGCTGCACAGCTGTTTCCACGCCCTTTCACATGATATATTATATACTCAGTGTGGTCTTGAATTTTTTTCCAGGGTCAACTTTGACCTTTGGTGCTAACAATGAAGGTCAATGTTAACTCCTTAGCCAACCTAGATACTCATGTCCCCCAGGACCTAATATATTGTTGTGAAGTCTGAAGACGATCCATAAAAAATTGTGGGTAATATAAACTTTTTACTGATTTATATATTTGGTGTGAAATTTTTCACCAAAATGAAATCAGCTCGATGCATTATTGTTAATTGCAATCACACAAAATTTGAAAATATCTTAAAAAGTGTGGATGCTAGACTGCTAACAACAAACAGACAAGTAAATAAATGGATGAAAAACAAATATGTTATGTCTCAATATAGTTATAAACTGACCTTCTCTGTGTGTTATAACATTGAATCTGTTGCGTTGCTTTTACAGTGTTATGTTTTGGCTAATTCCAAACCAATCAGCAAAGCTGTTGGCTTGGGGAAAGCTCGGTGTAATCAAAGTTAGGAATGCTTACAGAGAGCAATCTCTCTGGTTAAAGAGGCTCGGGATTCACTGGGCAGTACAAATTCATATTTCAAGGGCTGTTTTCTGATTGCTTCTCTAGTTTGAATACAACCGTCTATCACTAATCTTTCAAATCAACCCAAGTTCTTCTAAGGAAGCATAGCTTGCCATGGTTGCAACCATCACACCAAGCCACTTTTGTAGGACAAGAGTGGCTTTTAGCGCTGGAAAATTACTGGGCTCTAACATTACTGAACTGTCTAATGCTTGTTTACCAGAGGTGAAAATGCCTTCAAAACTCAATGTCAGACCATAAGAAACATCTATCACAGTTTTCTCATTTATAATCCAATCATTTTTTATTGGCAATTTATAAGAAAAGCATGACATTTAAAAAGTTAAAGTATTTTGATATAATAAATATACTGCATATGCATTATGCTAGATAAGATGGACAAAGCAACCAGTAACACCAGTGATACAAAGTAAACAGAAATCATACTTTGCATAAGTCTGTACCAAAATGACCAATACAGTGAACAGAGAACATGATAATCTCACAATAAGGTACAAAAGTTGAAGATCCAGTTACCTTGAAATATCGCTGCACCCCACATCTATTCAAATGTATAGAAATGACACTTTTAAACATGCTGACTGCCCATCCTACTGAAAACCGTATGTATGTGTGTGTCAGTGCTCAGTGACCACACAGCAGCCTTAAACCAGAGATGAAAGTTTAATATCACCCACAAACTCCTTGTTTTCCCCCATCTTCTTCCTCTGCATCCATGCCGCCATCCACGCCCAGCAGGCCTCCCTCCCAGCACAGAGCAGATTATTTGTGCGAGTCTGAGCTGCCACAGCGGACAACGCGCAGGCTTCAGCCACAGCTGTTCAAAAACTAAGACGTTTTAATTTCTTACTTTTTATCGTAGCCACGCAGACCACTTTCAAACTACTTCCCCTTCGCCCAGTTCCACTTCCAAGCCGCCCAAATCTGCGCCTCACCCGCCCAAAAATCTTTACTGCCCACCAGTCCCAGAATGACCTCCCCTCCCTGAAATCTGGCTAGAGCTCCAATCTTGGCTTGATGGGGTGCGTGGAATTAAAAACCAGGCAATTACAGTGAAAAAATTGAAATCTTCTGTTTGTACTGGAGTGGTGTGCTGGGAAGGGGGAGGGGATTAGGCTAAAGCTGGACTGGCGGTTGAATGGTGAATGAACCGAAAGGGTCCCTGAAAGACGCCACTTGTTATTAGAGTGTGTAAACACTGCCAAGCTGCTGAGAAGCTGGTAAAAACACATTGGACATAAAGACGCTGCCTGTGGACACGTCGTATTATCCCTCAGTACATTAACTGGCTGCTAAATACTTGGCTTGAGGATTCCAACTCTCCCCCTTTCTTCATCTCTCTCTCTCTGAAAGTGTCTCCCCCTCTGTAATCTTTTGTAGACAATGAACGAGAGAGAGAAGAGATATACAGCAAGCAAGAGACGGAGCTACAGAGATCTACAGTAGCAAGTCCATTAGGAGTATTGGGTTTATCTCTATCTAACACTGTTTGCTGGAGACTGATCTTAACCCACAAAAGAAAAGAGTTTATTATTGGAAAGCAAATATAGCTTCAACAAGAAAAACCCATAAAGACAGTTTTCTGTATATAGACTATCACTGGAGTAGTTTGTCGGCCAGTACGCCGCTTTGCTTGCTACCTCCATAGCCAATCAAACATTTTGGTGACCATTAAGTTACCTACAGTCAACAGAAACACAAAGAAGACAAACACAAATGGAGAACGTAACATCGTATGCTGAAACTGAATGTGTGTAGCGTCATCACACATACAGCAATTCACATGTTTTTCCTTCCTTCCAGCATGACGCACTAGGGCATAAAGACATGGATGAGCGAGTTTGGTGTGGAAGAGTTTGACTGGCCTGCACAGTCCTGTACTCAACACAACAGAACACTTTTGGGATGAATTAGAGTGGAGACTGAAGGCTTTGGCTCTTTGTATAGCTTTGTTACATGTATACATTATTTGGTCAAGTATTTATAAACGAGCCCGTTTTTTGTCATCTCGCAATATACTATAGTGGTGGTATATTGAAAATATTAAGAATAACACGATAAATTAATTATATTGTGCCATATACGGGTAAAGCAAAAAGAAAAAAGAGCTGCATGTCTGGAAAAACCTGGACATAGGGCTGATTTTTCTAGTTTCGATTTTAAAAAAAAGTGTGTAACAGTATAACCGCAGTAAAATACGTGATGCAGAAGCTGCAGCCTGCTTCATTTCATTGACAATATAATGGTATTAGGGGAAAACAGGCACTGAATGCCAGATATTCAGCAGAATGTTCCTCTTACACCGTCTCGCATTTCACTGCTGAACTACTCTGTTATTATTTTTATTTTCCAATTTTTCACGATACATTGTTATTTCCCCTTTTTCAGAACACGCCATGGGGTGCTGTTACAAGAGCACAATGTAGACTAAGCTTGCATTCAAATATATTGCAACCTATACTCTTTAAGTCAGTCCATTTCTCCCCCACTGCAGTGAATGAAACCATCTGCATAGTAAGATTACACCTGTAATTATAGAGCCAACAAGCACATGCATTGTCTCTATATGTCTTACACACACACACACACACACACACACACACACACACACACACACACACACACAGCAAGCAACTGCCCCTGCAAGGCCATTAGAGTAAACCACGTGAGCAGCTCCTATTCACAGCTCTCTATTGTTCACGCCAAGGTAAGTAGGGGAGCCTTCAGACTGTAATCACCTGCACACACGTACACAGAAACACACACAAAAACACACACATTGATGTGGAAATGAGAGGAAGGAGAAAGTGAGAAAATAAATATTAGAATAAAAAACAGCTCCTCGTTGGAGTTCTCTCCACACGTGCGTGAGTGCTCGTGCATTTCTGTAAGAATTAGACGTGCCACCAAAAAACATGAAGTCTAACTCGTTTACCACTGTGATCCACAAATGGTTGAAATTACAGCCCCAGCCTCTGAAATGATGCATGTGCATAAGCGTGAGTGAGGCTTATATCCTTACATGTCCTTTATAAATGTGATATCTATTATTGTTTAATTATGCGGCTTATTGAGAAAATTAGGTTACATGGATAAGGGCAGAGACTGATGTAAGCATATATTTATGGCTGGTAATACACAGGTTGAGAGGGTATGAATATTTTCAATAGCTGCTTCTGTTTTGCCTCTTTATATAATGGATTAAGGTGACCTTGTGTATAAGGTTATTAATAAAAGTGTTTCTGTTTAGCTCAATAAATCTCTTTGGTACCGTATTTGGTAGAGGTTAAATATTTTTAGTCACTGTTACCTTATAGCTACACGAATAGTAAAACAGAAATATCAGTATCAACTCATGTTCCTTTAATAATTCTTTAATCATCTTTATTAGTGTTTTAATGAGGATTTCTGCCTCCCAGGCAGTTTCCACAGTGAAAATCATTAGAAGGTGGAATATTTGTTCTTTACATCCTGTCAATTCTTTAATCACCAAATTAAAGGGATCCCTACTGAATTTGTTCATCTTTATCAAAACATTAACTTCTGTCAACAAATTAGCAGTTTAATGTAATCGTTTACAACAAATACTAAGCAAATAAGTATAAGAAATGCAGGTAGTTCACTTGTGTGTCAGTGCACACCACACATGTTGACTTCCGCAAATGACCTTTCAATGCTACCTGAAACTGATGTGACATGAAACACCTATAATCGGTCTGCACAAAGCTAATAATTTTTAATGGTTAGAAACATAGATGGCAGATTTTCTTTCAAGGACATGTATTAACAAGGTTTGGTTATTTTTCTCCAGAGGTTTAAAGTATCTGAACAGTACATGTAATCTGTGGATGCTGCTTGACTCTATATGAGCATAAACAAAGCTGGTTATGAAAGTATCTTGCATTCAGAAGAATCACCCAACCAAAACTAATGGGTCAATATTCACAGGGCCCTGAGCCATCTCAACTGTCAACACAGAGAAGTCCGATTTTTCATTTGTGGAGAGAGCAGTTTTATCAGAACAAATACAGAGAGCAGCGGGCAGGGTAAACTCACAGTGTTGGAAGAGTGAGACGAGAGTCTGCTTTCCACGAAGCAAGTCTCTTTATCTGCGCCAGGCTGTTGTCAGGAAATCAAACATCAACACTGCAAAGCATCATGTGATGGGAGGAACAAGATGTAGTTGAGAGACACAGAAGCCTTTGGTGGTTTTGGAAGAGAGTGAAATATAAAGATTTGTTAACAGACTTTTCTTTGTTTTTTTTGTGAAATATGACAAACATAATTGTGCTTTCACTCTCGAGTTGACATAAAAGCCTGTGAAGATGCTTGATAATGTGAAGCAAATGTACTACCTGTACAGATTCTTTCAGTTTCTAATGTGAATTTATTTTATTTTTACAGATCTAGGTAAAAAAAAAAAAAGGAATTAAATAGTCCCTAGAGAATTTTTATTGGTTCAAATGAAAATGGGTTTGGTTTCAACCGGAGCCTAACGAATATATAACTTTTAAAGACTGATGCCAATAACAATATTGATTTGTTGATATAAAAATCTGATATATTGGCCAATATATTTTTCTTTCAGACAGGGCAGCACGGTGGCACGGTGGTTAGCATTGTTGCCGCACAGCAAGAAGGTCCTGAGTTCAATTCCACCATCAGGCCGGGGTCTTTCTGTGTGGAGTTTGCATGTTCTCCTCGTGTTTGCGTGGGTTCTCTCCGGGTACTCCGGCTTCCTCCCACCGTCCAAAGACATGCAGCTTGTGGGGATAGGTTAATCGGATAATCCAAATTGCCACTAGGTGTGAATGTGCGAGTGGATGTGAGTGTGAATGGTTGTCTGTCCCTGTGTGTTGGCCCTGCGACAGACTGGCGACCTGTCCAGGGTGTACCCCACCTCTCGCCCTATGACAGCTGGGATAGGCTCCAGCGCCCCCCGCGACCCTGAAAAGGATAAGCGGAAGCGAATGGATGGATGGACACACAAACCATAAATAGACACTGTGTGTAGGAGTTCCTATGAAGATAAAATGACAATGCTGCTTAAAAATATTATTGTTTTACTGACACAAAAAGTTGTTAGATTACTCTTTTATGGACCGCCTGACTCTGCTCAGATCAACTGGTTGTTGTGGTTGTGTTGGCATCAGGGAAGTTGCAGAGTGCCGTCTGGTGGACAAACTATGTGGCTGAAGGGTGTTTCTCCTGTGTCTTCTTTACTTTTTTTATTTTCATTTTTCAGCCATTATAGATGCCAATTCGGATGCATCTTCAAATAGCCAATATTGAACTCTAGTGTCATCCAATCAATGAATTTTATGTATATATTTCGCAGGACATTTTAAGTCCTAAGTTACCCGGGCAAGTTATAATTGGGCAGATACCCTAATCTAAGGGAAAAAATACTGAACAGCCACAACGTTAAAACCACTGACCTAAAGTTTTATGTTTTTTTCAAGCTGCCAAGGCCTGTCTGACCCTTGAGGAGTATAGGCATCTTTGGCAGTGTCTTTTGTTATTGGCTGGCTCCAGCATTTTGATAGCTGGTTCTTTGGGTGATCTGGGTTATAGTGTGATGTCTTGGTAGATTTGGCTTGTTCCAGTGCATTCCATGGATGTCTGATCAGTTTAGGATCTGGGGAATGCTGGGTCCATGCTTCAGGCTCAATGGAGAAATGTTGCTACGCCAAGTGTTGACTACCATGTGTAGCCTGCTGCCACTGTGTCCTGACTCCAGATGGTTGATTGGACGATGACCTACAGTACAATTTACACCAAATACCAATACCAAACAGCAAGCATGTAATGTTTCCAATTTACAGCAAATTCATGCAGGAGAACAAAATTTGTTCTGTAATCAATATGGCTCTATTGGTTTTTTACATTGTTTTGATCCATGATCACAACCTTGAAAATGTGAAAATACCTCAACTACAATTTAACTGCCTCAGCCATGACCTCATAATCTGTTTAAAACATAAATGATTACATATAAAAGAGAGAGAAAGAGAAAGAAAAGAAATAATAATTAAAATAAAACATTTAATGTGCTGGTCTGCAAGGTACTTTAAATTAAATAAGCAGGACAGCATAGGGAAATTTGCAAAGGTAGTAAATTAATAATGATGTTAAGAAATATTAAAATTAAAATATTAGCCCTTTCAATTTTAACATTTGGTGTCTAATGTATTTAATCCTGCTACGTTTTGATCACAGTTGCCCATGCTCAGTTCCTCATGTATCAATGAGTCATATTTAACCAAACAGCTATCACCTGTTTGAAACACAGCCACTTGTCTGCATTAATTCCACTTTCAGATATTTCCATCCACCCTTTACTCCAAGCTCTTCTCTCCGCCTCACATGTTTTTATTAGTTCAGCCTGGTGTTCATTAGAACAACATACAGGTAGCATAACCTCCCCGCCCTCTCTCTGTGGCTGTGGAAGGCAACAGAGCGAGGTAGGCTGCTTTTCCTTCTTCTTCTTCTCCTCTCTCTTTTTTTTATACAAGCAGAAAATTGTTTTGTGGTGTTTCACGGCTGACAGGTTATGGTAATCCAGGAGAAGCACCGGTCTGGAAACTAATGAACTCAGAAAGATGAGGTGGCAGTGTATCACAGTATTGGGAGCGGAGTTGTTCTTGTATCATTGATGCTTTATTTTACTCGTTCCCACACATGGAAAGAAGTCGCGTTGTGCTTAATTAAAGTGCATTCATCTCAGGGATGATGTGTTACTCAGTGATCGCTTGGCTGACTGACAGATCATGGGGGCTTGATGTGAAAAAAAAAAAACAATGGGAAGAAAGGCTGTTCAGAAACAAGTACAGGCAGAAAACCATTTTAGCCACATATTCTACTCACATATTTCCATACCAGGAGCATCAAATTTAAACGAAGCATCTTTTCCACTTTGCCTGATTCTATTTACACCAAGTCAAATACTCAGATCTGAGGACAAGATAATCAATCAACTCAATAAAATATTTTTTTTGTACTTCATTTTATGTATTTCCTTAAAATGCTAACCCTAACCCTAAAATGTTGATATCTCTTATACATACAATTTTTTATTTTATTTTTTAAAGTATGGCCTGTATACATTGTGCGTGTAACACATAAAAGTGAGTTAGTCTGACAGACTATTGCACTTATACTCACCACACCCCAGAAACATGAATCCAAATGAACCATTTTTGTTAGATGTACAATTAACTATTAGCTAGGTGATGATATCTCGCTGCAGCTGTTCACAGCTTCTATTACTTTTAAACGGACAGCATGTCGAAGCGATGCCACAATGCACTAAGGTGTAAATATATCAACAGAAAAAAATAACACTAAAATTTAATTAAACTATTTTAAAACAGATTTGATTGGTTGGACGTAACAATATTCCCAGGTGTAGTTGCAAAGTGGAGTGCTCATTGCATGCTTAGAAGGTCGTGTAGGTCTTGTGAGTATGATGTGTGGGTAGGCTGTGTGGAAAAAGCAACAAACAAACCGCCCTTTTTTGGGGGGAAATTACGTTGTCTGAATCTGAAAATGTATTTCACTAATCTTTACTTCTTTTTCAGTGTTTTCTTTAAATGTTGTAACAGCCTGATAGGTTTGTGCTGTAGCCGGTTGTGTAGTTGTAAAAAGTAAAGTGTCACACATACTTTTTGCTCTTTAGTTCCCATGATCAGGGGTTGATTGTGCAACACCCTCATCCTCTGGGCAACCCATTTTCATTTTCAGTTGCATTTTCAGTTGCAAACCAATTGCACTGATCGCCTGATGAACGGCAACCTGTCTGTAAACTCTCAGACAGATTGACAAAGGTTTGCAAATAACTGAAGTTTAATTTATAAACTCAGGCAGAGTGCCGAACATGTTGCAATTAATCTGAGTCTCTCTGTACCGATGAGAGCAACTCATAGGCAAAACATCTCTTTACAATAGAGGACTTGACTCAGCTCGCTGCCAAATAGTTGAGCATCTCATCAGTGCCATTCTGCAGTTAAATCATTGTCCTGCTTTATCACAATTAATTGGCATAGTATCACGAAGACAATGCAAGTAATGTCCAACTTCACCATATTTAATTAGAGCTTAACCTCATTCAAACACAAACTGACTCCGTCTTATTTGCTGTCGTGACAAACCAAAGTTGCCTTTGGATGGCAACTGAATGCGAGTGGTCAAAAACCTGATCCCCATCACTGAAGCAACAATTTCAAAACAAGATTACAATTTTAATGCACAGGTACACAATATGTTTGTTCTGTCACTATCTGAAACCACTCTTTTCCCTACTGAGACTGTAGGGCTAAGCTAAAGTTCAAACACTGACAGAAACCTTTATCCTATTGAGGACTTTTATTTGACAAAGCTGAAAACTCAAGGAAAACATCACAGAAACTGCCAGAGTGATTCAGAGTGAAACAGGTATAAGGTAGAAATTATTGCTACAAGTATGAATGTGCACCATTTCTGTGACCTGTTGAACATCAGGGATTTAGTTTAGCAATGCACTATAGAAAAATATATTGACACAGTGGCTGATAAGAGGTGAAACAAAGGAAACAGTGGGGAAATAAATGAGTTCAATGCGATACCACAGCAAACTTCAGATTTCTCAGCAGAACACATTTTAACAATTAGCAGCTCAGGTTGACGTTTCATAATGAAACATACCTTGAGAGGCTTCCATGGAAACTTAAAGTACAACTGTACCTTCAACTGTTTATCAAAGAAGCAAGTGTTTCGTAAGACAGCTGACTTTTAAAGAAGAAATTCCATCATTCTAATGGACTGCCGAGGCTTTTCTAAGTTTCAAGTTTGAATGATTTATCCAGTTGACTGCTAAGAAACTGAATTAAAAACAGACTTCAAGGTGTTAACGTCGTCAGTGGGAAGTCATAAGTAATGAGTTGGTACTTACAGAGCAGCTTTATAGGAGCACAAGTTAAAAAAAGGGAGAAACTGACAAATGACAGGAATAAATCACAAAACACAGAGTAATATGTTAAAGATAAAAGGTTGGAGGGAGTGATAGCTGCATTCAAATGACAGAAGAGAAAATGACTCTTATTTGTGTATGCTGCGTTATTTTTTTTATGCTGCTGAAATGTAATGAGCTACCCCCTCCTCTACTGCCAGTTTCATTCCTCCCCCAATCAGAGAAAACATATTTCCATTTTAAGGCCTTAAATATGATCAAAGAATCGGCTTAATATAATCAGTTCCAAACCCATTTATTACTGTCTCCCTCCCTTCCTCCCCCTTCCTCCCTCCCTCCACTGCTTACTTCCCCAGCCTGCCTTTTCATTCTCCTTCCACCCTTTCCTCACCCCTTTCTTTCCCTTCCTTCGTGCCCTCCCTATTTCTGCAGCTTTTATTCTCTCTGCTCTGTCCATCCTTACCTCCCCCACTGCCTCTCCATTTCATAAGCCTGTGTGTGTGTGTGTGTGTGTGTGTGTGTGTGTGTGTGTGTGTGTGTGTGTGTGTGTGTGTGTGTGTGTGTGTGTCTGCTCCCAGCTCTATCTAGCCTGAAACAGGTGCTATATAATAGTAAATTAATTAGACGGAGAAGATGCGCTGTGTTCACCGCAAAGCCCCTTGTGGCCTGCCAGGGTCTCACACACTCACTTCTCGCTGACATGCTAACATACACACAAACACACACACACAGACAAATGCTAGAGCACACAGCCACCGGGAAAAAAGCCATCTGGGCAAGGCCAGATCCCACGGGAGTATGTGTAAATATGTCTGTGTAAAGAGAGAGATTTTGAGTGATTGGCCGTGAAGTTGACTGCAGTGATGGTTTTACATGACAATTAACCCTATTAGCCTTGTGTTCACTTGCTCAGTGTATGTGTGTGTTGACTTTCAGTTACCATATACAGGGTGTATCAAAAAGAATCATTTGATTTTAAAAGGCTGTTTGTTTGTTTGTTTGTTTGTTTTACTTGTGGTACATAAAATAAATGGCTGAATAAAAAAGGGTTAAATACAAAAAATGTTCCCAAGTGCTCAATATTTCCCCCACTGGATGCACAGAATGCACAATCACCCCATACTTTGCAAGGATGTTTGGAGTCCCTGCAGCCAATGCCGTGGCTATGCTGTTACACCAGGAACCATGTGAAACTCACAAATACGCTCTTTAGTATTAGTATCCTCACACAGCCAGACATTTCCATGTTTAAGATATCGGTCTTGAAATGACCGCTAAAGATGTCAGACGTCTATATGATAGTCGTTACTATTTTCTAGTAAACAGCTGGATATTGTTTTAAGATTTATTTTTGGGATTCTTTTGCATTTGTTCAACAGTGGAGAGTAAAAGAGGGGAGAAACCAGTATATAGCTGTGAGTTTCTTCTTTTTGGTGAAGATAGTTTGGATTAAAAGTTCTATCATGGATTTGAGGTAAAACAGGTCGAAATGAACAAAAACCTGCATAGAAACTTTATAAACAAAGCAATTATCTCTTTCCAAGTAAATCCCTCAACAGACACCTGAGACGTCTTGGAGCTATCAGGTATACCAATAATAAAAATTGCTTGAAAATAATGAGGATATATGAATTAACAGAAAGGATTTATTCATGCAAACTCAATGTTTTTATTATTTTACTCTGAATCCATGGAAACTGCCGTGATCCAAGGTGAATGCACCAGCAACCGACAGGAAAACGTTCACCATTCAACACTACATGTGCACAGGGTATGTGACTGAAAAGATTTTAAGAGAGTAATGACAGGTGAAGGGACAGTGTGTTTGGGTCTAGTTGTGGTACGGGGGGCACATGTTGATGTCAGAATGAATAAAAGAGTTTTTCATTGCACAGCCTGCTTCAAATGATGTCTTTCTGAGTTAATTTATACATGACAGTGCCAAACCACAATGAGTGAAGTTTTGGGGAGCTTTTGTTAGTGTTAAAGTTTGCACCAACTCAGTAGCTGTCCAGGAATAGAACAAGTCAGAACAGGAGACAAAATAGTTCTGCAGAAAACAGATACATGGTTTTCTGCACAATGGATCGCCTTGTCCACTCTATTTGGAAACCCTCATGTCCCTGCCTAATTTAAATTAGGCAGGTTCTCTTGGATCTGACAGATTCCAAACCAGCTGCTAGTTTTTGACTGTTCCTTGAAAGTCCAGTTAGGTGGTGTCCATACTTACACCATGTTCTTCAAGCTTGCACAAGAAGCACCAACTTCTGCCTGCAAACTGATCAGAATTTCATGTTCACTTGAGAACCTTGTCTCTAACTATGACCTATAACAGTTTTCAGTCAAAGAGGACCCCACTCTTGAAGCCCAATGGCAGTGTGGTGCATGTCCAAAGTGGCTCAGGGGACTAGAGCATCATGCATAATACAGTCCCGAGTCACATGACAACTCTTGAAAGTGACATCAGCTATATTTACAGCAGATCAGGTTTTTGATTTTTAAACGCCCATTCCTGGAACTTTTAGATCATTCATCACCATCACTGACCACATCGCTAAGGAAAAGTCACAAAAAAAGAGATGTGCAACCAGCTGAGGCCACACCAATGCACGCTGCGTGCTGGCAGCGATGACATCAACTTTTGCACACTCCACCATCCAACGACAGTGGCAGGTATTAATTGCTTCTCACAGCCCATAAACTATGAAGACGATGCAAATGCACATATGTGCTCAAAGACAAAACATAGCCGAGTACATACAGAACGACACTGTGCTGTTCTGATAGACCAGCATGAGCTCAGCAGAGACAAAGACACAGACAGACAAACAGACAGGCAGAGATGTGAGAGACAAAGCACAGAAAGTGACAGCTGAGTGTTTGACTGACAGGAACGTCTTTTGACTTTGGTTGTAATTACTGAAGGGGGACTTGGGGGTGAGGGAATACAGGAATACAATAGAGCTCTCGGGGAGGAGGGGGAGGAATCTGGGGTTGAAAAGATGCCGGATTCTAAACGGTGATTCCGACTGCATTGAGTTAAAGCTGGAAAGACTCCAGTCTCAGTATTTACTCTCTTTGAATTAGACCATTTTGGAGATCATTATTATATGGAAAATCTCAAATGTCTAATTAAAAAAACAACAACAAAAAAACCCAAAAGAAAGAGAAAATGTTTCCTTTGTTTTGTTAGCAGGTGAAACTATGGAGCATCTTGCTGCTAAATGGATTTTACCATCAGTCCAAGTTTACAGGTCAAAATGAGAAGTTCTCTCCACACAGAGTTTCCAGTGCTGATCTAAAAAATCTATTTTCACTCATGGAAACTATTCAAATATGTCCTATACAAGGTCAAATAAAATCTGTTGTGAAACTGAAATCCTTACAGAACACAGGCCCAGTCAAGAGATGCATTATTACGGGCTCAACACACAAGAAGTAACCAGCAACGACGTGGCAATAAACTTAATGCAAGCTGTTAAAGCGACAACCGCTGGGAGCAACGGATACGACTGCTATACGAACGGGTGGGAAATGTACCTACTCAACCAAAGCCTAGCGACCAAGTGTCAGCTACAGAGTGAAGGGCAGCGAGGGAATCGCTTTATATGTGGACGGGGCTTTAGAAACATTCCTTTGAAGTTTGAGCATCACTGAACCGGAAGGTCACGAGGTGAACATGGGTGAGAGTGTTTCACCAAGATGTGAGATTATCACTGTCAAGTCCTCTAGTGCCACTGTTACCACGCAAACACAGTGCAACCGCTAACAGCTTGCTAAAGGGATTAGCTGTGCATTTAAAAAAAATTCAGACAGCACATACTTGTGCACACACACACGCAGACACACACAGTTTCCTGGCTGAGTCTCCAAGCCTCGTCCACATGTCACACAGATTTAGAGATTAATCAAACAGAAAAGCGACAGTGGGAGGGAGGGAGAGGAAAGGAGGAAGGGAGCCAGGGCCAAGTGCGAGGCCCTTCAGCCAGGCAGCCCGAGGGGCCTCGGGAGAACACCGACATCGGCTCTCAGGGGCCCTTGAAGAGCCCGCTGGATCATACGCTCAACAAATATTGGGATTGGAACTCTAACAAACCGAAATGCTTGTGTGTTTGCTGTGTGTGTGCGTGCGTCTCTGTGTGTAAGCCCCTGAAGCAGATGGTCAGGGATGTTCGTTTAAGACAGACGATTGATTTCAGGAAACAGATATCCAGCCTTGTTAAGCAGAAAGCACCTCAGGGACCTAGTGAGGATAGGAGGGAGAGAGAGAGAGAGGAAGGAAGGGAGATGGGGTGGATGCAGGGAGAGCGAGAGAAAGAGAGACAGAGAGAGAGTGTGCTTGTCTAACCTCTGCCACTGCCAACTGTGGAGAGATGGAGGGAGAGAGTAAAAGAGGAAAGAATAAGCGCATGAAAGGGAGGAAAAGTGCACCTATTGCACTTCATTACTGCTGCTGGAAAGAGGGAGGAGAGAGAAAGAGAGCGGGGGGGACAGAGGAGAAGATAATGGGGTTAATGCCGGCAGACAAGCAGCGGCGGTGCTGGGGTTAATAACACACACACACACTCACTCTCTCTGGGGAGAGAAGGAGGTGGGTAGCCTGTATTTGATCTGTGAGTAATACATTAAATGTATGAGCACACACTCATGTTGTCTGCGAGTGTGTGTGAAGAGCATGTGTGTGTGTTTGCAGACGTGTATCGAGGCTGAGCAAGATGTTTTCTTACGTAAGTAAATCACCAAGCAGGTGGAAATCAGAAATCATTTAATGCACTTCACCTAAATATTGTTGAGGCTAATCCAATTACCTAACCCTGACATAACATCATTATTTAATTACTCTCCTGTGTCCACCACAATAATAACCCACTTTTGCTACTTGTAAAAGATGAGGGCGGCACTACTCCACTTATTTATTATCATTATTAATATTATTGCTGAGAAATCCTATAAAAAGACCAAAACTAAAAGTGTTTTCAGCTCCTTTTAAGGTGTTCAGAGAAGGCCAACTGATTTCCTCAAACAGCTGGTACTATAACAAAGTTGGGTCACAACAGAGTAAACAATGAATTTCTGGGGGGACTACTTACTTCCTGAGGACTGAGACACATTTTAAAATGTTTACAGCACAGGACCATATTTTTACGTTCATCTTAGCGAAGCATCGTGTCACTGGGTGCTGCACTGATGTGGAGCTCCTTGGCACAGTGGATTAAACTACTTGTGAGCCAAAGACAATATTCAATATAGGATTAGTTACTTGTGGGTTTTGGGCTTTTCAAAGGCAGACAATGAGAGAAATGTGGGATATCCTCGGTCTCGTCATATAAACCACTGAAAACGCTTCAAATTTTGCATTCCGTCATGAAACAAAAAGTGCAGACTACTTGAGAGTTAAAACAAGTGACGTTCACACTTTTTTTTAACATAAATTGTGATGTAAAAGCCAACCTTGAGACGGTGCTCGTGTGCCTCAGCAACAACAAATCTCAGACCTCTCGAGATGGAGGGAGCGACTGACGGATGAAGGGGAAAAAAATAAGCAAAGAAACGCCGAGATGGAGACAAGACGAGCTGAATGAGACAAGGCAGACAAGCGAGGGAGCTTATTATCCGAGGTCTGATGATGAAGACAAAGAGAATGAGAGATGGAGAAAGTGCGGGAATGGAGATTGATTGAAATCCTGCGAAATATTTCACAATAAGAGCCAGACTGAAAGCTATCGAACTCCATCAGAGTGAAGACTCACAAATAAAGAAAGGCTTTAAGCATTTCGTATAGGATCATATCTGTCATGGTATGGTTGATGCGGATGCATTTAAGCCATTGTCTACCAGAACAGTGTCTTGGTGTTGATGGCTTTCTAACATGCAATTAAGTATTATTAATATACATCTAAAAATACATCGTTTAGTTTGAGTATAAATGGAAGCTATATGTATACATTGGCTCACAGAGCTTATTAGCATATTACAGCAGGAAACTGCAAGCAATCCTAAGTAAAGCTTTTCAGCATTTAGAGTTGTTTTACTGTAAACTGTTTGACAGGAAAGGACTGCATCAGTTAGCAGTAGCCCAACTAAAGCACTTTTAGTTTTTCTTTTCTTGTTGAAATGATGTTAATGAATCTTCCTAAAATACAACCGGTTACAGTGTTTGTATTTTTCACTCCGCTTCGACCAAAAAGATTGTGACAAAGACACGTAATGCTGACATTTAGCTTTTAGTCTGACATAAATGTGAAGAAAACACGGAGCAAATGTGTTATCAGATGAAAATATCTGCATTCATGCCTCATAGCCGAGGCCGCGCGTTACCCTTGAGCGTTAGGCGTGATGTTAGCAGGACAGCACACGGCCCAGGTGTCCACACTTCCCTCTAAACGGTGTCCTTCCTCTCATCTGCTATTAAATATCATGTCGGATTTTCCTGCATGCTAATCACAGATGTGACATTGCTATGGAAGAAGAAGATTGGTCGATTTTTTTCCTTCATTCCCCTGTATGCAAAGGTGGGACCTTTTAGCGTAAAATTAAGCCTCTCTCCCTCCCTCACATCCCTTTAATTGGCTAAAATGACAGCCTTTCATCAACACCACCTTAAAAACGCTCGGCACTGCCGCTGTTTCTTACACTGCCTGTATTTTTCTTTCGCCTCCCTCCTTTTCACCCTGTCTCCTTCTTCTTCTTCTTCTTTTCCCTCCCCTTTATTCAATCAAATCATGGTCAGTGTGGATCTCCTCTGAGGCCACACTGCAGCCAATTCTTTGTGTTCCAGCATTAAGAAATTAGGATGGAGACTTCAGCCCAGGGAGGCAGAAAGAGAGGTCTCATTAGTCCGCAGATCACAAAGAGGAAGATTATCAGCCTGCACACAACAGTTAGAGATTTAAATGACATTAAAGGACATTAAACGGGAGCGGCTGTCATTTTGAAATGATACCTCTATCTGAGGAAAATGACAAAATCCAGCTGAGGAGCTTTGACCTTTTAAATATTACAGTGCTGTAATGTAAGACCAACACCACAGAAGAAGCAGCTGCCATCAGTATTTAAAGGAAAATATAAAATAAGAGTCTTTTTTTGTTAACTGCTGCAGTATTAATCAGCCAAATAATAAATATAGCAGAGTCACATCTGTATCTATAAATTCCACATTTATTTTATCTCAAAAAAGAAGACAAAAGAAATTATTTTATCAAACACAATATATTTTTTATACGTTTTAGTCTCTCACAAAGCAACCGACCTCAGAAGATAACTCAAACTCAGTGCTTCTGTACGTCGTGCACCAAAACACAAATTCAAATCGAGACATCGAGCCAGCACTGAAAGCCAACACGGCGCTCCTTACTATCCACGTGCAATTTCTAATGAATACATTTTTTTCCCTCTCCCCATCTACCTCTTTCTTTCTCTCTTTTTCTGTCGCTGCCTGTTTTAGGCCACAATCATTTGTCATTTCAGGCGCCCTCCTCCCTTTTTTTTTTTTTTTTATACATTTTGCTGTAGAAAAATGCACTATTATCCAAGCTGTCTATCTTTTCTCCTTTCTTAAGTGTCTGCACCAAACAGACCAGCAGGGGATTCCCACACACACACAAAAACACATTAAAGCCAAGCCGAAACACACACATATCTACAGCTGAAAGCCACAACGGCAGATCGGTGGAGGGCTGCACACACCGGCGCCAAACTGACGCTTCTTCAGAAAATATGATTTCGCTTGAGCAGCGAGGTGCTGATGTTGATTTATTGTGCGAGGCCATGAATACCTGTGTTAATTCCTTATAAAACAGTGCATTGTGAGGACAAATGAGGGCGGGATAATAGAGTGCGATTAATCACATTACAGAGACATGGCCTCACACACACACACACACACACACACACACACACACACACACACAGGTTATAATCCGGAGTCATAACTGTCAACAGCAAAGTGATTCACACTGAGTTACAGGACTGACTGGCTTCAAAAGGCCAAACTGTAATGAAATAAAACCTGAATAAGTGAGGAAATGAAACGTGGCAGGGGTTCTGTTTTCTGACATATCGCTTCACCAGTTTTATTTATTAAAGCCCCATGAAATACATCAATTATCCATATTATATATACTCTTAAATGTATCCATTTTTTTTAGCTGAGGTGAAATAAAAATGGATTTAGCCATCACACATTTGGTATAAATACATGTTTATATTAAATATTTATGTTCTGAGATTACCACGTAATAGGATGCCTAAAAGCACAGCACTATTTTCTTTGTTTTTCCATGCTATAAATAAAAATCTAATACTAATCCGAGTGGGAAAACTACTCAGATATATTTAGCAAAGAAAGCAGAGAAATAAAAATTTTAAAAAATGAATAAAATAATATATTGAGCTTTGTCTCAATTTTGGCTTATACTCTTAATTTTTACTTTTTTTGTCTGATTTTATTTTATGTTTTGTTAATGTGGTCCACATCCCAGCAGGGCTCGCGGCTCACAAGCATCCCACCACAGCACTGCACTGCACAGCAGAGCAGAGCAGAGCAGAGAGATGGCTCAAGCCTAGTGCTGTGATGCCATCTATTGGAGCCCCAGCTGCCTCTTTAACAGGATTAGGCAGAGAGGAGAGACACTTTAAAGCTAAAACCACACTGCTAGAGACACACAGGGGGGAAAAAGCTCCAAAGAATAAAGCTGCTGGGAAGAAAAAGGAGTTATGGACTTTTAATCTGTAAATTTAGGTAAGTAAATATAACTGATGGCATCTTTTGATGGATATTTTAGGTGATCGGGGCTGAGTATGTAAAAATCTGTGGCTGACAGTATTTTTACTATTATTCTGCGTACCGTTAGAAAAAAAACATACCGGTGCATTTGTTGAATAAATATCTAAAAATGATGACAGTGGTGGGAGGCTTTAGCTAAAACTTAGAGACAAATAGCAGAAATTTGCACATAATTTTTAGCATATTGTTCACATAGGAATCAAAAGAAATGCACAGCTAGATTCTGGATTACAAATGGCTACAACACCAAGAAAGAAAGCAGCTGCGCATACCCGCGAATACCCGGTACTGATTAAACAACATCACGAGAGGTTAGGATTTACCCACGGTTGAAGGTGTTGAAAATTTTTTGTGCCAAAATGTTTCAAATTGAAAGTAGATTCTGCTCATGGTCTTAATCTGTGGCAAAATATGAGAAATTAAACAATAAAAGGGAAAGAAAGAAAAATAAAAAGATCTTAACTTTCAATTTTGCGGACACTCGCCGCCTTGAAATCTGATAATTTGGTGCCACTGACAACCTTCAGACCTTCATGAGATCCAGTAACTGCCTGCATATAACGGTAAGAGTGAGATTCAAAGCAGCTTTTAAAAAAAGCAGCTGAATTGATGGAGGAACAATTGAACGACACGAGGCCTTCAACACTAAACACTCCTACAAAAACAAAGGATGAAAGTAAATGTATTTTCACATACTGTTCCCTCTGTAGCTCCATTCCTTGTGGAGCCCTGAAATTAAAAAGGACATCATTGCCCAGTACACTCATGGAAGCTCATCTTTTAAAAAATAGGGTGGCAGATTTTAGGCACTGTGTACAATTCCTGCCATTTTATTTACATTACCTGTTCAAATGAAATCTCGGGCATTTGATTTGGGCATTTTTGTGTGACTGCTGCAAATTGCCAGATACCTCTGCTCACAGGATCCCATTTTTGGCTATAAGACCTCTCGGTCGTATGAGTGTGATTAAGTTCCTCTGTGGGCTGGAGATAATGAAAACGATCCTCTTGTTCTCCCTCTCTCCATATCTTTCCTCCGCTGTGTCCCTCTTGTTCCCTCGTCTCTTTATTCCCTTTGGTTTTACTGCAGGGGGCACTGATAGCACACTGCTGACAGACACACAAACAAACTAAATCTGCTTACATTAAATCAGCCCCAAAGAACCAAGCTATAGATGCTAGATGTATCACAGGAGTAAGCACAGGAATACAAAGAAGCGTCTCGCAGATGTGGCCGTGAAAGCTCCACCTGTCTCCATCATCTCTCTATCTACACAGCAGCTGCTCCAGCACCTCCTAATGCAAACACCTCACAGAAAGACAACTGGTCTCTTAATAACTTTGTCTTAATTCATGAATCCTGAAAAGAATGTGCAGTTAACATTGAGAAATAGAAAACTGTTCTTTGAATCTGCTTCTTGTGATTAAAAAGCACAACATGAAAGAAGATCAGTGAAGGTGAAAGACACGTAGAAGGTTTGATGTTGACTTTGCATAAAAAGAGCACTGACGCCATGAAAATGCGAGAAACAAAGCTGTGCCACTGTCTTCCTGATCTCATTAGGCTTTATTTTAAATGGTGTTAACTTGACCTGCATTTCAAAGTAAGCCGCTCATATGATATTGCCTTTTCAGACTGTGTGTCTCTATGAAAGTATGCCAATATGAAGTGCACAGTGCTAGCATCCGCACTCAGTAAAAAAAAAGTGTGTGTGTGTGTGTGTGTGTGTGTGTGTGTGTGTGTGTCTGTCTGTCTGTCTGTTTAACAGGACAGAGACTGCCAATGTTTTCATATCACCTGCAGTATCTTTGGATGAGTAACCCATTAATGACTGGGATGCAAACTTTTGTAAACCAATCTAGAAATCAGTGATGTTCTGGATCCACTCATGTATAGCAACTTTCAGCTGCTCCCTTATTCACAAGGGATGACCAACAGCAGATAGCTTGCCACATTTGCTCTTCCCAACACGACTCGCGGGACTTAACCGGAGATCGTACACCAAATGACTGTTAGGTGACTGCAAACCACTGCACTGATTTCCATTATACACGAGCTTTTGAAATGCTACTAATTTCTGTTTTACTGAGCAGCCTCCAAATCATTCATCCCACATCTGCTGTTGACTCGAACAAAATTCAGCTGCAGACATAAATTTGGGTGAGTTACGTAGCAGCGATGTGTGTTGAACGTGACATGAATATGTATCTTTTTTTAAATAAACATTTAGATGTTAGTAATCGCTGTATGTACGACGATGTTCATGCAAAGTTTCAATCAGACAGGTAGACACCCGTATATGCATACATATATGATATACTACACAAAGAAATATACACCGAAACTTATGAACTTTAACTGTTTCTTGAAATGTACGCCTCAGCAGTCAGCAGATAAACCACCAAGTCAGCAGTCATTTCAGATACAAGTACATGGCTATGGTCTGTGGTTTTAGTTAGTTGCTAGACATTTGCTAGGAAATGTGATGACGTCATAATATAGGATTCAAGGTTTTGTGCATATAAAGGAGATGCTATCATCATAGAATAAAAATCATATTGTGCCTGAGGAGGTGACAAATAAACAAACAAAGATCATGTGTTGCAAAGATCATGCGTAATATTTTGGGTCACACAGGACTCTTCAATTGTATTCTGTATGTTGTTTTTACCTTTGAAGATTTTTCTTTTTATCTATGTGTGCATCCAGTGGTTTCAAACTAAGACTAAGTGATTCAGTATTCCACCTGTCCTGCTTGGTTTAAATTGAACACAACTACCATGATCTCTAGTTGCGAAATTAAAGGCCTCTACAGTACATCTATTTATGTATCTGCTCCAGTGGGAAGTAATCATGTCAATCTGTGTGTGTGTACATGCTTTTGTTTTATTTTGGAGGTTTTTTGTTGTTTTGGTTTGGGGATTTTTTGCAACACTTGCCTGTGGCATCCAGCTCAAGGCTAAGTACTGAATAGCACACATGAGGCTTCGTCGCCAAACCCCACAGCTAGCCAATAGAAACGCAACTCTGCCGACCTTGTCTGCAAGGCTGCGGCGCTCTGTGAGGCCCCTTCAAAAACTTCCCCATTCCTGGTGAGTGTGCTTCACTGAAAGAACCTGCTACATGGGCAACATCATTTTCAAAGCTCATAAAAAGAGAAATATTGCTTTCTATTTTGTGGTGGATTTAGCAAATGAGTCTCACAGTGGTGAAAAAAAAATACATCATGTTTCTGCAGAGATATCAAACTGAAATTATTTTAAAACATACTGCTAATAGATGCCACAGAGAATGTTCCAAATGATTCAATTCATTTTTTACACGATCAGTGACAGGTTGAGAATAAAAGGTGGTAATTTCTACAAATCCACAACTAAAATGTGGTTTACCTCAAAAGTTGCATTTTATGAGAAGATCCAAAACTCACATACTCACTGTTTTAAACTAATATGTCATCACTGAGCTACAGCACATTTCTAAGGAAGAATAATCAGAAGTTACAAAATTGATTCTATTTATCAGACTAATTGTCTCTAACAAGGCATAGAAAATGGTTTACACCTCATATATATATATATATTGTAGTTAATTTGAATATTTTCCTCTTGTGATGCTAGATGCTGATATACAGTACTGATGATATTACAGTGTGAAATTTTAAAGTGATGCAGTGCTGCTCATTGTCCAGTGGAATTCAATATTCAAGCTTCAGGGAGTATAAGAGAAAGACTGACTACAGCATCATTACTGAAAAACAGACAAATTGCGAACTTTATGCTTGTGTGTTCCCGGTGAACATACTGATATTTATAAGCAGAGATGCGCAGTAAAGCGTTACACGTAACGCATTACTGTGATCTGATTGCCTTTTGTAAGTAACGAGTAATGTATGGGATTACTATTGCAAAAAAAGTAATTAGATAACTGTTACTTTCCTGTAAGCATGTTGCGTTACTGTGTTACTAAACCGTTGTGATTTTGTGTAGATCACCAATGGATAATATGGAGTCTGGGAGAAAGTACTAACATGCAGCATTTAAAGGGTGAAAGTCCTTTCAAGTTTTATTCTGTAAAAAGTGACTAAAACATGCTGTACACTCTGCGTGGGAAGAACACTTCTTTTTACAGCTAAAAATTAAACTTCAAATCCGAGCAACTAGCAAGCCGCCACAAATTCACAGAGAAAACCTTGGTAACTAAGTAACTAATTACTTTTGAAAATAAGTAATCAGTAAAGTAATGGGATTACTTTTTGGAGACATAATGAATAATCTGTAACTAATTACTTTTTTTAAAGTAACTTGACCAACACTGTTTATAAGCCAATTTCTGATTGTAGAAAGCTCTGGAAACAGCTGAGTATGTCACATTTAACCTACCAAAAGTTTGTTTTTTTAAATACATTTCTTTATTTTTGGTTAATCGCTTACATCGCCACACTTTTCAGGTTTTTATGTGAGTGACACTAAAAGATTATGCAATAGCATCACTTAAACTGGACTGCTTCTAGAATTACCAGCTATCTCTGTTTCAACTTTTAGATGTTTTCTCTTGTTTATTTGAATATGTTTAGGTTATCAGTTTTATACTGTGCTTAATCTTGTTGTTTTTTTTGTTTTTTTTAACGAACAAATATTTTAAATAATCTCTCAAAAATGTGTTTAAAACTGAAAAACTGTTGAACTCACTCATTGGTTTGGCCTCTACCATTCGAGTTACGTATGTTGTTTTATTGCTCACTTGGGTTTACTTAGTATGTCAGTATCATAAAAGTGTAAGAAACACCACAAAGTATAGTATGATACAGATCACAGCTGGAACTGATATTTTTAAGACCTCATTTTCGTTTCCAGTTGTCTAACTCTAGATCCCAAGCCAGTGTTTGAAACGCACTTGTGTACTGTATGAAGGTGACGGCTGTTGGACTGCAAGGCCACTGGGTCTATCTGATAATTGACTGTCAAATAAAGGGCTGTTCCTCTCTGGAGTCCTCTCTGACACCCACATCAATCTGTCTTCACTTAGAGAAGGCCTAGCCCAGCCCTTCACCCCCCATCTGCGCTCCCTTCAAACTACCCCATTCACCACTTCATCCCCTGCACCCCTCCTCCTTCCCTCTACACCCAATTATCTATCCATCTATCCATCTATCTATTGGCCCTGACCATTTATCCTTCAGCTTCTCTCCCTCCTTTGCTCTATCCCATCAACAGCACTTCTCTTGACATGCTAACAGCTGTTTGACAGTAATGGCTCTAAAAGCAGAGCAGGGTGCCAGTCGATGTGTGCACGGCTTGGTCTGCCTTTGTGTGTGTGCATGACATATCTGAGAGGCCTTGAGGCCTCAAGAGGCTTGCGCACACTGCCATCAACAGCAGCGATTGGCATATACGCACATCCAGAAGCCTGTATGCTCACAAATACAGGTTCCAATCAATAATAGGTGTAGAGGTCTATTAAACCTCAGGGCTGACATTCCAAGTACTAGTTCATACCTGAAATGATGAAGTATATAATCTAATATCAAAAGTAGACAAAACTGCACCATCAACATGTTTTGCGAGCGTGTGAGCGTGTGCATGTATGCTAACCTCCAGTCATTTGTCCTCCTGGGTTTCCCCCCTCCCCCTGGGTTTTTTATTGTGATGCTGTCAGCTTGCTGTTTGATGAATGGCAGGCAATTACACAAGGCCACATCTTCTGGCTCATAATCGGCACCATTAGTTATAGATCCACACTCAGACACAAACACCAGCGCACGCTGCTGCTTATCCACCGGGCATCTTTAAAGGCAGCACACACACAGAGCCATGTCTTTGTTGACACCTTCTATTTTCAGCATTCATTCTCACTCTGTGCATGATTTAGTTTGGTGACACCACTTTCCCTCCAAGATGAGAAAAGTATTAAGTACAAATTTTTCTGTTTCTATAGCTGGTGTCCATCAAATATTTGGTGCATTACTTAAAGTAGCCACACAGAGAAAAAATAGTTAAAAAGAAAAAAGAAAATTACATATATAAAGATCTACTTTTGCTCTTTGCGCTACTTTTAATAATATCGAATAAAGTCTTTGCCTCCTCTGAGCTGTGTAAAAAATTAGATATGTACGTGTATGTCCATAAAAACTGAATTTTGTATTTCTGATAACATCCCTCTAAGATGATACAGGAAACAAGATTATGATATGAAAAAAGAATCACTAACAGTTGTTTAATACAAGGGAGACAAAACACCAGCATCAGCAAGCTCATATAATCTGAATTTATTCAAACACAGGGATGTGAACATTGGAGAGTCCACTCACGGCAATTTCTCAGAACATTACATCCTGTTTTACAATTTCCTGCTAAAAATAATAATTAAGAAAACAGTCACAAAATTTTAATTAAAAAACTAGCCAAGGATATGTATACATTATTTTTTACAAAAACATATATTTTTCACAGTGTCCACACATTTGGTAAAAAGAAGGAATATTCATTCTTTCTTACTCTTGATTTCTGTTTGAGTTTTTGTGATGTAACTTTGTGCAATAGTAAGATATGATGCTTCACAGCTAAACATATTAACCAAAGTATCCATTGTGTAGCATTAGTTAATCCATTTTTGCAATATTAAAATGCAAAAATTGAGCATAGTGAAATATTTGTTTATTTATTATTTATGTTTATTATTGTGTATTTGTTGAGGTTTTAGCCTCAATTCAATTGTGTCACATACAAGCAACAAAATTACTTAAAGAATTAGCCCATTTTTGTTTTTGTAAAATCTTATGAAATGCATAAGATGAACAGTTTAACGTAATATTTCTATGTAAACTTACCAGCTTCATTATATAAGAATTACTTGTAGAAAGTGTTGGTGTAAAGTCAGTAACAGCTACCAAGCATCTCTGCTCATAATGTTATTCCAGTTAACATTTTCTTTATTATTGATTATTTCTCTATTATTTTAGCCTTTTTTAATTTGAAAAACTCCCTTCATCATCTTTATGGTCTTCACCTGTATCTTGTTTCCAAAACTCGACTTCCCTGATTACCCTTTGTGTTTTCCATACTCCCTGTTCTTTCGAATGTGCTTGAGAAGGTTGTGGCAGCACAGTTAATTGATTACTTAGAGACTAACCAACTGCTTCATCCAATGCAGTTTGGTTTTAGACCAAAATTTTCCACAGAAGTGGCAAATTGCTATTTTGTTGAAAATATTAAGTGTAATTTGGATAATGGTAATGTTGTGGGTGCAGTGTTCCTTGACCTAAAAAAGGCTTTTGACACAGTCAGCCATGACATACTTCTTTCCAAGTTGATAAAATTTGACTTTTCAAAGCAAGCAGTTGATTGGTTTGAGTCCTGTCTTCACAAAAGAGAGCAGTGTGTGAGGGTTGATAAAGAAAAGTGATCCATGTTGGAAAACAGAATCGGTATTCCCCAAGGATCTGTTCTTGGCCCATTGCTGTTTAGTTTGTTTATAGATGATTTGCCTGCCAGTTGTCCAAAAGCTAGCTGCCAGCTTTATGCAGATGATGCAGTTATACACATACCAACTAAGTCACCTGGCGAAGCAGCAGACACCTTAACGGTACATCTAAATGATGTCCAACAATGGCTGAAACATAATCATCTTGTATTGAATTAAAAAAAACAGTTTCTATGTGTTTTTCTATTAGGAAACGAAGTTTATCTGATGGTTTTAAAATCAAGTTAAGGAACAAAGAAATAAAGGAGGTCAAAGATTTTGAGTTTTTTGGAATAATTTTAGATTCACATCTTAAATTTGACAAGCATGTAAAGAAGATTTCTAAGACGGTCAAGGCTAATCTGAATTGTTTTAAGTTAATTCGGCACTATATACCTACTTCAGCAGCTCAGATATTTATGCATTCTATGATATTCTCTCATTTTTCATATTGTATGACAGTTTGGACCCGAGCAGCACCATCAACAATTCAGCCTGTGGTCCTTATATAACCAATCTTTAAAAATAATGGATAAAAAATCTGTTCGGTGGCACCACTGTCACATTTTGAAGAAATATAATCTACTTAGTTTTAAGAGTTTTAATCATTTGTGTTTTCTTAAATTAGTCTTTAAATGTATAAATAGGATGGCCCCAGAGTGTCTCAATAGATACATCCAGAGACAAGATAGTATTCGTATTACTAGGAGCATGGTGAACGGCAACTGCAAGATATTATATCGCAGATCTAAATTTGGTCAGTCAGCTTTTTCCATAAAGGCCATCTGTGGAACACACTTCCAACCGAAATCAAATTGATTACAGACATCAGATCCTGTAGGTTAAAGTTTGGGAAGGGAAATCAGAAATGTAGTCATTTTAACTAATGATTTTTAATTTTATTTTATTGTCTATTAATTGCAGTTGTATTTATGATGTAATTTGGTTTTATGAAAATGTATGTTTTTGTAAAATAATCAAAATAAATCAATGAACAAAATGAATCAAAATAGATACATTTTGTAAAATGTGATTAACAGCAAACTATATGTGAAAGTATGTTAAGTTGTTTGAAAAATATTTTTAAAACAATCCATACAAGCACGTTATTGGCGACTTTCAAGCCTTTGAGTCGCCGAGCAGCTGAATAGGGGAATAATGTTGACGCGCCCGCTGTTTAAAACGTTAGTCAAAGTTCCAAGTTAAAACTCTTTTATTTGTTATCAAATCCTTAAAATCCGTAGAAAAACAGTGATCAAAAACATTCCAAGCTTGAGCGGTCAGCAAAAGTCGACTTCCCCCATCACCCACTCATTCACAAAATTTCCCTCGGGCCGTGAACAGGTGATATAGCAATCACTATTACAGACACCACGTGACCCAAAGCTACGCCTATCCATAACACACGTGTAGAGACAGAAAACAGAAATTACATATGTGAAAAGAAGAAATGTCGATCATAATATTCCCGCTTCTGAGCTCTAATTTTAACCTGTTCCTCTTCTGTCCTCTGCTCCTTATCAGCACAAGACAACACATGGGGCTGAAACCTGCCCTACGGACTCTAACAAGGAGCTTTAACAGCTTGGCTCTCGTTTGTTCCTCTCCGCCCACTAATGCAGCTCTTAACACTCCCATCACCCTTCGCTATAAACCTCATTAGCTTATCAGGACAAGACAAAAGGGAATATTAACACTGCCTACTGTACTCAAGGGCCAAGCTCAGGTGTCACATCTAGATAGCAGGTATTACTATGCAAGTCGCCCCATCCTGGTCCACTGATACAACTCTCTAAGCCTCTCATTGCCTTATCCTCTTAAGACAATACCCCCATGATTCCTTCTCTTCTACCTGACAGCCTGTATTTACTGAGATATTCACTGGTCATCCATTACAAGTGGCACCTGAAACTGAAATACAACCACAAAACTTCACCTTAACCCCTCAGTATCCCTATTACCTTATCTTGGGAAGACAAAGAGGTAGCTTTAGTTAGCTCAAGGTCTGACTGCCTGACTTTGCTAGCTTTTGGATTAGCTATGCGACTAACGCGACTCCCGCAGGCCAAGGTGAGGGCTGTCTTAATGCAGCAGCTTTGGGGCAGAAAGCTGCCTAATTTCTGCTTCTATCACCACTAGCAGGGCTCCAGAAAGCTCCCCGAGAGCCACACGAAGCAGCAGTTAAGACAAAGTAGCACAAGGTTAATCCCAGCGGTGGAGAAGTCAGAAGGTATTAGAAGATATTTAAATGAAGGGAACAGTACACACCTGTACAAAACTTTAGTGAGGGAGGATATGATTTTTTTTCCCTGCAGCAGGTTTTCAAAGTACTATTATGCAAAGACATAAAATTTGGTAAAAGTGCAGCATATTCTTGAAAGTAATTAGACTGTATTTACAGGAATGTGGCAGTGGAGATATGATGCTTTGTATAAAGACAGTAAAGAGAAACAAGGCTAGCAAAAGTTACAAGAAAATCACATTTCGATGATGGCTGTCTTCTCTAGCGTACTTTGGTTCAGATTTTAACCCAACAGAGACACCACATAGTCCACACAGCGACATTTACACAGTTTTACACAGATTAGACTCTATACATCTACTCACACTAGTTGTTTGATTTTAAAAAGCAAGCCAAAAGTTTCTCACATTAGGGAACAAGTAGAGTGACTCAAAATACAAGCTATAGAGTCCGAGTCTCAGGTAATCTTTTTACTTCTACCCCTTTCATAGAAGCACTTTACATAATGGCAATAACTGCAAAACGTAACAGTTTATAAGAGAGGATTTAAAACATCACGCCAACTCCATCATTAAAATCATTAAAAATCTAAAGGAATCAGTTCATTGTCTTGCCTTTGATCTTGCGTGTATTCAGGTTTGGTAACACACTTTTAAAAAACACGCTGAAACCACTAATGTTCACAGAATTTTGTTCAACCAAACACATGGCAATGACTGGCACACAGCCAAACACATGTACCCAACATTAAATATGGCTCCTTTGATTGATTATACAACATGCTCTGCACACAGCCCTCCACTGCAACCCACACACACACACACACACACACACACACACACACACACACACACACTCCTCACAAGAAAGGGAATCCGAGTTCATAGGTTAAGTATAGAAGCTGTCCAAATCAGCAGGTCAGCTGACAGACAGAGGAAATGACGGGCTTAATGACTAGCTGCTGCTGCTAATGACTCACAGCTAGCTGGGTGGAAAAAGAGTGTGACTGACAGACACGCATAGACACACATGCATGCAGGTGCAGTCTCACTCACACCCTCAACCTCTCCCGCTCGATCAGCTGTAATTGGCAGTGAGACCTCGCCATCCAGTCGTGAGCGGCGCAGGCCCCGCCCACTACTTTAACAGCCCATTAGCAGTTATTAGAGGGTCCTCAGGGAGCTGTACGGGTCACAACACACTGCCAACCTAAAGGAGATTAATAACCCATGAGATTTAATAGAGGCGATGCTTCTGCGGTCAAATTGAAAATAACAGATGGAAGAGGTGAAAAGATAACAAGGAGCAACTGGAATCACAGATGAAACAATTATTTCATACGATTCATGTTTACAGGCACCATAAAACATTTATGGAGTTATAAAGATTCATAAAAGGTTATAAAAATGATGCTTGGGCTCAAAGACCTGTAAACCCAGTGGACCTCTTAGAGTTATAGGAAGAAGTCAGCTGGTAACGTAGTCCAGCAACATGCTGTCAACGTCAAGCATCTTCATAACAGCATTTTATTGATGGCTGCAATCCACTTGGGGAGCACACCGGCTCTCATCATTTACTATGACTTTTAAGGAACTCAGCTACTGTTTACAGATTGTGTTTCAGCTGTTTTGCCTGTCATGATTAGTCCAAATGCTACTACTGTTGTGCTGCTAACAGATGGATGCGAAGTTCTGATCAAGTTAGATTTTCCTCCCTATAATTACCATTTCTACTGAGTTTCTCTGTATTCCTTTTGATATAGGAATTACACACACACACACACACACACACACATGCACATGCATATATACATACACATATATATTCATTACCTCTTATGCACAAGCTTCAGAGAGGAGACTAATGCACACAATACCCAAAACCCTCTTGCATCTCAACACTAAATCCATCCAGCAAACTAATGTCTCTTTTAAACAACTTAATCCAGAGCTGTGCATCACAAGCAGTGTAGAGGAAATTGCTGTTTTACATAAGGTGCTCATATCAGTTGCAAGATGGATAAAAATAAAAAATCATACAAAATGAAAAAGAAAAATTATCTTTTGAACCTTTTTTATTGTTTTTCTCTACTGTTTTTGTAAAGTCAAATGTTTTGTTTATTTGTATGAAATCTAAAAAAAACAGTTTGACTGCATGGCGAAAAGGTATGCTTATCTTCCTCTGCACTCACCCACCCCACCAACCCCTCGCCCCCGCATCCTCGCACCTGTGCTGGGGAGCCAGGGGCTCAGAGATGTGTCGGTAACAATCAAAGCGCTGATGCATGCCATGTGACTAAGTGACTGTAACCCTCCAGGCAGTCTGGGACTCTGCCTGTTAGCGTGTGGCAACACCAAGATAGGTCATTACCCATTCTGTTCCAATTGAATTTTAACCAGCGTATTTGTTCCAGTGCAAATTCTGACATTTCAATATGCCAACAGAGAAATCAGCTCATTTGAATGTGGCTCGCTTGTTTATTGTTTCCTGAATAAAAAAAACGAGGAGGAGGAGAAATAACAGCATGAAACTTCTGTAACAGGGTGACTGACTCAGGTAAATCAGCATTAACCAAATTAAATTTTAACTATCGCACATATTCTAATTTAACATTCAGAATGGCAAAACTCCTTAGGACAATAAGCCACACACTTAATTATAAATGATTTTACATTTTGTCTGCACTTACAAGCTTTATAAAGCAACAGTAGTTTTGACAATTTGGATCCTTTTTTTAGGCGAAAGCACAAAACAAAACTTCTCTTTGCAGTCTTGCAAGCAAAGATTTGATGTTTCACTCAGTTTTACCTTGCAGTTGATTGAATTTCAACTGGCAACACAACACATCTAAAATGCCCTTGCTTTTAAGACACTCAGGTGTTTCTTTACACTACTGTGCTCTCTAGACAGGTCAATGTATTGTTCAGCTGATACAGGAGTGTACAAACAAATGCTTGGGATATTTTAAAAAGGTGTCAACACATAGATTGTCTAGCAAAGCAGCTCTAACATCATTCTTAAAAATACCCTCTGCTCTCTGTGCATCAATACTTACAGTATCAATCAGTCCTGTAAGGTTACGTATGTATGGGTGTATGCACATAGGTGTATACATAATGATACTATTGGCTGATCAGTCTATAATGGCCTCAGATACCCAATATCAGTCGGTCTCACAGTAAGTGGAGTCTGTGTCTGAACCTTGTTGAGTCTTTAAGTTTAAGTTTAATGTTTTCTCTGTGCCTATCAACCATCCAAGGACATGCGTGTTTTATCTTAACTGCAGATGCTAAGGGTGGTGGTGTGGATTTGACACAGGTAAAGTGCTTCAAGTGCATTTAATAAAGCACTATTTAAATGTAAACCACTTTGCATGATCAGTAACACTGTTAAATGGCATAGATACATTTCAATCCATTTCTTCTAAAACAACAGGAGCACCTGCGAATAACAGTTTAATGGAATATCATTCTGTGCTTTAATACAGATGTGGCAGGAAACTGCTTAATATATTAATAAACTGCTTAACTGCTTAATGTATCGATAGACAATAACAAATGAAGTTGGTTCACATATTTGATAAACATGACAACTAACCTCCAGCCTCCCACTTGCACATTCCACCACTGCTGCTTCGTATATATGGTCATTCTGCATTGCACGGCTTAGCTTTCATTTATAAATCTGAACCTACACTTAGATGAGTAACACACAAACACTTTGTACTCATGACACCAACTAAAGACAAATCCTGGTGCCGATACATATAAAAACAACTAAATAATATTGCAAAATCTTCTACAAAATAAGAGATGTTGGGAGAAGTTTGCAGATCCTAAACGTTTCTTTATCTAACACGTAAATACACACACACTGGACTCACATGTGTGTTCAAACTGCTGGTCAGCTTCTACGAAATAACCAACCAATGGCTTTCAAGTAAAAGGTATATAAAAAAATGTCTCTGAACTACAGTGGAGTACAAGTATGAAATAATGTGAAAAAATAGCATTCGACTTTTAAATAAGGTCAGTGTACCTAAGAGTAAGACAGCAAACACTGTAAATTAGGAGGTGCAAAAATGTATAATTCTCACTCATGTTTTATTTGGGTGTGTCACATTTTATGGTCAGAAGGTCAGCACCTGATGACATCATTCATTCTAGTCTTAATCTTCTAATGTCCGACTTTGTGATTGTTTTGCTAATAATTGTATTCATTTATTTTCACTGTACTGTTCGTTTTTCTTCTATACAAGAGGAAGCAGGGGCAGAGAAAGGTTCTGAGGTAGTTTCACTGACAACAAAAATCCGCTTGTGTTTTCAGCAGTATAAACATGCACTACTTTCTTGACACAAGGAGTGAGTCTGTAATCAAACACAATTTTTGCAATTAAAAATTATGTCATGTGATTTCTAACTTAGACAGGTGGCTCAGATTAGTTTTCCTTCACTTGTGCCGATCTTCTCTGGCTTCACTGACAGTGTGAGAATTCTAGACTTCAATGCAGAGAACAAAATGAGGAGTACGAAGGTCCAAGATGTTCAAAGCCATATCAGAATAACACTTTGACGGTTACTTTAATGTAACACCTCTTCTATCTGAAAACTTTAAAGGCTTTTTAAGCTAATACACACACACACACACACACACACAAAGAGAAGAATCTAATATAGTTCATATGAAATTCATTAATTATCTTCACTATAATTCAGGCACTTCAAATGTAAGATTTGTAAGATGAAGACAAACATGGAGCAAAGAGGCAATGGCTGCTTTAAGCACACGCAGACAAACAGCTGATTAAAAGGTGAGAATAGTGTGTGTGTGTGTGTGTGTGTGTAGGAAGCAGGAGAAACCCGTTACATATTTTGTCCTGACTCACCATGAGTTGCACTTCAGGTGGTGTCTTCAGGTATCAGTCCACTCACTGTCAACCAGGATGGAGTCTGTAGGCCACACAAACACCCATCACACATTTAAACATAACCTTACAACAACTTCTTAGGACAAATGTGGTCATTACAACTTTTAGTAACGCTGTTAAGTATATAACGTGTAACAACTTATTATTCCTCTGTAGACATCTGTCGTATCTATGCAGATGAATGGCTTCTAGATATGTTTAATATAGTTAGTTTCCGTTTACTCTCATAACAAGTTTGACTAATTTAGTTTTTGCACAAACAGAAGTTAAATGTTGCAAATGATCTGACCTGTAATAATCCCTGGGAGCGATCTAACCAGGTGTCACTTAGGTAATAACGTAGCAGGTCCACGCAGGTAAAGGCTGACTGTCCCTTCACCAGTCAGGTGCTGAGCTCCCGTGATGTGGAAGCAGAGGAACAGAAGGATGCAACATGATACCAGCGAGCTCAAATCCTCTGCCTGCCCCTCGTAATCCTTCAGCACAATGATCCCTGCAGGATGTTTTCTCTTCTCCTCCTCCTCCTCTTCCTCTTCTTCTTCTCCAGCTCCAGACTCCTCTGCGGAGGTGTTGCCACCTCTGTATGTAGGGCCGGCCAGATGCACCTGCGACAGGACACCAGGTAAGAGGAGATGAAGCACCACCCGTAGCCACTGAAGTCATTCTTTCATTCCTCTTCTCTCCTCAGCATCGACAACTCTGCCTGTTCCTCAGAGTGTCTCTGCCAAGAGTAGTCGGGCACAGCAGTCCTGTTTTGCCGCTCTTTGCCAAACACACAAACACACACGCATGCACAGAGGAGAGTGTTGTAGGGTTTCTTTTTTTTTCTTCCTTTTTTTTTTCCAGCAGCCGAGCTAACCCTGAGCCGGGGCCTGGTCTGCCTTTGAGATGCTCTCTAGCCCACAAACACAAGACGGCTTTCATTATCTTGCCCGTCGCAGCGCAAGGCCTAGCTTCTAAAAGCTACTGATTTCTTTCTTCCCTTAGCCCCCTGCACAAAGGGAGGGCATTTTGTAAATTACTTGCTCGTTTCAGACCAACAAAAGGTACTTTCATTGAACCCTCCTCCCCCCTCCTCCCCCCCACTGCTCTCCCTCTATCCTCCCGCCATTTGATTTTGCTCAAATTTGATTACAAGGCTTGAAAAAGGAGACGAAGAAAAGAGAAGAGGAAATAAGAAAGCCCCACAGATGGCGTGTTCATTCAGTGCTGTGAATGGCTTTATATGGGCTGCCTTTATACATGTGGCAATCCAAAGACGCTTCAGCCGCTCCGCTAAAAAAAGAACTTGACAAAATTATTGGTTTGGTGGCTTTCTTACACGACTGACATGGGGGAACTCTTAGAAAGAAGAGTCTGCCTTCTCTTTCTCTTCCTTTCTTTCGCTCTTCTTGTCTCTGTGCGCTCTCTGGGTTGTACACCTTGATCAAAACAAACTAAATGATGTCTGATTGTGGAAGTGTTTACTTATACAGACACACACACGCGCATATGTGTGTGTGTGTGTGCATGCTGTCATATTAATAACCACATGCCCTGGGCCTGCATTCCAAGACAACAAGGTTTGCATATTCAGCAGAAAAAAACTAATGAGACACACTCACTATTTAAATCATCAACTAACACACACACACACTCTCGCACAGAACTCAAATTATTCATCTGCTGTTATTTAACATTATACTTGAAAACACTGCACATTAACACAAAGCAGAGACTGTTCTGTTCTCCCTCACAGGCTATAATCCTGTTTCCACAATGGACCCCTCACTCTGCACTTGTTTTCCTCCAGCGGATAATCATAGCTCTCTAGACACACAAACACACAAACACACAGACACACACACAGCTCTGTAGCTGTTGGATTTTTTTCCCTAACACAAACATACACCTATGCAGCAGAGTGAACTATGACTTGTTTTCCCATTACCAGTCCACCCAGATGAAGACACAGTCTGGGACCTTACATGGCCACTCCGGTCAGAAAGTCTAATGGAGAGAAGCCACTTAATTCTCAGATCCACTGACCAGACATCAATTTCCAGGTCGCAGGCTGCATCATTCCATCAGTGTGATAAAGTAGCAGCCATTACTGAGGTCAGAAAGCCAAAAGTGGCATCTTTTATGGGCATTATTTTAGTCTTTGTCCGTTGTTGTGTTGTACAGCAGAACCTTTTGTTTTTCCTTGTGTCTGATACAAAAGACCGGCTTCACACTGAGCTACTCCACAGCTACTGAACCACTCCATCTCTCAGGAACATACGACTGGAATAAGCCAACAGGTGAATGAACTGTTCTTATCATGGCTACAGCTGACTAGCATCAGGAATCAACCATCTTTTACAAAAAAGTCTCTAACTATGCTAAAAACTCAACAAATCTGTGCTTGATGTGCTTTTTTTCTCATGTTAGCACTTAAGCAGTGTGACGTTATGATTTGCTACAGTCGTACAGCTTATTAACAGTAATTCAAGACCAATATGAAAGTAACTGTAGCCAAACCCCACGGAGTTAATGTCTCCATGCTATATAAAACATTTTTTGAATCCAAATCTAGCTAAATAAATCATATAAAAGAGGCTGCCAGACATTTTGTTCACTTCACCTGCCACGTGTCACACACAAAACGTTATACAAGATGCTTTATGCTATAGGTTAAAGATCCTACAGTAATAGAGAGAAACCCCCAATAATCAGACAACCCTCTATGAACAAGTACTTGGCGACAGTGGGAAGAAAAAACTCCCTTTTAACAGGAAGAAACTTCCAGCAGAACCAGGGTCAGGGAGGGGCAGCCGTCTGCCTTGATGGGTTGGAGGCAAGAGCATGGAGAAAGGATAGACTGTGCAAGAGAGACTTGGATCAGACCAAGTTTTACAAATTATTACTGAATACAACTTCTCAGATGGTTCACGTGTTTTGAGCCTATATGTACGGATAGTTATCCAATTTTTTTTCCAGCCAGGTGTACATACAAATAGATGCTCACCTACATCTAACAGCTACACGTATAGCTGTAAGTTATCAGCTATATTCACACCAGGAAGGAAACAGAAAACAATCAAAACACCCCTTAGAAGCAAAGGAGGTAGTAGAAAAGGAGATAATTTTCTTCCAGTAGAGAAAATGGTTTCAGTCCAGTAAAAACCCCACTGGCTGCACACACCAAGCTCAGCCCACTGAGCTTTGGCGAGCAGAGATATAAAGCTGTGAAACGCTGACAGGACAGAATAGCAGCTCTCACAGCTTCCATATCTACCACTTTAGAGATATTAGTAGTAGCAGCCAACATCACCAGCTGACCGACTACATTTTCCCCTCAACCTGCCTGATCACCGCAGTGGACCCCCTCCCCAACTCTACACACACACACACACATGCACACACTTTTTTTTTAATGAGGGCAATTTGATTTTGTTATTACTGATGAAGACAGAGATTCCCTTAGTGGGCAGAGAACCTTCATAATCAGCAGTTAGGTCTCCATCCACAAACCTGAAGTAATTATTGTCTCAAGATAAAAATGGAAGGCAGCGCTGATTTTTTTTTTTTTCTAAGGAAAAAAATAAACTAGATATAGAAATGACCTTAATATTATTTCTCTCTCTGGGCATTTCCAATAAAAATATTGCATCGGAAGGTTTGATAAAAGGATTATGTGGCCAGCTTTATGTGGCTGGAGTCAAATCTGGATATGGAAGGAGAGCTTTTTGATTGAATAATTCTTGTTTCCTTTCTGCCAAGCTAGCAGTCCTCTTTGGGGAAAGTAAAAATCAGCATTATGCCAGATTTATACATGTGCTCTGACTCTCTGTAGAAGTAAGTGTGCCAATATTGTATGTCTGACTACCTGCCTACTGTATGTGTTTGAATGTTTCCATGTGTGCTCGGGGATGTAGAGAGATGATGACTGTGTGGTCGACAACATTTCAAGCACAATTTCTAGCATTAATGGTCAAAAATGTGGAAATAAAAGACACTTTAAAAAAAAAGTATATCTATTTCATTTAGTACCATTCAATGACTTTAGAAAACAGTTTTCTACAGTCACTGGTACTGTCTAAGTCCCAGTTTGATTATTCTGTAGAACAATAGCCATGTGTTGTGCATATGAGAAAAGAACTGCACTAAAGTAACTCCTTACTAAGAACCTGCACTGGCACTGGTATAAAATTCAGATTATGTAATAAATCTCACTAACATTATTTTTACTATGTCTCTGATATTTAATCTAATTATAGGATTTTACACAATGTTTAAAGACTATTTGGCCTTGTACAGAAAATGTGTAAACTTGATGAATTTGGTAGATAAAAGTGACCACTTTACAACCAGCCTTGATTCAAATAACTACTCTGGTGTAAAAGAAAGAAAGAAAGAAAGAAAGAAAGAAAGAAAGAAAGAATTTCCTGTTAAAAAAAGTTTTGTTTTCTGTCTGCAGAGTAACTGGCAACTATTAGAACAAAATTGTATGTTTTTGAAATATTCTGCTTGATTTGCTGTCTATAACCATACACAAACGTATTTTCTGTGAGCATTCAAAATTCTTCCACTGTAATATTTTCAAATTAAATGCATGATAAAATAAAATAACTTTCCAAAAAAAAGCTTATATTTGGGTCAGTCAGGGTTACCGAGTTGGCGTACTTGAGGCATGACAACTGAGCAAGAAGAAAATTCAATTTATGAATGAATCTTGATTTAATTCTGATTTAAACTGTTCAAATAACAGTGTATTATTCATCTGCTGTTATCGGGGCATCATCAGCAGTCACAACGGGCTGCCGTTAAGGCGTTTGACCCCAGAATTTCGTTATCATAACAGGGCTGTGACCTCCTGACCTGCAGTCATTACTGCTGTCTCCTCCAATCAGCCCTCCAAAGCTCTGAAGATGCCCTCTGGGAACAAACAGGCTGCTGGAATAGAGGTGACATTAGATTTATGCATGTGTGTTAGTACTGCTTGAGCACAGGCACACTGCTGTAAGTGTGTGTGTGTTGTGTGCTTCATTACTTATAAGGACCAGGGTGTTCTCACAATCATAGAAAAAAATGATTAAAAAACACCCAAAGATGGGTTTTTTCATGTTGTACACTTCTTGCAGAGCTTAGTTTAGTATTTCTGTTGACTGTTAAGATTAAGATTAAAACAGGGTTGGTAACAGATTTGAATGTGGGGCAGTTCCTGGTAAAGGCTTGCTTGATGTTAGGTAAATGCAAGAGGGTTTAGAAAAGTTTAGAAGAGTACTGTGCAAAGGTTTTGAGATACCCCTCATTTCTTTATATGTCAGGAAAACAGAAAATAGTTGCAACACTTTACTCAAATCTACAAAGATAAATGAAAGCACAGTATGTATTAGCACTGTATTTGATGCTTACCGATATGTACTGATACTTTCATGCTTAAAAATAAAGTTATTGTCAATCAGATGCTCCGCAGATGGCAGTGCAGGGTTGATCAAAACCTGACGGTACGTTTGTGCATTCATAGTTCCATCAGTTATGACAGCATCTTCAAGACCACTAGCAGAAATTAGCCCAAAACCACGACAGAGCCTCCACCGTGTTTTATAGATGGCTGTAGACACTCACAGCTGTACCTCCTTCCTGGTATGTATAGCATGGTAGATAATATTAACAATTAGAACTCAGAATTTCAAAATTGGATTTCACTGCTACATAAGAACTATTGCCAATGATTTTCAGTCCAGTTTTTGTGTAATTTAGTATACCCCGGTCATGTTTCCCTTCTTCCACCCTTCCGCTGAGATAATTTCTGATGAATCATCAGCAAACAGAAGCTGGATCAACTGAAGGGCCAGCTACACTGCTCAGGCCCTTTGTCGGGTCTCTACAGGATTTTTTCCTAATTCTTAAGAACATGACCTTCACATACTGTTTGCCTGACACATTTGTATTTGTCTTTCACTTGTCCAGTTTGCTCAGAAGTTTCAGGAACACACTGCACACCATGCTGAGATATAGCAAGTTGTGGGCTAAGATCCAAGGACTGCACTGAAAACGAGTGAAAAAGCAGCCACTGTTCAAAGAGGGATGGCTCAAGTTGCACAGTACCGTAAACTATAATTCGAGGGAATCAAATATATTTTACTGTGCTTCCTGTGTTTCTTTTAAGAAACATGTTCATTGCACTGAGTTGATGATCAATGGAGTGAACAGGACAGATCGGAAAAAACAAATATTCAGAAAATATCCTGAATACAGCACAAGGTACAACAGGGGTGGACAGTATGTTTTGTTTTGTTTTTCCAGAAGAACATGCTGATTGTTATTGATGGGCCACACATCAAACAAATAACCTGAAACAAGACACACACATAGATGAATTATGTTAACCTCGATGAATTTGGTAGATACAACTGACTGCTTTACAAACAGCCTGGATCCAAAAACTTTCTGTTAAAAAAGGTTGACTTTTCATGTTACCATAAAAATGACTATGTCTTGCTAACTGTCTGATATGCATACCTCAAACTGTATGAAATATAGGAGACTGTTATATTCATCAGAATACAGTATTTACTATCTAACCAAATGTCTGCATCAATGAATATTAATAATAGTTAATATTCTGAGACAGCAAGCCCACATGGACCTTTGCATGTCTATTTAAAGGAGTGAAACTAAAGTGGGACAGTGTTTCTCAGGTTTGATTTGATGCTATTCTAAGAAAAAACCCTTTCAAGCACTGCTGTTGTGTCGGAAATAAAAGATGTAACATCGCGTCAGGTGAGGCGAAGCTTTTGTTCAGTACAGAAACAGGATTTTCTTAGAAATCTATCAGACTCACATTCAAACACAAGGTAATTCATCTCAGGAGGCACACCGTGAGTTCATCAGCTGGGACCAACATGTCACCAGTTAACTCCAGGCTGGCGTTCTGTCAGTATACAATCTGTGAGACACTGTTTGAACGAGGGAGGGCTTCATTTATCATCAACACAGTAGCTGAATAAACATTTGTGAACGTGTTGGTGACTCACACTGTGTTTAATCTAGTACATAAAAAATGTCTTTCCCCTGAAAGCTCATCTAGTTTGATTTCATTCTAAACTCCTCGTACAAAAAAAGTATATGCGATGGGTACTTCCATGGAGTGACTACTTCTGAATTAAGCTTGGCACAAAAGCAAAAAGTCACAATGTCTTTCTGGGGCATCCTGACTGGAAAAACAAAGGAAGAAAAGCAGCTTTTTACACAAAAGATGAACATTCTCAACTTGCTTGATGCAAAAAGACCCATTTCACCTTCATAGAGAACTTAAAGATGAGAGAATTTAAAACAGTGAGGAAGGAGCAGCAACACAGAACGATGACATCATCAAGTCATTTGACTGGCCTAGAGAGCCTGTTGCATCTATTTTCCAGGCAGAGTCAACGCCACGCTCACCACCACAAACTTAACTCACAGTTGTAATTATTACTGAATTGCTCAACTGTGCGTAGGCCATTAAAGCAACTGCCTTCTTTCTTTTTCACTGTGTAAAATGTTGCATGATTTTTGTAGCTGAAAGGCTCTCTAAGGTGTTCCTCCTTGCACTCAGATATATTTCAGCTTTTTTTTTATCTCCAGCAACAAACCTTCAAAAATACTGCTTTTCATATCTCAGAATTATGTGGCAATGTTTTCACATGAAAGACAATCCACTAGTCATATTCTTTTTGTTTGTTTGTTTTTTAAACAAATTCCTCTAATACATTCCTCTGAGCCCCTTTCTATAGTGACGATAGAATCTATTTTTAGTGGTTCAAAGATCACAGCAGCACTTCATTTCAAAGTAATTTGCTTGTATGAAGACAAACTGCAGAACTTTACACATCAAGCATCAGGTTAAATCGAGGAAACACGTGGCTTTTTTAAAAAAGAAATCAAAATTGTGTCAAAAAGTGTCCCATGTATGACCACATGATGTCAAAAAGCCAAAAGAAGAAGCACCACGCCTACTTACTGAAATGGTGTCGTTCTAATGAAGTCACTCCAGAAAATGATTGGACAGGAAAATAATCTGCTGACAGGAGGTCATAACCTGACTTTAACTAGCACCGGCTCAGCACAAATTGAACCAGCAGAACTACATGCAACTGTGCGATTTAGAGGAAAGCATCTGATCATTTGCACAAACTTCTAATCAGCTAATGACAGAACTTTATCACCGGCTGTATGTTTCCGTAAGGAATAAACACACGGCTTTCCTATCAAAGCATGCAGGTCACCTTGTACACTGCAGCCTACTAAGTGCACAATGCAAATGCCAAGTCCAACTGCAACTCACAAAACACAATCAAATGCAGCACTGCAGGGATACAAAACTTAATATCATCCCTCTTCATCTCCTTCAGACAGCCTCACTGTCTACCTCCAGAGTGCCAAAAAACCCACTCTTTGTCCCTAAAGTATCTTATTGTCATCCTAATCATTCCTCACAATCACAAACAATCTCACAACTTTTTTCCCCCCATTCAGCCCTATCTACTTATGCAGTTCCCAGAAGGCATTGCCTTTTAGACCCTTCCTCTCTGGCAGCTAAGATGTCGGGAAAACAAATAACAGCGGAAAACAAAACAAAACAAAGTCTCCTGAAATACCTTGTGGATGCCCAGAGGAAGGCGCTGGACAGACAGATGAGCAGATAGGTTTCCTCTGTCCTCTTCTCTCAGGCTGCCTCTTCTCTCGGCGTGCTGTGGAGAGTGACTGCTCACAGCCCGCCTGGCATATCTAATTAGAGCCAGGCTGTTGCCACTATCGGGCAGAGGATCTACCTCTCCAATCTCTCCTGACTCAATCTTCCCCATCTCTGATTTTCTTTTATATTTATGCTGGAATATTTAATTGTAGACAAAAGGTTACTCTGGGCTCTATTCATCGCACACAGGCAGAATAATCTCCTTTAAAAGGCTTGACATTTCAGGCTTTTCAAAAGGGGCTGAAAAAATTATATCCCCGCTTTTGTTAATCAATGAAGTAGAACTCCCCCGAACAAAAGAATTAAATTGCTTGGTTGGGTTAATAAAACACACAGAAATAGCTGCTTCCTGTGGGCTTTTGTGCCTTCCACTGGCTCCCCCCATATGCAACCAGCACTGTAATTCCATATGATTTGGGGGGCAAAACTCTCATTTCTCCACACAGTTGGCTTTTTAAATCCTATTGAATGAGCAGTCTGTGAGGCTGGCTGATTGGGACCTCTTGCCTGAGCCTGGCTGCCTGGCTGCCTGGCTAGCAGAAAAGGCTCTCTCCATTTAAATATGACTTCCACTAAGGAAAGACAGCTAGTCCACTACAATTTACAATTTCTATACTGCCCCTGCTTTAGAAAAAACATTGTAATTATGCAAATGATAGGGGCAATAATTAGGCCCTTCACTGTCCCATTGTGTTGCCTGCCGTCATGTTTCAGCCCAATGGTGGGAGAAACGCAGCAGGGCATGTTCGGTTTAAAATTGCTCCTTGCAGACTCTCTGCAGATGTTCACAGTATCTTCTGTGCTACAACTAGCCGTCACCCAAAGCCAGGGTGCCTCTATATACCACAGCATAGCATACAGCTGTAGCCTTTATCCTCCACTGTAGTCTACACAAAATGAGACTATTAGTTTTGTGTTATGTCTGCTCATGCTGTTAGTCTAGCTGTATTGTAACTGTCATAATAAGTTTTATCTGAGCAATGGCATCATTTTTGTAATTTATCCTCTGTACACCACCACTGTCAGTTTTAAATAGTCTTTAAGGTATGATAAAAACTCAGATTTCAGCTTTCATTTAAAGGGTTTAACAAAAGTATTGGACCAGCTGTTTAGTAAATGACAGCCACTTCTATATATGGCTTCCATTTTAAGAGGCTTGAAAAAAAATGCTGCTGCTTGTTTGTGGGTCTCTCTGTGATTGTCTTGTATCCAGTATTGTATTCGGGCTTGTAACTAAAACGCACGCTTTGTTTGGATGAGATCAAGTGACTGATTAGGGCCATCAAAGAATATTCCATTTCTTTACCTTGAGAAACTTTTGGGCTGCTTTTGCAGTATGCTTTGGGTCATGATCCATTTGTGCTACCAACTGCTGTTTGATGGGTTTTGCAGCATTTGGCTGAATCTGAGCAGAAAGTATAGCCCTGTACACTTCACAGTTCATCCTGATACTTCTATCAGCAGTCACATCATCAATAAACACCAATGGTCTGGTACCACTGGCAGCCATACATTGTTAAATCATAAGATTGCCTCCACCATGTTTGACAGATGATATTGTACACTTCAGATCATGAGCTGTTTCTCTTCTTCACCGTGTGCTTCTCTTTCCATCATTCTGGTACAAGCTCATCTTGGTTTCATCTGTCCAAAAATACTTTTTTTCCAGAACCCTCTAGTTGTTCAAAGCCTTGTTGCAAACTTTCCATTCATGAGGACATCTCTTGACTTTGACAGTGATACAGCTCAAGATTGTTCTTGACTTGGTTAGATGCTCTGAAGTTATTTTTCTTAACCATAAAAATAATTCAGCCATCACACACTTTAATTGTCTTCTGGGATCTTTCAGGATGTCTGCTGTTGCAGAGCCAGCCATTGCTTTCCTTCTTTTTAACCCTTTAAAGCCTAGTGTTTAACATTTGATAAATTTGTTTTAGTGAGTTTTTCAGACTTCTTAATCACCAGTGTGGGTTAGGGCTCTGGTCATATTTTGAATCAGTGTCTGGATTTTCTTCCATGTGTGTGTTCTGTGCCGTTGAGTGTCTCTGCAGGTTCTCTTTCTAATTGGAGAGCTGGCAGCCGCTGATTGGTTCCCATCATCAAGTGGCTGTTTTGAAAACCCTATCTCCAGGCAAAGTTCGGTGGGCCCTACTCTGTCCAAGAGAAATTGAGTGATGCTGATAATGTTTGCAGGTACCCCAGACCATAGGAAAAAACGTTGTGTGTGTCACGTTAACCTGATGAAGCCTTATTTCGTTTGCCATACAAGTGTAAACTCCTCTTCATCCCTGGCTGTGCCATCAGCTATGCCCGTTAGTGATGTGGCAGTTGCGAACGAAATGGCTCTTAGAGCCGGATCTTTGACGTGAACGATGCGAGCCGGCTCCTTATCGAGAGCCGTGTTTTTTTTTCTTTCTATCACCCTCTCTCTCGCACTTTTTTTCCACTTCACTCCGCATGCGAGCTTGTGCTTTGCACTGGGCAGAGGGGGGAGGGGCGGTAGTTACGCTCGCAGTAGCACAGAAACAGAGCGGGAGGGAGAGACAGAGAAAGAGAGCCAGGGACAACAACGTCACATTAGAAAAGTATAGTAATCACCCACAACTATTTTCAGTTGCGGATGATAAAGGATTCAGAAAGTTTATTCATGCAGGCCTATGTGACAGAGAATATGCATGTTCTTTTTGTTTTCATATTTTAATTTAGATTTAATTGTGTTGTGATTTGCAGTGTTTTGTGTTGTTTCATTTTAAATTTGTTTAAAAGGAAAAAGCTGAAAATTTAAATAGTTAAAAGTTGAAATGTGACTAGTTGGTTTTTGTATTATATGATTTATTTATTACATTTTATGTGGAGTGAATAAATAAAAGTATATTTAAGGTGGCCCCTACAGACAAAGCACGTACAAACTTCAAACGACCGGATTTGGTGTGTGATAGTAACAGGTAAATGAACTTTTTTTTTTTAATTATTTGAATATATATGAGTGCTTGTGTATAAATACACAAACAATACACATTCAATTGTGTAATTTAAGTGATCTAGGTAGCTCTGTTTTGAAGTTCAGTTAATGCTAGAAATGTGTTTTGGAGTTTGTACGTGTTTTGTCTCTAGGGGCCACTGTATATATTTATATATAAACATATATAAATAAAACCACTTTTTTTTTTACATTAGTAATTCCTTTTGTACATAATTTTATATTATTGTTAATAATAAATTAATTAAAGCAACAAAACAACCTGAAGACCCGGTTCTCTAAAAACAGCCGAAAGACCCGGCTCTTTTTAGTGAGTCGAGCCGAAAGAGCCGGTTCTCTAAAAACAGCCGGAAATCCCATCACTAATGCCCGTAGTTGTGCCAGCATCAGCGTCTCAGTACAATCCAGAAAGTGATGGTTTACTTTTTGTTTGTGCCGAGGGTTGCTCTCAACTCAGAAATATTAGACAATTTAAAATCCCACCCAAAACACTTGGATGACTCTGCCAAGAAGAATGTGTGCTGTCTGATTGAAAATCACCTTTCCCTGTTTGCCAACACTCCGTCTCGCGCTACTGTTCTGGAACACGACGTAGATGTAGGTGGCCATCCTCTGATCAACCAGCACGCTTAGCGGCTGAACCCACGCGCACTTTTTTGGCAAGAAGTTTTACTTGCTGGAAAACAGTCTAGCTGTTCCAGTGCATGTAGCTCTTTAACAAAGGGTTAAATTGCTAATTAGCTAAACTACTATTTAGTTTAATTATTTTTTTAGCCCTGGCCTCCCAGTGCACTTTAAATGCTAACATTAGCTGTGTATCACACTTCAAGTGTTCTAGTCACGCCTGAGCTGCGGTGTATCACACTCACCAGCTACCTATAATATGAGTATACATACCAGAAACACGTGTGACAAGAAAAGCATTCAAAAAGCATTCAGTTTAAGCTAGTATTTAACGGGTTGCTAACAATAGCATCTAGTTTGACCACACAGAGACCCACAATTTAAAAATTAAAATGTGCTTTTGAAACTAATAAAATTGAACTCACTGCCAAAAAGGTTCATGTCAGGTTCCAACTTCCAACAGCATTCATGAAAAGGACCAAGAGTAGCATGGGAGGGGAAAGGACACACAGCTAAGACCAACATTAGAGGCAATATTCAAAGGGGAAAATGAAATCATCAGACTGAAGAGATTAAAGAAATTACAAAGGTATGCATCTGTGATCTTTAAGGTTTTGTTGTTGTTGTTGTTGTTTTCTTATGCATGTGTAGCTGAAAGTGTGATTACTACCAGAATTACAGTGGTTATTTATTTACACTGTTCATTACAGCGGGATAAAATTTTTAATGTATATCTCAGGAGTAACCTTTCCTTTACTACAGGGGATTCATAGCACCAGCATCATCGGGAGGGCCCAAAACATAATTAACATCACCTACAGCGTCATCTATTCACACTACAGGAGTCTGAAATTGAGGACTAAACGACTCTCAAACACCTACCCAAAGACCATTAGACACCTGAATAAAATAATCAACACTGCTCTTCTACCACCTCATCACAGCTATTAAGTATAATTGCACTATTTCTTACAGTATTATTAGAAGTATCTGTCACACTAATAAACTACCTTGCATAAGCATTAACACGAGTTTGCACATTCACTACTTGTACTTGTCTCATCCTAGAATCACAACAGAATATTTTCATTGACATAAACTGGGTAAAGTATTATTTTCAATTTTTTTTCCCTTTTAAAAAAATGTTTCCCTTAAAATGTTTAACCTGTGTTTTTTTTCTTTTAACTGTATGGTTTTATAAAGTCAAATAACCTTCCCGCAAATTTTTATTTATCCAGGAATAAACACAAACGTTAGAAACCAAGGAAACAGCTGCGAGTTGCGTTTACCCGGCGTTTACGACAGTTCTCTTTCATTTCCGGCATAAACACATGGACGCCTGAGCCACGAAAACATGAGAGGTCAAAAGTTATGGTCGTAATCTTCAGCATAAACGGAACATAACACAGAAACATGGTAAGTTGAAATCGTGATTTACCACATGAAATGTGAAAATGGTTGCATGCTCGAGAGACTACGGAAATAGCGTTTGGAGGCGTTATTTTTAATAGCTAAGCTAGTGTTAGCTTTACTTAAACGTGCATATGACCCAACACGACTGGACCAAGCTAAGCTAAAGTTTGGTGTTCTTCTTATTTTAACCAGCACGTCACTATTAGCCTGATAATTGGACCATTGATAGGTTTAAATCAAATGTAAACACGCCGCTTGGGTTTCGCAGCGAGCTCCAACGCGGTCACTGGTCTGCTGATTTGCTTTGTATCCCCTAATGTCATGAAGCTTTCTGATTTCCACCTTTCTGCCTCCGCAGGCCAGCTCCATGGTGGCAGTGGGACTGGCTCTGGCAGCAGCTGGATTTGCAGGTCCGTGAATGGAAAATTTTGTTGTTAACTTTGTCAGACAGGGTTTCACTAGTGTACAGCACCATGGACATTGAACTTCAGTACAAAGCACTTGAATTGCAAGGAAACTATTAAACAAAATGCATACACATATATGGATGACATAAAAATAGCTCTACGTAGTTCTATTTTTGTAAATTTACATATGTTTTTGACAACTTTTTAATAGTGTTATTTGCACTTTGCACATTTATAGTGTCATTTTGCTTAATATACTATCCCGAGCAGGAATAAGAGGCTTGAACTGTCTTACAAATAATGTAATGAAGAAAATATAACTGTGTGGTTAGACCTCTCAACATCGGCAATCTAGCTAAGTGGTCAGGTTAAGCTAGATATCAACTCAGTAACTCGACCCTGGATTTCCTGGTCTAGCAATGACAGCACTCGCATAAAAGAGGCGGTTTTGGCAGCGAGTGACTGATCACAAACATATAGAGTAGAGCTGCATATTTAACAAAAGTAAAGCAAATTTTAATGTTTAACATAGAAAAAGGTTAAACACACAATGCAGACTAAATGTAACACATGTTGCAGGCAGCGCAGCAGCAGTGTGACAGAGCTTTCCACACATAGTATGTATAGTAAAAAGCATTGTTAGAAATGTTTGTAGACTGCGAAGCACTTTGTAAATGCATTTAATCTAAAGGGAAGGAAGGATGGTGTGAAACACAGATTTACAGTCTGACTAATAAACTTGCAGTTATAATAGTTGGTGTTTTGCAGCACCATCATCACAAATGATAAATATTATATTTTGGAAGACTGTTGTTCTATCCGTCCCATATCATAACAGATTCTTTTTGACTCAAAACCAAAACCACTGAATGATTTAACTTTCATGTTTATGTTGGTTTTCCGTTTGTCATCTATCAGTAGGTCAAGGGCGAGTTCTGTGTGTGTTGACAGAAACTACATGAAACTACATGAAATATTCTATATTGTGTATTGTGTATTTTGTTGTACAGTTATTTTATTTTCAACTTTAATTTATATATTTTATCTTATTCTTCCCAGTTAAATTTACCCTTCATTCTAATTTGTGTTGTACAGTTATTTCATTTTTAACCTTAATTTATATTTTATTCCTTCCTAGTTAAATTTACCCTTTTTAATTTTGCATATTTATTTCCTATCTTATTCATAGCCTTTCCTTTTTTTGTTTTCTTTAGGTCACGAGCAGTTGTCCAAGCATTTCACTACATATCGTACTGTGTATGACTGTGTACGTGACAAATAAAAATTTGAATTTGACCTTGTGTTTAAGGTTTAATTTAACAGTATGCGAATGCTCCTCGCCTCCAAAGCAGATATTAAATTATGAAGAACATTTACATTACAGAAACCTGAGAGTGCAAACCTCTGCCAATGTCGTTTAATCTCTGGGCAGTATTTACTTTTAAGGGAGTAGTATTATATAAAGTTTAGGAAGTTTGAAGTGCAGGAAAAAATCAGATAAGGGTGGCATGACATGCTTACTTTGATTCCACAAACATTATTTTGGAGTAGGTCATGGATTATTAGGGGTGGGGGGAATAATCGATACTGTGTAGTATCGTGATATGACTTCAGAGCATGTTGATCCTTTTTCTGAGCAAGAATCCTGACATTCCTTCAATGTCCAAATGTGTTTCACTTTTTTTTTGGCAGCAATAAACATGACAGTTTACTTATTTTAATTTAAGACATGTTTTATTTTAATTAAGTTTAAAACTTTTTTATTTAATGTAAAATTATATTTTGTTTTAATTTACTTTCAAATTCTTCAGTTGCTGAATGGGCTGCATAGTTTTCATAAATTGCATAGTTCATAATAGCTATAATTGTACCAGATGGTTGCAATCAGTTAAGTTGGACTAGACTGTAATACAAACCGTTCAGTTTGTCAACAATAAAACTGACTGAAATGAGAGAAAGACTGAGTGCGAGACTTTGATATTAGATAAGAATATTGATAAAGTTTACCTTTATGTACAGAATCTGAATATCGCAAAATATTTTTAAAAAATTGCAATAATATCGTATCGTGCGTTAAGTATTGTGATAATATCGTATCGTGAGATGTATGGTGATTCCCACCTCTATAGATTATAGGTATTAATTTGTAAATAGGTGGACATGAATAACTGGAGTTTATTGTATAATATTAATAAACTTGAAAGAAAGGCAGGCGTGAAATGTAAAAGTGAGGGGAGAGGTGACATGATATTTGGAGGCAAACTATGATGTGACTTTTAGAATCCCCATATACCAGTATCATGTCCTAAACAAAGGTAGTAGAACTTGAAGTAGTTTTACAGATAAAAGATGAAAGTTTCACATTCTTTGACTTTAAAGAAGAGGTCAGAGGTCAAATGTGATGATATTTTAAATCTTTACACAACGCTCTCTATATGTTTACAGTACACAACACACTTGTAAGAATCATAGTTTCTAAGTTATGTGGCTTTTTATTGATTTTCAACAAATAAATTATTAAGCAGAAACTGAAGATGTAAGACAAATGTTTTTTGGTAGTTCGGTTAAGCTAGGTGAGTCTAGGTGATTTTTTGTTAGTTAATATATTCTCAGATTTTCATATATTACAGGTTGTCTTGTAGTGTCAGTACTGTATCTGTATTGTTGTACTGTGATAGTAGCATTATCGTGGGAAAAGTATTGTTAGTTGCACCAGCGCCCAACCCTAAACCGCATCAGTGTTAACAGTAAAACATTTAAGGGACAAATCCACAGATTGATTTGTCATCTGAGATAAAGTGGATTTGCCCATCACTGTAAATGTCTCATCTTTTTCATGTACCAGGTCGCTATGCCATGCAGGCCATGAAGCAGATGGAACCCCAGATGAAACAGGCCCTTCAGAGCTTCCCTAAAACTGTAAGAAGGAACCCGTGTTTGCTGTGATAACTCTGCCAGTTCGATGTGCAGAAAACACAGACACATGTTGGTCTTTGCATTCAGTCTGCATTTCGTTTTCTCTTTCCTAACTCGTAACCTCGACTGCACACATTGTTTCAGGCATTTGGAGGAGGCTACTATAGAGGTGGATTTGAACCAAAGATGACAAAGAGAGAAGCTGCTCTGGTTTTAGGTGTCAGGTATGTGGATGCTGATCAGCACTCAGCACTGATTCTTAGTCTATCTGTGATGTTACAATACTTCCAGGTTCAGAGAGGTTTGGTCTTGTGCTGCACGGCTACCTTGTTGTGTTGTTTGTAGTCTCTCCACTACAGCAGCACATTTAACAACCACCACTAATCACTCATAATAACTCACTGTTACATACATTTACTGTTGCACCACTATTCTGTCTTCAGTCCCACAGCCAACAAGAATAAGATCAGAGAAGCTCATAGAAAACTGATGATCCTGAACCATCCAGATAGAGGTAAGAGAAAGCTTAGTGCTTACTCAAATACCGACTATTTTTCTGATGAGTCTGTTATCTAGTGAAAATAAAAAATAAACAAAATACCACTAAAATACTATGAACAAAGTTCAGTATAATCAGAGTATCTTTCCATTATCTGGCTTCACTTGCCTTTGCCTATAACGGTGGTCAACTTTATAAGTCAAGCAGGGACTTCCCAGTGTAGCTGTCAGCAAATTTGGATAAAAATGGCTGCGTTGAAGCACCAGAACAATCAGAGACATGTATACTGAAAGCAGAGCAACAGAATTTTTACAAAAGAATAAGCATAAAAAGTTCATTCAGACATAGTCCTGCCAAATGTACAAATATGATACAAGGTCCACAAAGTCCAGAGAGGTGTTCAGCTTTAGGATTATATATCAAGGTGTATAAAACAATAAAATAGTTTCAAACTTGTTTGCAGTCAACAAAAAAATAAAATCAAGGAATAAAGTTCTTCTCAGACTTTAAAAGCTTTCAACCCTCCTGGTATTTGTGCACACAAGTCTGAGGCATCACTGCAGAAGAACCGACACAGCTCTGTTCTGGAAAACACTGCACTGGCTCGAGAACCTTCATAAAAATCGGTGACCACGTTTCACAATTGCACTTTATTTACAATGAAAAGCTGATCATGCAAAAAAAAATCAAGCAGCTGGAGACTCGCTTATTCAGACTGGCTTTTAACTAGTTTTAGGCTGTATGATGTCATATGTATGCTGTTTTATCGTTTTGTCTTCTGTGTTTTTATATGCCTGTTTTTATTTACCCACTTTGTGGGTTTTGACCTGTGAAAGGTGCTGTATAAATAAAGTTTACATAACATTTAACTTCAGAATGTAGTCCTGAGCTGTTACGCATGAGTGGCAAGTCTGTTAACAGGTCTTAGGTGTATTGTCAACATCCTGCATAGTAAAAGGAACTGTTTTGTTGTTCAACGTGAAGTGTGATTATGTGTGTGTGTGTGTGTGTGTGTGTTGCAGGTGGATCTCCCTACTTAGCAGCAAAGATAAACGAAGCAAAGGATCTGATGGACGGGCAGGCCAAGAAATAAAAGTGGAGATGCTTATTCATGCACTGACTGACTTGAAAGTTTTTCTAACTGATTGTTCTAAAAATAAAATCACGCTGTACAAGTGCAGACCAGAATCCTGCCATTATTACTGCTCAGTTTATATTGACTTTGTGAAATTCTATAAAGAGGTTTCCATTTGACAGAACTTCAAATTGTTGTTTTGCGTTTTTTAAGATCACACATGAAGTGTGTTTCTTAGTCCAACCTACAGATGTCTCATAAGCAGTTGCTAAACTTAATGGAGTCATTGAGTATTATGCATTTTGTGAGAGAACAAAAACAGTTTTTCTACTTGTGATTTTACTAGATACATTTGGACATGTGAATATTATGTTGCATGTCTTTTTTTAGCGACAGCACGCTGTTGTTAATGTGGTAAAATGTTAGTTGGTTTGAACACTTTAGCATTAGCAGAAACTTAAAAAATGTTCCTGTGCTTACTGAAATTACACTTACAGTGGGGCAAAAAAGTATTTAGTCAGCCACCGATTGTGCAAGTTCCCCCACTTAAAATGATGACAGAGGTCAGTAATTTGCACCAGAGGTACACTTCAACTGTGAGAGACAGAATGTGAAAAAAAAATCCATGAATCCACATGGTAGGATTTGTAAAGAATTTATTCGTAAATCCGGGTGGAAAATAAGTATTTGGTCACCTCAAACAAGGAAAATCTCTGGCTCTCACAGACCTGTAACGTCTTCTGTAAGAAGCTTTTCTGTCCCCCACTCGTTACCTGTATGAATGGCACCTGTTTGAACTCATCATCTGTATAAAAGACACCTGTCCACAGCCTCAAACAGTCAGACTCCAAACTCCGCCATGGCCAAGACCAAAGAGCTTTCGAAGGACACCAGGAAAAGTATTGTAGACCTGCACCAGACTGGGAAGAGTGAATCTACAATAGGCAAGCAGCTTGGTGTGAAAAAATCAACTGTGGGAGCAATCATCAGAAAATGGAAGACATACAAGACCACTGATAATCTCCCTCGATCTGGGGCTCCACGCAAGATCTCATCCCGTGGGGTCAAAATGATCATGAGAACGGTGAGCAAAGATCCCAGAACCACACGGGGGGACCTGGTGAATGACCTGCAGAGAGCTGGGACCAAAGTAACAAAGGTCACCATCAGTAACACACTACAACGGCAGGGAATCAAATCCCGCAGTGCCAGACGTGTTCCGCTGCTGAAGCCAGTGCATGTCCAGGCCCGTCTGAAGTTTGCCAGAGAGCACATGGATGATACAGCAGAGGATTGGGAGAATGTCATGTGGTCAGATGAAACCAAAGTAGAACTTTTTGGTATAAACTCAACTCGTCGTGTTTGGAGGAAGAAGAATACTGAGTTGCATCCCAAGAACACCATACCTACTGTGAAGCATGGGGGTGGAAACATCATGCTATGGGGCTGTTTTTCTGCCAAGGGGACAGGACGACTGATCCGTGTTAAGGACAGAATGAATGGGGCCATGTATCGTGAGATTTTGAGCCAAAACCTCCTTCCATCAGTGAGAACTTTGAAGATGAGACGAGGCTGGGTCTTCCAACATGACAATGATCCAAAACACACCGCCCGGGCAACAAAGGAGTGGCTCCGTAAGAAGCATTTGAAAGTCCTGGAGTGGCCTAGCCAGTCTCCAGACCTCAACCCCATAGAAAATCTGTGGCGGGAGTTGAAAGTCCGTGTTGCTCGGCGACAGCCCCAAAACATCACTGCTCTCGAGAAGATCTGCATGGAGGAATGGGCCAAAATACCAGCTACTGTGTGTGCAAACCTGGTAAAGACCTATAGTAAACGTTTGACCTCTGTTATTGCCAACAAAGGTTATGTTACAAAGTATTGAGTTGTATTTTTGTTATTGACCAAATACTTATTTTCCACCCTGATTTACGAATAAATTCTTTACAAATCCTACCATGTGAATTCATGGATTTTTTTTCACATTCTGTCTCTCACAGTTGAAGTGTACCTCTGGTGCAAATTACTGACCTCTGTCATCATTTTAAGTGGGGGAACTTGCACAATCGGTGGCTGACTAAATACTTTTTTGCCCCACTGTATGTGATGTTCCAATGTAACAGGTTAATTCACTCAAAAGCAGATTTGTGGTTTAAATCAACTTAAGCAGGTGAAACATTTTGCATTTGCATATGGAAATGTTTTGAAGCTTAGCCAGTGAAAAGAAGCCGGTTGTATGCTGAAAAAGAAATTCTGTCTGATGGATACTGAAACATGAGTGGTGACCAAATCAACAGCTTCTAAGTCTGTGAACCTAGCAACATGAAACTGTCTGTGACTCCACAGAAGCCAAGAGGGTGTGTTGGCAGGATCCCATCTGTGGTGAAAACACTTCATTACATTCAGCCAAAGACACAACTTTTCCTATTTCTCATTTCATAAGTTTTTAACTTGTAAAAGAGACACCACAGCTATCATATACAAATCATGGCTAGTAAAGGATGCCTACATTGTATTCATACATTTAATAATCTTTCTGGCTGCAGGATAATACAAAAACTAACAAGACACTTTTCAATAAACTTGGTCAAGAGTTAGATGATGTGGGTCATGTCTCAGTTTTTGAAAAAGACAAACCTTGTTTAATAAACTCGAACTGCACCAGTATACTTTACACATCAGTAAACAGGTTATTGTCACATTCACTATCCAAATCAGAATCTCCACACAATGCAGCGACGCAGCATTCCTGAAAAGTATGTGTACAGCTAACAGTCACAAGCAAGACACAGAGATGGGTTTTAGATCTACACGAAAGATCAAGTTTATTTAAGAACCACCTGCATACAAAACATATTGCACATCAACCAACCAGACGATCCTTAAAAAAACAACAAAAAAAACTTTACTGTAGTTGACCCAACAAAAACACTTGGGATGTCACAACTCTCAGTAGTCCAAATTTGTCCCAAAAGAAAACCTCTAAGCATCGCATGTTAGTGTCAAGAAAACAGAAGAGATTGTTTTTGTTTGTTTTTTTAAATACTGTACATTTTCTTAAAAATAAATAAACCAAATATATCTCCTTCCTTAGTGGAACAGTCATGACCAGTTTCCAGCCAGCCAGTGTGGAAGAACCATGAAAATGACATCGTCACCTGGGCAAGGTTTTCTGGAAACATCTCAACACCGCAGTGGTCGGTTTTTACAGGGCTCTGTTTTCCCCAACAGTGGGCAGATAAAAGTGGACAATACCCTAAAAGAAACTCAAGTGACTTTATTGAATTCCTAGTGAGGGAAAAAAATTAATCAGCATCAAGCATTACTCGGGATGTACGTAATGAAACAATGTTTAGGAATGAGATGTTTCCAGGTGGCCGAGCACTGATGGTACATATCTGTCCAGCACTAAACGGTAACAAGCCAGTTTTCAGACTCAACTACAATCACGTTTTAAACAGAAGAAAGGTTATGTTTCAGTGCAAAGAAAACGACTCTTCTACAGTTTCTTTTCCAGACACGATGTAAAAGCATTTCTTCTGTGACCCAAGTGGTTGCATATTGGAAAAACAGGAAGCAGCTAATGTGAAATTCTTCAACAGATATATTTATTTATATATATATATTTATATATATATATAAAGGATAACTGGATTCATCCCCACCCTCCCCACAACGAGAACAGACACTCCTGACTTTAAAAAGATGCCCCTAAAATCTTTTTGGGGTGTTTCAGTGGTTGCCTTCACCTCCCGCAGTACCATAAGAGAACATTTAGCACATGGAGACGCCGTGTCTGGTTCCGCTGTGGCAGATGAAGGCTAACACAGAAACAGGTGAAAGGATTTCAGATGGCATGCAGAGCCAGGCAACGACATGTTGAATCTACTCTCAAGGCACGACAGCTAATCACGTTTATGTCAAACATACTTGGGGTTTCCAACAAGCCAATCTGCACTGTGCTACTGCCCATGCAGATCAGTTAATTTACATCCTGAAATAAGTTTATGGAAGCATTTTTCTGGATCCAACTAGGAAAAGGCTTTTTAAAACCCTGCTGTGATGTTTCTACGAATAGAAAAAGGACTGCTGCATTCATACCACAGTATGGGTTTGACTGGAATCCCTGTCTGATTTAATAAACGCTGTACTCAGTGCAGCCTCTCCCAGAGCTCTCAGTGAAGACAGGACTGAAAAGCAGTTCATGTACACATCTGTAAGTTTATGTGTTTGACTATCTTTGGCAAGCTCATACAGGAAGAACTATTGTAAAAAAAAAAAGAAAAAAAAGGAAAATGAATAGTTGGATAAAACAGGTGTAAAAAGGGAGGTTCAGGTTCTGACCTCTGAAACTTGCACAGCGGAACAGGTCACAAATATTTGGAAAATCTAAAATAAAAAAGAGAGAGAGAAAACAGTGCTTTAAATGTTATGGTTCACTTCTGAAGCTGCTCCAGTCATGGAGATTCAATCAAGTGCAGCTCTAGAAGTTCAAATATTTGAAACCATTTTCCTTGCCCTGACTAGGAGAGTCCATTAACAACAGCTTGTGGGTTAGATTCCTCCTTGTAGGAGACTTTAGTGGACTTCTCAGTGGAAGACCTGGGAGCTCTTGTGCCATTGTTGCCGTCGCCATCGGCTGCACCGTTAGAACCATTAGTGGTTGCCACGGCAGAGTTTGGGCTGTGTTCGGCGATGACATCCACCTGACCCTAAACAGAAAGGTGGGACAAACAGTGTGTGATGGGTGAGAGAGAATGACGAATGAATGACGAACACTAAATCACCAGTGACTGCCAGGCTTTTAAAGCAGCGAGAAGTGAGGATATTGTAAACTAGGTACTGACCACATCCTTGTTTTTCTGGGAGTCCTTCTCGATCATCTGTCTGCTCTGAGACTCAGCCCTGGATATGTAGTCAGCCACAGTAACTAAACAAATACAACAACAGAGAAAATAAACTATGAAAGCACATGAAGACTGACTCCTTCATACCAGAGCAGAGGCACAAATCTGTTTCAGATATTCCAAACTTCATCAGGATTGTATCGTCTTCACAGTTCTTGTAGATTAGTGAAACACACACAACAGCAGCATTTGCAGTGTGAAGTGAATTACTATTAAACCTGTGTACACAGTTAAAGAAAAAGTGCCCTTTCTCACAGTCTGAGAATAACCTTTTTACTAATTATGCATTTTAGATTCAAGATTACACCAAAATATGTTAGAACAATTTACAATGACACACCACACAAACAAGACTATTAATTGCTGTTAATGTCAGCATGACAAAGCAAAAGCAAGTTGTGACAAAGTTATTGGTAAAAAAAAGGTTTTCTGCTAAAAAGAGATGCATACTTATATTTCTACGTACCAAACCTTGTTAGAAAATGCTATATTACAGTATTGATCAGCCATATTGAATCAAATAGCAAAAGCCAAGAACACGACTGCTCAGTTTTCCATAGTTTGTGTTTAGCATGGTGTTGGTGGAACACAAACAAACACAAGGTTTTTTTAGTCAAGTCATTCAGAGTGCTCACTGGAGGAGGGCACACTAGGTGATCCAGTTGCCTGGTTACCTGGCTGCCTCTCTTCAGGCAGACGGTTTCTGCGACGTCGGCTACGATTACGACGTTGAGGTTTAGCTTCCTGGTCATCTAAAGGTGTCAGGTCATCACAAACAGAGGGATTGGGGTGGAGGGACTTACATCGCGATCTACAATTGTCATCTACTTTGAGCTGCACTGACGCCCTTTATGTTTCAAAATAGAAATGATGCACTGCTGCACAGTCCTGACAGCTCAGAACAGCAGTCGGTATAACCTGAATACACTGTGTGAGACGACAACAACAACAACAACAACAACAAACATCTAGTAACGTTCATACCTGTTCCATTTTCACTCATAGAGGCGTTGTCTGACTCGCTCATGCCATCAATCAGAGTGGTATCCTCGTCTGTTCTGCGTCGCCGAGATCTTCTGCGGCGGTTAGCAGGCAAGTTGGAGTCGCTAGCATCTGTATCAGCTGTCTGATCGGTCTCTGTGTTTACCTCCAAGGCTCCATAGTGATGGTTATCCTCATGGTCTCGAGGCCCTGCTGCACATACAGGATCAGATTAATAGGCAAAAACTTTCAAACAGAACTTTAACAGAAGAAAATGATAACTTAGAGTGTCAATATATCTGTGAAGGTTCCCAATCATCCAGGTCGTAGTCTAAGGAACTTGGAAAGAAAAGCTTCTGGCCTTCTTTAAGTTTCCTGAAAGACGTTTCAAGGAAACTTAAAGCTTCAGTCCAGAACTGAAGAAGCTTCTTGGATGAAACGTCTTCAAGGAAACTTAAACAAGTCCAGACGCTTTTCTTTCCAAGCTCCCTAGACAAATTAGAGTGTCCCTACTTTCCTTGAATTATCAATTTTACCAGAGCTGTTGCTGTAACTTCCTCTTCCTCCACGTCCCCTTCCCCTTCCTCGGCCGGGTCCTGGCCTTCTGCGGCCATCTCTCTGTGGCCGTGGGCCTCTCTCCCGCTCCCTGCAAGTCCACCAAACCAAATGAAATTGATTACACAGAACAGCAACCAGCAGTTTAGTCAAAAACTGGTGAGATAATGCAATATATGGATCACAGTAACCTCACCTTTCATGATCTTCTCCAGCCAGAGACCAGTCACTCAGCTCATCTTTGCGCTCAGAATCTGTCTCAGAGGCGTTGGACTGCTCTGAGGTGTTGCCTGAGTGTAACCAAACACGTGTGAGAAGACAAAAAAAAAGAAAGAAAGAATAACCCACATAAAAAGGATAGAACAAAGAGGGAGAAAGAAGGAGATAGTTATACACCTTGTTACAGGTGCGAACAATCCAAACATTTGACCTCCTGCATGATTTTACTGTATATGTGATTTTTTTGCACATATAGCGTTTGATTTTTAGAGATGCCTACCATATCCAGTGCTGTAGTTGTGGCCCCTGCGTCCACGCCCTCGGCTGTTGTAAGAGCGACTGCCATGCACGGACGTAGAGGAGGCATTGGCATTGTTTTCTGTATTATACCCGCCTCCTCTCTCCCCCCTCTCTCCCCTGTCCCTGTCAACTGGTCGGTGGCCCTGGGTAACCTGACGCAACTGTTCGTCAATCTGCATCCGTTCCAGACGAAGCTGCTCCACCTCCTAGAGCAAAGGAAGACGATAAATAATACAAAAAAAGCAGTATGTTCTAAACTAAATAAATAAAAAATGCAAATCTGAGAGCTTTGTTTTAAAATAGTCATCACGGCACACACATGCATAATGACCATACACACATCTACATCACATCCAATTCGCCTTGTGTTGTTTATTCTTAATCTTGCTAGGCTGCCTCCCTGTGTATAATCCACAATCTGCCTCAGCTCTTCCGCTAGCTGTGCGCCCTCTGCAAGTAGCTCCACCATGTCCTACACACAAACGGTGCAAAACAAAGCACACACGAAGCACCAACGCAGCACAAAACATGCAAACAGCACAGGACCCACACATACACATGGTGTAAAATGGATACACAGCAAAATACAGACTGCAGAAGAGCAAATTTCACATATCTATGAATCCTGCACTACGTTTTTATATAAGATTACTTGCTAAAGACTGAATTGGTGGTAAATTAAAATCCAGCTCAACAATACGGAAACGAAGGCTTCATTGTAACTAAAGTAACGGCCTCCAATATGAAATATTTTGACAATATTGTAATATAATCATTTCAATATTATTTCTATTTACTGCATACAAACATATTTTCCATCCTTCTGCACTTAATATTCAAATCAAATTAAATATAAGAAATTATAATAACACATCTGAGAACACTATCTGCAAAGCACATACAAAAAGCAATCCTGCTTGAGCAATGTTTATTGTGTGCTGTTTCCATGCTAAAAGCCGGGCAGTGTCATTAGTCTTGTGCCAGAGTGGACATTAAAAGCAGCTTGACATAGCTGGGAATTCACATTGCAGCATTTGAAAAAGGTTAGCAAACGCAACACGCAGACACACGCACAAAGGTGCTCGTACATTTAGGTAAGAGATGTGGTACTCCAACAAGACCTGAACGTTGCCAATGCTCTCCTTAGTGCCGACAAATGTGAATGGGACCATTCCCTGTGTCAACAAAACAAAAAAACACAACACAGATGTTAATATGGGACTGTCCAACTAAATGACACTGTTTGTACGCTCTGTACTCCTATAGACTTTTAAACATCTGTCATAGGGATCAGTGCTTTAGCAGTTGGGGGTAAACACATCGCAGTAGCAGGCTTACTTCTTGTCTGGGCTGCTTGGTATCGTTGTCTCCTTCTATCCTGACACGCACCACACCGGACTTGTCCACTATCTCCTGGATGACCTTACCATTTTTACCAATCACTTTGCCTAAAGACAAAGAAAAGAGAAAAGGATCAAAAGGTAGGATGTCGCAGCTTAGGTCAAAAAGATGAGACACTAGTAAACTGAGGATATATAAGCACAGTACAGGGAGTGCAGAATTATTAGGCAAGTTGTATTTTTGAGGAATAATGTTATTATTGAACAACAACCATGTTCTCAATGAACCCAAAAAACTCATTAATATCAAAGCTGAATGTTTTTGGAAGTAGTTTTTAGTTTGTTTTTAGTTTTAGCTATTTTAGGGGGATATCTGTGTGTGCAGGTGACTATTACTGTGCATAATTATTAGGCAACTTAACAAAAAACAAATATATACCCATTTCAATTATTTATTTTTACCAGTGAAACCAATATAACATCTCCACATTCACAAATATACATTTCTGACATTCAAAAACAAATCAGCGACCAATATAGCCACCTTTCTTTGCAAGGACACTCAAAAGCCTGCCATCCATGGATTCTGTCAGTGTTTTGATCTGTTCACCATCAACATTGCGTGCAGCAGCAACCACAGCCTCCCAGACACTGTTCAGAGAGGTGTACTGTTTTCCCTCCTTGTAAATCTCACATTTGATGATGGACCACAGGTTCTCAATGGGGTTCAGATCAGGTGAACAAGGAGGCCATGTCATTAGTTTTTCTTCTTTTATACCCTTTCTTGCCAGCCACGCTGTGGAGTACTTGGACGCGTGCGATGGAGCATTGTCCTGCATGAAAATCATGTTTTTCTTGAAGGATGCAGACTTCTTCCTGTACCACTGCTTGAAGAAGGTGTCTTCCAGAAACTGGCAGTAGGACTGGGAGTTGAACTTGACTCCATCCTCAACCCGAAAAGGCCCCACAAGCTCATCTTTGATGATACCAGCCCAAACCAGTACTCCACCTCCACCTTGCTGGCGTCTGAGTCGGACTGGAGCTCTCTGCCCTTTACCAATCCAGCCACGGGCCCATCCATCTGGCCCATCAAGACTCACTCTCATTTCATCAGTCCATAAAACCTTAGAAAAACCAGTCTTGAGATATTTCTTGGCCCAGTCTTGACGTTTCAGCTTGTGTGTCTTGTTCAGTGGTGGTCGTCTTTCAGCCTTTCTTACCTTGGCCATGTCTCTGAGTATTGCACACCTTGTGCTTTTGGCCACTCCAGTGATGTTGCAGCTCTGAAATATGGCCAAACTGGTGGCAAGTGGCATCTTGGCAGCTGCACGCTTGACTTTTCTCAGTTCATGGGCAGTTATTTTGCGCCTTGGTTTTTCCACACACTTCTTGCGACCCTGTTGACTATTTTGAATGAAACGCTTGATTGTTCGATGATCACGCTTCAGAAGCTTTGCAATTTTGAGACTGCTGCATCCCTCTGCAAGATATCTCACTATTTTTGACTTTTCTGTGCCTGTCAAGTCCTTCTTTTGACCCATTTTGCCAAAGGAAAGGACATTGCCTAATAATTATGCACACCTGATATAGGGTGTTGATGTCATTAGACCACACCCCTTCTCATTACAGAGATGCACATCACCTAATATGCTTAATTGGCAGTAGGCTTTCGAGCCTATACAGCTTGGAGTAAGACAACATGCATGAAGAGGATGATGTGGACAAAATACTCATTTGCCTAATAATTCTGCACTCCCTGTAGATGAAAGTTTTTGTTTAAATGTTGCTGAGAAGTTGAGCAAATAATGTACTGAATGAATGAATGACTTGTTACTAATTACTCATTGCTGTTACTAAATACCAACTTCTTTATCCCCTTCTTAAAATAGTTGAATCTACTTACCAACAAGGTTTCTTGGCACCTGGACCGAATCCTCTACAAATTCCAAGAAGCTTCTGGCTTTCTTTACTGCCTCTGCTGTCTAAAGGAAGACACAGGGTCGCTTACATATATTACACACTCAGCTAAAACATATACACAACCCAGTTACCACTGTACAACATGTACAGTATATACACAAAGAGCACGTCTAAAGAGTCCCACGCTATTTCTCTTATAAATAACATTCTCCATGTGAGACCATTAAAAAAAGAGACTTAGCAAATCCAATTTCATGTCAGCATTTTCATATTACTTCACACATAACCTGCCATACAGGAATAATTATGGATTCTTTAAATGGTGTTCATTTCTTTGTAGGAATCTCGTCAACTAAAAGCAACAATTTCATAAGAAAGATATGTTATTACTTCTTTCTTGTTCACCATTAGAGAAAGCATCTATACTGTTTACCAGTTTAAGTGCACATGTTAAACACCATGTCACCCTCGTCATCACTTCTCTTTCTCACATCCTCACTGGCAGGAGCTAAGACGTGAGTGACAACCATGTTGTTGTATAGAATAATAAAGCCCTGCTGATAATTCAATATATACTGAAAGACAATTTAGCCAATTTAAGCTCGATAAAATACTAAATATTTACTGATTTTGTTGTGGAAATTACTTTTACTTTGCTTTTATATACAGAGGGTAAAGTATCTATTGAACAGTTACCCAATTCTTTAAGTAAGTATGTTTCTAAAGGTGCTTTTGACATGAAATTGTCACCAGACATTGGTAACAACCCATGAAAAATGTGAAAAAGGGCATGGTAACTATCAGTAACTAGAAAGCAATCCTCCCACTTAGTGCAAATTCATTATCAGCTGATTCAGTCCCAAATGATGGCCTATAAAAAGCTGTCCCATTACTAAGATGTCTCACAAGAAACACACAAGACGGGTAAAACCAATGAGCTCTCGCAAGACCTTCACAACCTTATTGCTGCAAATTTTTCAACATAAAACGACCTCCCTATAAGATTTCAGACAGCAGAGTGAAAAGAATTATTAGAAGAGTTGTTCAAGAGCCCAGCAACAGAAAGACCTGGAATCAGCAGGTACAATTGTTTTAGTACAATTGTACTCACCACGCACGACTCCATTGCTGAAGAAAAAGCATGTTGAAGCATGTTTAACAACAACATTTAGACAAGCCTGTGAAATACCCAGAGGAAACAGTCTGGTCAGAAACCAAAATGAACCCTTTGGATGCCATAAGGCACTGCACTGCATCACCCCACAAACACCATACCAACGGTGATGTTTGTAGCTGGGAACATCATGGTGTGGGGCTGTTTTTCAGCATACAGCACTGGCACGCTTCATATTATTAAAGTAAGGATGAACGTGGAAAATGTGCCATGACATTCTTGATAAAAATCGGCTGCCGTTCACCAGGATGATGAAGATAAAATGAGGATGAATGTTTCAGCAAGACAGTGATCAAAAACATACAGCCAAGTGAACTCTCAACTGGTTTCAGAGGAAGAAAAAGCTGCTAGAATGGCCCAGCCAATCACCTGACCTGTCTCCTTTATAAAATTTTCAGAGAAAGAACTAAAACTCTTCATAGAAGAACCCTTTAGGATTTAAAGACTATTTATGTGGAAGAATCACATAAATCCCACATTACAACTACTTTTCCATACAGGAGGCGCCTTGAAGCTCTTGTCACCAACAAAGGCTTTTGTACAAAGTACTGAATGAACTTCAACAACTGAGACATTTCTCATTATTACACATAATTTATGGACATCTTTGGTTTGATTTCTTTGCATGTATGGATTGGCCGACATCTGGTGAGAATTTATGTCAATAGCATCTTTAAAAAGTGACTTAGATCATTTTTGACATGTTAAATAGTTATTTTACCCGGTGTACAATCCAGTAACCCTACTACCTCCTGTATTACCAACCTACCTCCCCATAAATCCTGAAATTGCCTGACTCCTCATCCAGCTCAATGGCAGTTACACCTGGAACCTTCCGGGCTTGCTGGATGTTGCTACCATGGCTGCCAATGGCCAGGCCCATTAGATCCAGTCTCACTGTAAACTCTTCCTGGAAGGAAGACACCAAGTGCCTGGAGTTCTACGAAAAACACAAGACATAGTCAAAACCAATGAACTCAGTCAGCTCTGTCTGAAGCTTTCATCCTGTACAAAAACTGAACAATAACAAATTTAAGTGTACTGTTAATTTAAACTCAAAAACTAAATGCTCGACCTTACAGAGGTTAAGATTATTGAAATATCTTTGGTAATATGGTTGTGTCCAAGGATGCTGAGCTCATGGACTGACAATGATCAGAGGAACTGCTAGTGGCTTGCCAATCAAGGCATTTTTTTGTCTTGTTTTTCCATGCATTACATTACACTTATCAGATTCATGAGTCATTAACTTTATCAGCTTCACTATATCTTCATTTCAGTATTTCTACATATTACTGACACTTGTGACACAGATGCAACTTCAAACTCTGTAAGGAACGGCTACACTGATCCACCATCACAAAACTAGAGGTCAAAGAAGAAGAGGATTCCTGTCTGTAGATGTAACTTTAAAGTATTTGGAAAGATGCTACTTTGTCTTCTTTCCTTAACTTCTTTAGATTAAAAGATTAATATGTATGAGGAGCACATGATGCAGGGCTGAGCAGAGACAGGTGAGCTACTTCAAAAAGAAAATGAAATTAAAAAAACAACAATCAAAACAGACTGAACAAGTTTGTTGGAAAAAAAGTTTAGTTAAAGAAAAAAGTCTGTCAAATGTTATAACTTTATACAGTTTTTGCTGTTCAGCTATCATCCGCCTACTTACAGTCACCCAATGATAGGCTAAACCATCCATCACTGTATATCAGGGGTGGGGAACTCCAGGCCTGAAATGTCGGTGTCTTGCAGATGTTAGATATCACCCTGGGTCAGCACACATTGAATCAGATGATTACTTAATTACCAGCCTCTGGAGAACTTCACGGCATGTTGAGAGGGTAATTTAGCCATTTAAATCAGCTGTGTTGGATCAAGGACCCGCAGGACACCAGCCCTTGAGGTCTGGAGTTCCCCCATCCCTGCTGTATATGAAGGCCACCCTGCTGGAACAGCACACATTAGTTCTTTTTGAACTGGAAGTAGAAAATAAACTTGCCAGTTACTTACCTACTTCTTTCTTTCTTTTTTTCTCTTATTTTTAAGTTTCAGCCACACAGCTTGCATTAAGTGCACCGCACTATGTTAACCCCACTCTCCCACCTCAATTATTGTATTATATTATGGTATTATACAACAATCAGTCTGGAGATCACTGCCCAATACTAAATGGCACAATAAAAAGCTATAAGCAAAACGACAATTGCTCAACTAAAAAGTATAATTTGGCTATTGTTTTAGCTTACTTTAAGCAGTAGGATTGTATTTTACCATTTACCATAATAAATGGCCTGAACTACCAACTGAGATTGTTCCAAGGCAACTACAGTGCATACAGTAACCCCAGAACATCTCAGTAACAGGTCTTTTTCTTGCCATCACCCTACCTCAAGGTGTTTTGTGGCTTCCTGGTTGCGTGACATTAGAAGTAGCTTGGTCCTGAGGCTGCGCAGGTGCATGTCACTCAGCAAAGACACACGCTTCACTGTCGTCTCGTTGGTGGACTAAAACACACACACACAGGAAATAAAAAGACTTATGCAAATATGTGGGGATACTCCTCTGCTCATAATCACTAAAAGAAATGAACAGCTGAGTCATGTATTAGACAAACATGCAGGGCAGGATAAAGGTGTAGCACATCGTGCATTAGCCTTGGTGCTACTGTACATTTCCACATGTCACCACAGAATCACAGAAAGCCAGTTACCACAATCACTAGTTGGCTGGTCTCAGGGCAGTATGAGATGTGAGAGGCTCCCACGGCTTTCTTGAAGTCTTTATGAGCATTTTCATTCTGGCACCTGTCCACAAAAAACAAAAAACATATTACCTTCCAATCCTTAAACAAACAGTTCACATCTACTGAAAAAACGAGACAGACCATATATAACAGGTACAATAAAGGCTCTACTGCATATACACACTCTCACTGCTAATGAACTAAACAAGCCTGTGAATTTAGTTAAAATCTGTCTGTCTCTAATTTTGTTGCTGTAAAGGTGCTGTACATACGCTTCTTGTAGATCCTGAGGAACCGGGACAAAGCACTTGTGAAAGGAGTTCTTGGTGATGGCCTTGTTGGTGTTGACCGGACGCAGACGTTCAAAGGTCACTATTTCGTTGTAAGTCGCGTCACAGGCTGCATACTCAATCACATAGAACTGGAAATATGGAAAGGTTCAACAAAAAAAATGAATAAGTAGAATACTCTTCATAGTGCCTATAGTCACATGTACAAAAAAGGTTTTACTCACATCTCCCTTCATCATGCGGACTTTAGCCAACCACCAACCACACGGCTCAAGTTCAGTGGCTCTAGAAAAGATCTGCCAGGAGACGAAAACATAAGCAGGATAAGGCACATATAGAAACAAGCAGGTGAGGACAAGAGGAAAAGAAAAAAGGAGAGAACTTATATCTGTGTCCTTACCTCCACCTCGTCACCCTCTCCAATCTCCTTCTTGACATCAGCAGGTGGGGGCATCCTGACATCACTGAAGGGCACTTGGCGTTCTGGCTGCCAACTGAGAAAAAAAAGACCCCATTTTTTTCTTTTACCTAAAACATGGTGGTTCTGGATCTATGATAAAATATTAAATTTACATGTTTTATGAAAACTGGTCAAATGCAGAAGAAGTAAAGACTCACTTGTTCTCAAAGGCAATAGTGAGAGAGTCATCGTGGATATCTTTGACAAAGCCCTGCAGGAGGGACAGAAACACAGATCAGCGGTTAAATATAGTTCCTGCTTTAAAAGAAGAGTTTTTTATGTCTAGCAGAAAAAGTGACATTTTGGGTATGGGAACCCATTTTTTTTATTTTGTGCATGCACACAAAGTATATACGCATTGTTGACAAGATGCACACTCCTGCTGATTGTTTGCCACTATCTCATCTGTATACAACTCACAGTAACATGCTAAGATATGCAAAGCACTAGCAAACAATTCTGAAGAAAAGTGCTAGGATGTATACAAGGATGTGCACAATAATGAATTTAAAATACTTAAAAACCCTGCATGAAAAGAAGCAAATTGAACATGTTTGTTAAAACACTAGGATACAGTGTGACAGCACAAAGTGTAAAACTGAATGTGAACATAACTACGTTTCCCACAGATTTAGATTCAATTTGTTGCAGGAGGTGGGCATGTGCACGCAGATAAGTGATCTTGAGCTTTTGTGTATAGAAGGCACACACTGGCTTTCTTAAAAGAACTATTACATAATGTGTTTATATTATCTGATTTTTAAATACTTTTCTCCCCTGCAAATAATTTAATAACCAAGTAGCATAGCCTCCCACAGCTTCACTCCAACTTTCAGGATGTTGGATGTCAATTAGCAGCTGACTGATACTGATGACTGCCACAACACTCAGCAGCAGAGGTCTTAAAACTGGACTAGTAAAATCTGAAAGCCATAAACAAAGACTTCTTTCAGCTGGTCCCTTCAGGGGTTGCCACAGCAGACCATCTGCTTCCATGTCACCCTATCCCTAGCATTCTTCTTTGTCACACCAACAGTCTGCATGTCCTCCATCATTACATCCATAAACCATCTGTGATGTCCTCCTCATTTCTTCCTGCCTGGCAGCTCCATCTTCAACATCCTTTTCATCCATCTCAGCCTTGCATCTCTAACTTTGTCTCCAATATGCTCAACCTGAGCTGTTGCTCTGATGTACTCATTTCTAATCTTGTTCTTACATTACATTTTCTAACTTAATCTAAACATCTTCACTTCTGCCACCTCCAGCTCGGCCTCCTGTCTTTGAATCAAAGCCAAACTTGCAGGCAGTGAAACCAGCAACTTTCCAGAAAACGTACCAGAAAACAAACAAAAGAACAACAAAAACAAAGGACAATGGCAGTGGCAGTGAACTGAAGAAAAGTATTTTAGTGAGACACTGACAGCTTCATGAGCTTCTTCAGGTAATTCGGCAGTTAGATCAATTACTATCAGAGAAAGAGAGCTTTGTTGTCACTGTCTTAGTTTATGTTTTAACATGTTTAACACTGCATTTATTAGCATATTAGAATATTATCTGCAGTAAACAATCATACTTTCTTACACTATGTGAGATAGCATGTTTGAAACCTTAGTACGTAACCAAAACCGATAATAGTCTAGCACTACTATTTAATACTGTGGTATGCTAATACTGTGACAGTGACATCAGCACCACTGATGGTAACAGATAGTGACCAACACAAGATAGTTTAGTGTGTAAAATATCTAAATAAATAAAAAACAAAATGATATATTTGATAAGTATGGACTTGTTTGTTTGCTTGTTTGTTTGAAGGGCCAGAGTCGTCTCTATTTTTTGAGGCGACTGAGGTCCTTCAACATCTGCCAGAAAATGCTGAGGATTTTCTATGAGTCTGTGGTGGCCAGTGCGATCCTCTATGCTGTTGCATGCTGGGGGAGCAGGCTGAGGGTCGCAGATGCCAACAGACTTAATAAACTGATCCGTAAGGCCAGCAATGTTGTGGGGATGGAGCTGGACTCCCTCAAGGTGGTGTCGGAGAGGCGGATGCTGTCCAAGATAAAGACAATGTTGGATAACACCTCCCACCCACTCCATGACATGTTGGTCAGTCACAGGAGCTCGTTCAGTGAGAGACTGAGATTACCGAAAAGCACCACTGAACGACACAGGAAATCATTCCTGCCTGTGGCCATCTCCCTGTACAACGCATCCACTTAACACACTGTTTGCTGCTACAACTACACATGTTTCTTTTCCAACTATTTATTTATGAGTGACTTATGTATGTATGTATGTATATATATGTATATATTGTACTATTCTTAGTTAGCGTATTGTCTGTCTTGTCTTAATGTTGGTTTAAAATGGAGCACTGTAACAAAAAATAATTTCCCCCAGGGATCAATAAAGTATTCTGATTCTGATTCTGATTCTGATTTTGCAAGTTTAAGTTTGAACTGCTTTCCAGCATTTGACAACATTCCTATCACAGGGTGGAAGCTGCAAAATTACTTTTATATATCCTTTATTTATCCAGAAAGTGATATTGACATTACAAAAGCCTTTTTCAAGACAGATCTGGCCAAGAGGGCAGTGGAAAACGCAACAAATATATCATCACAGTTCTTTCATACACAGGCACAATAACAGAGAGACATAAAAACACTGTAAAACTAGTCATTTCCTTACTTAACGTATAACTCCTACATAAATCCTAATGACTACAGTCTATTTAACAACATAAGTAAAGATATCATTAAAAAAAGCCCCAACAAAAAGAAAACACACACGCACACACAGAAACATCAGAAATCAGTTTTGGCAGTGGATCATTTTTTGGCACAACGCCTGTGCTAGAGTCAAACGTGAGGTACCCAACACTACACACCAGACTTGGAAGTACTGAACCCCAGGTTCAATGCGTTCAGACACTTATTTAAGCCATGTGTCTCGCTTGCGTGAAGGACGGTGTTGATTACATTCAAAGAAAGCACACACACGTATGTCTAAAGAGTTTAAGACACAGGGGTGGCAGAGTGGACAGAATCGCCCAGGGAAAAAAAGGGGTGTGTTAAATAAGGAAAAGCAATGAGAACAGTGTGAAAATGCAGTAGTACAAAAGAAGTCATGGGATGTGAAGGTGAGACAAGAAAGAAAAACTTGAAAGTCTGGAGAAAAATGAGAAGAGAGAGGAGACACGGGGAGAAGAGGCGAGGGTGTTGCTGTGGGCAGCACGTCTAGAAATAGCTTTAAAGTCGATGGTATCAGTGACCCACTCGACATGCCAGCTGGTCGGGATTGACAAGGAACAGCTGGCTCACACATACCGAAAAAATAGCTTCGGAATGATGGAGTATCAAATAATAGACAGCGACAGTCAGTCGTGAAGTCTGTGCAGAGAGACTTCAAAATCTCTCACACCACCAACCATGGTGCCTTCACAACACGACACACTTTAGTAAACTGCGTCAAGGTATAATGGGCTGGTCCTCCGTGTTTCTGATATCAGCTCAATAGCCAATGATGACACATGCAGATACTATTTACTTCAGCAACATCTTTCGACGTCAACAGCTAGGCAACTAACAAGTTAGCTAACTTTCAGCTCGAGAAAGCGGCACAAGAAGTCAAATAAAATTAATAACACCTGCTCTGTGTTACGTATTCAAGTTATCGCATGCAAGACTGCGGTTCTTCCAAACTGGCTTTGAAGAAAGGTCCTCAAAAGTGTCAGCTGGCGAGGACATGGGAGTGACGCTAGCTTAGCTTGCTAATTATGGCTAGCATTGCTAGTACAAGCTAATATCGAACTCTCGGGTACGTACAGAGGAAGTCGGATCATGTTGCCACAATCCACGAGACTTAAACTAGAATACTGTACCGTATGAACAACTTTTATGTTTGAAACTGCATTGATAAGCCGGTATTTACCTTGTAATAAGCCCCGTTGGAGCCACGGACCTCCACCGCCAGTTCTTCCATATTGGAAACGCAAAGGATGTTGGGACGACAGGTGCTCCTTCAAGCGTCAGGACTTGACATCTTAGCACCAGTAAAATGTATAACAACAAGTACATGTAAAATTTGCACATTTAAAACTGAATTAAAATGAAAATATAACTTGTTATTCTAATGTAGCTTACCTGACAAACCAAAAGTGAAACTACAAAAGATGAATGCCCTTTTATTTATGTTTTGTAGTTTTAGTCCCGTTTTATTGTGCTGTTGTAATGACCATTAGAAGACACCTACTAAATCACTTTCAGTACATGTTATTCCATTCTTTGCAATAACACAGACAACCAAACTGACCTAGTCAAGATAGCTGATTCAGATGCAATACTTGTAGTAAAAAGTAAATCCCCATTTCAGTTTCCGGAGCAGTGTTTCCTAGCAGAACTACGGTGGAAGGATTGTAACACAAAAAGTTTGGTCTGATTATGTGATATTTAGGAGCAATATTTACTCTGCAAATGTAGTGAAGGACCGAAACCCCCCCAAAAAACCACAAACTTAAAGACAGTCAATTTCTGATGAAATTCAATTAAGGTTCATTTTATTTACATACTGCCAAATCATAGCAAATGTTACCTCACGGCACTTCATCCTGCAAGGTAAAGAGCTTAAAGCATTAGAATGAAAAGCCCAACAATCAAACGTACCCCTATGAGCAGGCACTAGGTGAGGGTGGAACAGAAAAACACCATTTTAACAGGAAGTACCCACCTTAAGGAGGGGCAACTATCTGCTGCTACTTCAGAATTACTTTCCTGGACTCTACTGTCAACAGTTCTAAATTTGTATGAAATTGTAAAAAAAAAAAAAAAAAAAGAAAAAAAAGTGCACTATCAGAATATAAATGTAGGTCTCTTTTATTGGGATACAGCTGGAAACGCTGCTCTAATAGTAAACGTCATCAGTAATGAGAGTTGTAGAAAAAGGGTCAAATGCTTTGTTCACCTGTAGTTAGACTATGATAAAAAAAAAAAAAAGACATTTGCTGTGCATATCTCTGTGGTGCGAGATTCAAACTTAAGAGATACATGCTCCAGTTTTTTAATTTCCAGTGTTTAAACCCATTTTAAAAATCCAGCTTTACCTGCCTATGAAACTACATCTTCTCAGGTATAAGAAAATGTAGCAGTGTACTGAGCAGCAGGGAAAAATTAAACAGTATGATGAATAGCTCTGAAAAGGCAAACTTGTGGTGCCTTGGAAGAAGGGAAAAAAAGAAGAATACAGGGACCTCACCTCATTTTTGCAAAGAGTTCTGACTGTTCGCCTCTTTTTTTACAGGTGGGGATTTGTTCCAGTGATTCCCTTTTCAATCCCTGCATTGCCATTGTACGCACAAGTCACTTCAAAGTCATACAGAGTGATGACATTTGTCCTACAGTGAAGCATTTATGGTCCTGATGAAAGTTCATTCTTCCAGAATGATGACAGTAGTTGCTAAAATAATTGGTGCGCTTCCAAAAAAAAAAAAAAAAAAGACCCCAAATAGATATTCTAGCCACCGGGCACATGCACAGGTTGGTAATGTTAATTATAATATTACCAAAATATTTTGGAAAACACAACAGATGGAGTTTATTTTGCATAGTGTTCCAGAAATCTGTGGTTCAATGCCTTACTGACAAACTTATTTTCAGTGTTTCTGTTATCAGCCAACTGACATACATTGGTGTGTAGTACAACATAATGAGTAATCAGCAAACTGCTGTATTAACAGCAAAAGCTACAGTTCTCTAAAATTCAGAGTTTCTGTATTTTTATCATTTTGTTGTGCTAAAAAGATATGGGAAGAAGAGAACTAGCACATCTCTCCCCTAGTGTGCATTCTGAGGAGTAATGCAGTATTCATTATTCTTTTTTCGATGCAATGGCCTATTTCCTTGTGTTCACATTAGTAAGTTTGGCTCATTTGTATAATGATTTATCACAGGTAGCCAAGTTCACATTACCTTTTAAGAGATCTTCATTTCTCCTGCACAGAGAAAAGTGTATAAAAACCGTGTAATACAAAACAGCTGACCAAAAAATGTTCAAAATTGTCAAAATATCTCAAGTACTGAGAATACCTTCACATCCAGTGCAGGTGACATTTGCTTCCAGCTAATGGTGCTTGAATCCAATATTATTTTATCCCCGTTTTCACAGGAAAAATACGCCTAATTTGAGTGTATCTTTTGATCATTTATTTATCTAGGTATAGTTTTCTAAAAGCTTCCTGGCAGGGTTACTCTGTAGATTTGGTAGAGGAACATGTAGCACATAAGACTCTACACTGAATGTGGCAGACAGACAAACAGAGAGCAGGTGCTGGCTCATCTTTTACAAACAGCCACTGTGACACCTAGTGGCGATTAGTTATTCTCTTGAGGTCTGCTATCACTGTGCAGCAGATGCTGTATTATTTCTGATCAGACCATCAGACTGCACCAGAGATAAACTATAAATCATCCTCAGCAATATAACATCAGTGTGTACACAGTGTGCACTGATATTTGCAAGCTAGTATTTTTGTTCATCGATACACGTCAAGTTGGATGGAGAACAGATTCATTTTGTGTCAGTTTGGAAATGTCACTTGGACATTTGTTTAGTTATTAAAAAACCCCAAAAGGATCACTTGCAACAAATTGGTGGTCATATCTGTTTGCACGGTTGCAAATAAAGAGGAAAGCCCCAACATCAAAATTCAACTAAAATACCTGGAAAGATTTTTTTACTCCCAGATGAACAGAATTTCAGTAACAATTCACAGAATGACACATATGACAATGATCTTTATTTTTTAAGAAGAACGAACTGAAACACATAGAAAGTGAACATTTGTCTTCTTATATCATTGTGTGTAACTGTGTGTGAATTATGTAAAGATATACTGACTGTAGACACAGAAATGTACTCGGAACCATGTAAGTGTTGCTTAACACTTCAACAGGTGCTGACAATGTATATTTTTTAAATCTTAAGGTTAAGTTCAATATTAAAATCACAGTATTTATTTATCAGATAGCAATTATTTCATCATATAATTAAATACCAAAGATTTATTTGAAATGGTCTTTTTTCCAAAATGACCTTTCAAAGGGCTATGTCAACACATGCCTGAAAAACAAAAACAAAACAAAAATAATATAATTGAATTAATTATGACATTTATTTCTTCAAAACGTCCACCGTGTCCAAATACATTTCAATAAAGAATAATGTGAAGTCGTAAAAAAATAAATATACAGTATATGGATTTACCCAGTGGTTTTACGTATAATGTGTTATGTGGAACATAATAATCACAGGCTGAATTTAAATCAATATACCCCATAAGGATTTATAATAATCTGTTTTTTTCTTAATTGCAGTTTTATGTTTTGTTCTAGTGAGCTTTGATCCAAGGATAAATTCTTTCAGAATAAGACAGTACACTTTGCTATTAGGTGAAATGACTAATGATGTACACTGTTTAGCTTTAAATGCATGTATAAAATTTTTTTTAAACCAGGTGCATGAATCTAAATACAAATTATATATTTATTTCTTTTTCTTACATAGCAAAAAAAAAGGTACATCTTTCAGGATGTGCTGAGGTATCTTTCGACGTGTTCTGTCGCTGTGATGAGGCGGAGATGAAAACGCCGTGTTCCTGTAGTATTCGCACTGTGTGTAATTCAGCTCGCGCGCAGCTCTGTGGTGAAAATATTCTGTTTGGTCTGAAGACATTACCACAGACCCTCACAGTCTGCCTGATAGTCTGTCCTCACGTTCTGATTTAAACCAGTTTACCAATTCCATTATGCTAAGCCCGAACACTGGTTGGGAAATGATGAACGATTATGTGAAACACATAATCTCCCTGCTGCACCATCATTGCAATATGACAGCCAAATTTCATTCATCCTATCCAATTTCTTCCTTATTTAAGGAAAGAAAATTACTGGTCCCAGTAATCAGATATGTAGTGAGGCTGTGTGCAGGAGTTAAGCCCACTCCCATTAGGCTTTCTGCCTTCTAGCTCTGGCTGTAGTCAAATACACGAACACACAGACACACACACACACACATACAAAAAGACAGATACACATGTTCCACATGTCTGACCCTCCTCAGTTCTCACATCCCCTTTTCACCCATTTCAAGGACTATTATTTGGCCTTGATATATTCTCTACAACATCATCCGTTAGCGATGCCAGTTTGAAACACAGTGGCCCTTAAGTGGTTTAGAGAGCTGCAGACAGGCAGTTCTCTCACACACACACACACATGCACGCACACACACACACATCTCCTCCTCTCTTTTCTCTCTTCTGAAAGAGGCATGTACAAATGTTCATTTTCCAAACAACATCATCATTTTAGAAATTGGGCTAAATTAGATAAGAATGCAATTTTGTCTCTTTTGCCAATGATTATCCTTTGACAAAAATCTAATGTATTGACAAGATATTATTGGGGACCAATATTTGCTCCCTTCTGTCTATGTTTCTCTTTCTGTATCTGTGGAGCCAAATCACCAATGAGCTGCCACATTAAACACCGTGTCATTTATTGCTAATAGACTCTGGATATCATAAGCCCTCAGTGAGCGACAGTGTCATAAACAGAGGGACGAGTGTTGAGCCTATGGCTGTTTGTTCTCCTCCACACATGTCCAATTTTGCTTTCCAATTGGGAATGCATTATAGGTGTAATTGAAAATTAGCAGTACATCTTTTTTTTTCTTCTTTTTTTGAGGGGTAATTTATCAGGCCTCATTGTTCCTGTGTGACACCTCCAGGGCCTGTTTCTAACAAGGAGCCTGGAGCACCGGGAGGCTTTCTGCTTGCCCGGGCCCCACAGCGCTCTCTGTGCTTTGTCACTAATTGTGGCCTCCTCTCCACTGAATTGTGATTCGGCTAAAAGAGCTTGTTGGCTCGATGCAATGAAGCTGCCGGTGATGCTCTCACCATTATCAAAGATACTCTTGATCTTTTCAAAAGCAGGAAATAGATTTTTTTCACTCCCCCCCCCGTTCAATCACACAGAGGGTTGGAAGAGAAGGGGGGAGAAAAAGTAATTTGCAATGCGTCCATTAGTTCTTCATTAAAGCAAGATTAAATTGCACCTCAAATCACATCTGCCTTTTCTAGAGTAAAGGGTGACAGTTTTAGGGCCAAAACTAATTACTAGTGCCAATGAATGAGAGAGGAAAACAGGGCTGTTTTTACATGAGATAGTGTGGCCTGTCATTATATTCAGACTAATTCCACTCTGCCTGCTCTCTTAATGAGACCAGAACGTCCTCACATCTCTCTCTCTCTCCCCCTCGCTCTCTTTCTCTGTATCTGCGCTCGCTCCAAATGTATAATTTTGATAGCACTTGGAGTTTGCATTAATTAATTTTTCTGCGAGACCTGCTACAAGTGCCAAATCTGTGATGCTCTGAATTATCATTTAGAGAGAAATGGAAGACAGACAGATGCGGACGGAGAGACGGGCACAGAAGAAGACAGTTAACTGAAAACAGCGAGGAAGAATCAAAGCGAGACAAATACTAACTTTATTCATCTGCCATTGACGACATGTCAGGCTTGATCAGACAGCTGATGTATGGTTTTGTTTTAAAATGCACACTTTGTGGAGGACAGGGAACCTATAGAGCGAGGAGCAAAATTACAGCTACCTTATGGTTTTGATGATTCACTGTAAAGTCAAACTGCAGCCACAGGAATTCTTCCTGTGCCTTGTTGTAAGATTGCACTTTTTCACTGGTAATTTGTTATAGTTTGATAGCATTGTATGAATAGAAATGCATCGTAGCTTCAGTGATGGGCATACATCGCGTCCAGTTTGACAAATTTACGATTCTGACATTGTAAAACTGGCTGCAGGGTTTTGCTACTTAAATAATATGAATTGCTATGAATTGAAGTCCCTTGTAGTTTTGTGCTAGGCATAATCAGTTTCATTAATAGTCTTTTATGAACAGGAAGTTCATAGGAACTTCCTCTGCACTCTTCATTTCTGCACATCTTAACTGATGGAAGGAACCCCCCCCAAATGTATCCTTTTCCCAACTCCTCAGCACCTTTTTTCCACTCCGGCTTCCCCCCACCTCCGCTCAGATCGACAGACGCTCCTCTCCGGTGTTGGAGGTTGAGGGTGGTTAGATTAGTCTAAGAGCTGAGAGCAGTCAAGTCTCACAAACAGGATTTAGCATGTTGTCTCATAGTGGCAGCTCTGCCACTGGATCACATGGTTCTGATGAGCCCCGGGGCATAACATGCTTATGGCAGATACACTGCGATTTACAGAGACAGGAGAAGTGCAGAGTACACCAACTTAACATGTGTGCATTTGTTAGCGGTGCACAAAGTTGAGATGTTGGCATCTTTAAATGAGTCAACAATGTTGTGAGGCTTTACCCCTGCGCTGTGTATAAATCTCTTAATGCACCTTACAGGCTTTTCAGAGTTGCCAGCTGATTAGCCCTCTCAAGACGATTTTTGCCATCCTTAAATTTTTTTTTTTTTTTTACATACAGTGCATTTTTCACCCCTCGCGAGGTATCAAACCTCCTTTCCTTGCAAAAAAAAATATATGCACTAGCACTAATTTTTTTAAGCAGAGGAATCACCCCACTGGTTTCTGCTGAAGCGAGATTTGGCTGCAGAGACCGCGTTGGTTCCAGAAATTCAAACCTCATACCATTCCAGGCTGGGCTTATCCTAAGCTTGTTAGTATGTGCGATGCCGGGACCGATAGGGACCTCTACATTACCATAACGCTGCTGAATTAACTATGATCTTCCACTGCACCGGGAGGAAAACTGGCCTACAGAAGTTTTGCAATATGCTGTGCAGGATATTATGATAACATGCAATAATAAATGTTTATAATCTACTTAGTGGAAGACCAGGGTTCAAATATGTTTCTATATTAAGCTTATTAATGCTCCTCACAGATTTCCTGTTCCACTATCAGAATGGCAGAGTGAAATATGCACAGTTAACCAGAAATGGGAAAATAAAAGGTCCCCCTGAGTGGTGATTAATCAAAGTGGAGGTTGTGCATTAATTTGTCACACGGCCGAGAGAAATGCCATTCTTAAAATGTAGCTTATGGTGCTACATTCGCAAACATTAGGTGTATCTTAAGGGTTGTCTCTGAGAATTTAGGGCCTTGTGGGAGCTAATATTCTCAATTGTTTTGGATGTTATTTGGAGAAATGAAAAATTGCTAAAAAGTTGATGTATATTTGCTAGGAAGGTTATACCTAATGGTTCCTACTCAGCTTTGAACCTATGTGGTCAGATGATTTCCTGTTCTCAGATGTCCTATGTAATCTAAAATAGAAAGCTATGGCGAATCAGGAAATAGTTCATGGTTAGTGACTCTTGTTTAGAATTGATTTAGAAGCGACGTCCAGCTTGGGCCATGCCAGCTTCTTCCCTTTCATTTCTACTTTTTTGGGTTAGCTACGCTAAGCTAAGTTCACATTTCACTGGAAGGTTGGCATCAACTTTCTCATCCAGTTCCCAGTAAGAAAGCAAATAAACACTTAGCATAATGTCTAATTAAAAGTTCTAGGATTAGACGATGTAGCCGTAGCTGCTTTAACAAGACTCTTTACCTCACAAATTAATAATCAATCCCTGCGGCAGCTCATAGCCCTCCCTGACCCTGCTCCTTTAATCTGCTGGTGAATGTTTCTGCAGAAAATACCATAAGGCCCGTACACGTTTGAGACGCATTAGTCGATACACTCCTAAAGTATCCTTATTATACTGCTCGTCTTATTTTGATAAACAGTAATTTGATGTCATGGAGGACAGTAAGGATTGAATGGGACTTGTCTGTCTATTTGCCTCTCTGCCATTCACACCACTTCTCTCATGGGTTAAGACTCCCCTCTCTCCCTCTCGCTCCCTTTCTCTGTGTTGACACATATACATATCACACACCGGGATTAGTATGACGGTGACTGTAACAAACCTCTCTTTTGAAAAAAAAAAAAAGAAAGAAAGAAAGAAAAAAGGGGGAGAAAGCGCCCTATTCTATAGTGGAGGTGCCCAGCCAGAAAATAGCATACTTAGACAACAATGGCGTGGTAAGTACCTTAGCAAGGATCAGCGCTGGCAGAGTGAAACACATTACAAAACAATGGCTGACTGCCTGCCTGCTTGGCTGCTTGGCTGGCTGTCAGGAGGAGCCCTGGAAGCTGCCATGAGCTGCCATGCTGTTATTTGTCAGGGGGGGAAAGAGAAAAGGAGACAGAGACACACATCATCATCTCGCTACTCATCGCCGTAAACACTGGTGTGAATGACTGGTCACAGAGAGTATAATCCCGCCTGCAGACGCGTCTCCCATGATCCCCCTCGGCAAAGTGGGCGCGTGATGTTGTTCCTCTACATGACAACAGCATGGGATGCTGAGGTAACAGGAAGGGTGATTGAAGAGGGCTCAGTTATAAATGCGCTTTGATCTGAAGTTTCATGTTTGTTTTTTTATTTTTTAGATATTGATTTGATTGATTTACAAAGTCTTTGATGGAACATGAAACTGAAACATGAAGTTTGATGCTTAAAATTACAAAATTAAAGCATAGAAAATAATAATAATCAATTGACCGTTTAAGTTGTTTTGATCATCAATCGTCTGTTTCCTGCATCATAAATGTTTGGTAAGCTTAACGATTGGGCAGAATCTGTCAATCTGAACATGTTGACTCATTGACAAAGCCCTCATTGCATCTGAAGGGTAGCACGTTAAATTTAGATAAACTAGAAATAGCTCTGGATGTGGTGCAAAAAAAAACAAAAACAAAGAAAAAGAAGATCAATAATGCAAACAGATGAAGAAAAACCAATGCTAATTTTAAATAAATGACAAATAATCCTGCTGCTAAATTATGCTTAAAGCACCCTGAGAATATACAGCAATTATTAACCTTCATATCATGCGTTCAGAATTACACATTTACATTCCAATATTTTGATAGGATCTAAATCAGGAAGTCAAATATATTCCAGTTTTATTATTGGCTCAATAATGACTTGAGATTGTTTAATGCCAGTTAAAAGTGGAAAAGGGGGCTTCTGTTTAAAAAAAAAAAAGAAGGCAGGGGGGAGGAGCGTTACTAATGATATAAGAGTGAATGTTGGAGCATCTCCTGGAAATCTGGCAGAAATCCTAATGTCACTCCTGTCCCTCTTTTAATGCAAACCAAATGAGCCTGCACTGTAATAAGAAGCTTCCCAGAATTAGTTTCCGTTTGCAGAAAATTGCAAGAAAAAAAAAAGCTCCCTAGTACCTTTATCTATGAATTTCACTCCAGCACAAGCAAAAAAAAAAAAAAAAGCAAAAAAAAAAAAGGGGGGGGGGGCAGACCCTCCTCTGACATTATTTGGATGACGTGCCATCAGTGGAAGCAGCAAGAAATAACATTGTGCAAATTCTATGCATGTTAATGATAAATAGGAATCCACCTGCTCACAGATAAAATGAGTTTAATTTCCCCCCCTCCTCCCCTCCACGCGTGCCCATGTGCCTGCCTGGCCTCATAGAAATTACTTATGCACAGCTATTATTAAAATAGGGCCAGAGCAAATGAGAAAGAAGCGCTATCTCTGGAGAGCGTGGCTGGGTTTTAGACTGCCGCTGCTGGTAGCTGCTGCCGCCAGGACTCCCTGCTTCACACAGTCAGCGATTCTTCCACACGCACACACATGTGCAAACACAGGAGCCCGAGCAGATGCACCTCACCTCCTCTCAGCTCTTGTGGCAAGCTCTGACCCTGTATTTACTAAATTAACTCAAATCCCTTTTTTATTTTTTTGAGTCGGGAGTTTTTCAGTGTAATGGAATTTTGCAAGCTTTGTGAGAACATCTATTTTCACAAGTGTCTGTCTGCGTGCATGCTAATATGCACTTATATACCGATGGGAGATGTGTGTGTGTGTGTGTTAGAGCGTACATTTGTACTCTTGGGCTTGCACGCCTGTTTTTGTATCCGAATGTAATTTTGTTGTTGGAAGGAAATTTCCTTTGGGTGCACAATGTGCTCGTCCCTGCATCTTCAGAGTAACTGAGGCTATAACAATAGAATGCTGAAGACTTAGAAAATATCAGCCATAAGTGGTGACTCAAATATTTATGTATGCATGGAGGAATGCAGATGGAAAGATGACAATTGGGAAAGGCAAGAGGGAACAGAAGCAAAGTGTAAGAAAAATCTTCTATTAAAAAAAAGGAAAAAAGAGGTCATGACGGAAGTGTTTTTGTTCAAAGGTTGCTGTATGCTCTCTGTCACCTCTGCTCCATTAGCAAATCAACACATTCCTCTCATCTCTCACTTTGGCCTTGAACACTTGCAGAACATTCATTCTTTTCATCCACATGAGTTGAAGGATGTTCTGATGACTGGCTGCACAGCCTCTCTCTACTCTGAACCCTTTGCCTTCTTTGTGGCTGTGATTCAATAATCAGCTAGAGGATGAAAAAAGAAAAGAAAAACAACACACAAACTCATTAGGTGAAAAAAATCCAAATTGGAAGTGAACTGAACATTTGAAGGTTACATCCTAACATTGTTTGACAACAGAGCTGCTAAAACTGGATAACAAGAAGAATGTAATAAGCTTTGTGCATTTTATATTTAAAAAAAAAAAAAGTTTGTACTGTATCTACAGAGCAAAAAATAGTTGAACATTAATATCTCTGCCAAAATGCAAAGGAGGAAATAAAAGAAACAATGTGCCATTAGGGCCAACTTGAAACATACACAGAATAATGATGCGCTAAGATGTTTGCATTTTGTCTTGAGGCTTCCTGCTGTGTGTATGGGCTTTCTAATGACTGCTCGCTGTGAGGGAAAACAGCCCCTTGGGGACGTTAAGAATCTAATAAATGAGGTTCACTCTCCACTTCATGCACTCTCAGGGCAGCAATTATGTCAAAACAGTGTTTATGGTGGTAACAGTAAAGAATTTTTCTGCCCTCTGTAGACGGGCCCTTTGGTTCTTGACAGGATTTCTGAAGTTGAAATTACTGTGTGGTTATGTCACTTTATAATGCGCTAACCTATAGTTTGCAAATGCTATGGTTATTATTGTCAGTGTGAGCACAGAAAGTAAAAGCCTGAATGCACGTGATTGTGTTGACACACTTGAGCATGTGATGTCTGCAACACGTTATTTAAGAATATAAATAATGTTCTTTTAATGTAATTATCGTGCGCAGTGTTGTGCTAAGGGCTGTATTTTGCTCTACAGCAAGCAAAAGCATCACAGCTGGATCAAATTTGTGGAAAGTCTTTCTTTTGACCGCAAACACTAAATATATGTTTTTAAGGAGGGCGAGGGTGGAGAGAGTAGTAGGGTGGGGGAAGGTGAAGGGTCACACCAGCTCTTGGAAATAATATTAAGGGGTTAAAAAATTCAAATTTGGGGTGTACACCAAGATTTTTCCCCTCTTGCATCACACTAAAGTAATGACAGCTAGATTAAGCTGCTTTTTTTTTACAGCTGTAATCTACTGTAAAAAAAAACAAAGTGTTGCAGTGCTGTAAAGAATACACTACACAATACTATTCTTAGCTCTTGGTTATACTGTTATCTCCAAGAAGAGTTTATTACTCCAAAATATAACTGCATGTCCTTGCTCCTGCTCGCTTTCTTGCATTTCCTCTATTCTTTGAATGACAACTTTTAAAACAAATTCACAGTTTTTTATAAATTCCCCTACAGATGAACAGTGGCTTTGTGCCTCTTAAATACATGGATCACAATGGAAGCCCTTTGCTAGCCAAAACCCTAACACAGTTCTGGATTACACAACCGCTGGAAATATGAAAACAACTTTGCAGTCACAAAAATCACGGTAAAATACCATAAAAACACAAGTGTCTTCTTGTTAATATAAAGTGTTCAAGTGCATTAATGCAAAAATGGTACAAACTGTGCAAAAATTTCTTGCAAGTTGGCAAAATATAACCAAGTGTTCACTTAGTATGACAATACTGTACGGCACATTCTTTTCTTAATCATGTTTTAGTTCCTTGAGATGTGTAGCTCTGTGTGGGAAAGAAAGCTGATTTGAAATTTATATTAACTGAATGTGTTACGTACACTACAAATGAAAAACAATAAGAATGATAAATAGCAAAGAAGCTGGATTCAAGTGGACAAAAAAGGGCACAAAAACAAACCAACAAACAATCAAACATATGTATATTATAGTCTGTAATGGGCCAATGTGTGGCCACTATTTGCCTTATCGCCTGGTTATGATGTGTATGGTATAGAAATAATGTAATATATTCTATATGAAAAGTCATATGGGGAAATTCATTGGATTGGCACATGATTTGAGAAGTGAACTTTAAACTGTTGTACACTTAAAATAATATACTAACAATTTAGCCAAGCAGAACATACGTCTGTTTTTGCACCAATCCAATCAAAAATAAAGAGGTTTATGCTTTTTCTTCATATTTTTTAAGGATAACTTGAGAGTTTTGTATCTTAATATTTATTTTTTTAATACCTTGGTTACACTTTAACAGACCTGGACTTGATGAAATACTCTTAAACCTCTTCCCTAAAAGAGTTTCCATTTAAATTGCATATATTTCCATATGTAAATGAAAGAAAATATGGTTGGTTTGCTTACTTTCTATTTTCATGCATATCTGTGAAGCACTTTGAATCATAAAGTCATATATTACGTGCCTCTGAAAGACATTTTGTTTGATTTTAGATCACTGATTACTTAAAAGGGGATTATATTTATCATGTCAGCTGGCTATTTTGTCTTAGGTAGCAATAACTCAAGAGATAGACAGTCCCAACTTGATATATTTTGCATAATGTTTTTGGAGAATCCCAAGCAAAGGACCGCCCTCTTTCAGTACTTCTTTGATGGTAAAATACTTCTGTATCTTTTCTCCAAGATTCCACAAGATATTATCACTAACAGGAGAACCAAGTCCTCATCATCAGTCACATTCAAACACTCTTCCATCACGGGGGAGCCGTGAGAAAGATTTTCAGTGGTGGTTTTTGATTTCCATGCAGTCCTTTAATGACCCTTATTTGTAGTTTCTTTAAGGACCCTCCCCGTTAGGAGGCTGCAGGGCACTGGTCTACTCTGCCACTGCGGTTCCTGTAAAAGTCAAAACTGCAGATAAATACAGTGCTTGGAGGACATTAGAAGTGTAGTACAAGGGTCCAATTTTCTTGATTAGCTGATAACCCAAACCCCCTAAAGACCAGTGTTGAATGGCCCCAGAAATTATTTTACAAATGTGTCTTCCAGCAGAAGAAGTTTGAGTCCCTGTGGAGTATTGTGACAGCACTGAGACGAGGGCCAGTGACAGCAGCGGGTGAGAGTGTGATTGAATGGCAGCAGAGGACTATACATCTTTAAATTCCTCATTATCCACTAACACACAGGCACCACGTCTGCTCCTATTCCATTACTTACTCCTCTGTATTGTCATGCTCCAAGAATTCAATGTAGTACCTTTTATTGTAGAAAATGAAAAATGTCATTTTCCTCTTCTCCCTCTCTCTGTCTCCCCCTCTCCTAACACTAATTTAAAATGTCTCATCTCCCTCCGCGTGTTCAACAGTCTGATTGCCTCAGTGCTGAAGAAAGAGGCCTAAGAGGAGGAATCCCCTCTTTGTGAAAAGAAGTCCAGGTGAAAGCAGAGCAGGAGGAAGAGGAGGAGGAGGAGAATGGGGAGTGGGATGATTCATGAAGGCGAGAAATCTGCAGCTTCATCAGAGTCGGTCAAGCAGGACAGCTGCTGCCGTTGACCTCACGAACTAGTGAGAGACCCGCACCTTCAAGGACTAAAGGTCTTCTTTTTCTTTTCCCTCTAGCAGCCTTCCTCCCTCTCCCCCTCCCACTGCTATTCTTTTTCTTTCACACTTTTTCTCTTATTGCAACACTGCAGGATCAGGACATGACCTGGAGAAACAAAGTCCTTCAGGTCTGCAAAGGGGGGGAAAAAAGTACAGTGATGTGGTGTCTCTGGGCCTGAAACACAGCAGACCTCCATGTGTTTGTCTCACAGAATCAGCTGTGAATCTGTTCCCTTTACTGATGGCTGACAGATGATGGAGTCGGATGGATGGAAAGCACATTTCCTAAACAGAGCACCAGATGATACATTATTGAGACATTTTATTGCTAAATACCTGAACTGAGCCATTCTGTGGCTTCACAAACACCAAATTTTCACTATTTTTTAGCCTTAGATAACAATAAAATAAATTTTCTTTTAAACAGAAATCTATGTATTTATCTATTTAATGCGAGTCTTCTTAAAAATGGATTACAATTCATAAAAATCAAATTAAGCAGAGAGGAACAATTTAAATAAATAGAAAACTTCAACTGAAATATGTCTTAAAGACCTAGATATTTTGTGGTTTTCATGAATGTCAATCAAAACATGTTTGTTTGTTTTTTAAAAACAAGTGAAACATTGTTTATAAAGTGCAAATGTTTGTTTCAGGTTTGCTCACATCAATAGACAAAAATCACATTCGTCCTACTTGAAATGCCATTCTTGACTCAAACAAAGTCAGGCATTTCCAGCGGTATGGATGGAGAGCTCAGCGGCCTGCACTTTCCAAATATTCAACCTCTGGTGTGGACAAACGCGGTGTTCCACTGCCCTCCAGTGGAAACATGCAGAACTGCAGTTAAACTGTTTAATGTTTAAAGTATGAATAAAGAACTTTTTTTTTCTATTCAAAATGTAAATCTAATGACTAACCATAAAGACACCTTAGTATATACCATTAACAACATAGGCAGACCATTAAAATAGTTTCTGGGCTTATCTGAGGGTAGCTGCGTAGGCAGAGACCACCCTCACTAACTTCTGATGCACACACAGTCTTTACTCAAAGTAGGCTTTAAGAGTTAAAGAGTAAAAAAAAACAAGTCCCCTTTTAAAAGAGAGACATTCCAGGAGGAATCAGTAGGTCGATGCCTTCTTTAAGTATTTTTATTAAGAACTGAGATTATAATTGAAAGTAATCTCATGTGCATTTTGACTGGTGGATAATTTGCCATCTTAGGATGCATTAACCAGCCGGGAATTGTTGAAATATTATTTAAAGACATGCAATATGTTGTTTACTTATGTTGAAAATAAATAACTGTGCAGAGAGAAAGCTCTACAGAGGGTGGTGAAGGCTGCACAGAGAGTTGTCGGAGGCAGCCTCCCAACCGTCACAGACATATACACCTCCAGATGCAGGAAGAGGGCCACCTGTATCATGAAGGGCCCCACTCACCCAGCACACCCACTCTTTGTCCCGCTCCCCTCAGGCAAGAGGTTGGGGAACATCAAATGCAAAACCACCAGACTGAGAAACAGCTTCATTCCAGAAGCTGTGAGACTTTCGCAATACATAAATGGACAAGAACTGCTATCGTAGCCCCTTAACTGCTGACACTTAATGACACTGTCACTTTATCAGTGCTGGTCATCATGCCCTTTGCTGCTAAAGTATTTACACCTATATTTATACCTACACTCTAAACCCATACTCCATACTGGTACTCAGGTTGTTTCACTCTACTTATAGTATTATTTATTGTATTGTTTTATTACTTGTCATTCCTGTTTGTTAAAAAACAAACAAACAAACAAACAAAAACAACCATTTCTTTATTACTTAAAAAAAAATTCTGTTTCTTCATTATTTAGTTTCTTTTCACTCCGGGACCGTGTGTACATAATTATGTTCCACCTCATGTTAACATGTGATGCGAATGACAATAAAGCTCCTTAAATCTTGAAATAAATAGAATAAATAAATAAAAAAAATGAGAAAAGTAGGGTCACATTCTATCTGGTAGTAAAGACATTTTAATAATATTTTACCATCTGTTTTACTCTTTTTCCATGATGCTGTAAAAAGCAGAGGAAAGACATGTACATAGTGTGTCTTCACTAAAGATAAACAAGGTTTTCTCTTCCCATTTGCTCGTGTTAAATATTCATGTTATTAAGTGAAGGTGTGCAAGATGAAGGAAACGATTGCGGGGATTCATTGGCCAAACAACAAATAAATAAATAATCTAAATGTTTTTGCTGTTCTGAAAAGACATCTGCTCTCCCTCATTCAGTGTTATATTTGAAAGTGAAGAGCATAATCTGCCAGAGAATCCATTTATCACAATTTTTTAGGATGGAATAATCCATGTGTTCAGTGAGGCGTCTTGGCGGAGACCAAAAACTCCTCTCCAGTGGCTCTTTACGGGTCTAATGACCCACCGAGTGAGCACTTAGCGAGATCTCCTGTATTCAGTATTTATAATATTAAGATGTCAGGCATCTGAGGGGAGGAAGGACAGGATCAGGAGTGTGTGGTGAACAGCATTAAATGAAGAGGCTTCTTTTCTGCCTGTATATTAGTGGCTAATCTGCCCTAACAAGATAGACTGGGGTGTACAGCATTCTCCACTGCATCACTGATGATGGGACCAGTAATGATGGAGGAGGGAAGCAGGAGGCTGGCAGCTAAGCCCGAAGTAAGCTACTTTGGCACGGGGTGAAGCACGGCTGGTCCCACAGCCACCAAAGAGTGTGCGTGTGTGTCCAGTTATTAAATCAAATATGTGACACCAAGTAGCTTAAAGCACCAATAAGCCACAAGGCCACTTTGGCTTTAATTTGTTCAAGGATGAAATCTCATGTGAGTTACATGGCATGACTTTTAGGGAAGTGTTGCCTCAATTTAAAGATTGTATGACAAAACCACAGAAGTAATAATGTGTTAAGTAAAAAAAAAAAAAACCCCAAACCAAACCTCAATAACTAGAACACATCAGATGTTTTAGTACATGTTAGTCGTTCTCAAGGTGTGGGCTATTGATCCACTCGATGACCAGAGGAAAATTATGGAGCCAAAACCAGCCAAAAAATTTGTTGCTTTACTGTTAATGCTTGATGAAAACTGTAAAATATTACATGGAACATCTTACTGTTTTAAAACCTACAAGTTAAAGTGTTTTAATATTTGAGATCTTGCATGTCTTTATCATGCTTTCAATGGTATTCTAGCTTAGTATGAACTTTGCCCAAATCATTAAAAATGTGATTCCACATAAATCTCCACTCAAGGCCCACTTAATTACTTATTAGGAAGCTTTCCATGACTTTGATCACTTTGGTTTAACGCACAAACTTTAAATGCCGATGAATACAATGTTTTATGACCATGAGGAAGGTCTTTGATATTACTAAGATTGTAAGAATAGAGTCACAGTTTGTACTCTTTGATTTTGGGTGAACAAACCCTCTGACTCTATCCTAAATCAGCTTCTTGTGATGTTGCCATGTGTTCCCAACCTTTGGATTTATCCTGATTCTTTTGAATGAAGTTGAGGTTTCACGAATGTCGATGGAAAGCTACACAGGCCTGCAGTACTGACACTTTCCCAGAACTTCAAACAGGCCCATACAGTAGCCTCCATGCATGTAGAGGATCAATACGTTGGTGGAAAATGAATCCTCTTCCACACATATTATGGAGCCAGGAGAGGTTAGCAATGTGTCTGCAAATACAGTGGTATTTCTCTCTGTGGAAGAGAGAAGTGCAACTCACTTGAAAGAACCCCACAGCTGAATATTTTCACCAAGTTTAAAGGTTTTCTGCACCGCTGCATTTACATCATGAAAATAGGCAGAAAAAGCAAAGCAATAGTAATGTATGTATATACATACCTGGTCAATAAAGCTGATTCAGATTTTAATAAGCTCTTTGATACTCTCAATATATCAACAGTTCTAACATTACAGTGATATGGATACCCTTGACTGTGTGATTATAAAGTGGCTTTTTAAATTTATCCCCAAACACAGCCTCCCCAAGTCTGATTTGACCTCGATTTAAAATCGTTGTATTGAATTGATGAGTTCTCAATGTTTTGGGAGTCCTGTGGAAGACAAAGCCCAGTGGAACATTTTGAAAGTCATTGACTTTTTTTTTTTGTGAGGATGAGACCTTTCAAGGTTTCATCTAACAGTGAGATCAGGTGATGCTTATACATTTACAGTGCTCTGAAAAAGTATTTCCCCCTACAGAATTTCTTACTTTTTTCCTTTGTTTTTCACACTTATTTGTTGATCTGATGTTTCAGATCATGAACGTAAAATATAAGACAAAGATATCCTGAGCAAATGCAAAATTTTTCTTTCCAAATCTATTTGACCTTATGCAAAAAATTAATTCCTCCAAGACCTAATAAACTGGTTGTGCTACCACTGGCAGGAAGAAATGCAATCAAATGTTTGTGATAATTGGAAATTGTTTTAAGCATGCAAGATGGCGCCAGTGTGTACGGCAAGCCGTCTCCGCTCCTCCGAGTTCCTTTTGTTGTTAGCTGTTTTATTTTCCTTATGTTTTCTGGATGGAACCACATTAATTGTTTATGACCGTCAAACGCTGCTGGATCTCCGACCTCTGAAACATTTCCGACCTTTGAAACATCAACCAGCATATCCACTTTTGAAATTGGGAAGCGACATTCCGTCTCCCATAGACACGACTACTGGCATTTATTGCCTGCCTTTTTTCCCCCCTGCCAAGAAACGGCCCAGACGACGGGGAAAACGGAGCGGCATCCGGATTCGCATCAAAACTTATTTGAAACTACATGGTGTAACCAACTACTACGCCATTTCGGATATCCTCCAACCCCTATCCTCTCTCCATGACCAGCACACCATCAGATTACTCCGTCATCGATGGATCCGACAACTCGCTAATTCGGAACTACCAATCGTCCACCAACCCACTAGAAGCTGGATACGGGCGCGTGGTGGTGGCGTGAACCACAGCAACCTACGTCCGCTGAGGCGTGCTCCAAATAGCGATGAGATGACTACGATCAAGATGGCTGTGCTGAACATTAGATCGCTGGCGAACAAGTCTTTCGTTCTGAATGATTTTTTTCTCTCCTCCGAGCGAGACTTTCTATTCCTGACAGAAACCTGGATCCGACCTGGTGAGTCTGTCTCCCTATCGGAATTTCTTCCACCAGAATGTACTTTTGTCAGTACTCCTAGGACTTCGGGCAGAGGGGGAGGGCTAGTCACGGCTTTTAAAAACAAATTCCGTGTGCGACAGCTTCCCCCAGCCATATTTTCTAGCTTTGAGGTGCAGTTACTTGAGTTGAACTGCTCCTCCCCGATCCTCTGTGCGGTGGTATATCGCCCACCAAAAGTCAATAAGGATTTTATTCATGAGTTTGCTGACTTTTTAGGAAACCTTTTGGTTAATTATGACTGTACTCTCATTACTGGTGATTTCAATATTCATGTCTGTTGTGAGTTGGACCCACTGGTCAAGGACTTTCTTGCTCTTATAGACTCTTTTAACCTTACTCAGTGGGTCAGTAAACCAACCCATATTAAAGGCCACACGCTTGATTTGGTACTATCCTACGGTTTGGACATTTTCATTACGGACCTTTATAATCCTGGGATATCGGACCATTTCCCGGTTTTGTTTAATGTCAATGTGTGCAATATGGAGCTGAAACGTGAGGGACCTGTGCAAAATATACGCATGATTAACTCAGAGACTATTGCTCAGTTTTCTATGGCTCTGACCAACACTGCCTTCTGCGAAATTAACTGGGATACAGCTACACCGGTTAATGATCTCGCTAACTCCTTCATCGCCACCTGTACTTCTATTTTAGACACTGTAGCTCCCTTAAAGACCAAACGCCTTAAACCATTCCGTCAACCGTGGATGAATGACTATACTCGTACCCTCCGACGTGAATGCCGCCAAGCGGAGAGGAGATGGAAGAAAGACAAACTCCAGATCTCCTTTGACATTCTCCACAATTGTCTGAAGAAATATCAGAAGGCTGTTAAAACTGCAAAAGCCTCCTTCCTTTCGGAGATCATTGCGACTAATAGCCATAAGCCGCAGGTCCTTTTTGGCATTTTTAATTCGTTAATAAATCCACTCTCCACTCAGACCGAGACCTCCCAAGCTTTATGTGAAAAATTCCTAAACTATTTTTCAGATAAAACTATAGCACTAAGATCCACATATCTACCCATTGAGGACACATCTTTAACATCCGAACCCTCGTCGGTACTAGAACAGTTTGAATTTGTTTCCTTTCCGACCCTTAAGGAAATAATAGCTCAAACGAAAAATTCCAATTCCCGTCATGATGTGCTCCCTTCTCGCATTATCAAAAACGCCCTGAATATTGTAGGACCCTGGATTTTACTTATAATGAATTCATCACTACTATCAGGCTGTGTCCCTGCTGTGTTCAAACATGCAGTTATCCAACCTGTAATCAAGAAAAGTAATCTTGATCCTAATGTCCTCTCAAACTATAGGCCGGTATCGAAACTCCCTTTTATGGCTAAAGTCTTAGAGAAAATTGTTCTCAAGCAATTGCAATCTTTCTTAGAGGCAAATGGAATCAATGAAAAATTCCAATCTGGTTTTAAACCTCACCACAGTACCGAGACAGCTTTACTGAGAGTTTTTAACGATCTCCTCGTAACTGTTGATACAGGGCGCCCTGTGGTTTTAGTTCTTTTAGACTTGTCCTCTGCTTTTGATACGGTCGACCATGATATTCTCCTTTCAAGACTTGAACATGTAGTTGGCCTTAAAGGCAAAGTACTCTCATGGTTTAAATCATACCTATCCGAGCGGTTTTTCTCTGTCTCTATGGGAAATCACTCCTCTTCCCCTGCACCCCTTCGTTGCGGTGTTCCCCAGGGGTCTGTGTTAAGTCCCACGTTGTTCTCTCTCTATCTGTTACCCCTGGGAAAAATCTTTAGAAATCACAATATCTCTTTTCACTGCTATGCGGATGATATCCAAATCTATTTCCCTTTGGATTTGGATCTTCAATCCCCGCTATTGCCGTTGCTTAATTGTCTGTGTGACGTCAGAGACTGGCTACTGCATAATTCGCTCACCCTCAATGAAAACAAAACAGAAATTATCGTCTTTGGTAGCCACATGCCGTTGAAACAGCTTTCGGAGACTTTAGGTTCCTATGCCAGCCACTTATCGCCCACTGTCAGAAATCTCGGAGTAATGCTGGACAGCTCCCTCAAATTAGATAAGCAAGTGGCTGCAGTGGTAAAAACCAGCTTCTACCAACTACGCCAAATTTCGAAGGCAATGCCTTACCTACGACATAAAGACCTTGAAAGGCTCATTCATGCTTTTATAACCTCTAGACTGGACTACTGTAATTCTCTTTACTTAGGCCTCCAACTCTCTCTTATTCAACGCCTACAATTAGTCCAGAATGCCGCAGCACGCCTTTTAAGCGGCGCTAGAAGACAGGATCATATTACTCCCATTCTAGCTGACCTCCACTGGCTTCCTGTCAAATACCGTATTGTTTTTAAAATTCTTTTATATACTTTTAAAATCTTAAATAACTTGGCACCCAGTTATTTGATTGACCTTCTTAATCTATATATCCCTACAAGGGCACTCAGATCCTCTAATCAGGGGCTTCTAATGCAACCAATGTCTCGATTAAAGACGAAGGGGGATCGGGCCTTTGCTTTCGCTGCACCAAAACTCTGGAACAGCCTACCGGTTGATGTCCGTGTGTCGGAAACTATCCAATCTTTTAAATCTCGGTTAAAAACCCATCTATTTAAGCTCGCTTTTCAAACTACTTAGCTTAATTTTCCCTGATTCATGCCTGTTCTTATATTATTATTTTATAATTTTATTCTTTGTTAACTGTTTTCTCCTGTTGTAAATTGCAAGTATGGTTCGTTTGTGAAGCACTTTGTTGTACTTGTGACTTTTAAATGTGCTATAGAAATAAAATTGAAATTGAAATTAATTCAGCGACACTGGAGGGTTTTCCAGCATGAATGGGCTGTTTAATGTCACAAAGCATATCAATCATACTAAACTTGGACTAAGCCAAAACATTCTTATTTTTTTTAAATTGCTGGACTTGCTGTTGTGTTTCAGATCATTATCCAGCTGCTTAACCCAAGTGAGCCTGAGGCCCAGGGCACATACTCATGGTAGGAGATTCTCCTTCAAGATTTTCTGGTAGAGAGCAGAATTGCAGCAAGTCATCCAGACCCTGAAGAAGCAAAGCAACCCCAGACCATCACACTACCACCAACGTATTTTTCGAGCCAGCTGTAACGGGACTCAGACCTTCTAAAAGGTTCAGCTTTTGTCTCATCAGTCCACAGAATGTTTTCCTATAGGTCTTGATGTCTTCTGGCAAATGTGAGATCAACCTTTGTGTTCTGTTTGTTCAGCAGTGATTTTAGTCTTCGGCTTTTGTCCAGCCTTTTTTTTATAGTTTAATCATGAACTCTGACCTTAATTGAGGCAAGTGACAACTGCATCTCTTTAGATGTTGTTCTGGGTATGCTGTTGATGTTGTAATTTTGGTAAGCTGGCCACTCCTGGAAAGATTCACTACTGTTCACCACTTGAGTAACAAAGTCTTAGCAATGGTCTGTAATCCTTTAAATGTCAGTGACTTTGATTCTTAAATGCTCTTGAATGACTTTAGATAGTGGTGTGATGTGTTGCATTTTCTGAGATTTTTTAAGCATATGTCAGAGGTTCTATTTGAGTGATTTCTTAATTCAATGGGCCTGGGTCATCTTTGTCCAATATTAAAATTTGTTTGGTGATCTGAAACATTACAGTGCAATAAATGTAGAAGGAAAAAAAACCATGAAGGGGGCAAATACTTTTCCACAACACTGCATCTAATTGATTATATCTGCACCTGATCTAATTTCTGTAACACAGTGCTCATCACTGTAGATAACATGCAGACATGTATTGGATTACAACTATAAAAAAAAAGAAGAAGAAGAAGAAGAAAAGGACTTCAACGACTTGCAGGTTTGATATTTGAAATGCTTTACTGACTCAACTGACTTTGTTTTATTACAGGAGACAATTAGTCAGAATACAGCTGGAAGTTCTGCACTAAGTATAGTCTTAAGGATTGTTTGGACAGAGGTTTAACAAGCCACAGAAAGAATGTACAACATGGCACACAGCAGTAAATATAAGGCAGTCAACTTCTTTGACAGCAAAAAGAACGTCACAGAACAGATCATCAAGCTTACAGAGCAAAGTTATGCAACAGCTTGTCAAAATGTTCACTATTCTCTAAAGGCGATGCTTCTGAAGATAATGTAATAATATGGACTGAATCTGATATTCTCATGCTTAGATATGACATGTACTGTTTGCCAGTTTAAAAATATGAATTTACTGTAGCATTATTTTAAAGTGTTAAACCTGTTTGAACCCATCAAGGTGAACATTTCAGGACATTTTGACAAACAGTTACTAGGAAATTATTATAGGACTCCAGTCTGACATAGGGAATAACAACCTTTCAAAGTAAAACGGCTCATTTTCTGCAAAAAGACAAACTTAAAAAAAAAAAAAAAAAATAGCTGGTGACATTCAATGAGCAACAGATTTGGCCATAGATCAGGAGTATTGATGCAGTCCAGAGAGTAGTTTCATGGTACTAATATTACTTTCACCTTTTTTCCGAACACCTGTATGGATATCATACCCTCTTGTTATTTTTTTGGTTTCACTCCTTTTTCCTTCTCAAACTGAGCAATCTGGTTAAAAATATCCAACAGGTTTGCAGGGAGGTCCTTTTTGGCCCCCATGCTGCACTGCTCATTTTGATTTCCAGCACTTCCTTTTTTACTGTGTCCTTGATCTGGAATGGTACCTTCTTCCATTCGACTTTCCTTCTCTCTTTTCACCTGATCTGCTCCGTGAACTTCCAGCCTGCCTCTATTCTCTTCAAAGAGGTTCCTGGATGATGAGTCATTCCTGTTCTCTGGGTGTTTGGAAGTGGAATTTCCAGAATGCTCAGGTCGGTAACTAGATTTACGACCCGAATACTCCAACTCTCCTGACGAGCAGGATAATTTCCGCTTGGAATTTTCATCTAAACTACTTCTCCTTTTGGAGTCACTGCTTCTTCTGTCTTTCTTCCTGTCACCATCCCTACTTCTATTCCTCCTTTCTCTACTCCTGCTCCTAATCTTCTCTCTATCTGGGCTTCTGCTCAGGCTGCTCTTTGTTTTCTTCGTCCTGCTCTCCTCCCTGTCCCTTCCCTTTCTTTCTCTCTGTGAGGAGTCAGACTCTTCCTCTTCTGAAGCTGCTGACAGCAAGTACAGCTTGAAACTCTTTCTATCATCTGCATCCTTCCCTTCTACCTGCTCCTCGTCCCTCAATCCAAACCCCAGGCCTCCCACCTGGTTGAGAAAAGTAGCTGAGGTATTGGAAGGTGCGGGATACCACTCCACCTCGTCATCCTCCTCTTTCTCATTCCTATCTTTCTTACCCTCGTTGCTTCTCCTGCTCTCCTTTGAGGAGATCCTGCGATGGCGCTTGCTTCCACGCTCTGATTTCCTCCTTTTCTTTTTCTTCTTTTTAGACTGCCTGCGAGAGGACGATGATGATGTGGAGGAGGAGGATGTCCTTGAAGAAGTGGAGGATGAGGAGGAGGATGATCTCTTCCGTTTTTTCTTCATCCTGAAAAATAGAAGACATGTACTGATAATATTTTTCTGCTAAAACAGACAGGGTATTATGAGGCTGTCCTTAACAGAAGTGGCTTTTCTTTTAGCTTTAAGTAAATAAATCAATCGGTCAGCTTACCTCTTCTCCTCTTTTAAGATCTTACGTAATTTTTCAGCACTGCTCTGGCCACTCTTAGTTTTGACCTGTTCCTTAGCCAGTGCTTCCTCTCGCAGGCGAATCGATTTCTTTAGTCGCCGGGTGAGGCGAGGCAAGACGAGACATGACAATGGCAGGCAGCCAAAAGTCCACAGAAACATATTCAAAGACATACACGCCATGACCCAAAACCACACAAAAATCCCGAAACAACAATCATTCATTCATTCATTTATTCAGCCATTTGCATCAGAGCAAGTATGTATGGAGAGGGAAAGAAAAAAAATCAAGAGGTTTGTAGAGCATACATAACCGTCACAAACCAAACAGATCGCAGGAAGAGAAATGTGTGATGAGTTACAGATTTACCATAGAGAATGATGTGGTATGATCCCAGAGTGGGGGTAGATTTAAATTTTTTTTTAGATTGATGGAAGGACAGAGGTGCAAGCAGAGATGTGCAAAGAAACGGTATTAGTCCCAGAATTATGTGGAGAAGGTTTCAACATTACCGTATTTGAACCCGGGACACGGAACACAAGTATCCAGGAGAAGAGGAGTCATTGTTGCCATTGTGCAGATTATTCCCCCCCCCCACGAGGCAGGTGACAAGACCGCAGCAGTCAGAAGGTCAGAGGGCAGAGGGTCAGAGTCCAAGGGTTGCGAACACACACATACACACCAAAACAGTTCATCAGTATTACAAACCACAGTGCTCGGAGCAAAGTAGAAAAGCATTTTTTCTTTTTTAAATATAGCATTTTTTTGTTTTTTTTTAAAGAAAACATTCCTACATGAATAATATGCACTTTAGAAATGTGCTCAAACTGGTTTCAACGCCATGGACAGCAGCTCATGTCTTTCTTCAGCACCCAGGCGTACCCACACACATTTACTGTTTATTGTTATACTCTTTGCTGTCTCACTCTCTCCTTCTGTGTGCGAATGTGTGTGTGAATGGGTGGATGACTTTGTATAGTGTAAAGTAGGGCTGGGCGATATGGCCTAAAATCCATATCGCGGTATAATTTGAAGCACGTGCGATAACGATATATATCGCGATATATTCTTTTCTTCTGTATACCGTATTTTCCACACTATAAGGCACACATAAAATCCTTTAATTTTCTCAAAAATCGAGAGTGTGCCTTATGTATGACCTACTGACCTCGAACCGATTTTGGCTGCAGAAATCTGTTAAAAAATGTTTTAGTACAACTTTGGTAAGCCGCACTGCTTGATGGATTGTCAAGAGCATTACGGCTACCGTAGTGAGGAGCTTTGCGGAGTAATCTGGGTCCAAAACTCCGTCCGCTTCAGGTCCCAAAGTCAAACGAACACAGAGTTAAAAACAGTCTAAACTCTTTCATCTTTAATAAAATCATCAGCGTTGCTGCTTTACCAGGTGTAACAATTAAGTTTAACATCCAGGCATCCATGAAAACAGAAGTTATTAAATTCAACGGAGTTAGAAGTTAACAGGAAGTTAGCTCGCTAGTTTCCACCTAAACATGACATACCATGTTCTGAAACTAATTCAAACGTACAGCTCTGCTACCACTTCCAACATAAATGAAGAAAGAAAACTAAACAGCAGTGGTGTTTGCAGGGTTACTGAAGTTGGACTACCTGGTATATAATGTTGTGCTACCTGATTGCTAGCGACACAGCTATGTTAGCATAACATTAGCACAGTGAAGCTGGAGGATGAACGCCAACTTTTTTTTCCGCTCGATAAAAGTTAACGTGAGGGATTCTGGTGGTCAGGGACGAATGCAATCGCATAGCAGGATGCTATACACGGGCCAAACTTCAGTCAGAACAACTGAGATTATTCATCCACAATACGAGGTTAGTTATTAATATACTGCAACAACATGGGAATAGAACAGCTGCGAGAGAATTCAACATTAATGGATCAATGTTACGGAAGTGGAGGAAGCGCAGTTTTTGGCTTTCCCCATATTTCAAAAGTGCTTCATCTCTTTGCTATGACTGTCGCCGGGTGTAATTTGCAGATGATAATGGTTGTAATGGCTGCAATGCTTTCGACCAAAACAGGCGCAGCTTGATGACGTCATCAACATGCGCTATCGCGATAGAGCGGTACAGTCAAAATCTCTATCGTTGGTCAAATTTATATCGTATTTTCTATCGTATATATCGTTTATATCGCCCACCCCTAGTGTAAAGCGCTTTGGGATCCTTAGGACCAAGTAAAGCGCTATACAAATACAGGCCATTTACCATTCTTTAGTCCCCCCCCCACCCAAACAAAAAAAAAAACAAAAGTCACACAACATGCCTCACCCTCATTTTTATCCCTAAATTTAAGGTTATTTTTACCTTTACCATCAAAGTTCATTGTCTTGCTATGCAAATTAAATGACTTGCTATGATTGTCAACAACCTGACAAGTTAGTCTTTTATAATGAGCCATTTCACTATTAAACATTTTATAAGGCAATCTATTATAAATCACCTTTATTAATGCATTTCTTACCAAAGACTTACCTTAGCCCTTTCAGTGTTGTGGCATACTACACCTTACATACAAAAGGCTTAAGTTAAAACTGCTGATAATCAAGTTAATAACTAGTAAACCTTTTTAAATTCATGTCCTATATTAAAAGTTACAGAGGTCAACACTGAACGAGTGTCAAAGGCCTGCATGTATAAAATTAACACTGTCGTGGTACAGGAGGTGTTCCTTATTTATTGAGCTGCTAAAGTTGTGCAAATGTTTAGTGTTTAATTAACAAGCCTCAGATTAATCCACTGCTTCATGTAAGACAATCTTATGATAATCTGTCAACAACAGTCTTTTCACAGCAGCCATTCTAACACAAGGACACAGGGGGAGTAACAATGATTAGGGGAAATACCTGCATATAACACAGCCTTCATTAATATTACTACAAACACCCGTTTTTACCAACTACTTCAAATTGACCTGTCAAGTTTCCACTAATGCTGTAATATTCACAGTTCTTTCTTCAGTCTTTGAATGTAATACATTTTCATAAAGTTGATGGGAGTGAAAAGCACAGCCCAACCAATAGAGGATTTTCCAGACTAATATTTGGGGATTTAAAAATCTAATATATTGGACAGTTTTTTTGTTTTTTCAGTTACATAAAACAAACAGATTTCCCTCACATTTTTCTATGTAAAGTTATTTGTGTAAAAACAACCTCAGCAATTCTTTTGCTTCCAGTTTTCACTTCTTCTCTTCCCTTGTCAGTGCGGATATAGAGGTTTTTTCACCTATTGTTCAGGATATCATTTAATACTAGCAGCTACGTGCACTGCCACAGCAAACAGAAAGGGATGTGGCTGTCAGTGGCATTCCCAGCGTAGGACAAAGCAACCAATGCAGCAGGTATACCGAGGGCTTAAAACTGACTCTTTTTTTAACTGAATTCTACTGTGATCATGTGCGTAAACACTCCAAAAGGCCTCTTTTGAGCAAGGAAAAATTCTTACTGCTATCAGAAATATCTGGATCTGTAGCTGCTTAGTCCCCAGTGGTCACCGGTTAGCTGCTAACTTTAGTGTGCCTGTTTTCTCGTGGTCAGTACACAGAGCCACACATATTTGTTAAAAAAAACATGTTAAACATATGTAAGCAGAGCACACATAAATACAGTTCTGGGAACTTGTCAACTAATTTTACAAGAAACTAATCTGTCCTCATACCATCCCTTTCTCTGTGTTGTCAGAGCAACAAGCAGCTGCTCATTTTTTCCACCTTTTTTATTAATTTTTCTGAAGTCACACAGAAATAACACCATTTTAAAATTAAACTTTGATGGGACCATTATTTCTGTATCTGCTTTAATAGTTAAGCCTAAAATACACACACTGCATACCTGACAACTTTTTTGAACCCCTCAGGCACGCGTGCATGTGTGTGTGTGTATGCATGTGTGTGTGTGTATGTTGTGTCCGCTCACCTGTATAGTGTCTGTGATCTTGTGCAGGGCTTCCTGTGCCTCAGGGTTTGAGCCATCTAAAGCTAGAGCTCTTCTGTACAATCCCTCAGCTGTTACTAGCTTTTCCTGTTCCTCAAGCCTGCAAGCACAAACAAACATCCTTTGAGTAAATGATAATGAGAGATGAGATGAGATGAGATGAGATAGCCTTGAGATGGTCTTTTGCCCACAACCAAGATGACAGACCTTGCCGACCATACATACAATACAAACATCACATTGGGGAGACAGGTCAGGCCAGGTAGCGAGGAAAAAAAACATTGAAATGTGCAACACAAAAGGATAATACAGGAATGCACAGATATCAACACACCATAACACAATAAACACAGACAAGCAACATGGGAAAGAGTTCCAGTGTGTACATCTGATCTGGGACCGCTACAATCTTTCGACTGCGCCTCCAGCTGACCCGATGTCCACATCATGGGGGAGGTAAGCGTTGGAGGTGGCGTTGGATCCGGGGTAGGGAGGGTGATGCGTCAGTGAGTGCTTATCAGTATCAGTATATGTATGTGTGCATGTCAATAGTTCAGCTGAGACAGTGTCCTTCGCCCTGCCAGGCTAAGTAAACAGTCTTCCAGTCAACCCAGGTGGCCTTGTAGGGAATGGGAAGGAACAGACTCAACACAGTCGTTATCAGGGAGTTGTGGGGTAGCCGGGTTATGATGGTAATTGAGAATTTCAAGCTGTTTTTTAACACTCCGACACTGGTCTCTCAATCTCCCGTTAATAGCTGCGAGCTTCTCCGTGATGTTATTAGCCGTCGATTCTGTGGTCTTGTCACTCTTTTTGCTCACATAGCAGATTCTGAGACCTCACGAGCGCAGCCAACTGATCCGAGGTGTAATCCAGCTCCACCCAGAGATGTTGTTCTGAGTTGATTCTTTCCTGATGTAATCCAACATACATACGCTCAAAGGTGTTATTCTGAGCATTCACTGCAGTCGTAAGCGCCTCCAAGCTCTTAACCATGCTGCCTTCAGTGAGCCCTTTCTGAGAAGTCGCACCTGTCGTTCCAATCCCAGCGGGCAGCCTTGTGGAGGTTTGAACAGCCGGTTCCGCTCTCTTAATTCTCCGATAAGCCCGGGCCAAGCCAGCTCCGATCAGCAAGAACCCTGTTATCATGGTTCTGAATAGGTAGATATCTTCAGCGTCCTCGATCGACAGTCCCGCCAGGCACACGATCCTCTGCCACCCGTCCATCGTGTATCCGGCAGGGAAAGTCCCTCCAGGGCACTCGGGTTCTCCTGAGCCTCTCGTTAAAGGGTGTCAATAGCATTCAGAGACCAGTTGATCAAATCCATAATTCTCTTTTAGGTTTTAGACACAGACTGTGAGAGAGTGTTCCAGGGAAAGTAATACAAAAAAGACACGAGACTAGACAAGGACATAAGAACTAGCAGGGAAGATAAGGGAGAGGAGAAAAAGTGCGTCCGCCTCCTCCGAGAGCCAAAGAAAAATAATACATGTTATTTACATGTTTCTCCCTTTTTCACGGGAACAAAGCAGCTGAGCTGATGCTCGCTCACCTGTTTCAGAATAGCCTGTGAACCTTTTTCTAACTTCGTCCTTCTATGCAGCTTCTATTCATAAACACTAGCAGTGCACCATAATCAGGCTGTGAAATGGTTAAACAGGGAAAAAGGAGCAGGCCAGAGAAAGCTTCGTTTCCTCCTTGGGAAAAATCAAAGTTGTTCTGTCTGTAGTTACCTTGCACATTGCTCTTCATACCTGGATTTAAAATCAATAGTATTTGCATACTGACATATCAGGCCCATTGTGCACTGTAACAAGAAAAAGGTGGTGGAGCTGGCAGCTTCTCATTAACATTCTTAAACTTCTCTCTGATCTGAGTCTTTCAACTAGTAGATCACGACTGAACTGTAAGCTCTCATTTCACATCTGCCTACTAAGTGAAGCAGTACTTACTGTTTTCCTCTCTCCACTAGTGTCTGACACAGATACTTCTTGGCGTTGCGGTGATCAGGACAGTTCTCCAGAGCTCGTTCAAAATCTGTTATTGCCTTCATGATGCTGCCTTTGTTAGCATACCTGTGTACAAAGTGAAAGAAGCACAAAAAAGACGATAAGATTGATCTCATTTTCAGGACTATGCCAGGTTTCGGTAACAAGTGTCATGTGTGTTTACCAGGTACTAAGCCAAAAGCAACTTTTCATTCCAAAGAGCTACGACAATAGTACAGGACCATGTGTGGTGTCTTAATTACTGTTCCTCATTCCATTCTGGTATGGGAAATGGTATGAGGAAACTTACCAAAGTCGTTTAAAATGTCTTGATGCATCCAATAAATAAACTATTGTAAACACTGTATATATTTCTTGTAATTTAAACCAGTTAGGTGTTTACAGGGTCATGAAAGACGAGGGAATATCTCAAACAAGGACAGAATTATACAAACAACAGTTCTCATCATTTGAACTGAAAGCAGACTCACAGAGCTCCACGTGCCACCAGTGCTTCTACATTACTAATGTCTATTTCCAAGGCTTTGTTGTATTCATTCATGGCTTCCACATGGCGACCATGTTTGAAGTGGTCCACCCCTGCACGGACACTTGAAAAACACACAAGCAAATACAAGTCAGGTTTGTATTATTGTGAAGTCTAAGCCAGGGGGAATAAGTGGTCCAAAAACAAAATGATGCAACATCCCATCCATTTTCTGTGGTCAAAGTTGATAGCTAATACATTACCACTTTAAGGCCCAGGATGCAGACTGTTTCTTCCTGATTGCAGAAGCAAAATCCTCTGCTTGGAAAAGTTTACTGTGGAGAAAAGAACCACAGACACCACACTATTTAACAGCCTTGCTAGATGTCCAAACTTCCATTATTGCATGAATCTTCTTGCAAATTTGTATGAAATTAGGGGAATTACTGTGTAATCGCACCAACTAAATGTTTACCTCTGCAGTCCTCGCATCATTGACGGTGGGTGGGTATCACTAATTCCCACCTTTTCCAGCAAGTAGTCCACTACAGAGGGGTTGTGGTATCCATGGCAACCTGTCAGTATACGCTCATATGTCTCACTGGAGTCAGTGGCTGCCTGAACACTACGACTAAGGAGAGAGCAGTCACTGCAACCACACGTTAATGCATTAATACATATTTATATCAGATTAAGCTTTTATATAAAAACTCAGGCTACATATCAGCCCGCTCATTTGTGTAAAAAAATACATCATATTCTTGAAAAAAAGCATGAATATAAAAAAGAAAAATTTAATCCCCAAACTTTACATTTTACATGAGCAGTGACTGCGAATACAGACGGTCTGCTGCAGCTACAATCAACTGAAGCTTGATATGAAACACTAGTTCAAATGCTTGTGTGACATTTCTTAATGCAATGCTATGCAACAGTATTCACTCGAACTAGCTAAGCAGGTTTGTTTTTCTTCTTTCAGCAATCTGTGTTGTGTTTCTTTACCTGTAATGAACAGGCAGCTCCTCCTTGGTAATGACACCAAGTTTGATGTGCTCCAAGCTCGGAGAAAGACAGGCCTGATGGAGCGACACTGTGATTTTCTCCTGGTAGCGATCAATATCTTTCACTCCAGCTACAGAATAAGAAAAGATCAGACCATCATTCTTTACATATCCCATTACAGTACTGCGAAGCAGCACTATGGAGTTCAAAAAGCATTTCTATGATTATAACTGCACTGCAAACCTGAAAATTAAAATAGGATAAAAGACTAAAACTTTAAGATATAGGTTGTGTTGAGACACAAAAAAGCCTCAAATGGAAAAAGATACTATCATAGGCCAATTTTCCGTGGAATGAAGGTATTAGCTAGATTAATATACTTTATGCAGGTTTTGTCTGTCTGATAAATCTATTGTTATAAAATGTTTTAAAGGCTCCTGAAAAGAACTGCAGTATATGATTCTGGACCTCAGTGTTCTGGTTGTGTTAGACACAAACCTCTGATGAAGTCCCCAATCTGGTAGTACGCCAGGGGATCATCATGGCTGCCAGTGGAGGGAATTTCTCTGACATGACACAGAGCCTGAAGGGTGAAGAAAGATGTGCCTTTATGAAACAATAGTAAAATGCAAGGTGGATGGCCGATTTAGTTCAGGTGGACAGAACAGCAAATTTAATTACACAACATTTGCACCATTTACAGTCTGACAACAGAAACTCTCCAAGCAGCTTTCTGTTGAGGAATTTTTTCACTTGTAATACCTCAGTTGAGGTGGCTTGATGACAAATATGCAGGTGGTTTTTTTTTACAACAGACATGAAGATGAAAAGCAGAACTCTTTTGGAACTGCCACTCCTGTACGTCCCGTAAAGCACAAGACTAAATAACGATTACAGCACAGATATCATCACATGGACTCATAACATGAATTTTAAGCATGACTGCATTCTTATGTAAACTCCACGCAAAGAAAGAACTGGCAGTCACTCGGGTATTCCCAGAGCTACACAGCCGGTTTTTCATCAACAACTAGCCAACAGTCCCAAATTTTCAGCTTCTACAGTGATGATTTATGACATAACTCAATGACATTCAAAAGGAACTGAACTGAACTTGTTGACCTACCGACAACTCTAAGTCCTCAATGTCTCTTTTCAGACCTCCTGCTGTGCAAAACAGAGTGAGAAAGAAGCCGTATTCTCTAATGTTGTTGATCCTCCCCACCACAATGTCTCCTCTTTCCAAATCCCGGTAAATCATGGATCGCCTCTCCTCATACGACACCTCCATGAATACCTCCATCGGTGGCATGACTGCATAGGGCTCTGAAAGAGTGAAGACAGATCTGATGCAGTGTGTCACAAAATACAGACACTTTTCTCAACATCAGATAGGGCCTATGTGCAAGTCATACTCATCTTCATTTACACGCACAAGAATGAACAACACACACCTACAGCCTCCTCCTCCTCGTGCTCCTCTCCTCGAAGACCAGCGGTTCTCCATACTGGACTGAACAGGATGTCAGCCTTCCTGGCAATGAACTGCTCCACAAGTGGGTTGCTCTGCTCTTCACACCTACTGCACAGAACAACAACAAAAGAAAGATCAGTAAGATCAGCTGGACTGAATTCACCTATGACAAACTAATTCTTGTATAATGGTGCAAAGGAAAATGAAGTAATGCAACAGAAAAAGGTTGAATTAATACACACTCCTGCTCTTTGTTCACAGACCTTCATTGAGAGTTATTGTATTACACTACTGATTTTTATTCTACAATGACAGCTGCAGTAGCTAGTCAAAAACCGATGCGTACTTTTTGCACCTCTTTTCATACAATGGTATTTTAGTTTAACTACACCATTCACAAATGATTGGGGGGAAAAACATGCGTGGAAACAACATATGCTTACATGGACAAAAGTAGTGCGCCACTGACACATTACACCTACAGGTGTTGCTCGGCCATGGAAACCCATGCCATGAAGCTCATGGTGTGCCTTTCATGTACTGATGTTAATGTCAGAGACTTGGAACCCTGCAGTAATCAGGTCAGCAGAGTGTTGGGGATTTTTTTTTTTTTTGACACAGTGTGCCTCAGCAATTGATGAGCAGCTGATCACAGAATACTCAGGAGCAGTGTGGGGCTCACAGCTCATCCAGTAAAGTCCCTGTGCCCCCTAAGCTGAATTATACTGATATACTTCAACTATAAGTTTTAGTAAGTCATACAATTTGTTATTAACAAACTTCCACAAAGTTCCACATCGCTGGTAAGTGTTACTGCACTGCATGCCCAGTTTAATTAATGGTTTCACATGAATTTAGTTCTTCTGCATCAATCACTGCACCCAGCACAACTGCAAACAGAGTGGAGGGGCTGCTGCAGGTCAGACTTTCTTGATTTGAAATGTAAAAGAGGTCATTCATCACTTTGTGCAGCTACATTTATAGCACGTATTTTTGCAATTTTATATCTGTGGCTGCATTTCTTTATTAGTGTACATTGCATGTATAGTTCTAAATATTGATAGTGTGTTTTTTATTGCAATTGCAAAGTGACTTGACTCGATGGCTGCCTGTCAAAGTTTGTTACCTGTCTAGTTCATATGGTCTGCTTCCTACCTAACCTGGGAGTGAAGACATTTTATAAACTGATTTGCTGCAGGAGTGGCATGGTCTTGCAGTACCCCACATGTGTTCAGTGAGCTCCCTATAATGACTCATTCTTTCACAAATGTCTGTAAAGTCAGACTGCATGTCTAGGTGCTTGATTTTAGACATCTCTGGCAATGGAACTGAAAATACCTAAATTCAAAAGCTGTTAGGTGTGGTGAAGTCCTTTTCTGCATATTTCTTGTGCAATTTAATTATAAGTCATTTTAAATCCAGAGAATTTTCGAGCAAAAGTTGCAAATTCCTCATTAGCGTCACCATTTCTAGGCAGATGTCAGCTTATGAACTGAAAATCTGCTGGACGAGCAATAGGAGATTTAAACAGTAAAATTATACTGGCGATAAGACTGTGATATTCACTCATCTTTGTTTTCAGAGCGTTTAATTCACAACCTATATGCAATATCATCTTTGTCTAACACTTTAAGAGAAAATAATGATGCGCTAGCATTTTGTCTGTACTTATGACTTTTGGCATTCTGCAGCTGCCTGCCGTGGTACTCATAAACTCAGACATACCTCTCATACGTGGCTTTGCAGAGGTCAGACACCACCGCTTGGAAGTCTGGATTTTCCGTTTGTTCACATTTCAGCGTATTGAACAGGGATTGTCCATGATACGTCAGACATTGCCTCAACAAGTCTCTGTCCATTCTCTGCTTTTACGGGACTGAACTCACATTATTGTACGAGTCAAAAAATACCGAAGCGGCCGAGCACTCTTTTAGCGATGCCCATGTCAGCACAATTTAGAGCTTACCTTGAGGTTGAGACAGTACTGCAATTTTTTCCAAGATTAAAAAACGCTTAATTATTTGCAAAAAAGACTGAGAAGTCCACTTTAATGTATGTAAGTTAGATAACAACCAATCTCTGTTGTTTAGCTAGCTAGCAAACCCACCAGCAAAAAGCCGCACTAACACTGTTTCCGCAGTTTGTTTGTCTTCATAAAAAGCCCCAATATTGCGGCACTGCACATACACGGACTAGGTGTTCATGCAACACAAGGAAAATTGTTGTTTTAGCTATTCAAAGTTTAGCTAATGCTGAAAAAAATTCACTAGTAAGCCAGGAGTCATGGACAAATGAGCATGCGCCGTGTGTGTCACACTGAAACAGTCGGGAGAAACAAGAACCACATGGGAACGATGGCGATAACTGCTATTTAGTTCGTGTTTATATTTACCGCTTAACGCAAATTTTATTTTGCCCCTATTTGTAATAGTCTTTGAACATTCAGCTTTCTTTTTTATGGATATTTTGATTTCTTATGCAGAATAATTCATTTGACCCCTGATTTAATGTGAGCCTTGTGTACTTCAAGCAAGAAAAGGTTGATTTTATTGCCCAATCCATTTTTTTTTAATTTCACTAACTTCTAAAGAGTTTGGTGTATACAGGGTTTTCAAAATAAATAAAGTAACTATACCCAGCATGGAAAAATTTCTGTGTTCCCCAATGACATATATAGGAACAGAGGTGTCTTAGCTGTGAATTGCTGAACAGAATGTTGGAGAATAAGAGGACCCTTGAGGAATGAAAGACTTTCAGAAATCCCTGTCTGTGAGCACAGTTCCCCATGTCTGTGAATGTATGTTAAATGTCTACCATGTGCAAAACAATAGAACAGGTTAACATTATCCAGAAATGCTGTTGCATTCTATGCATTCTCTGTTGCATTCAAAGGTCATTTAAAATGGACTAATGTAAAATTGAAAACTGACCTGTACTCAGTGACTGGTAAACTGATCCTGGATCCAGTAAAACAGCCACAGACCATCACACTCTCTCCTCTATGTTTGACAGTTGATGCCACACATTGTAGAATCATCCTTTCGCCTGCTTGGCGGAGTACAGAGATCCAGCGCGATGAACCAAAAATTTCAAATTTTGATTCATCAATAATAATACCTTTTTCCAGCCTTCAGTAGTCCAGTGGCGGTGTTTCATGGCCATTGTCTTATTGTGACATCTTAGCAATGGCTTTTTTGCTGCAACTCGCCCTATCAAACCTGCAGCTCAAAGTCTTCACTCTCTTCACAGTTGAAACTGAGACTTGCTTACTACAACCACTATTAAGCTGTGCCTGAAGCTGTTGTCCTGTGAGCAGCCTATCATGCAAGCTGTTACCTCTCAGAAAATTGTCCTCGAATCAGTTGCGGCTTTGGGTCTTCCAGACCTCTTCCTGTCAGAGTTTTCCCCAGTTTCGGAGTGCCTTTTGATGGTGAAGGAAACTGTAGTCACTGACACCCTGAGTTTCTTTGAAATTTCTCTGTAGGAAAGACCTACATTTTTAAGTGTCATGATAGTCTGTCTCTCTTCCATTATTAACTGCCCTTTTCCCACCATTTTTGTAGCGACACACTACTTTGTGCAGTACAGTACTATTCAACCTTCATTGCTGCATAAAACCTTGAAATTGTTAGCCCATTTTGTTTTACCTGTAAAAGGTCTTTTTGTATAATTTTAAAATGTACATTATTTTTCAGTTTTGGGTAACCTAACATTTTTTTAATCTCTGGCAGTTAACTACTTAACCTTGTACCATTTCAAGCTATTCATTGGACTTGGATTACTTAAATTGCAATAAATAACTGGAAAGATTAGGGTGTTCTAAAACTTTTGACCAGTATATATTGTGGCGGACCACCAGGTGACTCCACTCACAGATTTGGGCGCTTTTTGGATGTGGAGTTCTGGTGAATCCAGTAATAAAGTTGGAGTGAGACACTGAGACCTCTCCTGTCGTCTTTACGTGCCTCCACATTGGAAAAGCATACCAGCTCTCATTTTCACACCTTAGTCAGGACATTGAATGGGCATAATGCTTTCCCTAGCCCCTTACAATAACATTAACCATCAGAAATTATTGCCTAACCTTCATACTTACCTTAAACCTATATAACCTTGTAACCCTAAAACAGCCACACACACACACACACACACACACACACACACACACACACACAGTAAAAATTATTCTGAGGAGGAAGTCCAACACATAATGAAAAACCTGTTTGCCTACCTCATGAAGTTTTAGTTACTACATGCAATGTAAGTCACTTTATGTACACGAGCTATTTATATTTCTTAAAAGGAAAAAAAAACGTCAGCTAAGTGTATTAAAAAATGTGCAGTGGACAACAAGAACAATTCTAATCTACAGTTAACAATTTATATTTGTTGTTTTGTGTTATTAATTGTCTCTTTATTAAAATCAAATGAAATACTTTGCTTATGACTCATAAACACTAAGTGATGTACTCCTACAGAGTGCTTCCATTCATAGCCTACAATGAGAATGAGAATTTTACTTAATAAGATCACGAAGACACTACAAATCAGACACTACCAGATACGACAAACTAAGTTAAACTTGTAGAGATTGTAATGACATTAACTGTTGAAACTGGACTGTCACCCTGTGATGCTGCAAGGCCTATAGTGTAAGTGTGTGATAATATTAATAAATAATTAAAAAGTAAAAATGAATTTGTCCTACATTACACAGATATGTATTTTCCCGTGCACATACCTATTTTTTTCAGTTTCTATGAACGTTGTCTCTGTCACAAATCCTTAAACATTCCTTTGAATAGTGGAGGGAGGAGCATTTCATGATCTAAGTACAATGCACAATCAGACATAAAAACAGTCTGTGCTGAGAGCAGTGAGAAGTAACTACAACCATCATGGAAAGAAAAATTATTTGCTGGATAATACTGCTTGGACATTTTCATGCAGCACAGAGTAAGTAGTTATTACAAGTCATATCTGTATCATTGTTTGTGGGATAGTAAGAACTAAATTATATTTATTTTAAAGTAAATAAATGTTCCAGGATAACTGCATGCTTTCAGTGCATCCTCAAAAAATAATTAATAGGACTGAGATGGCGATTACAAGCAGTGGATCTGAAGCAAAAGGTATTGTTTGGAGGCTGGTTGTTCAGGAGTGGCAGAAGCGGTGGGATTCAGGGAGTAAGGGCAGGCAATTGTATCATCTTAAGAAGGAGGTGGCAGAGAGTAGGTTGTATAGGGGTAGTAGGAGAGATGAGGTGGTCATTACCAGGCTTAGACTGGGACATTGTGCATTAAATAAAACACTACAGATGATAGGAGAACATGAGACGGGGCTTTGTGGAGTGTGCCAGGAGGAGGAGGAGGAGACAGTAGAGCATGTAATACTGCGGTGCAAGGGTTATGATGTGGAGAGGTCAGTTCTGCAGAATAGATTGAAGGAGCGGGGTGTTGGGGTCTTTAATCTGAAGAGTGTGTTGGAGGGTAGTAGGGCACAGGTGAGGGAACTGGTGGGGTTTCTGAAGGCTATAGGTGTTTATGAAAGAGTGTAGGGTTTTTTTTATTTTTTATTTATTTTTTGTTGTTGTTTTGTTTTGTTTTTGATACAGCTTGTAAACTCACTGTCTGACCCATACTGTCACGGTCCTGGGTCAGTGACCCAGTGTTTTGAGTTTCTTGTGCCTCTGAGTTTTCTGTATTATGTTCTTAGTTCTCGTTGTTGTCCTAGCTTGTTCTTTAGTGTAGTGTCTTAGTTTGGTGTTCTTGTATTCTGTTTAGTTCTCTGAGTATTTGGTAGCTGCCCTCTGTGTTTCTTAGTTGCTGTCTCCCCTAGTCTAGTTTGCATCTTTGCTAATTCCTGTTTTACTTTGAATTTCTGTGTCTCATGTGAGTGTATCCTACTTTGCTCCCTTGTCTCGTCAGTCCTGATTTCTCCCAGCTGTGCTCTCCTTCTGTGTCTCATTCCCCTCGTTACTTCCCATTGTATTTAAACCCTGTGTTTCTCTGAGTCAGTGTCGCGTCGTCCCTCATGCTGTGTGTGATTCTCCCCGTGTCTTCTGGTATGTGTTATAATTAGCGTTTCCCAGTGTAGTTTTGTATTGCTTGTGTTCTATTTTCCAGCAATAAAGCTGTGCTTTTGAGTTCAAGTTCTGTCCCCGTGAGTTTGCGTTTGGGTCCAATCCCTGCCTGCCACACAGCGTTTCATGACACATACTCCGGAACGGTAGGAGGCGGTAATGCTCCTTTACGTTGGTTGCCAACCGCCGTTAAACACAAAGAAGAAGAAGAAGAAGAAGAGACAAAGGAGCGACGCACGAAAGGCGAGCAGGAGAAAAAGAAAGGCGTGCAAGCCCGCACATGTGTTAGAGGAACTGCTGCCTGACTGTGGGGTGCCACAAGCCGTTCGGTGATCCAGTCCTAACGGCAGGAACAGCAACAGTGGGTGGCGATGGCCGCAATTCACAGCAGGGCAGGGGTGCCCCTCTGCCTGCATCTGGCGGTGCTACGAGGGAGGCCGTGTTCAGGTGTGGAGTGAGGCGGGACTATGCGGTGACGCGCTGTCAGGACGAGACAGGTCTGCGACAGGAGCCCCCTCCTTGGTCTTCTGGCCGGTGTGGTTTCCATCCCGGAAGAGAAATTCCTCTCCTGTTTCAGATAAGGAAAATTTGCCCACGTGTGGCTGGACTGTGGGACTATGGGACTGTGGGGGGGATTTTAGCATATGGGAGACATTTGTTTAGCTTTGTTTTAATAGTGTATAGCCATTTCTGCCGGCAGGGTTTTTAGCGTATTGAGAACACTCTTTTTATTGTATATACGGGGGATTTTAACTTGTATTTGTGATTCTGGCTGTGGTTGTTTTTTATGGAAATAAATGGTGTGTGTTCAAAGCCAGCTTAGTTTCTTTGCCCTGAGCGCTGACCCACTCACTCCCCTTCCTTCTGTATGTGAACGGACTTGGAGGTGAAGATTTAGGTCCACCAGTCTTAGCGGCTACATAAACAATAAATATAAGAAGAGTAAGAAAATTAGAACACACATGCATCAACACTACAATGAGCGGGTGGAGGGAGGTTTGGAGTCTTCTCTCACCCCCGTTCTCTGCGACCTGCTGGAGCGGGGGGGGCTAGGAGGAGGAGTTGGCCGTCCGACTGTGGTCTGGAGTGTGGGGCCTCCCTGCTGCTGCGGAGTCGGGGCGGTCTGCCTCCCCCCACCGCAGGGAAAAGGGTAATACCACCTGGGTCTGGGTGCAGTTCCCCCCTCCAGGGGCAAGGGTACCTAGACCCGGTTTGTAGAGTACACTTGGGGAGTGTGATCGTGTGTACAGTGTCTCTTTATGTCTGTCTCCACGTTGGTTGAGTGTGGAGTAAGTGCATATGAGAGCATGAGGGTGGGAATGGATGTTTGTGTCTGTGTGTGCCTGTATGTCTGTGTCTATATGTCAGGTTGGGTGTCAGGCGCCACCTCTCTGGGGACATCTCAGGCCCTCCAAGGTTTGGAGGCCTATCTCCCCCTACCACCACTCCCCCTGCCAGTGGCGGACTCCCTCAGACATCGGTGCGTTGGTGGTTCTTTGTGTCCGGGGATGGGCGTCCAGGTACACACCGGCTCACTCCTTGGCGGCCGCTTATCGGGGCCTGGAGCCTGGGGCTCGCTCGGGCCACTTCGGAGGTGGGGTGCCCCCGGCCTCTCGGCCTGGGGCTCGGTCACTCAACTCCCCCTGGCTTCTGCTCCGCGGCTGCTGAGTGAGCCCTCATCTGGGACTCTCCTCAGCTCTTTCTGGGACAGTGGCACGGCTGCCCCTCTGTTGGTCTTCCTTGGTCTCTTGTGTTCTGGGGGCCTCTGGATGTCTGGAGTTTTAATCACCTCCATACCTGCTTCATGCCCTGGAGGACGGGGCTGTGGCCCCCCCACACCCTCTAGCAGATTATTACATGAAGGAACCTTTTAAAAAAACAAAAAACAAGCGCGTCCATGCTCACAGGTGTACACATGGGTGATCACACCCACAAACTACACCCTTTTTGGCTCCTACCTCAAAGCACACTGTGTTCTGTTGATCTTATGTGCTGCACAATAATGTTTAATATTTAGTATTTACTGTCATATTCCCATATATCATTGTGATGTTGTTTATTCTATTACTCTTGTTCTCTTCTGCTTGTTTTATTTTATTTTTCTCAGCAGGTGATCCAGGTGATTGATATATGCATTTTTTTTTCTCTGCCCGTTCTGTTGGTTTTTGTTTTTTGCCCTTCTCCCCCGTCCCTCTTCTCAGCTGTTTCTCTTTCCCTCTTTCTTTCTCCCCTTCTTTTCCCCAGTCCAGTCTGTCCCGTATTCAGTAAGTGAAAATAAAATAAACAATAAAAGGTGAATCAAATGGACCATTGCGGCAAGGCTGGGATGGTCAATTTGGTAAAGTAAATCCGTTGGGAATCTTTCTTTGCCTTTAGACAACAATTCTGATGGCAAAAGAGCCAAACGGGACAGGCAAAAAAAAAAAAAAAAAGTAAGAAAATAAATATACACTTTAGGATTAGGGGTAAGGGGATCAATAAAAATTTAAAATGTATAATTTACAGTTTGTTGATTTAAAGTCTCACACACAACCTGTCGACAGAGGAGGGGGGCAGGCTGCTTCCAAATAGAGCACATTTCATTCATAATGTTGTAAATCCAAGCCCATTATGTATTCATGATTTGTTCCTAGGTTGTGCGAAGTCCCAGAAATAAACAAAGCGAATCTGTAAGCTAAGTGTAGGTCTATTAGGTAATGTTGTGGTGAACCCATGTTAGGGGATGGGTGTTCAGGAGTGCAAAATTAAAAACAATGGAAGATGAACAAGAATCGTTCAAAGCCATCAGGTGCTCAGTTTAGAAAAAAGAGAAAAGAGGAGGACAAACGAGCATAAGATACCGGAAAGCAGATGTGTCATTGGATAATGGCCGGTCATGTATCCTGAAACAATCAGAATCATATTTAGAACACTTTATTAATCCCCAAGGAAATTATGTGGGTTACAGTTGGTCCAAGAAAAAAATTTAAAAGTAGTAACAGACTAAACTCCAAACAATACATTGTTACAGATTTTACACATTTAAGAAATAGCATTAATATATACAGATCACTCAATTATAAATATCAAGAATTAACAGAGGTGAAATAAATATAAAGAAAATTGACAAGAATATTACAAAGTAGAGAAGAGCGTGTGTAAAAAGGGTGTAAGTATTGCAGTGTTTACAGTAAATGGCCTGTATTTGTATAGCACTTTATTAGTCCCTAAGGACCCCAAAGCGCTTTACACATTCAGTCATCCACCCATTCACATACACATTCACACACTGGTGATGGCAAGCTACAGTGTAGCCACAGCCACCCTGGGGCGCACTGACAGAGGCGAGGCTGCCAGACACTGGCGCCACCGTGCCCTCTGACCACCACCAGTAGGCAACGGGTGAAGTGTCTTGCCCAAGGACACAACGACCGGGACTGTCCGAGCCGGGGCTCGAACCGGCAACCTTCCAATTACAGTGTATTAGATGGAGGAATTGTACAAGGAGAGGGCCACGGGCAGGAATGATTTCCTCCTGTGTCGTTCCGTGGTGCTTTTTGGTAATCTCAGTCTCTTACTGAACGTACTCCTGTGACTGACCAGCATGTCAAGGAGTGGGTGGGAGGTATTATCCATGATTGTCCTTATCTTGGAGAACATCTGCCTCTCAGACACCACCCTAAAAGAGGCCAGCTCCATCCCCACAACATTACTGGCCTTGTGGATCAGTTTATTTAGTCTGTTGGCATCTGTGACCCTCAACGTGCTGCCCCAACATGTAAGAGCATGGAGGATAGCACTGGCCACAACAGAGATACAACAAGTTAACATTAGTAGGAATATATAAAATGTCCATTTACGTTTGTTAACTACTTGGCTATGATAGGAAACAGACACTGATGTAGCTTACTGTTAGGTTTTGTATTGTTGATTGTCATTTATGCTTAGAAATATTTAACCATATATTCTTAGAGGTGTATAATCAATTGTGTAGTGATAGGTTGTGTGATCTTTAACAGGCTGCAAAGGCTTGGTGTGTATTCCACACTAGAATGCACACCTACATCCTGGGAGCATGGGAAGAGGTCGTACCGTGTCTTATTGTTTTATGGTAGGATTAACGTAGTTGCGTCTGTTCTAGTCTAAGTGCTCTTTGTTTAGATGAACTGCAGGACTTCCTCACCGTGTTATCTAGGGTGAACCATCTAGGGTGAGGGGGAGGCTACCCTCTTCCTGACCAAGGATGTTTGACCCTTTGATCAGCAGTCCACACACACACACACATACACACACACACACACACACACACACACACACACACACACACACACACACACACACACAGGCAAGGTACTCTTTGTGTGTATGTAGACGTCATATGTTAATGAACTTATGCATATTCATGTAACCTCAATAAAAGAACAGTGGTACGGGAGAACGGACGAGAGCAACTGGGGTCAGGCGAGGGAACGTCCGGTTCTCTCCCGTGCAAGAGAAACATGAAGAACTTTGCCTACTTGTGTCTTGCTTTGCAGTGTAATTATATTGCCTTCAACGTTCCAGCGGATGGGTTCAAGCTAAAAACCTATCACTTACTAAATCTTTTGGACTGTGTACGGCACAATATTAATTAGTCATCGTCAGTTGTTGATTTGTCCTATTCTCATTGTATAATGAATTATGATGGCTGTTTGTTAGCCATTTGCATACTATGCATACTCTCTCTCTCTTTCTTCATTTAGAGAAGAAAGAGAGTATATACATACACACATATATATATATATATATATATATATATGTATGTGTGTGTGTGTGTGTGTGTGTGTGTGTGTGTGTGTGTGTGTGTGTGTATATACATATGTGTGTGTATATACATATGTGTATATATGTTCCACTGCTTTAATCTACTATAATACGCACAGCGCAACATGAAAACTGTAGGAAAAATGAGAGTGATGAAGTAAAGGTTTATGGTAGGGCTGGGAAGTCAAACCAATTTATGGCGCTCTTCAAAACTATTTAAAACATAAGAATGAACTTTTGCATCAACAGTCATGATGACAGCAACCACCGTAATGACACCAACAACAACTGCAGATGGACATCCAACATCCACAACAACACCTCCAACTACGACAACAGAACTACCAACCACTACAACAGCACCTCCGACCACCACAACCACACCACAAACCACTACAACAACACAAACCACCATTACACCAACAACCGCTACAACAGCACCTCCGACCACAACAACAACACCACCAACCACAACAACGACAACCACCATTACAACAACAGCAACCTCCGCTACAACAGCACCTCCAACCACCACTACAACAACAGCACATACCACTACAACACCACCACCAATTACTACAACAGCACCTCCAACCACCACTACAACAACACCAGCAACCACTACAACACCCACACCAACCACTACAACAGCTCCTTCGACCACAACAACGACAACATGTATGTGTCCAACCACCACTACAACACCATCAACCACTACAACAGAAACTCCAACCACCACTACAACAACACCACCAACCACTACAACAGCACCTCCAACCACCACTACAACAACACCACCAACCACTACAACACCATCACCAACTACTACAACAGAAACTCCAACCACCACTACAACAACACCACCAACCACTACAACAGCACCTCCAACCACCACTACAACAACACCACCAACAACAACACCACCAACCACTACAACAGAAACTCCAACCACCACTACAACAGCACCTCCAACCACCACTACAACAACACCAACCACTACAACAGCAACTCCAACCACCACTACAACACCATCAACCACTACAACAGAAACTCCAACCACCACTACAACAACACCACCAACCACTACAACAGCACCTCCAACCACCACTACAACAACACCACCAACCACTACAACAACACAAACCACCATTACACCAACAACCGCTACAACAGCACCTCCGACCACAACAACAACACCACCAACCACAACAACGACAACCACCATTACAACAACAGCAACCTCCGCTACAACAGCACCTCCAACCACCACTACAACAACACCACCAACTACTACAACAGCACCTCCAACCACCTCTACAACAACAGCACATACCACTACAACACCACCACCAACCACTACAACAGCACCTCCAACCACCACTACAACAACAGCACATACCACTACAACACCACCACCAATTACTACAACAGAAACTCCAACCACTACAACAGCACCTCCAACCACCACTACAACAACACCACCAACAACAACACCACCAACCACTACAACAGAAACTCCAACCACCACTACAACAGCACCTCCAACCACCACTACAACAACACCAACCACTACAACAGCAACTCCAACCACCACTACTACAACACCACCAACCACTACAACAGCACCTCCAACCACCACTACAACAACACCACCAACCACTACAACACCATCACCAACTACTACAACAGAAACTCCATCCACCACTACAACAACACCACCAACCACTACAACAGCACCTCCAACCACCACTACAACAACACCACCAACAACAACACCACCAACCACTACAACAGAAACTCCAACCACCACTACAACAGCACCTCCAACCACCACTACAACAACACCAACCACTACAACAGCAGCTCCAACCACCACTACAACACCATCAACCACTACAACAGAAACTCCAACCACCACTACAACAACACCACCAACCACTACAACAGCACCTCCAACCACCACTACAACAACACCACCAACCACTACAACAGCACCTCCAACCACCACTACAACAACACCACCAACAACAACACCACCAACCACTACAACAGAAACTCCAACCACCACTACAACAGCACCTCCAACCACCACTACAACAACACCAACCACTACAACAGCAACTCCAACCACCACTACAACACCATCAACCACTACAACAGAAACTCCAACCACCACTACAACAACACCACCAACCACTACAACAGCACCTCCAACCACCACTACAACAACACCTCCAACCACCACTACAACAACACCACCAACCACCACTACAACAACACCACCAACCACTACAACAACACAAACCACCATTACACCAACAACCGCTACAACAGCACCTCCGACCACAACAACAACACCACCAACCACAACAACGACAACCACCATTACAACAACAGCAACCTCCGCTACAACAGCACCTCCAACCACCACTACAACAACACCACCAACTACTACAACAGCACCTCCAACCACCTCTACAACAACAGCACATACCACTACAACACCACCACCAACCACTACAACAGCACCTCCAACCACCACTACAACAACAGCACATACCACTACAACACCACCACCAATTACTACAACAGAAACTCCAACCACCACTACAACAACACCACCAACCACTACAACAGCACCTCCAACCACCACTACAACAACACCACCAACAACAACACCACCAACCACTACAACAGAAACTCCAACCACCACTACAACAGAAACTCCAACCACCACTACAACACCACCAACCACTACAACAGCAACTCCAACCACCACTACAACACCATCAACCACTACAACAGAAACTCCAACCACCACTACAACAACACCACCAACCACTACAACAGCACCTCCAACCACCACTACAACAACACCACCAACAACAACACCACCAACCACTACAACAGAAACTCCAACCACCACTACAACAGCACCTCCAACCACCACTACAACACCACCAACCACTACAACAGCAACTCCAACCACCACTACAACACCATCAACCACTACAACAGCACCTCCAACCACCACTACAACAACACCACCAACCACTACAACAACACAAACCACCATTACACCAACAACCGCTACAACAGCACCTCCGACCACAACAACAACACCACCAACCACAACAACGACAACCACCATTACAACAACAGCAACCTCCGCTACAACAGCACCTCCAACCACCACTACAACAACAACAGCACATACCACTACAACACCACCACCAATTACTACAACAGCACCTCCAACCACCACTACAACAACACCAGCAACCACTACAACACCAACACCAACCACTACAACAGCTCCTTCGACCACAACAACGACAACATGTATGTGTCCAACCACCACTACAACACCATCAACTACTACAACAGCACCTCCAACCACCTCTACAACAACAGCACATACCACTACAACACCACCACCAACCACTACAACAGCACCTCCAACCACCACTACAACAACAGCACATACCACTACAACACCACCACCAATTACTACAACAGAAACTCTAACCACCACTACAACAACACCACCAACTACTACAACAGCACCTCCAACCACCTCTACAACAACAGCACATACCACTACAACACCACCACCAACCACTACAACACCACCACCAACCACTACAACACCACCACCAACCACTACAACAGCACCTCCAACCACCACTACAACAACACCAGCAACCACTACAACACCAACCACTACAACAGCTCCTTCGACCACAACAACGACAACACTAACCACTACAACAGTACCTCCAACCACAACACCACCACCAACCACTACAACAGCACCTCCAACCACAACTACAACAACACCACCAACCACTACAACACCATCACCAACTACTACAACAGAAACTCCAACCACCACTACAACAACACCACCAACCACTACAACAGCACCTCCAACCACCACTACAATAACACCACCAACAACAACAACAACACCATCCACCACTACAACAACACCACCAACCACTACAACAGAAACTCCAACCACCACTACAACAGCACCTCCAACCACCACTACAACAACACCAACCACTACAACAACTCCAACCACCACTACAACAACACCACCAACCACTACAACAGCACCTCCAACCACTACTACAACACCACCAACCACTACTACAACACCAGCAAGCACTACAACACCACCACCAACCACTACAACAGCTCCTTCGACGACAACACTAGCCACTACAACAGTACCTCCGACCACCACTACAACACCATCAACAACCACTACAACAGCACCTCCAACCACCACTACAACAACACAACCAACCACTACAACAACACCTCCAACCACCACTACAACAACACCACCAACCACTACAACACCATCACCAACCACTACAACAGCACCTCCAACCACCACCACAACAACATCACCAACCACTACAACACCACCACCAACCAGTACAACACCACCACCAACCACGACAACAGCACCTCCAACCACCACTACAACAACATTACCAATCACTACAACAGCACGTTCGACCACGACATCGACAACACCAACCACTACAACAGCACCTACGACCATGACAATGACAACAACAACCACTACAACAGAACCTCCAACCACCACTACAACAACACCACCAACCACTACAACAGAACCTCCAACCACCAATACAACACCACCAAGCACTACAACAACATCACCAACCACTACAACAGCAACTCCAACCACCACTACAACACCACCACCAACCACTACAACAGCACCTCCAACCACCACTACAACACCACCAACCACTACAACACCACCACCAACCACTACAACAGCACCTCCAACCACCACTACAACAACACCACCAACCACTACAACAACATCAACAACCACTACAACAGCAACTACAACCACCACTACAACACCACCACCAACCACCACAACACCACCACCAACCACTACAACAGCACCTCCAACCACCACTACAACACCACCAACCACTACAACACCACCACCAACCACTACAACAGCACCTCCAACCACCACTACAACGCCACCACCAACCACTACAACAGCTCCTTTGACCACAACAACAAAAACACTAACAACTACAACAGCACCTACGACCATGACAATGACAACAACAACCACTACAACAGCACCTCCAACCACTACAACGGCACCTCCAACCACCACTACAACAACACAACCAACCACTACAACACCACCACCAACCACTACAACAGCAACTCCAACCACCACTACAACAACACCACCAACCACTACAACAACATCACCAACCACTACAACAGCAACTACAACCACCACTACAACACCACCACCAACCACTACAACAGCACCTCCAACCACTACAACAGCACCACCAACCACTACAACAGCTCCTTTGACCACAACAACAAAAACACTAACAACTACAACAGCACCTACGACCATGACAATGACAACAACAACCACTACAACAGCACCTCCAACCACTACAACGGCACCTCCAACCACCACTACAACAACACAACCAACCACTACAACACCACCACCAACCACTACAACAGCAACTCCAACCACCACTACAACAACACCACCAACCACTACAACAACATCACCAACCACTACAACAGCAACTACAACCACCACTACAACACCACCACCAACCACTACAACAGCACCTCCAACCACCACTACAACGCCACCACCAACCACCACTACAACGCCACCACCAACCACCACTACAACGCCACCACCAACCACTACAACAGCTCCTTTGACCACAACAACAACAACACTAACCACTACAACAGCACCTACGACCATGACAATGACAACAACAACCACTACAACAGCACCTCCAACCACCACTACAACACCACCACCAACCACTACAACAACATCACCAACCACTACAACAGCAACTCCAACCACCACTACAACACCACCACCAACCACTACAACACCACCACCAACCACTACAACATCACCTCCAACCACCACTACATCACCACCAACCACTACAACACCACCACCAACCACTACAACAGCACCTCCAACCACCACTACAGCAACACCAACTACCACTACAACAACACCACCAACCACTACAACAGCACGTCTGAACACCACTACAACAACATTAACCACTACAACAGCACCTCCAACCACCACTACAACACCACCACCAAGCCCTACAACAGCACCATCAACCATTACAACAGCGAAAGGTGAGTCTAATTCCCTGGAAAATTATATAGCATATGATAATACACCGAGACTTAAACAGATACCATATGGTTGAATAGATCCTATAGTGTGTTAACACCATGCTTGTTAAATAACTGTCTAACATACCACACAGAGTGAATGGGTTAAATGCAGAGAGGAATTTCCCCACGGGGATCAATAAAGTATACATTATTATAATTATTAGAATTTCAATCCATAATTTTTTGGTCAAATTTTGGTCAAATTTTTAATACATTTTACAGAGTTGGTGTGACAAGGGGAGCATCATCACAGATATTTCTTTTTTTAGTAACAGTAGCATTTCTTTTTGATTAGGGTATTTTTTAAGACTTCCGCATTATAGAAAAAAGGCATCTGTCTGAAGCAGACCAGTTTTATAACTTGAAGGCAGACTCTCCCCAATGATTTGAAATGCTAAGGACTTTAAATAACAGTCTCTTGCATGAGAAACCTTGATTTTCGCTATTATCTATTATGAGCTATTATTCACAGCCAACTGTTTTGAAAACAGTCTTTTATTTAATATAAACTGTGAATATCACAGGATGTGCACTAAGTAAAACAATTACTGTAAGCTCATCTGTCGGTTCTGTGTGCACATCTGCCATCTACTTAGTATAACTTGGAGTTTCTTTTTCCTTTGCTGAGGCATGCGCTGTGCAGCAATTTGGAACCTTAACAGTTGCAGTTGCTGTGTTTGTCCACCAGGTGGCTCCAACTATTCACAAAGCACATCAATTTTGAGGAAATTCATTAAGCTATTTTCTAACTCTGTTACACAAAGACTCTGCTTAGTTTCACTTTCTGGCTGCAGGTCCTAGTTTTGCAAAAGCATGTCGTTTCCTGTCAGTACTTTTAACTCAAACTCAAAGCTCTCTTATATATAAAACAATATAATCAGCAGATAAGCTTCAAAATATATATTTCAAATCTCAACACTAACTTTAGTTACCTTGGGAATTCCTTGGTTAACATGTTTGGTAATTCAGCAATAAAGCTGCATTTAAGTTTACTTTTGCCTGTGTGTCTGCATTTTGTGCCCTTACTTTGCCTGCGTCACACAGTACATGACAATGGGATGCGCCTCCCTGGCCAGCCAACAACGTTGTCCTTTTCGGGTATAGTTAGCAATGAAATTAACATACACTATTCTCACTGTGAGAATTTCAGTCAGTGAATATAAATTCAACCTTATCTCACAACATAGCAAATGGAGATTCTCGACTGTGCGTTTGTGGAGATGACATGTCAAGTAGCCTCCCCTACTCACAGAATGGATATTCAGAATAACCAGACTGATATTTTGTGGGCCATCATATCCACTACATCATGTTATGAGGGGAAAAAATGCCCCAAGCCACCAGGGCAGCAAAACAGCTAATCCCAGTTTCTCATGGAAGGACAGTCTTATGGCAGTAGCCAAATACAAGAAGCTTTTTCCCTGGATTTTGAGGGGGACTGAGAAACATGGAGAAGCACTGCTTACTTCACATGTCCAAAGAAAGCTGTTAGTTGCAGCCTACCTCAATCTATAGCTACCACACTCGTGTCAGAGGCAGACCACTTTCAGACTGCCGTAACTGAAAGTCACTATGAAGTGGCAGCTGAAGTGGTAAGGGCATTAATGTGTTTACTTCATGTTCGCTGCTTACCTAGCAGAGCTATCCAAGGACATGGCATCCAAACCTGACTGGAATCTGTAGGAAGAAATCACTGAGTTTACTGATATTTGCCTCCATGCGTAGCACTGTGCTGTCCAAACCATAGGTAAATCTATGGGGATGATGGTGTTGCTATTAAACCCATCAGAGATAGATTATGTGTCTTTTTATGAGCAATATCAGTTTGCTGATCCTGATCCAGTTGCTGTAGAGTCTTCCAGTTTGAGTCTGATGGGCCAGGCTTGCCATCCGATATTGTGTGTGTGAATGTTATCTGCAGCCATCACACATTCAAAAAGAGAAAGGACTGGGGTTAACCCAGGCCTTGTCCGACATGCAGATAGCTCTTTTGATGAAAAAACATGGGCTGCACAACAGAGCATGAAGAAAACAAATCATTTACAGCAAAAGAATTATGACAAAGAAAAATAATAAACAGTTCCTGCCTCTTCAAAGAAAGGAAAACGATGTTCTAGTTGAACTGGTTAATTCATTAACTGGCTTTGCTCATATATTCCAGTCTTCATTTTCCAAATGTATCAATTTCTGTGTGCATATCACATGATTTGACCAGAAGAAAGACGTCACCATCTCCAGTTCATGCATATTCATTCTTGCATAGGTATTGGTATTATATTCAGAAAACATTGCAAATTATATTGATTAGACATATTTTTAATAAAGTTAAAATAGTAAAACAGCCCTCTGGCTGGATTCATACCCGTATTTGTGTGACATAAATAACAAGTGGGCTTTTTTTTCTTCTAACAACACCGAGCAGGTAAAGCTGTAAAGGTTTTCCCGCATACATCTTGGTCACTTTTTCTGTTTAACACCTGCTGCTGATTTAGAAAGCACACCTATATTAACCGGTGATACACTTCTGAGAATGGAGGGGGAAAAAGTATCTTTTTGGGGGTATTTTTTGTGATTTGTGTGTCAACCACAGAGGACATACATAAAAAGATCCTCTCAGGAGGATAGTCACAGTTTAGTTTAGGTAGCTGCCTGCTAATAATTACAAATGATGGTTTCTGTGAAAAACAAATCATTAACTTGATAGCCATCAATTGACATTCATGCCCTTGTGCACTCACTTTGCTAAAACCCTATGTGCCCAAGGTGTTTGCATCATCTGATCTATTACCTTAAAAGCATTCTCCCTGCCCCCTTTTTCTTCTTTTGAAGAAATAAACTGGTGACTATAATGCAGCCGCTGCCCCCCCCTCCTCCCCTCCTCCCCAACCTGGAGCTCCATTTAAAGTCACTGATCATCTCCAAGTGCTCTATGGTAAACAGAAGCAGGTCAGCTGTCTGAGGAAATCATACATATAACTGAGCAGGCAATTAAACTGTGAATATCACCAGGTAACATGGGTGTGTTTTTAAAAATCAGCAGCAGGTGTTAAAAAGTGCCTGTATGCAGATAAAGTTAAACTCCAGTTGCCATTGAGCTGCTCAGTGGTGTTAGAAAGAGAATATTAGCTAGAATTACGTCACAGAGAAACACGGAAAATAGTTCAGCCAGAGGGCTGTTTTTCTATTTTAACTTTACTTAAAATATTTTTAATCACCATAATTTGCATTGTTATGTGAAGATGATATTAACACCAGTGCACATATGCATTTGCATGAACTGGAGATGGCAACCTTCTTTTTCTGCAAGGTCTATTCTTCTGTTGTATTACTGTTATATTGGTAACCAGGCTTACAGTACACAAGCTACTTAAGGTGTGTTGTTCTGCTAAGGTCGTTCCACTCACCAGCTAGTTAGAATTGGTGGAATGAGACAAATGTTTGTGAGGAAAACACAGGGAGGTGCATCCCATAGTGAGACGTCTCACTTATGCTACTCTGACAACTGAGGTTATGCAAGTAACATAAAGTTTTTACCGGTTTCAGCAACAGATTGAATGATATTTTTAAAATGAAATTGTTACAAAAAAATACTTTATCTTTACATTGTCCTTTTGCCAATGGCAACACATTTGTTTCTTAAAATACAAAAATATATATGGGTTTCAGCTGTAAATTAAATCAGTACTTTCAGGTTATTAATTAATCATATTGTCCTAAAAGAACCAGAAGTGTGTCACAAAGTGAGACTGAATTGCATTTAAAAAAATGTATATTCTTTATATTATTTTATTATTGACTTCTAAATGCAATGTTTTCAAACTCTAAAGCCCTGCAAGCACTGGCACATATGAAGATGAGGATAACTACCTACGGAGAGGTCAGCAATGCAACCATCATTAAACTTATTGAAGAGGTATGCCTATAAAATTATATTATTATATTCATATAATATATTTAAAATTTGTTTTCTTTGTGGATTATTTAAACTTGCTTTTGAAACTGAAGTAAATATTTAGATGTTTAGTCTTTGTGTTTTCTCTCTTTTTAGTTTTTTAGCAACCAGATCCTGAATGGAACAGCCCACAGTCTCTCTGTGACAAATATTCAACAAGTGAGAGTTGGCCCATAAAAGCTTTGCATGGACAGAAGTCAAAAGTGACTGAATAAAGACAACAATTCAAGGATGTACTTGGTTTAACATAATGTGAAGCAGCAGTATGACTGAACTGTCATACTGCCTCTTCACATGTCTTGAAATAAAGCAAGCCATCAATTTACAATTCAAGAAAAGAATTTCTGAGTAAAAAATAAGATTAAATTACAACCAGCTTTGTAATTCCACACCTTTGCCTGTATTTTACATAAATATGAGAATTGGAAATGTGCTCTTGGTGTGAGTGTCAACTTGAAAAGTATAATAGAAATCTCAAACCAGGAAATTTGATCTGTCACAGATTTGTAAGAGGCGTTATCAGTTCTTCAGCTCGAGAAGCAGAGGTCACTCTGACAAGCCTGGTAACCAAAAACTGTAAAGCTGGCTTCTTGCTTATATAGACAAAGAAAAGTGAGTGAAGCATACCAAGTGCATGAATACTGTCCCTCAAATCGGGAAAATCAATTGTCTGTCAGATATTACTGGCAGAACTTGTTATTATGAGTGATTCTGTTGTACTCAAGGTCACCTTTCCAGTTCATTGGCAAGACAGAATTTGAAAGCATTCCTTTGTATTTTACTTTAAAGAATAACTAAAATTTGGAGGATGTACAACACACTGTGTGTGCAGAGAAACTCTGAGAAAGTTTCTGTCATGCAAGCCAACATTGTTGAGTGATTGTTTAAATGTCTTATTTGGCAAACTCCCTCTCTTGCCATTCAAATGTCAGGTGCATTTTAATGTTGGGAGAAAATGTTTTGTTTTGTTTTTGTTTTATAGCAATAAATCTATGCAACATATGCATGTTATATTATACTATTATTTTTGCACTAAAATTCTGTAGTGTAATGTAAACTTGTCTTTATAAGTAACCCAAAATTAGCTGTAATGCATTCCTGAGTAATGTGTTACTCTAATCATATTGCACTTTTTAGTCACATGGCAATACAATGTGTTACTGTGCTAAATTAAATAATCACATTACAGCTAATTTTGGGTTATTACTTACTTTGCAAAGGGTTTTTGGTCGTTTGCAGGGACAGATAGATAGAAAGCATCAAATATGTATTTTTCTTCCGGTGCACTGGCACTACCATCAGCTGATGTCAGTTAATGTTTGGCGTTAAATGCTCCAGCTGAGAAGTATAATGTGCAATAACAAATGTGTTACGTCCCCCCCACCATGGTGGAGGCAAAGGTAGGAAGGAGACAGCAACACTGGACAACCACAATCAATCATAACCTAGTGTGACTAACAGTTTAAAACCTGCAACCAGTGTATAGGGTACCCCAGCTTACCTGTCCAGCCTCCCACCACACACAATACAAAGAAGCCTGTTCGCAAATGTTTGTCATAAAGCAGCAGCCAGCAGCTGGCCAGGGAGCTGCTCATTTGTAGTGATCCTCAGAGAGTGATTGGCCAACTGTGCCCAGACCAGCCAATAGAAACATGCCAATCAACTTTGAACTGGCCAATAGGTGGAGACTTGACACCTTAAAGATAAAAAGAACACCAAAAGTAAAGCCACATCTCTTGGCACGTAACACCCCCACCCTTTAAGAACTAAACTCAGGGTTTGGTGACATCTCTAAACGGCACGGGAGACAGCGTCTGCTACAATGTTTTCTGACCCTTTATTGTGATGGATATTGAGGGGATAATTCTGAATAATCAGTGACCAATGCATAAGCCGCTGGTTGCGATTATACATTCTAGAGAGGAAAACTAAAGGGTTTTGATCTGTGAATACTTGAACTGAACTCTGACATGACTCTATATAAACTTCAAAATGTTGCAAGGCCCACAACAAAGCAAGTGTCTCCTTTTCAATGGTAGAATACCTGAGCTGATGTTTATCAAACTTCCGAGAGAAGTAACTCACAGGATGGTCAATGCCCTGGGTATCCTCCTGGAGAAGCACCGCTCATGCACTAACTGTGCTGGCATCTATTTCCAGTTTGAATGGTAAAGAGAAGTTAGGAGCAGACAAAACGGGGGTGCAACAAAGTAAGCCCTTAAGGCTTTCGAAAGCCTGCTGGCAACTCTCAGGCCAAATAAACGGCTTTGAGGGACTGGTTAAGTCAGTGAGAGGGGCAGAAACAGAAGAGAAATTCTTACAAAATCGTCGGTAATATCCTGTCATCCCAAGGAAACGCCACAGTTCTCTCCTGGTGGTTGGTTGGGGGAACTCCCTAATCGCAGTGACTTTGGCATCTGCAAGGCACACTTTTCCTAGACCAACTTGCTGGCCAAGGTAGAGGACACTGCCTCTAGCAAAATCACATTTGGCAAGGTTCAAAGTGAGAGATGCATTTTCCAGGCTAATAAAGACTTCTTTCAATGTAGCCATGTGGGTTGACCAGTCACTGCTATACACAACGATGTATCCAAGTATGCTCTGCAGTTGGGGATGCTTCCCAACACTTTATTGACCACTCTGTGAAATGTTGCAGGGGCATTGCACATACCAAAAGACATAACTGTGTACTGCAGGAAGTGGTCAGGAGTGACAAAAGCTGAAATGTCAGATGCTTGCTGTGTCAAAGGCACTTGCCAATACCCTTTTAACATATCAAGTTTAGTGATGTATTTTGCAGGCCCAATTTCATCAATGCAGTCATCGATTGAGGTAAGTGATGTGCATCTGGGACAGTGACAGAGTTCACCTTTCAGAAGTCAGTACAGAATCTTGGGTTTCCATCTGACTTCGTGTCTAGGAGACATGGTGAACTCCAAGAGCTGGAGCTTGGAACTGCGAATCCATTCTGAAGAGAGATACTCAACTTCCTGTTTTATGATTTCCCTCTTTGCTGGACTAACCCGATAAGCACAATGTTTGATTGGTGTAGGGTTAGTTAGCACCACATCATGTTTTATGGTCAGAGGGCCCGGTGGCGCCAGTGTCCGGCAGCCTCGCCTCTGTCAATGCGCCCCAAGGTGGCTGTGGCTACAATGTAGCTTGCCATCACCAGTGTGTGAATGTGTGTGTGAATGGGTGGATGACTGGATATGTAAAGCGCTTTGGGGTCCTTAGGGACTAGTAAAGCGCTATATAAATACAGGCCATTTACTATTTACCATTTATGACAGTGGTTTGGGACGGGATGTCATCGAACAGAGATGGGAATCCCAATATGAGTGTTATGATATCATTGCTCTGTTCAGCAGGAAGGTGGGACAGGTATTGTGATAGTGTTGACAATATCACAGAATTACCTAATCGAGCACTTTGAGGCTCAGCACCCCGTAACACCAACCCATCTTCATCTGAAGTAATCTCCACCTTGGACACAGAAACCATCGGGGATGTAACCACTTGCTCTTGGACCACAGTGCCATCTGTGGAAGGTTCACGAGAGTTGTACAGCTTCATCATGTTGACATGACACACCCGAGTAGGACGTCTGCGATCCGGGTTATGAATAATGTAGTTGGTCTTGCTGAATTTTCTCTCTACAACATAAGGACCAGAGAATTTAACGGAAAGAGAGGAGCCGGGCACCGGAAGGAGAAGGAGCACTCTGTCACCTGGCTGGGATGAACGGTCAACAGCCCGCTGATCAAAGTGTCTCTTCATTTTCGCTTGTGAAGTGGCTAGTACATTCCTTGTTAAGGAATAAGCCCTCTTTAACCTGTCATTTAGTGTTTTGACATACTCTGGAAGGCTTTTGGTGTTATCCACCAGATTAGCCAGCCTCTTTAAAAACCTTTAAAGGACCCCTCATCTCACGCCTAAACACAAGTTCACTGGGACTAAATCCCAGAGATTCTTGGGTTGCTTCACGACAGGCAAATAAAACAAGAGGAACACTTTCATCCCAGTCTCGTTGAGAACTATAACAGTGTTTCCTTAACATGGACTTCAAAGTCTGATGAAACCTCTCTAGCGCCCCCTGACTTTCAGGATGGTAAGAACTCGAGGTTATGTGTTCAATGCCTAATGTTTTCCGGGCTTGGGCAAATACTCTAGACTTAAAGTTAGTGCCTTGGTCTGTTTGCACAACCTTAGGCAGACCAAAGGTTGAAAAGAATCTCAACAGCGCTTTGACAACAATCTGAGCTGTAATCCTCCGTAGTGGGATTGCCTCAGGAAACCTAGTTGAAACGCACATGACCGTCAACAGAAACTGGTTTCCAATTTTAGATTTAGGTAGAGGCCCCACACAGTCAACAATCACTTTTTGAAATGGCTTCTCTACTACTGGGATAGGACAGAGAGGAGCTGGTGGGATTATTTGGTTTGGCTTGCCAGTCATTTGGCATACATGGCAAGTATGGCAGTATTGAACAACATCAGATTTCAGTCCTGGCCAGAAGAAATGTTTCAGAATTCTGCTGTATGTCTTGTTAACCCCCAAATGTCCTGACCATGAATGGCCATGTGCTAAGGACAATACCTGGGTACGATAGGCAATAGGTACAACCACCTGATAAACTGCAGACCAGTCTGCGTCTTCTGCGACCTCACTCGTAAATCTGCGCATCAGTAGACCTTCATCTGAAAAGTAAGCAAGCTTTTTCTTCTTGGCATCCTGTTGACTGAGGATAGAAGAATGACACTTGGACAGGGTTACATCATTTTTCTGTGCAGTAATGAACTCCTCTCAGGAGATTGGCAAATTCAGGATTGGTTGTGTTTTGTCAGCAGGTGGAACTTTGGCCTGAACCTTAGATCCAGAGGTAAATGAGATCACGTCACCAAAGGGATCTGACGTCATAAAGGAATCGGCCAAGTCAGGGCCATACTTTTTTGTCTGGGCCCTCGTAACTATACAAGCTGGAAAAATGGCAGGCTGGTCTTTGGCTGAGTCAGAGTCCAGACTCAGCTCGGGTCTGTCTAACACTTCAGGAACGGAAGTGTTAGACAAGCATCCTAGGTAATGACCTTGCCTCCAGCAAGGTCATTACCTAGGATGAAGTCAATACCTGGGATAGGTAATGCAGAACGAATAGCCACTTTAACAATCCCACTGACTAAGGAAGACTGAATGTGAATAGTGTGCAAAGGGGCAGATACAAATCCAAGTTCTACTCCCTGGACAATGACAGTGGACTGGCTGAGCGCAAGGCTGTGGGCCTATCTGGATGGGAAATAGGGGTAAAAACATTCTTATGTGTTAACACAAACTCATCGGCCAACACGGCTGCTTTTGACATTGACGTCACCTTCTGTTCATTTAAGAACATTATGAGTCTCTCAGGTAATGAATTTTTAAAATCCTCCAGTAGCATTAACTCGCGCAGAGACTCATAATCATCCCCAACTCCGTTAGCAGCACATCATTTATCAAAAAGAGCCCCTTTTTCATGTGCAAACTCCACATATGTTTGACTGCTGGTCTTCTTGTGGTTCCTAAATTTCTGCCTGTAGGCCTCAGGTACCAGTTCATAGGCACGTACAATTGTTTCCTTCAACACTTCATATTTCATGCTCTGCTCTAGCGAAAGTGAAGCTACTACCTCCTGAGCTTTGCCCACTAATTTACACTGAAGTAAAATAGGCCATGTCTCTTGGCCAGTTCAGAGCAGTAGCTACCTTTTCAAAAGCATTGAAATATGAATCTACCTCAGTCTCACGAAAGGTAGGTACCAGAGCAATATTTTTGCTCATATCAAAACTTTCTGGGGACACTTTTGGGATTTCTTTAGTGGCATGTGTTTTCTGCCCTGATGACACCTTCAGTGCTTCTACTTCAAGCTGCTTTAACCTGATTTCTTTTTCAGCTTCTATCTCAAGCCTACGGATCACCAGCCGGAGATCATAATCTGCTTTACGCACCTTCTACTTCTCCTGTGCCTCCAACTGTAAACATAATAAGCGAACCTTAAGCTTTGCATCCCTGCTAGATGTTTGGGATTCTGGAGTGAAAGGCTTAAAGCGAGGCAGAGTTTGGGGAGCCACATCTGATTTAACTTGGGCAGCCGGAGGTGTAGCAAGTAGAGCTTGCTCTTCAGTTCTCTCTGGAGAAGCTGGATTAGCAGAGGCTCCAGGGGAAGCTAAGGGGTCCTGAGAAGGTACCTCAGTTGTAGCAGGGCTAATTAAGATACCGGACGAGCCCCCACTTGTGTTACGTCCCCCCCACCATGGTGGAGGCAAAGGTAGGAAGGAGACAGCAACACTGGACAACCACAATCAATGAAGGAGGAAGACAACAGAACAGTTAAGAATCAGGCAGGATTTATTGGTTGCTTGCCTTGATAGTCAAACTTAACAAAAGAAAAGAGGTGGTTGATAGTTATTGAGATGACAACCATTGACAATCCCCTCAGAGAGTGTAAGCCGCAGAAGGTCATTGCAGAAAAGCTGCCTGTTTACATAGTGCTGTATCAAAGCATACCAAATAAACTGAAATGGAAAAATATGGTGGGAAAAAGTACACAAGCATCAGGGATCATTGCAGTCTGGAGAGAATGGTCAAGAAAAATCCATCCTTCTTTTGATATAGGATAAATTTGAATAAAAATGAACTAATGCCTATACGTGTGAGTAACTCCTCATGGCTAAAAAACCTCCCGTTTAGTATAAAGAGGTATTCAGGTTACAAAGTGCTATTCCTCTCTATTATTAAATTCTAACTTCTCTCCCTTAATATCTGAGCTTCAGTCAAGTATACAGTTTTGGAACATGCACATCAGGGCCGTGCAGAGAGGTTTAAAGGGGCGGGTGCTCAAAGTTAAAAAGGGGCACATTGAACCAGGTTGAATAACAACAACACACATTCATCAAGAATCTAATATGGGAAGGGCAGGGCTGTGTTGATCTGAGACTGTAGACATTAAAAAGTCCATAGGAGAGATGGTAGCTGATTAAACAAGTGTCATGAGATAATAACAAAATGCAAAGATTGGTGACAGCGCTTGGAACCATAAGGCAACAAAAAACTGTGAGAAATAATTTAGGCTCTGCCTGTGAATCACTCTTTGCTTCTCTTCTTCCTTCCATCCCATCATTTCATATATCACTCTCCACTTGCTGTCTATCTGAGAACAAGGCACAACTTGTTATTGCAATAAACTATAATCTAATTATCCACACCTAACAACTCTTGCACTTAATCTAAAATAAAATGATGACAGAAAAATGTTATAGCACTGCCTTTAGTAGCCTCACACAGCTCCTGCTGTTTCCTCCTCATGTCCTTACCAGGCATGTCTGGACAATGTTATATCATGAGTAATAATTTTTAAAAAATCTATATACATAAAACACACACATGCACGCGCACACAGTGACATTTTAGACCTTCTTCAGAATACTGTATATACTATGGGCATCATGGTGCTGATCCAGAATCCTTACATTATTATTTATTACTAGAGCTACAATAATAAAGCAATGGGGAGGGGGGAGTAATAAATATGAAATAATGTATTTATGATGATTCCATTTGTTTCACTATCCACTCTGTGCAGGGCAAAGCTTATTACATTTTTAAACTGTAGAGATACAATCATTTTACTGCTGTAAAATCCAAATTTTGGCTTATTTAAAATATAAATCTAATATAATCTGCTTCTTAATGTATGTTCTTTAAAATACAGTGTGTGTTTTTTAATATATTATAATTACAATAATGCATAATTATGTGGACATGCATATTAGATCGTTTTTTAGTGAAATATAATCCCTCCAGAAAGGCAGGAAAAGCCCTGTAACTTGCTTTAAAACTAAATATGTTCCCTAAAACGGTGACAGAGCTACAGACCCATGACAGCCTTACACAGGTAGCCAGCAGCTATGACCAGCACTACTTGTGCAGTTAATAAAAGGACAGGTAATGTTTGTCACGCTGTTGCACACACAGCACGCTCGTTTGTTTCAGTTCGTCAGTTGCAACAAGACAACTTACCAACGTGTACGTAATAAGCTGATACTCCTGTGTGCTACACACTACAGTGTACGCTGTACACCTACTTACTGGTTTTGTCGCATCAGTCTGTGTCTCTGAGTTAACTTGTGTTTCTCCTACAGCTCCGGACCGCTAAAAATGCGCGTGCTCTTTGTGAGCTCGTTCTCGTCTCGTAACCAGCGCGTTCTGCCGTCAAGGGCGATCATTGGTTAAATGTGATCATGTGACTGATGCAAGCCAGATCCTTTTATTTAGCAAAACTGTGATTAATAGTTAAATATTATTGTTGAGGGGCACAGACAAGACTCCACACGCACACACACATAAAAAATAATAATAATTTTTTTTTAAAAGTTGCCTTATCAAAAGGGCACTTTGGGCACCCATCAGGGAAGGGGCGGGTGCTCAAGCCCCACCTCTGCACGTGCCTGATGCACATTGGTAGAGTTTATGCTATAAAGATGATAATTTTGCCTAAGTGGTTATATTTATTTCAAAATCTCCCTGTGTTTCTTCCTAAATCATCCATTGCGTGTTTCGGTCTGTGTGTTTCCTGTTTTATTTTGATAGTTCCTTGTCCCATGTTCAGTGTTTTCAGTTTTCCTTCTTCCCTGTCTTGTTATGTGTGATTACTCCCAGCTGTGCTCTCCTCTTGTCTCATTCCCTCGTTCCTCCTCTGTATTTAGGGCCTTTGTTTTTCTCCGTCTGCTGTTGCGTCGTTACCCCACATTGCTTGTTTTTCCTCCGTGCTTCTGGTAATTTCTAGTTCTCTGTTCCTGGCATAGTTTCCTAGTTTGAGTTATGTGTTTCTATTTTTTTTAGTTTTATGTTTAGATATTTTGATACTGCAGTAAGGATGTCTCCCTTGGTTCATTCCTTTGTTTGGGTCCAATCCCTCCTGCCATACCGCGCTACATGACAAACTGGTTTGAAGGAAATGGTCACCTTGCGATTAAAGGTAATAACATAACATATAAAAAGACTCGAGTATAATTAAAGGCCCTTCATTCAAAGCATTACTGAAGGTAATATGTATGATTAACATAAGGTAAATGAACAACAAAAAACAGAAATTGCCTTGTTTAAGTATATTTCTGATTCATAGTACATTAATTTACATGTCTTCTAATGTATATACTGCTGAGTTGTTTAATCTATTATTTTGCATCGTAATTGTAATCTATAACATCAATTGTGCATGGTAAATGTAGTGTGGAAAAATATCATTTATGCCACTGAGGTGTGGTGTTGTTGAAGTACATGCACATAATTTTCATCAATCAAATTTGTGTTTAAATAGAGGTCACTATAATTTGCTACTAAATAATGTGAATAAACATGCTGGACTGTAACGCTTTCTGATCTCTTAAGATTCATTTTGATGGCAACTGCAAGTTGATTAGGTGGCGCTTGGACCTGCATTGCTGTGTTGATGGCTTCAGCCAAACTATTATATACTTACTTAAAAGACTAAACTCAGAGTTGTATGAAGACACATAAATATTTTTAACTTTTTGGATTCACTGAATGAGCTACATTATAGATTATACATTATGTTTATTTGACAAGGAACTTGACTGAGGCAGGCGAATTTGGAAATATTAAAACCTTGACAAGTTAATGCGCAATTTCAGGCAGCAATACACAGTAAGGAAAAGTATGGTCATGCATTTTTATTTTTCCAAGCGAGACTAAGACAAAAGAGAAACACGAAAAACTCATACAGCATAATGTGTTCATACTCTGTCAGACCTGGAAGTGTTACGTAATGCAATAATGAAAGGTCACTGGCAACCTAATGCAGTTAACAAACGTGTCGCCAAGAGGGAAACTACTGTAGAAAAGCAGTCATCTCCTCTATGAATAACTCAATGGAGCGTGCTGGGAAAAAGTCAGTAGGTGGCACCATAGTTGCTCTTGTTGCAAAGGCCAATATCTTCCGTAATCTGGAAAGTCCTTCTTATTCTGCAAAACAGAAAATGAAAACAATATGCTTTAAGGTATCTTTATATTATCTCACTTGGCCTAAATAAATTGCCAATGTGTCATGTCTGAGTTGTTTTCCTGAATGGACACAAAATGCAGACACGATGTCTAAGTTCATTGTGTTTATTTATAGTGAATGATTTGCAAATAAAGACAATTGAAACTTCAGAACGTTAGTGGTAGCAGGCAACTCCAAGACGTCTGATCCTCAACCTCCCAGTTACAAAAGATACCCGTCAACACAATTGCTTCTTCCTTTCACTTTAGTAACTCATGCGTTTCATCTTTCAACAGTCTCAAGGAACTATGTAAAAATGTTATTACAACTGAGAGGATACTTAAGGAGCAATGGAAGCTGTGTAGTCACTGTTATACAAGTATGTTATGTAATATAAAAAATTCAGAAATGTGTTTATTGTAAACTAAATTGCCAATTACTTTCTGCATCCTGGAAAAAAAATCTCTCCAGAAGGTAACAACCATCTGCTCAGCAGCTCTTCTGTTGCTAGATGAGATAGATGAAAAGATCATCCACCTAAATCAACATCTTCCTCATTTTTGCCTAATTTACCTGAGAATTGTATACAGATCATCAAGTTGTGATCATAAGATATCCTTTGGAGACATGCAAGGCTTCCTTCTGCACAGCAGCGTGTTTTATATTAAATTTGCACTGCTGTTTTTTTTGCTAATTTTGCTCCAGCAGTATCTGTTGAACTTGCACTTTTTCTGCACTAAAAACTGAAAATAAAACACAAAATTAAATACATCAACCACGTAATCATGTTACAGAATTTGAGAAACCGGTCATGGATAACCAGTTAATGTAATTTATGTGTCATACTCATCACAGAGGTTTAAAGCCAAAGTTTTATGTTGATTTGACATTTCTGGAAAGCTATAATCAAACTCAAATTCTGTGGGTTTGCTGCTCACATGTGACTCTCCAAGCTCACAATAATAGCTTGATTAAAATGCTTATCATCTGAAGAACTGCCAGAAAGAGATGCCATTAGAGTTAAATATGAAGAGTAATCTTCATCATTAACACTCATGGTTAACCCTTTAAGACCTACCATAGAACCAAGTCCGCCAGAGCTTATATTATATTTTTACATGTTGTAGTGCCATTTTTGGGAGCATTTCAAGTTGCTATACATCAATACAACAATTATAGCCCAGATTTTAATAATATGTATTCATTAAGTGCATAGTAATTACATAAATTGCAAAAAAGTGCAATAAACTACAAAAAAACTGAAAATCGTTTTTGCTTTTTTAACATATATTTCTAGTTAGAGAAATTTAAGAGGCTTATCCCTCAAAACTGTAAATACAAGAAAGTTGCACAAAATAGTTTCCTACCACAGGAAATTTATTTTGAGTGTCTTCATAGTTCTATTTTTGAAATATACCAATTTTTATATACTGCAGGAAAAACGAAAATAAATATTATACTGCAAATTTGCAAAAAAAGCAGCATATGCATCAAAATAAACTATTTCTAGCAGTGCAATATGAGTCCTAAGCATCCCAGAAACGACACAGAAAGTCATAAAGTCAAAGATAACTCTTAAAAAGACCAGTATAGGCCCTCAGGCCCTGATGGTAAAAAGAACTACATTTCCGCGAAAATGACGTCACTTCCGGTTTCGGGCAGGTAATGGCGGACATGCAAAAGTTCGCACTGACGTCTATTCCAACGTAGGAAGTGTTATGAACAGCTGATCGGATCGGCAAAGCGTGTTTCTGGAATATTATGTTTTTGTTGCTGCAAGTGCTTTTTATGCAGTTTTTGCAAAGCTTTAAGTGGAAGGAAACCGTGACCGAGGACAAGCTGATGGCATAAGATGTAAGTACAACTCCTCCGGTTTCATATGCAAAAGAAATTATTGCGCTAGCTTACGTGGTTGCAGAGCTACCGGGATTTAAAAATAGTTACGCAAAACAGAGCGTGCCCGCTCCGACCGGCTCTAAAGGGTTAAAGGGCAGGGATAGCTCAGTAGGTAGAGTGGTGGCCCCATGATCGAAAGGTCAGGGTTTCGACTCCACTGAACGGCTACCCTGAGGTACCCCTGAGCAAGGTACCGTCCCTACACACTGCTCCTCGGGCGCTGCACTGGTGGTTGCCCACTGCTTCACTGGGTGAATGGGTTAAATGCAGAGAAACTATTTCACTATGGGGACTAACACATAACACATACACACATGGTAGGGATGTAATCACTTCTTGCCATGTAGGCTTGATCACAAATGCTGCTCCCATCACTTCCTTGCTTTGCTCTTCACCTTTTACCAACACTCCTGGCAATCCACTTGTTGCCAGTATCATTTTATTCATCACTGCTTGTGCCAGGGTCGTCACCTTTAACGTGACTTCTTCTGTTCAGTGTATCACAGACCTTAAAACGCTACTGGTGTATTTCATGTTTTAAATAATAATGATTTATATCTTTGGCTTCTTCATTTTGTAACACTCATTACACGAATACACACAGTATCAATAAACAATAGTATTTTGCTTGACATCCTCTCAAATGGGTTTAGCAAAGCTATCTTTGATGTGTTTCACGACAGTTTGGTTGTCCCAGGTCTTATGGAATTCAAAAGCACTGAGGATGTGCCCATGTTTGTGTAACCATGATTTTGAACCTTGTTTGCACACTACTTCCCATGATTGATTTGGAAATAGTGTTGTAAGTAAGCATTCTTGTTGAAATGGTCATGCTGCTGTTCCCTAGTTCTGAAATATAACTATTAGATATCATAAACAACACCAAGTGTCAACTAATAATGCTGAAATGCAGACAGCAGAACACTATCCAACCCTCTGCATGCAACACTTCCATAGACCAAATTGTTAGTTAGGTAAACAGAAGGGGTCATTTATGTATATAATTAAAAAAAGATTCCTCCCACAGTCCAAAGACATGCACTTTGTGGGGATAGGTTAATTGAACAATCTAAATTGCCCATAGGTGTGAATGCGGGAGTGAATGTGAGTGCGAATGGTTGTCTGTCTCTGTGTGTTAGCCCTGCGACAGACTGCCGACCTGTCCAGGGTGTACCCCGCCTCTCGCCCTATGACAGCTGAGATAGGCTCCAGCGCCCCCCGCGACCCTGAAAAGGATAAGCGGAAGCAAATGGATGGATGGATGGATGGATGGAAGATATATTCCCCTCTTACCCCTGCGGGCAGTCTATCCTTCAGGCTCAGGTCCTCTATCAGAGGCCTGGGAGCTTGAGCGTCCTGCACACTATCTTTACTGTTCCTAGGACTGCACTTTTCTGGACTGACAGCTCGGATGTTGTTTCCGGGATGTGCTGCAGCTACTTGCCTAGCTTGGGAGTCACTCCACCTAGTGCTCCAATTCATGTAACCTGTTCTGCTGGGGCTACTTGCCTAGTAGCATTCCAACAGCACCCTATTTTCGTCCCTTTGTCACAGCCCGTGGCTCGGCATCCAGGGAGCTGTGGGAGGCTGCGGTGGCCACACCCTTGGGCTGGGCCGCCTCCTAACCACCTGCGTCTCATCTGAGGCAATCACCGGAGGACTACTTCAGCCAGCTCTGACGGCTTCTCCTCGCCAGTCCGTAAGTCTCCTCCCAGTGTGACCAGCATTCGGCGTGGAAGCCTGTGGCCTGTCTGTCCTCCTGCCTGACTGCCTCCCTCCCTAGGATTCCCTTCACGGGCGCCTCTCCCCTCCAAGCTCCACGGTCCTGCTCTACCTGTAAGCCTCGGCAACTTATGAAGTCTAGCTGTTCATTTCTTGACAACCTGCGTGCTGTTAACTGTGTCTCCCCTTTCTGTTGCAGTTTCCCCACAGTCCCGATTACGGCGCTCCTGGGCTCCACGCTCCTCGTTTACCCCCGTGGCATGAGCCTTAGTTTTTCATTTCCTTAGCTATGTTAAAAATATTCCTCAGTTAAATAAAACTTGTACATAGTTCTGAGCTGCGGTGTGCTGAGTCCGCTTTTGGGGTCCTGTTACCTGAACACTCCGTGTTCTGTGACACTCTTCCCCATCTTGTTCCAGTAGTCCACTTCTCATCAGGGTGCCTTGGTTCCTCAACACCTGACATGAACCTTGTTAATCCGGGTGACGTCCGAGCCAGTATGGCTTCTTATTTATTTTAACATATTTACTATATGATGTAACCATGACATACAGTCTATTACTTGAATTGTTGCGGCAAGCGGATCAGACTCAGGCACAGACTAGAATCACAAGTTAAAAGTTCTTTTATTTACACAAAAACACCAGGTGCAGAACATAGGTGGGGGAAAGCCAGGGGTTCCAGTGGTCCACAGGAAAGATTCGAGGAAGAGAAACCGATCCTTCTCACTCGTTCGCTCTGTTTGAGAGATCCCACACATGCCACTTCAAACTGCCCAAATCCACGCTTAAGGTTCCAAGGTTCGGGGAGTCTAAGCACAGAGTCATGAATAGGTACACACATGAACATACTAGAATTCACCAAGCTGGATTTACACTAACGTATCAAAACTCAAAGTCCAGCTCAGAGCCAGTGCCTTAAGAAGTTGCCCGAGAACATGATGTATCACCGGTGTGTGATTATGAGCAGGAGCATGGGCCAAAGAAGCAGAAGATAACAGTGAGCACCACCCAGGCAGAGCAATGAGAGAGAGAGAGCAAAAACAAAACAAAACATGTAGCCTTGCAGAGCCACCCGGGTAGACACGGGGGCCATGACATAAAACATATGTTTACTTTTTCTTTACCGTCAACACATGTTCCACCATTTTGATTTCAGCCTATAAATCTACACTGTATCCTAAATATTAATATATGTTCTAACATGAATTATCAGTCCAATTTATTATTTACTTACAGTAAATTAATAAAATGAGTATTAGAAAAACAAGTTTAGAAACATTCATATAATTTGAGAAATAAGCACACCAGTTCACCAACTTTGTTTCAACTTCACATCGTGGATCAAACGCGAGTTTGATAAGACTGAAGTTGTCCCTGTCTGACCTTTCTCATCATAGCTGAGAGCCTTATGTGAATAAAAATGATCAAAGTGCTAAAACAGAGATTTTCCCTATTTTCCAATAATAAAGCATTTTTATTCTTAATGAAACGTGTATGTGTAACTGAAGTAAGAGTATTTAAACTAAATGAAACATGTAGTAAATTATTATCACGTCTGACCAAATGTTTAAATGTGGTGGAATTTTCTCTCTGTTATAGAAAAGATGCAACTTTAAAAAGTGAAGTGATTTTAAAGTTCAAGGTTTAAACTCTGTTTTAAATCACGTATGTGGAAAAAAGCTTTCTCTTCCCCTTTGTCTTCTGCGAAATCAGCAGTTCTGAAGCTTGGACTCAAGACATTGAAGGTTCCAGAGACACTAGACGGACTGACCCAGCCTGACCTTTGAACCTGCAAATTGGTTGCATGTTTTTCATTGTCCTCCCTGCTCATTTTTGCCATGTTAGATGGGGTTAACTCAGAAAGATTTACATTGTACTTTCACTGAATGCCCAGGGGATGCTGCTTTCCTGCTCTGTGATTGTAATCAACACAGTACATGGGGATAAGTGCATCTTCTGATCCAGTTGTGGTCATCCTTCCTCCGACCTCTCCTTACCAAAGATGAGAACAGAATCAGCATTAACTCAGAGTAGGTTAGTTAGATAAGTATAATTGAGGTGATTTGATCATTGTTTGTAGTTGAAGAGTCTGGGTGCTAAACTGGTTCACCAACTGAACACACTTGGCACATCACGGAATGAATGTAGCTATAAATAAAAGAAAACAGATAGAATTAACAAAGTTGATTGTAACAAACTTTCTATTTGATTAAAAGTCATTATGAAAGGAAAAATCCCAGCACACAATGAAAAACCTGTTTGACTGCCACACGAATAGCTTTAGTTGCTAACTGCAATGGCATTTTAGTTGGCTGACAGCACTAGCACATCAACCCAGTTGTGCTTTCAAAATTCTGGGTTTAGGAATTAGCTTTAGCTGCATACTTTCAGTTTCATTTTATACCCACCCACCAGCAGTAAGGTCAAAATTAAACAACTAATTTGACTGCATGTACACAAACTGTTGGGATTTCTTAAATCTAATCTACAATTCACAATTTATATTCTGTTTTGTGTTACTAATTGTGTCTTTGTTAAATTCAAATACAACCCTTTGCCTATGACTCATAAACACTAAGTGATGTACTCCTACAGAGTGCTTCCATTCATAGCCTACAATAAGAATGAGAATTTTACTTAATAAGATCATGAAGACGCTACAAATCAGACACTACCAGATACGGCAAACTAAGTTAAACTTGTAGAGATTGTAATGACATTTACTGTTGAAACTGGACTGTCACCCTGTGATGCTGCAAGGCCTATAGTGTAAGTGTGTGATAATATTAATAAATAATTAAAAAGTAAAAATGAATTTGTCCTACATTACACAGATATGTATTTTCCCGTGCACATACCTATTTTTTTCAGTTTCTATGAACGTTGTCTCTGTCACAAATCCTTAAACATTCCTTTGAATAGTGGAGGGAGGAGCATTTCATGATCTAAGTACAATGCACAATCAGACATAAAAACAGTCTGTGCTGAGAGCAGTGAGAAGTAACTACAACCATCATGGAAAGAAAAATTATTTGCTGGATAATACTGCTTGGACATTTTCATGCAGCACAGAGTAAGTAGTTATTACAAGTCATATCTGTATCATTGTTTGTGGGATAGTAAGAACTAAATTATATTTATTTTAAAGTAAATAAATGTTCCAGGATAACTGCATGCTTTCAGTGCATCCTCAAAAAATAATTAATATTCTCATAAAAACAAAATGTCAACTGTCCAGACGACTTCCATATTTATTCCATATTTCCACAAATAAGCTCAAACCTGGACTGAATTGTTGTTTAGCTGTTAGCCATTTCAAAGTACTGAGTAACAACAGGGTAAGTACATGCACTAGAGCTAGAAGAAAGTATCATACCCAATGCACATTCAGGTTACATGTATAAAATAATACAGTACCTTAGTAAATTGGGTCGGAGATGGATGGATCAACAGCTCTAGATTGCATTCTGGATAATACATTTTGGACAATATCCATGGAGACGAAAGGGAAGTGCAAAGAAAACCAAAAGATTCCATATAAATGAAATGGTAAAAAGACTGATCAGCATTGTTTAATATGACTGGTAGACAATTTCTTGTGGCATTTATACATTAAAATAAAATAAAGGAAGTAGTTAAAATTATACATGGAGCAAACATATCAAATTATAATATAGAGGGTATTATTAACCCTTTCACGCATAGTGGTCACTACCGTGAACAGCTATTCAAAGACTGTTTCCTTGTATTTGTGTTAGTGTTGAATGTATACATGCACATAAACTACTACATTGGACACTCATGTGTCACTCTATACCCTGCCACCCACTGGTCTTTCAACGTTATTTTCATTGCAATTATTGTTATTTAACCCTGTCATGGATGAATTATGACAACCTCCAGTAGCGGGTTGGCAGGGGATTTACTGGCTGGCTGGAGCAGCATCTAATAACCAACTCGCAAAATAAAACAAAATAAAAACAAACCAACAAACACGAAAACACCAGACATTATGATACAGACTTATAATTTGCACAGATGTTTTTTCGAAACTCTACAAAGTGAGCGCGAGAGCCCTCGGTGCACCTGCTTGCTGCTGTGCTGAAGTCAAAGTAAACTTTATTGTCATCTCCGCTATAAACAGTACAGTATAAAGAGAGACAAGACGACGAGGCTCCAGTTATAACAGCGCGAGTAAATGTCACACAGTGGAAATTTGTGTTTTTATGTTTTATCAACCTGTGTATTGGTACATAGTGTTGATTTTATTTGCATGATTTGATTGTGATATTTATATTGCATGTTTGTTTATTGATATTTATATTGCATGGTTTTATCCTCATATTTATATTATGTATTTTAGTGTTGTTGCACAAAATTCTTCTAATCCACTGTGGACTGTAGGCACCTGTGAGGTGGGGGCGTTCCCCGAGGTGGCCTATCAGTCGCCAGGCTGACCTGTTAAAGGGGATAGCGAGCGCAGAGACAAAGGAGCCAGCTGATGTGAGATCTAAGCAGGAGAAAATTCAGCTCATTGTTAAGGCGGCGATTAACCACTTGGGGTTAGTAGGACTGACATGGGAAGACGTGAGGGACAACCTCAATTTTTAGTCAAGTCAGGAAACGTGATGTTCTTTTGTGTACTCATGGTACTTATTCTTCAATGGAATGCAAGGAGTCTGTTGGTCAGTGGCCAAGAGTTGAAGCATTTCGTCAAACTACTTGGTGTCAAACTGGATGTCATTTGTGTACAGGAATCTTGGCTTAAGTCTTCTTTGGATTTTGTGTTGTATGGGTACAAAATAATAAGAAATGACAGGGACCGTGGTGGAGGGGGAGGGTGTGCAACGTTTGTCAAACAAGACATTCTATATAGACTCCTGGGTAAAGGCGATGATTTGGAGTATATTGCTGTTGAGGTTTGGGACAGGGATGAACCTGTTGTTATTGTGAATTTCTACAATCCTTGCGCCAGACTGGAGCTGCCGCGTCTTCGTTCAATTGAAGGCAGTGACTGTCGTAGAGTTATTTGGTGTGGGGATTTTAATGCCCATAGCAGAGTGTGGGGTGGCACACACACAGATAAAAATGGTAAGGTAATTGAGGAATTGATGGATACATGCAATTTGGTGTGCCTGAATGATGGTAGGGGGACCAGATGTAATGTTGTTAATGGAACAGAGTCCGTTTTGGATTTAACTCTAGTCTCAACTGTCCTTGCAGGCATAAGTCAGTGGACCATCAGAACAGACACTACTATCGGCAGTGACCATTATCCTGTTTTCTGTGATGTTGGAGGGAAGATACAGGTATCTCTAAGAGAGGTGCATAAGAAGTGGAGTTTTCATAGGGCTGACTGGACGAAATTCCAAAAATTATGTGAGGAATCGATTGACAAGGTTGATGAGTCTGGTAGCGTTGATCATATGAATAATCAGTTTGTTGACGTACTTGTGGTAGCCGCCAAGGCCTCAATCCCGACCAGTACAGGCAATGTAAATAGGACTTTGGTGCCGTGGTGGACAGAGGGCTGTCGAATTGCTGTAAAGGAAAGAAACAAGGTGTTTAAATTTCTCCAAAGAACCCTTAATGTACAAGCTCTGATTGCGTACAGAAAAGCAGTGGCAGTGGTCAGGAGAACAGTGAGACAAGCAAAGCGGAGCAGTTGGAGGTTGTTCTGTTCTAAAATAGGGAGAACCACTCCAGTGGGGGAGGTCTGGGGCATGGTCAGAAGAATGGGAGGTGATCGGCGGGAATGGGATTACCCAGCCATGACAACAGAACTTTGTCACGGCTCAGGAAAAAGTGGAGGTTATGGTGAAAACTTTTGCTAAGATTCATAGCTCTGATAACATATCCGTGTTGGGAAAAGACAGCATGTGCCAAACTAAAACACAGTATTCAGAGGCTCTAGTAAGAAAGGCGCACATGGGTAGTAGTTTGGATGTGGTGTTTTCTCGGGAGGAACTGGTGAGAGCACTTCAAAAAACAAAGCCCACAGCCCCGGGAAAGGATCAAATTTGTTATTTGATGTTGAAGAACCTTGGTACGAAAGCGCTTACTAAACTGCTGTGTTTGGTTAACACAGTTTGGATTAAGGGTGAGCTCCCAAGTACTTGGAAGGAGGCTGTTATTGTGCCAATAAGAAAACCCGGGAAGGATCCATCTAAACCAGATAGCTACAGACCGATTGCTCTTACGTCAAATGTGTGCAAGTTAATGGAACGTATGATAATGGCAAGACTGTCTTTTGAGCTGGAAAGAAAAGGGGCTTTAGCCGATTACCAAAGTGGTTTCAGGACAGCTCGGAACACAACTGATGCTATTGTTAGACTTGAGAATGTTGTTAGGAAAGTGCAGGCCAATAAAGAGTCTGTTTTGGCAGTGTTTTTTGACATAGAAAAGGCATATGATATGTTGTGGAGGGATGGGCTTTTAATCAAGTTGCATAAGTTGGGTATTGGTGGCAGGACATTCAATTGGGTCCAAGACTTTTTATCTGGTAGGAAGATCCAAGTGCGAATTGGGTCTACAATTTCTAGTCAGTGCATGGTTGAGAATGGAACGCCACAGGGCAGTGCAATTAGTCCTCTGCTTTTTGTTATAATGATCAATGATGTTTTTTCTGGTGTTCCTGAGGGAATTGGGAGGTCTTGATGGTGTGTTATGGAAAAAAGGAAGAAATATTGAGCACCTAGTGGGCAAGGTTCAGGAGGCTGTAAATATGGTGGTTGAGTGGGGATTTGACTGGGGATTCAGGTTTTCCATGGAAAAAACAAAAATGATGTTCTTTACCAAAAGAAAAGTGAGTGAGACTTTGACATTGAAACTGTATGACAAGGTGATTGGGAAAGTGAGCTCTTTTAAGTACTTAGGTGTTGTGTTTGATTCGAGACTGACATGGCGGGAGCATATTGACCGGATTGAAACCAAATGCAAAAAAGTTATTAATGTTATGAGGTGTGTAGCTGGGAGGGGTTGGGGAGCGAGCTCTTCTGCTTTGAAAGGACTTTACCAGGCGTTAATTAGGTCGGTCTTTGATTATGGGTGTGTGGCATATGGTTCAGCAGCTCCTTCTGTGTTGAGACGTTTGGATGTTCTGCAATCGGAAGCCCTTAGAGTGTGCTGTGGAGCTTTTAAAACGTCTTCAGTCAGTTCCCTACAGGTGGAGATGGGAGAAATGCCCCTAGATCTTAGGAGGAAGCAAGTGTCGGTGAATTACTGGGTTCATCTTGGTGGTCATGGTGACGCACATCCCACAAAGGAGGTGCTTTTGGAATGCTGGGAGTATGGAAGAAGTCAGAAGGATCATTTTGGAAAGGTGGGGAATCAGTGGGCTGAGGAGTGTCAGGTGTATGGACTTAAAACATGTCCTGCAGTGGTGTTCTCTGTGGTTCCCCCATGGTTATTGGAGACCCCTCCTGTGGACTGGTACTTGCTGGATCTGAAGAGGAAATTGAAAGGCAGAGTCGATCTTGTTTCAGCATTTCGTTTTCACAGCTTGACTGACTACCCTGAGTGTGTTCATGTGTTCACGGATGGTGCTAAAAGTCCAGTTACTGGAAGTACAGGGTTTGGAATAGCAGTTCCGTCAAAAAATATTGGAATAAACAGACGCACTTCGGATGGACTGGCAGTGTACACGGTTGAAATGGTAGCAATTTTGGTGGCATTGAAGTGGGTAGAGTGTTCAAAAATCAGGCAGGTGGTAGTATGTTCTGACTCGGCAGCTGTTCTTTCAAGTCTACAATCATTTTGTTCAAAGACAAGGCAGGGCATGCTGTGCACTATTCTGGAGACTATAAGCAGGATAAGGTGTTGTGGTGGCAATATTCACTTTCTTTGGGTGTCAGCTCATGTGGGGATCAGTGGAAATGAAAAGGTGGATAGGTTGGCAAAAAGAGCGTTGACTAAAAATAGGACTGAGATGGCGATTACAAGCAGTGGATCTGAAGCAAAAGGTATTGTTTGGAGGCTGGTTGTTCAGGAGTGGCAGAAGCGGTGGGATTCAGGGAGTAAGGGCAGGCAATTGTATCATCTTAAGAAGGAGGTGGCAGAGAGTAGGTTGTATAGGGGTAGTAGGAGAGATGAGGTGGTCATTACCAGGCTTAGACTGGGACATTGTGCATTAAATAAAACACTACAGATGATAGGAGAACATGAGACGGGGCTTTGTGGAGTGTGCCAGGAGGAGGAGGAGGAGACAGTAGAGCATGTAATACTGCGGTGCAAGGGTTATGATGTGGAGAGGTCAGTTCTGCAGAATAGATTGAAGGAGCGGGGTGTTGGGGTCTTTAATCTGAAGAGTGTGTTGGAGGGTAGTAGGGCACAGGTGAGGGAACTGGTGGGGTTTCTGAAGGCTATAGGTGTTTATGAAAGAGTGTAGGGTTTTTTTTATTTTTTATTTATTTTTTGTTGTTGTTTTGTTTTGTTTTTGATACAGCTTGTAAACTCACTGTCTGACCCATACTGTCACGGTCCTGGGTCAGTGACCCAGTGTTTTGAGTTTCTTGTGCCTCTGAGTTTTCTGTATTATGTTCTTAGTTCTCGTTGTTGTCCTAGCTTGTTCTTTAGTGTAGTGTCTTAGTTTGGTGTTCTTGTATTCTGTTTAGTTCTCTGAGTATTTGGTAGCTGCCCTCTGTGTTTCTTAGTTGCTGTCTCCCCTAGTCTAGTTTGCATCTTTGCTAATTCCTGTTTTACTTTGAAGTTCTGTGTCTCATGTGAGTGTATCCTACTTTGCTCCCTTGTCTCGTCAGTTCTGATTTCTCCCAGCTGTGCTCTCCTTCTGTGTCTCATTCCCCTCGTTACTTCCCATTGTATTTAAACCCTGTGTTTCTCTGAGTCAGTGTCGCGTCGTCCCTCATGCTGTGTGTGATTCTCCCCGTGTCTTCTGGTATGTGTTATAATTAGCGTTTCCCAGTGTAGTTTTGTATTGCTTGTGTTCTATTTTCCAGCAATAAAGCTGTGCTTTTGAGTTCAAGTTCTGTCCCCGTGAGTTTGCGTTTGGGTCCAATCCCTGCCTGCCACACAGCGTTTCATGACACATACTCCGGAACGGTAGGAGGCGGTAATGCTCCTTTACGTTGGTTGCCAACCGCCGTTAAACACAAAGAAGAAGAAGAAGAAGAAGAAGAGACAAAGGAGCGACGCACGAAAGGCGAGCAGGAGAAAAAGAAAGGCGTGCAAGCCCGCACATGTGTTAGAGGAACTGCTGCCTGACTGTGGGGTGCCACAAGCCGTTCGGTGATCCAGTCCTAACGGCAGGAACAGCAACAGTGGGTGGCGATGGCCGCAATTCACAGCAGGGCAGGGGTGCCCCTCTGCCTGCATCTGGCGGTGCTACGAGGGAGGCCGTGTTCAGGTGTGGAGTGAGGCGGGACTATGCGGTGACGCGCTGTCAGGACGAGACAGGTCTGCGACAGGAGCCCCCTCCTTGGTCTTCTGGCCGGTGTGGTTTCCATCCCGGAAGAGAAATTCCTCTCCTGTTTCAGATAAGGAAAATTTGCCCACGTGTGGCTGGACTGTGGGACTATGGGACTGTGGGGGGGATTTTAGCATATGGGAGACATTTGTTTAGCTTTGTTTTAATAGTGTATAGCCATTTCTGCCGGCAGGGTTTTTAGCGTATTGAGAACACTCTTTTTATTGTATATACGGGGGATTTTAACTTGTATTTGTGATTCTGGCTGTGGTTGTTTTTTATGGAAATAAATGGTGTGTGTTCAAAGCCAGCTTAGTTTCTTTGCCCTGAGCGCTGACCCACTCACTCCCCTTCCTTCTGTATGTGAACGGACTTGGAGGTGAAGATTTAGGTCCACCAGTCTTAGCGGCTACATAAACAATAAATATAAGAAGAGTAAGAAAATTAGAACACACATGCATCAACACTACAATGAGCGGGTGGAGGGAGGTTTGGAGTCTTCTCTCAACCCCGTTCTCTGCGACCTGCTGGAGCGGGGGGGGGGGCTAGGAGGAGGAGTTGGCCGTCCGACTGTGGTCTGGAGTGTGGGGCCTCCCTGCTGCTGCGGAGTCGGGGCGGTCTGCCTCCCCCCACCGCAGGGAAAAGGGTAACACCACCTGGGTCTGGGTGCAGTTCCCCCCTCCAGGGGCAAGGGTACCTAGACCCGGTTTGTAGAGTACACTTGGGGAGTGTGATCGTGTGTACAGCGTCTCTTTATGTCTGTCTCCACGTTGGTTGAGTGTGGAGTAAGTGCATATGAGAGCATGAGGGTGGGAATGGATGTTTGTATCTGTGTGTGCCTGTATGTCTGTGTCTATATGTCAGGTTGGGTGTCAGGCGCCACCTCTCTGGGGACATCTCAGGCCCTCCAAGGTTTGGAGGCCTATCTCCCCCTACCACCACTCCCCCTGCCAGTGGCGGACTCCCTCAGACATCGGTGCGCTGGTGGTTCTTTGTGTCCGGGGATGGGCGTCCAGGTACACACCGGCTCACTCCTTGGCGGCCGCTTATCGGGGCCTGGAGCCTGGGGCTCGCTCGGGCCACTTCGGAGGTGGGGTGCCCCCGGCCTCTCGGCCTGGGGCTCGGTCACTCAGGCACGGTTGGCTGCCGGCGGAGCTCACGGGCGCGTCACTGCAGCTCCCCCTGGCTTCTGCTCCGCGGCTGCTGAGTGAGCCCTCATCTGGGACTCTCCTCAGCTCTTTCTGGGACAGTGGCACGGCTGCCCCTCTGTTGGTCTTCCTTGGTCTCTTGTGTTCTGGGGGCCTCTGGATGTCTGGAGTTTTAATCACCTCCATACCTGCTTCATGCCCTGGAGGACGGGGCTGTGGCCCCCCCCACACCCTCTAGCAGATCATTACATGAAGGAACCTTTTAAAAAAAAACAAAAAAAAAAACAAGCGCGTCCATGCTCACAGGTGTACACATGGGTGATCACACCCACAAACTACACCCTTTTTGGCTCCTACCTCAAAGCACACTGTGTTCTGTTGATCTTATGTGCTGCACAATAATGTTTAATATTTAGTATTTACTGTCATATTCCCATATATCATTGTGATGTTGTTTATTCTATTACTCTTGTTCTCTTCTGCTTGTTTTATTTTATTTTTCTCAGCAGGTGATCCAGGTGATTGATATATGCATTTTTTTTCTGCCCGTTCTGTTGGTTTTTGTTTTTTGCCCTTCTCCCCCGTCCCTCTTCTCAGCTGTTTCTCTTTCCCTCTTTCTTTCTCCCCTTCTTTTCCCCAGTCCAGTCTGTCCTGTATTCAGTAAGTGAAAATAAAATAAACAATAAAAGGTGAATCAAATGGACCATTGCGGCAAGGCTGGGATGGTCAATTTGGTAAAGTAAATCCGTTGGGAATCTTTCTTTGCCTTTAGACAACAATTCTGATGGCAAAAGAGCCAAACGGGACAGGCAAAAAAAAAAAAAAAAAAAAAGTAAGAAAATAAATATACACTTTAGGATTAGGGGTAAGGGGATCAATAAAAATTTAAAATGTATAATTTACAGTTTGTTGATTTAAAGTCTCACACACAACCTGTCGACAGAGGAGGGGGGCAGGCTGCTTCCAAATAGAGCACATTTCATTCATAATGTTGTAAATCCAAGCCCATTATGTATTCATGATTTGTTCCTAGGTTGTGCGAAGTCCCAGAAATAAACAAAGCGAATCTGTAAGCTAAGTGTAGGTCTATTAGGTAATGTTGTGGTGAACCCATGTTAGGGGATGGGTGTTCAGGAGTGCAAAATTAAAAACAATGGAAGATGAACAAGAAACGTTCAAAGCCATCAGGTGCTCAGTTTAGAAAAAAGAGAAAAGAAGAGGAGGACAAACGAGCATAAGATACTGGAAAGCAGATGTGTCATTGGATAATGGCCGGTCATGTATCCTGAAACAATCAGAATCATATTTAGAACACTTTATTAATCCCCAAGGAAATTATGTGGGTTACAGTTGGTCCAAGAAAAAAATTTAAAAGTAGTAACAGACTAAACTCCAAACAATACATTGTTACAGATTTTACACATTTAAGAAATAGCATTAATATATACAGATCACTCAATTATAAATATCAAGAATTAACAGAGGTGAAATAAATATAAAGAAAATTGACAAGAATATTACAAAGTAGAGAAGAGCGTGTGTAAAAAGGGTGTAAGTATTGCAGTGTTTACAGTAAATGGCCTGTATTTGTATAGCACTTTATTAGTCCCTAAGGACCCCAAAGCGCTTTACACATTCAGTCATCCACCCATTCACATACACATTCACACACTGGTGATGGCAAGCTACAGTGTAGCCACAGCCACCCTGGGGCGCACTGACAGAGGCGAGGCTGCCAGACACTGGCGCCACCGTGCCCTCTGACCACCACCAGTAGGCAACGGGTGAAGTGTGTTGCCCAAGGACACAACGACCGGGACTGTCCGAGCCGGGGCTCGAACCGGCAACCTTCCAATTACAGTGTATTAGATGGAGGAATTGTACAAGGAGAGGGCCACGGGCAGGAATGATTTCCTCCTGTGTCGTTCCGTGGTGCTTTTTGGTAATCTCAGTCTCTTACTGAACGTACTCCTGTGACTGACCAGCATGTCAAGGAGTGGGTGGGAGGTATTATCCATGATTGTCCTTATCTTGGAGAACATCTGCCTCTCAGACACCACCCTATAAGAGGCCAGCTCCATCCCCACAACATTACTGGCCTTGTGGATCAGTTTATTTAGTCTGTTGGCATCTGTGACCCTCAACCTGCTGCCCCAACATGTAAGAGCATGGAGGATAGCACTGGCCACAACAGAGATACAACAAGTTAACATTAGTAGGAATATATAAAATGTCCATTTACGTTTGTTAACTACTTGGCTATGATAGGAAACAGACACTGATGTAGCTTACTGTTAGGTTTTGTATTGTTGATTGTCATTTATGCTTAGAAATATTTAACCATATATTCTTAGAGGTGTATAATCAATTGTGTAGTGATAGGTTGTGTGATCTTTAACAGGCTGCAAAGGCTTGGTGTGTATTCCACACTAGAATGCACACCTACATCCTGGGAGCATGGGAAGAGGTCGTACCGTGTCTTATTGTTTTATGGTAGGATTAACGTAGTTGCGTCTGTTCTAGTCTAAGTGCTCTTTGTTTAGATGAACTGCAGGACTTCCTCACCGTGTTATCTAGGGTGAACCATCTAGGGTGAGGGGGAGGCTACCCTCTTCCTGACCAAGGATGTTTGACCCTTTGATCAGCAGTCCACACACACACACACACACACACACACACACACACACACACACACACACACACACACAGGCAAGGTACTCTTTGTGTGTATGTAGACGTCATATGTTAATGAACTTATGCATATTCATGTAACCTCAATAAAAGAACAGTGGTACGGGAGAACGGACGAGAGCAACTGGGGTCAGGCGAGGGAACGTCCGGTTCTCTCCCGTGCACGAGAAACATGAAGAACTTTGCCTACTTGTGTCTTGCTTTGCAGTGTAATTATATTGCCTTCAACGTTCCAGCGGATGGGTTCAAGCTAAAAACCTATCACTTACTAAATCTTTTGGACTGTGTACGGCACAATATTAATTAGTCATCGTCAGTTGTTGATTTGTCCTATTCTCATTGTATAATGAATTATGATGGCTGTTTGTTAGCCATTTGCATACTATGCATACTCTCTCTCTCTTTCTTCATTTAGAGAAGAAAGAGAGTATATACATACACATATATATATATATATATATAGCCATCATACAGCCATCATAATTCATTATACAATGAATTACGTATATATGTTCCACTGCTTTAATCTACTATAATACGCACAGCGCAACATGAAAACTGTAGGAAAAATGAGAGTGATGAAGTCAAACCAATTTATGGCGCTCTTCAAAACTATTTAAAACATAAGAATGAACTTTTGCATCAACAGTCATGATGACAGCAACCACCGTAATGCCACCAACAACAACTGCAGATGGACATCCAACATCCACAACAACACCTCCAACTACGACAACAGAACTACCAACCACTACAACAGCACCTCCGACCACCACAACCACACCACAAACCACTACAACAACACAAACCACCATTACACCAACAACCGCTACAACAGCACCTCCGACCACAACAACAACACCACCAACCACAACAACGACAACCACCATTACAACAACAGCAACCTCCGCTACAACAGCACCTCCAACCACCACTACAACAACAGCACATACCACTACAACACCACCACCAATTACTACAACAGCACCTCCAACCACCACTACAACAACACCAGCAACCACTACAACACCAACACCAACCACTACAACAGCTCCTTCGACCACAACAACGACAACACTAACCACTACAACAGTACCTCCAACCACAACACCACCACCAACCACTACAACAGCACCTCCAACCACAACTACAACAACACCACCAACCACTACAACACCAACACCAACTACTACAACAGAAACTCCAACCACCACTACAACAACACCACCAACCACTACAACAGCACCTCCAACCACCACTACAACAACACCACCACCAACCACCACTACAACACCATCAACCACTACAACAGAAACTCCAACCACCACTACAACAACACCACCAACCACTACAACACCATCACCAACTACTACAACAGAAACTCCAACCACCACTACAACAACACCACCAACCACTACAACAGCACCTCCAACCACCACTACAACAACACCACCAACAACAACACCACCAACCACTACAACAGAAACTCCAACCACCACTACAACAGCACCTCCAACCACCACTACAACAACACCAACCACTACAACAGCAACTCCAACCACCAGTACAACACCATCAACCACTACAACAGAAACTCCAACCACCACTACAACAACACCACCAACCACTACAACAGCACCTCCAACCACCACTACAACAACACCACCAACCACTACAACACCATCACCAACTACTACAACAGAAACTCCAACCACCACTACAACAACACCACCAACCACTACAACAGCACCTCCAACCACCACTACAACAACACCACCAACAACAACACCACCAACCACTACAACAGCACATCCAACCACCACTACAACAGCACCTCCAACCACCACTACAACAACACCAACCACTACAACAGCAACTCCAACCACCACTACAACACCATCAACCACTACAACAGAAACTCCAACCACCACTACAACAACACCACCAACCACTACAACAGCACCTCCAACCACCACTACAACAACACCACCAACCACTACAACACCATCACCAACTACTACAACAGAAACTCCAACCACCACTACAACAACACCACCAACCACTACAACAGCACCTCCAACCACCACTACAACAACACCACCAACAACAACACCACCAACCACTACAACAGCACATCCAACCACCACTACAACAGCACCTCCAACCACCACTACAACAACACCAACCACTACAACAGCAACTCCAACCACCACTACAACACCATCAACCACTACAACAGAAACTCCAACCACCACTACAACAACACCACCAACCACTACAACAGCACCTCCAACCACCACTACAACAACACCACCAACCACTACAACAACACAAACCACCATTACACCAACAACCGCTACAACAGCACCTCCGACCACAACAACAACACCACCAACCACAACAACGACAACCACCATTACAACAACAGCAACCTCCGCTACAACAGCACCTCCAACCACCACTACAACAACACCACCAACTACTACAACAGCACCTCCAACCACCACTACAACAACAGCACATACCACTACAACACCACCACCAATTACTACAACAGAAACTCCAACCACCACTACAACAACACCACCAACCACTACAACAGCACCTCCAACCACCACTACAACAACACCACCAACAACAACACCACCAACCACTACAACAGAAACTCCAACCACCACTACAACAGCACCTCCAACCACCACTACAACAGCAACTCCAACCACCACTACAACACCATCAACCACTACAACAGCACCACCAACCACTACAACACCATCACCAACTACTACAACAGAAACTCCAACCACCACTACAACAACACCACCAACCACTACAACAGCACCTCCAACCACCACTACAACAACACCACCAACAACAACACCACCAACCACTACAACAGAAACTCCAACCACCACTACAACAGCACCTCCAACCACCACTACAACAACACCAACCACTACAACAGCAACTCCAACCACCACTACAACACCATCAACCACTACAACAGAAACTCCAACCACCACTACAACACCACCAACCACTACAACAGCACCTCCAACCACCACTACAACAACACCACCAACCACTACAACAACACAAACCACCATTACACCAACAACCGCTACAACAGCACCTCCGACCACAACAACAACACCACCAACCACAACAACGACAACCACCATTACAACAACAGCAACCTCCGCTACAACAGCACCTCCAACCACCACTACAAAAACACCACCAACTACTACAACAGCACCTCCAACCACCTCTACAACAACAGCACATACCACTACAACACCACCACCAATTACTACAACAGAAACTCTAACCACCACTACAACAACACCACCAACCACAACAACAGCACCTCCAACCACCTCTACAACAACAGCACATACCACTACAACACCACCACCAACCACTACAACACCACCACCAACCACTACAACAGCACCTCCAACCACCACTACAACAACACCAGCAACCACTACAACACCAACACCAACCACTACAACAGCTCCTTCAACCACAACAACGACAACACTAACCACTACAACAGTACCTCCAACCACAACACCACCACCAACCACTACAACAGCACCTCCAACCACAACTACAACAACACCACCAACCACTACAACACCATCACCAACTACTACAACAGAAACTCCAACCACCACTACAACAACACCACCAACCACTACAACAGCACCTCCAACCACCACTACAATAACACCACCAACAACAACAACACCATCCACCACTACAACAACACCACCAACCACTACAACAGAAACTCCAACCACCACTACAACAGCACCTCCAACCACCACTACAACAACACCAACCACTACAACAGCAACTCCAACCACCACTACAACAACACCACCAACCACTACAACAGAAACTCCAACCACCACTACAACAACACCACCAACCACTACAACAGCACCTCCAACCACTACTACAACACCAGCAAGCACTACAACACCACCACCAACCACTACAACAGCTCCTTCGACGACAACAACGACAACACTAGCCACTACAACAGTACCTCCGACCACCACTACAACACCATCAACAACCACTACAACAGCACCTCCAACCACCACTACAACAACACAACCAACCACTACAACAACACCTCCAACCACCACTACAACAACACCACCAACCACTACAACACCATCACCAACCACTACAACGGCACCTCCAACCACCACCACAACAACATCACCAACCACTACAACACCACCACCAACCACGACAACAGCACCTCCAACCACCACTACAACAACATTACCAATCACTACAACAGCACGTTCGACCATGACATCGACAACACCAACCACTACAACAGCACCCACGACCATGACAATGACAACAACAACCACTACAACAGAACCTCCAACCACCACTACAACAGAACCTCCAACCACCAATACAACACCACCAAGCACTACAACAACATCACCAACCACTACAACAGCAACTCCAACCACCACTACAACAACACCACCAACCACTACAACACCACCACCAACCACTACAACAGCACCTCCAACCACCACTACAACACCACCACCAACCACTACAACAACATCAACCACCACTACAACAGCAACTACAACCACCACTACAACACCACCACCAACCACCACAACACCACCACCAACCACTACAACAGCACCTCCAACCACCACTACAACACCACCAACCACTACAACACCACCACCAACCACTACAACAGCACCTCCAACCACCACTACAACGCCACCACCAACCACTACAACAGCTCCTTTGACCACAACAACAAAAACACTAACAACTACAACAGCACCTACGACCATGACAATGACAACAACAACCACTACAACAGCACCTCCAACCTCTACAACGGCACCTCCAACCACCACTACAACAACACAACCAACCACTACAACACCACCACCAACCACTACAACAGCAACTCCAACCACAACTACAACAACACCACCAACCACAACAGCAACTACAACCACCACTACAACACCACCACCAACCACTACAACAGCACCTCCAACCACTACAACAGCACCTCCAACCACTACAACAGCACCTCCAACCACCACTACAACGCCACCACCAACCACTACAACAGCTCCTTTGACCACAACAACAAAAACACTAACAACTACAACAGCACCTACGACCATGACAATGACAACAACAACCACTACAACAGCACCTCCAACCTCTACAACGGCACCTCCAACCACCACTACAACAACACAACCAACCACTACAACACCACCACCAACCACTACAACAGCAACTCCAACCACCACTACAACAACACCACCAACCACTACAACAACATCACCAACCACTACAACAACATCACCAACCACTACAACAGCAACTACAACCACCACTACAACACCACCACCAACCACTACAACAGCACCTCCGACCACTACAACAGCACCTCCAACCACCACTACAACGCCACCACCAACCACTACAACAGCTCCTTTGACCACTACAACAACACCACCAACCACTACAACAACATCACCAACCACTACAACAGCAACTACAACCACCACTACAACACCACCACCAACCACTACAACAGCACCTCCAACCACCACTACAACGCCACCACCAACCACCACTACAACGCCACCACCAACCACTACAACAGCTCCTTTGACCACAACAACAACAACACTAACCACTACAACAGCACCTACGACCATGACAATGACAACAACAACCACTACAACAGCACCTCCAACAACCACTACAACAGCACCTCCAACCACCACTACAACACCACCACCAACCACTACAACAACATCACCAACCACTACAACAGCAACTCCAACCACCACTACAACACCACCACCAACCACCACTACAACACCACCACCAACCACTACAACACCACCACCAACCAGTACAACAGCACCTCCAACCACCACTACAGCAACACCAACTACCACTACAACAACACCACCAACCACTACAACAGCACGTCTGAACACCACTACAACAACATTAACCACTACAACAGCACCTCCAACCACCACTACAACACCACCACCAAGCCCTACAACAGCACCATCAACCATTACAACAGCGAAAGGTGAGTCTAATTCCCTGGAAAATTATATAGCATATGATAATACACCGAGACTTAAACAGATACCATATGGTTGAATAGATCCTATAGTGTGTTAACACCATGCTTGTTAAATAACTGTCTAACATACCACACAGAGTGAATGGGTTAAATGCAGAGAGGAATTTCCCCACGGGGATCAATAAAGTATACATTATTATAATTATTAGATTTTCAATCCATAATTTTTTGGTCAAATTTTGGTCAAATTTTTAATACATTTTACAGAGTTGGTGTGACAAGGGGAGCATCATCACAGATATTTCTTTTTTTAGTAACAGTAGCATTTCTTTTTGATTAGGGTATTTTTTAAGACTTCCGCATTATAGAAAAAAGGCATCTGTCTGAAGCAGACCAGTTTTATAACTTGAAGGCAGACTCTCCCCAATGATTTGAAATGCTAAGGACTTTAAATAACAGTCTCTTGCATGAGAAACCTTGATTTTCGCTATTATCTATTATGAGCTATTATTCACAGCCAACTGTTTTGAAAACAGTCTTTTATTTAATATAAACTGTGAATATCACAGGATGTGCACTAAGTAAAACAATTACTGTAAGCTCATCTGTCGGTTCTGTGTGCACATCTGCCATCTACTTAGTATAACTTGGAGTTTCTTTTTCCTTTGCTGAGGCATGCGCTGTGCAGCAATTTGGAACCTTAACAGTTGCAGTTGCTGTGTTTGTCCACCAGGTGGCTCCAACTATTCACAAAGCACATCAATTTTGAGGAAATTCATTAAGCTATTTTCTAACTCTGTTACACAAAGACTCTGCTTAGTTTCACTTTCTGGCTGCAGGTCCTAGTTTTGCAAAAGCATGTCGTTTCCTGTCAGTACTTTTAACTCAAACTCAAAGCTCTCTTATATATAAAACAATATAATCAGCAGATAAGCTTCAAAATATATATTTCAAATCTCAACACTAACTTTAGTTACCTTGGGAATTCCTTGGTTAACATGTTTGGTAATTCAGCAATAAAGCTGCATTTAAGTTTACTTTTGCCTGTGTGTCTGCATTTTGTGCCCTTACTTTGCCTGCGTCACACAGTACATGACAATGGGATGCGCCTCCCTGGCCAGCCAACAACGTTGTCCTTTTCGGGTATAGTTAGCAATGAAATTAACATACACTATTCTCACTGTGAGAATTTCAGTCAGTGAATATAAATTCAACCTTATCTCACAACATAGCAAATGGAGATTCTCGACTGTGCGTTTGTGGAGATGACATGTCAAGTAGCCTCCCCTACTCACAGAATGGATATTCAGAATAACCAGACTGATATTTTGTGGGCCATCATATCCACTACATCATGTTATGAGGGGAAAAAATGCCCCAAGCCACCAGGGCAGCAAAACAGCTAATCCCAGTTTCTCATGGAAGGACAGTCTTATGGCAGTAGCCAAATACAAGAAGCTTTTTCCCTGGATTTTGAGGGGGACTGAGAAACATGGAGAAGCACTGCTTACTTCACATGTCCAAAGAAAGCTGTTAGTTGCAGCCTACCTCAATCTATAGCTACCACACTCGTGTCAGAGGCAGACCACTTTCAGACTGCCGTAACTGAAAGTCACTATGAAGTGGCAGCTGAAGTGGTAAGGGCATTAATGTGTTTACTTCATGTTCGCTGCTTACCTAGCAGAGCTATCCAAGGACATGGCATCCAAACCTGACTGGAATCTGTAGGAAGAAATCACTGAGTTTACTGATATTTGCCTCCATGCGTAGCACTGTGCTGTCCAAACCATAGGTAAATCTATGGGGATGATGGTGTTGCTATTAAACCCATCAGAGATAGATTATGTGTCTTTTTATGAGCAATATCAGTTTGCTGATCCTGATCCAGTTGCTGTAGAGTCTTCCAGTTTGAGTCTGATGGGCCAGGCTTGCCATCCGATATTGTGTGTGTGAATGTTATCTGCAGCCATCACACATTCAAAAAGAGAAAGGACTGGGGTTAACCCAGGCCTTGTCCGACATGCAGATAGCTCTTTTGATGAAAAAACATGGGCTGCACAACAGAGCATGAAGAAAACAAATCATTTACAGCAAAAGAATTATGACAAAGAAAAATAATAAACAGTTCCTGCCTCTTCAAAGAAAGGAAAACGATGTTCTAGTTGAACTGGTTAATTCATTAACTGGCTTTGCTCATATATTCCAGTCTTCATTTTCCAAATGTATCAATTTCTGTGTGCATATCACATGATTTGACCAGAAGAAAGACGTCACCATCTCCAGTTCATGCATATTCATTCTTGCATAGGTATTGGTATTATATTCAGAAAACATTGCAAATTATATTGATTAGACATATTTTTAATAAAGTTAAAATAGTAAAACAGCCCTCTGGCTGGATTCATACCCGTATTTGTGTGACATAAATAACAAGTGGGCTTTTTTTTCTTCTAACAACACCGAGCAGGTAAAGCTGTAAAGGTTTTCCCGCATACATCTTGGTCACTTTTTCTGTTTAACACCTGCTGCTGATTTAGAAAGCACACCTATATTAACCGGTGATACACTTCTGAGAATGGAGGGGGAAAAAGTATCTTTTTGGGGGTATTTTTTGTGATTTGTGTGTCAACCACAGAGGACATACATAAAAAGATCCTCTCAGGAGGATAGTCACAGTTTAGTTTAGGTAGCTGCCTGCTAATAATTACAAATGATGGTTTCTGTGAAAAACAAATCATTAACTTGATAGCCATCAATTGACATTCATGCCCTTGTGCACTCACTTTGCTAAAACCCTATGTGCCCAAGGTGTTTGCATCATCTGATCTATTACCTTAAAAGCATTCTCCCTGCCCCCTTTTTCTTCTTTTGAAGAAATAAACTGGTGACTATAATGCAGCCGCTGCCCCCCCTCCTCCCCTCCTCCCCAACCTGGAGCTCCATTTAAAGTCACTGATCATCTCCAAGTGCTCTATGGTAAACAGAAGCAGGTCAGCTGTCTGAGGAAATCATACATATAACTGAGCAGGCAATTAAACTGTGAATATCACCAGGTAACATGGGTGTGTTTTTAAAAATCAGCAGCAGGTGTTAAAAAGTGCCTGTATGCAGATAAAGTTAAACTCCAGTTGCCATTGAGCTGCTCAGTGGTGTTAGAAAGAGAATATTAGCTAGAATTACGTCACAGAGAAACACGGAAAATAGTTCAGCCAGAGGGCTGTTTTTCTATTTTAACTTTACTTAAAATATTTTTAATCACCATAATTTGCATTGTTATGTGAAGATGATATTAACACCAGTGCACATATGCATTTGCATGAACTGGAGATGGCAACCTTCTTTTTCTGCAAGGTCTATTCTTCTGTTGTATTACTGTTATATTGGTAACCAGGCTTACAGTACACAAGCTACTTAAGGTGTGTTGTTCTGCTAAGGTCGTTCCACTCACCAGCTAGTTAGAATTGGTGGAATGAGACAAATGTTTGTGAGGAAAACACAGGGAGGTGCATCCCATAGTGAGACGTCTCACTTATGCTACTCTGACAACTGAGGTTATGCAAGTAACATAAAGTTTTTACCGGTTTCAGCAACAGATTGAATGATATTTTTAAAATGAAATTGTTACAAAAAAATACTTTATCTTTACATTGTCCTTTTGCCAATGGCAACACATTTGTTTCTTAAAATACAAAAATATATATGGGTTTCAGCTGTAAATTAAATCAGTACTTTCAGGTTATTAATTAATCATATTGTCCTAAAAGAACCAGAAGTGTGTCACAAAGTGAGACTGAATTGCATTTAAAAAAATGTATATTCTTTATATTATTTTATTATTGACTTCTAAATGCAATGTTTTCAAACTCTAAAGCCCTGCAAGCACTGGCACATATGAAGATGAGGATAACTACCTACGGAGAGGTCAGCAATGCAACCATCATTAAACTTATTGAAGAGGTATGCCTATAAAATTATATTATTATATTCATATAATATATTTAAAATTTGTTTTCTTTGTGGATTATTTAAACTTGCTTTTGAAACTGAAGTAAATATTTAGATGTTTAGTCTTTGTGTTTTCTCTCTTTTTAGTTTTTTAGCAACCAGATCCTGAATGGAACAGCCCACAGTCTCTCTGTGACAAATATTCAACAAGTGAGAGTTGGCCCATAAAAGCTTTGCATGGACAGAAGTCAAAAGTGACTGAATAAAGACAACAATTCAAGGATGTACTTGGTTTAACATAATGTGAAGCAGCAGTATGACTGAACTGTCATACTGCCTCTTCACATGTCTTGAAATAAAGCAAGCCATCAATTTACAATTCAAGAAAAGAATTTCTGAGTAAAAAATAAGATTAAATTACAACCAGCTTTGTAATTCCACACCTTTGCCTGTATTTTACATAAATATGAGAATTGGAAATGTGCTCTTGGTGTGAGTGTCAACTTGAAAAGTATAATAGAAATCTCAAACCAGGAAATTTGATCTGTCACAGATTTGTAAGAGGCGTTATCAGTTCTTCAGCTCGAGAAGCAGAGGTCACTCTGACAAGCCTGGTAACCAAAAACTGTAAAGCTGGCTTCTTGCTTATATAGACAAAGAAAAGTGAGTGAAGCATACCAAGTGCATGAATACTGTCCCTCAAATCGGGAAAATCAATTGTCTGTCAGATATTACTGGCAGAACTTGTTATTATGAGTGATTCTGTTGTACTCAAGGTCACCTTTCCAGTTCATTGGCAAGACAGAATTTGAAAGCATTCCTTTGTATTTTACTTTAAAGAATAACTAAAATTTGGAGGATGTACAACACACTGTGTGTGCAGAGAAACTCTGAGAAAGTTTCTGTCATGCAAGCCAACATTGTTGAGTGATTGTTTAAATGTCTTATTTGGCAAACTCCCTCTCTTGCCATTCAAATGTCAGGTGCATTTTAATGTTGGGAGAAAATGTTTTGTTTTGTTTTTGTTTTATAGCAATAAATCTATGCAACATATGCATGTTATATTATACTATTATTTTTGCACTAAAATTCTGTAGTGTAATGTAAACTTGTCTTTATAAGTAACCCAAAATTAGCTGTAATGCATTCCTGAGTAATGTGTTACTCTAATCATATTGCACTTTTTAGTCACATGGCAATACAATGTGTTACTGTGCTAAATTAAATAATCACATTACAGCTAATTTTGGGTTATTACTTACTTTGCAAAGGGTTTTTGGTCGTTTGCAGGGACAGATAGATAGAAAGCATCAAATATGTATTTTTCTTCCGGTGCACTGGCACTACCATCAGCTGATGTCAGTTAATGTTTGGCGTTAAATGCTCCAGCTGAGAAGTATAATGTGCAATAACAAATGTGTTACGTCCCCCCCACCATGGTGGAGGCAAAGGTAGGAAGGAGACAGCAACACTGGACAACCACAATCAATCATAACCTAGTGTGACTAACAGTTTAAAACCTGCAACCAGTGTATAGGGTACCCCAGCTTACCTGTCCAGCCTCCCACCACACACAATACAAAGAAGCCTGTTCGCAAATGTTTGTCATAAAGCAGCAGCCAGCAGCTGGCCAGGGAGCTGCTCATTTGTAGTGATCCTCAGAGAGTGATTGGCCAACTGTGCCCAGACCAGCCAATAGAAACATGCCAATCAACTTTGAACTGGCCAATAGGTGGAGACTTGACACCTTAAAGATAAAAAGAACACCAAAAGTAAAGCCACATCTCTTGGCACGTAACACCCCCACCCTTTAAGAACTAAACTCAGGGTTTGGTGACATCTCTAAACGGCACGGGAGACAGCGTCTGCTACAATGTTTTCTGACCCTTTATTGTGATGGATATTGAGGGGATAATTCTGAATAATCAGTGACCAATGCATAAGCCGCTGGTTGCGATTATACATTCTAGAGAGGAAAACTAAAGGGTTTTGATCTGTGAATACTTGAACTGAACTCTGACATGACTCTATATAAACTTCAAAATGTTGCAAGGCCCACAACAAAGCAAGTGTCTCCTTTTCAATGGTAGAATACCTGAGCTGATGTTTATCAAACTTCCGAGAGAAGTAACTCACAGGATGGTCAATGCCCTGGGTATCCTCCTGGAGAAGCACCGCTCATGCACTAACTGTGCTGGCATCTATTTCCAGTTTGAATGGTAAAGAGAAGTTAGGAGCAGACAAAACGGGGGTGCAACAAAGTAAGCCCTTAAGGCTTTCGAAAGCCTGCTGGCAACTCTCAGGCCAAATAAACGGCTTTGAGGGACTGGTTAAGTCAGTGAGAGGGGCAGAAACAGAAGAGAAATTCTTACAAAATCGTCGGTAATATCCTGTCATCCCAAGGAAACGCCACAGTTCTCTCCTGGTGGTTGGTTGGGGGAACTCCCTAATCGCAGTGACTTTGGCATCTGCAAGGCACACTTTTCCTAGACCAACTTGCTGGCCAAGGTAGAGGACACTGCCTCTAGCAAAATCACATTTGGCAAGGTTCAAAGTGAGAGATGCATTTTCCAGGCTAATAAAGACTTCTTTCAATGTAGCCATGTGGGTTGACCAGTCACTGCTATACACAACGATGTATCCAAGTATGCTCTGCAGTTGGGGATGCTTCCCAACACTTTATTGACCACTCTGTGAAATGTTGCAGGGGCATTGCACATACCAAAAGACATAACTGTGTACTGCAGGAAGTGGTCAGGAGTGACAAAAGCTGAAATGTCAGATGCTTGCTGTGTCAAAGGCACTTGCCAATACCCTTTTAACATATCAAGTTTAGTGATGTATTTTGCAGGCCCAATTTCATCAATGCAGTCATCGATTGAGGTAAGTGATGTGCATCTGGGACAGTGACAGAGTTCACCTTTCAGAAGTCAGTACAGAATCTTGGGTTTCCATCTGACTTCGTGTCTAGGAGACATGGTGAACTCCAAGAGCTGGAGCTTGGAACTGCGAATCCATTCTGAAGAGAGATACTCAACTTCCTGTTTTATGATTTCCCTCTTTGCTGGACTAACCCGATAAGCACAATGTTTGATTGGTGTAGGGTTAGTTAGCACCACATCATGTTTTATGGTCAGAGGGCCCGGTGGCGCCAGTGTCCGGCAGCCTCGCCTCTGTCAATGCGCCCCAAGGTGGCTGTGGCTACAATGTAGCTTGCCATCACCAGTGTGTGAATGTGTGTGTGAATGGGTGGATGACTGGATATGTAAAGCGCTTTGGGGTCCTTAGGGACTAGTAAAGCGCTATATAAATACAGGCCATTTACTATTTACCATTTATGACAGTGGTTTGGGACGGGATGTCATCGAACAGAGATGGGAATCCCAATATGAGTGTTATGATATCATTGCTCTGTTCAGCAGGAAGGTGGGACAGGTATTGTGATAGTGTTGACAATATCACAGAATTACCTAATCGAGCACTTTGAGGCTCAGCACCCCGTAACACCAACCCATCTTCATCTGAAGTAATCTCCACCTTGGACACAGAAACCATCGGGGATGTAACCACTTGCTCTTGGACCACAGTGCCATCTGTGGAAGGTTCACGAGAGTTGTACAGCTTCATCATGTTGACATGACACACCCGAGTAGGACGTCTGCGATCCGGGTTATGAATAATGTAGTTGGTCTTGCTGAATTTTCTCTCTACAACATAAGGACCAGAGAATTTAACGGAAAGAGAGGAGCCGGGCACCGGAAGGAGAAGGAGCACTCTGTCACCTGGCTGGGATGAACGGTCAACAGCCCGCTGATCAAAGTGTCTCTTCATTTTCGCTTGTGAAGTGGCTAGTACATTCCTTGTTAAGGAATAAGCCCTCTTTAACCTGTCATTTAGTGTTTTGACATACTCTGGAAGGCTTTTGGTGTTATCCACCAGATTAGCCAGCCTCTTTAAAAACCTTTAAAGGACCCCTCATCTCACGCCTAAACACAAGTTCACTGGGACTAAATCCCAGAGATTCTTGGGTTGCTTCACGACAGGCAAATAAAACAAGAGGAACACTTTCATCCCAGTCTCGTTGAGAACTATAACAGTGTTTCCTTAACATGGACTTCAAAGTCTGATGAAACCTCTCTAGCGCCCCCTGACTTTCAGGATGGTAAGAACTCGAGGTTATGTGTTCAATGCCTAATGTTTTCCGGGCTTGGGCAAATACTCTAGACTTAAAGTTAGTGCCTTGGTCTGTTTGCACAACCTTAGGCAGACCAAAGGTTGAAAAGAATCTCAACAGCGCTTTGACAACAATCTGAGCTGTAATCCTCCGTAGTGGGATTGCCTCAGGAAACCTAGTTGAAACGCACATGACCGTCAACAGAAACTGGTTTCCAATTTTAGATTTAGGTAGAGGCCCCACACAGTCAACAATCACTTTTTGAAATGGCTTCTCTACTACTGGGATAGGACAGAGAGGAGCTGGTGGGATTATTTGGTTCGGCTTGCCAGTCATTTGGCATACATGGCAAGTATGGCAGTATTGAACAACATCAGATTTCAGTCCTGGCCAGAAGAAATGTTTCAGAATTCTGCTGTATGTCTTGTTAACCCCCAAATGTCCTGACCATGAATGGCCATGTGCTAAGGACAATACCTGGGTACGATAGGCAATAGGTACAACCACCTGATAAACTGCAGACCAGTCTGCGTCTTCTGCGACCTCACTCGTAAATCTGCGCATCAGTAGACCTTCATCTGAAAAGTAAGCAAGCTTTTTCTTCTTGGCATCCTGTTGACTGAGGATAGAAGAATGACACTTGGACAGGGTTACATCATTTTTCTGTGCAGTAATGAACTCCTCTCAGGAGATTGGCAAATTCAGGATTGGTTGTGTTTTGTCAGCAGGTGGAACTTTGGCCTGAACCTTAGATCCAGAGGTAAATGAGATCACGTCACCAAAGGGATCTGACGTCATAAAGGAATCGGCCAAGTCAGGGCCATACTTTTTTGTCTGGGCCCTCGTAACTATACAAGCTGGAAAAATGGCAGGCTGGTCTTTGGCTGAGTCAGAGTCCAGACTCAGCTCGGGTCTGTCTAACACTTCAGGAACGGAAGTGTTAGACAAGCATCCTAGGTAATGACCTTGCCTCCAGCAAGGTCATTACCTAGGATGAAGTCAATACCTGGGATAGGTAATGCAGAACGAATAGCCACTTTAACAATCCCACTGACTAAGGAAGACTGAATGTGAATAGTGTGCAAAGGGGCAGATACAAATCCAAGTTCTACTCCCTGGACAATGACAGTGGACTGGCTGAGCGCAAGGCTGTGGGCCTATCTGGATGGGAAATAGGGGTAAAAACATTCTTATGTGTTAACACAAACTCATCGGCCAACACGGCTGCTTTTGACATTGACGTCACCTTCTGTTCATTTAAGAACATTATGAGTCTCTCAGGTAATGAATTTTTAAAATCCTCCAGTAGCATTAACTCGCGCAGAGACTCATAATCATCCCCAACTCCGTTAGCAGCACATCATTTATCAAAAAGAGCCCCTTTTTCATGTGCAAACTCCACATATGTTTGACTGCTGGTCTTCTTGTGGTTCCTAAATTTCTGCCTGTAGGCCTCAGGTACCAGTTCATAGGCACGTACAATTGTTTCCTTCAACACTTCATATTTCATGCTCTGCTCTAGCGAAAGTGAAGCTACTACCTCCTGAGCTTTGCCCACTAATTTACACTGAAGTAAAATAGGCCATGTCTCTTGGCCAGTTCAGAGCAGTAGCTACCTTTTCAAAAGCATTGAAATATGAATCTACCTCAGTCTCACGAAAGGTAGGTACCAGAGCAATATTTTTGCTCATATCAAAACTTTCTGGGGACACTTTTGGGATTTCTTTAGTGGCATGTGTTTTCTGCCCTGATGACACCTTCAGTGCTTCTACTTCAAGCTGCTTTAACCTGATTTCTTTTTCAGCTTCTATCTCAAGCCTACGGATCACCAGCCGGAGATCATAATCTGCTTTACGCACCTTCTACTTCTCCTGTGCCTCCAACTGTAAACATAATAAGCGAACCTTAAGCTTTGCATCCCTGCTAGATGTTTGGGATTCTGGAGTGAAAGGCTTAAAGCGAGGCAGAGTTTGGGGAGCCACATCTGATTTAACTTGGGCAGCCGGAGGTGTAGCAAGTAGAGCTTGCTCTTCAGTTCTCTCTGGAGAAGCTGGATTAGCAGAGGCTCCAGGGGAAGCTAAGGGGTCCTGAGAAGGTACCTCAGTTGTAGCAGGGCTAATTAAGATACCGGACGAGCCCCCACTTGTGTTACGTCCCCCCCACCATGGTGGAGGCAAAGGTAGGAAGGAGACAGCAACACTGGACAACCACAATCAATGAAGGAGGAAGACAACAGAACAGTTAAGAATCAGGCAGGATTTATTGGTTGCTTGCCTTGATAGTCAAACTTAACAAAAGAAAAGAGGTGGTTGATAGTTATTGAGATGACAACCATTGACAATCCCCTCAGAGAGTGTAAGCCGCAGAAGGTCATTGCAGAAAAGCTGCCTGTTTACATAGTGCTGTATCAAAGCATACCAAATAAACTGAAATGGAAAAATATGGTGGGAAAAAGTACACAAGCATCAGGGATCATTGCAGTCTGGAGAGAATGGTCAAGAAAAATCCATCCTTCTTTTGATATAGGATAAATTTGAATAAAAATGAACTAATGCCTATACGTGTGAGTAACTCCTCATGGCTAAAAAACCTCCCGTTTAGTATAAAGAGGTATTCAGGTTACAAAGTGCTATTCCTCTCTATTATTAAATTCTAACTTCTCTCCCTTAATATCTGAGCTTCAGTCAAGTATACAGTTTTGGAACATGCACATCAGGGCCGTGCAGAGAGGTTTAAAGGGGCGGGTGCTCAAAGTTAAAAAGGGGCACATTGAACCAGGTTGAATAACAACAACACACATTCATCAAGAATCTAATATGGGAAGGGCAGGGCTGTGTTGATCTGAGACTGTAGACATTAAAAAGTCCATAGGAGAGATGGTAGCTGATTAAACAAGTGTCATGAGATAATAACAAAATGCAAAGATTGGTGACAGCGCTTGGAACCATAAGGCAACAAAAAACTGTGAGAAATAATTTAGGCTCTGCCTGTGAATCACTCTTTGCTTCTCTTCTTCCTTCCATCCCATCATTTCATATATCACTCTCCACTTGCTGTCTATCTGAGAACAAGGCACAACTTGTTATTGCAATAAACTATAATCTAATTATCCACACCTAACAACTCTTGCACTTAATCTAAAATAAAATGATGACAGAAAAATGTTATAGCACTGCCTTTAGTAGCCTCACACAGCTCCTGCTGTTTCCTCCTCATGTCCTTACCAGGCATGTCTGGACAATGTTATATCATGAGTAATAATTTTTAAAAAATCTATATACATAAAACACACACATGCACGCGCACACAGTGACATTTTAGACCTTCTTCAGAATACTGTATATACTATGGGCATCATGGTGCTGATCCAGAATCCTTACATTATTATTTATTACTAGAGCTACAATAATAAAGCAATGGGGAGGGGGGAGTAATAAATATGAAATAATGTATTTATGATGATTCCATTTGTTTCACTATCCACTCTGTGCAGGGCAAAGCTTATTACATTTTTAAACTGTAGAGATACAATCATTTTACTGCTGTAAAATCCAAATTTTGGCTTATTTAAAATATAAATCTAATATAATCTGCTTCTTAATGTATGTTCTTTAAAATACAGTGTGTGTTTTTTAATATATTATAATTACAATAATGCATAATTATGTGGACATGCATATTAGATCGTTTTTTAGTGAAATATAATCCCTCCAGAAAGGCAGGAAAAGCCCTGTAACTTGCTTTAAAACTAAATATGTTCCCTAAAACGGTGACAGAGCTACAGACCCATGACAGCCTTACACAGGTAGCCAGCAGCTATGACCAGCACTACTTGTGCAGTTAATAAAAGGACAGGTAATGTTTGTCACGCTGTTGCACACACAGCACGCTCGTTTGTTTCAGTTCGTCAGTTGCAACAAGACAACTTACCAACGTGTACGTAATAAGCTGATACTCCTGTGTGCTACACACTACAGTGTACGCTGTACACCTACTTACTGGTTTTGTCGCATCAGTCTGTGTCTCTGAGTTAACTTGTGTTTCTCCTACAGCTCCGGACCGCTAAAAATGCGCGTGCTCTTTGTGAGCTCGTTCTCGTCTCGTAACCAGCGCGTTCTGCCGTCAAGGGCGATCATTGGTTAAATGTGATCATGTGACTGATGCAAGCCAGATCCTTTTATTTAGCAAAACTGTGATTAATAGTTAAATATTATTGTTGAGGGGCACAGACAAGACTCCACACGCACACACACATAAAAAATAATAATAATTTTTTTTTAAAAGTTGCCTTATCAAAAGGGCACTTTGGGCACCCATCAGGGAAGGGGCGGGTGCTCAAGCCCCACCTCTGCACGTGCCTGATGCACATTGGTAGAGTTTATGCTATAAAGATGATAATTTTGCCTAAGTGGTTATATTTATTTCAAAATCTCCCTGTGTTTCTTCCTAAATCATCCATTGCGTGTTTCGGTCTGTGTGTTTCCTGTTTTATTTTGATAGTTCCTTGTCCCATGTTCAGTGTTTTCAGTTTTCCTTCTTCCCTGTCTTGTTATGTGTGATTACTCCCAGCTGTGCTCTCCTCTTGTCTCATTCCCTCGTTCCTCCTCTGTATTTAGGGCCTTTGTTTTTCTCCGTCTGCTGTTGCGTCGTTACCCCACATTGCTTGTTTTTCCTCCGTGCTTCTGGTAATTTCTAGTTCTCTGTTCCTGGCATAGTTTCCTAGTTTGAGTTATGTGTTTCTATTTTTTTTAGTTTTATGTTTAGATATTTTGATACTGCAGTAAGGATGTCTCCCTTGGTTCATTCCTTTGTTTGGGTCCAATCCCTCCTGCCATACCGCGCTACATGACAAACTGGTTTGAAGGAAATGGTCACCTTGCGATTAAAGGTAATAACATAACATATAAAAAGACTCGAGTATAATTAAAGGCCCTTCATTCAAAGCATTACTGAAGGTAATATGTATGATTAACATAAGGTAAATGAACAACAAAAAACAGAAATTGCCTTGTTTAAGTATATTTCTGATTCATAGTACATTAATTTACATGTCTTCTAATGTATATACTGCTGAGTTGTTTAATCTATTATTTTGCATCGTAATTGTAATCTATAACATCAATTGTGCATGGTAAATGTAGTGTGGAAAAATATCATTTATGCCACTGAGGTGTGGTGTTGTTGAAGTACATGCACATAATTTTCATCAATCAAATTTGTGTTTAAATAGAGGTCACTATAATTTGCTACTAAATAATGTGAATAAACATGCTGGACTGTAACGCTTTCTGATCTCTTAAGATTCATTTTGATGGCAACTGCAAGTTGATTAGGTGGCGCTTGGACCTGCATTGCTGTGTTGATGGCTTCAGCCAAACTATTATATACTTACTTAAAAGACTAAACTCAGAGTTGTATGAAGACACATAAATATTTTTAACTTTTTGGATTCACTGAATGAGCTACATTATAGATTATACATTATGTTTATTTGACAAGGAACTTGACTGAGGCAGGCGAATTTGGAAATATTAAAACCTTGACAAGTTAATGCGCAATTTCAGGCAGCAATACACAGTAAGGAAAAGTATGGTCATGCATTTTTATTTTTCCAAGCGAGACTAAGACAAAAGAGAAACACGAAAAACTCATACAGCATAATGTGTTCATACTCTGTCAGACCTGGAAGTGTTACGTAATGCAATAATGAAAGGTCACTGGCAACCTAATGCAGTTAACAAACGTGTCGCCAAGAGGGAAACTACTGTAGAAAAGCAGTCATCTCCTCTATGAATAACTCAATGGAGCGTGCTGGGAAAAAGTCAGTAGGTGGCACCATAGTTGCTCTTGTTGCAAAGGCCAATATCTTCCGTAATCTGGAAAGTCCTTCTTATTCTGCAAAACAGAAAATGAAAACAATATGCTTTAAGGTATCTTTATATTATCTCACTTGGCCTAAATAAATTGCCAATGTGTCATGTCTGAGTTGTTTTCCTGAATGGACACAAAATGCAGACACGATGTCTAAGTTCATTGTGTTTATTTATAGTGAATGATTTGCAAATAAAGACAATTGAAACTTCAGAACGTTAGTGGTAGCAGGCAACTCCAAGACGTCTGATCCTCAACCTCCCAGTTACAAAAGATACCCGTCAACACAATTGCTTCTTCCTTTCACTTTAGTAACTCATGCGTTTCATCTTTCAACAGTCTCAAGGAACTATGTAAAAATGTTATTACAACTGAGAGGATACTTAAGGAGCAATGGAAGCTGTGTAGTCACTGTTATACAAGTATGTTATGTAATATAAAAAATTCAGAAATGTGTTTATTGTAAACTAAATTGCCAATTACTTTCTGCATCCTGGAAAAAAAATCTCTCCAGAAGGTAACAACCATCTGCTCAGCAGCTCTTCTGTTGCTAGATGAGATAGATGAAAAGATCATCCACCTAAATCAACATCTTCCTCATTTTTGCCTAATTTACCTGAGAATTGTATACAGATCATCAAGTTGTGATCATAAGATATCCTTTGGAGACATGCAAGGCTTCCTTCTGCACAGCAGCGTGTTTTATATTAAATTTGCACTGCTGTTTTTTTTGCTAATTTTGCTCCAGCAGTATCTGTTGAACTTGCACTTTTTCTGCACTAAAAACTGAAAATAAAACACAAAATTAAATACATCAACCACGTAATCATGTTACAGAATTTGAGAAACCGGTCATGGATAACCAGTTAATGTAATTTATGTGTCATACTCATCACAGAGGTTTAAAGCCAAAGTTTTATGTTGATTTGACATTTCTGGAAAGCTATAATCAAACTCAAATTCTGTGGGTTTGCTGCTCACATGTGACTCTCCAAGCTCACAATAATAGCTTGATTAAAATGCTTATCATCTGAAGAACTGCCAGAAAGAGATGCCATTAGAGTTAAATATGAAGAGTAATCTTCATCATTAACACTCATGGTTAACCCTTTAAGACCTACCATAGAACCAAGTCCGCCAGAGCTTATATTATATTTTTACATGTTGTAGTGCCATTTTTGGGAGCATTTCAAGTTGCTATACATCAATACAACAATTATAGCCCAGATTTTAATAATATGTATTCATTAAGTGCATAGTAATTACATAAATTGCAAAAAAGTGCAATAAACTACAAAAAAACTGAAAATCGTTTTTGCTTTTTTAACATATATTTCTAGTTAGAGAAATTTAAGAGGCTTATCCCTCAAAACTGTAAATACAAGAAAGTTGCACAAAATAGTTTCCTACCACAGGAAATTTATTTTGAGTGTCTTCATAGTTCTATTTTTGAAATATACCAATTTTTATATACTGCAGGAAAAACGAAAATAAATATTATACTGCAAATTTGCAAAAAAAGCAGCATATGCATCAAAATAAACTATTTCTAGCAGTGCAATATGAGTCCTAAGCATCCCAGAAACGACACAGAAAGTCATAAAGTCAAAGATAACTCTTAAAAAGACCAGTATAGGCCCTCAGGCCCTGATGGTAAAAAGAACTACATTTCCGCGAAAATGACGTCACTTCCGGTTTCGGGCAGGTAATGGCGGACATGCAAAAGTTCGCACTGACGTCTATTCCAACGTAGGAAGTGTTATGAACAGCTGATCGGATCGGCAAAGCGTGTTTCTGGAATATTATGTTTTTGTTGCTGCAAGTGCTTTTTATGCAGTTTTTGCAAAGCTTTAAGTGGAAGGAAACCGTGACCGAGGACAAGCTGATGGCATAAGATGTAAGTACAACTCCTCCGGTTTCATATGCAAAAGAAATTATTGCGCTAGCTTACGTGGTTGCAGAGCTACCGGGATTTAAAAATAGTTACGCAAAACAGAGCGTGCCCGCTCCGACCGGCTCTAAAGGGTTAAAGGGCAGGGATAGCTCAGTAGGTAGAGTGGTGGCCCCATGATCGAAAGGTCAGGGTTTCGACTCCACTGAACGGCTACCCTGAGGTACCCCTGAGCAAGGTACCGTCCCTACACACTGCTCCTCGGGCGCTGCACTGGTGGTTGCCCACTGCTTCACTGGGTGAATGGGTTAAATGCAGAGAAACTATTTCACTATGGGGACTAACACATAACACATACACACATGGTAGGGATGTAATCACTTCTTGCCATGTAGGCTTGATCACAAATGCTGCTCCCATCACTTCCTTGCTTTGCTCTTCACCTTTTACCAACACTCCTGGCAATCCACTTGTTGCCAGTATCATTTTATTCATCACTGCTTGTGCCAGGGTCGTCACCTTTAACGTGACTTCTTCTGTTCAGTGTATCACAGACCTTAAAACGCTACTGGTGTATTTCATGTTTTAAATAATAATGATTTATATCTTTGGCTTCTTCATTTTGTAACACTCATTACACGAATACACACAGTATCAATAAACAATAGTATTTTGCTTGACATCCTCTCAAATGGGTTTAGCAAAGCTATCTTTGATGTGTTTCACGACAGTTTGGTTGTCCCAGGTCTTATGGAATTCAAAAGCACTGAGGATGTGCCCATGTTTGTGTAACCATGATTTTGAACCTTGTTTGCACACTACTTCCCATGATTGATTTGGAAATAGTGTTGTAAGTAAGCATTCTTGTTGAAATGGTCATGCTGCTGTTCCCTAGTTCTGAAATATAACTATTAGATATCATAAACAACACCAAGTGTCAACTAATAATGCTGAAATGCAGACAGCAGAACACTATCCAACCCTCTGCATGCAACACTTCCATAGACCAAATTGTTAGTTAGGTAAACAGAAGGGGTCATTTATGTATATAATTAAAAAAAGATTCCTCCCACAGTCCAAAGACATGCACTTTGTGGGGATAGGTTAATTGAACAATCTAAATTGCCCATAGGTGTGAATGCGGGAGTGAATGTGAGTGCGAATGGTTGTCTGTCTCTGTGTGTTAGCCCTGCGACAGACTGCCGACCTGTCCAGGGTGTACCCCGCCTCTCGCCCTATGACAGCTGAGATAGGCTCCAGCGCCCCCCGCGACCCTGAAAAGGATAAGCGGAAGCAAATGGATGGATGGATGGATGGATGGAAGATATATTCCCCTCTTACCCCTGCGGGCAGTCTATCCTTCAGGCTCAGGTCCTCTATCAGAGGCCTGGGAGCTTGAGCGTCCTGCACACTATCTTTACTGTTCCTAGGACTGCACTTTTCTGGACTGACAGCTCGGATGTTGTTTCCGGGATGTGCTGCAGCTACTTGCCTAGCTTGGGAGTCACTCCACCTAGTGCTCCAATTCATGTAACCTGTTCTGCTGGGGCTACTTGCCTAGTAGCATTCCAACAGCACCCTATTTTCGTCCCTTTGTCACAGCCCGTGGCTCGGCATCCAGGGAGCCGTGGGAGGCTGCGGTGGCCACACCCTTGGGCTGGGCCGCCTCCTAACCACCTGCGTCTCATCTGAGGCAATCACCGGAGGACTACTTCAGCCAGCTCTGACGGCTTCTCCTCGCCAGTCCGTAAGTCTCCTCCCAGTGTGACCAGCATTCGGCGTGGAAGCCTGTGGCCTGTCTGTCCTCCTGCCTGACTGCCTCCCTCCCTAGGATTCCCTTCACGGGCGCCTCTCCCCTCCAAGCTCCACGGTCCTGCTCTACCTGTAAGCCTCGGCAACTTATGAAGTCTAGCTGTTCATTTCTTGACAACCTGCGTGCTGTTAACTGTGTCTCCCCTTTCTGTTGCAGTTTCCCCACAGTCCCGATTACGGCGCTCCTGGGCTCCACGCTCCTCGTTTACCCCCGTGGCATGAGCCTTAGTTTTTCATTTCCTTAGCTATGTTAAAAATATTCCTCAGTTAAATAAAACTTGTACATAGTTCTGAGCTGCGGTGTGCTGAGTCCGCTTTTGGGGTCCTGTTACCTGAACACTCCGTGTTCTGTGACACTCTTCCCCATCTTGTTCCAGTAGTCCACTTCTCATCAGGGTGCCTTGGTTCCTCAACACCTGACATGAACCTTGTTAATCCGGGTGACGTCCGAGCCAGTATGGCTTCTTATTTATTTTAACATATTTACTATATGATGTAACCATGACATACAGTCTATTACTTGAATTGTTGCGGCAAGCGGATCAGACTCAGGCACAGACTAGAATCACAAGTTAAAAGTTCTTTTATTTACACAAAAACACCAGGTGCAGAACATAGGTGGGGGAAAGCCAGGGGTTCCAGTGGTCCACAGGAAAGATTCGAGGAAGAGAAACCGATCCTTCTCACTCGTTCGCTCTGTTTGAGAGATCCCACACATGCCACTTCAAACTGCCCAAATCCACGCTTAAGGTTCCAAGGTTCGGGGAGTCTAAGCACAGAGTCATGAATAGGTACACACATGAACATACTAGAATTCACCAAGCTGGATTTACACTAACGTATCAAAACTCAAAGTCCAGCTCAGAGCCAGTGCCTTAAGAAGTTGCCCGAGAACATGATGTATCACCGGTGTGTGATTATGAGCAGGAGCATGGGCCAAAGAAGCAGAAGATAACAGTGAGCACCACCCAGGCAGAGCAATGAGAGAGAGAGAGCAAAAACAAAACAAAACATGTAGCCTTGCAGAGCCACCCGGGTAGACACGGGGGCCATGACATAAAACATATGTTTACTTTTTCTTTACCGTCAACACATGTTCCACCATTTTGATTTCAGCCTATAAATCTACACTGTATCCTAAATATTAATATATGTTCTAACATGAATTATCAGTCCAATTTATTATTTACTTACAGTAAATTAATAAAATGAGTATTAGAAAAACAAGTTTAGAAACATTCATATAATTTGAGAAATAAGCACACCAGTTCACCAACTTTGTTTCAACTTCACATCGTGGATCAAACGCGAGTTTGATAAGACTGAAGTTGTCCCTGTCTGACCTTTCTCATCATAGCTGAGAGCCTTATGTGAATAAAAATGATCAAAGTGCTAAAACAGAGATTTTCCCTATTTTCCAATAATAAAGCATTTTTATTCTTAATGAAACGTGTATGTGTAACTGAAGTAAGAGTATTTAAACTAAATGAAACATGTAGTAAATTATTATCACGTCTGACCAAATGTTTAAATGTGGTGGAATTTTCTCTCTGTTATAGAAAAGATGCAACTTTAAAAAGTGAAGTGATTTTAAAGTTCAAGGTTTAAACTCTGTTTTAAATCACGTATGTGGAAAAAAGCTTTCTCTTCCCTTTTGTCTTCTGCGAAATCAGCAGTTCTGAAGCTTGGACTCAAGACATTGAAGGTTCCAGAGACACTAGACGGACTGACCCAGCCTGACCTTTGAACCTGCAAATTGGTTGCATGTTTTTCATTGTCCTCCCTGCTCATTTTTGCCATGTTAGATGGGGTTAACTCAGAAAGATTTACATTGTACTTTCACTGAATGCCCAGGGGATGCTGCTTTCCTGTTCTGTGATTGTAATCAACACAGTACATGGGGATAAGTGCATCTTCTGATCCAGTTGTGGTCATCCTTCCTCCGACCTCTCCTTACCAAAGATGAGAACAGAATCAGCATTAACTCAGAGTAGGTTAGTTAGATAAGTATAATTGAGGTGATTTGATCATTGTTTGTAGTTGAAGAGTCTGGGTGCTAAACTGGTTCACCAACTGAACACACTTGGCACATCACGGAATGAATGTAGCTATAAATAAAAGAAAACAGATAGAATTAACAAAGTTGATTGTAACAAACTTTCTATTTGATTAAAAGTCATTATGAAAGGAAAAATCCCAGCACACAATGAAAAACCTGTTTGACTGCCACACGAATAGCTTTAGTTGCTAACTGCAATGGCATTTTAGTTGGCTGACAGCACTAACACATTAACCCAGTTGTGCTTTCAAAATTCTGGGTTTAGGAATTAGCTTTAGCTGCATACTTTCAGTTTCATTTTATACCCACCCACCAGCAGTAAGGTCAAAATAAAACAACTAATTTGACTGCATGTACACAAACTGTTGGGATTTCTTAAATCTAATCTACAATTCACAATTTATATTCTTTTTTGTGTTACTAATTGTGTCTTTGTTAAATTCAAATACAACCCTTTGCCTATGACTCATAAACACTAAGTGATGTACTCCTACAGAGTGCTTCCATTCATAGCCTACAATAAGAATGAGAATTTTACTTAATAAGATCATGAAGACGCTACAAATCAGACACTACCAGATACGGCAAACTAAGTTAAACTTGTAGAGATTGTAGTGACATTAACTGTTGAAACTGGACTGCCACCCTGTGATGCTGCAAGGCCTATAGTGTAAGTGTGTGATAATATTAATAAATAATTAAAAAGTAAAAATGAATTTGTCCTACATTACACAGATATGTATTTTCCCGTGCACATACCTATTGTTTTCGGTTTCTATGAACGTTGTCTCTGTCACAAATCCTTAAACATTCCTTTGAATAGTGGAGGGAGGAGCATTTCATGATCTAAGTACAATGCACAATCAGACATAAAAACAGTCTGTGCTGAGAGCAGTGAGAAGTAACTACAACCATCATGGAAAGAAAAATTATTTGCTGGATAATACTGCTTGGACATTTTCATGCAGCACAGAGTAAGTAGTTATTACAAGTCATATCTGTATCATTGTTTGTGGGATAGTAAGAACTAAATTATATTTATTTTAAAGTAAATAAATGTTCCAGGATAACTGCATGCTTTCAGTGCATCCTCAAAAAATAATTAATATTCTCATAAAAACAAAATGTCAACTGTCCAGACGACTTCCATATTTATTCCATATTTCCACAAATAAGCTCAAACCTGGACTGAATTGTTGTTTAGCTGTTAGCCATTTCAAAGTACTGAGTAACGACAGGGTAAGTACATGCACTAGAGCTAGAAGAAAGTATCATACCCAATGCACATTTAGGTTACATGTATAAAATAATACAGTACCTTAGTAAATTGGGTCGGAGATGGATGGATCAACAGCTCTAGATTGCATTCTGGATAATACATTTTGGACAATATCCATGGAGACGAAAGGGAAGTGCAAAGAAAACCAAAAGATTCCATATAAATAAAATGGTAAAAAGACTGATCAGCATTGTTTAATATGACTGGTAGACAATTTCTTGTGGCATTTATACATTAAAATAAAATAAAGGAAGTAGTTAAAATTATACATGGAGCAAACATATCAAATTATAATATAGAGGGTATTATTAACCTTTTCACGCATAGTGGTCACTACCGTGAACAGCTATTCAAAGACTGTTTCCTTGTATTTGTGTTAGTGTTGAATGTATACATGCACATAAACTACTACATTGGACACTCATGTGTCACTCTATACCCTGCCACCCACTGGTCTTTCAACGTTATTTTCATTGCAATTATTGTTATTTAACCCTGTCATGGATGAATTATGACAACCTCCAGTAGCGGGTTGGCAGGGGATTTACTGGCTGGCTGGAGCAGCATCTAATAACCAACTCGCAAAATAAAACAAAATAAAAACAAACCAACAAACACGAAAACACCAGACATTATGATACAGACTTATAATTTGCACCGATGTTTTTTCGAAACTCTACAAAGTGAGCGCGAGAGCCCTCGGTGCGCCTGCTTGCTGCTGTGCTGAAGTCAAAGTAAACTTTATTGTCATCTCCGCTATAAACAGTACAGTATAAAGAGAGACAAGACGACGAGGCTCCAGTTACAACAGTGCGAGTAAATGTCACACAGTGGAAATCTGTGTTTTTATGTTTTATCAATCTGTGTACTGGTACATAGTGTTGATTTCATTTGCATGATTTGATTGTGATATTTATATTGCATGGTTTTATCCTCATATTTATATTATGTATTTTAGTGTTGTTGCACAATATTCTTCTAATCCACTGTGGACTAAGCAGACAATTGTAGGCACCTGTGAGGTGGGGGCGTTCCCCGAGGTGGCCTATCAGCCGCCAGGCTTACCTGTTAAAGGGGATAGTGAGTGCAGAGACAAAAGAACGACGCACAAAAGGTGAGCAGGAGAAAAAGAAACGTGTGTAAGCCCACACCTCACAGGTGCCTACAATTGTCTGCTTAGTCCACAGTTGGAGGAACTGCTGCCTGACTGTGGGGTGCAACGAGCCTTCGGTGATCCAGTCCCAGCGGCATACTATGCATACTCTCTCTCTTCATATATATATATATATATATATATATATATATATATATATATATATATATATATATATATATTAGGGGTGCAACGATACACAAAATTCACGCTTCGGTTCGGTTCGATACTTTGGTGTCACGGTTCGATATTTTTTCGATACAAAATAAAATGTTCATGCCTTTTTAATTTGTCATTTATTAAAATTATAAATATATATTTTAACTCAAAAGTACAGTTTTTAAATTTAACCCTAACCCTTGTGCGTGTTTTTTATTTTGACAGCGAATGCGCACCTGCGGACCACTTATGTGCACCCCTGGTTATTTAGCTCATCATATCGCAGCCACAGAAATTCTTTTGTCCATGAAACCATAAAGCTGCACTTTCTTTTTGCCTTATAGTCTGATTTGTCATAACTTTTCCGTTTTGTGGTAAGCTTTTCTTTGGCTGTCACTTCTTCACCCTGACCTGTCTTATTTGGCTCAGCATAACTGAAATATATATCCTGCTGCTTTTACACACGCACTCACATAAGCTCAGCGATTCTCTGCGCGATCAACCTCTCACATGTTTAAGCTTGCTGCGGGAGATTTCACTTGTCATATTTGCATAGTAAGCTAACGATTAATAAGATGATGTCAGAGGAATTGGTGCACAAATTATCATCACTCACCAATCAGTGCTGTCGCTCTCTATACACAGTTCACGCGATTGCAAAGTGAAAGCAAAAAAACAAGCGCAAATTCAAACGCGATTTCTATATGTCACATATTGACAGTGGCTCACCGATGCCAATGACATAGTTACCCAGCTGCATTTCTGAAAGAATGCAAAAGCATTGACATATATTTTTCCTTCCTACAATAGCCCGACGGGCAGGGCAGAGATAGATTTTGGTACCCGACTGGAAAAAATCGCTAGCCCCTGGACGTCGGGCTAGCGATATTGCGAGCCCTGTATCTGATTGAGGAATCACTCATCTTTGGAAAAGAGAGTTTATTACAGAGAAATGGCTCTTTCTAAAATAAAAGCTATACTATCCGCTTCTTCTGGGCTATATTCTCAGCAGCATATTAAACATATCAGGTCCCCATAAGGAGAATCATGTGCTAACGGCTGTCTAAATGACTCGGGTAAAGTTTGTAGCATGCTTGCTTGTTGTTTTTGTCTTTGCACTAGGATGATGTCGGCGTAAATGTGCAGTCATATTCGTTGTGTTCTCACTAGTGCTTTCAGGTTCACCTCGTTAAAATGACCTTAACGCCACAACACGGCAAATCTCCGTTAACGAGCTACCCCTGATAGCCCCGTGCATGGGGCTAGACGGCCAACACGTTAACGAGCTAACTGCGCTAACACACTAGCTCCCACCCATGTAATTGAGCATTGCGTGGCACATCCAACATACTGTTTTACTTTAGTCCATGACGCGCTTACCTTCAGGGTCATACGTCACATGAAAACCAAAATAATTCCAAACGCCAGATCTGAATGAGGGTGGGGGAGGTTCAATTTGCCATGTTGCAAGGAGAGCTTAACTTCTGTCTCGCTAGCTTGCCCTGCGCTCTTCCTTCTGACTATGCTGTCTGTGTGGAGCGCTCAGTGGATCTGCGCTCGACAGTGCAGCCTAGGCGGAGTAGTCGAATGCAGATTCACTGAGCGCTCCACACAGACAGCATCGTCAGAAGGAAAGTTGATAAAATAAATTACAAATGTTGTATTGTTCGAAACATATGCGTACCGAACCGAAAGCACTGTATTGAACGGTTCAATATCGATACGAATATCGTTGCACCCGTAATATATATGTATGTATATATATGTATGTGTGTGTGTGTGTGTGTATTTATGTTTATCTAGTTAAATTCAGTATGGTTCCAACCAAGGTTTTTACAGTAAAATATATTTTATATGTATGTGCAATCCTTAATATACATATATGGAGGTTGTCAGAATTAATGCATGAAAGGGATAATTAGTAAAGCGGTTCCATTGCTTTAGTCTACTATAATACGCACAGTACAACATGAAAACTGTAGTGATGAAGTAAAAGTTTGTGTTAGGGCTGGGAAGTCAAACTAATTTATGGCGCTCTTCAAAACTATTTAAAAAATAAGAATAAACTTTTGCATCAACAGTCATGACGACAGCACAAAGCACAACGCCAGCAACCACCACTACAACAGGAGCAACAAACACCACAACGGCACTACCAACAACTGCAAGTGGACATCCGACATCCACAACAACAACACCTCCAACTATGACAACAGAACTACCAACCACTACAACAGCATCGCCGACCACCACAACAACACCACCAACCACTACAACAGAACCTTCGACGACCACAACCACACCACAAACCACCACAACAGCCCCACAAACCACCACAACAGCACCACTGACCACCACAACAACACCATCAACTACAAACACAGGGCCTCTGACCACAACAACAGCACCACCAACCACCACAAAAGCACCAACAAGCACTACAACAGCATCACCGACCACCACAACGGCAGAACCAACTACAAACACAGAGCCTCTGACCACAACAACAGCACCACCAACCACTACATCAGCACCACCAACCACTACAACCAAAGCACCAACTACCACAACAGGACCTATGACCAGCACAACAACACCACCAACCACTACAACGGCACCTGCGACTACCACAGCGGCACCACAAATAACCATAACAGTACCTCTGACAACCACAATGACTACCCCAACCACTACAACTGTACCTCCAACCACTACAACAGCACCTCTGACCATTACAACAGCACCACAGACAACCACATTCACAACACCAACCACTACAACAACAGCTCCAACCGCCACGACACCACCACCAACTACAACAGCACCTCCGACCACCACAACAGCTCCACCAACCACAACAACAGCACCACTGACAACCACACTCACAACACCAAACACTACAACAGCAGTTCCGGCCACCACAACAGCACCACCAACAAGCACTACAACAGCACCACCGACCACCACAACCACAGCACAAACTACCACAACAGCACCTTTGACCAGCACAACAGCACCAATAACCACTACAACAGCACCTCCGACTACCACAGTGGCACCACAAACCACCACAACAACAACCACAACAACTGTACCTCCAACCACTACTACAGTACCTCCAGCCACTACAACAGCACTACCAACCACTACAACAGCACCACCGACAACGACAACAGCTCCACCAACCACTGCAACAGCATCTCCAACCACCACAACAGCACCTCCGACCACTACAACAGCACCACCAACAACCACACTCACAACACCAACCACTACAACAGCACCTCCAACCACCACAAAAGCACCAACAAGCACTACAACAGCATCACCGACCACCACAACGGCAGAACCAACTACAAACACAGAGCCTCTGACCACAACAACAGCACCACCAACCACTACATCAGCACCACCAACCACTACAACCAAAGCACCAACTACCACAACAGGACCTATGACCAGCACAACAACACCACCAACCACTACAACGGCACCTGCGACTACCACAGCGGCACCACAAATAACCATAACAGTACCTCTGACAACCACAATGACTACCCCAACCACTACAACTGTACCTCCAACCACTACAACAGCACCTCTGACCATTACAACAGCACCACAGACAACCACATTCACAACACCAACCACTACAACAACAGCTCCAACCGCCACGACACCACCACCAACTACAACAGCACCTCCGACCACCACAACAGCTCCACCAACCACAACAACAGCACCACTGACAACCACACTCACAACACCAAACACTACAACAGCAGTTCCGGCCACCACAACAGCACCACCAACAAGCACTACAACAGCACCACCGACCACCACAACCACAGCACAAACTACCACAACAGCACCTTTGACCAGCACAACAGCACCAATAACCACTACAACAGCACCTCCGACTACCACAGTGGCACCACAAACCACCACAACAACAACCACAACAACTGTACCTCCAACCACTACTACAGTACCTCCAGCCACTACAACAGCACTACCAACCACTACAACAGCACCACCGACAACGACAACAGCTCCACCAACCACTGCAACAGCATCTCCAACCACCACAACAGCACCTCCGACCACTACAACAGCACCACCAACAACCACACTCACAACACCAACCACTACAACAGCACCTCCAACCACCACAAAAGCACCAACAAGCACTACAACAGCATCACCGACCACCACAACGGCAGAACCAACTACAAACACAGAGCCTCTGACCACAACAACAGCACCACCAACCACTACATCAGCACCACCAACCACTACAACCAAAGCACCAACTACCACAACAGGACCTATGACCAGCACAACAACACCACCAACCACTACAACGGCACCTGCGACTACCACAGCGGCACCACAAATAACCATAACAGTACCTCTGACAACCACAATGACTACCCCAACCACTACAACTGTACCTCCAACCACTACAACAGCACCTCTGACCATTACAACAGCACCACAGACAACCACATTCACAACACCAACCACTACAACAACAGCTCCAACCGCCACGACACCACCACCAACTACAACAGCACCTCCGACCACCACAACAGCTCCACCAACCACAACAACAGCACCACTGACAACCACACTCACAACACCAAACACTACAACAGCAGTTCCGGCCACCACAACAGCACCACCAACAAGCACTACAACAGCACCACCGACCACCACAACCACAGCACAAACTACCACAACAGCACCTTTGACCAGCACAACAGCACCAATAACCACTACAACAGCACCTCCGACTACCACAGTGGCACCACAAACCACCACAACAACAACCACAACAACTGTACCTCCAACCACTACTACAGTACCTCCAGCCACTACAACAGCACTACCAACCACTACAACAGCACCACCGACAACGACAACAGCTCCACCAACCACTGCAACAGCATCTCCAACCACCACAACAGCACCTCCGACCACTACAACAGCACCACCAACAACCACACTCACAACACCAACCACTACAACAGCACCTTTGACCAGCACAAAAGCACCTCTGACTACCACAGTGGCACCACAAACCACCACAACAACCCCAACCACAACAACTGTACCTTCAACCACTACTACAGTACCTCCGGCCACTACAACAGCACTACCAACCACTACAACAGCACCACCGACAATGACAATAGCTCCACCAACCACTGCAACAGCATCTCCAACCACCACAACAGCACCTCCAACCACTACAACAGCACCACCAACAACCACACTCACAACACCAACCACTACAACAGCACCTCCAACCACCACAAAAGCACCAACAAGCACTACAACAGTGTCACTGAATACAACAACAACACCAGCAACCACTACAACAGCAACTCCACTCATCACTACAAATACACCACTAACCACTACTACAACACCAACCACTACAACATTAACAAACAACACTATAACAACACCACCAACCACTATAACACCACCAACAACCACTACAACCACCACTACAACCACCACTACAACAGCACCTCCAACCACTACAACAGCACCTTTGACCACGACAACGACATCACTAACCATTACAACAGCACCCCCAATCACCACTACAACAGCACCTCCAGCCACAACAACAACACCAACACCAACCACCACTATAACAACACCAACAACCAATAGAACAGCACCTCCAGCCACAACAACACCACCAACCACTACAACAACACCAACCACCATTACAACAACCAAGACAACAGCTCCACCAACCGCTACAACAACACCACCAACTACTACAAAATTACCAACCACCACTATAACAACACCACCAACCACGACAACAGCACCTCCAACCACCATTACAAGAACACCACCAACCACTACAACACCACCAACAACCACTACAACAGCACGTCCAACCACCACTACAACACAACCACCAACCGCTACAACAACACCAACAACCACTACAACAGCACCTCCAACCACCACTACAACAACACCCCCAACCACAACACCTGTACCACCAACCACTACAACAGCTCCTTCGACCACAACAACAACAACACAAACCATTATAACAGTACCTCCAACCACAACAAAACCACCAACCACTACAACACCACCACCAACCACCACTATAACAACACCACCAACCACTACAACACCACCACCAACCACTACAACAACACCAACCACCATTACAACAACTCCAACAACCACTATGACAACATCACCAACCACTACACCAGCACCACCAACCACCACTATAACACCACCACCAACCGCTACAACAGCACCTCCGACCACGACAACAACACCAACCACTACAACAACACCAACCACCAATACAACAACTCCAACAACCGCTACAACAGCACCTCCGACCACGACAACAACAACACCAACCACTACAACAGCACCTCCAACCACCGCTACAACAACACCACCAAGCACTACAACAGCACCATCAACCATTACAACAGCGAAAGGTGAGTCTAATTTCTTGGAAAAATATATAGCATATGATAATACACTGAGACTTAAACAGATACCATATGGCTGATTAGATCCTAATGTGTGTTAACACCATGCTTGTTAAATAAATGTCTAACATACCACACAGAGTGAATGGGTTAAATGCAGAGAGGAATTTCCCCACGGGGATCAATAAAGTATACATTATTATCATTATTAGAATTTCGATCCATAATCAAAGGAGCTTGCAAAGAAAAGCATCTGGACTTCTTTAAGTTACTTGAAGACGTTTCACCTCTTATCCTAGAAGCTTCTTCAGTTCTAAGGTCAAATGGTGGAGAGTCCCAGATATAAACCTAGTGGGAGTATCCCCCCACAGAGGGACAAAAGGACCCCCTGATGATCCTCTAATTGCCTGAGCCAAGGTGTGAAACTGGGTGTGGGTCCCAATCAGCCAGAGTTTCGGGTGAGTTCATTGTGAAACCTGGCCCCACCTTATCATGCGAATTCCTGAGATCAGATGGCCCAGGATGTGAGTGGGCGTTCAGGCGTCTGGGAAGGGAACTCAAAACTGGATTATAGATGGCAGAGAGTTGGTGTCGTAAACCACCGCCTCTGTTCAAAGATGGTCGCTCACAGTGGACATAGATGGCTTCTTTCACTCCTCTTTCAAACCATCTGTCCTCTCTGTCCAAAATGTGAACATTGGCATCCTCGAAAGAGTGTCCTTTATCCTTAAGATGCAGATGGACAGCTGAGTCTTGTCCTGTGGAGGTGGCTCTTCTTCTATGTTGTGCCATGCGCTTGTGAAGTGGCTGTTTGGTCTCTCCAATGTAGAGGTCTGGGCATTCCTCGCTGCACTGTACAGCATACACCACATTGTTAAGTCTGTGTTTTGGCGTTTTGTCTTTTGGGTGAACCAGTTTTTGTCTGAGCGTGTTGCTGGGTCTGAAATGCACAGGGATGTCATGCTTGGAGAAAACCCTCCTGAGTTTTTCTGATACACCGGCTACATAGGGGATGACAATGTTGTTGCATCAGTCCTTCTTATCCTCCCTCGCTGGTGTCTGATCTTCTTTTCTGTGCCTCTTTGGTGACTTTAAGAACGCCCATTTAGGATAGCCGCAAGTTTTGAGTGCTTCCTTTACATGTGTGTGTTCCTTCTTTTTTTCCTTCAGGCTTAGAGGGAACATGTTCTGCCCGGTGGTGTAGGGTCCTAATTACTCCAAGTTTGTGTTCCAGAGGGTGATGGGAGTCAAACAGGAGGTACTGGTCCATGTGTGTGGGCTTCCGGTAAACTTCGATGTTGAGGTTGCCATTCTCTTCAATGTGCACGGCGCAGTCCAGGAAAGGCAAACAGTTGTCCTTTGTGTCTTCCCTGGTGAACTTGATGTTTTTATCCACAGCGTTAATGTGCGCAATGAAGGATTCCACTTCTTGTGTCTTGATTTTGACCCAGGTGTCGTCTACATATCTGTACCAGTGGCTGGGTACTCTTCCTTTGAAAGAGCCAAGAGCCTTCCTGTCCACCACCTCCATGTAAAGGTTGGCTACAATAGGTGACACGGGGGAGTCCATGGCACAGCCATGTTTTTGTCTGTAAAAGCCTTCATTGTCTCCCTGGATTTTGAGGGGGACTGAGAAACATGGAGAAGCACTGCTTACTTCACATGTCCAAAGAAAGCTGTTAGTTGCAGCCTACCTCAATCTATAGCTACCACACTCGTGTCAGAGGCAGACCACTTTCAGACTGCCGTAACTGAAAGTCACTATGAAGTGGCAGCTGTAGTGGTAAGGGCATTAATGTGTTTACTTCATGTTCGCTGCTATAAAGTAATCAGTAACTAATTACTGATTACTTATTTTCAAAAGTAATTAATTACTTAGTTAGTTACTTTTTAAAAACACGATTTACAACCTGAAGAGGTGATAAAGTGGTAGATCTTTCAGCCCAATTCTACTTTTTCTGCATAATCCATTATACAAAATGTAACCAAATGGAAAAGTATCTTTTTTTAACTTGTTTTATCAGTTTTAATCTTTTAACTTTATGCATCAAGCAAAAATTAAATTATATGCACCATTCTTTGACTTGAATAAATTAGTTTAACATTTAAACCTATTTTCTGCACATTCCAGCCCATAAAATAAAATATTTTTTGTGTTTACACTCAGTCTTTCAAATAGATGCAAGTATAACACAGCAGAAAATAAATAAAGTCAAAGACTAACGGTCCTTTTGCTCTATTTTCACCTGTAAAGCAGGAGTGGGGTAGGCGGAGGTTTACCCTGGTGCAGGTGTGCTGCAGCGGTCAGTGGAAGAATCCGCGAGTTTCTCTGTGAATTTCCCATTACGGCGTAGCGCACGTGGTGCTTGTTTAGGGTTTTTTTTTTCGCTGTAAAAATAAGTTTTCTTCCCACGCACAACGAACACTAATGTTTTTGTCACTTTTTATGGAATCAAACTCAAAGTAAGGTCAGTACTTCCACACTTTAAACGCTGCACGCTTATACTCTCTCCCGCACTGATATATCCATTGTTGATCTGCACACAGCTGATCAACAATGGATCACGAACGTTGCACTCGCTTACGTCACTGTCATGAGACATTCTCGCAAAAAAATCACGGTTTTAGTAACGCAGTAACGCAGCGTTCCTATGGGAAAGTAACAGTAATCTAATTACCGTTGTTGCAATAGTAATCCCTTACTTTACTCGTTACTTGAAAAAAGTAATCAGATTACAGTAACAAGTAACGCATTACTGCCCATCTCTGGTGACTATAATGCAGCTGCTGGTCTATTTTTCTGTTGTATTACTGTTATATTGGTAACCAGGCTTACAGTACACAAGCTACTTAAGGTGTGTTGTTCTGCTAAGGTCGTTCCACTCACCAGCTAGTTAGAATTGGTGGAATGAGACAAATGTTTGTGAGGAAAACACAGGGAGGTGCATCCCATAGTGAGACGTCTCACTTATGCTACTCTGACAACTGAGGTTATGCAAGTAACATAAAGTTTTTACCAGTTTCAGCAACAGATTGAATGAGATTTTTAAAATGAAATTGTTACAAAAAAATACTTTATCTTTACATTGTCCTTTTGCCAATGGCAACACATTTGTTTCTTAAAATACAAAAATATATATGGGTTTCAGCTGTAAATTAAATCAGTACTTTCAGGTTATTAATTAATCATATTGTCCTAAAAGAACCAGAAGTGTGTCACAAAGTGAGACTGAATTGCATTTTAAAAATGTATATTCTTTATATTATTTTATTATTGACTTCTAAATGCAATGTTTTCAAACTCTAAAGCCCTGCAAGCACTGGCACATATGAAGATGAGGATAACTACCTACGGAGAGGTCAGCAATGCAACCATCATTAAACTTATTGAAGAGGTATGCCTATAAAATTATATTATTATATTCATATAATATATTTAAAATTTGTTTTCTTTGTGGATTATTTAAACTTGCTTTTGAAACTGAAGTAAATATTTAGATGTTTAGTCTTTGTGTTTTCTCTCTTTTTAGTTTTTTAGCAACCAGATCCTGAATGGAACAGCCCACAGTCTCTCTGTGACAAATATTCAACAAGTGAGAGTTGGCCCATAAAAGCTTTGCATGGACAGAAGTCAAAAGTGACTGAATAAAGACAACAATTCAAGGATGTATTTGGTTTAACATAATGTGAAGCAGCAGTATGACTGAACTGTCATACTGCCTCTTCACATGTCTTGAAATAAAGCAAGCCATCAATTTACAATTCAAGAAAAGAATTTCTGAGTAAAAAAGAAGATTAAATTACAACCAGCTTTGTAATTCCACACCTTTGCCTGTATTTTACATAAATATGAGAATTGGAAATGTGCTCTTGGTGTGAGTGTCAACTTGAAAAGTATAATAGAAATCTCAAACCAGGAAATTTGATTTGTCACAGATTTGTAAGAGGCGTTATCAGTTCTTCAGCTCGAGAAGCAGAGGTCACTCTGACAAGCCTGGTAACCAAAAACTGTAAAGCTGGCTTCTTGCTTATATAGACAAAGAAAAGTGAGTGAAGCATACCAAGTGCATGAATACTGTCCCTCAAATCGGGAAAATCAATTGTCTGTCAGATATTACTGGCAGAACTTGTTATTATGAGTGATTCTGTTGTACTCAAGGTCACCTTTCCAGTTCATTGGCAAGACAGAATTTGAAAGCATTCCTTTGTATTTTACTTTAAAGAATAACTAAAATTTGGAGGATGTACAACATACTGTGTGTTCAGAGAAACTCTGAGAAAGTTTCTGTCACAAGCATCAGGGATCACTGCAGTCTGGAGAGAATGGTCAAGAAAAATCCATCCTTCTTTTGATATAGGATAAATTTGAATAAAAATGAACTAATGCCTATGCGTGTGAGTAACTCCTCTTAGCTACAAAACCTCACGTTTAGTATAACTTATGAGAGGTTCACTCTGGGTATTCAGGATACAAAGTGCTGGCAACCTAATGCAGTTAACAAACGTGTCGCCAAGAGGGAAACTACTCGCTTGGCGACACAAAGCAGTCATCTCCTCTGTGAATAACTCAATGGAGGGTGCTGGGAAAAAGTCAGTAGGTGGCACCATAGTTGCTCTTGTTGCAAAGGCCAATATCTTCTGTAATTTGGAAAGTCCTTCTTATTCTGCAAAACAGAAAATGAAAACAATATGCTTTAAGGTATCTTTATATTATCTCATTTGGCCTAAATAAATTGCCAATGTGTCATGTCTGAGTTGTTTTCCTGAATGGACACAAAATGCAGACACGATGTCTAAGTTCATTGTGTTTATTTATAGTGAATGATTTGCAAATAAAGACAATTGAAACTTCAGAACGTTAGTGGTAGCAGGCAACTCCAAGCCGTCTGATCCTCAACCTCCCAGTTACAAAAGATACCCGTCAACACAATTGCTTCTTCCTTTCACTTTAGTAACTCATGCGTTTCATCTTTCAACAGTCTCAAGGAACTATGTAAAAATGTTATTACAACTGAGAGGATACTTAAGGAGCAATGGAAGCTGTGTAGTCACTGTTATACAAGTATGTTATGTAATATAAAAAATTCAGAAATGTGTTTATTGTAAACTAAATTGCCAATTACTTTCTGCATCCTGGAAAAAAAATCTCTCCAGAAGGTAACAACCATCTGCTCAGCAGCTCTTCTGTTGCTAGATGAGATAGATGAAAAGATCATCCACCTAAATCAACATCTTCCTCATTTTTGCCTATTTTATCTGAGAATTGTATACAGATCATCAAGTTGTGATCATAAGATATCCTTTGGAGACATGCAAGGCTTCCTTCTGCACAGCAGCGTGTTTTATACAGGGAGTGCAGAATTATTAGGCAAGTTGTATTTTTGAGGAATAATTTTATTATTGAACAACAACCATATTCTCAATGAACCCAAAAAAACTCATTAATATCAAAGCTGAATGTTTTTGGAAGTAGTTTTTAGTTTGTTTTTAGTTTTAGCTATTTTAGGGGGATATCTGTGTGTGCAGGTGACTATTACCGTGCATAATTATTAGGCAACTTAACAAAAAACAAATATATACCCATTTCAATTATTTATTTTTACCAGTGACACCAATATAACATTTCCACATTCACAAATATACATTTCTGACATTCAAAAATAAAACAAATCAGCGACCAATATAGCCACCTTTCTTTGCAAGGACACTCAAAAGCCTGCCATCCATGGATTCTGTCAGTGTTTTGATCTGTTCACCATCGTTCCACCACTTGACCTCCGTCAGACTCTCAGCCAGGTTCCCCATAGCACTCCTTTTATTGTGGTTACATGAATATGCATAGGGTCATTAACATATAACATCTTACATAGGTATACATGTGAACAAAGAATACTGTGTGTGTGTGTGTGTGTGGGGGGGGGGGGGGGGGGTGTCTGTGTGTGGGGGGGGGGGGGGGGGGGGTGTCAGAGTGTGGCCCCATAAACGACTTCCCTTAACCTGCTGGTCTGGAAAATCCAACAGTTCATCTATATGTAAAAAGGCGCTTAGACTAAAACTGACATAGCTACGTTAATCCTACCGTAAAACAATAAAACAAGGTACGACCTCTTCCCATGCTCCCAGGGTGTAGGTGTGCATTCCAGAGTGGAATGCACACAAAGTTTGCAGACTATTAAGGATCAAACCTCTACCAATCTAAAACTAATCATAAAACTCTAAGCATATATAAGTAGATATTTCTAAGCATAAATGACAATCGACAATACAAAACCTAACAGAAGGTGTCTTCCAGAAACTGGCAGTAGGACTGGGAGTTGAGCTTGACTCCATCCTCAACCCAAAAAGGCCCAACAAGCTCATCTTTGATGATACCAGCCCAAACCAGTACTCCACCTCCACCTTGCTGGCGTCTGAGTCGGACTGGAGCTCTCTGCCTTTACCAATCCAGCCACGGGCCCATCCATCTGGCCCATCAAGACTCACTCTCATGTCATCAGTCCATAAAACCTTAGAAAAACCAGTCTTGAGATATTTCTTGGCCCAGTCTTGACGTTTCAGCTTGTGTGTCTTGTTCAGTGGTGGTCGTCTTTCAGCCTTTCTTACCTTGGCCATGTCTCTGAGTATTGCACACCTTGTGCTTTTGGGCACTCCAGTGATGTTGCAGCTCTGAAATATGGCCAAACTGGTGGCAAGTGGCATCTTGGCAGCTGCACGCTTGACTTTTCTCAGTTCATGGGCAGTTATTTTGCACCTTGGTTTTTCCACACGCTTCCTGCGACCCTGTTGACTATTTTGAATGAAACACTTGATTGTTCGATGATCACGCTTCAGAAGCTTTGCAATTTTGAGACTGCTGCATCCCTCTGCAAGATATCTCACTATCTTTGACTTTTCTGTGCCTGTCAAGTCCTTCTTTTGACCCATTTTGCCAAGGGAAAGGAAGTTGCCTAAAAATTATGCACACCTGATATAGGGTGTTGATGTCATTAGACCACACCCCTTCTCATTACAGAGATGCACATCACCTAATATGCTTAATTGGTAGTAGGCTTTCGAGCCTATACAGCTTGGAGTAAGACAACATGCATGAAGAGGATGATGTGGACAAAATACTCATTTGCCTAATAATTCTGCACTTCCTGTATTAAATTTGCACTGCTGTTTTTTTGCTAATTTTGCTCCAGCAGTATCTGTTGAACTTGCACTTTTTCTGCACTAAAACCTGAAAATAAAACACAAAATTAAATACATCAACCACGTAATCATGTTACAGAATTTGAGAAACCGGTCATGGATAACCAGTTAATGCAATTTATGTGTCATACTCATCACAGAGGTTTAAAGCCAAAGTTTTATGTTGATTTGACATTTCTGGAAAGCTATAATCAAACTCAAATTCTGTGGGTTTGCTGCTCACATGTGACTCTCCAAGCTCACAATAATAGCTTGATTAAAATGCTTATCATCTGAATAACTGCCAGAAAGAGATGCCATTAGAGTTAAATATGAAGAGTAATCTTCATCATTAACACACATGGTAGGGATGTAATCACTTCTTGCCATGGCTTGATCACAAATGCTGCTCCCATCACTTCCTTGCTTTGCTCTTCACCTTTTACCAACACTCCTGGCAATCCACTTGGTGCCAGTATCATTTTATTCATCACTGCTTGTGCCAGGGTCGTCACCTTTAACGTGACTTCTTCTGTTCAGTGTATCACAGACCTTAAAACGCTACTGGTGTATTTCATGTTTTAAATAATAATGATTTATATCTTTGGCTTCTTCATTTTGTAACACTCATTACACGAATACACACAGTATCAATAAACAATAGTATTTTGCTTGACATCCTCTGGAATGGGTTCAGCAAAGCTATCCTTGATGTGTTTCACGACAGTTTGATTGTCCCAGGTCTTCTGGAATTCTTCCCCATCTTGTTCCAGTAGTCCACTTCTAATCAGGGTGCCTTGGTTCCTCAACACCTGACGTGGACCTTGTTAATCCAGGTGACGTCCAAGCCAGTATGGCTTCTTATTTATTTTAACATATTTACAATATGATGTAACCATGACATACAGTCTATTACTTGAATTGTTATGGCAAGTGGATCAGACTCAGGCACAGACTAGAATCACAAGTTAAAAGTCCTTTTATTTACACAAAAACACCAGGTGCAGAACATAGGTGGGGGAAAGCCAGGGGTTCCAGTGGTCCACAGGAAAGATTCAAGGAAGAGAAGAGTTCAAGGTTTAAACTCTGTTTTAAATCACGTATGTGGAAAAAAGCTTTCTCTTCCCTTTTGTCTTCTGTGAAATCAGCAGTTCTGAAGCTTGGACTCAAGACATTGAAAGTTCCAGAGACACTAGACGGACTGACCCAGCCTGACCTGTGAACCTGCAAATTGGTTGCATGTTTTTCATTGTCCTCTCTGCTCATTTTTACCATGTTAGATGGGGTTAACTCAGAAAGATTTACATTGTACTTTCACTGAATGCCCAGGGGATGCTGCTTTCCTGTTCTGTGATTGTAATCAACACAGTACATGGGGATAAGTGCATCTTCTGATCCAGTTGTGGTCATCCTTCCTCCGACCTCTCCTTACCAAAGATGAGAACAAAATCAGCATTAACTCAGAGTAGGTTAGTTAGATAAGTATAATTGAGTTTATTTGATCATTGTTTGTAGTTGAAGAGTCTGGGTGCTAAACTGGTCTGCATGCAGTCTACACCGTTCACCAACTGAACACACTTGGCACATCACGGAATGAATGTAGCTATAAATAAAAGAAAACAGATAGAATTAACAAAGTTGATTGTAACAAACTTTCTATTTGAGTAAAAATTATTATGAAGGGAGAAACTTCAGCACACAATGAAAAACCTGTTTGACTGCCACACGAATAGCTTTAGTTGCTAACTGCAATAGCATTTTAGTTGGCTGACAGCACTAACACATTAACCCAGTTGTGCTTTCAAAATTCTGGGTTTAGGAATTAGCTTTAGCTGCATACTTTCAGTTTCATTTTATACCCACCCACCAGCAGTAAGGTCAAAATAAAACAACTAATTTGACTGTATGTACACAAACTGTTGGCATTTCTTAAATCTAATCTACAATTCACAATTTATATTCTATGTTTTGTGTTACTAATTGTGTCTTTGTTAAATTCAAATACAACCCTTTTCCTATGACTCATAAACACTAAGTGATGTACTCCTACAGAGTGCTTCCATTCATAGCCTGCAATGAGAATAAGAATTTTACTTATTAAGATCACAAAGACATTACAAATCAGACACTACCAGATACGCTAAACTAAGTTAAACTTGTAGAGAGTGTAGTGATATTAACTGTTAAAAGTGAAAGGATGCCAATGTTTCTAAAGTGTGATGCATTTTACTATTAATAACAAAAAACAAAAAATTATTTGTTGTACATTACAAATACATGTATTTTCCCGTGCACATGCTTAGTTGTTTCAATCTAAATGAAACTGGTCTCTGATAATAATTGTTTAACTCTCCCTTTGAATAGTGGAGGGTGGAGCATTTCATGATCTAAGTACAATGCACAGTCACACCTAAAAACAGTCTGCGCTGAGAGTAACTACAACCACCATGGAAAGAAAAATGATTTGCTGGATAATACTGCTTGGACATTTTCATGCAGCACAGAGTAAGTATTTATTACAATGTGGGATTAATAATGAGCAAGAATAAATATTCAAAAGATAAAAAACACAGCTCTTTCAAATTGAACTGCGCTTTAGTTTCCTTTTTAGATACTGCTATCTTTTAAAAGATTATTTTACGTTCCATACAACAGCAGTTCCGACCACCACAAGTGCAATAACTATACCAACCACAATCAACATGACCTTTGCTACAAACATTATAGGAGAAAATATTTAACACTGTTATATACTAACAAAATGCATATTTACAGTACAAGAGAAACTTGTAGGCAAAGTGAGAATGATACAATAAATAATCATGTAAGGGTTGGAAAGTCAAACTGCTTAATAGTTATCTTCAAAACTGTATCAACAGTCATGACAACAGCACAAAGCACAAGTGGAGCATCAACCACCACAACTGCACCTCCAACAACAACTAATGCAGCTGCGACTACCACATCAGCAGCACCAACAATAGCTACAGCAACACCAAATAACGTGACCGCAGCACCAACCACCAAAACTGCAGTACCATTTATTACAACAACACCTCCGTCCATCACAACAGCAGCTCCAACCATCACAACTGCAGCTCCAACCACCACAACTGCTTTTTAACTTTATTGACAAACAACAGTAGCAGCGCAACGGAGGCTAGACCGTCCCATTACACAAGCCTCGCACTTCCGGCCTTAGCGGTCTTTGAGTACGCGGCCCTTGAGGATCGTTGAGGCTGTGTACTTTAAGGCTGCAGACCCTGAATTGGGATACAGCCTCTGTGTTTCATGTAGTCTGTGTTGCGTCGTCTGTGTTCCTACCCTCCATGTCCATCTCCCGGTCAGTCTGTACATCATCGTCATGGTTTTCTGAGTCTCCTTAGTTTATCAGTATCTGTTTCCCAGTTTAGTTTAGGTTCAGTTTAGTCACGGTGTTTCTGCTTTGTGTTGAGACCTGTCATCAGCCACAATAAAGGCTCGCTTTCAGTTTAAGTTTACTCCGGTCTACTCTCTTGTGTTCGCAGCTGGGTCCACCACACACACCCCCACAAGGTCTGTCCCCTCAGATCGTGACACCTCCGACCACCACAACTGCAGCACCAACCAATACAACTGCAATAACACTCATTACAGCATCAACTTCAGTTATCACAACTTCAGCACCACCAACAAAAACAACAGCCACAGAAGGTGATTCCAATATATTTGAAAAAACTATAGAGAGCATATTTATATATTAATATACATATTAATTAGAAAATTACTAGCAGCAGCCAGTAGTACGCCTCAGCCTAGCAGATGCAACTATGACATTAATTTCAAAATCCTACATTTTCTTGTTCTCGCGTTAATGGATTGACAAGGTTTTTAGAAAACTTGACCTCTGAACTCTAACCTTGAGGTTGAGGTAACTGAGATTTATACTCATGAGACTTTTAGTAGACACACCTGTGGCAATTTGCATCTCCTACATCCTACAAAATGGACGGAGGCACATCCCATAGTGAGACATCTCAGGCATGTTACTCTGAGAACTGGGGTTACGTAGGTAACCTAAACTTTGCATTTGTGTTAGCAATTGGTTGAATGAGGATTTTTAAAATGAAATTTTTACAAAAACATTTTTATCTTTAAGTTGTCCTATTGCCACTAGCAACAAGTTTGTTCTTGAAAACCAAAAGAAATATTCATCAGTTTCAGTTGCAAACTGAAAAATAACCATAAGTATGTGACAAAGGGAGACTAAATTGCATTTACAATATATTATATAGATAATTTGGCCACATGTTGTTGTAGTTTTTAAAGTGCAGGGCTCAAATACAAAGGCAAACCTCAAATTGATAGAAGTTTTCACTTGTAGATTTTGTTGTCTTTTCATATGTGAAAAGGGTTAGATATCAATTAAAAGTTCCACAATTATATGTTCTTTTATTCACTCCTAATTGTAGTGTTTTAAATCCTAAAGCCCTGCAAGCACTAGCACATATGAAGATGAGGACAACTTCCTATGGAGAGGTCAGCAATGCAACAATCATTAAACTTCTTGAAAAGGTATAACTATATAGAATTATCTCTTATTTACAAGTGAGTTTGGTTTCTGGATTCTTTAAACTTACTTTTAAGATAAAAATTATTTGTATTTTCTTTCTCTTCAGTTTTTTAGCAACCAGATCCTGCATGGAACAGCCCACAGTCTCTCTGTGACAAACATTCAACAAGTGAGAGTTGGCCCATAAATGCCTTGCATGGATCAAAGTCCATATGAAGACATAACATGTTTAGCTGCATGTTCCATAGCACGTTTAGCTGACCTTTCTTACTAAATTGTTGGCTGTCTGAGTGGAGTCCAAAGAACAATGTGGGCTTTATAGATGCTTGGTAAACTTTCTGGGGGAAAATGGGTCTTGTTAAAAGAGATGGTATCCATCTCACTTTGCATGGAGCAGCTCTCATTTCTATAAATCTGGCAAAATTTAATAAACCCTCAAAACGTGACTATCCAGAGTTGGGACCAGAAAGCAGAGTTGCAGTCTTACACACCTCATTGCAGCTTCTCTCCTCCCATTATTCCCCCAAAACCATAGCCTCTTAGAAACTATGCCAGCTCCCAAATAGACAAAAATAAAGTAAAAATCTGCAAAAAATGACTTAAACATAAAAGAATCACAAAGAAAGAACATCACAGTATCCACATCTGCACCAAATAGTAAAACAGCAAAATGTAGATTATTAAACTTTAGGTCTCTGTCTTATAAGTCCCAGTTAGTACATGAATTAATAATTCAACAAACTGCTTTACTCTACAGGAAACCTACAAATACCTGATAACAGCAGGATAATTATATTAGTTTAAATGAATCAACACCTCAAAATACAAAATCCCCGAAGTACAGGCCGAGGGTGTGTGTGCTAACAATCGTCTCACTAATCTAGAAGATCATCATTTACCTTGGAAAAATAGTTTGCTGCTTTATGAAAATAAGGCCTTTGGTGAAGCTAGAACATCTTACTATTTATTCATGAATTTCTTCACAAATAAAATTTTAACTATTAGAGCAACAATTACTCATAAACAGGCGTAACATTATGTTCAGCTACTTTCAGTAACATTAATATTCATGTAGAATCTTTTTCTCCAACTGATATTTCTGACTTACTAATTACTTCCTCCAAACCATCAACGTGTCTTTTAGACCCCATTCCTACAAAACTGCACAAAGAAGTCCTGCCATTAATTAATGCTTCAGTTGTAAATGTTATCAACCTATCTCTAATAATCGGCTATGTACCACAGGCCTTCAAGCTGGCTGTAGTTAAACCTTTACTAAAGCCATCTCTACACCCAGTGGTCTTAGCTAATTATAGGCCAGTCTCCAACATTCCTTTCATATCAAAAATGTGGACTCATCTCATCTCTGTGTTTATCCTGCTAGACCTCAGTGCAGCGTTCGATACTGTTGACCATTATATTATACTATTAGAATGATTAGAACATGCTTTAGTTATTACAGGTACTGCACTGCAGTGATTTGAATCGTATCTATCCTAGAGATTCCAATTTGTTCATGTAAATGGAGAGTCCTCTTCACACTCTAAGGCTTATTATGATGTTCCACTGAAAAGCCATCAGCTGATCCAAAATGCTGCAGCTACAGTACTGTCAGAGACTAGAAAGAGAAAGCATATTTCTCCCATACTGGTTTCCCTTCATTAGCTCAATCCAGAATCGCATTTAAAATACTGGTCCTCACATACAAGGTCTTTAATAATCAGGGCCATCTTATCTTAATGTCTTTATAGTAGCTACCGTATCACTCCATTACAATACTCTCAGACTGCTGGCTTAATTATGGTTTGCAGAGTATAAAAGTAGAATGGGAGGCAGAGCCTTCAGTTTGGATTCGGGAGACAGACACCCTCTCTGCTTCTAAGATTAGGCTTAAAACTTTCCTTTTTGAGTAAGCATACAGTTAGGACTCAATCAGGTGACCCTTAGTTATGCTGCAATAGCCCGAGGCTACTTGGGGATTCCCATGATGCATTGAGTGTTTCTTTTTCAGTCACCTTTTCTTTTGTTTCTTTTTTCTTTTTGTGGCGTGTCCCGTTTGGCTCTTTTGCCATCAGAATTATTGTCTAAAGGCGAAGAAAGATGCCCAACGGATTTACTTTACCAAATGGATCATCCCAGCCTTGCCATAATGGTCTATTTGATTCACCTTTTATTTTTTATTGTATTTTATTTTCACTTGCTAAATACGGGACAGACTTGACTGGGGAAAAGAAAGGGGAGAAAGAAAGAGGGAAAGAAAAACAGCGGAGAAGAGGGACAGGGATAAGGGGCAAAAAACAAAAACCAACAAAATAAGCAGACAAAAAATACATATATCAATCACCTGGATCACCTGTTGAGAAAGAAAAAAAGAGAAAACAAGCAGAAGAAAAAGAGAGCAATATAATAAACAACATCACGATGATCTATGGAAATATAACAGTAAATACTAAATATTAAACATTCAGTCACCTTTTCCACTCACATTTTTTGTTTGGTAACATATGTGTTCATACACCTCTCTGCATTTTATTATTAGTTATTACCTTTACCTTACCTAACAATTTAAAACGCTTTGAGACATCTTTTGTTGTGATTTTTTGCTAAATAAATAAAATAAATACATAAATAAAATGTGCTTTTTGGTTTGGTTTTGGATCTAAGACCAGGAAATTAGATCTGTCACAGATTTGTAAAAAGGTGTTTTTGGTTCTTCAGCTCGAGAAAAGCATGCTTCTTGCTCCCTCTTCTTTTTGTATAAACATGGAAATCACAGTGAGTGAAGTGTACCAACTGCATGAATATTGTCCCTCAAATTGGGGAAAACAATTGTCTGTAAGGTATCACTGACAAAACCTGTTATTATGAGTGATTCTGTTGTACTCATTAGCAAGACATTACTTTAAAGTACATGTATAACTAAAATTTGGATGAGGTCCAACACACTGTGTGTGCAGAAGAACTTGGAGGAAGTTTCTGTCATGATTGTTTAAACATCCTTTTTCAAACTTGCCTATCTTGCTATTCAAATATCAATTACATATTTATGTTGGGAAAACAGCTCCCTCTGCAGCTGGATCCTTAGCTTCCTGTCTGACAGACGCCAGGTGGTAAGACTGGGCAGCATCACCTCATCCCCCATCACACTGAACACTGGTGCTCCACAGGGGTGTGTACTGAGCCCTCTCCTGTACTCACTCTACACCAGGGGTGCCCAATCCCGGTCCTCGAGAGCTACTGTCCTGCAGCTTTTAGATGCATCCTTGTTCCCACACACCTGAATCAAATGAATGGCTTGTTATCAGGCCTTTGCCAAACATGATGGCATGCTGAAGAGATCAAACCATTTGATTCAGCTGTGTTGGAGTAGGGATGCATCTAAAAGCTGCAGGATAGTAGCTCTCGAGGACCGGGATTGGGCACCCCTGCTCTACACCTACGACTGCACAGCCACTAACAGCTCCAACATCATTGTGAAGTTTGCGGACGACACTACAGTGGTGGGTCTTATCACCAACGGTGATGAGACGGCTTACAGGGAGGAGGTCAGCACCCTGACCCACTGGTGTCAAGACAACCATCTCACCCTCAACGTCGCAAAGACAAAGGAGTTGATAGTGGACTTCCGGAGGTGCAGAGAAGTACACACCCCCATCACCATCAACGGCGCTGCTGTGGAGAGAGTGAGCAGCTTCCGGTTCCTTGGTGTACATCTGGCTGAGGATCTTACGTGGTCAGTACACACAAACAAAACAGTGAAGAAGGCGCAGCAGCGCCTCTTCTTTCTCAGGAGACTGAAAAGATTCGGCATGAGCCCCCGCATCCTCAGGACCTTCTATCACTGTGCCATTGAGAGCATCCTCACTGGATGCATCACCACGTGGTATGGCAACAGCACCGCCTACAACTGCAAAGCTCTCCAGAGAGTAGTGCGGTGCTCTGAACGGATAATTGGAGGTGAGCTTCCCTCCCTCCAAGACATCTACAGGAAGCGCTGCCTGAGGAAAGCGGGGAGGATCATCAAGGACTTCAGTCACCCCAGCCATAAACTGTTCAGACTGCTTCCATCAGGAAGGAGGTTCTGCAGCATCCGGTCCCGTACCAGCAGACTGAGAGACAGCTTCTTCCACCAGGCCATCAGACTGCTGAACACGTCATAGACACCTCAGCTTCACTACTGGAACTTTAACATTATGCACTCCACACTGTATATAAATGCCACTTGTTTTGCACATATTCAACTCTGTATATTTTATATATTTTATTATTATTATTATTATTATTATTATTATTATTATTTTTATTTTTTTTACTATTTAATTTGTAAAAATGTGTATACACACACACACACACACACACACACACACACACACACACACACGTAGGAAAATATTTAGTATACACATCCAGAAATGCATACACTATTATATATTGTACATATATTTATTAGTTTCAGGTTGGCCATTCTTGTATTTTGCTCGTTTGTGTTGTTGTGTTTGCACATCTCTGTTGCTTGTGGGGCTCGCACACAAGAATTTCACTCGCATGTGCTGTGCCAGTGTGCCTGCACATGTGATGTGACAATAAAAGTGATTTGATTTGATTTGATTTGTTGTTCTTCTTGTTTTATAGCTATAAGCCTATGCAATGTATATATTTTCTATTTAACCAAATTACTTTTATTCCTAATAATTTATGGAAGAAGATTTTATGGTTTAGTGTAAGTAACCCAAAACTGTCTTTAACATGTTCCCAAGTAATGTTTTACTGTAATCACATTACACTTTTCAGTAACATGGTCATACAATGTGTTACTGTGCTAAATTCAATAATCACAGTTACAATTGTGCCATTATTTGTGCTGCAAAGGTTCTTCCATTGTCTGCTTGAAGGACATATAAATAGAAAGCATCAAACATGGCTTTTTCTTCCCGTGCACTTGCACTGCCGTCACCTGATGTCAGTTAATGTGGCTGAAGGTATAATGAGATGACAGCCACTGACATCTCCTCAAAGAGAGTAAGCCACAGAAGGTCATTTTTAGGAAAGATGCCTGTTCACAGAGTGCTGTATCAAAGAATATGGAACCTTGACATCAACAATGGCTGCAGTCTGGAGAGGATTGTCAAGAAAAATCCATTCAAGAAGTGGATCTGAGGCCCATGTCAGTGCCACTGAACATAGATGCCACCAGGAAAGGACCTACAACTGTCACAATCCTAAGACCAAGCAACTCCTGAACCAGAGACAACACCTCAGCCCACATAAAAAATTAATATTCTGCAGAAAAATGTTCTCTCTAAGTGTTAAATGGATTAAGGTCGAGCTCATTTTAATACTTTCTATTCTGTTTAATTGGAGTAATATCTGTGTCCCTGAAATCACCTCATATCAGTTCAGTTGGCCTAGATTTATTTAGTTAAATTTATAGAGCAGCTGATTTAAAGTTTCAAGTTTTATTGTCATGTACAGATAAACAGTGTAGCCACATTTTAATTCTTTGGCTCGTGCTCCTCAGTTTTACATGAGCATACTGAAAGTGTGAAGATATATTAAGAAGAAAATAGCAGTAATAATAATGATAAAAGAGAAAAATAAATAAATATTTAGAGAATTTAAGACAAGTTGTGCAAGACGTGTGCAATGAGCACTTAAGTGGCATCTGTTGAGTGAGTCCTGTAATTGTAATGAGTGTGTAATAGTGTGTATGGAATGTCAGCAATTCAAAAGCCTGATGGCTTGTGGGTAAAAACTGTCTCTGTGTCTGGTAGTGCAGGGTTTAATGCTCCTGAACTGCCTGCCGGATGGCAGGAGTGTGAAAAGTCTGTGGCTGGGATCAAAGAGGATCCGCTGCGTCTTTCTCACACAGTGCTGTCTGTAGAGATCCTGCATGGCTGGTAGTTCGGTCCTGGTGACACGCTGTTCTGATCTCCCCACCCTCTGAAGAGCTTTGCGGTCCAGAACATTACAGCTGCTGTACCAGGTGGTAATGCAGCCAGTCAGAATACTCTCAATGGTGCATCGATAGAAGTTTCAAAATGGGACTGGAACTCAAAACACAGCTTTATTGCTGGCAAAACTTTTTCACAAAAGCAAAACTCAGAACAGAGGTGCTGGAAGACTGGACATAACAAACACACAGCATGTTGAGGATACAACACAACAGAGGGTAAAGGCAAACACAGGGCTTATATACACAGGGGAGTAATCAGGGAATGGGAAACAGGAGGGAGACACAGCTGGGAGAGATTAGGACTAACGAGACAGGGGCAGGTAAAACTGAATACACTGACATAGGACTAGGACTATCAAAATAAAACAGGAAATAAGAAACAAATCACAAAAATGCAAACTCGACACTGAGAGACAGACAGAAAGAATATAACACATAAAACAGAGAAGACAGTGACTTAACGTAAAGAGAACAAAACCAAGAATAACCCTTAATACAAAATCAAACCAGCACAACTCAAACCCCAAACAAATCATAATTTAGAAAAACACCAAAACAGAAACAGAAAAAGCTGGGTCAAGATGAGCCAGAACCGTGACAGCCAGATGGAAATGAAGGAATATAGTGTATAATCTGAGTTTGTTGTGAACTACATGTTTGAAAAACTGTTTGGCGACTTCACTAAGTGGCTTCCTGTTAAAGGCTTTTTACTAGGTACCATGACTTTTAAGCAGTGTTGGGACTGACGCGTTATTAAGTACAGTAACTACGTTATTATTATGGTAACGATCACGGTAACTAGTTATTATGCGAAAACCAGGAACGCGTTACTCGTTACTGGGATTTACATTGTTATTCGTTACTTTGTGTGGTGGTTATCGTGGAGCTTCCACAGATTCAATAACATTAGCAAGTGGTGGAGGCCAGCAGGTGGATGAGGGAAAGGGGAGGCAGGAGGGGGAGAGACCCGAGGCGGCCGCAGGTCCAAGTGTCAGGTGAACTGAACTTCAGGTAATAAGTTATGACCTGCAGTCTATCTGGGTCAGTTATAAACCAAGTTTAGGTGGAGTTTATTTTCGTTGTTCTGACTTTTTCGTACTGCGTACTAGCTAGCATAACGGAGTTTCTATACAGTTGGGTGGGTGCTATGTTACTGATCTTGAACTTTATTTTGTTCATAAGGTTAATTATTAGTGTTGCCAACCGTCCCGTAAAAAACGGAATCGTCTCGTATTCAAAGAAAATATTTCGCGTTTCGTATTGAGGTGAAAAGGAACACAGTTTGTTCAGCTACAATGAAAAAGACACAAAGCTGTAGTTATTCTGTGTTCACGCTGCACAGCTGCCTCTTCTCCTCTCATTCTCTCCTCCTCTCTCTCCTGTTTCTACTTCAATCATTAAACTGATCAATGATCAGCTGATCGGCTTTTCTCTCTTGTTTGTTTATCGCCCACTTTGCGCCAGAAAGAGGAAACCAGTCGCGCTAAACAACAGCAGCATGTTTAAGCTTGATCAGCTGTTGTTAGAATTTATTTAATATTAATTTCTAGTATCAGCTGATGTTTGCTGGAGCCACAGCTGTAAACCTGCTGGTCTTGATGTCGGTTTGGATATGTGGTGAGAGGGAAACATGAAGATGAAACCAGGAGACGTCCTTACTGAATCATCAGAGCTGAACAGTTGATGGAGAAACAGGTTTACCTTTTAGGTGACATGAATGAGTTGAAGGGAAGTTATGAACTGTTTCTGAGAGACAAATAACACCAGGATCCTTTTCTAAGTAGCTGACAGCTGGTAACTGTGCAGGGGTGGATCTAGGAAAGTTTTGCCAGGGGGGCAGGTAGGGCATTAACAGGGAAAGGTGGGGCACAAAGACATACTTTTCTTTCTTATTCTCATTTAAAATATCTAGCTTTTATTAAATAATTATCTAAATCTTACAACCAAAGTTTTTATCTGACGTAAAATGTATAGAAATCATACATATACCAACAAGACTGTGTACATATGGAAAAGATATATATAAATCTTATAAAGTTTGTATCTGTCTTGTGTGAAACTTGTATGAAAAGCATACAAGAGTAAAAACAGATATAAGATCCCTTGGAAAAATTATATAATGAAACTTGTATGTTTTGGATACTTACTAAAACAATATATCCCCTCGACTACAATTCGGACCTTTCCCAATCAAAAACCTTGGGTTGACTCTACTGTCAGGAGAGCTCTCAAAGCACGGACCACGGCCTACAATATGGGGCTCACATCGGGCGATATGACCAACTATAAAGCAGCTTCTTATGGTTTAAGGAAGACTGTGAAAGCGGCTAAAAGGCGTTACAAGGACAAGGTGGAGTCGCATTTCCAATATGGCGACTCCCGACATATATGGGACGGGCTACGAACAATCACAGATTATAAACCCAGCACTGTGAGATGTACGAAACCGGAATTAGCTGACGAACTCAATGCTTTTTTTGCGCGTTTTGAGGCGCCTCAGTTTCAATCTCAGAGCCCTGCACCCGCCCCCGCTGCTGAACCAGCACCACTGATACTCTCTGAGCATGATGTGAGGAAAGCTCTGAGGGCAACCAACTGCAGGAAGGCAGCGGGACCAGATAGCATACCGGGACGTGTGCTAAGAGTATGTGCAGATCAGCTAACTACAGTTTTCACTAACATCTTCAATGCCTCCCTGGCCCAGCAGGTAGTCCCCACCTGCTTTAAAACATCAGTGATTGTTCCGATCCCTAAGAACACCCGCCCAGCCAGCCTAGATGATTATCGCCCAGTGGCCCTAACATCTGTAGTGATGAAATGTTTTGAGAGGCTCATGAAACCCTTTATTAGTTCTTTCCTCCCTCCCGACTTGGACTCATTGCAGTTTGCATACCGGACAAATAGATCCACTGGAGATGCTGTAGCACAGGTCCTGCACACCACACTGAGCCATCTAGATGAGGGACGTGGGAACTATGTGAGAATGCTATTTATAGACTACAGCTCAGCGTTCAACACCATAGTGCCCCACATCCTTACGGATAAGCTCCGGGATCTGGGATTCAGCACATCCTTGTGCAGGTGGATTCACAGCTTTTTGACTGCGAGACCACAGTCGGTGAGAATAGGGGATGTGTACTCTCATACCCTTTCACTGAACATAGGGGCCCCCCAGGGATGTGTGCTTAGCCCTCTTCTTTATTCCCTCTACACCGCGGACTGCACGGCCAGATACCCCACTAACTCCATTGTGAAGTTCGCTGACGACACAGTGGTGGTAGGACTCATCTCCGGGAATGACGAGAGGGCCTACCGAAGCGAGGTGGACGGATTAGCAAAGTGGTGTGTGGCAAACCACCTCTCCATGAATATCAGCAAAACAAAGGAGATGGTGATTGATTTTAGGAGACAGAGAGGCGAGAAAACTCACACCCCAATTCAGATCAATGGAAACCCTGTGGAGAAAGTCTCTAATTTTAAATACCTCGGTGTTTATATCAACGAGGACCTTATTTGGAACACACATACGGACTTCCTCATCAGCAAAGGCAGACAGCGCCTCTATCATCTGAGGCGTTTAAAGAGGTTTAAGATCTCCAAGAACATCCAGAGGAGATTCTACACCGGGGTCATTGAGAGCATCCTGTGTAATAACATCACGGTGTGGTACGGGAACTGCACAGTACAGCAACAGAAAGCCCTGCAGAGGGTCGTGCGCACAGCTGAACGCACTATGGGAACATCTTTACCAACACTGCAGGACATCTACGCTGAAAGGTGCAGATCCCGGGCCATCAGGATCACTAACGACTCCAGCCATCCCGCTTACAAACTGTTCAGGCCACTGAAGTCAGGGAAACGCCTCTGTAGCCTGAAAACAAGAACTGAAAGGTTCAGGAGGAGTTTTTACCCACAAACAGTGAGACTCCTCAATCAAAACACAAATCGGACAACATGATGGACAATTCCATACACAGTATATAATTTTCCTTTGAGTTTTATCCTTATTTTTATTTGTATTTTATCATATACATCTGTATTTATGTAAATACGTACACTATAGCTCTTAACTATTACAGCGTAATATTTTGCACGATATTATACATTTTTATACTTTTATATAGATATTTTTTATTATAAGTTTAGTAAGATGCACAGTCGGGGGGGGAGTACTTTTTAGCCGGAAAAAACATTTCACTGTGTGTTGTACTAGTTATAACTACATGTGACAAATAAATAAAGAATTGAATTGAATTGAATTGAATATATGAAAGTAATGAGAAAGTGGCCACTTTCATGAGTAAATCATATAAGTTTTTACTATTTCTTTTCCATATGGGCACTGTCACAACAGCATTTGTTTTCATTCAAAGGCTTTATGGCTTTAATACCTGGTGGGCCGGTCTGTAGTCAAAATGCCCGATTTTCTGTCCCAGTCCAGCCCTGCAGGTTAATACTGGCAGTGTCACCATGCCAGCTGACTGTATTTCATCATCAGCCAGTGTTGTTCTTTATCAATATTACCAAAGTTTACCATAAGTCAGCATAGAAAGTATTTACTTGCTTTCAGGTTTTATTCAAATGTTAGTCTTTTCAGTTGTTTCCCCACTTTTTTCCTGTTTTAAAATCAAACACCAGTTTGTGAGAAGATTATCTTCTTTTTTTAACAGGCAGATAAAGTTTTACATTGGAACTGGCTAATTTGTCAATTGTTTGTTACAAATGTTCGTATTTTAATATTCAAAAATGCTTTTGCCCAAAACATATGTGCACTATATGTCAGTAAAAATACTATGCAAATATTGCTGTCCTTGAATGCTGAGAAAACACTGACAAAGCACTGATTGTATCTCTTGTACTTTATCAACGCAGTATCTAAAAACTTTGCACCGTAGTGGTTAAAATCTCATTCTAATAAGAGTTAAAAGCGCATTCGGTTATTAGGTTTATAGGATTATTGAATTATGGTTAACGGTTGGTAGAATTTTTTTTTAAACATTATCTGCCAATTACATCTGCCACCCTTCTCCAAATCTGTGCCCCTACCTGGCCCCCCCAACAAAGATTTTCTAGACACGCCACTGCTGGTGAGAGGGAAACATGAAGATGAAACCAGGAGATGTCCTTACTGAATCATCAGAGCTGAACAGGTGATGGAGAAACAGGTTTACCTTTTAGGTGACATGAATGAGTTGAAGGGAAGTTATGAACTGTTTCTGAGAGACAAATAACCCCAGGATCCTTTTTTAGGTAGCTGACAGCTGGTAACTGTGCAGGGGTGGGTCTAGCAAAGTGTTGCCAGGGGGCAGGTAGGTCATTAACAGGGAAAGGGGGGCACAAAGAAATACTTTTCTTTCTTATTCTCATTTAAAATGTCTAGCTTTTAAAAAATAATTATCTGAATCTTACAACAAACGATTGATAGATTGATGCATATATACCATCAAAACAGTGTACATCACTGTCACAACAGTGTTTATTTTCATTCAAAGGCTTCATGATTTTTCCTATAATGGTGGGCCGGTCTCTAGTCAAAATGCCCAGGACGATTTTTCGTCCCAGTCCAGCCCTGTATGCAGCTCATCTGCAGTCTGGTGTTGCCTACATCTTCCTATTCAAAAGGCAGAATTTCCGAGTTCTGAGTACAATCGAAAACACGACGACTGCAGTTTTTGTGTTGGATGTAAAAGGCACACATGACGCTGTGACGTAGGCTAGAATCATGGCAGCAGTCAATGACGGTCCAGGCGTGGGATTTCTCTCGTGAAAATATGCACATTATCTTTTCCTTTCTATTGGTAGGTGGCACAGTGCACTTGTGGCAAGTAAGCAAGCTAGAAGCCTGGCAAAGTTATGGAAGAAACACATTAACAAGAGAATTCTGAGTAAAACCAAAGTTACTTTCCCTAGTAACTAGTTACTTTGAAAGTAACGAGTAACTTGAAGTAACTGAGTTACTTTTGAGAGAAGTAACTAGTAATGTAAATAAGTTACTATTTTAAAGTAACTAACCCAACACTGTTGGTACCATAACGAGCGGCCCAACCTGTTCTATAGCCCCAACTACTGCAGCACCAACCACAACAACTGCAGCACCAACCACAACTACTGCAGCACCAACCACAACTACCGCAGCACCAACCACAACTACCACAGCACCAACCACAACTACTGCAGCACCAACCACAACTACCGCAGCACCAACCACAACAACTGCAGCACCAATCACAATAACTGCAGCACCAACCACAACAACAGCAGTTCCAACCGCTATAACAACAACAACAACCACAGAAGGTGATTACAAATTATTTGAAAAACATATAGCTAATGATTAACTACAGAGACTTAAAAAGATGCCTTAAATCTGAATAGATTCTTCGGTGGGTCAACACAAGTAAATCTAAAATTCACCCGGAGTCAGAAATCTTTTAAATAGTAGAAACTGGTGCTGCAGCTGACTGTGTAAAATAAAAATGAATAAAAGATTCTGTCATGGGTGTTGTTTAATCCAAAATTACACCAATTACTTTGCTTTTTCTTATATTTATCGACCCCCTGTGTATTCCTTAGAAGCAGTTTGCACTACTATGCAGTCATTATTCACACACCTCGTCTCACTTGGGGGCATTTCTCAGCCAGATATGGCTAGCTAGTCCAACTGTCCACTGGCAGGAGTGTTTAGCTAAGCTCTGTTGTCGGACACTACATGCTTTTTCTCATCTGAGCCTGAGTCTTCATCATAGATTGATGCATTGTACCATTAACCCTCCAGTAAGGTTTTTTTATTTGTACAGTTTAGGAGTTTATGTAGCACTTCCCTGTGGTCACTCCGGCAACCAAACTGACCTGTTGGGAACAGTTCTGCCCTCTGTTCCTCTTTCACCTCTTGTCCCAATGTGCTGCTCCAGTAGGGGAGGAGTAAACCAATGATGATCTCAGGCTGTGTTTCTCAGCCTCCCCTGGCACTGTCACCTGAACACAATGCACCACCTCCTCTGTAGCTGACCCACAAACCGCATACTCCTACTGCTTGACTAGCGAAGGCAAAGGGCCATTCCAACCTGATCTGAAAAAAGCAGCAGTGGTCCTCTGGAACAAGCCAAAGTTGGCCCCTCGCTGCCACCAGAAGGCTCAGCGCCTCTCCAAATAGAAGTAGCAGCCGCATATAAAAATATTGGAGAGCTCAAATGCAAACTTCTGTAGTTTTGAAAGACATGTAACACTTTTCACATGGAAGACTAACAACAAAATTCAGTTTTAAAATCGTATGCTCTTTTATTCACTTCTGATTGTAATGTTTTTAAAATCTAAAGCCCTGCAAGCACTAGCCCACATAGAGATGAGGATAACTACCTATGGAGAGGTCATCAATGCAACCATCATCAAAGTTCTTGAAAAGGTATGCCTATATAAAATTATATCTCATTTAAAATAAGTTTGCTTTGTGGATTCTTTAAACTTACTTTGAATAATAAGAAAGTGAGATAAACATTTAGATGTTTAGTCTTTGTGTTTTCTCTCTGTTTAGTTTTTTTAGAACCAGATCATGAATGGAACAGCCCACAGTCTCTCTGTGACAAACATTCAACGAAAGAGAGTTGGCCCATAAAAGCTCCACGTGGACAGAAGTCAAAAGTGTCTGAATGAAGACAACAATTCAAGGATGTCTTTGTTTTAACATAATGTGAAGCAGCAGTATGCCTCAGCTGTTTTATCAAATCTTGAAACAAGACAGTTGTAGACACCGGCTGTTTCCACAAGCCATCAGATTTACAAGTCAAGACAGTAATTTCTGAATGAAAAGAAATAACAAACAGTTTTGTAATTACAGACTTTTGGTTGTATTTTACATAAATGTGAGAACTGGAAATGTGCTTTGATCTGTCAGAGATTTGTAAGAGGCGTTTTTTTTTTTTCAGTTCTCCAGCTTGAGAAGCAGAGGTCCCTCTGACAACCCTGGTAACCAGAAAACGTTAAAGTTGGCTTCTTGCTTCCTCCTCCTTTCTATATTAAAAATAAGTAAAATTACAGTGAGTGAAGCATGCCAAGTGAACGAATACTGAACCTCAAAATGGGAAAATCAATTGTCTGTTAGGTATTACTGTTATTGTGACTGATTCTGTTATACTCAAGGTCACCTTTCCAGTTCATTGGCAAGAAAGAATTTGAAATCACCCCTTGTTTGCTGAAGGTTGTGTATTTTTACTTTAAAGTATAAATAAAATTTGGAGGAAGTCCAAAACATTGTGTGTGCAGAAGAAGTCTCAGGAAGCATCTCTTGCTATTGAAATGTCAGGTAGATATTAACTATAAGTCTCATGGGACCACCACTCTACCTACTGAGCTATCCCTGCCCCCAAAACTAAATACCAAACGAAATTTGTTTCTAAATATTTTTGCACTTTGTGGTGTAATATATACTGTATAATATAATGTATAATGCACTTTTGTATAACAATTTTGGGATTATAGTAGCAACATTCACTAAAAATGTCCTCTTCAACATGTCATTTGGGCCACTGTGGCCAGCCCACCTGGGCCCGACTGGGCAAGCCTCACATGTGCTTTTATTTGAGCCACCAAGTGGCTACTTTCGGCTACTTTCTTTTTCACATGGGATCACACCACAGTTGATGTGGTGACACCAAATGCCCTTCTTCACACAACCCACGATAGATTTATGTTTTATGGGGCGATCGTGGCTCAAGAGATGGGAGTTTGCCTTGTAATCGGAAGGTTGCCGGTTCGAGCCCCGGCTTGGACAGTCTCGGTCGTTGTGTCCTTGGGCAAGACACTTCACCCGTTGCCTACTGGTGGTGGTCAGAGGGCCCGGTGGCACCAGTGTCCGGCAGCCTCGCCTCTGTCAGTGCGCCCCAGGGTGGCTGTGGCTACAATGTAGCTTGCCATCACCAGTGTGTAACTGTGTGTGGAGTCATGTGTGGAGGTATTTCACCTCCACAAACACCCAAGACATGGTTTGCGATACATGTGGCAAGACAGTGAGGTGTTGTGGCAACACCACTAACCTCGTCAAAAACCTCAGAGTAAGTCATATCACAGAATATGACGAGCGTATGTTGAGGCGAACTGAAGAGGAGGAGAGGGACAGGTGCTGCTAGGGGGAGAGAGACGTCTCTTGCAGAGTCCTTCAGTGCGGCAGGCAACATGCTTCAACTTCAGGAGTTTTTATTCTATATGATTATTCTGCATTATTAAGCAATAAGAACAAGTCGTCTGATGTCCTGTAATCATTATGAAGCTATATTATTATATTATTATGACAATTACATAATACAATTATATATTGTATTATTTTGGTATCGATCTGATACCAAGTAAATACAGGAACAGTAATGACAATGACAATACTTTTATGTAATAAATTTATGTAGGGAAGAGCCGTGTATCATGACTCATGAGATTAATTATTAATTTACAAATTTCTAACACAATAACTAAATCACTGTTAATTAAACAAAACACACCTTTCAGCTTTTCGCGTAATTTGAAACTGGCTTTTTTGAAGACCTGGAAAGTAAATGTGTCTGTCTCTGAAGCTCTTTTGGTCAGCTCCTGTTCTTTTAATATGTTATACGCTATAAATAACATTGATGTGACAGTCAACACAAAAAGCTGACAAAAAGATTTTTCATTGTGCATGTTTGAGGTTCAAAAAAGTGATTCAACACAATTCAATATTGAACGTAGAAGAGAGAAACAAAGTATCAACCCTATTGTGCTAGTATAATGTCGATATCATTGATATTTGGATCGATTTGCTCAGCTTAAGCCAGGGCTCAAAGTCCAGTAAAGTGTCGGAATTGTAGATCAGAATTAATAATCACAAAATATATTAATAAATAAATGCAAAATACTAAAACACACTAGAAGTGACAACATGTTACAAGCATACATAAAATAATATTTACAATAACTATAATTGTTGGTCCATAAAACCTCATGTGCACAGAAGACTAAAGTAAAAGTATGAAAGCAACAATTCATGAGTGTGTTGGTGGATTTGTTTTAGCAAATGCGGAGCACCCGCTCACTTTATCACATCATGACATATATGTTTCATGTTGTGGCAATACAAGACATCAGCTGTGTTGCAGGGATCACAAAGTAACATCCACAACACACCAGATTGGTAGACTTAGTTTCCAAGTGTAAGAAAGTATTCCGACTACACAGAACATTAGATGATCTGATAAGTTTTATGATCATTTTGTGAAATTAACTTATGTTGGCTTATTATGGTTGTTTGTCATTTAAGTGTCAGCTTGCACAGTACATCAAGGATATTAAACCAGACAATCTGATCAAAGACCATTTGAAAGAGGTGTCATTAATACCATTGTTTTACTGCTATAAACGCACATCTCACTCTGAGAAGCCTGTCGACTAGGAAAATAAACTTCTCACTCACTCCTCGTCTAAACAAGGAAATTGACGGCTGTAATTTTAGTGTGGGGAGCATACCAAGTGTTTGAGTGTTGTATCTTGTACCTGTTGTATGACAAAAGGCCTCTGGAAATTTCATCCTGAACTATTATTCTACTATTCATCTTTCCAGTTCACTTGATGAACTTTAAAGCTCTCCCTGTTTGTTATTGTGTACTGTTTGTATTGTGCTTTGAAACACTATAACTAAATTTAGAGCTGGTCCAAGACATTGTGTGTGCAGGGGAACCTTTTATTATGCATCATTAGTTATAATTATAATTCTTATTTACATTTGTAGATACACTGGCACAGATATCCATATGACAATTTAAATCTGGCACACAAAAAACAAACACACAAAAAATAAAGAAAAATGCAAGTATAGCATTTTTCACACTTTTAAGTTATTGTTGAAATATTTATTCATGTTTCAAAGTTCCCTAGTTTTATAGTATAAATTATTTTAATTGTTCTGGCATAGAGCAAAATAAAAAATGTCATGCAGTTTGGGAAAATGGAGCAACAATTGCATATTTTTAGGAAAGTCGATGAGAATTTGTGATTTTTGTCCACAATTTGATACATGAGTAAATAAATCTTAATCTTTACCACAGTTGTCACATGACTGTAGGAACAGTAATGACAAAGCACAAGAGCAATGAATCCAGTCCAGGTGTGTATCCTTCTCAATGCTGCCACCTCCTGATGGAGCTGAGGAGGTGCAGGCTGAAGCCCTGGAAGGTTTCTTTGGACAGAGGCTCCAAAAAAAAAAACACGACAGATGGAGCTGACAGCAGAGACTGCACACAGGACCAGGAGCAAAACCATTTACAGAACAATGACTAAAAAAAAATAAACTAAAATTATATTTTTGTCAAACATCAACAAGTTTTTTTTAACTTTCCAAAAGCTAAATTAATAACTAACACAAACTCCTATGTTTAATGTTTTTTATTATTATTATTTCATTCATTTAGCAGCAGACTGGGTGCATTTCTGCTTTATTCAGTGCATGCTCATACTAAAAGACTACATTTGTCTAGTAATTACACTTTCATAACAAATACATTTTCATCGCTGCTTGCTTTTATACTTTTCTCAATTAAACTATTAAAAGCTCTTTTAATCAAAGGTGGGTGCCTTAACATGACTAAACATTTTAGCCAAGATATCTGTGCCTGTGTTACTCACTCTCACAGTTTACTGGTGCATTTTGCTAAGCAGGCTAACTAACATTAGAAAGAACTGAACTTGCATCACTTGAATACAGAGTTGTTACTCAAACTTTTTGGTGATAAGACTTAGATGAGGCATCATAGCAGAGCAAAGTTTAACGATGGTAGGAAGCTCATAATAACAGATGACGCACATGAACGCTTATAGACACGGATCTTTGAAGCCTACATGATAACATTATTCCAGCAACAATGTGGAGATCAACTTGTTTTTAGATCCAATTAAAATAAATTAACGTCGCACTTGCTTACGTCACTGTCGTGAGACATTCTCGCAAAAAAAATCACGGTTTTAGTAACGCAGTAACGCAGCGTTCCTACGGGAAAGTAATGGTAATCTAATTACTGTTTTTGCAATAGTAATCCCTTACTTTACTCGTTACTTGAAAAAAGTAATCGGATTACAGTAACGCGTTAATGCCCATCTCTGGTGGTGATGATGGTGAATTGGAGTCATGGCAGACATCCTGGCAGCTTTATGAGACCATAGATTGACATGCTTGATCTTTTCCAGATTGCCTGGTAGAGAACCATTGGTCATATCATCCCGTAAAAGTGCTGACATGGTAAGGAAAGTCTTCTGATGTTGTCCTGTTGGGATGCCAGCTTCGCCTTCATCATACTGTGTCTGACATGCCCTGTTATATGGAACTTGGCCTTTAATTTTGGAATAGAACTTGAGTCTTATTCCTTAATATCGCTGCAACTTGATTTTGTAGAACACCAGCTTGAAGATGTTCTATGCCATCTGTCAAATGTGGCACGCTTGGTGCAGACACCAACTGACAGCTGTAGCAGGGTCCATGCTTACAGATGCTGCTAATCAGACAACAGTCAGGCACCTGATTATCAGCACCTGGCGTACCAGAAACTCAGCACATACTTCACATGCAATTCAAGTAAATAAATTTGAGACTGGCACTATGCATAAATTTAGTCAATAAATACATACAAGTGGCAGCCCCTACAAACAAACAAATATGTCAAGCGATATATATGAAGTTTATTATACCAAGTGATAAGCAGCACACAGGAAAACTTAAATAAGAGTGTAAGATTGCCATACATCTCATAGGAAGAGTAATAGCATTTTAATATAATTACAAATGCTTTGAACCTGGCAACTGCTCTGCCAGGAAAAACAAAGTGACTGAATGAATTAAACTGTAAAGTGTTCAGTAATTACAGAGATTAGTGGTGGCTAAGGTGAAAAGCAGGATGACCAGAATAAAAGGTGAGCTACATTTTATAAAAAACTGGTTTGCCAACTTCTGTGACGATTTCCAGTAAGTCATACTATGACATAGGTTGACGTTTTTTAGTTTAGGTGAACTCACATGGCTGAAAGCACTGTACTTCCCTCTTGACCTCGGAAAGTTGCTTTTATATCCACTGTGTTGTTTGTGTGTGCTGTTTTTCTACAATTGTTAAACAATAAAAAGAAAGTGCAAGCTACACCTGTTGAAAACAAATGAATGGCAAGTACTGAGCAAATATATATAAATATCTTTTTGAAAACCCAATGTATTTCAGTTAATTCCACAGGAAGGAAAATAAGTTCATACTGAGCAGTTAACCATCAGGGTGCAATCAAGGATCTGGCTATTTGTTCTATTATGATGATTTGTAGTTCCTTTGAAGCTTTAAAGTGTTAGTCCTTACATACTGCATCAGTATTGTCATAACTCAGTCACTCAGATTTGGAGATTGGCAAAGCTGAAGAGAATTTCACAGCAAATCTATAGTAGAATATTAAAAAAAGAATACTTCAGTTCTCAAGCACTTCCAATATTAACTTGAAGTAAAACTAATTTCATCTATGCTTCCCCTGTTACTACACTTAACATACTTTTAATGAGGAAAAGCTCTCAGTATATGTACCAGTACTCCTATCATGCAATTAAACATTTAGTGACATTTACTCATTTTGAACTTTGTGGAGCATTTTTACTATTTAACTTGACCTGCATTATATAAAGATGTAAGTTTCAGTGCACATACCTTTGGTTTGTGGTTTTTCAGGTCATGTGACACTCTTTAATATTGGAGGGAGGAGCAAATCATGTCATCTAAGTAAAGTGTGCAGACACAGAAAACAAACAGTCAGAGTCTGAGACAATCTGGGAGTAGTGAGTAGTAGCAGAGTTCATCATGGATAAAAGAATACTTTGCTGGATATGTCTGCTGGCATATTTTCAGACATCTTTGGCACAAAGTAAGTGTTTATTGCAAGTTATAGCATTGTTTGTACTTTTTATATTAGACAGCTTTAGAGTGATTCAACAACAACAAATGTAGTACAATACTAAAACAAAATGATAATAGCACAGACTCCACAAAATATTAATAATCAGCTTTTTTTAAACTGTAGTACTGTGAGCAAAATTTTGGTTACCTCCAAGAACATACATCCTGGGATCACCGGAATGCACAAACTCCTGGAGAATGAAGACTTCAGTGATCCCATGTAACAATATGACTAGAGCATCCAAGGTGCTCTAGTCATATTGTTACAATTTAATAAACACAAATAAGTTGGGGAATTTGTGTTTATTAAATTGTAACAATATGACTAGAGCACCTTGGATGAGTAGGTTTAATGACAGTTTATTAAACTGTAACATTGGATTGGGTGTATGATATATGTAATGATATGGCATATAAAACCCATTTTCAGTTCATGTTTTTTATAAATCAAATTTTCTGTCTACAGATGGCTTCTTTGAAACTAAGTGAAGTTGAATATTTTCATGCTCTGCTGACCACACAGCACATATTCAAGATAAAGCTTAACATGTTCAATAAAGCTTACCTTAAGTTAGTGCTTCTAAGCTTATACAGTGGGTCAAAAAAGTATTTAGTCAGCCACCGATTGTGCAAGTTCCCCCACCTAAAATGATGACAGAAGTCAGTAATTTGCACTCTCAACTGTGAGAGACAGAATGTGAAAAAAAAAATCCATGAATCCACATGGTAGGATTTGTAAAGAATTTATTCGTAAATCAGGGTGGAAAATAAGTATTTGGTCAATAACAAAAATACAACTCAATACTTTGTAACATAACCTTTGTTGGCAATAACAGAGGTCAAACGTTTACTATAGGTCTTTACCAGGTTTGCACACACAGTAGCTGGTATTTTGGCCCATTCCTCCATGCAGATCTTCTCGAGAGCAGTGATGTTTTGGGGCTGTCGCCGAGCAACACGGACTTTCAACTCCCGCCACAGATTTTCTATGGGGTTGAGGTCTGGAGACTGGCTAGGCCACTCCAGGACTTTCAAATGCTTCTTACGGAGCCACTCCTTTGTTGCCCGGGCGGTGTGTTTTGGATCATTGTCATGTTGGAAGAGGGTGCATGGGAGTTTGCCCAACCAGTCTACATGTGTTTTGTGGACTTGGAGAAGGCATTCGACCGTGTCCCTCGGGGTGTCCTGTGGGAGGTGTTGCGGGAATATGGGGTGTCTGGCCCATTGCTACGGGCCATTCGATCCCTATACAACCGTTGCAAGAGCTTGGTTCGCATTGCCGGCAATAAGTCGGACTCATTCCCGGTGGGTGATGGGCTTCGCCAGGGCTGCCCTTTGTCTCCGGTTCTGTTCATAATTTTTATGGAGAGGATTTCTAGGCGCAGCCAAGTGGCGGAGGGCTTTCGCTTTGGTGGCCTCAGAATCTCATCTCTGATTTTTGCAGATGATGTGGTTCTGTTGGCTTCATCGGGTGAAGGCCTCCAGCTCGCACTGGAACGGTTCGGAGCCGAGTGTGAAGCAGCGGGAATGAGGATCAGCACCTCCAAATCTGAGGCCATGGTTCTCAGCCGGAAAAGGGTGGAGTGCCCACTCTGGGTCGGGGAGGAGTTCCTGCCCCAAGTGGAGGAGTTCAATTATCTCGGGGTCTTGTTCGCGAGTGATGGGAGAAGGGAGCCGGAGATCGACAGACGGATTGGGGCTGCAGCTGCAGTAATGCGGACGCTGCACCGGTCCGTCGTGGTGAAGAGGGAGCTGAGTGTAAAAGCGAAGCTCTCAATTTACCGGTCGATCTACGTCCCTACCCTCACCTATGGCCACGAGCTGTGGGTAGTGACCGAAAGAACGAGATCGCGGATACAAGCGGCAGAAATGAGCTTCCTCCGAAGGGTGGCTGGCCTCTCCCTTAGAGATAGGGTGAGAGGTTCGGCCATCCGGGAGGGGCTCAGAGTAGAGCAGCTGCTGCTCCACATCGAAAGGAGCCAGCTGAGGTGGTTCGGGCATCTGACAAGGATGCCCCCTGGGCGCCTCCTGGGTGAGGTGTTCCAGGCATGTCCCACCGGGAGGAGGTCCCGGGGCAGACCCAGGACACGCTGGAGAGATTATATCTCTCGGCTGGCCTGGGAACGCCTTGGTATTCCCCCGGACAAGATGGAGGAGGTGGCTGGGGAGAGGGAGGTCTGGGCCTCTTTGCTTAGGCTGCTGCCCCCGCGACCCGGCCCCGGACAAAGCGGAAGAAGATGGATGGATGGTCATGTTGGAAGACCCAGCCTCATTTCATCTTCAAAGTTCTCACTGATGGTAGGAGGTTTTGGCTCAAAATCTCACGATACATGGCCCCATTCATTCTGTCCTTAACACGGATCAGTCGTCCTGTCCCCTTGGCAGAAAAACAGCCCCATAGCATGATGTTTCCACCCCCATGCTTCACAGTAGGTATGGTGTTCTTGGGATGCAACTCAGTATTCTTCTTCCTCCAAACACGACGAGTTGAGTTTATACCAAAAAGTTCTACTTTGGTTTCATCTGACCACATGACATTCTCCCAATCCTCTGCTGTATCATCCATGTGCTCTCTGGCAAACTTCAGACGGGCCTGGACATGCACTGGCTTCAGCAGCGGAACACGTCTGGCACTGCGGGATTTGATTCCCTGCCGTTGTAGTGTGTTACTGATGGTGACCTTTGTTACTTTGGTCCCAGCTCTCTGCAGGTCATTCACCAGGTCCCCCCGTGTGGTTCTGGGATCTTTGCTCACCGTTCTCATGATCATTTTGACCCCACGGGATGAGATCTTGCGTGGAGCCCCAGATCGAGGGAGATTATCAGTGGTCTTGTATGTCTTCCATTTTCTGATGATTGCTCCCACAGTTGATTTTTTCACACCAAGCTGCTTGCCTATTGTAGATTCACTCTTCCCAGTCTGGTGCAGGTCTACAATACTTTTCCTGGTGTCCTTCGAAAGCTCTTTGGTCTTGGCCATGGCGGAGTTTGGAGTCCGACTGTTTGAGGCTGTGGACAGGTGTCTTTTATACAGATGATGAGTTTAAACAGGTGCCATTCATACAGGTAACGAGTGGGGGACAGAAAAGCTTCTTACAGAAGACGTTACAGGTCTGTGAGAGCCAGAGATTTTCCTTGTTTGAGGTGACCAAATACTTATTTTCCACCCTGATTTACGAATAAATTCTTTACAAATCCTACCATGTGGATTCATGGATTTTTTTTTCACATTCTGTCTCTCACAGTTGAAGTGTACCTCTGGTGCAAATTACTGACCTCTGTCATCATTTTAGGTGGGGGAACTTGCACAATCGGTGGCTGACTAAATACTTTTTTGCCCCACTGTACTTGAAACTCCTGTCAATATCAAATGATTGCATGGAATGACTTTGAGTTGCTACTAAGATTAGTAGACAGATTATTTTCTGTCGAGTTATTTGGAGAGGGGCCAGCAGTCTGTGGCTGTTACTGAAATTATGAATGAAAGTTTCATCGTGTTAAGTCATTCTAATCTGCGCTTAACTCACTGTCTTTAAGCAACCACAACTGCAGCACCAACCACAACAACTACAACTGCAGCACCAGCAACCATAACTGCAGCGCCAACCACTACAACTGCACCAACAACCACTACAACTGCAACGCTAACCGCAACTGCAGCACCAACCACACCTGCGTCACCAACAACCACTGCAGCACCAACAACCACTACAACTGCAGCACCAGCAACCATAACTGCAGCACCAACCACTACAACTGCACCAACAACCACTACAACTGCAACGCTAACCGCAACTGCAGCACCAACCACACCTGCATCACCAACAACCACTGCAGCACCAACAACCACTACAACTGCAGCACCAGCAACCATAACTGCAGCGCCATTCACTACAACTGCACCACCAACAACAACCACTACAGCTGCAGCACCGGCAACCATAACTGCAACAGTAACCACAACTACTGCACCAACAACCACAACACTAACCACCACTACAACTGCAGCACCAGCAACCATAACTGCAGCGCCATTCACTACAACTGCACCACCAACAACAACCACTACAGCTGCAGCACCGGCAACCATAACTGCAACAGTAACCACAACTACTGCACCAACAACCACAACACTAACCACCACTACAACTGCAGCACCAACCACCACTACAACTATAACACCAACCACAACTGCAGCACCGGCAACCACAACTGCAGCACCAACGAATACAACTACAGCAACAACCACAACTGCACTACCAACCACCACTACAACTACAGCACCAACCAACACAACTACAACACCAACCATAACTGCAGCACAAACCACTACAACTACAGCACCAACAACCACAACTGCAGCGCCAACTACTACAACTACAACTAAAACTGCAGCACAAAGCACCACAACCCCTACAGAAGGGTCAACCACCATTCAAAGTATGTGATTTAAATTAAAAGTACTTAATGTGTGCAACAGTTTCTCTTCCTACCTTCTGTTGTCCTTCCAACATTCACACTCTAATACTAGGGTGGGAAACTCCAGGCCTCAAGGGTTGAAGTCCTGCAGGTTTTAGATCTCACCCTGGGTCAACACACTGGAATCAAATGATTAGTTCATTACCAGGCCACTGCAGAATTTCAAGACATGGTGAGGAGGTAATTTAGCCATTTAAATTAGCTGCGGTGGTTCTAAAACCCGCAGGACACCAGCACTTGAGGCCTGGAGTTCCCCCACCCAGGGTTGGACTGGGACAAAAAAACGGCCTAAGCATTTTGACTAGAGACCAGCCCACAAAGTACTATAGGAAAAGCCATAAAGGCTCAAATGCTGTTGTGACTCCTGGTTTCATCTAAAAATCTAAAAATGTTATAGTGTAATTGTTTCAGTATTGAGGGAAATGTGCCTTATAGCAATAATCAAATGCATTTTATGATGTATAATTACTTTACACTTACCAATTATACTTTTATAATTCTTTTTTTCAGTTCCAACAGGCCCACAAGCACTTGCACATCTAAAGATAAAGATGACTACATACGGGCAGGTTAGCAATGCAACCATCATTGCCCTTCTTGAACAGGTATAGCTATATCTTAAAGTTTGCTTCATACATTCTTGACTTATCAGTAATTTCACACACACAAATCATGTGTTAAAAATTCAAATGTTTAATCTCTGTGTTTTCTTTCCATTTAGTTTAACACCAAGGTCCTGAATGGAATACCCCACATTCTCTCTGTGACAAACATTAAAAAAGTTGGAGCATAAAAATTGAATGTGGACACAAGTCAAAAATAAAAATATAAAGGCAAGAATTTAACAGTGAGTTAGTAGATTTGTTTCAACATGATCCGGAGCGGCAGTTTGCCTCAGTCGCTTCATCATATCCTGAATGATTAGTACGTTGGTGTGAGAAGGAGACATCAGCTGTGCTGCAGTGGTCGACAGCCAGATGGGCTTGGATTGCTCTGTGAATGTATGAAACCTAAACCTGGGTGAAAGCAGATCATATTTAAATATCAATCCCCTTACATGATCATTTCTGAAATTAAATCAAACTGCAGAAACACAATGCTGTAGTTCCCATGAATTACAAATGCGCTTTTGGTTTATCATCTTGAAAAGTACAATAGGCATCTCAAACCAGGCAGCTGGCTAATAATGTCAATACTTACTCACTCTGACAAAATGGTGACTAGGAAATCAAATAATTTATATGCTTTGAAACAAAAAAAATATTTTATTTATTGGTTACGTGTTTTAGTAATATCACTTTTGAGTCATTTAAAAGTACAGATCCGGAAAAGCATTAATTGTACTGCACACACAGCTAGGCCTCTGAGAAAGTGGGTGACACTCAGTGGGTGAGAATTCCACAGGTGTTAACTTACTGCTCACCGTGTCAATAGATTTTAATTAAATTTCCGTAACAGATTCTTGTTAACTCGGCTTTTCCACATGGAAAACAAGGAAAATTATTACTGTTGGTGCATAAATACTGCACCCTAATGAAGAAAATAAATCAGTTTTCAGATATTACTGACCAACAACACACTTTTTCCCCCTTTGTGGTATTAGAATCAAATCTGTTTTTCAGAATTTGTTTTTGTATGTCTGCTGATTTGTACTGTACTTTAAACTGTGACTAAATTTTACAAACTTGTCACTCCTGCTACTAAAGTCTCATATACACAGAAATATATCTGATTCTGATTATTCTGAATAAAGAGATATAACCATTTGTAATGGCCATTCTTTGTATCATTTATTCTTTCAGAATTCTTTTTAAATGAAACTTTATTCAACTTGTGAATTTAAAGCAGATTTATACCCATATACAGAATATCAAGAACAACAGCTGTTAGAAAATACAAGAGAAAGTGAAAACATAGATTGCTATTCAATGTTAAATGTGCTCTTCGTAAGTGCCATTTTAATAATTAATGAAAGAAAACACACACCTTATCTGCATCAACAAATAAACTCAACATGGATCCATCAACTCTGACTTGGCCCTGCCAAAAACATCTAAGACCTTGTGTGTTGAGTACCATTCCTTCCCGTTCTTTTAAAATACATGATTCTACTTATCAAAAAATGCGCACAGGTTCTATTATAAACACTACACGGTTTAAAACCATCAGACTGAGGTCTTTACAAAATACAAACACTGGTCTAATCTACAGCATCGTGTCACCAGCACCAAAGTGCACACAGAGCAAATTGCGTCCTTTTAGTCATGTTGTTAACATCACACAGAAACGTTTAATCTCCAGTGAGAGGGAATTCTCTTCATAATCTCATCATCACTTCTCTTCAGTTGTCCTCTCCGTCTCGCAGCACCTTGTGCACAGCTCTGTTTAACAGGGCCAGCAGGTCCACAGCCCCAGCCACTCCCCTTGGCAGGTAGAGCTCCAGAGAAGAGGAGGCGGCATGAGGCAGGCGCAAATCTTGCATGCTGGCATCCTGAGAGGGGAGGGGAGGGGAGGAGAAAAAAAAAAAAAAAAAAAAAAAAAAGGGAATAGTGAGGGAAATGTGACAAAGATTCATCTCTTGACAAAGGAAAAGGAGCTATATTTTATCACCTTGGATAGTTGATGCTGGTGGTGATTCTTGTGAATTTGAATCACAATTAAAGGCAGGATTTTAAGGATTTTTATGTTAAACACCAACCTGAGAGTAAAAACACAGAGAAATGAATCTGGGGAAGCCAAGAGGAGGCAAACGGTCAGCTCCTGTGATGAAGGTGAGGAGGTCTTCAAAGGAAAACTCTGCCTTGCCGTCTGATTGTGCAAACAGAGACATATTTTATCTAACCTGAAACACTAGAAGCATCTTTATTCTTTCCATCACACCCTCCAACCTTACCACGCACTAAAGTGAGGATTGTTTCCCAGTGTCCAGCTGTGGCCTCCTCATCTGCCCTCAGTTGGGCATCTGAAGTGCTAAAGCTGATGGTAAAAAGCTGCTTGAACTCTTCCAGACTCAGAGGCTGCTGCGGTGCACTCGTCATAACTGGGGCAAAAATTTCCCAGTGGGACTGAACCATGTTCCACAGCCCACCACAGCTATTCAGCCCCTCAGTAAACTGGGAGATCATTTTAGTCACCCTGAAGGACAGCAAGTGGATTAAATTTAACTTTTGTGTTTAGAAAGGGCAACATTTGCATGTAGCTCAAGTTGAAACTGTCGACACCATGTGTATGACGTATGCTTCTGTGTGTGCACTACCTGTCGTAGATGTAGTGTTTTACCAGGCGACTATAAATGGCTGGCATTTCATCAGAGTTGGCTGAACAGATCTCAGGGATCCCACAGCGTGACACCCAGTCGCACAGACTGGGAGACAGCAGCTTTACATCAGTACAACTATGTAGCTGTGAGAGCAGAGGAACATCATTTGTGTGCGGCACACAGAAGGCAATTATGTACACAGGACTGAGGGTTTAATACAGAGAAGAGTTTAAAGGTGAGGGGGGAAAAACTGCCATACAAACAGTTCATCATTCTACAGCTGAAGGCAGAAACAAGATGATGTTATTCAGCACTGTAATTATGCTACAGTCACATTAGGAAACCACTACAATTGCCATGGTATATGCAGTGATCTCACAATCTCATCGAAATGGTTACTTAAGACAGGGACCAGGTCTGTGACCTGTGTTCAAAGGGACTATCACACATCAGGAGGGTGATTGAATGGCAGTAAGATGCAGTCTGCTATCAGACTGTATTGAATAGGGTCATTTGGCAGTTACAAAGTCTTTTGTCATCCGTTGCTTTCTCTACTACACAGAAACTCACAGTTCCCAGTTATTTTTAGTGTCCAAGCAGAACCTCACAAATATGAAAAAGAAATTCCTTCACAAGTTGTTGCACAACCAACTTCTGGGCAACCAGTGGGTTGGTGCAGCTATGAGCAGTGCCGTAGCTCCGCAAACGCACATAACGCACACTGCGTAGGGCACCAAATGGCCGGTAGGGCACCAAAAAAATCAGGGTCGTAAAAAAAAAAGTAAACCATATTAATACTATAAATATCATATGCATTAATATGGTTAAACAATACAAAAGCAACATAAAACAATTTTCCCGAGAAAAGGGGTGAATCTGCTTTGTGCCCTGTCTCCAGTCTCCTCCTGGTGCCCCCCCACTCCCAGTGGTCTGTTCTATAATTGGTAAACACCTGTTTGAACATGGCCTCGAAACGGCAACAGGAGTCGGGAGCGGAGAAAAGAAAGAAGAAGAGGAAGCGTGATGAAACTCAGGCGTCGCTTGCCAGTAAGGCAATGTTTAAATAATAATAATAAAAAAAGTTCATTATTGTAGCCCTTGCTTGCACGCTCATGTCCGTCAACTCTGTGATAGCTCCTGTTAGCAGTGTTCATACTGTGTTAACAAATGTTGCAAATGATTGATGTTGGGTAGTTTGTTTACGTTGTGGATATGAATATAGAATGGACTACTAAAAGCAACTCATCATGGTCACTCAATTGACGGTTTTCAGATAACGTTAGCAATCGTGAGTCACGATTGCTAACGTTATCGTGATTCGTGAGACTAGCATTTCCCTCCTCAGGTTGCTAGCTGGCTAACGTCATGCATGCTACTGATTAACCTTAACTTTGGGATAGGTCAGTGATGCAGTCAAGTATTATTATCAGATTAGACAAGATTACTTTGTATGTTGCTGCATTTCAGGATATCTATAAAGACGCATATCTTATTTATGCCATTGACGTCTGAACACATAAATAGTTCTCGTCTTTCTTTAGGTTCATAGATCAAGGGCGACACCTGTTGGTGAAACTGTAATATGAAACCTATATCTTCCAGTAATATAGATTTCCTACTTGCGCATTTATATCAAATTATGTACAGCATGTTTATATTGCCATTTGCCATTATGAAAATCTATACATGTAAAATATAGTTAGTAATTTTTAAATGTACCAGTGACTTACTTAATTTATTAGTCTTATAATGCAATCTTTCGTAGGCCTACTGTAGATTCAAAATTGTATTTCTGTAAAATCCCTGAATATTTTCTCTTGTATGCAGGGTCAATGCTTAAATATGTTCAAGGAGGATCTCAAGGACAGGATGAACCATCCAGTAGTAGTGCCATCCCTGGACATCAACCACCAGCCATTGTAGACCCTGCAACAATCCCTAGCCAAGAAGAACAAGAACCATCAACCACCAGTTCAGGTACAGTTCCATACACAAGTACCACTGAGAGTCCTGTCACTGAGAGACTATCAGAAAGTGACACTGTGGAGACATGTGTGCCCCCTTCAACCGATCCTGCTCTTTGGCCAGCTCACATTGTAGATGCTGATCGTATTGAAATTGTGCGGAGAGGTCCTTTTAATGTCAGCTCTGATTTTAATTTTCCAAAGGGGCCTGATGGAAGAGCATTTCACACTAGCCTTAAGTTCAAAATTCTTCCCAATGGAGAAAAGGTTCACCGGAGCTGGTTAGTGTACTCACCGCAGAACAATGCTGTGTTCTGCTTTGCATGTAAGCTTTTCAGTGTGAAGGATATAAAGCTGAGTACAGAGGGCTTCAGTGACTGGTCGAACATCAACATCCGTTTGAGGGGTCATGAGTGTAGCCAAGACCACATACAGTGCATGCTTAAGTGGAGAGAACTGGACACACGGCTAAAGAAAAGCATGGCAATAGATCAACAGGAGTTGACCTTACTAGAGGCAGAAAGGAAAAAGTGGCGAGAGATTCTCAAACGATTACTCTCAATAACTCTCTCACTGGCTTCCAGAAATTTGTCTTTTAGGGGCTCTTCTGACTGTCTTTATGAGCCGGACAATGGCAACTTCTTGAAGGAAGTAGAGCTTATGGCAACATATGACCTTGTAATGGCAAATCACTTGGCCAACATAAAAGATGAAGGTTCCCACACACATTACCTCAGCCCTGAGACACAGAACGAACTAATTCAGATTATCTCTTCAGAAACATTTCGCGCCATTGTGAAGCAAATCCAGTTGGCAAAATACTTCTCCATCATTCTTGACTGTACTCCAGATGTGAGTCACACTGAACAAATGTCAGTCATAGTACGCATTGTTTGTTTCCAAGCACAACCAGATATTAAAGAATACTTTCTTGGCTATATAAATGTGGAGCAAACAACTGGCCTTAACCTGTCCAATGTTGTCCTTGACAAGTTGAAGGAGCTTGGCATTCCATTTGAAAACTGTCGAGGACAGGCCTATGACAATGGGGCCAACATGAAGGGGAAGAAGCAAGGTGTTCAGGCCAGACTGCTACAATTAAACCCGAGAGCATTGTTTGTGCCTTGTGGAGCTCACACGATGAATCTGGTCATAGCTGATGCTGCCAAGTCCTCTCCAGATGCAACTGGCTACTTTGGGTATTTGCAGAAGTTGTTCAATTTCTTTTCCAGTGCCACCCAGCGATGGGCCATTTTAACAAAACATGTGAAATTGACACTTAAATCTTGGAGTGACGTTAGATGGGAAAGCAGGCTTCAAAGTGTAACTGCTGTCCGGAGTCAGACAAAAGAAGTGAGGGATGCTCCCCTGGAGGCCAGAGAAGCTGTAAGTGATGCAGTCGCAAAGGTGGAGGCTCAAGTGCTTGCTGAGGAAGTAGCCTCATTTCGATTTTTGATTTGCTCCATCGTGTGGTGTGAACTTCTTACAATCACAAACCAGGTGAACAAGTTACTACAGTCCAGCTCCATGCAGCTCGATGTTGCTGTCAGGCTCATTGACACTGCCAAAAGTAACCTCTCTAAATACAGACAGTCTGGGTTTGATGAGGCTGTGTCAGCTGCCAAAGAACTCTGTGAGGCCCTGAACATAGAACCACAGTTGAAGGAGAAAAGGCTCAGGAGCACAAAAAGGCAGTTTGCATATGAAGCTGTTGATGAGCCCCTCCATGATGCCCTTAAAAAGCTTGAGGTCACATTTTTCAATTGTGTTGTGGACTCTGCTTTAATCTCCCTACAGGAGAGGTTTGAGACCATGAATCAAGTGAAGGAGAAATATGGAGTGCTGCTTGATTTCAGCAAAGTGAATGGGATGTCCAAGGAGGATTTAAAAAAACACTGCACTGAAGTACAGAAGACACTGACAGATAAGGGAGTAGCTGACATTGATGGACCTGAGATGATGCAGGAAATCATCAACCTTCCTCAGCTGCCACCACAGACGTCTGCTTTGGAAATGCTGTCATTTTTACATGACAATCAGCTTCAAGAGGTATATCCCAATCTGTGGATTGTTCTGCGTATTGCACTGACCCTGCCTGTCACAGTTGCCTCTGCTGAGCGAAGCTTTTCAAAGCTCAAACTCATTAAAACGTACCTGCGTTCATCAATGGGGCAGGAACGTTTAAGTGGTCTGGCTGTTATCAGCATCAATGGTGACGTGGCTCAGAAGCTATCATATGATGACCTTATAGCTGATTTTGCAACCAGAAAATGCAGGCGTGTGCCTCTCTAGGCCCTAGAGAGGCACACGCCTGCATTTTCTGGTTGTCAGAGTATGCCCTAGACTCTAGGGCATACTCTGACAACGAATTGTAAAAATGTTTAACATAGTTACTTAAGGAATGTGGCTTTTGTGTTCAAATTCTTATTTTTCTTATTTAAGTTTCTTATTTAAATTCTATTGTGAAACTATTTGTAAATATATTAATAATAATACTATTATATTATATATATTATTTTTTTATAAAAAAAATTACACATTATTGCCAGGCTCTTTGTTCTTGTTCCAATGTTCAATTTTTGTTCCAGTATTTATTTGTAACAGTATTTTTAACCTCCTTTAACCTTATTTATTTGTTTAACTGTCATGTTTGTTGTTATTTAATTAAACAAATTCCACTGAGAAATTCAAAAGTATTAATGTTTTTTTTTTTTTTTCAGTGGCGGGGGGGCACCATAAAGCATTTGTGCTTAGGGCACCCAAATGGCTAGCAACGGCCCTGGCTATGAGGTTACCATCCTATTTTTACTCCAGTGTGACCGATCCATCAATAAAATAACTGGTTTATATTAAGATCACCGTTATCCAAACTAACCATGTATAATAACACAGGTACAGCAGTATATCAAGTTTTTAAATATGTTACAATTAGAGTTGTGAGTTTTCTTCTTGTGTGCTACCTCTTTCAGTTGGATTTGGACTTCGGTATCAATAATGTCCCGCCAGTTGAAGTCTTCTAATGTTATACTGTGGCAACACATCACCTGTGACAGTAAAATAAGCCATACAGACAAAGATTGTGCTGGTAATACCTGACACAGCTACAGGGCATCAGAAAAAGTAATCTAATATCACATTCGCAAAGAATAGGCAATACTGTATGACAAATTCTTGTAGTGCCTACACTAGCACACATTCAGTTAAGGACTCTACCTGATACAATGCAGGGTGAAGGCAACAAAGTCCAGGCCCACCCTGAGCCAGCGACCAGCCAATGAGAACCCCAGCTTCATAGTACTTCCTCTCCTCAAGAGCTGTGAAGTTGCAGGTCATGAACAGACTTCCTGGAAGACCCTCAAACACACAGCTGTGCTGCAGCTCCAGCAGCATCAGCCTGCATGAGAAGAAATGTAGACATGAATTAACAAATGACACCTTTATGCTTTGGTGTTTTGGCAGAAACCTCTTTCAGAAGAACTGAACATTTCTCTCAGAATGGTGGAGCACCAAAACAAACAAAACAAAACGAAAACGAAACCTAGATGCCATTATTATGTCATTCATCAAAGAAAAAAAGAAAAATCAGCTGCTACCTTTCCATTTTGTATTGCTGTAAATACCATCTGTTCACATATTTGGGGTTTTGGACGGTTGATCAAACAACACAATCAGTTTTATTACCACACCGTCTTCTGGGATCCTGAACTATCATGATGAGCATTTGACACAATTTTCACATTGTTTACTGCAGCCCCAAAATGTATAGAATATGATCCTATTATAGACTACATGCTACCATGTGGAAATCTTTTTGTGAGCCAGTTTTCCAATTACAAAAAAAAGTGAATATTAAATCTTGATGAAATTCATACAGTCATGTTGGATCAGAGTTTGAATAAATTAGCTTCAGTATAGAAAACCATACAACTTATTTTATGCCTGAAGCCATCAGCTCCAGCAATAATTTCAGGGAAATGATGAGGACCTGAAAAACTCCCTGACAGGGGCCTCGTGGCTGTCGGGCTCTTCTCCACTGAAGGAGATAACAGGCGTCGCCCTGAAGCAGAAGTCGGGCCTCCTCACCACCTCCAGAGCGCCGTGGAGTAGATCTGTCCGCCTCACCTGGATGTGAGTTTTCAATCCTGGATCTACGTTCTCCTGTCTGAACGCTCTCAGGATGGTGTCCAGGTCAACAGTGGACTGCGCACAAAAGATGGAAGTTTAACAGGAGACAAAGATGATGATGATAATAATAATAATAATAATAATAATAATAATAATAATAATAATAAAACAAACTGAATTTAGGATTGACTTTTTTATCTTTTATCCTCCAAACTCACCTTCTTTGTATCCCTGCAGATGCTAGGCTTGATTATTAGCTCACTTTTACCATCTTGGCAGCTGTCTGTGCTGCTCCCCCCCCAAAAAAAAAAACAAAAAAAAAAAAAAAAAAAAAACCACACAAATTCAGATAATGCAGCTATTTAGTTTGTCACTAATCATTTCTAAATGTGTATTCACAGGAAATGTTTTCTTGCCTTTTTACCACAAGTGTCTCACTTGCTGACCCTTCAGATTCTGTCTGTAAGGAGAAGAGAACTTTATAAACTACAGACAAAATGGAGGCAGACTGAGCAAAGCTAAAGCAGATTGGAGAAATAAACGAAATAATTAAAGATCCCGTGTTCCCCGGTTCACAGGAACAAGGCGTCCAGGGGTCCATGAGCCATTTTAAACACTTGCTGTCGTTTCTGTTTTTTCACAGAAGCCAAATTATCTTTAAACTGAATCTTAACACACAAAGTTGTCTTTATGGCTTTTGAAATATAAAAATGTATCAGATCCAAGTCCTACTTTTATAATGATCACATCAGGGTATTAGTAATGAAGCAGCAGTAGTTACCTCTGAGTAGTCGTGGTGGCTCAGGATATATAAAGCACCATGTTCAGAGATCCTGAGGACCTGCTCTCCAGTCCAGCCCTCTGAAGGGGTGTCAGGGACAAACAGCACTCTGGAGCTCTGCACACACTGGAAACAACCACCACATTCAGCAATGTTCTGTGTACTAAAATGAACAGACTTTAAGACACCTCAGGCAGAACACATCTCACACCCACCTGCAGATATGTAAATGAAAACTTTTGTCCTGCCTGTTTTACAAAGTGCCCCTGAAAGAGCATCGCCAGTCGACCCTTCACCTGAGTGGCTGACCAGCTGCGGTCAATGGTGATGCGAGCAGTCATCATCATGGCTTCCAGAGCTGCTTGGTCTTTATTCTTTGGAACTATTTGTCTGGAAGAACAGAAAATAACATTTACTTCACTGAAAAATGTTATGAACAGTAGAGTAGATTCAAACAGAGCTATGTAAACACCTTTTATTGCCACAATCATCACTTTAGAAACAGTGGGAGCTACTCAAACATTCACTGACCTAAAATGGCATTTTGAATAAGATTTTATGGTATTCTTTCCTACATAAACACTCACCTGTCCAGCTGTGACATAGAGTGTCCTCTGGGTAAACAGACCACGTCTTTAACCACCAGGCTTTTCTTCTGAGGAATCAGTCTCTTCCATTTGAGATGACCAGCTTTGTTAGAATATGGCTGAAATACACAGAATAAACCCTCAGTGTTACATGTTGGATTCACGAACAGGAGAATATCCTAAAGTTATAATGGGGCAAAACTGTGCAGGAAATGGGAAATATGGTTTCCATTTTGGCAGAAAATAAAGTTTGAAAAAACTGATTGAACTTTGATTAAAAAGCTTAAATCGTTGATGATAAATAATGTGCTGGAGACTGAAGTCAACATTTTTCTGACACTGTGGAAGAAAGATGAACAGATTCATCAATATTAAGGTCAAGCCTACAATAAAAATATAAAGTAGTAGTAGTAATGTAGAAAGAAAAAGTTAATTCCAGTAGGGGAACTGGACCACTGCACCATATAGTTATATACTGTTTGCACTGCTCTCACTGTTTGTATGCAGCATCCCTGCTCTAGAGTCCAGGCTGCAAATCAAATGCCTGAGTCGGTGATATGTTATGAAGAGTCATGACATATCAGTAATGAATAAAGGATTCCCTGACTTTACCATTGCTGGATGACTCTTTGACTTTCTGATAGAAGGAATCACCTACAGGAAGGAAAAACAAGAAGGGTGAATAAAAACAAGAAATGTGAACTAAAAAAAAGGAATACAAATAAGATGAACATTGTAGAGAAGCAATAAAGTAAAGTAAAAACCCATTCCTGGAGGTCCTGACCAGCTATTTAGCATGGGATGTCTTTTTTTCTACTACAAATTTCTTACTTTCTTACCAAGTGGTTTATAACTTCTGCCTTATTACTAACCTCCAGCTCTATCTCTACTTCTTGTTTGCAGACCACAGCAGAGCAGTGAGGTTCTTCCTGGTCTGGGGAATCTGTTTCAGCCTGGTGTCTGGGTTGAGTTTGGACCTGCTGCTCAGGGGCTTCCTCGGAGTTGGAGAACAGAGGACTCGCCATGTATCGCTGTGTACAAGAGGAGGACAAGGAGCTGGCTTGTTATGTATGAGCACACGAATGATGCAACAAAAGAATATGTGAGTCCGCATCATTAACCATCAGGCAGCAAAACACCATTGTTGTTTTGAATACATGAGTTGTAGTTTCAACATTGTGGATCCACTACAACATCAGAACAATTCTACTCACTGCAATGATGAGAGCTGATTAATCACAGTGTTTTGAAATTATGGCTTTGGCTCTGGTTCAGTTGTCCTTTTGCTTGATTGAACAGTTTCAGTGATGTATCTGAAGCAACACTGATTGTTGGAATAACAACAATCAGTGATATTAGATCATGTTGTGGCTTGTAGTCTAACTTGGTGCTTTTTGCTTGACAGGTTTGACAGCAGATTGTTATTTAGCTGTACCAACAGAATTTCATCAATTTTATATCAGAAATTCTTGCGAGAGTAGTAGTAAAGCTAATCATCTACAGAGAAATGACTTATCTGAAGAGTTTCGGTCAGGTTTCAGAGCTCAGAGTACAGAAACAGCCTAAGCAATGGTTACAAATGGTGGCCTCTGACAGTGGCCTCATCTCTGTGCTTGTCCGGCTAGAACAGATTGATACTGTTGACCATAAGATTTTATTACACCAATGAGAACATGCAGTGGGTATTAAAGGTACTGCACTGCAGTGGAATCATATCTTTCTAACAAACTCAAATTTGTTCATTCCATTTACATTATACATGTTTCCTTTAGGCCAGAGGGCCACTTGCGTCTCACGTCATCCCTATATCGGCGTAAAGAAATATAATGCAGTTTGGCTCTTTAAGTTTTTGGTTTTTTTTGTTCAAGAGGATTTCTTTGTTGTTGAATGCAACATTAAAATAAGTTCTTTAAAAAGCAAAGAAATTATTTAATGATGGCAAACGCGTCGAGTGATTGTCTGTGTTAGTTCAGTGAGAGTTATTCGCAAAGAAAACAATTTTCACTTGCAGTCAATAACTAATGTTTGCATTATTATTTTGATAGATTCAAACAAAGTTATAGCAGAAGTGCTGCCATGTGTCTGGCCAGAAAGACAGTACCAATTTGTTTATTTGGCAGTTCAATGAAAGTCTTCAGTTTGTTAAGAGTGATTTTGCTCTGTATAAATAAAATTGAAGATGTCTTGTTGATGCTAGAGGTGAGAAAGCATATGGGCTACAGGAGCAAAAGTCCACACCAGGTGCCACTCTTATCAGCTAAGACCAGGAAACTGAGGCCACAATTTCCATGGTCTCAGAAAGATTCATGAACAGAAGATTGGAAAAATGTATGCATGTATGATGTAGGAGACATCTTCTAACACATTTGGTGCACTTGGTACCAACTGAGAAAATGCCACCAACTGGGATGTGGTAGAACAAGAGAGTGTAGCTGACAAATCTGCAGCAATTATGTTGTTGAAAAATGCCATGAAAGCAGTTCTAAATTGAAAAAGGGTTTCCATCCCAGTACCAGCAAGGTGCAAGTGAAAGTAAAGTCTGAATGGAAACGCAGAACAATATCTATACATCTACAGTTCTACATACAAAGTAAAACCAAACAGGTTTGGTGAGTATCTAAAGCAATACCTCTCTGTACTGTCTAGAAGTAGGACATCAACCCTTTAAGGTGTATTTATATGTTAGTTCTGAGGTTAGTCAAAAGATATTGGATCTGATTATGATATACCACCACTCTGCTCATCATGAGCTTCAAAAAGTTTCCTGATGGGGTCAGCACTATTTTTAAATCACACATAATGTCTTGCAGTGAAGTATTTAAAAAGACACACCTGGTGAACGCTGTATTCCTCCTCTTCCTCCTGTGTTATCAAGACCTTACAGGGCTCCTTGGAAGAAAACACTTTCATTTCAATGTTTTCTTTAATGACCAGTGACACTGGTTTCTTCCCACACGCCATCCTTCCTAAAATGACACCGTTTACGGTATCTAACCTTTGCTTGTTCTTTATTTTGTCCTTATTCTTATTACCTCTTTTTTGCAGGCTTCTTGTGACTCAAAGCTGATTTCATGCTAATTAAGTGTTCTCTTGCTTAGCTGAGAGGGAACCACCAAACATCTAAACAGGTGAAGTTTCATTACCTCAAGCTGCAACCTATCAGTCTAAAGCTGTAGTTGGCTCACAGTTGTGCTCTCAGGCTGTGATTGGTCGTGTGGATAATCTAGAAGCTGATATTTATGGGAGTTCTGTTCAAAAACAGTGTGACTTTTGAAAGGACGGTTTGTGTATAGGAAATGAATTACTGCTGTACCACGTGTGAAACAAAATAAAAAATGAAATGAAAAAAGCTCTGCCTGATTCAAAAGTAGCTTTAGAAGTACAACATGTGGCCCAATCAATGCAACTTTGTCTCTGTAGAGCTTGAAGGAGACTTGTCCTCAAGTTATAGACACTGTCATGAGAAAAGGTCACTAATCATGCTATCCTAAGAATTTCTTTCATCATAAGGCTGATTATTAAAATACTGCTCTTAAAGCTATCATACCATTATTAACAAAAACATTCATTTACCTTATTAAAATATGGACTGCAAGGAGAAAGTCTGTAACACATTATTTCAGAATCCATATTTTTATTTCCTTCTTTAAAATTATTATTCAGGCTTAATTTTCATTCACTTCAACTTTCCTGTTAAAAGTACTGCAAAAATTAATTGTTACAACATGTAAGTTTACAAGGAAGACATTTCAGGACCTTTGATTTGAAACAGTGTAAAATAACAGCTAAAAAATGATAAAGAAATGACTTAGGCTTAAGCGTGAGCTTTGGTAGCAGGTACTAGGAAACAATGATTCCATATCTAATTATGTTTATTCATTTCACTGAGACTGTGGCGAATAATAAAACCCCACACTGAACAGTCTTTAATCAGCAGGATCAAAAACTGAAAATTTACCATTTAATATCCTTCATGAGGTTCAAATGGATCCGATGAAATGTCACATGGATAAATCGAGTTAGTATCTTTGTGTATTTCTTAAAACTTAAATCAGGAAATTTATTTTTACATGGAAAGACCTGGTGTTGGATGCTTTCACCAACACCACCTTCTTTACGCTTTCCCCCTGATTCCTTCAATAATGTTTCACAGGGTCAGACAGTCAGAGCTCAGGGTCCTCTTGGTGGCACCCAAGTGTCCATCAACAGTCTGGTTCCCTACTCCCTGCAGGGTCTTGAACAGGGACCTGTGGCAGCTCAAAAGGAGAATGGACCTTAGCTGTAGAAATATTGGTATGGCATTCATCTCCAGGTTTTTTCCAGCCTTACAAATGCACTTGAAGGGAATCTGTCATTCTTGACTGACCTCAAGCCCTTAGTTTATCATACCATGCAGAATTTAAGTTCTTCTCCAACAAGGAGACCATGTCAGAGGCTCTGGGCTGCATTATCTTTGCAGTACAGAAACTGTGATTTGGATTTGCTATATCCACTCCAGTCATTGCATCTGAAAGTACAAGGGATAAGGCTCTGTTCAGACAGTGACTTTCTCACTGGCTTGGTGACACAATAAAACAAGAGTATGAAGCAGCACGTGTGCCTGCCCCCCAGGGGAAATCTGTGCAGTGGCATCCCAGACAACATTTTACATATTCACTAGGTTCTACTGTCTTAATGTGGCCTTTGGGTCCATGCTGTGATCAAGTGTTCTGCCATTAGCATTTCTTCCTATTGACACTGCTTTGTCCCATCATCACCTTTCAATTCTAAGGTTTTACATATAAAAATATAATAAAAATTGTCTGGTCTTTTTTTTTTTTTTTTTTTTTTTTAAACAATTGGGTAGATATAACCTCAGGTGAACAACATATGAATTAATGCGCTGTCATTATTTAAGAAAAGCTAAGCCAAATGCAGAAGGTGTAAGTGAATCGCTAAAAACACCTTACTGCTGCCATTAAAAAGGAAAGCAGCAGCCAGGTGCTTCTATTCGAATGCTTTTGGTTAACCGACTAATTTTCTAACTATTTAAAGTCCATGCTTGTGTAGTGAGATTCATTAGTGGAAAGACTTGCTAGTCCTCTCTGGAGTAGATCATCATTAGACTCAACCAGCTAAACATGTTAAATGTTTATTTTATTTTGCATTTTTGTTAAATAAACAATTAAACAGTGGAATCTGTTGTGTGCAATTTTACACCTGAGGTTATATTTAAATTATTTTAGAAGCTGCTAAAGACCAGATTATTTTTAAAAACCATGTTCTGATATTAAAAGAAAACTTTTAACTATGACTGCAAGCTATCCACTTTGTTTACTGCCACTTGCAATCAGGAGAGAAGGGAACAGAAATTATGATGGTGGTCCTGTGTTTCCTGATAATGGTGATTCGCGGCAGTCACTCCAAATGTCTTGGACAAGATTCTGAGAAGCCGGGTGTGAGCTACGACTTGGTATTTCTAATGTTACCTTTGTTTATCACATTATCTAACTTCCAAGAAGTCTTGTGCATTTCCTTTTCACTGTCATGGAATGCATACTGCTCCATGCACCATCGTTTTCCCTGAGATGACTGGAGGCTGATGTGTGTCACAAGTTTGTCCCAAAAAATTGATTCTGTTCATCTGGACGTAGCATTTTCAGTCGGAGAAACGTTTCGTAACTTTTCCAAGTTCTTCAGTCTCAGTTAACTGCAGGTTTTTCTTATAAACAGTACATTTGCATAATGACTGAAACTAGCACCACTGAATGAACAATGGGCTGTGAGGTCAGTTTCCTTGATGCAAATTGTCATGACCATTGAGCAACAACTACTGATCAATGGCCATGAGTACAATTCACAGAGAGTTGGGGAATGGCTGCAATCACAGCCTTGTAAGATGGCAAAAGATGGACCCTTTGGCCCCCTCCTCGATTGCCAGAGATGGTCTTTCCCTTTTCACATAAATGGCCTCCTTGACTCCCCATTCAAACCAGCGTTCCTCCCTGTCCAGGATGTGTACATCCTCATCATGGAAAGAGTGTCCACTGGCCTGTAGGTGTAAATAGACTGCAGAGTCCTGGCCTGACGAGGTAGCTCTTCTGTGTTGTGCCATCCGCTTCGCCAGAGGTTGTTTGGTTTCCCTGATGTATAAATCCTGGCAATCCCCATGCACTTAACAGCGTACACTATATTACTCTGTTTGTGTCAGGGGACCCGATCCTTGGGGTGGACCAATTTTTGGTGCAGTGTGTTTTGGGGTTTAAAGGCTACAAAGACACGGTGTTTAGAAAAAATGTGTCTCAACTGCTCTGATACTCCTGATACATACAGGATCACTACAGGTCTTCGCTTAGTCAGCGGTTGTCCTTCTCTCCTGGATCGGCTGGAGCTTTCTTTAGGTGCCTTTCCAGCTTTGACAAATGTCCAGATGGGATAACCACATTTACTCAGGACTTTCTTGATGCGATGTTCTTCTGCCTCCCGAACCGTTGTGTCCGATCTGTATGCGTAGGTTTACAGTACACGTCAGCTTTTAGATGTCCCCCATTACTGATGGAAATCTCACAGTCTAAGAAGGCTAACCTGCCACTTTTCATATCCTCCCTGGTGAATTTGATGTGTTGGTCCACTGAGTTAATGTGATCCGTGAAATGTGGTACGTCCTGAGATTTGACTTTCACACAGGTGTCATCCACATACCTGAACCAATGGCTTGGTGGTGTTCCAGGGTAGGATAGCAAGCCCTCTTTTCCACTTCTTCCATGTACAAATTGGACACGGTGGGTGAAACTGGGGAGCCCATGGCACACCCATGTTTCTGCCTGTAGAAATGACCCTTGAATGTGAAGTAGGTGGAATGAAGACACAGTTCCAAAAGCAAACACACTTGGTCGATGCTGAGAGTGGTCTTGTTGCTGAGGTTGGGGTCATCCTGTAATCTCTTAAGGACTACCTCCAACGCTTCTGTGACTGGGATGCAAGTGAAGAGAGATGTAACATCGTACAAGACCACGGTTTCATCTGCCTCCATAATGACATCTCTCACTTTCTCAACAAAATCCAGGGTGTTCTGGATGCAGTGTTCAGAGCTGCCTACCGAGGGGTTGAGGATCGAAGACCTCCTATCCCAGTGTTCCCTCAGTGGTGCTGGTTTCAGCCATTCTGCAAAAGTACTGTTTATAAGATTGGGGAAACCTGCAGTCAGCTGAGACTGAAGAAATCACTTGGATGAGTGACGAAATGTTTCTCCCACTGAAAACACTACATCCAGATGAACAGAATCAACTTTTTGGGGGATTTACTTACCAGGGTTATGATAATAATAATAATGGATTGCTTTTCGGGGCCCTCAAAGCGCTTTACAATTCCACTAGTCATTCATTCTCACATTCACACACTGGTGGAGGCAAGCTACAGTTGTAGCCACAGCTGCCCTGGGGCAGAAGCGAGGCTGCCATATCGCGCCATCGGCCCCTCTGGCCATCAGGTGAAGGCCAGTAGGTGAAGTGTCTTGCCCAAGGACACAACGACCGAGACTGTTCGAGCCGGGGCTCGAACCGGCAACCTTCCAGACACAAGACGAACTGTAACCGATAACGATCGCCCCGGGTTATGAGGAATCAGCTGTGTGAAGACAGATTCCTCATAACCCTCACTTGACTGCATTCCTCTGCTCAACATTTCCTCTTCCTTAACCTCCTAGGACCTGGTGTCCACATATGTGGACATCACATTTTGGGACGTCTAGACCAAAATACTTAATTTTAAAAAAAAAAAATTTCTACAAGGGCCTGATATTCACTTACGAGGACATTATACTGCCACTGTTCTATCAAAATTTGATACAAATGTCCTCATATGTGGATCTCATTTTTCTCAAAAACAAAAATTAGGTGTAAAAAAAAAAAAAAAAAATCTGGTAATTCTTTGTTTTTACATTCTTTAGGTCCCAATCAACCCAAATAGCAAAGAAAAATTAAAAATGCATGCAATGAAGGAGTTCGGGTCTTAGTTGTTGATTTACACGATGAAATATTCAAATAAGTTTTAAAAGGCGTTCAATGGAGAAGATGTAATTGATTATGATAAATGATTTTGTTCACAAAACCAATATTTGTTCTACTGTGCTTATTGTTTACCTGAATCCTAAAGTGTTTGCAGAACCCAACTACTTCACAAACACTTTCTGGCCGCTTCAGCTGTTCATGGAAAGTTAGCTGCTGCAATGGTAGACTGGTTGGCAGCTGCTTGGATACAGTATCTCTATATCTGCTGCATACTCAGATGATATGTAACACTTGTTTGTGACAAACAGGTTTAAACTTTCTGTGGCCAAAACTAAACTTTCACACTCTGTGACAATCCGATTGTTCAGTCTGACGTCACTAGCCTGTCTGGGTCTAAACTCCGCTGCAGGTCCATATATCAAACGATCACTATGGCATTACTGAGAGTTGAAAAACTGTCTAAAGTCTTTCATCTTTAATAAAATGATCAGCGTTCTGCTCTACCAGGTGTAACAATTGAGTTTAACATCCAGGCATCCATGAAAACGGAATTTATGACATTTAACGGAGTTAGAAGTTAGCAGGAAGTTAGCTCGCTAGCTTCTATCTAAATACAATATAACATGTCCTGACTGCGGGGTTTTGGAAACAAATTAAAACGTACAGCTCTGCTATCACTTCCAGCATAAATGAAGACAGAAAACTAAACAGCAGTGACGTTTGTAGGGTTACTGAAGTTGGGCTAGCTGGTATATAATGATGTGCTACGTGACCGCTAGCGACACAGCTATGTTAGCATAATATAAACAAGCTAACTTTTTTTCCACTCGATAAAAGTTAACGTGAGTGTTCTCGGTGGTCAGGAACAAATGTAATCGCATGGCAAGATGCTGTAAAAGGACCAAACTTCAGCCAGGAGAACAACTGAGATAATCCATCCACAATACGAGGTTAGTCATTCATATACTGCTGCATGGGCTGGGCTGTAGTTACATCCTAAGGTTTTAAAAACTGAGCTTAAATAAATGATTAGCGGTAATAAAAGCCGAGGGAGGTCAACAGTGATCACTGACTGTTTTAGGAGCTTTTTGAGATTAAATAGAAGAAAATACATAACATTAAACATGTTAACAACACAAAAGCCATATTAAACGCAGACTACTTTAGACCCGGAAGTAGGATTCGTCGCGTCATCACTGAACAACCAGATACACAGTAAATACAGCAGGAAGAAGACGCCGGTATGTGTTGAGGTATGTATTTACCGTTTATCTGAACAGCATTATCACTTAACAGACATCCATGCAATTGTTTAAAAAAAAAAAAAAAAATCAGTGGACAAATCAGTGCTCTAAGGTCACTCACTTCTAAATCTCCACACTTAAGAACTTTAGTTTTAAAAAAATAAATAAATTGAATGTTCCTCTGCAGTTCTAACAGTATTTTAAAGTGTTTCATAAACACATAGACTCAACAGCCACTTTGTTAGGTACACCTGTTCAATGCTAAGTACACTCTGATGAGAGAAGTAGCTCCAACTCAGTACTAGCAAGGTGTACCTAACAACGTGGCCAGTGATAGTAGATTATGAACGGGAAAACAAAACGATATCTACATATCGACAGTTCTGCAAACAACCCCACCCCGACTCCATAAAACCAGATAAACAGGCTTCAGCCCTGAGGAGGGACATTGCTAAAAGCTCTCCATGACCTAAAGGGGATACTATGAAGCAACTTCAGTGTAGGAAGGCTTTCTTTGCGTCGCTCAGACATATGAGATTGTTGATAACCTCTGTTACTAACAGAGCTTGATGTAGAAAACCTAGTGCAGCTTCACTAGTAATCTGGGCTTTCCACTTCAGGGTTGAGAAACTTTAATAACATACAAGAAAATATCATGCCAAAAAGCAAAATGAGTGAGGTGGAACAAATCCAGCAAAAGAGAAACCGTGCAGGAAAGTGTCTTAATGCCTGCTCAATCATCCAGGTACGTAAATCTCCAAAAGTTGATTCTGTTCATCTGGACGTAGCATTTTCAGTGGGAGAAACGTTTCGCCACTCATACCAGGACTGTGCAGTCTTTTTATACCTACAGGCCAGTGGATACTCTTTCCATGATGAGGATGTACACATCCTGATGAGGAAGGGATGCTGGTTTGAACGGGGAGTCAAGGAGGCCATTTACGTGAAAAGGGAAAGACCATCTCTGAATCGAGGAAGGGTACATCTTACAAATGCTGTGATTGCACCCATTCCCCAAATCTGAATTGTACTCATGGCCTTTGATCAGTGGTTGTTGAAGAAGCCTGACGAAACGTTTCTCCCACTGAAAACGAACAGAATCAACTTTTGCAGAGTGCAGAAAAGTGTTCTTTTCTTGTGAATTTATAACTGATTATCGGCAATTAAAAAAAACAACTGGTAAGTGACCAAACATAAAAGAATACCGTATGTGAACATTTGCTGCATCAGTAACCAAACACCTGTAAATTCCAGTGACAATGTGAGAGAGAAAGCATGAGTAACCTAACTGCATGGTTTAGGTTAAGTGGCGTTACTAACGTACCAACCAACAGGTCTGCATATATAAAGTTCTCTTGGGTAGTGATCTAACCATGGTGCGTGCTTTCATTAACAGAATTTATGATAATGGAACTGGTTTTAAACCTAAACTCTAAACACACCTCACTAAGCCATTAATCTCACATAGTACACCCCCGGCAGGCCTGTTCCTGTATTTGTTCAATCACATCAAATAGGAGATATGTCCACCATAGTACTCTAAAGCCTTTGAGTTTAGTTGCACAGTGCTTATAATACATGATTGCTTGATATCAAACAAATAGTTTAAATACTGCAAGTTGAGTCATCCACAGTGGCTGGCCAAAAAACACAACTCTGAGGACTCTTCTGAAATGTTTTCTCAGTATTCAGTGTGTGTGTGTGTATGCACACTTCAGGCCAGCACTTGTCTCTGGCTGCACGTCAACAGGTGTGGCAAGAAGTATGATGCTGTGCCATCATCAGGGATGAGCTCCAGGAATTCTGCGGGGCTCATCTCCATAGCAACTACGACAAGCGTCTCTGTTGACAAAAAACAAGTCTCATTAAACTCAAGTACACACACACAGGAGATGTTACTTCCTCATACTTCTAGTTTCTTTGCCAGTATCAGTAAGTAATTTCCTGATATTTCTTTAATTCCCATCATAATATATCCACTTAGAGAAGTGGCTTGGGGTGTGCCCAGTCTACCCAACCCTGCTACACCCTCAGAGTTCACTTTGTTTAATCATATTGTAATGAATTGCTATTCATTCCCCAGCACAGATATCCAACACTTTCCCAATGACAGCAATTTAGTTGCTGAAGTTACAATTTACTGATGTTCCCTGAACACATTTCATGCAGGCAGTCAATTTTGCTTTTGAAAAGAGGACGATTGACGGTGTCTGTTCAAAACATGACTACACAGAACAGACAGACAGGGGGTTTGGGCTTTCTTGAGAACCACTTTTTCAACCAAGATGAATGACTGAATGAAGTCGCTTGGCACACAAAAACAAAGACCAAATGGTAAAATAAAATTACATCCAGCTATTTTTTTAAGAACCAGTTTAAGTTTTAGACCATTAAACTGATTAAACTGTTGAAACTGTTTGAAGATCTGGACTAAGATGACTTCATTGCTTGTCATTTTAATATTGTATTCTACAGTTTAAATGATTCAAATCTGTTCCCTGAGCACGGAATCCATTATTAATTACAGGGTTCTGAATAGCTGAGGATGTGACTTAAAGTAGGGATTTAATGTGAATTCATTTCATGTCAAAAAAATTTTCAAACCTGCCAGACGGCTTTGCCGCGTAATAAAATTATAAGTCTGAACAATACAAGGTCATTAGTGAGTCATGACTGACGAAAGCACAGCAAATCCTAATTGTTTTAAACGAAAGTGAAAGCTCTTTGGAAAAATACCTCTACCTTTGAGAGCAGCCAGGAGGATGCTGTTGTCTGAGGCTGCTCTTGTGCGATCACAAAGCTCTGGGAGGAGCTTTTGCCACCAAAGTGCCTGCGGAGATTAGACATGTGATTGAGACGGGAGTTGAATTAGGTGCGAAATTAAAAATAAACTAAAAAGTGTAGCTACAGACTTCAAATGTAAGCCCCGTGATCAGTACAGACCATGTTTTTCTCCTGTAACTGGTGATTGGCGTAGGGTATGATCGCTTGAGGACATCTGTCCAGCAACTTCTCAATGCTCCTATCATACTGCCCCCTTCTGGTAGCGCAAAGGAGGTGCAGGCTGAAGCCCCATAAGGTTTCGTCTGACAGGCGCTCCAACAAAGGCACGACGGAGCCCACAGACAGAGATGGACCACACAGCAGAGACTGCACACACAAACAGGAACACTTAAAAATACAATTACAGAATAACAGCAGCTAGATTTTAAATTAAAGTCCACGAGAAGAAAAAGAAACATAAATAAACTGCTATATGTCACCAAGTCCACTACTGATAGCACAGATAAAATGTTTTCTCTTCAAATGTCACTGACCTACATATTTATTGCAACAAGTTCACAAGCCATGGAATGCATGATGGCCCCGTATTACTATAAGTTCCAGTAATGACCGTGAATAGGGCATCACCCTACGTGGAATGCAGCCATCAATTGTACACCTGTGCTTTGCCAGCTGAGACAAGTCAAACGTTTGTCACAAACAAAATGTATTTGTCACTGTGGCGGGGTGTTGTCTGCAGTGCCTCTGCAGGTGAGATGGACACACCTACGCGGCATTGGCAATCATGCCTCGCCGGCATAAAAGCAGTTCCTGACTGTCTTGTTGTAGTCGGTATGTAGTTGGCTGGTGGCTGAAAAGCTGCAGCTGTGTGTGTTTCAGAACAGCAACCGTGTGTGTTAGTAATAAAGATACTGAAAACCATTAAACTGTCAAAATTGTCACACACTGAAAGTCCCCGGGGGCTGAAAAGCGCAGTTACTTCAATGGCCAGTTGAAGATGGCTCCAAAAAACAGCTCCCAAATTTATAGCAGAAGGAAACATTTACAGCAACAAACAAAATAGATTTCCCTCTTCATAATGAATGCACTGGGGATATTTGTTTTGTTTTATAAAAAGGCATAAACCACAACTATCAGCACTTTCTCAACAGGAGTTTCATTTACTGCTGTAGGAGTACTGAGGGTTTTATTGTAAAAGCATTTAAGGGTTTTATTGTGAACAGGAAAAAAAGGGGTCTCTTCACAACCGAGTAGAAGAAATTGTGTTTCCTGCACAGGTTGGGCAGCAATTCAGTGATGTCTCAGTGGCTGCATTAGTCTGTTATACACTAAGGTCCAACTATATTTGGACAATGACAAAGTGTTTTTTCTTATTTTACCTGTTTACTGAAATATCTTCCAATTATAATTATATAATGGAGATCAATGGATTGCATTTGAGGATATCCACATTAAGATTGGATGAAGGGTTGAGGAGTTTTAGCTTGTTAACATGTTCCACCCTCTTTTTAAAGTAACCGGACAGTTAACTCAAATGCCATTTCATGGGCAGGTGTGGGCATTTTCTTTGTTATGTCATTATCAATTAAGCAGATCAAAGGCCTGGAGTTGATAGACCTGTTTTTTTTGCTGTAAACCGACAACATGCGGTCACAGGAGCTCTCTGTGCAGGTGAAACAAACCATCCTTAAGCTGCGTAAACAGAAAAAACCCATCTGAGAAAGTGGTACTATAGTAGTGATGGTGTGATGAAGCCCCGTGAATGTGTCAAATCTTTCCGGCCAATCGGTTCACCAAAAGGCAGATCACACAAAGCAACGTTTAACAGCTCATTTGGATGTGCTGACATCTGCTGGTCATTCCATGTACAGCAGCCCTACTGTGATAATGCAAGGGGCTGACATAACAGTCGATATATAAATGTAAAGATGTATCAATTGGAGAATACCGATATGAGGTCCTGTATAATATAAATATATACATACATACACACACACCTCTTACTAACTATCCTCTCTGAGACTGATTTAAGACTTATTATTGGGCTATAGCATGTCAAAATGCCCCCTAACTGCTAATATTATTTGACCTTTTCGGTTGCTCCATAATTCGCTAACAATCTCCGTGCGCTCTCGTGATGATCCTCGGAATCACCTCAGATCCAGTTCATGCAAAAAACTAATTTTCACCTCTTTTCAGCAGCTCCAATCACATAACAGGACACATCATTTCAGAGAGTCATTGGTCATTCGTCACGTGATATTCTGAAGAACCATACAGGCCTTGACATGGGCTTCATTTGGACACGTCCCCTTTACTCGGCAGTGCCGAGTGAGCTGTCAATGGCCATGAGTACCATTCACAGAGAGTTGGGGAATGGCTGCAATCATAGCATTGTAAGATGGTGAAAGATGGTGAATGGTACTCATGGCCATTGGTGGTCTTTGATCAGCGGGCCTTGATCAGTAGTTGTTGATCAATGATCATGAGAATTTGCATAATTATGATGAAGGAACTGACCTCACAGCCCATTGTTCCTACAGTGGTGCTAGTTTCAGTCATTATGCAAACGTACTATTTATAAGATTGGGGAAACCTGCAATTAACTGAGACTGAAGAAGTCACTTGGATGAGTGACGAAATGTTCCTCCCACTGAAAACGCTACATCCAGATGAACAGAATCAACTTTTGGAGAAAGAAAGCACTGCTGAACTCAGCAACGCTAAAAGACCTGAACACCCACAGGAGACAACAGTAGTGGATGATCACAGAATCATTTCCATGGTGATGAGAAAACCCTTTCACAACAGCCAACCAAGTGAACAACACTCTCCAGGAGGTCGGCGTATCGATGTCCAAGTCTACAGTAAAGAGAAGACTGCATGAAAGTAAATACAGAGGATTCACTGCGAGGTGCAAGCCACTCATAATCCTCAAAAATAGAAAGGCTACATTGGACTTTGATTTAAAAAAAAAAAACATCTAGAAAAGCCAGCCCAGTTCAGGAAAAACACTGTTTGGAAAACTGAAACCAAGATTAACCTCTACCAAAATGATGGAAAGAAAAATGTATGGAGAAGGTGTGAAACAGCTCATCATCCGAGGTAGTGTGATGGCTTGGACATGCATGGGTGTTAATGGGACAGTGACACTGGTGTTTATTGATGATGTGGCAAAGGACAGAAACAGCCAAATTAATTCTGAGGTATTCAGATACACACTGTCTGCTCCAATCCAAAAAAAAAAAATACAGCCAAAGCAACCCAGGAGTTCATTAAAGCAAAGAAGTGGAATATTCTTGAATGGAAAAGTCAGTTACTTAACCCAAGTGATCATGCATTTTACTTCTTGAAGACTAAACTTGGGACAGAAATCCCACAAACAAACAGCAGCTGCAGGGAAGGCCTGGAAGAGCATTAAAAAGGAGGAAACCCAGCATCTGGTGAAGTCCATGAATTCAAGACTGTCATTGACAGCAAAGGGTTTTCAAAAGGTTTTCAACCAAGTATTAGAAATTAACATTTTATTTTCAGTAACCTTTGAGCACCTGAAATGAAGGGATTGTGTTAAAAAACACTTTAGTTCCTCACATTTTTATACAATCTTTTTGTTCAACCCACTGAATTAAAGCTGAGAGTCTGCACTCCAGCTGCATCTGAGTTGTTTCATTTAAAATATATTGTTGTAACATAGAAGCAAAATTAGAAAAAAAGTTGCCTCTGTCTAAAAATTTATGGACTTAACTGTATTGAATCCATGCAGTCAAAGCAGACTTTAGAAAATACCTGCAGTTTGTGCAGCGCCTCCAAGTGTTGGGAACTGGTAATGTCTGTTGGACTTAGAAGAATGAGCCATGGATACAAAGCACCGTAATGAGAGCACGAGTTGACCTGGAACAGACACAAACATGGGAGCAGCTGATTGCATGAAACTCGTGTCTTTATAATCTGGTTATTGAACAAATTAAAAGAATTGGGGGGGGGTGGTTACTAAACAGAGACCACCAAGTAGCCGTACCAGGTCATCAGCACTTTTCAGTGACTTGCGCTTTGGAGCTGTGTGCTTTTCTGACTTTGTATTTGTTAGACGGTCGATGTAGACAGAAGCCAGCCGAAACAGAAGCTCCTGAATGACAGCGTCATTTGATGATGCCATGAGCATCGCCTCCCAGAAGTCGACCTGCAGGCTGTTTTCACAACGCAGCTCCTAAAAGCGTAGAAAGCATCAGATTCTGCAAAACTGAAATTAATTCTACATCCAAGTGTAGAAAGGCAGTAATACAAATCAGCGGGTTGATATACTATCCTCCAGGCACTGCACTTCCAGGTGCCAATAGTACCTTGAATATGTGATCAGCCTCTTCCAGCTTAACTTTGCTGTTCTCATGTAAAGCCACCATGGCAGCCACCAGCAGTCCAGGCTGAGAGTCGGCCATCTGGCGGGTTAAAGCTGTGGGATAAACACGTCTATGCTGGTTTGCACATCCACCATAGAGCAGCAGCCTCGGCTCCTCGATAAACCCGTACACTAGCAGCATCTACGCACAGAATGGAAAGGGACCAACTTTCTTTATTTTGGTCCATTTTGTGTGGAAAAGTATATAATATAAAAAAAAAAATATGGACATACAATTTAAAAAAAAAAAAAGAAGCAATATCATGTAGCAAACTTTGACCTTGCACTGCACCTTGAGCAGTTAGTACACCAAAGAAAACAAGTGAAATCCTGACCTCAGCGTGTCTCTCCATCAGCTGTGTGTACTGCTGCAGGTCACCCAAACGCAGCATCATGGTAGCCATGGTGATTGTCAGTGAAACCGACACGCCCACCGAGTCCTCCAGATTTTGTAAAATTTGCAGCGTCCGAGCAGGACTGACATTTATCATGCAGGGGCTGGTGCACATGCTTATGAGCATTACAGGCTCTGATTGGCTGAAAATGTCAATGACCTGATCAGCTGCTTCCTGCAGGGAAAGAAAGATTAAAAAGGTTCCCCGTCTCTTTTGATTCAATATTTTGTATTTTTTTGTTCCCTTACTAATTTCTTAAGGTTTGTTGTGCATATTTGTCATGTTTAAAACAAATTTTAATATTTGACAAAGACATTCTAAGTAATTACAAAATGGTTTAAAATCATTATTTAAATTATTAAGGGAAAAAAGCTGACCAGCTGTGTGAAAAAGTAATCTCCTCAACTTGTTAAATCATGCTCATTTAGATCTTGTGTACCTGACTGAGGGTCTGCTCTGAGTCTTCTAACAGGAAATGTTTCAGGTAAAACAGGAAGCCAGGGCCATAGGAGGAAGGGCTGCCCGGAAATGGCCGATTCCTGGACATGACCTCTGTGAGTGACAGACCAGACATCCTGTAGTACGGCAGAGCAAGGTGACACTCCCTCTGACCGCCCCTTAGAGAAAAGAAGAGATTAAAAGTTTTGCTGAAACAAATTTTAATAAAATAGCCAGAAAATACAAAAACTGAAGGTAAAGGTGTCCAACAGAGTAAAATCTCATTGACTGAACACATTTAAAAACCCATAAAATGTTATTATCAATACAGAATGTTGGTTGTGTGTTACCTGCTGAAACTGTCTCCCAGCTGGGCACAGTTCTCCCTCAGCGCCTCCTCCAGCACTTGTCGATCTGTCCTGTGATCTGCTGGGCCACCTGGGCCCGTCTGTTGCTCGTCTGATGCGTGTAGTAGAGCAGCACGCAGGAGGAGGTGAGCTTCGCTGAGGAGGTGTCGCAGACTCTGGGCCTGTGGGTTGGTCTCTGCATAACGCTGACTGTACTCAACCTGAAAAACACACAAATCACACACAGCAGATCTGTATTTGTTTACTTTTTCATATTCATCATCAACAGTTGCGCAACACACAATTTGGGCAAATGAGAGTTACCATCTCCTGGTAGAGAGTAAAGGGGGGGACGGTGTCCACAACATAGAGGTTCCATCCATGTCCCGCTGCACTGCTTTCTTTGGTAGAAGACACTGTCCACCTCCTGCTCCTGAGATCAAACATTACACAGCAACATATAGAAAAATTAGCAAAGATTTTGACCATTGAGTCACAACATACACAGGAAGAATCCTGTACTTATACCCACCTTTGTTGTGATCTGTTGTAGATATTTTAACTATTAAAAAAAAATTGCCTTTACAGGACATCAACAAGACAGTACAGACACAATTTTACAAATTCAAACAAACTGTTAAACTGGGCACACACTAAACAACTGTCAGAATGATCATGAGGACATAATCTAGCCTATAAGATCTGCTTCATTTGCTCTCAGTTTTTAGAACCAATTATTGCCTGTTCATCTTTAAACAGGTTTATCATTTGACACCAACGAGTACAATGGTAGCCTGTGAGACTGTAAGTGCCCCTGGCTCCTCGCTTAGTAACACTGCAGTAGGTCTAGATTGATACACCACTTTCCATTTAATTATTAGTTATTAATGATGTTTTTGTCCTGTCTTCCTCCCCTGCCATCTGGTAAACTGCAGATTATACCTAATTTTTTGGCACATTTAGATCACGTGAAGCTACAGATAGACAACTATGATCGTTTAGCTCTCTACATGCGCTGTGCTACATCAGTGGCTAACACTTCACAGCATAATTCAGCTGTTTGTTAAGTGTCTGCCCAGCTTTAACAAACAGTTAGTGAACAGGGTAACAGGAGCTTCATACCAAGGGTATGTTGAGGTGTTTGTTACACGGTGAGGGGCTTGTGTGTGTGCATCCGTGTCAGTCAAAGAGAAAGAGTTACAGGAATCCAGGAACCTCAGTGATAAAATTGTCTTTTTAGGTCAATTCTAACACGATTAGTTTGTGAGAAAAAAAAGACACAAACACACACCGAGGGCAGTTAGGCAGGTTACCATGGCTAGGTTTAGAAACTAAAACAGGAAGTGCTGTCTCTTTTAGACCAAGCTGCAAAACTCACACAAACACTTTAATCATTTGGTTTTTTGGGGCGATCGTGGCTCAAGAGTTGGGCGTTCGTCTTGTAATCGGAAGGTTGCCGGTTCGAGCCCCAGCTCCGACAGTCTCGGTCGTTGTGTCCTTGGGCGAGACATTTCACCCGTTGCCTACTGGTGGTGGTCAGAGGGCCCGGTGGCGTCAGTGTCCGGCAGCCTCGCCTCTGTCAGTGTGCCCCAGGGCGGCTGTGGCTACAATGTAGTTTGCCATCACCAGTGTGTGAATGGGTGGATGATTGTGTATAGTGTAAAGCGCTTTGGGGTCCTTAGGACCAAGTAAAGCGCTATACAAATACAGACCATTTACCATTTTTTAAACAGAAATGACTGACTGCATACTGTCACAGGGTTTCTGAACTTCTTCACAAAACATGCAACTTACTTGCTTAAGACCTTTTCTGCTAGTTCTTTATTTCTTATGAATCCAAAAAAAAGCGATTTTAAATTTTTATATAATTTTATATTTGCCTTTCTTTATTTTCTATATCAAACGGCATGATCACTAAGTTCTTATCAATGAAATAATATGTTGTCTGTGATTTTAGGTTATGCTTTTGGTATATTTGCATTTCTTTCTGTCTGTCAACACGATAGCTGGACAAGTTTTGAATGGATGCTGATAAAAGTTAGTAGAGTCGGGTCATGTTAACAATACGTTCAAATTCTGCCTTACATCCACCAAGGTCCTTAAAATCAACACCATGATTTATTGGTTGACAAAAAGCTTATAACTAAGAAACTATGATTCTTACAAGTGTGGTGTGTATTGTCAACATAAAGAAAGTACCGTATAAGTATTTAAAATATGTAAAATTTGACCTCTGACCTCTCTTCAATCAATAGATTGATCTGAAGGTTGCACGGCTTTAAAAAACTATGTTTCTTAAATAAACTTGTGATCAAAAATTAATTTTACTAAAAAATGAATTGAATCCCACACATGTCCTATATTAACATAAAAAAATAGGTTTCAGCAGGGCAAATAACAAACACCTTCACGCTTTGCTTATTTTTGCTGCACTGCAAACTCCTTAAAGTACGTTTAAAAAGAACAGAGATATACAAATGTACCGAAAATACAACACTATTACCTTAAAGAGTAAATACTGCTTAGAAAGTGACCTCCCTTGGTGGAGGTTTGTGTTCTTGGAGTCCTTTTAGTTTTTTAAAATGTTTTTAATGGAGTTCCTCTAACCTCTACACAGAAGCAAAGAAGAATCATTTAGTCTTGTAACATAAGATTAACAAGGGTTACAGAAGGGGACTTTATAAAGATTTCATTTGAGAACGAGAGTGTTTTGAGGGTCTCATCATTGCAGCTTGGCCTGAAAGTGAAAACAAGGACGGGGGTTGGATGGGTTTTGGGTTTGTCTTACAGTAAGGGGCGTGATAGAAGGCTCTCCAGAGCTGGCGTGGTTGCGGGATCAATTCCCACCGCCAGGAAAATACCAGTCAGCATGTTGTGTTCTTTCAACTCGCTATAATAACAACAACACACACGTACACACATACAGTAAACAGGCTCATAAATGTTCAAATGTTTGTGCGTACATGCATGCACATGCAAGTAACTGCAGGGAAGTATCTGAGGTCAAACCTGAAAAAGCCTTTAAAAATCAAAAGGTGTACAAATCAACATGGCGGCGTGTTTGTGCGTACAACTTACAGGCCCCTGCGCTGTGTGCCGCGTTCGGTCTCCTCCGGTGTCTCTGCGTCGGCGGCAGAGAGCAGGATGACATGGCGCCCGTACACGCACATCGACCGCAGGCCGATGAAGAGCTGCATCCTGAGCGCACAGACCTCCAGGCTGCAGGGTGGGCAGGCCTTACACACACACACACACACACACACACACACACACACACACACACACACACACACACATAAATGTTAAATGTGTTCTCATTTACGGACATGTAATAACAATCCATACAGATATTAGCGCCACCAACTGGATCTCTGCAGTGAGGGGAGCACTGAGGCTGAACTTTCTTTTAAATTAGCTTCGCTTATTGTAAATGCCAGGCTCATACCTTCATGGTCGTATCGATGTAGGGGTCTTCAATCCTGGCTGCTAGAGCTGCACATCGTACTGTAAAACACTGCAATGCACTCCTACCAGCCACACAGAGAAATGTACTTGTAATCCACAAAGAAAGTAAGAACCACAGATTAAAAAATACACACCAACTTTTCTATATTTGGGTATAATTGGAATATCATGGAAATAAGGCTTGATGGGTTTGATGAAAAAGGTAATCTATCTGATGTTTGGTGAACTGTTGAATTTAGAGCCCTATTTTTTTTAAACCCGTGTAAAATGTAAATACACACAGAATGCAGGCTCCTTCAAGGCTGCAGACATACTTTGTTATAACGTGCAACAGGTGGTCTGTTAGCGCCGCCTCCAGGACCTTCTCTGGATACTGATATGCTGACAGGAGCTCAACTCCACCCTTCAGACTGTACAGGTAGCCCGTGGTGGGGAGGGAGAAGAAGCAGAACACACATGTCGCTTCATCGGGAGACACTGACTGGTTACCTGGGGAGAGAGTAACAATCCCTCAAAAACAATGATTGGGCAAAAACGCACACAAGGACAAAAAGAAAAAGGATTATTTTTTACAACATGAGCAAACTGCACCGAAATGTGAAGGTGCTGTAGAAATACCACAGAGATATCTCTATAGCAATGAAGCTTTACATGCACTCATCACGGGCATGAATGTCATGGTATGACACTTCACTGAAATGCAATGTTTTTTTAAAGTCATTAAGGATGCGTGCTGTGCAGTCATTTCACACTAGAGCAAAACAAAGAGTTCAAAACATCATTAAAAGTCCAAAATTACCATGAAATTCATGCCTGTGATGACTGAATGTAAACTCCTGAACATACTACAAAGTCTCAGAAAAAAAAATTCCATTTCTCCTCATTTCAAAACAGATCATCTTCCACTGTTAACTCGACACTGATGTTGTACTCACCAGTGAAGAACGGGTAAAGCTGCAGGGAGTGAAGCTGCATCTCATCCATGCTGCATCCTTGGAAGAACTCTGGAGAAAAGTGCCTGCAGGACCGGAGGGAGTTCAGTCAAACCTCAGCTGGGAGAAATATTCTTAAGGAACAAACTCAGAAGTGCAGACACACCTGAAAAGAACGTAAGAAAGTGCATACTGCCTTCCTTCTTCCAGCCCGGTTTTTTCAATGCTAACTGGGATGTCGCAGTCTTTAGCTCGATCGCCAAGTAACTCCTGGTGTCTCGGAACAACCAGAAAGTCAGCCTGGTCTTCCAGATATTCTGCTGTGCATGCAGAAAGATCACAGATTGCATATCACAGGTCACTCCTACATTTGATAAAATGTCTCATGCTCTGCTGCATGTGGACAATTTCAAAGTATGAGCTTGAATGCATTTTTTATGTTGTTTTCTTAGTATTAAATCTGTAGAATAAAACCAAAAAGAATGCTTGAGAACTCTGTAAAAATGTCTAATTGACAGCTTCAGTAATGTAAGTCATATTCATAAAGGTCTCTGTACTCATCCCTTTCTAGTTAAATAGAAAAAAAAAAATCACCCCAAAGCCACGACTTAAAACACATTATAGAGCATTTACATGTGTGCCGTTACCGTTATTTGTGTCCAGTGGTTCCTCCAGGGTTTGGGGTTCAGAGGTTTCATCCAGTTTTAATATCAAGACTTCCAGCTCTCCTTGCACAGCCACATATGTGTCGCACAGTGCCACCTAGCGGTCAAAATATTTAGGAAAAAAAAAAAAACAAGGAAAAATGCTTAAGTTAGAAATTTCCCAGTACGACAGAAATTGTTCTCTTTCTCTCATTATGTAAATGCAAGCTATCCACTCAGAAAAGGCTTACATTTTTAAATATAAATAGGTGCAGTGAACATGGTTGATATAACAGTTTGACACAGTCACAGATAAAAATAAGTGAAGAAAAGCACCTGCTTAGGTGTGATTTTTGGAAGGTGCAGGATGACGGAGCGTTCAAAATCCAGGACGGAAAGATTCTGGCTGGAACTTGAAGACTGAGCTGTTGGTAGAAAACAGGCCTATTGAACAGAAGCTTTTTAGTCCTAATTCACATCTAATGTAAACTCTTTGCCATATGAAATAAAATACACACGGCTCATTGTAAGACATCCTTCTCTGATCAATGATCAGATGATGATTTGTAGATAGTTGTGATACAAAATGAGTGTTTGACTGAAAATATCTTAATAAATTAATAAATGTGTGTTTTTTAGTTACCTTGACTCTGACCGCAGCGCTGCCGAGTGTTTGGCCAGCTGCTCTGAAGACTCTGATTCTCCTGATTTTCCTCCCAAAGAAACAAACATTATTCCAGTGTAACATAGTGTGTAGGTTATCAGTGAGTCTGCTCATTTTCGATGAGAGACGTTACCACAACATTTGATCTTTTTACAGCCAGCTATTAAAATAAATGGTGTTAAGCTGCCACCTTAACAAAACCTTGTAAAGGTACTCATCATATTTGGAAAATACTTTAAAATCTTCTAAAAAAAGAGTGCAAGTTACCAACAGTATGTGCGGGAAAAAAATCTTTATGTCCAAGACGTCATATTATATTGAAGAGATATTATTTAAAGCAGGGATGTTAAACATAAGGCGTGGGGGCCTGAATTGGCCCATTAAAGACTCCCATCTGGCACACAAAGCACCATATCACAAATCAGTACCACAAAATGGTGTATTGAATAAATGCAGCATCCATTCTGTCCTGAGTCCAGCATGAGAGGAAGACCAAAGCCCAACGGAGATGCTTAAGAAGCACTGAAATTAATGTGGGAGGTATTGTGGAGCAGCAGACAAAGGTTGAAGCACCTTGAAATCGACCCTTATCACAAAAAAAGTAACAAAAACTTAAATAAACAGTCTTTAACAAATTAAAGACATTATTGAATTGTAAATTTAAATGCAGATAAACCCCATAACGTCAATAAAGCAGGTAAACTTTGATTAAGAATTGAGTTCTTACCAGGTTCTGCTGGTTGTGTTGTCTCAACGTAAAGAGAACCAGAGTGTTCTCAGAGCCAACCAGCAGGTCTCCTCTAACCGGGCAGCAAGACACGGCAATGGGCCGCTCTGACAGAGGGATCTCAATAATCTCCATCTGCACTCCACCCCACACAGATGCTCCACCCAGCAAGTGGCCCAACAAACGAACCCCAACGCGGGCTTTCTCCTCTGCCTGAACAGAGGGCAAATAAGGCATTAACATATTTCCCAGTGTGTAATTAGAAAACAGCAATATACATGACAGCTGCAGACTGCCTTTGGTGGAATATAATTTGCTTATTTCTTCTTGCTCTCAGCATAATTTATCCATAACTATGCACATGTTTAAACGCCCTTTATACCATTTGCTTTGACAGTCTGTCTCTAACATAGGTAAGCTTGGACATATGACCATTGAGACTAATTGAGGGTGCTCGTGACCTCAATTTGAAGGTTTGGTATAGTATACCGTGATATGAAGATAACAGGATGTACAGTTCAAATGAAGACAGCTAGCTAGAGAGCTAGAACAATCTGACAACAACATCTGACTACCAGTTTCAAAAAATTCACAGTTTAAATCTGAGAGATAGTTTTTTCTTACAAAAGCTTATTATATTCCTTAGTTTAATCACATTAAAGCAACATAAGATTTATGCATAGAACCATAATTAAACTAATTCACAATGAGCCGAGTCAAGTTTGCCATTCCAATGAAACACATTGGAGATGATCTGCATCCATTAGAGCAGACTGATAGACTGACTGACTGATTATGTGTTAGCATCTATCTGCATTCGTAATCTAGATGCTAGTTATTTACAAACCTTTGTGAGCTACGCTTTGTGAGACTGACCGCAGTCATTTCTAGGTGGACTGCAACTGCTTGGAGACAGGTTGCATACCACCAGAGTGAGGTAATCCTAGTTAAAGGTGGTGTGCATTCAACCTCTGGCCAACCAGTTGGTCACTGCAACTACTTGCAATCTGCCGCCGAATGAAAAATCACCTCGCAACCACTTTTTCCCCTAACCACAAGGAGGTTTCTGTCCTATTTTTACTCTTGGTGATTTGGACTCGAGATGGTTCTTGTGTACCTGGTAACGCCAGTTGGTGTATGCTCTCAGGTAGGTGGCATTGTTCTTTTCCTCAATGGTCACCAGGTAGTCTCCTAGAAGTGAGTGAGCACAGAGGAGGCAGTGATAAAACCCAAGATTTTTCAGTGTCTAGAGTCTTTATTTTTGATGCCTTTCCAGTTTACACTGTCATCACTTGAAGCCATTTTGCTCACATATGGGAGACAGACAGCAAAAAAGTGAATGTCAGTACAGAGGGTAGAGGAAGACAGGAAATGTCTTTACCTATCTTGCTATGCTGGATGCTCCTCACAGCGCCCATGGTGGAAAAGCGGCAGATGAGGGGGCAGCCCTCCACCTCCACATTGTACGCCTCCACCTGGATTCAGTTCAGCACAACAGTGTCAGGCTACTACAAAGGGTTAGTTACTAAATGCTTAAGTAAGATGAGGAAGACAAAGCATCAATAATAACCTTTGAGCATGATGTAATTCAAGTGGTCTGGAGCGAAATTAACTCGTCCCAGTGGAGTTAACGGGACTGATATGCCCTCAAATACCTTTGCACATCTGGTGGGAGAGGCTTAACACAAAGCTGACTATTTTATCTTATTTTTGCCTCGCTACCACCAAAGTCATTACTAAAATAAATACATTTTTAAAAAGGTCACAAACTGTAAACATAAGCACATTAAAGCAACCTTGCATCCTCCAGTCGCCACCACAAAAATAGCTCCACCTCCACAGCAGACCAGTCCGGGTTCCTTCTCCACCTGAGCCACAGAGTGGGAAAGCAGTGAAGACAAGAGCGTAGGTAATAAAACACGGCTGACACGGGATCAGCGTCAGTCAGGTTTCACTTTACCTGCACAATCTGCTGAGAGGAGAAAGGATGGCAGTTGTAGACGTGCACCATGTTTGGTCTTCTGGCAAAAGGACTCTGTACAAGGTGGAAATTTAAAACAAGAAAAAAAAAAACCAAAACATTAGTTAAGGTGCTTCATTCTTACTTTATCTGTGTTTCTCAGAGGCTTCATCCATCAGGGTAAACAGGACTACTACAAGAAAAGGGATGCACTTAGTCTCAGGCGCTGGATTGTTTATCGATGAGGACTGATGCCATCTGGAAAGTTTTTCCTTTATTTGACACATTGGGCTAATTTGCATACTTGCACATATAATTCTCGTGCAGTTTTTTTTTTTTTTTACTTTTTACACATAAACATCATATCACACACACATGAATTTCACACGAAAGTGTACTTCCTCCATTTCTTTGGTAGATATTTGTTGGCGTTTACTAGGAAAAGTTGTTGTTTTTTTACTGATCTGCAGGTCTGCGTCACAATTCAACTTACTTTTGACCAGTGAATTAGGCTAAAAACTCTTTCTGCAGACTTTCTCTCAAACTTTAACATCAGTCAGGGGGGGAAAGGCGAAACTATCGCAATTAAATCTCAGAGACCTGCGGGAACAACACGGTTGTAATAAAGGTAAAAAGAAAAAACACACTACAAACCTCTGCATTCAAGCCTGAATTTCTAGCCGTCCATGTGGGCCCGAAGCAGGGCTGTGGTCATCCCTGTGACTTATTTCTGTAATCGATATCACATGCAGCAGTCTTGTGAGCAGCAGCAGCCCCCGATTGTCTCACTTCACATCACATGAGCTCTTCGACCGACTATTTTCGTTCTTCTTACTTTTTTGACTTTCTACATAAAACATGCGACAGACGTTTTCCTTCGTGAAGTCGCTTTTCTCGCGGATTCTCCTCTCTTCCTACTTGAGCTTCGCTGCTGCAGTTTATTGATTTCACGCCGCAAAGAAAGAGGAAGTAAAACGTCAACCACAACAATCCAGCGCCCGCCCTTTTCTGGTTTTGATTGGCTTACGAGCCTGCTTGTATTGGTTCAATTTTTTTATTGGTTATCGAGCTGTCATAAAGTAAAGGGCTGGTTCTGTTTTGTCTTTTGTCTTAAATATTTGTTGACATTTTTCATATACTTTCGTGACTTCTTGTAACCCATTACCATTTTGCAGATAGTATGATATATCATAGTATCGCAGAGCAGTTTGCCTCCTCCATCCAGCTTAGAGTATGAGTCCTGAGAGACAGGGCACCACTAAGGAGGGCCAGGGGGGGCCACTGGCCACCCCTCAAAATTTGAGGGTCGCCCCGGTAAGATTGTCTTATGTTGGTAATAATTTTAATAAACGTGAGCACAAGAGAGAGGAAGGCACCCTGCAATGAGTTGAAACATTAACTTGTTATTTATTCCTGATTATACAATTTTTGTCATTCGGATTGTGTCACTTTGCATGTTCCTCACAATTTCCAGGCGTCACCCCCTCCCCTCTGCTGCACCCCTGCACTCTTCTGTTTTTGGTGTGCCAACCCAATATTTTTAGTGACCCCCCATATGGCCACCCCATTAAAAAAAATCTGGAGGCTGCCCTGCTGAGAGAGACATCTTACTTCAATAAAAGTAACAACTAAACGATTAAAGTAAAATAACAAATTAAAAATTAAAATTAAACTTTAACACTGCAGATTAGTCTTCACAAGTGATCCCTACTATTTTAACGTATCAAATACAGCACCTTCACCAAAGCTGGAATGTCGCTGTCTAAAGTGAGTCTAATTATACTGCGAATGTCACATCAGCACCAATTCACCCATCAGTCAAATGTGAAGCAACACTGGGGCTGATTTATGTGAAATTGTAACTCAGACCACTGGTTGAAAGAACATTACAAATGACACACTTTGTAATTATCAAGGATTTATTTTTACATTGGTGACAGAATTATTTTATTATGTATTTATTTTGTAACTTGTCAGATCAGATCAGTTTTATGTTGCCGTTTTAGGTGAATGGAAAGAATAAGGTGATGTTATATTTTATAGAATCAATAATCAACTTCCAAAGGATGAAAATTAAATAAAAGAAAACATTTAACAGATTTGAACATGACAGCAGATATCCAAAGGGGGGCTACCATCATATCTGCCCTCTAACCTCTGTATCTGTAGATAACCTACAAAGGGGCACCAGATATAGTGAATCAGTGATTGATTACCTCTGTGAAATAGTGACTGTATCTCTAAAGGGACAGCTGAAAATATTTCAGAAGTCTTTTGGCACCATTTTACCTGATAATACATACATTTTTCTATTTCCTCTCTGCCTACTCTTGAGAACTACTCGTGGTACACTATTAACTATTTATTCAAATTTCATCAGTTCAAAAGACTCAGAACAAAATAATTTCCACATATTTGGAAAAGCAGTTTTCCAGATGAAATACATAACATACAGTGCAGATTAGGACTGTATACCAATAATGTTTCTATAGCCATTTAAATATATGACTTTCAAAGCTCAACGTTAGTGGAGTAAAGGTAGTGCTACTTTGGAAAGAACCATTTCAATTTGTGGCTTTCCATTTTCCTCCACAAGATGGCATCGTCCCTTCTTAAATACTACACGATTATTCCCAGTTGTTGCCCAGTAATACCAGTACTTAGATGTTGTGATGCAAAGAGCCGTATGCGTTTTGGGATCAGCCCCTCTTGAGGGATTGTTGCTGATTCGCTTACGTTTCTTGATGAATTGATTTGCTATATTTTGTAACTTAAAAACCGTCAGATTTAGTTTCAATCAAAAAGTGTAACGTGAGGTGACAAATACAACAAACAAACAACAACGCAGAACAAAAACTCACGTATAAAGTTAAGTGGTTTTAGGTTTTAGTTCAGTCTTTATTTTGAAGACGGAAGTCTTTTATTTTGAAAGGAAGACAATTTCGCCAGAAAGTAGCAGACGAAACATGAAAGTTAGGGAGACCAGGTGGAAACGTACATTTAATTAAGTTATTAATTCTATTTTTCTTAAAAAAAAATAAAGTCTACAATGTGAACAAGGTATATACAACTTTAGAGTTGGCTAATGACTATTTGTGGGTTGATTTTGTTTCACCTTTTTTGTCCAGGTTTAAACCAATGACTATAGAAAACAGTTTTCTACAGTCATTGGTTTAAACTTAATTTGAAAAGGCGCCCGGTTGATTAGCATGTAAATTATCAGGATGTCTAAGCCGGAATGCTAACTAGCTACTGCGTTCGAAAGTTTTGTATCCGTTTAAATATTTTACTTTTAATTTTGCTTACCTTTGCTCTTGAAAATAAATACATCGCAAATGGTGCTAACTGTACCACCTGCAAGTGACTCAGTAATCAAGTCTGCAACCCAATGGCCATAATTAGATTTAACTTACACTCAAAACCCCGAAAAGTCTCGTGTAACCTAAACGTTTGATGATATTTTAATCGGGGGTTTATTTAGATCATAATTTAAAAGAAATGACGGTGCAGAGAAACAGAAACGCCTCTAGCCTTCACAGCGGATAACACGCAGACTCAGCACACGGGCTCCTTTTCTGACAGAGCAGGACACCCTTTAAGTCCTGCTCCTCCACCCTCCAAAGACAGTGCTGCCGGAGGGCTTTTCCAGCCAATTAGCACCACCTTGATTTGCATTTGCCCCGCCTGGTCCTGCCACAGCATCAGAAGGTAACTGTAAGGTAGCCAACGAAGCGCCACTTTTACATGCCTTTTAATTGGCACTAGAGAAATAAAACGAAGACGCGTACTGTAGTTCAATTTTTCGTTGTCTGCTGCGGTCCTGACAGATACTCCGGGGTCGGGGCTTTTCTCTGACTGTAGTAACTGAAATGGATGATACCATCTGCCCGCTAAGACTACACCGTCCCAAAACCAGGGTGCTGTAATCAGTACTCTGGCAGTGGGGGTCTCCTATCAGCTTTGCATTACATCCCCAGCAGATGTGCAGGCTGCAGGCAGCAGCCCGTCTGTGTCGCTCTGCAACTCTCTCAAGGTAAGACTGGTGTATGGGCACTTTTACCTTTAGGATTATTTGTTGCAAAAAAGCGAGAGAAATACGGTAAAGCTCCGGAGAGTCTTAACCATTTAAATCCCTTCTAATCGCTGCACTGAACTAGTGTGCATGTTTGAACTGCTAGGAGTTAAGACTTTGTGTGCTTGGAGGTGAAAGTGAAGCAGAACTGTTTTGCACTCACTTCTTTAACTTCTTTTACTGTTTTTCTAAATTGGCTTTTTAATGTAACTATTAAGTTACAATTATTGCAGGACACATTCAAGTTACATGGCATAAAAACTTCCTCACAAATATCCCTCAGACACTGGATGGTTTTGTTTTTTTAATAACATGCTGAGGACATTTTGCTGTATTTAGCAAGAAAGATGAAACTGCAGAACTGCTAAATTCCACACAAGTAATAACTAGCTGTAAATTATCCTGGGTACATATCTGCAGTCATGTTTTATAGGCTAGAAATCTGTTGGCTCAGAGCTCATGAAAGCATTTCAGAGATTCAACCAGGGGTGTAAAATTAAACCCAACACACACCTTTAAGCGTGAAACAACTCTTTATGATATTAATTCAAATCACATATCAATTGTTGTCAGTCAAGCTGTTATAAGTATTGTCTTTGAGGGAAAGAGTGCAGTGTAGGTGATCCTTTACTGGAAATTGTGTACTTTTATGGGCTTAAATTACACTAAGTATTTTCCTCTTTCCCTTGAGGGTTGTAAAGATGCTTGTATTTAAATACTCTAATAAATCAGTGTAAATTTGCATCCCATAAAACGCTGAAATCATCTTGGGAGAAGAGAATGAAAACTTTGAATGAAATGTAACTTTTGGAGGCAAAAATCCAAACCAAATGAAAGTTGCTGGTATTGTGGTGCAGTGTGATAGTAACTTTTCTCTTTGGACCAGGAGGACAGTGAAAGTCTTTCAGCGTTTCGTACAAATAAGATGTTTGCTGTTGTGTGGCTACTTAGCTGCAAGCCTGGCCTTGCTCGATATGCAGGTGTGTGTGATAACTTGATGACGTTGTTAAATTCACATATCCCCTTGGGCAGTGGTTTAGCGTCGGCACACATATACGCGTTCACAAAATCCTGGCAGCTGCCAAGCAGATTTAATTCTGTTTCTTTGAGACGGAACTGTAGAGCAAATGGATAGAAATGCATAGATGATGGTAGGGAGGACAGCTGGAAATGAAAAGGATGCACAAACATGACGTGAGGAGGATGAGGAAAACACAGATGATGAAAGAAAATGAAGAGAGGGGAAGTAGATGGAAAACAAGAAGTTTTTCTAAAAGAAAATAAAGTGAAAGGGGAGAGACTCAAAAGTATTTTTGCAGACTAAGAGGAGAACAAGCAACAAGAAAGCTTTTTTGATTTTGTCCTACTATGGTAACTCATTGACTTCTCCTCATCTGTTATATTTCTTCTGCTTCTATAGTTACTGTAACCTACAGATAAACATGTTTTGAAGGCGGCTTCAGACTTGTTCTTAAGGCGAGCACCCGACCACAGGGAGAAAATGATATTCCACATCATTCACATATTTATTTTCACACCTCTGAAGAGGTCGGGGAGTTTTTTGACTAACTATAATGTTGCCTGCATTTCAGTGCACAGTTCAAGTTTCAGTGAACACATTCAAAGCGAGTAAATTGGTGTTTATGGTGCTCACATTATAGATGTATGGTTTTTCTACTTGGTTTTTGATGTGCTGCAGACATTTATGCCAGGTAAGCCCTGCAAAGCCCAAGTATTGCAAATGTACCCTGCATTGAGCTGCAGTGATGCAAAGCAATGCTGGCAAGCAGCTGAGATCAGTAATGAAAAGATGCATGCGTGGTGTGTAATTTGAAATGGGGGGAATCAGTTCTGTTAGATGGCTGGATCTGCCATCTGTGATAATTTCCAGTTGCAAATGACTGCATGTTTGAGTTTACAATAAATACTGAAAGATGGGAGCTGCCTGGGTCCAACTGTTTGTCTTCCAGTAACGCATTACCATAACTAAGGGTAGGTGTTTTACAAATAGCACACCATATAGAAACAATATAAAAAATAAGGTTTTCTTTTCCTTTTTATAATAGCAAAAGTTTGTTTTAATACCTCATTATTATGATTATGTCTCTTGCTATGTATTGCTTCTATAAGTGGCCCCACCCTTTTTAAAAAAAACTAAAATTCCCCCAGTTGTTTTTGCATTTTTCCAGCTAATAGCATAGTAGCATAAAGAGTATGACATTTGAAAAATGTGCAAAGTGAGCTGAAATTGGTGGATGCGTTTCAGCAGACAAACGTGAAGAAACCTTACCTGCCACCTGGAATGTTGGCCTTTTGTTCTATGTGAGGGGAAAGCATCTTCTCTCTGCCCAGTGCCCTTCATTTAAAATAATCAAACACTTTGCTGCGATGCTGAGTAACAGGAGCTGGAATTGCCTTGGTGATGATGCTGATGTTATTTTTGCAGCTTAATTCAATTGGTTGGATTGTGTCAGTCTAATGTGATTGGCAAAATGGATGCCCTTGGAGTATAAAAGGCAGCCAATACAGGCTTTAGACAGTGGCTGGGGGGGAAAGGGAAATTGTCCTCTAATGCTGTCTTGGCTTCTCTGGCCTTTGAATTTGTTGTTTGCCATAGCTGCTTTGGTATTCGGTAAGTATCTATCAAATAGCCTGGCCTCTTTAGATCATACAGCAAGGGAGACTATTTATATGCTATAGTAAAAATGCATGCTGTGACAGCGCCCCAGAGAAATGTGGTCATGGGAAACAGCTGAGGTCAAACCAACAGGAAGTGGAGAGGAGAGGAAGAAGAACTCTCAAGGGACAGAGTGTAGTTTTCTTGATGGTGAACTTGTTGCCTGGTTCTACTGGAAATTCCAGTATGATTCTTTACTGCTCACTTTATTTGTACTCATGTGCTGGTTTCTTCTGAGCTTTTATGTTCTGGCAGCTCTATTGGGAATATGCTAGCAGATCCCATTCTTTGTATATTAAAGAAAAATGTAGAAAAGACATCCCAGAAATTTCTGATGAGACCTTTCTCTTTGCCCAGTTGTTGTCATCTCTATCGAACTGCCTTATGAAGGCAAGAAGGGCATGCAATATATGACGTTTTTCCCCAACTTATCCAACTCCCTTAAACCTCCACCACAGTTTTCAGATTTGTTCCTAGATTTTGGGATCATCTGGAAAGACTCTGTTATCTTCCAGCAGCCATGTGGAGCCTTGTAAAATCTTTATGAGATAAACCACTCGCAATATCTGGGAGAAGCCTCAACACTTTAAAATGATATACAGCTGTTCAATAGTCTACGCTACTCAGTTGTTACACGAAGCATCTGGCTGAAAGATGCAGTGAAAAGGTCTTGATATCAGTAGTAGACGGGGTGTGGCCAACACTGGTTCACTAGCATCCTTGTACTGCACAAGCTCCGTTAACCCAGTCATTAAATTTCCAAGACTGGATGGCAAATTTTTATAGTAACCACGTTACGTCGACCTTTCTCGATCTGTTAACAAGCGAAAGTGAAATGGACAGTTTGTGAACCTCACTTAGATCAATTTCTGTTTGTTCTTGCGAGTTGCTTCACATAAAGCATGCTAGAAAAGTAGATTAAAATTGAGAACAAATTTAAAAAGCTTATGCTAGTGATCTCATAATGTGGTTTTAGAAAAAAACCTCTCAACGAGTTTTAAGCCTCTGGATTGTCTGCTAATGTATCATAAACTGGATGACTGGACAGTAGTAATATACCTATAGCTTTTTTGCCCCCACCCCCACGGGCATTTCCCCCCCTCCCCTATCCCCCGCCGCGTCCATGTGCGTGTGCACGTGCGCGAGAACGGACTTTTTGCACGTGCATGTGGGTCCAGGGGTCATATGAGTTCACATGTGTTTAATAGCATATTATTTAATGAAACCATTATGTGTTTTAATTAAACTCTTTTTAAAGGATTGTATAGGTCTCAGAGTTCTGTTATTTAGACATAGATGATTTAATTGAACTACTTTAGGGGTATTTTAACTAGTTAGGAGCCTTTTGCATTTTCTTCAGTGCTATTTAGGAGCAAATAGTTTTCAAACAGAGGGCCGCAAATAACAGGTATCCCTTTAGAAATAAACAGTGATACTTCTAAAAACCGGGTATTCCCACACAGCATTTAATTTAGCTAGTTTAGGAAGATTTCACTTTTCTAATAGTTTCACAGGCTAGTAGTTTTTAAATAGAGCACCACAAACAACATGTATCCCTTTAGAAATAAACTGTGATACTTCTAAAAGTACATATTCACACTAGCGCTGTATCAACCTCAATGTGGCTTTAATGCAACTAGTCTTATAATTATCTACTAGTCTGCAACAGTTAGACTCGATGATTACACATAGATGATTTAACTACTTTAGAGGCATTTCACTTTTCTAAAAGTTTCACAGGCCAATAGTTTTAAATAGAGCACCGCAAACAACATGTATTCTTTTAGAAATAAACTGTGATACTTCTAAAAACACATATTCACACCTAGGCGCACTCTGTAACAGTTAGACAGAGGGGGTACAGTTAGGCTCCCAACAGTCTGTAAAAAGGGATGAAGCAACAAAAGAGGAGCCCTTATCAAGAGTATCCCAGCCCAAAGGTGTTTCTTCACAAACAGTTAATGGCTTTAATGCAACTAGTCTTATAATTATCTACTAGTCTGCAACAGTTAGACTCGATGATTACACATAGCTAATCAGAGGGGGTGCAGTTAGGTGCCCAACAGTCTACAAAGCAACAAAAGATGCTCCTTATCAAGAGCATCTCAGCCCAAAGATGTTTCTTAACAAACAGTTAATGGCTTTAATGCAACTAGTCTTATCATGTCAGAGGCCAACAGAAACCATGTCCAACAGAGTCTCCAAAGGCCTGCCACCTTTCTTCCTTACATCATGCTCTTTTATCTCTACATCTCAGAGGTCAACTGAAAGTAGCCCCACCTATATAAAAACACCCCATCAGACACACAGTATCTTCCACACTACTTCACAACTGCCGCAAGGTATATCATTTTAACTTTTTATTTTTTCACTCGAACGTGCGTTGGAGCCGACTTTGCTAACCACACAGAGCGTTTCTGGCAGTCGGGCGCTGCTTATACAATAGAGAAAAGCAACAATACAGAGTGTTTCTCTGCTCCAAGAAATCCGAGGGCCTTTCACAAGGTAAGCATGTCTGTTATACCCAGGACATAAATGTCTGTATGTCAGTGCTAATTATTCAAAACCTGTTTTAAAACGTGACACATATGTTGTCCGAAAACATTTCCTCTAAATTTGCAAAGTTACTGATTTAAAAAATATATATTTTCGAATTTTTAGTTCCATGTCAAACATATGATAGACTCTTGAGCATATTCGTATAGCTAAATTCACAATGGTATAACCGTGCTAAATAAAAGAGGCCCAAGCACCAATGCACTCTAATCCACTCCGCTAAACTGTATGTTGATAAGTACATGAAGCGTACCTCTACCTCTACAGCTGAAAACAGTTTGTATCCGCACTCTGAGGGTCTGCTGAATTGTTTTTAATACGAACAGCAGATGATGAAATCCTGTTTATTGTAGAAACTGTCCCTAAGCTATTGTTGCTCATACTTACTGAGGTCCCTAGCTACTTCCTTACTATGTCAGTAAACTTTTTTGAAAAGGAAGCTGTTGTAGATTTAAAGAAACATCTTAATTGAAGCAAAGGCAAAAAAAAAAACTGGAATGAATTTTATGTGACTGTTCATATTAAAGCCAACAACAAGTGAAAATCCCCCCCCCCCCTCTCTCTCTCTGTCTCTCTCTGTCTCTCTCTCTCTCTCTCTCTGTCTCTCTCTCTCTCTCTCTCTCTCTCTGTCTCTCTGTCTCTCTCTCTCTCTGTCTCTCTCTCTCTCTCTCTCTCTCTGTCTCTCTCTGTCTCTCTGTCTCTCTCTCTCTCTCTCTCTCTCTGTCTCTCTCTCTCTCTGTCTCTCTCTGTCTCTCTGTCTCTCTCTCTCTCTCTCTCTCTGTCTCTCTCTCTCTCTCTGTCTCTCTCTCTCTCTCTGTCTCTCTCTCTCTCTCTCTGTCTCTCACTCTCTCTGTCTCTCTCTCTCTCTCTGTCTCTCTCTCTCTCTGTCTCTCTCTGTCTCTCTGTCTCTCTCTCTCTCTCTCTCTCTCTCTCTCTCTCTGTCTCTCTCTCTCTCTCTCTCTCTCTCTGTCTCTCACTCTCTCTGTCTCTCTCTCTCTCTCTCTCTCTCTCTCTCTCTCTCTGTGTGTGAGTGTGAGTGAGTGTGTGCCCTCACAGAAGGAAGGTCACAGCAGGAGCTTTTCTCTAACGCATTACCAATCAGTTTTTCACAAGAAGTGTAGCTCATACAATGGTATAAGTGTATTCTTTGCGATACTTTATAAATATGAAGCTAAAGATTTTGAGTTCGTGCACATTGTGAAGCAAGAATCTAAATATCTGTGTCACAATGATTTCTATAAAAGCGTGTTGTTTATGGGGATAATGCAACAAATCTTTTGTGCGTCCTATTAATGATCAATGGTAATTGAAGAGGAACCCTGACTCAGGACATTTTCATGACAAGTGACAGCGCAGACAACTACTAACGAGAGAACATGTTTTATCATCATAAACACGATCATATGAAGCATCGTTAAAGTGTCACTTCAGTAATGTTGACTCATGCTTTTAATAATGACTTTAAAACACTAAACTCTAATTTCTGTGGTTTATTTTAAGTTTACAGAATATAACATGTGGTAAGACGACGAGTTTTACTTCTCACTGTCCGTGTTATGTGTATCTATTTATCATGTGTGCTACTTTGCTCTGTGGACTGTAAAATGTTTCATTGTGTTCATGAAATAAACCAGACTTTCACCGTCTGCATCTTTTACTGTTTTTCTGCTTTTGTTCACTCCAAGTTTGACAAAACCTACAGATATCCAGAGTTAACTCACTAACAATGTGGAGCAGTCACAGTGTATTTAGCTGCTTTTTCCCTGAACACAACCAACTGAGAGAAACGCCTGTAGGCCTCACTTTGGTCATTTGAACGCTGAAGGAGATTTGTTCCATAGACACATACTAGTGTTTCCTGCACTACTATGTTCTATTTAAATCCAGATTCCTTTTATAGTTTGCAGTGAAATTTGTTAAACCATTGCTTAATGGGACAGAAGTACAAGTCACTCTTTACTAACACATTTGTAGATACGTTTATTGCTGAACAACGCAGCTAGCAGTCTCACACACTCTTTAGGTTTTTCAAGTTATGTGTGTAAGGGTTTAGTCTATCAAACATTACCCTTTTTCCCCAGTATCACAACAGTATGACTCCCAAAGTACGGCTCAGTAAACAACCAATGATTCTAAAGCCAGAACAGAAAGATACAGTTGGAAGATGAATGATTGCGTTTTTATGATGCGTAGTAAAACGACCCCCTCTTCTTCTTCTCCGTGTTGTGTGTGTGTGTGTGTGTGTGTGTGTGTGTGTGTGTGTGGGCCTTAGAAGTCAAATAATACATTAGCCATACTTAAAAAAAACATCTGAATTTCATTTAGAACTGAGATTGTAAGTTGTAAGCAAAAATCCACAACCCCCAACAAATGGTTTGTTACACGCGGGTGTGAAGGGCAAGCTTTACTTACACAGCCTCACACACAGTAGATTTTTAAAGTTTTTGGGTACAGGGGTTTAGCCACAGATGCAACATCCACTTTTGATAAAGATCACTCCACCTGTTTATTTCTTAAGAAATTAAGCATCTTTATTAAGCTCTTATTTATAAATGTCTACACATTAATAGACACCGTGTGCTCTGTGACATTATAGTCTTCTACTTCTGCTTCCATCGGTTTGCATTTTAAACTCCCAGCCTTTCAGTTTGTTATGAACGACTTATATTTCTAACATTTTGTGATATAAAAGTGAACCATGCGACTTTTGTTATTTGGCATGACTTAAGACACGAGTTATTTAAACAATTCTAAATGACAGTGTGGTGGCCATAGTACTTTATGTGGGCCAAATGTGTTAAGGATAATGTTTATCAATGTAAAATTGCAAAGAATTTGTGGATAGAATATAACATTTTGTAAACAGTTACCTCAGAAGCTGTACTGGCAGTTCTATGTATGTAAGGTAAAACTGTCCACAGTACTTCCACTTAAGTAACTAAACACATAAAGTCACCTTTACCAGTAATCCGCTGCTCCTTGAAAAAAGTAGCACAAACAGACAACTGACTGAGCAATGATAAGTAGAACTACCCGAGGCCGATACTCAAGCAGAAGAAAATTAAAAGTTGTTGTTTTTGTGGCTCGAAAAATTAAAGAAAGTATGTTTAATAATTCAACAAGACCCGCACCTTCAACACATGTACATTCAAATTCTGGTACAGGCTCATCATTGCTGTTGTTCAATAGTTTTTATCCGTTCGAAAAAGTCATTTTACGGCTTTAATGTTTCCAGCTGATAAGGAGAATGAGCGCATTTCAAATGAGCGTCCAAAGGCTTTAAACATCCGCTTTGTCTGTAACGCCAGTATCAAACTACAGAGCATTGTTTTTACTAAAATTCAACATTTTCAGATGAAAATTTGGCTGCTTTTTGTTTTTTCACTGTAACACCCACCTCAACGCCGTTTTTAGGATATTCTTGGTGATCCCACCTTTTTCATATTTATGCTTTTGGCACTGAGGGTATCTAATACGCATGTTGTCACTGTGTTTTTGTACTACCAGCTGCGAGGGCTCTGCTTTGAGCAGTCTGTTTTTATTTTGTCTCGTGACTGTGTGGTTTTTTTTCAAACGAGATCCTCCTCAGTTTGATTTTGTTACCACAAACTTTGTGTGAAGTTCACAACAGAGGTAAAGAGATTTAAACACCCCAGTTTAAGGAGGCAGGCAGGGGTTGGACCACCTGCACAGGACAGGTGAAGCAGAGAGTGTCGGGGGAGATGTGCAACAGAAGCAGAGGGAACATTTTACAAGATGAGAAATGGCACATTTAGGTGATTAAGGACTGTTGACAAGATTAAAAGACACGTCCGTCAGAGTTCAACAACATTACAGTTTGATTAAATAAAAAGTTTTTAAACTACACAAGGGTCATTTTCTCCTCTGATAGTAAGCATATTAAACATCAAGAAAGAAAGAGTATAAAGAAAAATAGTAAATGTGTGTCTAATTAAACTCTTCCTATGAACCTTATATCATCCTTTAATATGTTTGGTGTTACAAACTTGAAGAAGCACAGAAAAGATCATCAGACATTAATCTAATCAGTTTTCAGCCTTCATTCATATTGAAATGTTGAAATCTTCCCTGCTAGACCCAAGTGCAGCGTTTAACACCGTTGGCCATAACATGTTATTACAGCTATTATTAAATGGAGAGTCCTCTTCACACACTGAGGTTAATTATGAAGCTCCACAGGCTTCTGTGCAAAGACCAGTTTTGTTTACATTATACGTGCTTTAGAAGGCATAGCATAGCATACATTTTCACTGCTATGCATATGATACCCGCTTTTATTGGTTAAACCGCCGGGATGTCTTAGACACATAATGAGCTTTAATTTTCTGCTTCTAAGTTCAGATAGAACTGAGGTTATTGTAACGGGGCGTAAAAATCTTAGAAACACTGTGGCTAACAAGATCCTTACTCTGGATGGCATCGTCTTGAGCCGCCTGTTGTAGTGATTTGGTACATTATAAGTAAAATTGAAACATACAATCCCATAGCACAACATCAACATTTATTTATATACAAAAATAAAAATGCTTTTCCAGAAAAGAATTGTAACTTCACAATTCATCACCGGTTACGTGGGTACATTTTCTTTTTAAATGCACTAAATGTAGAATACATGGTTTGGTAAAATGTTGGTTACACGTTCTAAGAATGAAAAAATCAGTCTTTCAGAGAAAAAATTAGCAGCCACCTTTGTAACACTCTGCGACCAACCGTAGCTGTCTGATTTTCACCATGTCCAACCCTACCAGTTTGGTGTATGCCTCGGCGATGGCGTCAAAGACTTTCCTTTCCAATTTCAGTTCGTGCAAGAGAGTTTCCGCCACCATGCAGACTTTGACGTCGTCAATTTTGATGTTGCGAGCAATCAGCAGCCGTTGAATGGATGGAATGAAACGAGGGGTGAGGAGTCTTTTTCTGATGCTGTAATAATTTTCAGCGTAAAAGTCATCCTCCAACACTCGCGTACACTCGTGCTGTTTCTGGCGGGGTTGATCGGACATACAACCGTTGCATTCGTCAGTGAGGTACTTGTTGATTACTAGGTTGACAAGATGATACACCGCGGTTTTCACGGTATCGATGAACAAAGAAGATGCCCAACCGTCAAGCTCGTCCGCTTGCTGCGGCTTTTCTAAGGGGCGATAGGAACCGCGCGTGTCAGGTAATATTGTGCCCTCGTCCGCAGAACTTTCCTCCTCCTCCGCAGGGTGGCGCAGGGCTGTAGAGGCCATACTTCTCTCTGTTGTTGAGCTAAAAAAAAAAGGTTTGAAGGAATGAGACGGCGGTCTTCTTTTTAAAATAACAGAAGGGGGGCGTGATCTGCAAGTGGGTTGATCTTAAAGGGTGCGGGTAGGTGTGGCAGCAATTTTCAAAAACCGTAGAGTGGGCCACTGTGTCTCTAGCAGCTGCAACTTTGGAAAAGAACGGTAATTCCCATCTGTTGGGCTTGAAATTCTCCATGAAAATGGCATCTTCCAGCCCTTCTGCTCAATCAACCATCAGAGTGACAGAACTTGGTACATATTTGGTACTTGGTACCAGGGATACTGAGCAATCTTTAGTCTCTGAAGATCCAGCCACGAACCCTACATTTGAAGATTGGAGTGAAGACGCACCGTATTCACCAGTGTCAGAGTGGAGCACACCCCCCTCACCACCACAACTGTGGACTATGGACACTGACAACGAGGAAGCTCTGCCATTTAGATAATTTGTTTGCTGTGTCTGTAGATGCTATAGGGCTACTTTGTGATACAAGTCCTTTACTGACTTTAATCATCATTAGTGTCTTGTTGCATTGTGTGGCACAGTTGTACTCATAAAATTGACTTGGAGTAATGTTTAGGAAAACAATACAGCTTGATGGATCAACTCACAAATAATGTACGGAGATTAGTTATATTAGTGTGTGTGTTTGCAGCGGCAGTATAATACCATAATGAAATTGGACAGTAAAGTGAATGACTGTGCATTTGTGTATGTATGTGCACTCACACACAGAGAGAGAATAGGTGAGCTTGCACAGAAATGCTTTCACTGTAAGTTAATGGCCATATAGAGAATTTTATATCCGGATCAAATAAGTATCGGCTAGTTTTATTGACAGCATTTTTTTTTATATGATGTTTGCACAAATGAAAAAATATACTCAGTGTTAACGTTTGCTGACGTATCCAAAAAGCCTTAAACGTACAATCAGTTGTTTTTGGAGTTTATTACCGTATTTTTGGACCATAAGGCGCATTAAGCGAATTAAAACAGTCAGATAAGTCAAACTTAAGTCAAACAGATAAGTCACATTCAAATAAACATAAATATTCTTGACATTGTTACTTACAGTTAATTACTGGTTGTCAGCAGATTAGAAATGCAACCCTCCTGTCTCCAGATAGCTGAATGAAGGTGAGGCAAATGTTTCTGAGCGTTAAATGTAGTGTTTATTTTTTTCTATCCCTTCAGTAGTTAACTTCCTTCAGTATCCAGATTAAGGAGGAGTGAATATTTTTTCTGATGCCTATAATATACACTGTGTAGAGTATGTACTGTATATATGCTGGTGAGTAATATACAGAGATTACTCTCTCAAATGACCTCTATTGGGCTGAACTGGAAATGGTGTTAGACACTGAATGGAGTCCCTATACTGCGTGACTGACTCTTATTCTCTAATCTATATAATGGCACACACAGGTTAGATTAATATGGATGATGGATCCCAGCATTGGTTGATGTTGGTAGGTTCTGACAACCTTTGGGGATGTCACTGATAAAATGTAAATCCTCATAACGTCACTTAATGTGATTGGTTGGGGTGGGTGGGGGTCGCTGCGTGTGCTCAGTCACTCCGTCGTTGCTTGACAAGCTGTTAGATGTTCTGTCTTTATATGTGACATGCCACCACTCACACACACAGACATGCATGAAACACAATACCACCCCATATGTACTCTGCCACCTACATGACACAATATATAAATAATATGATCACACAGATGATACACAATGATACTAGCTTTCAAAAAGAAAAAGCGTAATGATGTGCAGCAAAGAGAGCGATTACAGATTTGTTCATCAGTCAAATGTTTCCTATTGAGCTCTTGAGTTATTCTGAATTGAGTGATTCTGAACACAGGTTACCAAAAATGCTCCAAAATAAGAAAATGTGAAATCCAAGGGAAGCGAATACTTTCTGAATGCATTTTATTATGTTTGACTATATGTTTGACTTGTGCTCATGTGTGAATGTTAGCTTGGGCTTCCAGATAAAATGATGTGTGGTGGTAATCGGTAAGGGCGTTTTGGTTATATCAGCGTTATTCCCCAGTATCATGTTCATTTTTAAAAATGATTTCAGGGTGTATCTTGGCCCTGGCAGCACAGGCACAGACAGTTTGATTTGCATTATCAGTATCAGTTAAGATTGAGACATCATCGCTCTGGGGTGTCCTGTAGCGATACTGCTAACAGCTCATTAGACCGATAAAGAGTAAGACTGAAGAAAAGTTGTCAGTTTAATATCATACAGATACAGACGGATATCATCCAGGCACACACAGAAATTAGTCTGGGAAATATTTATCATAGTTTGCGAGTCTTTTGCACCATTCAGTCCAGCTCATAATTAACTGGCAAATTCCAGAGCCATTAGTTACACAAGGTCACTAAGCAGAGAAACACTGATTAATCTTAGTGTATGTGTGAGAAACTGCATACAGCACCAAATCCGACACTGAAATAGGCAACTTGTAGTGTTAAAATTTGCAACTTAATTGTATTATTGTATTATATGTTTAACTGCTCATTAAACACATATTCTCTCTCTCTCTCTCTCCCTCTCTCTCGATCTTTTTAAAAAAAAAATTGTGTTTCAGTCTCCGAAAGAGTCAACTCTGCCTGCATCTGTGTGGTTGATCTGTCACCATGAAGCATCAGTCTATTTCCCGATGGTTGAGTCAGCTGGGACTGCCACAGTACTGCACAGCACTGGAGCAGGAATATGATGGCGTAGAGGTAATACAAGTACATGTGCGCACACAGCAGCACAACCCACATGTTTTTTAGCATCCGAGTTTTTAAATGACTCGTGAAGCTGTTGTAAATTATATAAAACAACAAGCTTAGAGGAAAACCTCTTGAGGAAAATGATGTTTACTGGAAAGTAAACATCATTTTCTAGCGCTCAAGAAAAGGTTTTCTGTGGGTAGTTAACCTGCCAACGCTTTAGAAGTGTTTTAGTGTTGATTGTTAATCATTTTAACTATGGTATTCAGACATGGTATAAAAATGCCAAAAATGACTGAAATTGCTACCAATGAGAGCGCGGGATACCGCTGATTAGAGATCCGAATCGGTTACCTAGGCAACCAAATGGCAATCGGCTTCAAAGTAATGTGTGACAAGTGAATCCATTCCAGTATGAGCCAGCTTAAAGGACATATAATACTTTTATCATTTTTACGTATATATTTTTAGTTTTGGTAGGTCTTGTCCTAAGTTGGGTGAAAAAACAAACAAACAAATCAAATACAAGAAGAACCACAAAAGGACACCACTGATGATTTGGATAAACATTTTGAACTACAGAGGACATTTAAAAAAAAATTAAAAACAGTTGTTTGAGCAGATAATGAGATTTGCATGATCATATATCAGATGTTGAGTTAATTTAAGTTGGAAGATCTATACAGACCTATACAGAGGGCACAACATCTTTGTTTCTCTAGAGAAAGTGACATGATTGATAGTAATAATATAAAAGGTGTTTTATTGTCCCCGTGAGCTGTAAGTGATAAATACATTGTAATTTGAATGAACTGACCTTTTTAAGTAGTCACACAATGTTTGCATTCCAACAACTGAAATAGTGGTTGTTATTAAGGCAGTTTCCCACGACTGACTACTAAAGCAGCCTTATAAAACTTCATCACCGGCCTGAATGGACAGCGATGTGGAGGCTGTTCAGCCATTACCCAACTTCATGCTGAATGGTACACAGCCTTTGGCTAGGGGACAAGATTCATGAGCCAATAAGACATGAATTATTGCGTTACCTCTAGCTAATGTTTACCCAGAATGCATCTGTGCACAGTGAAGGCATAATAGAGAAAATACAAGAAAGCTTGCGCAAGAAAAGGCTATTCTAGTCACGTTTAAATGAAAGAGTGTAGATATAAGTTGTTATGTGAAATATTTTCTCAATATTAAATGGATGAAATTCTGAGCGTAGATCTACATGTAGCTAATGCTTTAGGATGTACACTGTGTATTTTTTTTTCAGTGTAAAGGAAAGTCTCTGTAAGGTCTGACATATATACTTAAGGTGATGGTGAGGAGTTGTTTGCACTTCTTGTTACACTGTAATTGCTGTTATGGGAGGATAAAACTAAGAACTATCCCCTACCTCTTTCTTGACCATCCTCCATTCATAATGAAGTCAGTGCAGTGTTGCTAACCTTCCTATTCATATTAGAACAACAACATGAGGTTCAGTGCCTCTGAGCCATCCATGCTTGTGAAAACAAACCTAACTAAACTAACATCATTAACACAGCCTTTGCCAGTGTTGGGGTCATTATTCCAAAAAAGTAATGTATTACATGCTACTTCTTACTGTTCTTGCAGTATGTTACTTAAAGAGAAAGTAATTTGTTACACTACTAGTTACATTACTTTCTCGTTACTCCGTGAATTGACCTAAAATGCATCGTCATGTAATTACCAGCTAATAACATAAAGGTTGGGTTACAGTTCCACACACCAACACAAATCTCTCTGCTAATGTAGACGCACATAGAGCTTTCTTTTAGGGTTTACATAAGAAGAAAGCTGACAACACAACATGAAAACATCCCTAATAGACTTTAAAGCCATTGTGATTCTACTTTAGAAACATGCACAGGTAGAAATGGAGAATGGAAGTCTGGCTGTATGTCAATGCCTTTGTTGAAGTTCAGCGTCTGGGTGCTGGACTGCGATTAGCATGAACTCAGCTTTATCGTCTTTCTGGGTTCTTTGCTATCTTTGTGTTAGCAATATAATGTGGTTGTTTCTGTACTTGATGTTGTTAGCACTTAACCGTCACACTCTTATCCTTTCTAAGTATGTACTTTGATTATAGTAACACGTTAAACCCAAAACTTCTTGCTGCAGTAATGTTTTTTTAAATATCTGCCTGGATGTTGGATGTTTGCTTGGGTTCTCACAGTCCAAAGACATGCAGTTAGTGGGGTTAGATTAACAGGTCATTCTAAATTGTCCATAGGTGTGAATGTGAGTGTGGATGGTTGTCTGTCTCTGTGTTGAGAGGATAAGAGGAAGAGAATGGATGCATGTATTATAGATTTTGAGGTGATGATGATTCTTGATTTCTCTTGATTATCCACAAAACTACAGTTAACAGTTAACGTACAGCATTTAGTTAGAGAACATGGATGTTGTCTTTCTCAGCCCCACCTTATAATTTAACCTGTGTCTCCACTGGAGATAGAAGTGCTGCTTTTTTAAAATTTTCTGCCACGTGATTCAAATGTCAAAGAGTTTGACATTTAAATTCAACAGGCCATTTTATTACCAAAAATATCGATTCATGCAGTATTTAAAAAAAATTCCAGATCACTGCGCCACAGTGAGATGTTTAATGTCTGGAAACATCCCCACGTCTCTGCTTGCCTTTTCATTTACTTGCACCTTCATTGTTGAAATAACATTTACGCTGGCAAAACCAACATCCACAAGTGCTATGTCAACTCTCCACAGGACTGGTATGGGAGTTCATATTGTTGTTCAGCTCTGCGTGATGTGGACAACAGAGAAAAAAGAAAACATGTCAACTTGCTGTTCCATGCAGACGGAGATGAGAAAGACAGGAGAGGGAGGGAGAGATTCTGAGATAGAGAGAGACAGACAGAAAGACTTATCTCTCTCTCTCGCTCCCCCTCATGCACACACCTTGAACTGTGTGTGTGTGTGATGAGCTGAACAAATGTAGTATCTTTCTTGACTTGCCAACATGTTATTATTGAGCTGTTTAGGCATGTTGAGCCCAGTGACCATCTGTCACATGTGTTGTACGCACCTTGATAAATTCAGGTTCATGTCTTGTAATTTTCTTTTATTCCCTTTTGTTTTTCGTGTGTGTGTGTGTGTGTGTGTGTGTGTGTGTGTGTGTGTGAGTGCGTCTATGTGGTATGGATTGACATTTGACCTGCGCTGTACCTGGGCTCCGGGGACATTTCGACTTTTTGCTGTGTATTCATGTGTCCCCCTAAAACATGACTTGTAAATGCATTTTTAAGTGTCTAAATAATAATTTTTTCTACTTCTTATGAGGTCATTATTTATCTTTTGACCTGTATTTGCTTAAACTGTAGTGTAAATTCATTTATTAAACTATAATTAAAAGATTTTCTGATTTTCTTAAAAGTCCACCTATACCCCCTCACCTGATTTTTGTGTATTCCAGTGTATTGCACAGCGACGTTTCGAGTTAGAGTGGATGTGTGTAGGTACTGCAATTTAATACACATTTTCAATACACACGGCCGGAAGTCATTGTGATTGGTAGGCTATATATATAGGCGGTACCTACAGGAAACGGCGCCACAACTTTCGCGCGCGTGCCCTTTAACAAGTGTATGTCGACGGCAATACGAAGACGGATTAAAAACACAAAGGTAAGCCTTTTTTAATGTAAAATGCACCATGACTTTAATACTATATGAAATTATAGGTGCACAGGCCTATATTAAACTGGTTTAATTTATGCTTTATGGACTGTTAGTGAGTCTTTGAAGAAGTAAAACGGCCCCAGCGTTTGTCATTGAGTAAATAAAATAGGGCTGACGACTAACCGCGTCAACGCGATAAAGCGGGCTAACCCGTGTTAGGATTTACTCGGTGTTAAAGCATTATTGTGGCTTAAACGTGTTAATGCCGACATCGCGACTAACGCGATTAACAATTAAACCAGCGCAGTCTGAGTCAAAATCCCTGATGTCGCTGTTAGCTAATTTCGGGCAGTTTGTCCAATGTCTGTCCATTCTGCTGACAGCCCTAAAATAAAAGCAAGGGTATAAGTGTATTTAGTCGTGTATTTATTTATATGCCTGAAGAAAAAACTTCTTACAGTTTTGATGCCTAAGCTTTCTCAGTACTTGTATCACTCTCTGCAGTCGCCATTACAGAAATGTCACATGTCGCCATTTTGAGTACTAGGCCTTTAACATTTTAAAAGAAGGCATAAATTAGCACTATGAATAAGTCAGCTGTGTTTATGCTGTAAACTACACTACTGCTAGTTCTGCTACTACTGATGATGATGACAATGATGACGATAATCGTAATACTTTATATGCTTTGGTAATACAGCCAATCAAAACGTACAGGAGAACATGCGAAGGAGACGCATTCCTCCACGGGAGGATGCAGTCTGCCATGTTTCTGCTGGAAGGGACAAACTGGGACTTGATATCCACTACATAAATGCCTTCAAAGGTAAGTTGGTCTTTAGTTTGGATTAGATTTGGAGTTTGTCACTTTGTCTTTTGTCACTCACTTGGTATGCCTCTGCAATTCAGGTCGGGGCATTTTCACGACTGTTCCATTCCAAAAAGGAGACTTTCTTTTGGAATACAGAGGTAAACTCATAACAAAAGAAGAATGTGAGCGGAGACACAGAGTTTATCATGACAGCCTGAAGGTGTTCATGTTTGAATTCAAGTTTGATGGAAAACTCTGGTGGTGCGTATTATATCAGTGTAGTTTGATTAAGATTAAATTACACATTGCTTTTGATTTATGAAAAAAAAGCTTCCTAACTAGTTAAGCTAATACTTTTTTGCCTAACCCCACAGTGTGGATGCATCTCAAGAAGATGGGTCATTAGGCAGACTTGTCAACGACAACCACATCAGTCCAAGTGCTAAGATGAAAATATTAAATATCAATGGAAAGCCCCATCTATGCTTATTTGCAAGCAGAGACATAAGTCCAGGTGAAGAAATAGACTATAATTATGGTGACTCGGATTGGCTCTGGAGATGCAAGGTATTTCTACAATTGTACTTTTTGGAACTGATAAATTGCATACCCTAAGCCATTTTTACATTTGTACCTACTCAAATTGGCTTAACGTGACTTACGGCATCTAGTTTTTCACTGAAATTGAGTATCACCTACTGTGCCTGGGGTAACTATAGCAATGCAGCCGAGCATCCAGTGATATAAATGCCACAGCAAGCATGGACGTCAAGGTGACAAAATGCCTGCTGCTCAGTCTATACTTTAGTGTTCAATTCAGGGATCACGCTGTTAATTTTGGTCGCTATTTCAGAGTTTCAAAAATGATGGCTTGGATTTTCACGAAGGAGGCGCACTCATAACTTATCGAGTGACACCATTGACCAGCCACCTGGTGGCATTCAGTCTATGTCAAATTTTCTGATCACTTTGGATCACTTGGAACCTTGGTGCAGTAGTTACTGAAAAACTACATGGTACTATAACCTACTGGAAAAACAGGGGTATGTACTAATGGAAAACAGGCAATTTTGATGGCTGCCACATCAAAGCCCTCTAAAAGCACTAAAAAAATATCAGCAGGTATGCAGAAATAAAAAATGGCTTTCGGTTTCTAAATTTTAACAGTGATTGATGTTTAATGTGATTCTACACAGCAAAATCTCCAGTGTTAAATTAACACTGGAGAGTGTCTATAAGGGTCCACACCTCTGAGTGTTAAATACAACACTGTTGAGTGTTAAATTAACACTTTTGACAGTGTTATATGTTTAAAAGTAACCTAGTCAGTTTTGAAGATTAACAATGGCTAACACTGAGCAGTGCTGATTTTCTAACACTGGAAAATAACTCAAAATGTTAGAAATATTCCAGTGTTAGAAAATCAGCACTGCTCAGTGTTAGTCTTTGTTAATCTTCAAAACTGACTAGGTTACTTTTAAACATATAACACTGTCAAAAGTGTTAATTCAACACTCAACAGTGTTGTGTGGACCCATATAGACACTCTCTAGTGTTAATTTAACACTGGAGATTTTGCTGTGTAGCCTCTTTAGTTAGATTCATTTTAAATTTTGTCCCTCGAAGATAAATGGGCCCTAGTGACAGTTCGTTGCTGCTACAGGTGATTGTTTTACTCCTTTAGCAATGGCTTAAAAAATAAAGAAATCACACTGACTATTTGTCTCTTAATCATAGGGCCTTAAATTCTCTATACATGACAGTGAATATTTTAAAGACAATAGCTTGAAACTTATCTTTCTCATACAGTTTATTTAATGTTTCAAAATCCTCTTCAAAAATGCACTGTATATTCATTTTCTATCTGTTACACACGAAGACGGAGACCAGCCAGATTCAGAAGACTGAGCTGCCTAAAGCCGCAACCAAACAGCTTTCCAAACAATGATCTGGACCTGAAACATCCAGAGCCTGAAAGGGTAAATATAATCCAGTGTACCACTTAATGAACTAATAATTTAATCTATCATCATTCCTTATGGATGCTGTGTGTGTGTGTGTTTGGCTGTCACCTGGGTGTGATGTGATTTACATGGACCGTGGCTTGTAGGTCCTTTTCATTGTTTCAAAGTGCAAGTCTGGATAACATCTGAGTGTGTGTGTGTGTGTGTGTTAACCACCCAAATGTGACTTAGGAGGACCACACTGTTATTGGGGGACTCCGTCAAAGTTTGCTTCATGGTGACATCACTCTGGTTTTAGGAGGGGTCTTCTCGTATGTCTTGACAGTTTGACCTACAGCATGCAGAACTGACTGCATGTGCTTTGTTTCTATGTTGAAATTTTTTGAAACTCAGGCTTGAACATTAAGATAGATAGTACTATACAACTTCTTAACTTGTTTTAGGCACTTTTTACTGCTTTAGTGCATGGGCTCTCTCTGGCTGTGTACTCTGGCTTCTTCCCACAGTCCAAAGATGTAGCTTATGGGGTTAGGTTAACTGGTGATTCAAAACTGCCCTTTGGTGTGAATGCAAATGCTTGTCCTTCCATGTTAGACTGGTGATCTGTCCAGGTTGTACTGCCCTATGGTAGCTGGTATAGGCCCCAAAACTGCTACCCCACAATCCTGATAAGGATAAGTGGAAGAGGATGGATGATTGCAAAGGAATCAGTTGTTAATTATTGTAGCCAGTATTTTTTTCAGAAGAAAACATTTCTTGAGTGGAAAGCCCCCCCCCCCCCCCCCCCCCCCCCACACACACACACACACACACACACATGCAAATTAAAAACAGAAGCACAGGCCTGCCCAGTACAGTTGCAAGAAGAGCACTTGGTCTAATCTTTGTGCCATCTTTTCTTTGTTGCAGGATCTTGATGAAGAAATGCCTCAGCAAGGCTCAGAAGCCATGCATTCTTCTTCAGTGCAAGATTTTGAAGAGGTAACATTGACCTAGGACAGATTTTAATGAATGTTTCTCATGCACGATGTGTACCTTACGCTATTTGCCGATAGTGAAATGGTTTATTCATCCTCTTGAGTGATGCATTTTTAGTAACTGTCAGATTACTGTTCTTTTGTCTTCATTCTCTATCTGTTACACACGAAGACTGAGACCAGCCAGATTCAGAAGACTGTGAGCTGCCTAAAGCTGCAACCAAACAGCTTTCCAAACAATGATCTGGACCTGAAACATCCAGAGCCTGAAAGGGTAAATATAATCCAGTGTACCACTTAATGAACTAATAATTTAATCTATCATCATTCTTTATGGATGCTGTGTGTGTGTGTGTTTGGCAGTCACCTGGGTGTGATGTGATTTACATGGACCGTGGCTTGTAGGTCCTTTTCATTGTTTCAAAGTGCAAGTCTGGATAACATCTGAGTGTGTGTGTGTTAACCACCCAAATGTGACTTAGGAGGACCACACTGTTATTGGGGGACTCCGTCAAAGTTTGCTTCATGGTGACATCACTCTGGTTTTAGGAGGGGTCTTCTCGTATGTCTTGACAGTTTGACCTACAGCATGCAGAGCTGACTGCATGTGCTTTGTTTCTATGTTGAAATTTTTTGAAACTCAGGCTTGAACATTAAGATAGATAGTACTATACAACTTCTTAACTTGTTTTAGGCACTTTTTACTGCTTTAGTGCATGGGCTCTCTCTGGCTGTGTACTCTGGCTTCTTCCCACAGTCCAAAGATGTAGCTTATGGGGTTAGGTTAACTGGTGATTCAAAACTGCCCTTTGGTGTGAATGCAAATGCTTGTCCTTCCATGTTAGACTGGTGATCTGTCCAGGTTGTACTGCCCTATGGTAGCTGGTATAGGCCCCAAAACTGCTACCCCACAATCCTGATAAGGATAAGTGGAAGAGGATGGATGATTGCAAAGGAATCAGTTGTTAATTATTGTAGCCAGTATTTTTTTCAGAAGAAAACATTTCTTGAGTGGAAAGCCCCCCCCCCCCCCCCACACACACACACACACACACACATGCAAATTAAAAACAGAAGCACAGGCCTGCCCAGTACAGTTGCAAGAAGAGCACTTGGTCTAATCTTTGTGCCATCTTTTCTTTGTTGCAGGATCTTGATGAAGAAATGCCTCAGCAAGGCTCAGAAGCCATGCATTCTTCTTCAGTGCAAGATTTTGAAGAGGTAACATTGACCTAGGACAGATTTTAATGAATGTTTCTCATGCACGATGTGTACCTTACGCTATTTGCCGATAGTGAAATGGTCTATTCATCCTCTTGAGTGATGCATTTTTAGTAACTGTCAGATTACTGTTCTTTTGTCTTCATTCTCTATCTGTTACACACGAAGACTGAGACCAGCCAGATTCAGAAGACTGTGAGCTGCCTAAAGCCGCAACCAAACAGCTTTCCAAACAATGATCTGGACCTGAAACATCCAGAGCCTGAAAGGGTAAATATAATCCAGTGTACCACTTAATGAACTAATAATTTAATCTATCATCATTCTTTATGGATGCTGTGTGTGTGTGTGTTTGGCTGTCACCTGGGTGTGATGTGATTTACATGGACCGTGGCTTGTAGGTCCTTTTCATTGTTTCAAAGTGCAAGTCTGGATAACATCTGAGTGTGTGTGTGTGTGTGTGTTAACCACCCAAATGTGACTTAGGAGGACCACACTGTTATTGGGGGACTCCGTCAAAGTTTGCTTCATGGTGACATCACTCTGGTTTTAGGAGGGGTCTTCTCGTATGTCTTGACAGTTTGACCTACAGCATGCAGAACTGACTGCATGTGCTTTGTTTCTATGTTGAAATTTTTTGAAACTCAGGCTTGAACATTAAGATAGATAGTACTATACAACTTCTTAACTTGTTTTAGGCACTTTTTACTGCTTTAGTGCATGGGCTCTCTCTGGCTGTGTACTCTGGCTTCTTCCCACAGTCCAAAGATGTAGCTTATGGGGTTAGGTTAACTGGTGATTCAAAACTGCCCTTTGGTGTGAATGCAAATGCTCGTCCTTCCATGTTAGACTGGTGATCTGTCCAGGTTGTACTGCCCTATGGTAGCTGGTATAGGCCCCAAAACTGCTACCCCACAATCCTGATAAGGATAAGTGGAAGAGGATGGATGATTGCAAAGGAATCAGTTGTTAATTATTGTAGCCAGTATTTTTTTCAGAAGAAAACATTTCTTGAGTGGAAAGCCCCCCCCCCCCCACACACACACACACACACACACACACACACATGCAAATTAAAAACAGAAGCACAGGCCTGCCCAGTACAGTTGCAAGAAGAGCACTTGGTCTAATCTTTGTGCCATCTTTTCTTTGTTGCAGGATCTTGATGAAGAAATGCCTCAGCAAGGCTCAGAAGCCATGCATTCTTCTTCAGTACAAGATTTTGAAGAGGTAACATTGACCTAGGACAGATTTTAATGAATGTTTCTCATGCACGATGTGTACCTTACGCTATTTGCCGATAGTGAAATGGTTTATTCATCCTCTTGAGTGATGCATTTTTAGTAACTGTCAGATTACTGTTCTTTTGTCTTCATTCTCTATCTGTTACACACGAAGACTGAGACCAGCCAGATTCAGAAGACTGTGAGCTGCCTAAAGCCGCAACCAAACAGCTTTCCAAACAATGATCTGGACCTGAAACATCCAGAGCCTGAAAGGGTAAATATAATCCAGTGTACCACTTAATGAACTAATAATTTAATCTATCATCATTCTTTATGGATGCTGTGTGTGTGTGTGTTTGGCTGTCACCTGGGTGTGATGTGATTTACATGGACCGTGGCTTGTAGGTCCTTTTCATTGTTTCAAAGTGCAAGTCTGGATAACATCTGAGTGTGTGTGTGTGTGTGTGTTAACCACCCAAATGTGACTTAGGAGGACCACACTGTTATTGGGGGACTCCGTCAAAGTTTGCTTCATGGTGACATCACTCTGGTTTTAGGAGGGGTCTTCTCGTATGTCTTGACAGTTTGACCTACAGCATGCAGAACTGACTGCATGTGCTTTGTTTCTATGTTGAAATTTTTTGAAACTCAGGCTTGAACATTAAGATAGATAGTACTATACAACTTCTTAACTTGTTTTAGGCACTTTTTACTGCTTTAGTGCATGGGCTCTCTCTGGCTGTGTACTCTGGCTTCTTCCCACAGTCCAAAGATGTAGCTTATGGGGTTAGGTTAACTGGTGATTCAAAACTGCCCTTTGGTGTGAATGCAAATGCTTGTCCTTCCATGTTAGACTGGTGATCTGTCCAGGTTGTACTGCCCTATGGTAGCTGGTATAGGCCCCAAAACTGCTACCCCACAATCCTGATAAGGATAAGTGGAAGAGGATGGATGATTGCAAAGGAATCAGTTGTTAATTATTGTAGCCAGTATTTTTTTCAGAAGAAAACATTTCTTGAGTGGAAAGCCCCCCCCCCCCCCCCCCCCCCCCACACACACACACACACATGCAAATTAAAAACAGAAGCACAGGCCTGCCCAGTACAGTTGCAAGAAGAGCACTTGGTCTAATCTTTGTGCCATCTTTTCTTTGTTGCAGGATCTTGATGAAGAAATGCCTCAGCAAGGCTCAGAAGCCATGCATTCTTCTTCAGTGCAAGATTTTGAAGAGGTAACATTGACCTAGGACAGATTTTAATGAATGTTTCTCATGCACGATGTGTACCTTACGCTATTTGCCGATAGTGAAATGGTTTATTCATCCTCTTGAGTGATGCATTTTTAGTAACTGTCAGATTACTGTTCTTTTGTCTTCATTCTCTATCTGTTACACACGAAGACTGAGACCAGCCAGATTCAGAAGACTGTGAGCTGCCTAAAGCCGCAACCAAACAGCTTTCCAAACAATGATCTGGACCTGAAACATCCAGAGCCTGAAAGGGTAAATATAATCCAGTGTACCACTTAATGAACTAATAATTTAATCTATCATCATTCTTTATGGATGCTGTGTGTGTGTGTGTTTGGCAGTCACCTGGGTGTGATGTGATTTACATGGACGAAGTTTATTAGTTGATATCTGCAACTGAATTGAAAACACCTCACCTTTCCAACTGTCCAAAACAAATAAATGTTGCAATATTTTGCTAACAGTGTCACAATCATCGTCTGGTGTGCACAACAATATCATCTTTGGACAAGTGCATTCAGTGTGTGGGACTGGTTTCCTCCCTCAAGTGGCTTGGCTATAAGTGCAAAGGTGAGACATTTAGTGAATAGGTACATTATATAGTAAAAAGCATTAATGGAGTTCAACAAGTTAAGACTAGCTGAAATGAACACTGCTCCCTTTTTAATTAATGGGTGGTCACGTCTAATTAAAGAAATGTAGTATTACCTCATTGGTGCAGGACCTTGTAAAAATGGTATACTTGGGATTGTCCTCAATTCCCCATTCCATAACATAAACTGCTCAAAATAATAAAGGGAACACTTAAACAATGCGATGTTACTCCAAGTCAGTCACACTTCTGTTATATCAAACTGTTCACTTAGGAAGTAACACTGACAACCAGTTTCACATGCTGTTTTGCAAATAGAGTAGACAACAAGTGGAAATTATAGTCAATTCACCATAATAAAGGACTGGTTCTGCAGGTGGTGACCACAGACCACTTCTCAGCACTTATTCTTTCTGGCTGATGTTATGGTCACTTTTGAATGCTGGCGGTGATTTCATTTTAGTGGTAGCATGAGACAGTCTACAACCCACACAAGTGGCTCAGGTAGTGCAGCTCATCTAGCGTAGCACATCAATGTGAGCTGTGGCAAGAAGGTTTGCTGTGTCTGTTAGTGTAGTGTCCAGAGCATGGAGGTGCTACCTGGATGTGGAGTAGGCCATAGGAGGGCAACAACCCAGCAGCAGGCCTTAAATAGTAAAACTATGTACTATAATTTCCAGTATTTGCTCTGTTTTTTGTCATATCTCGTTGTTAATGTGAGGTTTTTGGGGGGGTTGTATGTGTTTGGTTTTTTTGGTTTTTTTCCCCCACAATTTCTCAGATGAAATTGCATTAAGTGATGCTGAAACAAAGGACAGTGAGAGTGAATCAGATGATGATGACACATCACTCACAATGTCGGCGTGTGGCACCAGTGAGCCTGTACATGCAGTAGCTGATTCCACAAACACAGCGCAGCCCCAAGACACTGTAGATTGTGGTAAGTTACCACTAGCTTGGTTTCTGTGGATAAAATGTTTGTTACAAATATTAAAACTTAATCAAATTGTGTAATCAGCAGATGAAGGACTACTCACAATGCCTGCAGCAAGTGAGACTGCTGCTCCCTCTGAAGGTAAGGGGTGCAGTTGGTTCTCGAAGCTTATTATTGTTTCATCACTTTGCAACATATGGCAAACTGCAGAGTGGTGGCAAAAAGTCACTTGGATGAGTGACAAAATGTTTCTCCCACTGAAAACGCTACGTCCAGATTAACAGAATCAACGTTTTGGGATTTACTTACCTGGATGATTGAGCATGCATCAAGAGACTTTTATTCAACTTTTTATTCAGTCTTTTATTCACAGCGGAACACTAAATGTTGTCTCATTTTAGAAATTTGATAAATTTTCAAACAGAATTTTAGCTCGTTTTGATATTGATGGTAGCAACACATTTCAGAAGTTAGTACAGGGTAGCATCCATTCTTTTAACAAGCAAATGTTTTTTGTTTTTTTTGTTTGGTTTTTTGTTTGTTTTAACTACTACTACTTTATATATCTTCCAGAGAAAAATGCTGCTCAATCCCACAATTCCCGAAGAGCTCCCAAAAACATGTGGTCCAAGGCTGAGGTTGCTGCAGTGATGAGGCATTTGAAAGACCACATAAACGAAGGGAAACTAGCCACCAAAAATGAATGCAGTCATTGCAAATTGGTAGAAGATCCGGTGTTGGCAGGAAGAACAGTTCAAAACATAAGAGATTTTGTAAGAAACAGAGGATTAACTGCAAAAAGGCAGAAAAAAATGAACTAAAATAACTGTTTAGAGAGCTGTGGTTTTACATCTTGGTCAGATTGCCAATTGTTGTTAACACTGATGTTCTGTTTAAAGAAAAAAAAGTTCTTGTTAAATACAGAAGTAGTTTGTATTTCATAATTTTTACATTTAATTTATTTAGGGTTTTTTTTGACGGGTTATATTTAAAATAAAAAATTATAAATGCATATTTTCTCCCCTTAATATTTACCTTTAAACTATTAAAATTCATTTTAAATGTTTTTAATTTTTCTGTTTTCTATATTTTTATATTTCTGTGGGAAGCGTGGGCATTTTTGTCCATAGATTTCTTTTTTTATTTATGGTTAAAATTAATGTTCAGATCCAAGAACACTAATAAAATGATGTTCCAGTAATCCTGTGTCCTGTCAGATGTGTATTCATGGTAATGATGAGCTATTTAAATATTACATCATTGTCCCTTTAAAGACCCAATATTGCTTTTTTTGGACCTCATAAAACACATTGTTGTCAAGTGGACAATGTCTCCAGAAAACACAATAGAGTCTGGTTGGTGTGTATCAGTGTATCTAGACTTCTATAGGGAGTGTATGAGGTCTGAAGTGACCCAAATTTTTTTCAGATTTTTTCGAACACTTTAACCTCGCTCCCTTGGCTCTAAGTCCTTTCAAAAGGGTAGTCCACTTAAACCACCACCGGGCGGATTGACGTAGTATAGTCCCGCCATACCACATAGACCCGTGTGTGTGTGTGTGTGTGTGTGTGTGTGTTTTTTCCCATTCAGGGTTATTTTTTTTAAACCGTTTCCTCCTTTGTGTGCACTTTTGTGCACGGATGAGGCAGAGTTTGTTTGTGTGCATGTATTTGGCTACTTGTGGATGCAGGTGAGCAGTTTCTTACTTGCAGTGTGCTTGTGCGCCCTTTCACTGTGATTTTAATTTGTCTGTGTGTGTTTACATTCATGGGTGCCCACTGCATGCTCAGAGTCTAAATAGAGCAGTGTTTGTCATGAGCCATGAGAATAGTCATATTGTTGAGCAATCAGAACAAAAAGCCCTTGGTCTGAGTCAGCAGCGTGTGATGACACACTGTGTCACATGTACATGTCTGTGTGTGTTGTGGGGGTTTTTTGGGTGGGTTTCTTTTTTCCGTTTGGTTACAAGCGTACTATAGAAGGTTGGGTTATGGTTCAAAGATTTGGTAGGTCTCTACTTCAAAGGTCATGTAAGTTAATAACACAGCGAGTGTGGAAGTGTGGCAGGGTGTGTGTTAAGACAGTGTAATGACAGCAGCAGGATGAGAGGTGGAGATGACACTTTGGAAGATAAGAGGTCACTTGTGGTCTCAGCCTTTTTATTATGCACTGCTTTCTGAAAATCTTGTGAATGCCATAACTCAAGATGGAAGTCATCTAGGATCTTCAAATATATATCATACGTGCATCTATTAGTAGGCTGAGGGGCAGCACTGGTGCCTGCCAGTATTTTTGTATTTATTGCTCTTGATGTGTTTTATTCTTGTTGTTGGGCTTAACAAGCACCTGAGTGCAAAATACAATTTCACCTCATGCGAATATTTGCTGGAATGACAATAAGAGCCTTTAAATAAGTATTGGAATAGTTAAAATCCAGTTAAAAGTGGCAGAAATGGTTTTGCTTTTTGACTTTTCTCTAACAGACAAAAGGATCAAAATATTACAGACTGTAAAAATACTGCTGCTCAGTACCCCAGCACCACCCACTATGACCTCAGTAAAACCACAAGTAGAATTGTTGCGGCAGGGAAGGCGGACGCACCTGCACGGCATCACAGTCACGCCTCGCCAGCTTGGTGTAGGGTCCTGTCATGTTGTCTTTGTGGGTATGTGTGGCTGGCAGCTAGGGAGCTGCAGCCGTGGAAGTGTGTTAGAACGCAACCGTAAAAAAAATATGTTGGAGAATGCAGAATTGTGGTCACGCCATGCCTCATTCCTGCCACAGTTGCCTTTTTCACAATGTTGACCAAAAAAATGACAATGTAGGAGATTCATTTCAGAATTGACGGCAGGTCTGTTAGATTGGTTTGGATGCATTAACTGGGAATTATATTTTTGCGTTAATGGTATGCTGCAGGTATGTTGTAGCCCAACCCAGCAAAAACCATGTTTGTCTTCTATCTGAAAATGAAACTCTGTTCAAACTGAGATGAAATTTTAGTTGTGTGAGGGTCCAATGAGTCCTCTAGACTCAGTTTATGCAAAACCTGTGTTTTAAAAAGTGTAAATATCAGTAAAACCATAAGTCAATGCTTTACTGTAGGCTGGGACACAGCTTATTTGAACCCAATATGTAACTGATACGATACAGGGACAACATAGTATATTTTTAAACTGTTATTTTTATTTGAAAAAATGAATTCACATCTATGATCCAGACATCATCTCACAGTAAAACATGCAGACTATTTAACTTCACGATGGTTAAATGCAGCTTTGTTTGTTTTGTACACCTTGAATTAAAGGATGCAGTTTCTAGGGTTAATTTGCCCCAACAACAAACTGAAACGCTGAGCAGAAAGTTGCTGAAAGCTGTCGACTGCTCCACAGAACTTCGTAGCCTGTGGTAGTTTGAAACATTTCAGCGGTTTAGTATTTATTTTTAAGATACAGTATCCAACACTATTTCTAGAGCAGGTTGATTTTACATGCACGTTTTTGTTTGCTTATATTTTCCAGGATCTGCTTCACCTCACAGAGTATGACCTCTTGGTGCTTGGAGTCCACAATCACCTCCACCGCCTGCACCTTCTTACTTCTCTACGCCTCCTTCAAGAGCGAGAGAGGAGGAGAGGTACTCTTGCACTCCAACACGCTGCCGGATGCCTAAACACTTTTTATCTTACCTGATCTTTTCCATCAAGTTGTTGATTCTGGATCTGTGTTTGATTTGATTCCTGGTGTGCCCAGCGACTAGACAGAGACAGAAGCATTAGTGTCATGTAAAGACTTGCTTGTGCCTGGGGGTCGCTGGTGGAGGGGGTTATCTTACTCAGGATAATGCTGTCTCTCTCTCTCGCACACACACACACACACACACACACACACACACACACACACACACACACACACACACAAAGCATGTGAACCAAAACTGTCAGCAACTAGGGAGAAGAGTGCTGAGGCCTGCACTCCTGCTGGGTTTAATCACTTTTGGAGGTGTGCATGTATGCATGCGTGGATGTGCTTTTTAGTGTGTTCGTGACAGACTGCTTTGTTTGCTCTGGTTCCCATGCATTATAAAGTGAAATCTAGCTGTTGTCTTGGTGACTGCTGTATAAGTAAAGTCACTAAATAATTGTAGTGGATCTTGTTGGCTGTTGCTACATGTTATCATACATGCACAACAGCAGGCATAATCAGAAGATGCAAACTTGGGGCAAAATAGCCACTTTGTGATCAACACACTGCGCCCGCTGCATCACTTACAAAAAAAAAAACAACCCACAGTGTCTTTCTTGGCTGAACTTCTGAACATTTTTCAGGAGCCAGACTTTCTGAAGTTGTTAAGAGGAAGCAGGGACTATAAAGAGTCTCCTCCTGTCTCATAGTAAACCTAGCAATTTGCAAACCCATCTGGTATGAAGTGTCTAAAAAACAAAACACGCAAACAAAGAGACCTCAAGTTACAGTAAGTATAAAAACATTTGACTTTCTGCATCTGGTTTGGCATAATTTAGGTTTTGTGGAAGTTTGGTTTTACTGCTGGTCATTTAGCAGTAAGGTATTTCTTTTTCCTTTTTCAGTATGTTTTACTATGCATATCTGTTGTGTTGCCTGGGTTTATTTTGAAAATGTGCATGAATGAGGATGGATGACCTACTAACTGCAGACCAAATCTACAAACGGGTACAAAGAAAGTAACTTGAAACTGGACTCTGTACAGTCCTGTGAAATGTGCTTCCACAGGAATTAAGAGGGAATCTAGCAGCCAGGTGCCTTATGAAGACAGAGGCTTTGGTAGTTTGCTGGTCTGGACCATATAACTGTGTGTTAACACAATGTTCAGGTCAAAACATGAAATGCTCAGAGAAATTGCAAAAAACCCAAGAGCAACATTTCAGACTGTGAGGCCTCAGTTAACATGTTAAAGTTCATGATGGCACAGTTGGAAAAAGACTGAAAAAGTCTGGCTTGTTTGAAAGTGTGTCCATCAGAAAACCTCTTCTTTCTAAAAGAAACATGGCAGCATCGTATAGGTTTTCAAAATGAACCACAAGACTGAAACAATGGGCCTCATTTACTAACAGCGCGTGGGCACAAATCTGTGTATAATTCATGCCTATGAAAAATTAATGTACAAATCAGTGATTTACCAAAACATCTGTACCTGAATTTATGTGTACTTACAAACAAACATGACAAACAATATGACTAATAAACAACAACAAAACAGTACCTCTCACCATGTGCATGAATAGTAATAACACCAATAATAAGGATATTTCCTTTTTGTCATCATTCGTTTTCCCAAAAATATTATAAGCCACAAAATGCTCAGGATCACTGAATTACAAATAAATACATTTTTAAAAGTTAAATTGCAACGAAAGAAAACGAAATACTGATGGAAAAGCTGTGGACTTTAATGTTTTAATTTAAACATATTCCAGTATTCCTTACCTCATTATATGAATTATAACTATCATTGCTAGATTTCATGACTTATATTTACAAATAGTGGAAACTCTTTTTTTTTATTATCATTATTATTATTATTTTATTTTATTCATTGACAAGTTGTCATTACCTGTGAGTGAAACTGGAGCACTGATGCCAGATATGTAGACGAGGCATATAATGAGCAGTTTACCTATCATTACAGCTCACCCCTTATAAAAACATTTATTTTCACATTCCTGGGATCACTGCGTGACCACTGTTGGAGACCTGGCCTACAGGCTGACGACTGCTGCTGAGATAAATGGCCTCTGGTGGAAATCACTCAGTCACCAACTACTGTGGTATTATTTGTCTGCCTGGCAGGCTGCCAAGCTTATCATTATCACAGAGTCCAGTTTTGTTCAGCTAATAGCATCTCTCTTACACACACAGACACACACACACTGCGTTTTCATATCTTAGTGGGACATCTAATTGACATAGTGCCTTCCTTAGCCGCTTACTCTAACCCTTAGGTTACGGTCAGGTTTAGCCTAACTGTAACCTTGACACTAAAACTACATTTTGGGTCTCAAAAATGCCTTTAAATTCGTGGGCACGAGCATTTTGTCCTCATAAGGGCTGTTAGTTGGTATAGCAACATTCCAATTTTTGGTCCCAACAGAGATACATAATTTTTTTTTCTTAAGAATATAACGTGAACTCACAGACTGCATTCAGGCATATATTAATTTCATCATATTACTTTTTTATTGGTGTGTGTGTGTGTGTGTGTGTGTGTGTGTGTGTGTGTGTGTGTGTGTGTGTGTGTGTGTGTGTGTGTGTGTGTGTGCACCCACCCACAGGCATGTGTGCAGCAGGTACTTTCCTTAACAGCAGGTATTAAAAAGCAGTGGAGAAGAAGAGATGTTCTAATTAGAGCATTTAGAGGGTGAAATAGGAGGCATCAGTAAAACCCCCACATGCATGCTCATGCCTCACATATTTGAGGCATTTTATTTTGAGGCACTGTTTTGTTACAGCTGTTTGTGTCATTGAGGCTATTCTGTGTATGCTGTGTTAAAATTCCATGTTTAAATACCTGAGCTCGGTAGTTGCTTGAGAGGTTTTTTGGGGTTTTGTTTTTTTCTTTGCATATAGGTTTAATTTCAGTTTATAACCACATTCATTAGCATTATGTGATAATACCGTGGCATCAGCATGGGAAGCATCAAGGTGTACATAAGCACATATTAATGAATACTTTTATATTCCTTTCAGGACTGTGGTTTACAGCACTCAGGTTTATCGAATCAGCGCTGTACTCTGAAAGTAACAGGACTGTGTGTGCTCTTTTCATCTTTCAAGTTCAAATTCCAGTCATGTGCTAAATATTTTCAAGGTGATGCACTTGAACACGCTCAATGTGTACCTAGCTGCATGGATGGTTTTACATAATGAGTCGCCATCTTTGAGCTTCCTCGCCCTACCTGGTCACTACTTGCCAAATAAGCAGCAACAAAAGTAGAGGCTGTACTGTAAACACTACAACCAAATATTTGAAATGTGACTGTTGATGCAGCAGTGTCTGACAGTAGATCTATTACGTCCTCTGAATCAGGCTGTTTTTTCGTGTGCCTCACCTCGCTGTTCACTCCTGTCAGGACTACCTGTCTTGGACTATTTGTCATGTTCCTCTGTGCATTTATAAGCAACTTTAGTTGTGTTGCAGACACTGTCTTGTTTTGGGAGGCTGCTGAAGGGAGCATTGATGCTTCAGGGGTTAGTTTGGACAGCAACGTATGCAGCTGGTGTGCATCAAAGTAACATCCTCATGGTAAGAGACATAGTTCTAGACGGACATGTAATGTTAGCGTAAATGAGATTTCACTTTGTTTGCTGCTGCTTTTTGTATTTGATCACAATGAGAGAGAGGAAGGGACAGCATGAATGTGACTTAATGAGACTTGACCTCGATTTACAATTTGGAAGAAACTGTGACTTTGTTACGAACAGCAGGGAGTAGAACAAGAACCAAATCAAGTCTTTTTAAACAGAATCTGGCGCAGTTCGCAGTGGAGACCTGCAGATTCTCAGTGCACATCACATACAGTTTATGTAAAAACACAAGATGCGTGCACTGAGTTTACCTCACAGACATTCTTCGTACTAAATATTAGATAATTCTCGGTGCCGGGCTTCAGGCTGGTTAATCTCCCTTGTGAAGGTGATAGACTCATCAACATGACCTTCAGTTAATACTAAGTGTACTATAAACATCTTCCTGTTTCTGTCTGCATGTGTCAGTAACACAAACTCAGCTGTCAACAATTCTGCTCTTATCTCACAAATGTCAAAACAGGGAATATCTAGCTCCCAGATTTATCCAAATGGTCGAATTCTTGGAGAAAAAGTAAACTTTAAAATGTTCCTTATGTACTTCTGGAATCTGTCCAACACTGCTGCTATATGCTTCCATGTCAGTGTCACGTTGTGAAAACCGCTCGAGGTCCTGTGAAATTAAACATTCACTATTTTAACCATCTTAACAAATGACCATGTTTGTCCTTTTCTGAAAAACAAAGCCACTCTTCATTTCTTTATATTTTGCGAGGAGAACTAGGATTTATTCTGCAAACTTTTTTGGAATTGCACTATATAAAGGAAAAAATGGCGTTTGTACAGCTAGATCAGTGTTTGGTATGAACATCTTTATTCAACTCTGCCCGAACTTTCTTAGGCAAGCTTTCTCCTAATTTCTGTATTTACTCTTCAGGAATAGTTCTCCAGGCTTCTTGAAGGGCATTTCAAAGTTCCTCTTTGGGTGTTGGCTCCCTCCTCTGTGTATGTTCGTGACGATTTGAACTAAACATTTTAAATGTGGATCCATCACTACATAAGGGCTGTTGAAACTGAGTTTCAGTCCAGTTCTTGTGTAATTTGGCATACCTCAGCCTTTTCTCTCCATTTCCCTTCCTCAGTAATGGCTTCTTGACAGCCACCCTTCCACTGAGACTGTTTCTGATGAGGTGAGTAGCAGGGGAATGGAAAGAGCACATGCATCGCTCAGGTCCTGTGTCAGGTCTTTGCTGGATTATTTCCTGTTTTTTAAGGACATGATGTTCAGATACTGTTCATTTCATGTAGATGGTTTTTAGGTCTGTCACTTCTCCTTTTGCCATTTTTGTAGCTTCAACTAAAGGATTTGTTTTATTTATTTGTTTGTTTGTTTTTTCTTTTGTGATAGCCTGCTCGTAACACAGTACACAAAGATGGCCCTATATACAATTTAACATAAGTTCTTTAAGTTGTCTGTTATGTATAGACGGCACTGGTTTATTCTTTGAGTTAGGTGTGTTTTATTATGATTGAATGAATCATAGATCAATGTCATTGTAACTATGACAGTGTGAATAACACTGTATTTGGTCCTTTTTTATGAACACATTCAATAAATGACTAAAGATTGCACGTAGCAATCTTTATGGAACACATTATACATAAATGTGTTTGCAGATGACACCACTGTCATTGGCCACATTCAGGATGGTGATGAGTCCACATACCAGCAGGAAGTTGAGCGGCTGGTACTCTGGTGCAGTCAGCACAATCTGAAGCTGAACACTCTTAAGACTGTAGAGATGACAGTGGACTTCAGGAGACATCCCTCAACTCTGCGCCCCCTCACCATATCAGACAGCCCTGTGTCGACTGTGAAGATCTTCAAGTTCCTGGGTACAACCATCTCCCAGGACCTGAAGTGGGAGACCAACATCAACTCCATCCTCAGAAAGACCCAGAAGAGGATTTACTTCCTGAGACAACCCCTAACCCTACAGTCTTCCAAAGGAGCTGCTAATCCAGTTCTACACTGTGGTCATTGAGTCCGTCCTGTGCTCCTCCATCACAGTCTGGTATGGAGCAGCCACTAAACAGGACAGGAGCAGACTGCAGCGGACTGTACGGGCAGCAGAAAGGATCATCGGCGCCCCCCTGCCCTCCGTCCAGGATCTGTACCTCTCAAGAACCAGGAAACGGGCAGGGAAAATCATCACAGACCCCTCACACCCTGGACAGAGACTTTTTGATCTGCTGCCCTCTGGCAGACGGTATAGAAGACTGCAGTCCAGGACCACCCAACAGTTTCTTTCCCCTCGCCATCTCCCTCCTAAACAGTTGACCTGTCACACTGCTCCCACTGCCAGACTACAACTGCACCTTATGTACATTCTGTAGTATTCATTCCACCTCATTTCATTTCTGTCATCCTGTATTCTATGTATATAAGTTTAGATTGGTTATTTATGGTTGGTTTACACAGTTTGTGTGTGTGTGTGTGTGTGTGTGTGTGTGTGTGTGTGTGTGTGTGTGTGTGTGTGTGTGTGTGTGCGTAATTTACATTGCTGTGCTTGAGAGTCACCATCTACCGGAACCAAATTCCTTGTATGTGTCTGCACATATACATGGCCAATAAACACGATTCTGATTCTGATGAGCTGCTGTAATTGACGTATTGACTGACGTAGCTGTTCCACAGAAACCATGACTGCATAAGTCAGAAACCAGCAGATTTAATTCTACCTGAACTGATTCTTCAGCCAAAGACCTGCCTTTTCTTTTTTCCTTCTTTTTTTTTTTTTTTTTTTTAAGACCCTGAGGCTGCAACGGAGGAATGAGGAGTGGCATTAACAGAGAAATGTTTACTGATCAGAAATACACACATGGAAAGACAAGCATCTGTAAACAGAGCTATAAGAAAAATAAAGGAGCAGCAAGGAATAAGGAGCTGATGGAGAGAAAAGTAAAAATGGAACAAAGGTTGAAATCTATGCTTGATTTTTCTTTACTTCAGAGCTTCCTATTGAGAAGCAAGAGGAATACCACAGAATGAGGGACGTGACTGTAATAAACTTGTAATAGCAGATCCTGTTCTTTGCAGGAAGCAGCTTCAGTTGGGAGTGACGCCAAGCCCATCTACTTAATGGTTTACTTGCACCCTGGTGTGTATGGGTGGAAAAACGGTGCCAACCTCAAAGTGCCAGCAAGGCTTTGTTCCAGTGTGCTACCTTAGTGTCCATGTGTCAAAGGAGGGTTTGGGCTAAGGACTAACACCAACAGGAAGTGCAGGAAATGGCTGTTATGGTGTGGTAATCTCCAAACATTTTTTTTAAAAAAATCTAGTTATGTAAACAGTTTGTTTCTCCACTTTTCTAAAAGATAAAGCTTTGATGTTGCACGCTTCCTAATATTTAAGCAATCAAAAACAAGAAGAAACAGCAAATTCAATCAAACTTCAAACAGCAGGAAATCACTGGTGCTTTGTAGACATTGTAGTGCTAATTTAATCTGTTTTGCTTTAGAGTGACATTTCAGCCCCAAACTCCAAGTATGTCGTGGTGTTTCAAATTGGTAAAACAACTTTACCTCATCAAAGTTTACAAGACTTGTGACTCTTTTTTTTCCATTGCATTATTGCCACATACTCATTTACCGTAAACTATAGATGCACCTCTGTGTGGGCTTAGATGAAAGGGTGGTTGCGTTTTCATCACAAAGACATGTGCCACTCAGTTTGGAAGGATAATGCTTCTGCTCCTCACTCCAGGCCCTCACATTTTGGGAAGCTCAGGTGATTCAGGAGATGATGACAGATTATACTTCTGACTCACCGTGCTGCTTTCTGGAAATACCACCCTTGCGTACAACATGCCAAGAATTTTTACATGCCTTTGTGAAAAGGCACTTTAAAACAAAATCTGCTTCAGATGCATTTAGCTTTTACTTCCAAATAGCACTCCACGCAGGCAGGAGTCCAGGAGCAGCTTCTAGGCTTTGGCCTCTAACATTCACAGTGTGCTCTCTGTTCATCGTCAAGAAGAGGCCAAGAAGTAAGTTTCGTTTCTTTTTTTTAATTTAAGGAGATAATTTGTTAGTGACCAGATTTACTCAATATTTGTGGTGTTTTTTTTAAGAAATGCAAATCTTTAACTAGTTGTGCTGCCTCACTGCAAATACTGCTAACAGGCAAAATCAAAATAGAGGATAAAATGCAAATGTAATTTGGCTTGGTCTTTCAGTTTCTCTATAGCTCCTTCCCCAGGTTATAGAAATCACTTGATCCCTTTATAGTAAAGGAGTCACAGAGCTAAATGTAAAAATGTTCATTGTTTTGTTTATCATTCTTATGGTTTATGACCAAATTTTACTAGAAGGCATGATCAGACACAGACAGGAACAAATTATTTAAATCACTTAGAAATCAAACCAGAAGATTTGGTACCTGAAATTTTTGTGTGTGTCCTCGTTTTTATTTCAAACCTGAAAAGTCAGGCGCAACTTCTTATAAAAGTACAAACTGAAAGTTAGTGCCTTTCTTCCTGCTGGGCGATAATGTCGTGTCCCCAAATGTTGGAACATTAATGAATACCTAAAACCTCTGAACTGCAGGTAAAAGAGAAATTAAAAACAATATTCAGGTTCCTCAGTTTTGACAAATGTAGTGTGAACAACTTGAGATCAAAACACATGCATGTATGTAGCATTTTTGTGTGTGTGTCTAATGTGGGTCATCTGATCATCCTGGCTTTCACCGCAGCAGGATGGGCTTATTGTATTGTCTGACAGGAAACGCACACACTCACACATAAACATGCATGTGTGCACGTGTCTGTGTGTTATCACCTCTAGACAATACAGAGGAACAGGAGCACAAAGACAGGAGAGTGTTGTCCTGAGGGCTGGCGAGCAGAGCCGCACACACATTCAAACAACACGGGCTAAAAATGAGCTCATACCTGATGTAATGACACAAGGAGAGCTCTTCTTCTTGCTTCTTCTCTTTCACAGATGAAATTTAATCATTCTTGCCAGCATTCCTGTTAAAAGAATGCACCAAAGTAGACTCTAAACTCGACTCAGTGTCAGCTGAAACATAAATCAGTAAAGTGCTTAAAGTCCATGAGGCTTGAGAGCGCCTTAGGTTGCTCAAACGTGCAACATTCATGCCAAGACCACATTTTTCAGCCTCTCTGCAAATAGCAACATTAGGTCACCTCTAAATCTTCTTTAAGTACCAGACTAGTTGGTGGTGTTGGTGTCAGAGGTACCAAAGAAAAAGGTTGAGAGCATGAAATATGAGGCTGTGAAGGCAATACGGAGGAGGGGGAGATGGAGGAGAGGAGGGTATGTGGGAGTTTTCTTCTGTGCTGGGGGGTAGAAGACAACTCTGCTAAAAGAGAAAGAAAACTCCTCCCAAACACAGAAGTGCATGAAAGGCGGGGCTGAGAGCTCACAAATCACTCCCCAAAGAGAGGAGGAGGAGGGCAGAGTTTGTGACAATGCTGCGCTACTTGTTGTTGCCCATCCAAAGGAGCCGGTCAGCAATTTTTAGCTAGTCAGTCATTCAAATTATGAAAGTCAATAAGTTTGTGAAGTGAGAGAAAAGAGCAGCGATCACACACTGAGGAGGAGCTCACACTTGCAGGTAGGAATGAGAAGTTTGTAGGAGCACACTTGTATGCAGTGGGGTGTAGGAATGTGTATGTGGGGAAGTTGACAGCAGAGGAGACGGAGCTGAGGCAGCTATCTTTATGATCGTCTTCTGAATGCAATTTTTTTCCCCCGTTTGTCTGTTTTTCTACTTGTTACTTTCTTTCTCTGGCTGCTGTTTATCTCCCTACGCCGCTGTGCTTTCCCTTCATCTCACAGCTGTCTGTCCGTCCATCCCTCTTGGTTTGCTTGTTTACAGCTCCCAGTGAGTAAAATTTACTCTGGGATTTTTTTTTTTGAGCAATAAGTTGCCATCCCAAGGCGCTGGGTGTAACTGCGGTTGCTGGGATTGGTGGTGTTAGCTGTGGAAAACCCAGCAGGAAATAATTACACGAAATATGAAAGATAAGACCAACGGCATTTCTTTCATCATTTTCTTTTTCTTGTTAGGCTCGCTCACTTAAGCATTTGCTTATCCTGACTCGATGTGATAAATGACTCAAAAATCTGGCTGCTTGTCAGAGATGGCGTTGCTTAACACTTTACAACACCTAAAATTAGTCGTTGCTAAATACGAAGATGATGAATATGTGTTTGTGACATATGACTTAAAAGATTTGTGAGTTTAAAACAAAACTGTAAATTAAAAGCTCTTATCAGACAGCGCTTTGCTGTTTTGCTCACGATCACTTTGACAGGTCGAGGCTGAAACTCGTGATCTCATAACTGAGAGGTCAATCTTTAAACAGCAAGCCACCAACTAAATGATGACAGAGTCAGGCATGTGTGTCTGTGTGGTGTTGATGTTGGGGGGGGAACACATGTATGCAGCAGGTTGCTTCAGACATTAGTCAGTGTCATGTCTGAACTTCTCAGTGGAGTTGGAGTAAACCAATGAGATTCAGCCTTTAATGCTAAAATGTGTCTGTGTCAGATGCAAGGAGCACAGATTTGTGACGGTTGTGTGTTTCCAGGGTCAGTATTGTATGTGTAGTGTTGTGTTACTTGGATTCCTTGTGGTGTCAGTTGTTTGGTATTCCAGTAAGCCATCAGCACTATACAACCTACTAATCTTTGCAAAGACAGAGACCCTGCATAGCTGGAAAAGGGGGAAAAACAGATATTTATGGTCTTCATTTAAGTACATTGCTGCATTACTTGGTCATCACCAATATGTGGTACTTTAAATCTGAAGAAAATATTGTACATTTTCTTCTAATGCTTGCATCCGATGCCCAGAAGACTTTAGAGAGACACAAACATGTGACAAATACAGAGAGTACGATCCAGATTTATCCATCCAGCAGTATACTAAATAATATAGTTGGGAACTTTGAAGCATCTGGGCTAGACACAGCATCTTCAACATCAGTGATGTGGATTGTGTCAAAGAGGCTAAGTATTTTTGAATTAAACTTAGAACCTGCAATTTTTCTTTATTAAAGCAGTAAGACAGATGACGTGGAAATATGGACAAAAACAGCACAATGGTACCTTTCTACTATGCACATTACATGATGTTTAATGACATTTTAAAAAAGCTTTACAAGATTTGAAATGGTGTTACAGGTACCCCTCGTCCTTATGCTAAGCTCACATCATTATCCTCTAGCTCTGACCTTTCCTTATTGTTGTACAGACAAGTATGAAAAGGCTTGAAGTGGGATCAGTCTTGCCATCGAACTGTCAGAGAGAAGGCAAATGGGTCTGTTACCCAAAATGTCAAACACTGATTTAGTCATTTATGTGAAGAAGTGTTGGGTGGCTGCGCTTCAGGAGGTAGAGGAGATCATCTACTAATCAGAAGCTTGGTGGTTTGATCACTGGCTTTTTGGCAAGAGACTGAATGTCGAGTTGCTCCGATACAACCATTGGAGTGTGAATGCTAGGTGTGAAACACTTGGACACAGAAATAAGCCCTTGTATGAATGTGCGTGTAAATGGGTAATTGGGGCTTGTTGTAAGAAGCGGTTGGGGTGATCAAATTAAGTATGTAAGTACCAATCAATTTACATTTAGAGTAACATATTTAGCAGGTTTTTTGTTTGTTTTTTCCTGCTTCATATCGATCCATTTGGGATCCTTTTGAGTCCACATGTAGTTAATGTAGTGGGTATGTGCTACCTTACCTTACTTAACCTGTTTCCTGTTTTTGTTCTGCCTGTTTTCTCAACAAAAGCTTGAGTAAATGAAACCAATCACTGTCCTGGTGATTTTCCTTTTGGAGATAAGCCAGAATTTGTTATACAGCCTGGCTTGCACTATCCGTGCTTCCTTGTAAGTAGCATAGCTTTAGTTGTGAAATAACAATAAGATGACAGTGATAACACTAACCAATGCTTCAGGCATATATAGCCTTTAATTTGATCAATTTAACAAATAATTAAATATATCAGCTTTTTAATTCAATTGTTTACACATGAGAAGATGTCAGAAGTGCATCCCACAATGCAGTGCAATCTTTGTAGTTCAAACATCATTTGAAACTTGGTTTCAGATTTAAGGTTGCAGGTTCTTCCTGACAGTTCACTCTGCATCTTTTACTGAAGTGAAAATCTACAAGCTCCATTCATCACCTACTCAGCTGCCACTTCGTGCAACTGTCTGACAGTGTGGTGTACAGTGACTGTACAGTTAAGACTGATGCGTAAATGTACAAAATGAGTGCACATGCTGAGGGGAAGTTAGGTGTGACTGTCTGACAGAGTGAGAGATGTGCACAAAGGTTTAGAAGTATGAAATGGCAGCTACTGCTGTGGGATTTAATAAGAGCCTCATTAATATGTTAAACACATCTCTCACACACACACACACTCTTTCACACACACACACACACACACACACACACACTGGTGAGCCCACGCACTGAAGAGCGCAGTAGGACACCTCTCCCTCTCTCTAACAAAGACTGGCTCTACACAGTGGTCATGTGACAGTTGTTCCCATTGTTCACTTCTGGCCAGGGGTGGTTTTCCTAATGTGTGTGTGTGTGCATGCGCATGAGTATTTGCGTGCATGTTAAAGCAGGAAGACACTTTAAGCCAGCCAGAGGAAATCCCTCATTCCCAAGCATGTTGATGTTTGCGCTCGTCCTCCCGGTTGTGTGTATGCTCGTGTGTAATGACAGACCACCTCTGCAGCATCTGAAGCTTAATGTTAAAACCCTACTTTATTTTTGAAGCATTTTATCGAGTGTGTTTTTTAATCTAGACGCTCGGTTTGTGTTTTGTAAACCATCTGTCCATGGTACCAAAGGACTAAAAGAGATTCGCGGAACTCTCTTAAAGACTCCTGATGTTCCCCAAAAAGGCCAATATTTTAAAACCACTACTTGAGTGGATTAGCCAAAGAGCTCTCTGCCTCCTGGCTGATGTGTTGGGTTGGCTGGAGAGATGCTGAGAGAGCTCACCATCAAAACATTTGACTAAATTGAATTGAACCGATTGCAAAAGTAGTGTCCTTCAGATGGAAATGGCTCAAGAGATACTCTGTGAAAAGGAGGAAGGCATATTTGTTTTATTGATAGTAATTCTTTATAATGAACTGCTGTCCTCTAAATGTTTATACTGCCATTTCCTCTTCCCGTTAACCTACACGTCCCCCCCCCCCCCCCCCCCCCCCCCCCTCCAAGGTCTTGTGCACAAATGTTATTGTTCCAAACCCAAGGCCTTCACTAGTGTTGGTGACAAACCAAATCTCACTTGAGGATGTTTTGTCTGTTACATGGCTAAAGAATAAAACTTTTTATTGGCTGGCAGACCTTTATGAACATGTGAAACTGTGTGAATTTCCCTTTTAACCATTTATTTTGGAATTGTCTAGCTACCCAATCTTACTGGGTTGAGGTAATAACAAAAATTTTACTTGTACTCAGCTTTGGGCTACCATATGTTTAGGTAAGATAGCATAAATACCTTCTTAAAATATTCCTCATAACCAGTTTAAATACAATAACAATGTGACAGTTGAATAAGGATCCACCAATTGCAGGGGAATGATTGGGCATTTTGAAGGATATTTATTAAATGAACCTGAGGAATAAAAACTGAAACTTTATGACTGTTTTTCCTCTTTGTAACCGTCTACATTGCACTGTTAGTATATGAACATGAGTACGTTTGTAAACATGAAATATGTAAACATAGTTATTTCTTGTTGTTTCTGAAGGTAAGACTGCATCAAGTTTCTGATATGTTGATTTTTCTTACTGCTGTTTCATTTTAGTTTAGTTTTGATTTAAAAAATAATAATAAATTTATAAGCAAAAACTTTTTTTTCCCTCCAGCTCTTAGAATGAATAATTTATCATTATCTTGAAATGTTCATTCCTGTGTGTTTGTACGAAAGCACATTATTTAAAACAAACAGTTTTTCTGTAAAACAACAAGCGAAAATTGATACCAGTTGAAATGTGGGTCAAAATTGTAGAAATAATGACTCAGCATTCTTGATATTTTTTTTGTTGATACCCCTATCTTTTCTGCCGTATACTGATTATATTGTCACTTGTGCTTCTGAGGGATTATGTTATGAGCGCTAGTATTAACCGTTACGATACTGATTTTAAGAAGTTTTTACGTTACTTAACGTGCACACACCTTGTACATGAAAAAAAGGCACTAGCAAGTGTCACTCAAACCTAATGTGAAGTTAAAACTTGCTGGTATAAAACACAAATTCTTTGGCATGGATGTCTTTTCAAATCTGTCTGACCCACTATAGCGTATACTGTCCATACATAGGAAATAATAGACTTGGTATAGGAAGCACTTGCACTCATTTGCAGAGTTATAACTACTGGTTGAACAGCTGTGGAGAAGAGAGGGTGAACCAGGGACAAAGATAAAAGTGGTGGGGAACTAGACGAGTCCATTATTATAAGAGGTAAAAGGATAAAGAAAAGGGAGAAGGACAAGTCTGGGAGCTGCCATGATGGACAGGCAGGGAGGAAGGGAGGGAGGGCATGTCTGTGTGGAGGAGGGTGTGAGACTACAAGAGAAAGGGGGAAGATGGATGAGTAGGGACCAGTGAGAGAAGAGTGAAATAATGCAGAAAAAAATAAATGGTTGGAAAAGAATAGGCAAATGTACAGGACAAGAGTGTAGCTGTAGCTCTCAGAATCAATTGTTTATGTATTAGTTAAACGGACCCAGTATACGGGAGTAAGTGCTAAATGTTTGTGTTTTCAATCAGTGAGAGTCAGTCAATTCTCTTCTGCAGGAGAGTGTGTGTCTGTGTCTGGCAGATGGTCAGGGCCACACACACACAAATACACATACAGCTGACCGTCCCCAAGGGTCGTATAATAGCTTCTCCTGTTGTAGTCGTTCTACCCTTCAGAGGAATCCACTCTCTCTGACCCGGCATGCCTTAGAAGGACTTTTACTGTGTACACTGAAGAGTCCTGAACCAGCCAGCTGTTCCTTTCTCTAAACCATTATTTGCATTTTTATTGATATTCATGATTACAAGCTGGTGGCTCAGTGACCCCCTGCTGGAGTTAAGTTTTAGCATTTAGTTCCAGTTTAAGGCGGTCCTGGTTTATTTATAGGAGTGACCAAACTCCAAGAACCTACTGAAAGGTTGTGTCCTCTCGTTTGTAGCCTTCTCCTTTGAGCTGGTGTTAACTCTAGCGTTTGCCATTTAATGTGACAGCAAACAACAGCCGTAGATGAGAAACTATGCGAGTATTTTTGCCAAAAGACCAAAAAAGTGCTACTAAACACAAATCTTGGAGACATCACACAGGGTATCAATCATCTCAGTCATTGAGCATACTTTAGCACAGCCCTGGAAGCGGGGAAATTGACTTCTGTGGCTGTAATGCTGCTCCAACAAGTGCTCCAATTTATGCTTTCACATATTTTTAAGCGCTAGTTCTGTTCGCATTGGCAGAAGTCTAAACAAAAATGCTACAAAGACATTTTATCATTTCGGCTTGCTATCAAAGTATTAAATGTAAGACAGTTTGCTGCTAGGAGGCACGTTTCTGTACTGTACACATGGTCTGAAATGATGTCCGTCTGAGCTGTTAGTTTTTGTTGTTTGTTGCGGATCATCTTTTTTGTTATTATCATGCACATGTAAAAGTGGTCCAGCAGCATTTTTCTGCAGTTACTGCAGGTCAGTTGAACACCGGTCAGTTTGATTATGTTCCTTCAGCTTGTGTTCTCTGATCATAATCAGGCTGTTTAACAATAGCAAACACGGGCTCAGTTGTTCAGATCAGATTCTTAGGTTTGAGATTAGAGAGCGGGTCAGTTGAATCCAGTCTGCTACCGTGTTATTTTAGTTTGTACAGTATGACTAACTGCTGTGCTGTGAGTGATTCAGAGCGGATAAAGCTGTGCTGTTCACTCATCGTCACACAGCAGGGGAATTTCTCTGTCCTGTGTTTTAGTTCCCTGTCATCCTATCGGTCATGTTCATCATGCTGTATTTATAACTGTGTCTGTCTGTTCATTACACAAGATCTAGCTAATGGGCAAAAATAAAGTTGGGTGCAGTGCTGCTCTCTTTTCTTTTTTTCTGTTTTCCCTTTTTTTAAGTATCTGGTGTATGAATCAGTTTTTAAGGAGATTACTGGAATACAAAGTATTTTGAAAATGTCCTAGTGTTATACTGATACTGATACTCAGAGGTTGTTGCTAAAAATATCACATAACACTGAGGCACACAGGGTCAGACCTCTATTCTGTTCTCATATCCACTAACAGAGGGCTGAAGTCAGCCTTCAGTCTGGTGTGGGAGAAAAGAAAACGTGGCTCCGATCCAACTATTGTATAAAAATTGGCTCAGGCGAAATTCTCAAACACATCTACTTTACTTTAATCTTCCCCTCTTCAGTGGAAATATTAAATTGTTATCCATTTGCTAACTTATGTGGATTTTATTGGCTTCGTTTTCAGACACAGTGTAGCTACAGATTTTGTTTCAGAGTGTGCACATGAAATTTTTTGTTTTTTAAAAAAAAAGGGGGGGGGGGAATCCATTAAATAGAGATGGGGTGTTATTCAGAGGTCAGATTAACTTGCTGCATCTACTAAACATTAGCGAAAAGTGCTAGTAAGTATTTCTGTATGTATGAACACTTGAAAGAGAGTGAGAATGATGGCTTTGTGTCTCCATTAAAGAGAGACAACTACTGTATACTGGCTGTGTGCGCCATTTCATCTCAGTCAGTGCTTCATGTCAGCCATTGTTACACAAATGTATAGCTGAGATTACTGTTCGTTATAACACACCTGAAGACAGCTAATTTGTTTGATTCATTCACTTAGTTTCCTTTATATTTGCAGGAACTCAGTAAAGTTCTTAATCTTTATTAAGTAATCCAAAGTCATGGTGTATGTCATTACTGTTTAACAGTAAATGTCTGTATGTGTTTTGTTTCCAGAGTTGAGGATGATGGCAGAGGGGCGTTTTGCTAGTCTGCCCAGGTCTCTTCAAGCACACCACACCCTGGGAGGAGGCACAGGCCACTCTGGAGTACCCAGCAGCCCTCTTGGTGCCCCAAGCAATAATACCTGCTCCTCCAGGAGGCACCAGGCCTCTCTCACATCCTCCATGGATCTTCTCAGCTCCAGACCTGGGTAAGCTGTGTAACCATCATAAGCTCACTGCTGTTGAGTCATTTATTAGAAATCAGCAATAGTAACATTTCCCAGTGTGAGTAACTGTTTGCTTTTTGTCCTGCAGTCTCCATCCAGGCCAGTGTGGCAGCCTATCAGAAAAGCCAGCTGCCACCTACCAGCCAATCTCTATTCATGGGACTCTGCCTCGGCGCAAAAGAGGAGGGGTCAACCTCACACATGGAAACTACACCTGGGACCCCAAAGCCAATCACACAGAGCCTTTAATTTATGAGAATGCATTACTGACTGCTGAGTACCCTCATCAGTCCATGACCTCTTCACTGGTCCAAAATATCGCTGATGACTTCCATGGTTACAGGTAAACATGTTCACAAACACAGACAAACATGGATAATGCTTCTGGATGTTTATAGTTTCATTTTCATTCTGCGGTTTGTTCTTGCACATTCTGGGCAAATGACAGTCTTCATCACAAGTACGACTGTTGCTTATCTTTATATCTGTCAGATGTTTGTGTAGGGAAACCATCTTTCAGAAGAAGCACCTTTTGTTCAGTACTATCATGATAAAAGGTGATTGTTGCAGGGGTGTCTTGTCATTCTGAAGGCTGGCAATGTTTGATGATCAGAGACTGTTAGTGCTCTCGAGAAAACACTGCTCCTCTTCAGACTGGAGAGTGAGACAGTGTGGAGTTGGATGGAGAAAAGTGAGGTTGTATAGAGACCCCTGAGGGGGTGTAGTGATTAGCTCAACTTCAGAGGGAGCACACACACACACACACACAAACCCACACACATCTCATCCCTCATCATGTCCTCCACCTTTCTATCTCTAGTGTAGAGTTACAACAGACTGTATCTGATGTAGCCAGCTTTGTGTGTGCATGTGATGTGCGTCTGTGGGCGCATTCGTGTAGCCCCCAGCAGTTGGGTTACCTTTGTTGGTCAGGGTGTGGCGTGGCAGATCAGAGACTACTGTGAAGTCTTTGTCTCTACTTTTTATCTGTCTGCCTCCATGCCGGATAGATTTCATAGACCGCTGACATACAGTGGGACAATTTGTCCAGGTCAAATTCAGCCTGTACAGGTGGCAAAATAATGAGTAGCATATTGTTCTTTTTTTTGTGTTCTTTCACAACGTTAGTACAACTTCATGGGTATTTTCTTGTTCTTTTAAACAGCTAGCACAGAAAGTGCCAGCTTTTACACCTTTCATGCATAAATGAGCCTTTTGACTGATTAAAGTTCATGAAAATTCAGCCATTACCTGATGATAAAGTTCATCAAGAAAGCATATTTCTAAAGTTTTGGCATGTCGGTTCTCATCCACCCAGGGGCGTAATTTCCAGGGGGGTTAAGGGGGTTATGACCCCCCCCCCCCCCCCCCCCCCCCCTCAATAATCAGACCCAGCCAATATAACCCCCCCAGTAAAATTATGAATTATCTTGCATAAATAGGCTGCTAATTGTCTTTACTCATTTTGAATGTGAAATAGTTGCATGTTTAATCATCTGGGAATTTACCCAGATTTATTTATTTATTTAGACAGAGATCTTGACACCCACCCCCACCCCCCACCCCCCCACCCCCAGCCTTACTTCAAGTTAAGACTGTGAGAATCAGGCAAAAGTTGCTTTTGATTATTCCTTCAGATTACCTGTGCAGGTTTGAACCATTCAGATGTTGAGTCCAAATATCGAGACTACAGATAATTAAACATATCTTTTTAAAATATCTACATACTCAGGAAACAAATACGATTATTAGGTTACTGGGTAAAGAGGGAACGGAAGGAAAGTGAGCATGCTGTTGTGTAGAAAAACACGAAAACACAGTCTTATCTTTTGCTCAGCATGAAACTGGAGATAAACAAACCACCAGGGACCTGCTGTGATAGCTTGATAACCTGGTCGTTTCAGTGATGAATCAGCGCAGTTGAGTTTTTAAACTTATCCATCTACTGACTCAAATCCAGAGTATTTCCAAATAAGGCTCAGTTAGTATATTTGTCTCTCTCATGTTGTGAACTCTCTGTCGTCATTACCACTCAGTTGTTGAATTATTCCAGGCCAAAACTCACAGCCCCACTGGGGCGAGGCACCTTGAGGAGACTGTTGTTGTGATTTGGCGTTATACAAATAAAATTGAGCTGAATAACTTCAGGTGATATAACACAGTTTTGCATTCTGAGCTACTTTTCATTTTTTAAAAACGTGTCTAATTTGATTTAGATTGTTTGCCATTAACTCCACTTTAGGCTGACAGCAAAGAATGTCAATAGTGTTCCCTTTAAGCAGTCAGAGCAGATCCAAAATTATTGCAACTTTAAGTAATAAACTTTGGATCTCGATGCCTTTGAAATGGTTGCTTCAAAGACGAGGACCAGGTTTGCACCCACTCAGTCAATTGCTGTCGTCAGATTGATTACAGTGTGTTGGCAAGCTGCAAGTCTGCATTTATGAATTAGACTGCAATAATTTGCTTGCGCACTCCAATCTGTCGCAGTGTGGTCGCAGTCAAGCCAAGTTGGGCCACAGTTTTTGTAGCCATGTGCTTTCTGCACCCAGGCAAACCTTGTGATTGAAAGTGATCACCCTGAGGTTGAGGACATGTGCAACCATGACAACCACCTAGTCACACGCTCTTCTATTTTGACTCTAGGGTGACTGAGCCATAATGTAAGGATGGCAGCTAATGACCTGACAGAAAGGAAAGTATCTTATTCAAGTCCACATCCTCAAATTTAAAGTTTCCTGTTCAATTATGCTGGTTCTTCTTAGTTTTTATGAGTTGACACAAATTCTTTTTCCTATTCAAACTAAAACATTCAAACTTTTTATTTTTCTAGTGCACATATAGATTGCTCTTAACACTCCCAGAAATTTTCCAAATTCCAGAGTTTCCTCCCACCTCTGGTCATTTGGTTTCAAACTACAAACAATTCACAGCAGAGATTTCTATAAAATGATGAGTATGTCTTTATGGAATGTAACCACTGACTGTCCATTGCTGGCCTATGACCCCTAACCTTATGTCACACTATCTTCCCATTGGTCCATGTGTCTTTGTGTTGACCTTTGAGGGCAGCTCTAGGACCACCAAGAAAGGAGGGGGAGGAGGAAACTGAGCAGACAGAGTTCAGAGTTGGAGGGAGTATAGATGGACAATAACAGTCTGGTGATATCTGAAACTTTTCTTTTTATTTGTATAGTGTAAATGAAATTCTGAATTCCCCACCCGCTAACAATAACTCACTAACAAGTACTTTATGTAAGGTTTGTTCATATAGTGCTTTTTAAGAGCCAGAAAGTGCTTTACTGTATAAAATAAGATGCAACAAATTGTATAAATGGATAAAACGAAGCAAACGCAATCGTGCACGGATCTCAAGTCCAAGGAAAGCAAATTCTACACAAACAGATATCAAACATTTCTTTAGAACAATAGTTCAGTGTTTAATTTTAAACATTATGCTACCTTGGATACCTTGGATGCACTATAAAATGCATACCAGTAAACAGATCATCATTGATCATCAAGAACAAAATGGACTTCCTTTTTCCAAATGCACTCAATATTATTGTTTTTTTTTTTTTGTAGTTTTGTGAAAGCTGAATCATTACAAAAGGTTCACTAAAAATGTCCTTTTGTAGGCTAAACTCAACAGATTGTCCTGGAAAGGGGATGATTCAGAGTAAATCTGCTATCTACAGCAGTGCAAATGACATTTAGCCTTGTATTTTACCTGTTTGTACTGAAAAGATGTTGTATCTGAAAAGATGCCAGGTGTCAGAGCCGTTCTTATTCTAATTTATTCTAATTTATCAGTTTATTTAGTTTTTGTTACTCCGTTTCATTTCTGCTTTGCATTGTAGGACAACTGTCTGCCAACAGAGCTAGTGTGTTTTTCAGCATATTGTACGAAACTAAGATCAAATGCCTTTTGGGAATTAATTAATGCCATTTATTTTAGAATAACTGTTCAGCCTGTGGTATTAAAACTAGAATGCATAGAAATCAGCTAAGATAAACACAAACTGACAGTAAATTGAGACTTTTCACTTTCTAATGGAAGCACACTGACCTCTGTAGGCTGCCTTCAGACTCTGCATGCTGCCATCAACTTTTTCCATTTCTCCCTATCCTTGTCTGTCTCTCTCTCTCTCTCTGTCTTAGCCTCCCTTCAACACACTCTCTCTCCCACACACACAAATATAGTGTAGTTCCTAACTTAAGCCAGTTGTGGCCTTGCTGAGTATTGTGCGGTGAAGCGCAAAGAACAACAGTAGCCAGAAAAAGATTGTGGCGAGTGCTGCCTCGCAGTGGTCAGCTCGTGTCCCCTGGAATGCTTCGCTATCGCACATCCATCATGCTCTGTTTAAATTCTTTTAACGCTGTAGCCAGGATGAGTAAACATTGCTAACCTAGCACACAAGGAGTGACACCGAATCTCTGTTTGCTCCGGGGCTATCACTCTGTTTGTGAGCCTGACCTTTGACCTGCCTGAGGGGAATTTTCAAAAAAGGGAATTTCCCTCCCTCAATTTTGGCACTTTTAACCCAGGAGGATGTAGATGGGTGTTGTCTGTCTGCATTGAACCCACCTAATCCTGGAGATCCAGGCTGAGGTTACAAGGGGCAAGTGGTTGGAGTGGTAAAAAACTTTGGTCCCATCAAAGGTCCAGCAAACCACTGACCTCGGAGAAGCAACACACATGGATACAGAAAATGTTCAGTGAGTTTCTGATTTTAGTTCAGATTTCAAACCACAGAAATTCCTCTACTGCTTCTATGTCCTTTATCTTCAGCGTTGAATATCAAGCACTAATCAGTGTATGCCAAACATAATGCATTACCTGCAGCAGGTGCTTTTATAACATAGGACAGAGGCTCTGCAGCCACTCACAGCTCTTTTCCCATTGGTAGAAGCTTCCCATTGCTTTGATATAGAGTATCACCAGCAGTTCACATTTTAAATTTTGTCAGCATGTCAGCAGTGCAGTGGTTAGCACTGTCATCTCACGGCAAGAAGGTCTCTGGCTATTTATAGCTTCCTCCCACAATCCAAAGACATGTGTTAGATTAACTGGTGACTTTTAAAATTGAATTTAGGTACAAATGTAAGCATAAATGTTTGTGTCTCTATTACCCTGCAGTAGACTGGTGACCTGTCCAGGGTGTACACAACCTATCAGACAGCTGGGATAGGCGCCATCCCCACTGTGACCCCTATATTGGATAAGTGAAAGAGGATGGATGGAGTAAAAGAAAGCTATATCTATCGCTTGGTGCTTCATCCTGTAATTTTGGAATAGCGGGGGAGAGCATGGATGCATACACATACCCATCTAGTTTTTTATTCCTCATAGTTGTATATTTTACTTTTTTTTAAAAAAAAGCAAAGGAAAATTGAGAATTTAACAGCAGGCAAACAGATTCGTTTGCTGTCTCTGCTAATACCTGAAACTTGTCTTGTCTTACTTCTGTAAATGGTCTACAGTGAAAAAAAAATAACCCCAAAAATGTGAAAAGACGTTTCAGGAATGAGCACACGGCATCTGTATGGGAATGAATGAAAGGGAGCAATTTCGGAAATGCTGTGGAAAGTAGAGTAGATCGAAAGCACTTGATCACATCTTCAAACTCGATGCTGCTGCTAGTTTTGTGGCAGTTTAGGAGGTGAGGCAAGGGGGCGGTTCAGAGCGTGAATTCCTGAAAGAGCGCCCCATTCTTAGGCTTCAAAAAACTTTCACAACATTACATTCGATACTGTTGACCATAATATCCTATTAGAGCGATTAGAACATGCTGTAGGTATTACAGGTACTGCACTGCAGTGGTTTGTATCATATCTATCTAATAGACTCCAGTTTGTTCATGTAAATGGAGAGTCCTCTTCACACACTGAGGTTAATTATGGAGTTCCACAGGGTTCAGTGCTAGGACCAATTCTGTTTACATTATACATGCTTCCCTTGGGCAGCATCATTAGAAGACATAGCATACAGTTTCACTGCTATGCAGATGACACCCAGCTCTCTGTCCATGAAGCCAGATAACACACACCAATTAGTTAAACTGCAGGAATGTCTTAAAGACATAAAGACCTGGATGGCCGCTAACTTTCTGCTTCTTAATTCAGATAAAACTGAGGTTATTGTACTCGGCCCTGAAAAGCCTAGAAATATGGTATCTAACCAGATTCTTACTCTGGATGGCATTACCTTGGCCTCCAGTAACACTGTGAGGAACCTTGGAGTCATTTTTGACCAGGACATGTCCTTCAATGCACATATTAAACAAATATGTAAGACTGCGTTCTTCCATTTGCGCAACATCTCTAAAATTAGAAATATCCTGTCTCAGAGTGACGCTGAAAAACTAGTTCATGCATTTATTACTTCCAGGCTGGACTACTGCAATTCATTATTATCAGGATGTCCAAAAAACTCACTGAAAAGCCTTCAGCTGATCCAAAATGCTGCAGCAAGAGTCCTGACAGGGACTAGAAAGAGAGAGCATATTTCTCCTGTTTTCAGGCCCCTCTTCTGTGGAACCAGCTTCCAGTTTGGATTCAGGAGACAGACACTATCTCTACTTTCAAGATTAGGCTTAAAACTTTCCTTTTTGCTAAAGCATATAGTTAGGGCTGGACCAGGTGATCCTGAATCCTCCCTTAGTTATGCTGCAATAGACATAGGCTGCCGGGGGATTCCCATGATGGTAATGGCCTGCATTTGTATAGCGCTTTTCTAGTCCATAGGACCCCAAAGCGCTTTACACTACATTCAGTCATTCACCCATTCACACACACATTCACACACTGGCGATAGCAAGCTACATTGTAGCCACAGCTGCCCTGGGGCGCACTGACAGAGGCGAGGCTGCGGGACACTGGCGCCACCGGGCCCTCTGACCACCACCAGTAGGCAAACACGGGGTTAGTATCTTGCCCAAGGATATTTGGCATGCAGCCAGGATGCAGCCTGGGATCGACCCACCGACCTTCTGATTAGTGGCTGACCTGCTCTGCCACCTGAGCTACAGCCACCCCTTTGAGTTTTTCCTTTCCAGTCACCTTTCTCGCTCACTATGTATTAACAGACCTCTCTGCATTGAATCATATCTGTTATTAACCTCTGTCTCTCTTCCACAGCATGTCTTTTATCCTGTCTTCCTTCTCTCACCCCAACCGGTCGCAGCAGATGGCCGCCCCTCCCTGAGCCTGGTTCTGCCGGAGGTTTCTTCCTGTTAAAAGGGAGTTTTTCCTTCCCACTGTTGCCAAAGTGCTTGCTCATAGGGGGTCATATGATTGTTGGGTTTTTCTCTGTATCTATGAAGCGCCTTGAGGCGACTTATGTTGTGATTTGGCGCTATATAAATAAAATTGAATTGAATTGAATTTATGGCGCTTTTTCCAAATACAGTGATGGACTGAGTCATACAATCGTCAAATAAACCTCACAAAGAAATTAGTTCAGCTCCAGTATAGTCAAGTGCTTTAAGTTTTACTTTATAATACATTTAATTTGATTTATTTTGTACTCAGGTATGCATGCATACATTTATAGATCTGTTTCTAAATAGGACTACACATGCTAATGGATGTTGTTTTCATCTGTTTGGCAATTTTGAAGTTTTGTTGGTAATCATTCTGTCATAATGTCATAAATGCAACACACACATATACGGTATTATTGCAATGGCTGAATGTTTAGTGTATAGTATAGGGGTTTACACTGGTGAAGGATGCCCAGTTTGATTTTAGGTGACAATACAAAACAAAACAAAAAATCAACCTGGCGGAGCGACCTACTGTAGCGACTCCTTGTGGTGCAGCTGAAAGTTCTTTCTCTCAGCACCTTCAGGAAGTTCCTGATTGTGTCAGACACAGCCACTGAGAGGAAACCTCGGTGCAGATTTCATCTGTAAGCCCTGACAATCTGCCAGATGACTGATCTGTGCACCTAAAATAGAATCAGGTTTAATATGCTGCATTTCATCGGTTCTGCAAACTCATTAAGGGTAAGAGTGATCTGAACACCTTCCATGAATGATGACTATACATTGTTGTGAATGGGGGCTTCTGTTCAGTTACATAACTAAATCCCACTCATTATTTGGGGCCATGTTTAAACTGCGAGGGCTTAGAGCTGCACATATTTGGTTTGGTAAGTAATGGACTGTGCTAATATTCCCGTGGGAAAACCAATGCAGGCCTAAGGGATTTAAACTACCAACCTTGGTAATGTAGCCACGGATTTGAGCTAATTACCCCTTTCACTGAGCCCCTGGTTGTAAGCCTCCTGTCGAGACTGAGCTGCAACTCGAGTACCAATGTTCAACGCAGAGATGGAGAGCACAGAAAGAGTTTTGTTAAGGGATAAAATGTGACAAGCTAACATTGGCGGAAAAAACAAACGGAGAACAAAAATACGAAGACTGAAAATGAGTAATCTGATCTTTAAACAATTGATAAACAAAAGTGATTAAAAAAGCAGATAAAACTGCAGCGCGTGTAAGCTGAGATTAGGAAGATGGACAAAAGCATTTTTTTGTGAATAAGAGAATTACAGAAAAATGCAAAAAGAGGAAATTAGAAAAGTGTGTGTTTGTGTGTGTGCTCTAACCTCTCTGTGAAATTGTCAGTGGACTCTGAATGGCAGGCGTGTGGCTGTGATGTGTTATGATGGGGGAGGAGAGAGAGAGAGAAAGAGAGAGAGAGGCCAAGTCAGACAGGCAGTAAGGGAACATGTTTACCACTAAAAGAAAGGGAGTGAAAGTCAGGCAGCGAAACCGGGAAAACAGGAGACTTAAGGCAGTGTAGTGCAAACTTTGGTTCCACTTGATTCTTTTTTCTTTTCTTTGAGAAACCCACTCCCAAGTGGGACCTACAGTAGTAGATGTGGATTAACTCTGCGTTGCCACAAGAATCAGCCCTCTGCTTTAGAGCGCAGGTTTGGCTTCTTATCATACAGGCACTTGTTTGGATCACCCTGTTAGACCTTTAAAGAAAAAGTGCCACACCTCCACACCTATAATTCATCTCCTACGGAGTGACGAGGGCTGAATACCCATCTTCAGCACTAGTCAGCAAGCGGCCTTGACTGTGCAGTTTATTTGTAATAGGAGCTATAAGGAGGACCTAAAGGTCCCATCTGGGTCCTTTTGGCAGGATGTGTTCTCTAAATCGGACCTTGTCTCTGTCTGTGTTCCCCAGGGAGCCTGCAGCCGGGCCCGACGCCACAGTGGACTACGTTAAGGTAGGAAAAGCAGTGGTGCTATATTGTTTGTCTGCTGTTGCTGAAAATAAGCGGTTCCATGATAATCAATGTAAATATTTTGTTTACTGAAAATATGGCTGCTTATTACTGCCTATAACGCATAAAACAGTATTTAAAAAGACTGATTGTAAAATGGTAAAACACACAGAAGTAAAATAAGATGTACGACCCCGCCAGGCTTAATTTAGTTTAGCAGACTAAAGTGGAAGCTTGTTGTGTGTATTATAGTAGGAAGGAAAAAGTTATACTAGCAGTTATGTAAAACCTCAGACCTCCCACCCTGCTGTGAAAATACTGCAGTACTAAAGTAAAGACATTTTGCAAGGGGGAATAAAAGTAAAACATTTAGTAAAGCCCACCAATAAAGGATTACATCTAACGGGACACATCTGCCACTGGATATGAAACACCAGCTGTTTCTGCAGACTGAGGTGTAAACATCACTCTTAGGTGAGGTTAATCTAATTGCACCTCGACTACTTGGATAATGTGCCTTTAAATCATACGCTCAGTTTTGTTGCTGTCACACAGCATTAAATCATTTTCGTACCACCTGCACCGCAGTTTTCAGTCAAAGACAGATGACGACCGAGATGCGATGGCTCTGTTAACACAGTTCTTTGCCTTTCTTATTTTTGGCTCCTGTCTGCTCGGTTGTTAAGAAATTTGTATTATTAAGACCATCAAACAAAATACAAACCTTCTGTACTGCACATTTAGTGGAGAAAAGGCAGGGTATCTAATCTAAATACATTTTGAGCAGCAACCAAATTGAGTGCTGAAGCTGACATTGCCTTATTTAAATCATAATTATGCCTGTATTTTTGCAGGTTTCTTAGAACAACAGTGTTAAACAGACACTGACATGATTGCATTACTGGGAAAGAGTCTGTATTTTTATGTTTTGTTTTGGTTTTAAATCAATGAATGAAATTAAACAGGAACGATTTTCCGATTCCCACGCTTGCAACTGTGTGGCTAGAGAAGAGACAAGTAAACAAATAAACCAGCAAAAATTAAATTGTATTATGAGGCAAAGGCGTGGGAGGAAAAAGCGCAGCAGATAATCAGGCCTGTAGTCACAGACAGCTGTTCATATATCAGCACAGCTCATCGTAGACGGCTCGTCTGTACCTTCTGTTCATAAAGAAATGCGCAGGTTTGTGGACGATTTACACTCAACTTCATTATTTATCAAAATAAATAATTCTGTCATTTTCCTAAATGATATTTGTTTGTGTGAAAATGGTAAACTTTCTTTCCTTGAATGGGGGAAAAAACTGTTTTTATACCTCACAATAAAAAACAAACAAATTACTCAATCCCTGCATCTCTGTCATAGATTGTAGACGTAGGCAAGAAACAGTGGAAATCAGAGAGAGGAGGGTGGCATGCAAATATGTCCTGAGCTGGAGTCATGCATGAAGTTTGCATTATGTGGTGTCCACACCGACGCTTTGGCCCTCATGACACTGACCTATGTGATCTAATTTTGTCCTGTGAACAGCGACATCATTAGTTTCTTTCAGATCTTTGCAGATGTCATAACATTTACTGCAAACTACTAGATTTTACTGTAAATAAAGCCTGTCATTACATACAAACCCGCAGTGGTTTCTCCACTTTTCTTTTTCCCAACATTTTCTTTCAAATCAGTTCTTTTTCTCTGCGTACGACCACGTCCCAACTACTCCTCTCTCCTCCATCTGTTGGCTCATATGTTTGGATGCTAACACCCCATTGTAAAAAGCAAACTCTGTCCTTCCCATGCGAGCGGGTCACACATGTGGGAGCTAACCTCACAGAACACTTATGGGCTCAAAATGTGGTCATAAATATTTTGTACTTGTAAATCAGGATTTGTATGTGTAAACAGAATTTGTGTGTGTGTAAAAAAAGATTTGTGTGTGTAAAAGAAGATTTGTGTGTGGACTTAGCCAAAAAGAACCCTGCAAGTTACAAGTACAAATTTTGACCCTATTTTTCTTCCTTTCATCTGATTGGCCAATGTCATGTCAATCACAAATGTAACTATCCAATCAGAGAACAGATGGGTTTGGCTGTCGGAGGGGTGCTTTTTTGGACTGCAGGTCCTTGAAGGGTAATACAGTTTGAAGCTGGAGGATCTCTATATAAATATCTGATAGCAGTTAGGTGCCCTAACTTTCAGCAGCTGTTGAAAGGATAAAGTTGTGGTATATCAGTGGTTAGAAATACCATTATTACTTTAGGATTAGTTTAACGCAAAGTCAGGGCTGACCCGGGACCATGGCTGTGAGTCACAGTGCGCAGCATAAAGGTCCTTTCACATCGGATGCAGGGGAAAGCGCATCAAATCCGACTTCTTTGACCCTCTGCGACTCATCTATCCGATCATGGTGTGACGGTGTGAACGACACAAATTCAATATTTTCAAATCCGATCTGGGTCACTTTCGTATGTGGTGCTGAATCCGATACATATCTGATTTTTTAGAAAGCGACTGCTGTTTGATGGTCATGTTGCATTAAATCCGTCTTCTACGTCACTGACACAAGACAGACGCCAACTATCAGCGCCCGACATGGTGAACGCTCCTATCCAGTGAAACTGTTGGGAAGACAACGTTGGAGAAACGTGAACATTTTATTTGTACTGTATAATCTGCAGATTCTGACAGAAATCTGCAGCTAGAAGCAGCGCTCCTCTAAAACAGCAGTAAGGATCATTATTAGGCCAAATGTAAATAACAAAACTTTATAACTTAAAGCAAAACTGGGAAACGTAAAGTCTGAAGTCTTTACATTAAGGGCCATCAGTCACACAATACTGCTTGCTCTGGGTCTAAACAGAGCGCGTTGTGTGTGACGTCTTCTTTTGCGCATGCGGCCGCTCTGAGCGTTCACACTAGAGCGCGTTTGCTGTCGCATTTTAATTGTAGTGTGAACAAGCAGACAAAAAAATCTGATTTGATCAAAAAATCGGAATTGAGCATCAAGACCTGCAGAGTGAACGTAGCCTAAGACTGTTTTTTGATTTTTACAGTTAGGAATATGGCTCTCTGTCTACAATGTGCCGTCTCTCAAGACAGTCAAAACCCTTTAACTGGAACTTGATCAGTCAGGCTAAAATCAAAAGTACTGATATCATCAGGACATTTTCACACTGAGCCAACACCTCTCTGTTACAGAGCTGAGGATGCCTTTGTGCCAAATATCTAGAATAAATATCTACATTTAACCTACAATGACAAAACCAACTCAAAGTGCTCTGACTAAATAGTTTGTGCGATTGTCTCTACATTGTGATTGATGAGACTACAAACCATTATACACATTTAACAATTAAATGTTCTGACAAACACATTTGTTTCGTTTTCTGCTCATTTTATTTCCAAATTAAGAAGCAAATTATGTGAGTGATTTAGAGTGTCCGATCAAAGTGCATGTCTGCACTGTGAGAGGCCCCACAGAGCCGCTGCTGCTCACTCTGTCACTCTGTTTCTGATTCGCTGCTCATGCAGCAACTGAACAGCCTCCTCAAAGATCTACAAAAAGAAGCGAGGGCCCTAACGATACAGTTTCTCGGCCTGTCTTTCTGGGAACCTGTGGATCCATATTGTACCTTGTCCTCACTAGCAGATTGTTGCGTTTTGTTCTCACTGGCTGGAGAAATGCTTTTGTCACTTTCTAAACGTCTCGGCGCGTGACTGGAGCCACTCAATGCTTTTAGCTCCGCTTTTAATAGCTCCACAACGGCTGCTACAAAAGTCGCGTAACCCTTTTCCATCACAAACTGAAGCACGTATTTGGATCCAAATTTGCGACACAGGTCTTTGTACATTATGATGTACAAGTTTTTTACAGTTTTTAGAGGAGTCAAGTCTCCCCCAATCTTCTCTCTTATATCAGTCACTATCTGCTGAAAATTCAGCTTTACAGCAGTTGTTTGTGTTTTCTCAGAAACGTGAGCGACTAAATTTGCAAGACACAAAGTGAGAAAGGTATCGGTCTCTGCAGGCGTAGGAAGCGTCCCAGACGAACACTGCGGGGCGTCGCTACATTTTTCTTCACTCTCTGAACTCTCACGGTCAAGATTTTGGACATCGGTGATTTGAAATATATCACTGTTGACCTCGCTACCCAAATCTCCCTCACCTACACAAGCTTGAGTCTGTGTGCTTTTACAAGTCTCTACAGACTCTGGTTTAAAGTCGTCATCTTCCTCAGTTTGGCGATTCAACAATGCTGTAGCTGCGACTCTCACCATCTACAAAAGCGGGAGCTAAGGTCTTTGCACAGTCCTTTAAAATGTTCACTACACTGTAAACCATCCCAACAAAGTTTGTTGGGGATGTGGATCTATCTGATTGCAAGGATGTGGACCCTGTGATACGACTCAGGGCTGAGTTTACGTTCTTTGCAATCGACACTGAAAATAAAGTCAGTAGTTTGTCAGTAGACCGCCGTTGCCCAAAACCCAAGACCCAACCGAAGCAGTAATGAAAGATGTTTCTGAGGCTGGCCTGAATATCATCCTCTGTCACCCTGCAGTAACTGCACCCATCAAGCAGAGGTTCAACGTTCATCCTGAAAAGGGAGAGAAGAGAAATGTAATAATAATAATAATAATAATGGATACTTTATTGATCCCCATGGGGAAATTACTTGTTTTTCTCTGCATTTGACCCATTCACTCAGTGAAGCAGTGGGCAGCCCACTAAGCAGGCGCCCGGGGAGCAGTGTGTAGGGACGGTACCTTGCTCAGGGGTACCTCAGGGTAGCCGTTAAGTGGATTCGAACCGCCGACCTTCCGATCATGGGGCGACCACTTTACCTACTGAGCTATCGTTGCCCCCAGTCAGTCATTTTCCAACACTATCACTGTTTTGTCCAAATCTACAGGCGTCATTAAAATAAACCACATTGATGACTTCACACGTGATGTAAACGAAGCAATGCTGTGTCCTCTGAAAAACCCCTCCGTCACCAGGATTACCCGATGAACCATCTCACGTAAAACGTCTAAGAAGAAGAAAGACTGAATGAAACTGTTTAATAAAGCAAGCTTTAGATTTACCGGTCAGCGGAGCTTTCTTTGTCTCCACGATCATGATTATGTGGGCAGCATGAAACCTGTCGGCGTATGACTTTATACACTACGGTGCTAATGTGCCCTATGAGTGCTCGGCACATCTCGGTCAGCAGATCGACGACATCCGAGGAGATGTCATCAGTGGCTAATGCCGTCCACTGTCTGAAAGAAAAACATTGAGAATGGTTGAGCGAAACAAACCTGTAACCAGTGAATATGTCTGTATATGCTGATAACTGTCTCGCTGACTTTGAGCTTGTGACTTACCTGAGCGATAAATCGTCTAAATAGTTTCTGAGGCATCGTTCAATGTCTCCAAATCTGAACAGAGGCACGCTGAGATGACTGCACCTCGGTTCAGCATGTTCATCTAATGGGATCTAGAAAGAACAGACAGATGTCAGTGAGCAGGCTTTACACATCCAAAATAATAAGAATTAGACCAGCAGCCAATGTAAGGTTTTTGTCACAGCTGCACTAAATAAACAGTATTGGTGCCTCATTTTGGATGTTTCTGTAACAGTTAGTCCACCAGTACCACTAAGCTTCTCACATTTTGCCGGTCCAAGCCCGGATAAAGGTGCAGGGTTGGAATTGTGACATTCCCCCCTCCAGGGGCGGGGGCACCTAGACCCGGTTTGTAGAGTACGCTTGGGGAGTGTGATCGTGTGTACAGTGTCTCTTTATGTCTGTCTCCACGTTGGTTGAGTGTGGAGTAAGTGCATATGAGAGCATGAGGGTGGGAATGGATGTTTGTATCTGTGTGTGCCTGTATGTCTGTGTCTATATGTCAGGTTGGGTGTCAGGCGCCACCTCTCTGGGGACATCTCAGGCCCTCCAAGGTTTGGAGGCCTATCTCCCCCTACCACCACTTCCCCTGCCAGTGGCGGACTCCCTCAGACATCGGTGCGTTGGTGGTTCTTTGTGTCCGGGGATGGGCGGGCGTCCAGGTACACACCGGCTCACTCCTTGGCGGCCGCTTATCAGGGCCTGGAGCCTGGGGCTCGCTCGGGCCACTTCGGAGGTGGGGTGCCCCTGGCCTCTCGGCCTGGGGCTCGGTCACTCAGGCACAGCTGGCTGCCGGCGGAGCTCACGGGCGCGTCACTGCAACTCCCCCTGGCTTCTGCTCCGCGGCTGCTGAGTGAGCCCTCATCTGGGACTCTCCTCAGCTCTTTCTGGGACAGTGGCGCGGCTGCCCCTCTGTTGGTCTTCCTTGGTCTCTTGTGTTCTGGGGGCCTCTGGATGTCTGGAGTTTTGATCTCCTCCACACCTGCTTCACGCCCTGGAGGACAGGGCTGTGGCCCCCCCACACCCTCTAGCAGATTATTACATGAAGGAACCTTTTAAAAAACAAAAAACAAGCGCGTCCATGCTCACAGGTGTACACACGGGTGATCACACCCACAAACTACACCCTTTTTGGCTCCTACCTCAAAGCACACTGTGTTCTGTTGATCTTACGTGCTGCACAATAATGTTTAACATTTAGTATTTACTGTCATATTCCCATATATCATTGTGATGTTGTTTATTCTATTACTCTTGTTCTCTTCTGCTTGCTTTCTTTTTTCTTTCTCAGCAGGTGATCCAGGTGATCGATATATGCATTTTTTTTTCTGCCCGTTCTGTTGGTTTTTGTCTTTTGCCCTTCTCCCCCGTCCCTCTTCTCAGCTGTTTCTCTTTCCCTCTTTCTTTCTCCCCTTCTTTCCCCCAGTCAAGTCTGTCCCGTATTCAGTAAGTGAAAATAAAATAAACAATAAAAGGTGAATCAAATGGACCATTACGGCAAGGCTGGGATGGTCAGTTTGGTAAAGTAAATCCGTTGGGCATCTTTCTTTGCCTTTAGACAACAATTCTGATGGCAAAAGAGCCAAACGGGACAGGCAAAAAAAAAAAAAGAAAAAAAAGAAAAAAAAGAAAAAAAGAAATAAAGAACATGTTAACTTAAAAAAAAAAAAAAAAAAAAAAAAAAAGGAATTGTGACATTAAAAAAAAATTGCTAAAAATTTAATTTGTAGTTCTAAATAAATTCTAAATGCATTTAGGAAAATTTTTTACTCAATTTATGTCTCTTCCACGGTTTTATTTCTCTCTCCAACAACGTAGGTTACAATTACATTAGCATGACCAATTATGCAAATTAGGCGATGACATCATTTGGCGACTTCTAGCGACTTTTAGGACAACCAATAGCGATTTTCCTTACTGAGGAGTTGGCAACACTGCATGGAGGCAGCATATGCCGCTAATGCTAACTGCTAGCTAAAGGCCAAGGATCCAGAATTTGTTGCGCTGGCTGCTGAGCTCTGTGGGGTTTTGCGGCAGCTCTACCTGTACTAGATTCACCTGCTCCTTGTAGTTTCTATCTCTGACTTTATGTCCTCTACAAGAGTTTCTGTTTTTTTATCTTCAAATGTTCAATAAAAACGTATTGCTAATTCAAAATGAAGAAGGCTTTGTAACTATCCCCACTAGTGAAGACTGTGCCATTTCCACAACACTGCCCCCTCTCCCGAGGTCCGCAGCGCTGTTGAAAAGGCTCTGGAGGTCCCTGTATTAAGCACGTAAACCTGTGACACAAAAATCACCAAACTCGGGCCACCACAGACTGTTTTTCTTCGTGGTGATGAAGGAAAACGCTGGGTTGGCATGTAAAAGGGCATTTATTCCCTTCAAAGACCTGCAGTTCAAAAAAGCGCCCCTCCGACAGCCAAACCCATCTGTTCTGATTGGATTGTTACATTTGTGATTGACATGACATTGACCAATCAGATGAAAGGAAGAAAAATAGGGTCAGAATTCGTACTTGTAACTTGCAGGTTTTTTTTGGCTAAGTCCACACACAAATCTTTTTACACATACAAATCCTGATTTACAAGTACAAAATATTTATGACCACATTTTGAGCCCATAAACACTCTCAAACCTGTGAGCCCACATGCACAAATAGTACTTTGTGTGCATTTCTTTGGTCACACACATGGTGTATCAACAGAGTGCGTAGCCTATTTTGTGTGTGTCTGCGTGCTGACCGCATATGTGGCCTACTGTATTCCAGGTATTATATAATATGTGTGAAAGCCTAGCTGTCAGCTCTGCTTCTGTGCTGCTCCAGGTGTGTTTGCATTTCCACTGTGGATGAAAACACACACATAGACCGTACAGGTACAGTACAGGTGTTGTGTGGCATATGCTTTGGAAACTGTTTTTTTACAAACAGTTGTCAGTACAGTGAGTGTTGCATTGTTCTCTGTGATTATGTCAAGTAGATGTGAGCAGAATGGGTGTTTGTTGGGAAGGAAGTCTCTGTGGAAAACAATAGTTTTAATATATTCTCAACTTCACCACCTTATGGCCAGTTTCTCTTCTCGTTGACAGCCTCTGTTTGATGTTCGTCACTAAGCATCCAATCAGCTTGTTTCCTTCTCTAGAAATAGACATAACATGAAGAAGAAGTCTAGTACCCTGTCTTCCAAATTTAAAGACAATGGAACCTGATTTTGCTAAATGTACTAGGTTCTTCCTTTAATCATGCTCCACCTATTGACCAGATTAAAAGAAAACCAACAAGGTGTTGTTTAGTAATCGTGCTGACAAAGAGGCAAAAGCACTGGTGAAGGAATGAAGTCAAATTGAAGTGTCTCTTTCTCACAGAAAGTAAAATTTACTGAGGATTATAAAGTAGGTATCAAGATAAGTACTGTATAACTTTACTGAGTAGAAAGTAATAGGAGCAGATTGTTGATTTTACTATGACTTGGCCAGACTTAATAGTATAATACAGCACGATCTCTGTATTATTTGATGACAAATTAAATGATAGAGAGGAAAAGAAAGACCCTCAGTGATTCAGTGTGAACACAACTCTTCTTCTACTAAGCCTTTGCTAAAAGACTCTTTTGCACTCTTTTATTCCCACACAATGAGTTGAAAGTTGCTGTAAACCCTCATGAGAGAGCTTTAGGAAACAATAATGCTCTGTGTGTGTGTGCGTGCGTGTGTGCGTGTGTGTGTGTGTGTGTGTGTGTGGTCTTGGGTTGCAGTAGCTATTAACTCTGTGTGGATGACACTTGTATAGAGCACACACACATACTGAAGGCACCAGTTTAAAACTGTGCTTTGCTAATAATAAAGATAAAAGAGCAGTAACTGTTTGAATTCACTTACAAACAGCTATTCATGCATTTGTTGAGTTTTAGAGGAGTGCACCATCTGCTGGCCAAACTGAGGAAAGGGACTGTCAGACCCGAAAGTAGAAATGTCGCTGTAGATGGATGTTGTTGTGAATGTTTGTTAATTAGAAGTCCAAACAATAGTGTGACTTTCATACCAGTCTGTCAGTGAGCCAGCATGACTTCAACAGCAAGCAGCCAGCCACGCTCGGCACCCCACCAACCATCTTGGTTTGTCTCTCTGCTCGTCCATGAACTGGACACCCAGTCAGTTATTCAGTTTGTCAGCCTATAAGTGGAACAGGCAGCTGGCCAGTAACCCCCACCAGCTTGCTACAGAATATCATCAGTAATAATTTTCCTGTTAATTCATCAGTGGCTGTTCAGTCTCCAGATTTTCTCAGTGATGATTTTGAGCAAGTGTGGTCAGGTTACAGAAATCGTGATCATACGCTCTATGCTCAAGGGAAAAAGCAAGTAACATCAAGGTTTGTCTTTGTCATCTTATATTCAGATTTACCTAAAAAAACATTAAAACTTTTGGGTAATAATCTAGACACGGATATTTTTTTTCTCCTTTATTGAAGCTATCGCCCGTTTTTAAACAGTTGTAGCTCAAGCTGAGTAATTGTCTGTTTTTAGATTTGGGTCAAACCATATGAGCCAGTTTCTCAGACATGGATTTAATCTAAATCTGGGCTAAAGAGAGAGTCACAGAAGAATCGTACTGAAGAAAATAGTCTAGAACCAGTCTTCGTGTCATGAAAATGGAAGTCACGTTGCTCATATGTATGGATGTATTAATGTTAAAATACTTGTCTTTCATGTTATATTAAATTGTCTGCACTGTAAATAAAAGATGAAAAATTTTCCAGTGTTCAAACCAAATATCAGATGCTTCTTGCATTAACTGTGAAGCTGATCTTCTCTTTGTAAAATTGTTATGTTTGTATTCTTGTTTTTCAAGTATACAATAAAGTAAATAAGTATGAGTAGTAGTTTGTATTTTTAATTGTAGTTTATGGAACTTTGGTGCTCCAGTGTACTTTACAAAAGCAAATACACCAACAAATTAGTTTCTCTTTTGACCCACATAAGATGTATTGTAGCCTCTTACTGCATGCGCTTTCACTGACTATATAAGGATCACGTTGAACCAATCAGTACGGCTCGACACCAGTCTATTATATTATTGATCACTCAGTCACCAACACCTCATATACGCACACAGTCTGCACATGTGTGCATGTGACAGACTCACCCAGAGGGTGAATAGAAGTGTCACTGATTTTATTGATGCATTAGGGGATGAGGAAGCGTGATGAATGCTGCCTAACTGGTACAGAAGGACAGTGAAGCTTCGATTGTGGTGTGATATCATACTGCACCGTAGAATCCAATTTCTGCCAACCAAGCTTGCAGCCACTGTCAGGAAATGTAAAACCTGTACCTACTGCATGTCTCCTTTACTGTATTTATCATTGAGACTGTTGGGAATCGTGACCTTGTAAATGGATGTGTAGTACATTTGGACATGAATTCTTTATTAGGTTTACTACCTAATGCAATTTGATGCAGATTGTATGAGATGTGTTTATAGAACAAATGCAAACTGAAAGATGAATCACTTGTATTTGTTCGTTCTCGTAGAAAGCACTTCTCATCTTTATATTTTGCTACTGTTCTGATCAGTTTTGTATATTGGTGGCAGTTCAGGCTTACATTAGCATCCCATTGTCCTATTGTACTTTGGCCAGTTAAGCTGCATTATGGGAAATTTAGGGGCCTTGTATGTCTTTAGGTACTTCAATTCAGGCTTTGACAATAGAAGTTAAAATAAATCCTAGGATGAGTGGAATATTCTGTTAACACATCATGAAAAGAGAAAAGATCCTTTACTTTCAACATCATTGACTGCATATAGTTTCTCTCAGTCCCCCCGGACAGTAAAATATACATCCTGAAATAAAACTACATATTTAAGCCAATTTTTACATAGAAAATAGCCCTCTTTCATCCCCAATTTTCCATTTTATTATATTTCATGTAATTAGCTTAGGTTGCTGAAACAGCACAGTCTCTCGTATTTGACAGAACCAACAAACAGATAGAAATAGAAAACATAGAACCTCAGCGCCCCAATTTCTGTCCTTCACTGTTTTTCCAAAGCATTCCTGGAGCGACGGATGTGTGTATTTTAAGGTGGACGTTTAGCCTAGCTGGTGATTTGGGGCTTCTGTGGTCGCCAGTCGTGTGTGTGTGTGTGTGTGTGCGTGTGTTTGTGTGGGAGTGTGTGCGCCTCTATGTGGTGCCTTAGGGAATGTTCTACATGTATTTCCTTCATGGGTCCTCATGAGAGTTCACACTGTAATTAGTGGCTCAGTTTCCTGCGACCGAATATTCCCTTCAACTTGTTGCTGCTGGCGTGTCACCCTCAGTGTGTGTCTAGTCTTTGTGTGCATGTGGCTGTTCTTATGGTAAATGGCCTGTATTTGTATAGCGCTTTTCTAGTCCCTAAGGACCCCAAAGCGCTTTACACAACCAGTCATCCACCCATTCGCACACACATTCACACAATGGTGATGGCAAGCTACATTGTAGATGGTAGTGTTTGTGCTGTATACTCATGGTTATTTCTTTATTTTCTGTCTTTGTACGCTGCCATGTACACTCTGGATCTAGTTACGTTTGTCCAACCGTTTTCCTCACTTTCTTCCCTGAAGAAGTTGATAAGTTTTACTGGCCTGAAACATGCCAATATACTTTTTTCACTTTCCTGCTTTGGGGCCAGTTTCCTTATGTCAGATGTCAGTATGGGTCTGTGTGTGAACTGGTGTGAAAGCTAAGAGTTTCACCAGTGTGTGGGCGTAATTGCTCAACAAGCATTAAGTAACACAAGTGGCCAGCATCAGTCCACAGCACACATGCGCACTCACTCTTAGCAGACCCTTCCCTTTGTCTCCAAGTGGATTATTTAGTACACAACACTGGTTGAACAGCAGCTATTTCCTATTGAAACTTTCTTTGTGACTCATAGCTGTTTTCTTAAAATACTTACTGCCAACTGTGGAAGTGATATACTTTTAGGTTTTTTTGTTTTTTTTCTGTGATGTGTTTTCTGTTCTCAAACTGCTGGTTTGAGCAGTTGGAAGAGCCACAATTCCAACCATGGCTTTACACCAAAAAAGAGCATCTCTTATGGAAACGTTAACATCGTCTATATGAGACTGAAAGACAGTCGCACAAGGGCTGGACATTGTTTTTGATAGGCAGATAAACCTAAAGTAGTAATGCAGAAACTCCACAGCTGTGAGTACTCAGAAAGAAAAGGCATACATAATTATTTGGCCAGTATTTTGGTCAAACTGTCACTTTAGAGACTAAATTGAGTAACAAACCAATCAGCACAATCAGTGCAAACTCTGAAAAAATGATTTTGAGTCAGAGGGAAACAATAGCAACAGTTTAGGTTTGAAGTGTCATACTGAATGCATGCAGAGGATGCAAAGCCGATGTACACAGCTTTCTTTCCATTGCCCATGTGTTTGCAGTGAGAGCAGGCGGGAGACTCTGCCTTTGGGTCACTCCTAGTTTATCAACACTTGATTGGTGCAAACCACCTCACATGGGTCTTTCTCTCTCCCATATATGGAGCTTAGGGGGGCAGGGCAAAAGGGAAATTTAAAGAAAAAATGTGTGAGAAAGTGGAGGGCTCACTCTGCGGGGACTGTGGAGGAGAGAGGCAGAGACGACAGAATGTTAGTAACAGTTATCCCAGGGGAGATGTTCACTCCTTAGTCTGAGAGACTGGAAAAATTCTGACTTGTGATATTGATCCAGCTGCAGAGTTAGTACTCGACCATCTGTGTAACTCTTAATGAAGGTTTTACTGGAAGAGGCAAATGGGAATCATTGGGAACTTGTCGTTCAAGTTGTTCTTCAGTCACCTTGACCGCAGATCTAACTGAGCTGGCCGAAGGCAGCATTTGTTACCCCGTTAGTGTCGGCAGATAGAGTCGATAATGTCGGAGAGATGCAACCTCAAAGCCCTGACAGCAGCTCTGTGTTGCTTCTACCACAAGAATTCTGTCATCGGCGCAAAGGTGAGGAAACACAGGAGAGTGTGTGTGAGAATGTGTCCATGTTACCTATTTTATCATTGAATTCATCTTCATGTTTTGTACTTTTGCTTTGTGTAAAATTCATCATACAAGGTGTTACTGTAAGTGCCCATGTGCAGGTGTTTTGTGAATGCTTGCATGCTACAGACTTTATGCTGGTGTTGTCCATCATGAGATGATCTTAGTCCAGGGGTAGATTAAAAAGTAAGAGGTTTGTTTGCCTTTAAAGTATTAATAGCATGCAACTTCAGAAACATTCTTTAATGCAAGCGTGCTTTTCAAGGCTCGTTTCATCCTGTTGTTTCAAGGAGATGGTGGAAAGAAAACAACATATTGCCCTGCAGAAAACAGTCTGAAAAGTGCGTGGTAACACTTCCAGCCTGAGCAAAATCTAATCAGCCTAAATAGTCCTTCTCTTTCCCATCGCTCTCACTGTGAACACTGGGCTTTTATTAGTCAGACCAGACACTCTCATAAATGGCCAACTGTGCGACTGTCTGTCTGAGGGTGTGATTGTGAGATATATGCTGGCTTCATCCATAACTAGTGCTGGCAGACAGATAAGGCTGTGTGTGAAGGAAGTGGTGAGATGGTTAGACAGTTAACAGGACAGGGGTAGTAGTCCTCATGTGAATGATAAATTACCAGCTTGTGCTAGTTTGTCTTCTTTATGACATCAGTAAATTGTATGAATGTCATTACTTGATTGGATGCAGCGAGCAGCAGTGGGGCAGGAGGCTGAGGTGGGGTGGTGTGTCCCTCTGTGGATCAGCCTGTACATTTCCATCTGCTGCTAAAATGCACTTTGTGCCTGGATAAAGTCTGTTTACAGGTCTTTATATGTATCTTCTAAGAGCACACACTGATCTCACCACAAAGTATGCCAAGAAGTTGTTCTGAAGTTTTCAGCATATTGCATCTTCATCAGACTATATTTTTGTGTGCATTTTCTCCGGTCAACTCTCAACCTTGCCGTGCTGATGTTGCAGCGTGCTGTCATCAGCACGCTGCAACACTTAAAATCCATTTCTCTTCAAATGGAAAGCTGTCAAAGAGGGGGAAAAGTATTACTCTGTGCTCTCAAACCAATCCAAACCATCCAGGAAAACTTGGATTCCTACTTAATGCATATGGCAGTTCATCAGCACTTCCTCTCACTAAGAGTTGCCTCTAATGGCTGTTGTTGTTGTGTGCAGTCTATCCAGACCTTCTGTTTCAGAGAGAAAATAAATGACCAATAGTTACATTACTGCTCATTTAGAAATTGAATGAATAAAACCTGAGATGTTCTGTCTGTCACTCTCTTGGTTATTTTAAGAATCCTCCAGTCTGTTCATTTAAATGATGCTTCGATGCAATGTGAACTTGTTATCCTTATTTGATATCTTTGTTGTTTTCTCAAGAACCAGAACTGCACAGCACCGCTCCCATCCATCTCATGCTCTTCTGTCTCTTTTGTGAGTTTTCCCCCAGCTCATCCTCATCCTCTTCATTAGTGCTTTTCTATTTTCTCTCTGTCTCTCTGTGTCTTTACTTTTGACTCCATATTGCCTGGGGTTTTGTTCCATTCCCCTTTTCATTCTCCCCTCCATCTGTTTCTCTGGGAGGTCGCCATTTATCCACAGAGGCCCTGCTTCCTGTTTCTGTGCCTGCTGAGATTCAGGCTTACTTGTGCTGGTATCCTTAGCTATTAGATCACATCATTGACACTTTTTCGTTTTTTTTTTTGTTTGCATTAGCTGCCATGATCCAACATAGCTGGGTTGTATGCATAGTTAGATTGCTTCTGTGCGTACATTTGCTGTAAAACGATGCATTAAAAAGTTCTTTTTATCTTAATCCCGTTGCATGATAAGGTTCTTTCTCTATCGTTGTATAGCAGAAACCATTATTCATCTTTAGCTCTTAAAACATGATGCTCTAAAACTTAAAAACCCTCAGTTGCTGTTTCAGGCTTAGCTCATTGGTGGAGATCAATCCTTTCTACTGTTTCTAAAAAATCTTTTTACATCACTAAGCATGAATCTCATCTGTATCTTTGAGGCAGTCGACCTCAGTTATCGCTGTAGGATTTGAATCTGGAAGCAATCCTCTTTTGACTTTCACAGTATATGACGAACAGGCTATAGCCATTCAGTCGTTGTTCATACAGGTTCAGGAACCTAGCTGCAGAGATTTGTTCCCACTCTTCCACAAGAGCATTAGTGAGGCACCGATGCTGGTGCTGAGATTGTGGCTTACAGAACAAATTAAGATGGCACTGACGATGAACCCTCTTTGGCTGCCCCAGGCTGACCAATCAGATGCTCTCTGGCCTAAACACAGGAAGATGTTTGTATTTAGTTGTGTGTAAACAGGAAAGGAAGGGACCTTTTTGATGACGAAGACAACACGCAGAGATAGAAAATCAAAACATCAACAGCTATTAGGTTTTATCAACTGTCCTCAGCGGTAATGATGCCCATTCAATTCAATGTTAGAGTCAAACACAGTGTTGTTGTCAGGCCCTAAAAAGCTAAACTGAAGCTCTGAGGAAAAGCATTTGGATACTGCATGACTGTTCAGCAGGAATATTCTCATTAAGCCCACCTCAATTCTACATGTATTCTTGACACAACCTGCACTGCTGTTTGCATTCATGTATTCACTTTTTAAAGCTTTGTGACTTGATTGGGGATGCATACTATGCAGCATGTAGACACAGTGGGAAATGGTAGCATGAAGAGAGGGAGGAGGAAAAAACTGAAATTGTTAAGAGAGATGAAAAGAAAAGGAAATGCCAGAAATACAGCAGACCAAAGAGTTGTTATTTTAATGATGATTGCCCCAGTGAAACCCATTTGATGGGTATCCCAACTCTCATTTAAGCATTTTGTTTGTTGAACTTTCAAAACTTTTGCCTTTAGCAACTCAAGACTTTCATAATACTAATTGGTTGCATTCTAAAAATAGAAATAAAGAAGATGAAAAGCTGCATAGCCTGACTTCACCTCTAAAATGATCTCAGACGTCACCATAATTGTAATGATGTGTCTGTTATGGTGCTGCGTTGCTTGTATACTGTTGCAGTGGTCATAATCCCACTGTACAGTGTAGCATCACAGATAAAGATTATTTTGAGACCCAACCAGAGACCAGGGCAATAGTTTTTATTGTTTCTTCTTGAAAGAAATGTGTTGCAACTGAGGCAGCAGAAGAGTTTCCTCTATGGTCTTCTACGGTGTTTTAGTTGGTGTTTGAAGAATTGTTAATATACTGACTCCGCTGCATATTTGAACATGATTCAAATGGAGCTGCTTCTTCTAGTCAGTCTTCAGGGTTTTTTGTTATCTGCAATCCTGCAGGCTGGCGGTATCAACTAAGAATCTCAGGTTCACTGCTTTATTTCAGCTCATAAGCCGCATAAGTTGAGGTAAGGTGAGGATTATAACGTCATCTAATGTATTTGTAACTTTACATGTGTGTAAGGTGATGAGGGATCAGAGTTATGATGTTAAAAGGTTGTTTGCCTTTTGTGTTCAGTGAAGTGAGGACAAGCAGCTTACCCAGGTGGCCGCTGCTTCTGAATGGTTGCCACACACGACTGGATTATTACAGAAATGTATCATCGTCACCATATATAGAGAAACCTTTAAAGGGTTAAAAGTACCTTCAATCTTCAAATCCATGAAATCAGAAGAAAATCCAATCACTGCAGAGATCCTTTTTAACAGTACCTTTGTTTTTAGTTGGAGATTATTTTCTGTGGCATGTCAGATTTTTTTTTTTTTAAGCTGCTTAACACTGAGCTATGAAATCACAAAACATAACCAACTCGAGGGATGAATCACTGTTGTCTACACATAACAGATGACAAAGAATCAATTTTTAGGTGCCTTGTTACAAGCAGTCTGTTGTAAAAACACATCATTTGTTCATCTTGATGCATGCTCATCCAGGTAAGTAAATCCCAAAAGTTGATTCTGTTCATCTGGATGCAGCGTTTTCAGTGGGAGAAACATTTCTTCACTCATCCAAGTGACTTCTTCAGTCTCTGCTGACTGCAGGTTTCCCCAATCTTATAAACAGTACATTTGCACAATGACTGAAACCAGGCCACTTAATAAACAATGGGCTTTGAGGTCAGATCCCTTGATCATTAATATGCAAATTGTCATGACCATTGATCAACAACCACTGATCAAAGACCATTGATCCATGGCCATGAGTACCATTCACAGAGAGTTGGGGAATGGTTGCAATCACAGCATTGTAAGATGGCAAAGATGTACCCTTAGGCCCCCTTTAAAAGTTGATGTGTACCGTAAACCTACGCATATGGATCAGTATTAAGGGACTGATCCAGTCAGGTTTGACTCTCATCATCCACTGGATCACAAATTGTGTGTCATCAGCACGCTGCAACACAGAGCGAACACCATCCCCACAGACACAACGGCCAGGGAAGCAGAAGAACATCACGTCAAGAAGGCCCTGAGTAAATGTGGTTATCCAGGCTGGACATTCGTCAAAGCTGGGAAGGCGCCAAAAGAAAGCTCCAGCCGATCCAGGAGAGAAGGACAACCGATACCTAAGCGAAAACCCTTAGTGATCCTGTATGTGTCAGGAGTATCAGAACAGCTGAGATGCATTTTTTTCTAAACACCGTGTCTCTGTGGCTTTTAAACCCCAAAACACGCTGTGCTGTTGTTTATCAATGGTCACCTCACCTCACAGCCCGTTGTTCATTCAGTGGGCTAGTTTCAGTCATTGTGCAAATGTACAGTTTGTTACCGTTTGCTGCAGGGTCTACCTTACCATATAAAGCACCTTGAGGCGACTTTTGCTGTCATTTGGCGCTGTATAAATAAAACTGAACTGACTAAGGTTGTGGAAACCTGCAGTCGGCTGAGACTAAAGAAGTCACTTGGATGAGTGACGAAACGTTTCTCCCACTGAAAACATTACGTCCAGATGAACAGAATCATCCTTTTGGGACATCATTTATTCCCATTTCTTTAGTTTAAGCTATGAAAAATACCAAAGATAACAGTTGAACAGGCATAAAATAGGATTTTTCCAACAACAAGGAGGCTCCCAAAATGCTGTTAGCTGAAAACTTGGTGCATGGTGTGCAGTGTATCCTCATTAGAAACGGTCTCAGTGGCTGTTACGAAATCATTCTTAATGAAAGGACTGAGAAAAGGCTGAATTACACAAGAACTGGACCGAAATTCACTGAATCCAAAATTTAATGATTTGATACAAATTATCATTAATTTGTATGGGGAATGTCAGGAGGTTTTGCTAATTTAAGAAGAACGTTTACCTTAATGCATGGGTTTTATTTTGATTTCAATGTGTGTTTCAACGGTAAGCATCACCATGGGATAACGCTGAGCAAGTTTTGCAGTTCATATGAAATGAAGCTTGGCGTCAGTGTATTGTTTATCCCATATTTTGTCACAACTGAAGTCATTCACACTAGAAGGAAAGGCTGTAGGCCATGAAGCAGGCCAGTCCAGTTCACTGTACTTCACTGCTGTGTTGTGGTCCACACACAGGCTGGTACGGTATAAATGTAGCCACTCTCTGAGGATGACATCATATTGCAGGATCTTATTAAAGGCCAGGCTATTAAACAAAACCTCACATCCAATATATCCATCTCCTCCCTCCTATTTCCTTCTCTGCTTCCTTCCTCTTATTCCTTCAGTTTCTCTTCAATTTTTCTTTCTGTGCTCTTTCACTCTTCTGTTAATTTGCATTAACCATGTATCCCCATCTCCATTAATCACTGTTCAACTTTATATGTACATGTCATCCTTGCCGCTGCCGTGCATCCCTCTTCTCACCAGCTCTCCCGCGCTTTCATTCATCAGTCTGTTGGCACTGAGACTGCAGACGTAAAAGCAACGTATTATGTCTTTTGAAATAAATGTGAGAATCACAAATGCGAGTGGAGTCGGTAACAAATCCAGATAAGCTGGGAATAATACAAACCAGCAGCCGTCGTGTTTTCAGTTATTACAGTTGATCATGTGCATTTTAAAATTGTTGCGCAATGCCCGTACAACCGGAAAAACATGCTGCAAGCCGTGCGTTATGGGTGTAGTGTATCCTGTTTTAACACATCACAGCACCTAAGGAAAGAAAATGATTAAAAGCAAAACAAAAAGTGAAACAAAAGAAAGGTGCATGAATTTGGAGTTGTAGTTTGGTCCCAGCCTATCTCTGTCCACGTGTTGTCCCTGTCGGAGACATATCCAAATAGCTATGGATGATCTATAAGTAAATATAACAACAAAAAGTGCATCTATGAGCAAATGTTTGTCTGTCAGTCAGATGTTAGAAAGACAGATGTTAGATAGACCATTAGCTTACTCCAATGGCACCAACTGTTAATGTTGATTGATAAGAGAAAGCTCCAATAAAATGATCGTGTAATTCAGACTGTCTGCTATCATTTACTTACTCATTGAATCTTTTGTTTAAAAAATGGCAGGAAAAAAACACGAGCCCAGGAGACTTAGTGACAGCACAATTACACCGCCCCAAGTATTTTCCACTGCTACACACACACATACACAGTGTTTCTGGTTCAAACTGGAAATAAAGTAAATTGTTGGATGTGCACCATGGTGCCAAGCCAGTGATCAGTTTAATATTTGCTGTAATGTGACACTTTGATTTTCTGTCATGTATGGAGACTCGGGGCAGGGGGTCTATTCTAATGACTTTAGAGAGGAAGAGAGCTAGTGTAGCCGCAGAGAGATAAAAATGGCACAGATATGATATTCCAAGTTTCCTGCATGGACATGGATTAGTAATTCCTGTTTGTGTGAGCGTGTTTGCTTTTTTCCTCAGTGTTCTACCTCAAACCTCTTCTTCTTCTTCTTCTTGGATCAAAGCCTTCTTCTGAGAGCTTGTCCATGACGACCTTCAGTCTTCAGACTTTTAGCTGAAGACTGTCAGTTGAAACTTTACCTGTAACTGTACCTGAACCTGAGCCAGTACTGTTACCCCAGAGGCTGTGAGACATGTAAATATGTATTTATCATCATCATAACAGTTGCCTAACTTCGGTCATCATCATCATCATCATTACATTGGCAGTGTTTGTCATGCTAAAAAATCTGATGATTCTTTTCTACATTTATTCAATTGTAACAATATCCCCGGCACCACAAACGCATCCCAAACCCTGACAGATCCTCCATCGTGTTTTAAAGATGGAGGTAGACGCTCCTTGTGGTACCTCTCTCCTTTTTTCGGACCACGTTGACAGCAATTTTAACTAAAAGTTGCCAATTTGGATCCATCGCTCTACAAGTCTTGTTGCCACAGACTTTCAGTCCAGTTCTTGTGTAATTTGGCAAAACCTCAGCCCTAATCTCCCTGTTTCCCTCAGTTAATAAGGACTTTCTGACAGCCACAGAGACCATTTCTGATGAGGCTTCGGTGAACAGTAGATCAACTTAAAGGGCCAGTTGCTTCTCTTAGGGGCTTTGCTGTTTCCCCCTACTTCTTAAGTAGAATAGAATAGAATAGAATGCCTTTATTGTCAATATACAGTTGTACAATGAGATACAGAGCATCTCCTACTCAGTGCAAACATGAAGGGGGGGGCTGTGTTATCGGTGCATGTGTGAGTTCAGGGTGGTTATGGCTTTGGGGAGGGAACTGTTTTTGAGTCTGTGGGTTTTTGTGTTGATGCACCTGTAGCGCTTCTCTGAGGGAAGCAGGCTGAACATGTTGAAACCAGGGTGGGAGCTGTCCTTGATGATGTTTGCTGCTCTGCTGAGACAGCGGGAGGAATAAATGTCCATCAGGGAGGGGAGAGGGCAGCCGATGATCTTCTGTGCTGTCTTGACCACACTCTGAAGCCTCACTCTATCCGCCTTGGTGCAGCTGCCGTACCATACCGTGATGCAGTAGGTTAGCAGGCTCTCAATGGATGAGCAGTAGAAGGTCAGCAGCAGGTTGGAGTTCAGCTTGTACTTCCTGAGGACTCTCAGGGAGTGCAGCCGCTGTTGGGCCTTCTTGATGACCGCTGAGATGTTGTCTGTCCAGGAGATGTCAGCAGAGATGAGGACACCAAGGAACTGGAAGGTGTGGACCCTCTCCACACATCCACACACTCCCCGTTGATGTAAACGGGGGCCAAGTCAGTGCTGTGTCTCCTGAAGTCAACAATGAGCTCTTTGGTTTTCTTAGTGTTCAGTGCCAGGTTGTTTTCTGAACACCAGGCTGCCAACTTCAGGACTTCCTCTCTGTACTCTGCCTCGTCTGCCTTTGAGATGAGTCCGACTACCGTGGTGTCATCAGCAAACTTGATGATGAGATTGTTGTTGTGGGTTGGACTGCAGTCGTGGGTGTAGAGAGAATACAGGAGGGGGCTCAGCACACAGCCCTGTGGGGAGCCGGTGCTCAGTGTGCGAGTGGAGGAGAGATGAGGGCCAGGTCTTACAGTTTGGGGCCGGTTTGTGAGAAAGTCCTTTATCCAGGCACATGTGAGAGGAGGGAGGCCAAGAGTGACCAGTTTGGTGATGAGGATGTCCGGGATGATTGTATTAAAGGCTGAGCTGTAGTCCACGAAGAGCATTCGGACGTAGCTCTGCCGCTGCTCTAGGTGACTCAGCACAGCGTGGAGGGCTGTGGCGATGGCGTCTTCTGTGGATCTGTTTGTGCGGTATGCAAACTGGTGGGGGTCGAATTCTGGGGGGAGGTAATCCTTGATGTGCTGAAGGACTAGTCTCTCGAAGCATTTCATGATTACCGGTGTGAGGGCGGTAATCATTCAGGCTGGAGATGGGAGACTTCTTTGGCACTGGGATGATTGTGGCTGATTTTAGACAGGATGGGATGGCTGCCTGATCCAGTGAGAGGTTGAAGAGTCTGGTGAAGATGAGGGTGAGCTGGTGGGCACATGCTCTTAGTACCTTGCCAGGTACTCCGTCTGGACCGGCCACAAGTAGTACTTTACTTGCGGCCGTACAAGTAGCACCGCAAGTCATGTACTTTCAGTATCTGAAAGTACATGACTTTCAGATACTGTTCATGCTGTAGGGAATTTTTAGGCTTTACACTTTTTTATGTTCCATTTTTCCTAACATTTTTTTTTTCATGGACATGCTGCACAACATGCCAAGACATTCCATGTTTTCAGCATATAACCCTTTGGGAATCACCTGTTGGTATGAAAATACAATTTTAATACTAACCTGTGTTAGAAGCAGTTTGACAAACATACAACCAGCATAAAACCAGTGTTATGTCTACACAGCCAGTGTTGTTTAGACACAACACTGGTTTGTCCATACAGTTAGGTGTTTTATGCTCAAATGATGCAGGTCAGTGAGGTCAGTGACGGATACAAGGACTAGAGCAGCGGTCCCCAACCCCCGGGCCTGGGACCAGTACCGGTCCGTGAGTCGTTTGGTACCGGGCCGCGAGAGTTGAGGCTCAGGTGTGAAATGTATAGTTTTCAGGGTTTTTATCGGTTTTCAGCTTTATTTTGTTATCATTTTTATCGTTAACTCGGTTTTCCTTGGTCTTTTCACGTGTGTTATGAATAAATCTTCTTTTTTTTCGGTACCGGTACTAGTTTTATTTTGTTGTATTTATCCGCGACACCTTAAAGGCTGGTCCGTGAAAATATTGTCGGGCATAAACCGGTCGGTGGCGCAAAAAAGGTTGGAGACCGCTGGACTAGAGTGCAAATGAGTGAAAAAGCAGCCAATGTCCAAAGAACCATTTGGAAATCCCTTCAGAACGTCTGGAGGAATATTGCTCTGGGCCATTTGAAAAAAATTATAATAAAGTCCTGCTGCTTGGATAAATAAATAGCTCAAGACATTTGTACTGACATTTAAATGATTGAAATGCAAAAGTATAGAATAAACTGACTGAGTGTAGCAGTAATGGGTTAAAAAGAAAAAAGGTTTAGTTTAGATAAGTTTATGCGTCACTCAGAGGTGTGTGTGTCTGTGGGTGCGTGTGCGTGCGTGTACTTGTCTACGTTAGGTGAAGGTGTGCATAGAGGCCGGTCTGGGTAGCTGGGCGGTGTCAGGATGATGACATTTCTTTGAATGACTCTGGACGAAGGCAAGAAAGGAAGTGATAAAGGAGAAAATCACAGAGGAGGCAGACGCAGACAGAGGCTGTGTGCGGGCTTGTTGTTTGAGCAAACAGAAGAGACTTAACTATAGTGTGCGTGAGTTTTAATGTGTCTGCTATGAAGTTTGTTATTGAAGATCAGAGAAAGGTGGCAGGATGGAGAGACCAAGCAGCTGTCATGTAAGTGTGTGTGTGGTGTTTGGGGTGTGTGTGTTGTGGTTCAGGTGGTTGTGTTGACTCGACATCCCGTCAGGGTTAACAGAGCTGTCTGTCCTTTACTTTCCATTTAGGCAACCTTTTTGGGCTTTGCTGGGATTAAAGTGGCTGATCAATAGTTTCAGTAATCTCACTGGAATTAGATTACAGTCCTGGTTTCTACCTATCCCGGCTCTGCGGTGTTTTATTTGGTGTTGTTTTACTGTAGAACAGCAGAGGCGACTTTAAACAAATCAGTCAAAAGTTTCCTATTTTTTCCTGCTTCCTTTTTTACTTTGTTGAAATAAATAAATTAATTAAATATGTGGATGTTGAATTTCTGTCATCTGTCTTTGGGTTTCTCAGCTATGCAGGATAAAGTTACAAAATCAGCTTTTTCTGCTTTTATTCCAGTTCTCCAGAGATCAGTTCATCCTGGACTGTCCTTCAGAGAAACTTCGCAAGGAGCTCGAGGAAGAACTGAAGATGGACTGCGAGGAGCCGAGAAGTCACGCGTGGTACCACGGATCGATTCCCAGACAGGTAACACTGCTCGCACACAAATCTGAGTCACAAGTCCCTCCTTTTAAAAGCCAGGTTAGAAACTTGTTGAACCAGATTACCTATTATTAGTCTTCCATGCTACACACATGGTGCTTACAGGAAGACTGTTGCGTAAAGAGTGGCCCCTGCAGCAGCGCTGACAGAAAGAAAGGCTTCATTCTGTATGGTGTGTTTATGTGTGTTGTGTGTGCGCGCATATGTGAGAGAGAGATCTTGTGTGTTCCCCTGAAAACCAGCACTGAGATGTAATCTTTTTAATAAGCTGCTTCCCTTGGCTAAACTAAACCACCGTTCTAACTTATACAAACATTTGCTTAATTAAAGTCTGAAACTGTGGATGACAGAGAGTGTATGTGTTCGAGAAGAGCGAGCGAGAACCAATAAATGTAACAAGGCAGGGAAATAAAGAGCACTGCATGTGTAAACGGTCAAAGAAATATCGTTTTTTTTTTAATCATATAATAAATGAAAGTCAAATTTATTTTTAAAGTGCATTTAACAGTGCTTTATAATACTTTATAACACATCCAACAGTTGACACTGGCCAAGGTGCTCTTTAAAAGACAGAATGGATAAAAATAAGTAAAATACATGCTAGTAGGTGGTAAATATAAACAGTCATGGCTTACATAGGCACATATAATGACCATAAGAATCAAAAGCCAATAAATAAATATATGTGTTCAGTCTAGTTTTATCAGTCATTTGAAGGAAATGCTGTTCCACAGTTCAGGGGCAAACACAGAGAGTAGACTGAGCTGGAAGGAGCTAAAACAGGTGAAATATGATCTCTTTTTTTCTTCTTCTTCTTCTTCTTCGGGTGCCTGTGAGGAGCCTACAACTGACTGAGACCCGTGTAAAGTGATTTGCAGTAGTCCAGGAGGAGGAGATTAGGTCATGAATGACAATCTTGAGATCTCTTATGGAAAGAAAAGGCTTAATTTTCTTTCCATAAGAGAAGGCTAATTTTTTAACCACCGAGTTACTTTGATAATAGGTCTCATTTTTTCTGTGGTAAATGATAAACAGGGATCAAGCTTGTCAAAAATGTTGTCATTTGACTTGTGCATTGATAGATGCACAAAAACACTGAAAAGTTTTCTGGATTAAAGCTTTATTATTTTGATTTCCCATATAAAGGTTTTAGCGTGAAATGAATGTGATTCTACATGAAACTGTCCCTTAAGCGTCTAGGTCACTAACTGGATAAATTGGAATGGTCCTCGTGTCTTACATAACCATCACTAAGCTCGCAAAGCTGGTACTAGCCTACCATTAAACGTTTGTATTGTAAACAATCACTGTGGGCCACTGTAGGTGTTCGTGTGTGTGTGGGCCGGTTATTATGGGCTCCTAAATCTGTTTGAACAGTCACGTGATGCAGGCTGGGCTTTCTCAGGGGCCAACATCATCTATGAATTTTCAGGTTAGGACATGTCTTAAGGTTAAGGTAAGGGTAACGGTTAGGCATGTAGTTGTTATCGTTAACGGTAAGTCACCAGGAAGTGAGTGAGACAACGTAAAGTCCTCTAATGTCATGGCTGCGTAAAGTTGAGTGTGCCCGTGTGTCACTTATTTCTTTTTGCAGGTTGCAGAAAACCTGGTGCAGCGAGATGGAGACTTCCTGATCCGTGATTCGCTGTCTTTACCAGGAAGTTACGTTCTCACATGCCAATGGCGAAACACTGCTCAGCACTTTAAAATTAACAAGAAGGTACATATGAGCTTCCAGCTACACTGAGGTGAATATTTGACTAGAGTATATAAAAGGTACAATAGCTAGGTCTGTTATTTTGCCTGTCGCCTTCAGGTCGTGATGCTGAATGAAGCTTACTCCAGAGTTGAGTACCGCCTAGACAGAGAAGGGTTCGACAGCATCCCTGCACTCATCAGATACTATGTTGGCAACAGAAAACCTGTCTCACAGGTGGGTTTAGTCACTATTTTTCTTTTAATTAATCTTGCTTCAAAGTTTATTTTATACTGTTATTGTTCTGGTTGGTGGTTTTCCTCATTATAGCACATAAAAGAAAAACTTTTGGTAGTTAATAGTAAGTTGTGTTTAAGTGCTAAGAGTTTCAAGCTTGTGAGATAAATATAGTCGCAGATAAATAAAATATGTTGAGGTTTCTTTAGGTCACCTTATCTGTTCTTCCGCCCACACATTGAAGGTGGTAGGGGCCATCATCTTCCAGCCAATCAACCGGGGGCTGCCGCTGCGCTGCTTAGAGGAAAAGCACGGACTGTCGAGCAGTCACCGGGAGAGGCTGATGTCGCAGGAGAGGCGGAACCAGAAACGCCTCAGCCTCAATATTACCAACGGACACACATACGACAACACACAGGCCATGCACGACAGCACACACTGCCAGGACAATGGCATTGCCCGAGGCAGCCAGCTCAGGTTTGCACTCTAGAAACACACGCAAACACACTAATTAACACCTGAACACTGTAATTCCTCGCTGGCTCTCATAACGTGGTTGTTGTTCCACTGAGCATGTGAGATTTCTTGGATTTGATTAATATAAGCCTATTACTGCAAGTGGATAGTGGGCTACAGACCAAATACCAATCTGTCTGCTGTGTTTGAATAGTAGAGACCCACCTTTGCACAGTCTCCACCTCCACACATCGTTCTGCTTTTAAGGTTTTACTCTTTGCACTGAGCTGTTTACATTCAATCGTTCTGACTGAAGTTCGCACATACACATGTCCCATACACATCATACGTCCTCTGTAAATGAAGAGCTGTTGTCTGTGTGCAATTTCAATGCACACAGACATTAAACAGGGTTCTGTATCTATCTGAGAGAGGTCAGACCAGCTGTGAGGGGATAATAAATACAGAACACAGAGATGAACAAGAGGATATATGGACAGAGAAAAGGCTTTTTAAAAAGTCAAAGAAGGGATGAAAGGATTAGTGTTTATAACGTGATTTACTTTTTTTTGAATACTAATGGTACCTTTTTATTATTATATTGGAAATATTTGTAAGAGGTTTATCCGATGCCCATGTGTGAGTGGGATGTTTTTATCGCCCTTCCTCCTCTTTCAGGTTGAAGGATCGCTGCGGCAGCCAACCAGCAAGTCTCAATCAAGTCCAGGAGCGGCGACACCCACTCAAGGCGCACCAATCAGAAAGCTTCCTTCCTCTTGGTAAGTAAAAGCTAGGAGGTTCTGAAAAGCTGTGTGACCTTTGAGGAGAGGCTGAAAGTTTTTATTATAATTACACATCTGTATAATAAACACTCAGAGAGAGCTGAGTGTAAAAGCGAAGCTGTCGATTTACCACTCGACCCAAACTCCTCAGCTCTGGTAGAGACCGAAAGAATGAGGTCATGGACACGAGCAGCAGAAATGAACTTTCTCCAAAGGGCAGCCGTGCTCTCTGTAAGTCAGAGGTCAGCAACCTGCAGCTCACGAGCCACGGATTAGGATTACATCTCTCCAATTAACTCTAAAAAGTTTAATACATAAACTATATGTACTAATTTATGCTCTTCCAATTACATCTGTTATACACTCGCATCCACAGTCACACGTGTCTGCCGGTTGTTTTGGGGGGTTTTTCTCGCCACCGCTCCTCCACATCAAAAGGAGCCCATTGAGGTGGTTTGAGTGTCTGACAAGGATGCCTCCTAAGTGAGGTGTTTGGGGCATGTTCTGCTGGGAGGATGTCTCAGGGCAGGACGTCCAGACATGCTGCAGAGATGATAAGCTAGGGGGGTCTGGGGAGAGAGCGGTCTGGGTTTCTCTGCTTAGGCTGCTGCCTCCATGAATCGGTTAAGTGGAAGAAAATGAGATTAATAGATCTTAGTGGCTTGAAGTATTTTGAATCCTTTATTTTTCTCTGTATCTGTTGTATCTAATTTTTACAAACTGATCTAATGTATATGAGACCTCAAAAACAAAAGTGGGAATTCTAATCAACTCAGTGCCTTTTTTTAAAAATTATTTCCTTTCCTCCCCACCTCCACCTCATCTTTTCCTTTTTTTTTGTAACCTTTTTTTTAATTTATTTCTATTTACCCACTGTCTCATTATCTTCTCTTTCATCTCTTTAACTCCATCTTCTGTAATTTTGTTCCGTCTTCAGGATCCAAACCGCAGCCCCTGCAGACACCTGACTCGCTCCTTCCCAGCCCAAACTCCAAGTCGCCGGTGTTTCGGACAGGCAGCGAGCCACTGCTGAGCCCCTCTTTCCCACGGAAATCAGCAGAGCCTCTAGCAGGTATACAAATATTTTGGTGGAGAAGAACCTGCAGTATACAGATGAGTTTCTTCAGCGATCATTGCGTTTATACAGACGAATCCCTGAAGACTTTTACGTATAGTGGTTCATATAATAGAAAATGGTAAATGGCCTGTATTTGTACAGTGCTTTACTAGTCCCTAAGGACCCCAAAGCGCTTTACACATTCAGTCATTCGCCCATTCACACACATTCACACACTGGTGATGGCAAGCTACATTGTAGCCACAGCCACCCTGGGGCGCACTGACAGAGGCGAGGCTGCCGGACACTGGCGCCACCGGGCCCTCTGACCACCACCAGTAAGCAACGGGTGAAGTGTCTTGCCCAAGGACACAACGACCGAGACTGTCGAAGCCGGGGCTCGAACCAGCAACCTTCCGATTACAAGACGAACTGACAATTCTTGAGCCACGATCGCCCCTAATAGAGTCTATTAAGCCTAACAATTGCAAGACATGTGATACAAATAGGTGTTTGGCTTTATTTGTAGTATTACTGTCCTCTTTATCAGTATTAACTTTTAATCTTAACTGTAAAATAGATTAAAATAGATTTGCTTGGTCATAGTGCATAAAATGTACAGTATAGAGCAGCACTCATGCTAGACACAGAGCTACAAACAGAACAATTGAGAAAAAACTGCAATTAACAAAAGCAGCCTGAGCGCCCACAGCTCTGCCAAGACTAAAAGTTCCCTATACAGGTTGTATAAATCAAGTCCCAAAGGACAAGGATGGCCTGATCCAGGGATTGAGTTTGATATTTTGTTGAGAACATCATGATGATGTCTCCAATTTTTGTTTTGGTATGAATTTATAAAGATTAGATGCAAGATGACAAGTTTGCCCTGCGTCATAATGACGGTTTATGGACAAATCCAAAATGTACTGACTTCTAAATGTTGGTACTTTTCACCTCTTTCTTTATTTTTAATCCTGCAAACAAAACCACTTTATCACTTTGATGGAGGAAAAAATGACAAGAATAGCAATCGAGGATGAAATAAAGTAGCCTTGGTCCAGGCATCTGAACGGTATAGAAATAATGAAGCTAAACAAAGTGGCAGTTTGGACTGATTATCAGGCTAAAAATAACTGTGTGGTGCTTGCTAGGAGCCAATAAAAGCCCACGTGGGGGTTTTAAAATTAATCAGCCGTTGTGCCTTCCTAAGTATGTGGGTGTAATATAATACACTCTCCCTGGCTGCTCCTGCCATTGCTTGAATGTTAGACAATGAATTTTCCTCCTGTTCTGCTGGGGCTCTGTGCTCTAATTCACAATCTGATAATATAGCTGAAATCTGAGTGTGATGCATGCTTTTCATTGTATTTGAATTTAAATAATAATATCTTAAACATGTTAAAAAGTCAGAGGGGTTGTAATATTAGATACTTAAAAACGTTCCAAGTCTTTATATGTATAAAAGCCAAAACAGCTTTTGTGTAACTTTTACGGCACTCGTGTTCCTCCAGGCCAAGCGATCCGGGGCTCTGACAGCCAGCTGTGTCCTAAACCGCCTCCCAAACCCAGCAAGGTTCCTCTGGCTAGGCTGGCTCACTCCTCTTGTCCTCAGGCTAGAGTTCCCTCCTCCAGCTCCTCAAACCTCACAGACACCTCCTGTGTCTCTCCCAGACTGGCTGCACCTCCACAGGAGCCCAGACGTGTAGAAACCCCTGATTCTTCCTGGGCGGGTGGAGGTATCCTTTTATTTTATATATCTTTTTTAAATATATTTATGCAAAGTTATTTGATTATTATTGGATGGTAAACATCTGTTTACATCAATATTGACTTTTATTTTCAAATGCATTATAGATGGATGTGTTTGTTATTCCACAGCCACTGCAGGCCCTCCTGTTCCTCCAGTGAAGCCCCTGAAATTGCAACATCTACGGCTGCCTGCAGACTCCTGCTGCTCCTCTGGGTCTCTAGTTTCACCTGCTGATGCTGCTAAGTGTCCCAATTCAGAGACAATAACAGGACAGGGTGAAAGACTGCAGCCCAGCCCTGCAGACCTGAGGTCCTGCAGCCCTCTGGAGTGGGAATCGTCAAACTCTGCTAACCCCATCACAGAGCACAGCCGTGAAGCTCAGCTAACACTCTGCAGCTATGTGGAGAGACTGAAGAGAGAAGGGGAGATGGAGAAAGAGGAGGAGGAGGTGTCAGGAGACAGAAGCTCCTACCATCATGCTATCGCAGCCTTGGAAAACACCAGTGAAGAAGAGGATGAAGATGCAGGGAAAGACGAGGAGAAGGATAAGAGGAGGAAAAAAGAGAGGAGTAGTTTTCAGCGGCCTGTCATAGAGACGGAGTCCATGTTCAGGCCAGCAGAGTTCGACTCGCGACTTCTGCCTCTAGAAAACAAACCACTGGAGATGGCGGTTCTGAAGAGAGCAAAGGAGCTGGTGCTCAGCCACAATCACCACAGCCTAGCCAGACACCTGCTGATGGCTGACTGCCAGGTATACATACACTCTCTCTAAACCTAAATATAACAACCGTAATTTATTTTTCACATGGTTATATCCTCCTCTGCAAAGTCATTATCTTTCGTCTTCCTGATTTTTTTCTTTTTATAGACTGATTTTCTGGATGCTTTAGAGCTTTTCTTTTTTTAATTAGTTAGTTGGTCGTGACTACTATATATATATATATATATATATATATATATATATATATATATATATATATATATATATATATATATATATATATATATAAACAAAAACAAAGGAAGCTTGTTATGAAACAACTACTTAAGTAGAAAGTGAGCAGTGAAAAAGAAGGAAAATAAAAGAATATTTCTATTTTCTGTTGCCTGCGTTGTTGACTGTGAGTAGGGAAGAGGTTAAAGTGGGATTGAGCGTGTGGTGAAACTCTAACATCAGCTGTCGTCGCTCAGCGTGGAGAAAAGAATCACAATTTCTATTGAGGGCTGCAGTGAGTTTCTTTGTGTACAGGCTGTGATCAGCTGATCTGGGCTACTGCTCTGAGGTTTTCTGCCCTTTGTGGATTTACACACCTCAATTTAAGATGTAAGCAGATGTTTTATGAGTTGTCCTGTTCCATCCTCTACACTGTTTGTACTGTCTTTATATTAGACAGTATAAAGTTGGTGAAGGTGGAATTTGATGAATAAATCTCAGCATCATTAGCTTAACTTCAAATTCATCTGTGCTGTACCTGATATAATCTAACTCTGACCATGAAACACAGCCACTGTGCACCAGTCACACACTGTTCTTTACTTTTAATCCATCACAGTACAGCAAACTAACCTGTTTTTATCTTCACTACCTGCAGAGGATCTTCATCCAATTCTTAAAAAACAGTCTGCCTCAGTTTGATTAGCAGTAGTTTCGCATTATGATAAAGCGTAATGTGACATGTGCACACATAATATTTGGGTTAAAACATGAGGATTTATATTAAAGCTTTTCCAGTATATCAAATCCCACTGAGCATGCTTACCTTTACATCTAACCTGTTCTTCCTCTCCTGTCCTGTCTTATCTTTCTCCATCTCTGGGTGAGCTCTTTCTTTTCTCTCCTTGTGAAATACAGCAGCTGGACCTTTAGCTAGCAACACAATGTGCAACATACTGCACACAAGCAGTTTGTGTGCTTGCTGATGTTTGTTAAGCTGATAGAATTATTTAAAAAAGATACTCGTTTTGCTCCTCTCACTCTTCGTTCCTCCTTTGTAGCACTTGTGCACACCTGCAGTCGTTCTGGTGTCGTGCCCAAAAAGCACAAAACAAAAAAACTCACCCCAAAACACCAGCCCACTTTAATTCCCGACTATGGTACATGATTTTACCTCTTTCGTCTTTTTATACAACCTCGTGATTAATACACAAACAGAATTGTCTTTCACGTGTTACTGTTTAGGCTCAAATTGGTTTGATGGAGTGACGTAAAAAAAGGTTTGCCTCACACCTCAAAATGCATCAAACCAATAGTAACGAGCCTGTTTTGAAAATGTAAGGAGAAGAAAGTACAGATTTTTATTTAAGAGAGTAAAAATAAAAAGTTGTCAGAAAGATAAATAGTCAAGATACCTGAAAATTCTACTGAAGTACAGAAACTAAGTATTTGTACTTCATTACTTCCCACCTCTGGCAGTAACTGATGGTTTTAGAATTTAGTAAATGTACTAGTGCTGCAAAGACCCGGTATGATTCATTGTTAATAATAACATATCAGAAAGTGCTGCAAACAGCATCACCGTGCTGGGAAAATGAAAACTGACACTGACGCGTGCATTTAATCTGCAGGTAAACATGTTTACTGCTGCTGTGACACACAGATCCTCTCTGTGTGTGTGTGTGTGTGTTTGTGCACTATAGAGAATTAGATTTCCACCCTGCACCTGATGATGCTGCTGCAGAACAAAAATGATCTTCATGATGCAGAGACACAACCAAATAAAATGTTTTGCCTCATCCAAACACATGCGCTAGGCACATCCAATGAAGCAGGGTGACAAACTATAACAGAAAACTGTTCTAACAGCTACTTGTAAAATTTCTTTTCTTCCCACCAGGTTGCCAGGATACTGGGAGTGACTCCAGAGCTTAAAGGTCAAATGAGCGTGTCCTCCGGTCTGGAGCTGGTGACATTGCCGCATGGTCGTCAGCTGAGGCTGGACCTGATGGAAAGGTAAATACACTGTATTGGTTAGCTCTTTTGGGGTAGTAGCAGACACAATTCAATTCTCTTCTGTTTTGATTGTATAGAACCAAATCACAACAGCAGCCGCCTCAAGGGGCTCTATACTTTAAGATAAAGATCCTACAATAAAACAGTCAAATGACCCAGTACGAGCAAACACTTGGCGACACTGGCAAGCAAAAAGTCCCTTTTAACAGGAAGAAACCTCCAGCAGACTCAAGGAGGACAGCCATGACCAGTTCTGGGTGAGGGGAGGAAGACCGGACAAAGACGAGATGTGGGCGAGAGCCAGAGATTAATAACAACTAATGATTAATTGCAGAGAGGTGTATAAAGACATGGAGAGTGATGAACAAAGCTCAGTGCATCATGAGAAGCCCGCAGCATGACTAAGGGACTAGTTGTTAGAAGTTTGAACTGAAGCTGATATACCACCATTAAACATGGTGGTATATCAGTATATCGTACAGGGGAACCCATCGTGGAACTCGCCCCTCCAGGCAGTGAGGTCTGTAGTTAGACTACTGCACCGCTGGACGATCAGATAAGGAACAAAAGACATTGCTGTTGGGGGCTGTTTGTAATCCACCCATCTCCTCCATCTGTCTCCTAGGCACCACACCATGGCAATAGCTGTTGCTGTGGATATTCTGGGATGTACGGGTAGCGTGGAGGAGCGGGCTTCCACTTTAAATCGCCTCATTCTGGTTGCTATAGAGCTGAAGGACACGGTTGGGGACCTGTTTGCTTTCACAGCCCTGATGAAAGCTCTGGACCTGCCTCAGGTAATGAATGCCTAGCCCTAAACCCTAAGCATAACCCAATCGTAACAATGACACTAAAGCCACATTTTGAGTCTCAAAAATGCCTTCAAACTTGTGGGAACTGGATTTTGGTCCCCATAAATTTAGTAAACTTCCAATTTATGGTCCCCACAATGATATGAATAGACACACACACGAATATGACAACTAGAATCTCTCTATCATGTAAAAAAACAAAAAGGAGAGATTTAATTGTAGTTTGAAACTCTTAAAGTTGATGTTTGTTGTTGATGTAGATCAGTCGTTTGGAGGAAACATGGACGACTCTACGAAGGAATTTCACACAGACCGCTATCAGCTACGAGAAAACACTCAAGCCTTTCTACAAGAATCTGTACGAAGGCACCGGTAAGAGGACAAACACAGCCTATAGCCACTGATAACAGCTTAAATATATAATATGTATTATTTCCCAAAAAGAGAAAAGAAATTACATCAAATCATCATTTAGACTTACAGGAAGTGTGAGGCTGTGTTTTTGGGACTCTCTGAAAATGTAGCATCCAGGTTACATGGTCTCCATCTCTGTGTTAGTCAGGGCTGTATTAAGGGTATCGAGGATGTGCATGTCACTTAGAATCCAGACACCACACGACTGACTTCATAGTTTTCATCAACAACCTTTGTTTTTCCTGGTGAAAGTAAGATGATGAGCAGGTCTGGACTGGGACAAAAGATTGCCACGGCATTTTTGCTCCAGGCAGCCCACCTCACTCTCCGCTAGCAACAGCAGCCTCCTGTGACTGTGAGGGTTGTTGTTGATGCTACTGTTAACGGTACAGCAGCCCGATAACTAAGGTGTCAGCTAATTTGACACATTTTGGTGCATATGTTTTTGCTTTATTTTTATTTTTCTCTCTTAGTTTTGCCCCTAAATCTTTTCACTTTTCTTTGGCCAGCAACCAATTCTTCCACACTTAACTTTAATCTGCATGAACACACAAGGAAGGTAGGGGAAGGGCCGGTTGCCAAGTTGATCGTAGCCTGTATGACTATATCGAAAAGAACAAAATGTATATATTATAACAACAAACATGTCGTGTTCGAAGTCACTTAAATAACCTCGCTTCCCCATTTTAAAGTTCAAATTAAACTTCAGCAGGTCGCCTTGACCACGTCTACATGACTAAATGCATCAAGTTGCTGCCATGTGATTGGCTGATTAGACATTTGTGTAAAGGAGCAGTTGAACAGGTGTGCCTGATACAGTTGCTGGTGAATGTGAGAATTTGGATGATAGCATTACTGTAATTTAAAATATATATATCCTATTGTTCATAAATGAAACATCATCAAATAAATTGAGTATATTTTGTTTCGTCTTTTTAATAAAATACATGGGGTAAGTAGATCCTAAGCATTGTCTTATAAAAGGGTTACTGTTGCTATAAAAAACCCTTTTGTTCAAATTCAGCCAGTAAGGATGAACATTGCATTATTTTTTTTTTCTATATTTACAGTTTAAAAAAAGCAAAAGTCAGTGTTTATGTTTTTTATGGCGCTCATAAACTCTACTAACCTCACTCTGCTGCAGCCTCCTCTCCTCCGGTGGTCTGTGTGCCCCTCCTCCTGCCATTCCTCACGCTGATGGAGCGTCCTTCAATTGCACCTGACGGGGTGGAGCTCTGGGAGACCAGCGACCAGGGCTGTGACATCATGCTGCGCCACCTGGAGGCTGCACGCAACGTTGCACGCAATGCGCACGGCTACACTGCCAATGCACAGAAGATCTTACAAGGTAAACACCAGAAGAGTCCACCAAATTCTACCAAAAACGGGCGTTACGTGTTCCTTTAAAAACAAATGAATAAATAAAATCCACCTGTGTGTTTGTTCTTTAGGGTTTCAGTGTGACGACGATCTGCTCGAAGTGTTTAAGACAGACTTTCAGCTGCGACTGCTCTGGGGAAGTCGCGGAGCTACGGTCAACCAATCAGATCGCTACAACAAATTCAACCTCATCCTCACTGCGTTGTCACGGAAACTGGAGCCTCCATCTACAACACCAACCATAATCTGACTTCTTCTACGCGAACACAGCAGAACAGAAAAGACAGGAAGTGATTAGTGAGCCAATCAGGATCATCAGGAGGATCACTGTTCTCTGAAGGCGCTCAGCAGCACAGCAGGCGGGAACGTTCACCTTCAGGTCAATGTGCTCTGATGGAATGTGAACCAAAGCCGGGCTCATTTCATTCATGAAAAGCTTCAGAACATCTGTGAAAACTGAACTCCTTTTTTTCAGTCCAGATGTTCACTGTCCCGTCAGGTCAGCTTTAATTATGTAGCCCAATATTACACATCCCAGGTTTGCCTGATGGCTTTTTAGAGTGAAACAGCTTCTGATTCCCTTTGTCTGAGAAAAGGATTAAGGGGAATAAATACAAATTTTAGGAAGGAGAAAGAATGAATTTACAGTACGGACAATCACCAGAAAAAAACCTTTACAGCTAAGTAGTTTCAGTCAAATAAAACACTGGAAAGCTCAAAAAATATTACCGCTGTCATGACACACTAGACTGAAAAGTGATGTCTGCACCCAAACCCCTCAGACACATCTCGCTTTTAACTTTTTTAATCAGACTGATGCAGTGGAAGCTATTTCAGGAAGTGATGTGAACACTGATCCACTTTTAAATTGATAAGTTAATATCACATGGTTGTGTTTAACTTTGCAACAGTGGATTTGAGACTAACTTAGGTAAACTGATTCATACTCATTCATGTTCGTTCATTTTCAGTGGAACAGCTGTCCATCGTTTCCAGCTGTTTTAGTCGGTCTATATCACTGTTTTGAAAATCAGGGTGTAGAGGGGGTAACAAGAAAAGGGTCTGTGTACTGTCTGTACACAAATCACTTGTGCGTCTAATTAGAATGACTGATGAGCAGCAGCACGGTGGTGCGGGTGTCATCTCACAGCAGGTGGGCCTTTGCGTGTGGAGTTTGCATGATCTCCCTGTGCTTGCATGGGTTTCCTTGCACAGTCCCAAGACATGCACTTCAGGTGAAATGGTCTTTCTACACTGACTGTAGGTGTGGTTGTCTCTCTGTGTTCAGGGTTTAAATGGCCTGGTAAAAAAATAAATAACGCCACATTGTCGTTCTCATACTGTACATTGCTCCAGCAGCTGTTTTTAGCCTTTGTCTGCAGTGCTCTCTTTAAGATGACTAACGTGTGTGTGTGTGTGTGGTCATTTCTGTCAGATGATGTTGCTCGATGTCGTCAGTGTACATTAGCAGGTTGAAAAATGTCACACCTGCGGCACCTGAACAAGTGATAGAGAAAAAGGACGGACGATTTCCAACAGTGTCAGAATTGTATTTTTGTTCTGTTTTCTGTTAGCCTCATTAGCTTTGCACTATTATGCTGGTATGTTACATAACAAATATATATAATAATCAGGGCACTTTAAATCTATGTGGCCATTTACTACAAACACCGCTCACCCAGCAATAAAAGAGGTAAATATCTGAGATGATGAATTCTTCCACTCAGCAGGCGACAGAAGGAATCAGCAGGTAATCATTTTTTGCAAGCAGAAAGTCATGATCTGTGTGCCTGAGTAATGTGTTTGTACAGACACACACGCAGAAATAATGGAAATATGTTAATAAGCAAGACATTAAAGCTGTACATATTTAAAGCATGTTAATAATAGACTGTAAATACTTTCTGTAGATGACTGTTTAAGAAAAAAAAACGTGCTGATAAATTTTAATGTTTATATTATTATGAACTACTGTGGTAAGATTAAATGCCATAAGCACGATCTGGAGAAGTTGAGCGTGTTACCATTGAATGTTTGCACTGTCATTGTTCTAAAATCTTCCACAAACTTCCACTGAAACAACTCCACTTCTTTTCAATGCTGCTTATTTTATTAGAACAATATTCTGAGAGAAGAAAAAAAGCATTTTGTTCACAAAGTGTCCAAAGACATTCAAAGTAAAAAGATGTGCACAACAATACGAAAAGAGAAGTACTGCAATTGGTTACAACATGGTAGAAACACAGATTTACATGTTAACATCCTGCTAAAGCACCTTGTACCTGCTGTTCTTGTATTTCTTTCTGATTTTAAATAAAAAGTTTAAACAGCTGGAAAGTATCTTTACATGGTTGCTGGATACAAAGTTTCCACAGGACAAAAACAGGAATGTGGAGAACATGTGGTTTTTGCTGGGTAGTGAACAGCACCACGCTCACAGTGTTATTAAAAAACAAACCGTTTGTACATAAAACTTACTGCAGATTTAGTATAGCGTCAAAGCTCAATTGTTATTTAGTACTTTTGCATTATATTCAGAGTTACAGCACAGTGTCCATTAGAATACACAGTTTTATGCATATATTTGGAGTCTGGTGTGTTTTCTCACTTGCAAACTGCTGCATCACTCAGCAGCTCTATAGGGACGGCACGCTCCAAACGGGCCTTGAGCCAAACCAAAGTGTAGCAGTCACATTTAAAGCATCACATCTAGTTAAGGGTTTGCATGAAATGCTCACCATTCTAAATGCTCTGCAACATAAATGTCAGCAAAATTTTAATCGTATTCCTGTTGGAAGTTTATCACACTCACAACATGATTTCGCTGTCTGACAATAATGGCCTGAAGGTTATGGTGGGGTAAGTTTGAATGCTGAAACAATCAGTGGAACATTCAAGCTTCTCATATGTGAAGCTAACTGGAAGTCATATCTTGCAGTTTGTTGCAACTCGTTCATAATTGTTACACTTGACTGTCCGGCGATTAAAAACTATTTGCTGTGGTCTTCACTGCTTTAAAGCAGAAACTGGATGACCTGATATGACTGCATTAACACTGGAACAAAAAGTCATATGTACACATAAGAAAAATCACTGATGAAGCTTGGTGACGTCTTTGCAAATCAAATCAAATGTACACTGAACAAGTCCTGGAAGTATCAGTTGTAGTCCTAGATGAAGAGGGCGGGGCGAAAAGTTCAAGTAACAACATCTACAGCATTGTTCTGCACGGTTCACAGCTTCATCAAAGAAACACAGATTACAACGAAAGCATGGCCACCTGCTGTTTACACTTACGTCACGTGAGATGAATCGTTGGCGGCTTTTTACGTTAAGTAGTAGGTGTATAATTTTGTTAGTCTAACAGAAGATCAAGTGGGCCATTAAAAAAAAAACTAACTGGTGAATGAATTCAAAGACTACAAAATCATGCACAAAAAAAAAAGCCTCTTTGCTCAAAATGAGATACAAAAAGAGTATAAAACAGTCAAGAGAAATTACTCACGCTTATTTGTTTGGTTTCTCACGTCTGCACAGGGGTCATTCAGATAGTTCACGTGTCTCTCACCTTCATTCATTCATTCATCTAGTCACTGTTTGTCAGATTTAAATGCTGTAGTACTTTCGGACAAAGTGCATCGGTTCAATTCAAAACATGTCTCTCATAAAAATGGCCGATAAACCTAAAAACAATCACCACGGAAACACATTCAACATGACAGATGTTAATATGTACAAATCATTCAATGGTTAAAAACTAACAAAAACGCACATGTGCACAAATTAACATGTTCACATGTATGGAAAGCCTATTAAGCCGGGGGGCAGGGAGGGGACAAAAAACTCATTGGTATGTGTAAATGTTTGGCCTTCCGTACACGAGTACATGTCGCTGATGCATGCGTGCTTGTCATCACATTCACATGTACAACCTATTAAATGGGAAACCTCTTCAGTCGCCCGATAGAGGTCAGGTCAGCCCAGTTGGCCGATGGGAGATGTAGTCAGGCGGAAAAGCAGACGCATCGTTTTATGCTTGTGAGAAAAATCCATCCACAGGAAAACAAGGTGAAGTTTTAAGGCAGTCTTAATTGCAAAGACACCGGAGCTCCTCCTCCTCTTTCTTAGTTTGGTGTTCAGGCACAGTCCGGAGCGAGCAGAGCTGCGGTTTGGTGAGGGAAGGCCGCCATCTGCTGGTCAACTGGTGGAATCGCAACCCAACGAGGAAAAGGAGAAGAAAGAAAAACGGAAAGAGGGGAGAGAGGGCCTGTATTTCCCCGATAGTCCTGCTATCTGTCTAATGAGCCGCACGGAGACATTAAACCGAACAAAATCCCATTCATGCTGGAACATCATGGCATTCGACACACACAGAGCTGGAGTCACATATGCACAGTCACAGGTGGAAGGAAAGAAAGAAAACTCGCACAGGATCATAGCTGAGACACATTTATGACACTTTTTTTTTTTTTTTTTAAAAACAAACAAAAACCCCACATGCGACTGTAAGAGAGTGAAGGCAGGCAACGAGGAGCAGAGTGGCTCAGGCAGGCAGACACCAACACAGCACAGATAAGGATGAGGAGTGAGCAGGAGCGGGACAGGACTGACTGTTGTTAGTGGCAGCAAATGCTGGATGAGCACCTGACCCTGAAAGATAAGAAAACCCTGGCGTGGACTCTGACGTCTGCTGTTATTTTTAATTTATTTATTTAAATCTTGCCACAAGCTGGACGCAAAGTCTGGGAGAAAGTGTGTGTATGTGTGTGTGTGTGAGAGAGAGATACACTTTAAAAAATATGGTGAGAAATTTTTAAATAAATAAACCAGCAAGGTGGGAACAAGTTGTACTTGTGGGGCACTTATAAAAAACAACTTTGTTATTATAGGAGAAAAATTTTAAGACTTGCCCCCAAACAGTGTGTCCAGCAGATACAGAGAGTAATGTAATTTATAGAAGGGATAAGCTGATATTTAACACTAAAAGATAAATTCAAGAAATGTAAAACTAATCAGTTTATTAGGTTCACCAAGCAGAAGTGGTCCTAACCTACCTTTAAAATCCATTTCTTATATTTAGTCACATTTGTACGTGATACAGGTGACCCATCGATACAAGGTCAGAACCGGGCAGCTCGACATGAAGGCCCACAAAGTGAGCAGCGTGGCACAGAAATAAAAGATCGATGCTCAGATTTTACTGAAGCTGCTTATGATGGTTTAACAGGAAGTAGTTGGTAAAATCCGGAGCTTTCTGTAGTTTCAACATAAAGTCTTTACAATTCTCACTTAATGTCAGGACTGCATGCAGCTGAGCTTGGTGTAGCTAATAAACTGCTGTGGTTGCTACTTCCTACCCTGAAAGACAAAAATGGTCCACAGCTCAGAGGTCAGTTTGGATCTCATGTGAAGATATTAAATCCTTTATTGCTTGTTCGTGGCTTTGGCATCATCTCTTCTACCTCCCTCCTCTGAAAGCCCAGAATGCTTTGCTGCTTATGGACACGTGAGCATGCAGACATGCAAACCTCCCCGGCAGCTCGCCTAATCTCCGACCTCCTCCACCTCCCTCTCTCCCTTTTCCGCTCTCTCTCTTTCTTAGTCACCCTCCCCAGCACCAATAATCAGCAATCAGCACGAGCCCTCCACCAGCCAATCAAACCGCCCGGCCACTCTGCGGCCCCTCAGGAACCTGCAGTCACATAGAGGAGAAGAGACCGTTAACAGAAAAGCACACACGAGCTGAACCTGCTCACACTCAGCTCAAGTTGAGGATGCTCGCGTTTCGGACACAGTAGAAAAGTTCAAATGGCGAATGGAAATGAAGGATGATGTGGCGCCCTTTGCTGCGATAAACACTCTTCAGACACGACTTGCTTCAGCTTGCACAGACGCCGTTAATACCTGCGCTGCTTGGTTTTTATCCTCATGGATAGCGGTGGAAACACTGAGGGTCAGGCCAGGTTTCAATCAGTGACTCAAACAACAAACCAGGTCTACACATCTTAGTCTCCTGGGCCTAAAAAAGCTCTATAACCGGTTTAAAAACAATTAGGCTCACTAACTGCAACTCTTAATTTGTGTTGATCCTACATAAGACCCTCTGATAGAATTATAGCACATAAAAGCGCTATCCTGATTCAAAAAGGACAAAACAGTGACTAATAATTTTAATTTACTGCTTTGCTTTGCTACAAACTACAGCCTTTAATTTAAAAAAAAGATACATTATTCATTGTGGTCTGTTGTCTCAGTTAGTCCTAATCTAAAAGGCTGGACTGGACTGAAAGTTTACAGAATGTGGGTGTTCAAGCATCCTTCAATAACCTGAGAATTTGACCCACATGAGGAACAAGAATTCCTGCCTCGTCTGATGAACATGCACCAGAGCAGGCGACTCCTGTAACAACATGCACTGCCCACTCTGCAAAACTAATAGGTAGAGATTTTATCCAGATCCTTTACAGAGATAACTGATAAATCGGCATTACAATGGCACAAAAATGCACACACACACACACACACACACACACACACACACACACACACACACACAGAAATCAGACAGAAAGGCAAAGTAAATGCAGCATATTTCATTTCAATAAACACAGACATGTCAAGAGCTTAAAATCAAGAATTTGATCATCTCCAGTTAAAAATAACATAGACAGTAAAATAATTAGAATACATGTTAAAATAAAAATAAAGTCTTTCTAACGTATAATATAAAACAATCTTAATTCATTTGATCTAGGAGAAGAGGTGTAGCTTACATACAGAGGTGGATGCGCACACGAATGCCTCATATATTACACACAAATCGCTCAGACACCGCACGATGCGTCCTTCCTGTTTGTGCTTAGAAACATCGCAGGTATGAGAGGAAGACGAGTGATTATGGGGTTAAAAGAATGAGCGGGCGTGCAGGATGAAGGGATGGGATGGAAACGAGGCAAACAAGACGACAGGAGTCCATGCAGATGTTTCACAGTGATGTCTCTTTTCCTTTTAGTGGTGTTACACTGAGAAGCAGGCAGACATGGAGAGCATGACAGACAGAGGACAGCGGAGCCTCAGATGTAGGTGACGGCACCTTTGCTGTTTTTCTCCAGCGTGATTTCTACGTAGGAAGTGGGAACGTAGCCCTCCTCCCCGCTCTGCTTCCTCGCCCGCGTCCACCCATCGCCTTTGTCCTCCTCGATGATGTACAACACCTGCGGGCAGGCAGACAGTCAGGACGTCACGCTCTCCCACGACTCACCGGAGACGAGTTTTCAAATTGCACCATTCAAATCAAACTCAAGAGTCTCACCTCGTCTTCTGCCATCACTAGCGTGCCCTCGTTCTGACCTGAGAGTCAAACAAAAACAGGACACTTAGACCACATCAGGCTTGATACTCTGTAACCAGCTCAGTTCAGACTGCATGTGCTTACCGTCAAACGAGTAGAGCGCTTTGCAGTGTCCGATGACAGGCAGAGGGTCGTCGTCGTCGAACTCGTCGTCGAACTCGTGTGGGTCGGGGTTGGGATGTCGAGGCTGCGCTGGACCGGGCCGGTGATGAGGCGTTTGATGCTCCTGGCTGGTGTCGTCTGTGTAACTGCCCTCAGGGCTGACAGGAAACAGGCGTGAGCTTAGTGTGCACGGGACTGGTCACACTTATATTTGATTTAGAAGATAAACAAGAACCAGCGAGAGTACACATGGAAAAATGGTGACCAAAAAAGGGAAAAGGCTTTACTTTGGCCCATGAAACATTTGTACTGCTTTGAGGCAACTGTTGTTGTGATTTGGAGCTATATAAAGAAAACTGAATAAAGTTGTAGAAAATATGCTGGACAGAAAAATGAAAGGACGTGGGGGCGAGACCAGCCGCTGAATACCAATTTAAGCTGCCGCAATTAAATTCAGCAAAGTGGACAAGCTTGCTGCATCAGTTTTCTTTGATTTGATTTTTGGGCTATCTCTGAAATCTGCCCTTTCATTTCCATCCAAAGATGTGGCATCTTTTCATCCTTTAAGTCCTAACTCTGGTGCATGATTGAGATCTGATGTGTTTTCAATCTGTTTCTTTAACTTTTCTGAACAGTGAAAAACAAAGGTCCATTTTCAGTGAGGAACATAAGTCCTCCAAAGAAAAGACGGGAACATTTGATACCTCTCTCTGCCTTGAGGACCATGGTGATGGTTATCAGCGCTGTGCCTTCTGTCTCCTCTGGAGCTTTGCTTTCCCTCCACCTCAGACAACCACGTCTGTCAGTGACACGGTTCATTAGTATACATTTCAACAGGTGGCCAGAAGCTGCATGTAGATAATGACTGAGACCTTGTTGTCCCATCTTTACCTCATTTTTGTGGATTTCGGAGCGCAGTTTCTCCATGTTACAAATGGTCTCTGATATTTTGGGCTGCAGGCTGTTGGGGTCTCCCATCTGAGGATTCTTCTCATACACGTCCTTCATCTTGTTCAGAGCATCTCTGACAGAAACACACAAGCAAACAAGCGAAGCTTATAGAGCAGACTGATGGCGATAAACAGTTCGAGGGCCATAAAAGCGAAACTGGATCCTGGATGGAAATATCTGACAGTGACATCATTTAACAGTTGTAAGATCCAGAGCAGGTTTCCTACAATCTTGCTGGTTTGGATGGCTTGGCCAGTGTCTTACCTCTGATCCATCTCTTTCTGGAGCTCTCTGTTGAGTTCATCAATCCTCTGCTGCAGTCGCTTCCTCCTCTGCTCAGGAGGTAAGTGGCTGAAATCCTCCAGAGACGGTGCCTGGGGCAGGAAAAAACAAAACAAAAACAGGATTAGACTCTGTCGCGGAATTGATTAACTTTAGATGAGTGATGCCAGAGAATGATCCCCAGAAAGCACAACAAAAGCAACAAAGCTTATTGCATTTGCTTTTTTGTTAAGATGCAATTACACCAGCGACTCATTTCCATTAGGAGCCCAGATGATGCAGCGTGAGCTGGTTTGTTGTGGAAATAAGCGGCTCAAATGTTAGAGGTGAAAGAAACAGCAGCTTTTCTAGAGCCTCTGATCCAGAAACTGTCAAAAGAGCTTCATCAGCAATTCATTTGTTCGGTTGTCATGGAAATGTTCACATTGCTGTTTTCCCTTTCTCTGAATTTTAAAGAAGACCACCAAATCAAACCTTTGATCTTCAGTAGTAAATATCCATCTAGAGTGCTTTGATGCGAGTCGCCTCATTCTTGAGACATCAGCTGGAGAGATGTGTGCCTTAATTTGAAAAAAGGGGAACTAATCAACGTGACTTTTCCACAACGCTCAAAAAAAATATACATTAAAGAAAAAAAAAAACATTTTCTTCCACAAAGCATGACCTAGCTAGTGAAAATAACAACACAAACAAACCTTCCTATCCATGCACCACCAGCCTTATCAGTGTGCCTCCGCCTGTGACGCGGGCTCGTGACGGTATGCAAATACTGAACTGTAACGCTAGCTAGCTGCATGCTTCACTTGCTTAGCTGGGCGACTCACACCAAAATAATCTGCAGGGATAAACAGCAGCACAGTGTAGAGGGAAAACATGAAGACTGGATTAATGTGAGCTCAAAGGGACAGCTCACACACTGTGCTGGCCTTAAAGTCCACTCATGGTGTGATGAGTCTGCTTCATCAATTCCATAGCAGAAAATATATAAAGCATGATAATAATATAAATAATTTATATATAGCCTAATAAACAGCTCTGAATGCAGCTGACAGGAACAACAGCTGTTCCTCTAAAACTGAGGAAGTCTGTATTCGTGAGGATCCACATGTACTGTTTGTACTGACAGAAAACAGGAAATCTATTCTACCTGGAGAGGAAGTGGCCAGCTAACACTACTGGGCTGTGCACTGTGTGTTGGACACTATGGGAGTCCTACATGGTGAGGTTAGATGCACTGGCACCTACATGGCCGAGTCTTCTCAACAGCACTAGTCTACACACTCACGCAGACTCACTTACCATCTTCACTGACCACTGAGCCGTCACACATTAACAAAAAAAGAAAGAACAACAGTGGATGCTGTTAGTTGTCAGAAGAGTGTTCACACTGGTTACTGGATGTGTTTACTGTGTGCGTTCTCAGTGTGGTCCAGCACCTCGTGTTTACTAAACACAGCAGCAGCGTGTGTGTCCCCCCCCCCACCGTGAAACTTCCCGCTGATTGTGTTTTACGCTTTCACAGGTACACACCACTCCTGCTTGTTTTTGGTGCAAAGTTACAGCACTTTCCATAACTCAGGAGATTCTCATGGTGGGAAGATTTCTTGCTGATTCATTAAGGGACAAAGGAAAACACAAAACTAACAGAGAGCAACAAACGTACTGGTAAACTAGTTAAAAACATGTTCTTGCATCAAATAACAACATCCCAACTACCCAATGTGTGGGCAGTGACAGCCTGCAGAGCGTTTGAGTCACAGTTCACATTTAAAGGAATGTCTTGTAAAGTACTGCATCCTGCTGCTGGCTTTGTGCTACTCTGCTCTTTGACAGCAGGTGGCAGCACAACAGTCACTGATGCACAGTTCATTCTCCACATAAAGCCGGGCTTGCTGCTGCTGCTGCTGCTGCCATCTTGCTCAGGGAGGTCTGACTACAGGCTCTGACCCAGTCCTATAAAATGTCATATGCTGTGCTGCTAAATGGCTCATCGGCAGCTTCCTAACCAAGTCAAGCTCTCTTCCACAATGTGTCTTCAGTCTTGTCTCCCATCCCTCACCCCCAATCGGTCGCTGCATATGGCTGCCTCTCCCTGAGCCTGGTTCTGCTGGAGGTTTTCTTCCTGTTAAAAAAACATTTTCCTTCCCACTGTCGCCAAGAGGTTGCTCAATAAATAAAAATTAATCGTATTGACTTGATCCTGTCCTGTTTTACATTTCACGGCAGAGCCTCACAATAAAAGCAGCTGCAGAATAATATGGACCTTGCACAATATTTTATAAAACTCATACTAGGTCTACAAAAACAAGCATTTTCTAACTGAAATTTTTCATTTTAAAATGTCCTCACATCATCTGTAAAAGTAGAATGAACACCGTGCTCCACATTCAGCAGCATAAGATTTCTTTCTTTCTTTTTTTTTAAATCCTCTGTCCTCGTTCATACATGGCCCAGGCATGGCTGCACCTGAGCAATAACACAGGAGCGCAGATGCATTTTTTCAAAGATCAGCAGCGAGCAGTGTGTGTTATATTCACAGGCACAGTACCTGTGAGTGAAGATGGCAGATTCATGCTGGCAGACATGGAGGTAAACAAAGTACGATCCAATAACAGGGCTTCAAATTGCAAGATATTATCACGTTCCATACTGGTACTTCAACTATCCATATATCCATGAATCTACTGTTAACAGTATACTGCTTTGTTTTTACTCTGTCCAAGAAGAATAAAGCGGCTCAAAGAGATGCACTCAAAATGAATCCATTATCATAAACACTTGCTAAAATATGCCACCTTGCACATTTGTTTAAACTCTCAGATTGCATCAAATTTAGTAGACCAAACAAAAAGCCGCCAATCACAGATGAAGCTGACAGACCTGAAAGGAATAAAAGCCAATTAAAGCAGAGGACTGAAACGGAGTCTGAATGTTATTCACATGTTTGTGTTAAAACTGTGAGAGAGCAAAAAGCTCTGTTTGACAGCTGAATGAAGCCATTAGCAGAGCGACACACACACACACACACACACACACACACAGCCTCAGACCAACATCTGCACAACACGTCTGATGTTGGCATCTCTGTTTTTATTTTGTATGCCTCCCACAAACACAACACTGCAGCCACAATGCCAAAAATACCCTCTGAATCCCTCGCACACCGACACACCGTCAATCACCAAGGATCCTCCGTCTTGGGATTAGAGCAAAATTCCATCTTATACATGAAGGAAGCAAAATAATCACACCAAGAGAAAAAAGAACGAGAGATAAAAAGAAAAGCAGAGGGTGGAGGATATGGGAGGAAGGGAAAACAGGAAAAAAAGGAGAAATGAGAAGAAGAAATTATATTTTAGGGTGTCTGCAAGTTTCTCAAGTCAAATGACAATGTATGGGCTCGATGTATTCATCAATCAAGGACAAAAGTAGTTAAACGATCCAGGTCAAAACTGAAATTGTGCTTTTTGTGCTCATTGTGTAAGTCAAGATTGTTATCGTCCACAGAGGGCCTGCAGACAGCCTGTAGAAGAATCGAAAACCAAAAAACACATCAACCTGTCTCACTCGAACACACTACAGGCACTACTGTTTGTCTCACCCCTCTCCTCAGGCTCCGCAAATTTCGCGGGATTCTGGGAACTGTAGTCTTTATCTCAGATAGGTAGTGGCTGACGAGGTCAGAACTAAACCGGCGTGCAAGGAATAACTGGGAGGTGGACCAGGGACGAGAGGAGGAAGGTGGTGGAGGAGGGGAACAGGCGGGGGACTGGGTGGGGGGCAGGAAGAGAGGACAGAGCCAGAGGTCAGGATGACTTATTGGATTCACGGTGCAGTGTTTCTCCTGACGGCAGGTCGTTTTAGATCAGGATGAAATTCTGGGTTTTAACGATCGCTGGAACTTCTACATTTAATTCGCCGAGCCCTTTAAACCTAATAAACTTTGAAAATAAAACAGGAAGTAAGTTTATGACGCTGATTTGTTCAAAAAAAGTGACACATACACAAATACATATTCAGTTTATCTGATGGGAATGCAAACAATCCAGATGAAAAGGGTGCTTTCCCCACTCTGCTGGTACGAGCTCTGCATGCGAGTCCTTTAGTGGTTCAGCCATCATAATCCATCCACAGTCGAATCCTCTAACTCAGCACATTTTTGTTGTAGAGATCTACCAAAAACCTCCACATGCAACTCATCAAATCTCCTGAAAAATCTATCTCAATCAGCTTCTTCACATGATCGCTGGAGCCCGGCGTGGACACTGTTTATTCCAAACTGAGATCAGTTTCACTTTAACATTTTTCTGTCAACGTGGATCGGGGGAGCTCTCTGTTGAAAAGAAGTGATGTCAAATCTAAGCCACACAGTCTTTAAAAAGAAATGATGACGCTCAGATGAACCAACAGCAGGCAGTTAATGATTGATCAATACGGTCTTTATGGAGAGGGGCAAGGTCCAAGGAGTGTGTTGGAGGAAGCATTTGAGGGTGTTGTTATTGGAAAGGTGACAAAAAAAAAAAGCTGCAGCTCAACGCGAGCTGAGAATACAAGCTTGATCCAGAGGAAGTGATTAAATATGGGGGAATAACATTAATAATATCTGAAAATATGCAAAAAAATGACTCTGTAAGAGAAAAATGTATGATGGAAAAGGGCAGGGACGGTTAAAATCAAATGAGCTCCTAATAAAGCTGTCTGACTGTATGTATGAAGTCTGCTAAAGAACACGCTCTAGTGCAATGTAGGTATGTAGGTCACTATGGAGAGCCCTTATAAAGATCCTACTGAGTGATAAACATCTAAGGATTATGGGTAAATAACTGCAAATTCACCTGCAAACAGAAATTTTCAGATCTTTTCTGGATGTTTTACGTTATGACACTATTATTTTTTTAGGTCTATATTTTGATTAGGGGCGATCGTGGCTCAAGAGTTGGGCGTTCGTCTTGTAATCGGAAGGTTGCCGGTTCAAGCCCCGGCTGTGACAGTCTCGGTCGTTGTGTCCTTGGGCAAGACACTTCACCCGTTGCCTACTGGTGGTGGTCAGAGGGCCCGGTGGCGCCAGTGTCCGGCAGCCTCACCTCTGTCAGTGCGCCCCAGGGTGGCTGTGGCTACAATGTAGCTTGCCATCACCAGTGTGTGAATGTGTGTGTGAATGGGTGGATGACTGTGTATAGTGTAAAGCGCTATACAAATACAGACCATTTGATAGACTAACATGAACAGGTCCACAAGGGTGAATTATTCAACAACAAGAAGCATTCATCACTTCCTGTACCTTTGGTTTCTTCCCAAACAGCCAGAGCTTGTTCTTGGTTCTGCTCATGGGGTGTTTCGGATCAGATCGTGGCCCCGGTGCCCCGTCTCGCTCTCTGTCTCTGTCTCCTTTGGGCGTGTTGCTGATGGTACCATCTGAGCCCGTTCTGCTCAAATTCTGACTGAAGTCCTCGAAGGGGAAGTCAGCAGGAGGTTCAAAGCCAGATTTGAATGACTCCACAACTATTGCTGAATCCTGGGAAGTGAGGAGGAAAATAAGTTTTCCTATCTTTATCCAAACACCAACCCCACGTCTAGACAGACAGATTTCTGAAGATGCTAGCAATAACCGCTCTTTTTCCTTTCTTCCTACACTTACCCTTCGCTCGTCTACAGCCTTGGCAGCTGAAACCATTCCCTCTAGACATTTGGAGATGATGGGAATAACTCTCCGCTCTGCCTCAGCAAAGCTTCGATATGTCTCTCCAAGCTTTACCGTCCGACGTTCATCCATGTTCTGCAGATTCTGTTACACAGAGCACAGGAAATGGAATCAACACTAGGAAGTAGCCAAGTACTACACACACATAGACACACACACACAGACACACGTGCAAACCCCTGCAAGCAGATCCTTTTAATGACAAACACTGATACCTGGTTAGAAGATCAGTTAAAGCCATGTGTTAAACATTTAATGGGTCACTAACACAGAGCACTATGCTTTCACTGAAATGGAAACCTTTATACAAAGTCATTGAAAAACAATGAAAAAGAATCAGTGAGATTGTGTCCGTAAATAACAACGTGGACTTGAAGGTACAATTCCCTTCAAATCGTTTCAGTTTTATTTATATTGAGCCAAATAACAACAACAACCTCTTCAAGGTCCTTTATATTGTAAGGTAAAGACCCCTCAATAAAATCAAATGACCCCCCAACACCCAACCCAACCCACCCCCTTCCTCCATGAGCACGCACTTGGCGACAGTGGGATGGAAAATCTCCCTTTTAACAGGAAGAAACCTCCAGGTTCACGGAGGAGGGACTATGTGTTGTGACAGGTTCTGTGTGAGGGGAGGAAGGTGTGCTGTAGAGAGAGAGCCAGAGCTACAGTTCAACATGTCTGAGTTACCTTAAAGATCTGTGGTATGGCACTGTGGAAATGTTTCCACTGCTCTGCATTGAAGCTCTGGAGCTGAGCGGCGTACTCGTTCTTGCTCTCATCAGCCGCGTGAGTGCGCATGTAGAACTGGGCTTTGGCCTGAACAGATCATACACACCAACACAACATCAACAGTCACTGATGTCCCACCAACCTCCAGTCTGTCCACATTATAAATCACATGCATCACGGTGCTACGACTAATTCTGAAGCCATAACAAATTCAAATACTGTGTTTTCCAATTTTCAAAAGGAGGGAAAAGTCACGTCATTGCATAGATCCCACAGTGCAAACAAGCCGAGGAGACTGCTACCACAGCATCTTACAGTTTAAGGCACATAACGGTGTTATTACAGGTGGGGGCTTCCTACCTTCTCCACCTCTGATTTGGTGGCGTTGATGTCATTATCTAGCCGCTCGTAGGTGATCTGGGACTTCTCTGCTTCTTTGCACTCTCTTTCAAATTTCTTTTTACTCTGAAAGGGAGAAAATAAACGCACAATTTTAAATAAATTGAGTAATCAAAAGATTATATAACATTTTCGCAGCCTCTCCATTTCATGTCTCAATAAAAAAAAATGTAAAAATAAAAAAATATGTGAATGAGAGGGAGATGAATCAGAGAGGAGGATAGTTTATTTCCTGCCAAGCCATCTGGGTTACATTACCAGTGAAGGAAACGCAGCGAATAGCTGAGACATTACAGTTCAGTCACCAGGTAGTCACCATTAAAGTCACGCAGCCCACACACTGAAACACTCGAATGGTTGTGCAGCACTGAACTCAACTAATGGGCCTCGGGCCAGGAAATGTGAAAAGATAAGAGTTATTAACTTTTTTATTTACGTTTATTTTGGAGTTGTTGTGATTACAGAGAGGTCTTGTAATGAGCACTGGTGTAAAATAACTCAGCTCACGCAAGTGAATGATCTCAGATGAACAAATGCAGTCTCTCGCTCCTTCTTTCTCTCTCTTGAGCCCGTAAAGAGCCAAAAAGCAAGCCTGTCAGGGGCCAAATGCGGCACATGGGCCTTGCCTTGCTGTGGGAGGGGTTGGTCTGCACCGAGGTCTCTGTGTATGTGTGTTTTTTCAGTGTGTTTCCTGGTCTTGGCCCCTGTCTTCAGTCCCTGCAGACTGGGAAGTTTGCCAGGAAGAAGAAAGGAACCCAGCTGTCTTTTCACACTCAGAAACATGTGCTTTAATATTACAATATTACATATACATACATACATATATATGTGTTTATATATATAAATTAGCACAGATAGTGAAATGCTAAAATCAAATGCAAGTACCCTGAAATTGCATATTTCATTCTTGTATAAATAATGTAACGTGTGAAAGTGGGGGATAAAGTGGATCCTATTTGTCCTTCTGTTACCTTTGTTAACATATCTTACATTCCTCATGCAAACAAGTATGAGATGAATAAAGCCGGCTGTCCTGAGCAGATGATATTTACACTAAACAGTACATTTTTCTACTCAAACCTCCTCCTTCTCGCCTCACTTACATTGTCCATCTGTTTCCAGCAGTGATCCAAATGCTGCTGGGCCTTTCTGCCCTCCTGTAGATGCTGCTCATTTATGCACACACACAAACACACACAACGAGACACATTTACACAGAAGCAGAAAATACATATAAATATGTGCACAAATACAAAATTACTGGACTCTGTGTCACAGTCACATATATAACAACAATTACTTGAAGGAAGAGTTCAGTTCAGTTACTAAAGCAGTAAATGTCCTCAGCTGTACCAGACGCCTTAGTTTGTGCGATTGTCATGGAAATGAATCTGTTGACATGCATATTGAGAACTATGTGATGCACTTAAAAGTTTATAAGACTAATACTGCAGTGGCTGTTCAGCTGGGATTGTTGCCACACTGATATTAGTATATTTGTGATAATATATTATAAACGAAAGAATGGACAGCACTTCTCTGCCAGCATTAGAATCTATGCCAACCTTTCATGCTTTTCAATCCTAAATGTACAGTTACTCTGTTCAAAGATTATATTATAGATGGGAAAGACTTGAGCTGCTACGAAGGATATCACGAAGTCTCTCTAGCTGCAGCCCCACCCACCTGCTATTAAAACGTCCTGATCCTAAACCTATATGTAGTCTTTAAACATCTAAATACAAACAAAAACCACTATCATGTTGGTGTAATCCTAAGATACTACTGTCCCTACAAGAATGAGTGTTGGATTGCTATAGAGCACAAAACCAGCAGAGGGCGCTGTTTTCCCCCAAACACATGGCTTTTAGCCTTTCACTTTTTGCCATCAGCAGATGGTGGAAAAGACAGATGGTTAACATTACATCCAACATATTTATCCTCTTAAGTAAAGCCAAGCAGAACACAAATTCATATGAAGGCGACACAGCGGATGTTAAGGGCAACAGCAACATCCGTTTTATGACGGGAAGCAACAGTTTCTTTGACAAATGTGATCTAACAGCGAATGAGCTGAAAACAGACAGAAAAGAAAGCACATGTTTGGCTTTTGTTCAGTGGCACGCAGCGGGAGCAGTGAAGTATGAACATGTTAATGTACTCACATGCTTCCTCTCAGCTTTCAGGTCCTGGCTGTACCTCATCAGCTCGCCATAAACCCTGTGAGCCATCTCCTCCGCCACCACCTCCCTCTGACCGGCATAGTCATTAAGCTCATTGAGTATGGAGTAGAAAGACAGACATGACGTGAACCTGCAGGAGAGACACATAATTAACACGTGATTAAGACATAACATGTCCCGTGTCTTCTAGTGTACTACACGCATATGCACAAAAACAAACTCTAAGCCAGGGACATCAAACTCATTTTACATCATGGGTGCATCTCCCTTTGATCTTAAGTGGGCCGGATCAGTGAAACTCCCTTTGTTTTTTTATAGTGTAAAGAAGTTTATCTACACATTTAGTCCTGAAATATCTTAATATAAGAAAAAGAAGTGAAACTGCAACAGCATGTCTCAGTTTTGAAAAACAAAAAAATATACGGCAGTAGTAAATGAAAGAAATGGGCCAGCACTGCTCTTTAGGCTTAAATTGTAAGAAATAAATGTGTAAAATTACAGGAAAGGATCTGGTAGCTCAATGGACATATTTAGATAGTGAAATACAGGAACCTTTCAGTCATTCCATTGTTTAATCTATTACTTAATTACATTGGTGTATTATTAATGGCCATGTGGAAGGTCTTTATCGCCTAAATGTATGAAAATGCAGTTACAACTCCAAAATTTATGCTCTTCTTTACATTTTCCATAGCTGTCCAGTGGGCCCGACTGGAGTCTTTGCTAGGCTGATTCTGATCCCTGGGCTTCAAGTTTGACACCCCGCTCCAAACAAACTACTAGAGATGGCACGATACCACTTTTTTATGTCCGATACCGATATCATAAATTTGGATATCTGCCGATACCGATATGAATCCGATATAGTGTTTTTTAATCAACAAAACTGTTTTTTTAAATATCTTGCTGCATTTTGTATAAGTTCATACTCAAGTTTAAAACAACAACTACACTAAAGCTATTCTGTTATACCTGTATGCAAAAAAAAAATATTTCATAGTTCAGCAATACTGATCAATCTAATAAACTTAAACCTACACCATCCTCCCTATTCTGGTATTTTAAAGAGTACTTAGCATAAATATTAAGCAGCCTAACTAATAGGGTACCAACTCCCAGCAACAACAAAAATAAATAAATAAAAAATAGGGAACCACCCCTCACGCTCCACCTCATGATGCTTAATCGACGTAACCAACCTTAATTTGATGCAGTGTGGAAAAAAAATACACAGAAATCAATTATTTTTCAAGAAATATTAAATAGATTCAACATCTTTCTTCAACAAAATTGCAGACTGCACAGATGGTACCTTCCCAAAGGAAAAAGTACTATAGCTTACTAGGGTATATATTAGACTTAATAGTTACTATATACAGTAATTGACTTCTATTCATTTTACATCAAATTAAAACTTTGGGTGTCAGATAATTATTTATTAAAAGCTTGACATTTTAAATGAGAATAAGAAAGAAAAGTATGTCTTTGTGCCCCCTTTTCCCAGTTAATGCCCTATCGGCCCCCCTGGCTAAACTTTGCTAGATCCGCCCCTGCACAGTTACCAGCGTCAGCTACGTAGAAAAAGATCCTCGAGTAGAAAGTAATATTAAATACATTCTAACAACAGCTGATCAAGCTTAAACGTGCTGCTGTTGTTCAGCCGCTGGTTTCCTCTTTCTGGTGCAAAGTGGGCCAAAAACAAACTAGAGACACGGACTCGCGACAGAAAAGCTGATCAGCTGATCGTTAACCAGTTTCATGATTGAAGTAGCAGCAGGAGAGGCAGTCGCTCCATATATCGCCTGTTAAGCTTAACGCAGGAATGCTTTACAAACATTCAGAGATGGACTTACACACTTGCTTTACTTCTCTCGGGGATAACTTTGTCGGAGATGAAATGCCGGGTTGCTAGCGAAGCTCCAAATGCTATCCAGACCACCGACAGGTCCCGCATGCCACAGCCGCTCTATCACGTGATGCATACTGCTCCGACGTGCTAACGTTCTGAGGTGAGTTACGGCGTGTTGCAAGTTTTGTGAGGTGCTTTCGTGATATTTAATGGATCGGATTACATTTTTTATTTTTCTCCGATATCTGATCCAGTAATTTAGGTCAGTATCGGACCGATACCGATACGTAATATCAGATCGGTCCATCTCTACAAACTACATCCAAACATTCTGCACTGCTTTATTTAGTTTTTTTTATTTGTGTCATATTCTTTAGTTACATATAAATGACACTCAAACTGGTGTGGAACTCATTTTAACGTATCCCGCTGCAGTTAGAAGCTTACATACATTCATCATGGAGGTGAATGTTTTGTTAATACTAGCCTTTCAATTATTTCTGTGAACTGTTGTTGTTTTGAGGCTGAATGATTACACTGCAAACATCATTTAAATCACAGCTTTAATTTTTGCAGAAATAAATACAGGGTATACATACTTTACATGCAGCGCACCTGATTTAAAAAAAACAAAGTGACTCTCAGGAAGCTGCACCTTTACCAGGTGCTTCTGGCGTCAACAAGTTTCTGGCACAATTTCTGGTTGTTCTTCTAGGAAGGATTAGTGGAGTTAAATTGAAATGGTTGTTTTCCTGGCAACTGACTTTTAGTTGTTTTATATATTTCAGAGGCAGCCTTAATGTGTGACTGAGGTCACTGCCCAGCTGAGTCCAAGCTTCAAATGGCAGTTTGAGGTTATGCTGAGGCAGTCTACCTTCTTCATTATCATGGGTACAGTGCTCTCGTTCCTCACTTTTACACCTACAAAACAAAGTTGCATCTAAAGGTGTGACTCATCTGACCATTTAATTTCCAGAAGCTCTCAGTACTAGAGAACATGCATCTTTCTTGGACAACAGCCTATCAGTCCATGGCGATGTGAAGCTTCTTCACAGCAGACTGTGACATTGATGTTTCACTGATGTCTTGGAGGATTTTTTTTTTTTCCTTCTGACCATCTGAACCAACTCATCTCAGGGTGACAGCCAGCCTCTCTTTCAGACCTAAGCTAAATGGATATCCTCCCTAGCAACTTGTACTTTTCACCTGATGTTCTGCAAACATTAAACTCTGGAGCTCTCAGGCACATGGGCCCAGAAACCAGTTGGCAACCCGCTGGTCACGTCATGTCCCAAGGGAAAAATGTGTCGTTTCTGAAGGCTGTAAGCTGGGTGAAATTAGAGAGTCGCAGAGAAGCTGGTTTCTTCTACACAAACTACGGACAGCTGTGGCAATCTGCTCTTGCTAGGAGGTTTTCACTGCAGCATGATATACCTCTAAGACCAATTTCACCAACAACCTTCCACAACCGTTCACCAACCATTCAGGGAATGCACATTGTTCCCCAGTGTCCTGTGGCTACCAGGCAGTCACTGACCAGTCTCTTGGCCTGCATAACTGGAGCTTTAACAAGAGATTTCCCGACAACTGCCAGGAACCATCAACAGCCACTCACAACTGGTCAAATTATACTCATTCTTCCACAGTGCCCAGTGGTTGCCAGGCAGTTGCCAACTGGTCTCTAGGTCTGTGTGACTGGGGCCTTAGAAATGGCTCCAAGAAACATTATAGACGCGTGTGAATCTACAGTTCTCCTCTTCAGATCTGAACTGAGCACCCTGGACTTTTTTACTGTTCTTGGTCAGAACGACGAGTGCTGTGAAAAGAAAATCTATAAGAAAAGAAGCTGCAGCATTCTCCACTGCAACCACTGAACATCCAAGGTATGGACATTGAGGCTGTGGACAGCTACAGGTACCTTGGTGTTCATCTGAACAATAGACTGGACTGGACTCATAACTCAGACGCCCTCTACAGGAAAGGGCAGAGCAGGCTGTACCTGCTGCGGAGACTCAGGTCGTTTGGAGTGGAGGGCCCACTCCTGAAGACCTTCTATGACTCTGTGGTGGCTTCTGCTATCTTTTATGGCGTGGTCTGCTGGGGCGGCAGCATCTCTGCTGGGGACAGGAAGAGACTGAACAGGGTGATCCGAAGGGCCAGCTCTGTTCTAGGATGCCCTCTGGACCCAGTGGAGGTGGTGAGTGACAGGAGAACGGCGGCTAAGCTGTCATCCCTGATGGACAACATCTCCCACCCCATGCAGCAGACTGTGACAGCACTGAGCAGCTCCTTCAGTGGGAGACTGCAGCACCCACGGTGTGGGACGGAGAGATTTCGCAGGTCTTTCCTCCCCACTGCTGTCAGACTCCATAATAAAGACTTTAACTGATCAAGCACACACATCCAAACATATGCAATAATACTAAGTGCAATAATCCTTTCTGTCATCGTTGTATTTTTACTCAGTTGTATATAGTATTTGTATTTGTATTCTATTTTTATCTTATTGTATATTTATTTTATTTTATTCTACTGTATATAGTATTTTATTTTATTCTATTCTGTACAGCTGTGTACTGTATTTATTCTTATTGTATTCTAAATTTTGCCTCATAACTTTTGCACTGTCCACTTCCTGCTGTGACAAAACAAATTTCCCACGTGTGGGACTAATAAAGGTTATCTTATCTTATCTTATCAGCTGTGATCAGTCAGGATCACTCACAGGAATTGTGAGTGCCTTGTCAACACATTTTGAAACTTTTAGTACCTCTGAAAGACAGTGCAAGTATATTGTTGGCTATGTATATTAAATTTCAACTTAAAACATATTTTAGGAAACACATAATAAATTCCTGAGTCATTTGCATGTTATGCATCTAGTCCAGCATTAAAAAAAAAAAAAAAAAAGCAGTTCACAGAATTTACTGAAACCCAAGATAGCGAAAATATTTACATCCATGATGAGTGTGTGGCAACTTTCTAAAGAAACTGTGTCTCCAAACCTTCAAACAAAGAAACAAAGAATCCACATTCTCAGACTTTTGTTTGTAAGACATCAGCCTTCACAAACTCGCAGCTTAATGGTGTATTATCCTTTTCTACTTAATGAAAATCAAAAATCAGTCATGTGATTCGGCTGTGGCTTTTGCTTACAATTAAAGAACAGAAAAACAAAGACTGAACAGTTTTGACATTTTTAGTAATTTTTTTTATTTTTTATTTTTTTAGCACACATATGCCATGGCATCAAAGCCAGCGTCTGGGTCCTTCCAACGGACAAACAGTATTTATAAAGTGTCCCACAGGCCTTTTCCGCTCTTACCGTCTGCAGACATCCGACAAGTAAACAAAAGCAGAAACACAGACACTTAAGGTTACTCACCTCGGCTCCTCATCTTTGGAGCGCTTTGGACAATATTTCTTCACCAAGTTCCTGACAGACAAAAGACACAGAGAAGCAGACTTGTGTAAGACATTTTAACTGTGGTAGAGAGACACACACATGTATACACACACACACACACACACATATAGAAAATAGGCATCATAGTTTATTATTAGAGATGAATAACACATTTAAACATCAAAGTCTCTGCCTGTCCATTCCCTCAGGCTCTGCTAGCACAAACTACAGTTACAGTGTGATTTAATTATTTAGCTAGAGTGCAGAGGAATGTGTGTGTGCAACAAACTCTATGTGTGTGTGTGTGCGCACGCACACACGCATGCATGCGAGTTGTCTTGCTATCAGTGACAAAATAAGGAGTTTCTGCCTGATTTCCTGGAAACATGTTTCATGCAGACCTTTGATCACTCTTCACAAATCCTCAGCGGTGTGCGTCTTTTTTTTCATCTATTCACAAGAGATATCCCCCCCTTTGAAATCCCAAATGCGCCGCCAGTGGGACTCTACTGGTTTTTAAATGTGAGTTACTAGGTCCGTGCCCGGTGAGTTTTGAAAAAGGTTGAATCAACAGACACAGTGAATAAACACACGAGGCACTGTGCTGATGCTGTTATAGCTCAGACTTTGAGCATGCTGGAGACAAAGACAGGCTGCTGTTAAATACATATATTTACCCTTCTTTTAGTTTTACATCATTTCATCTCATGTCTTCATTCCTATTGTCAGTGCATTGCTTTAGACTGTTTTTTAAGTGTGCTACATGTAACTATGGCAAAAAAAAGCAAAAAACAAAACAAGCAGCGCTTCATCTCTGACCTTCTTCATCTTCCATACATTACTAGAATAAAACTTTTATACTACTCTCAGTATATTGCATTTTTTGTCTTGAAGAAAGGCTTTTTGCTGTTGGTGTGTTACTGCTCTTAATGAACCCAACAGTGCACACGCAGCTGTATTATACCAAAGGATATAAATATTCATTTGGGATTCAGTCCCAGGAGTGGCAGCATTTACATTAGCCTGATCAAATGCACAAAAAAAGCTTCAATATAGAATCTTCAGCATCAAAGGATTACCCAGTATGTATATGAAGGAAAAGACAACACCATCACACTTAATCTGTGTCTCATAAAGCTGCATTTTATGCTTTTTTTTGTCTTAAAGTATATCAATATAACTTTCTGTATTTGACATTTTGAATGTGTGTGTGTGTGTGTGTGTGTGTGTGTGTGTGTGTGTGTGTGTGTGTACGTACCGTAGCTGCTTGGCATAGTTTTGCTCTATCTCCAGTCTCTCCTTGACAAACTTTGCATAGCGCTCAAGAAAGTCAATCCCCCATTGAGTGTGTTTGTCCAGATTCTCGAACTGGTCCTAAAGACAAAAACACAGTAAGACAGAAAAAGACACATTTAATAAGGACTTTCAGGACACGGTGAACAAAGGGTTCAAATTCAAAGATTAGTCAGCAGTCCATGTGGAATGACTCTGAACATACAAATGAGATACACATTTCCTTCTGCTGGCTCAGCTCTAAAAAGTATTAGTGAGCTGTGTACATCTCATGCATCCCTGATTTAAACCACCACATGTGGACAAATCACAATAAATCAGCTGCAGACTCGACATCAGAAGCAGCAAAATTAAGATCAGCATGAGGACGGAATAATGATTGATTCGTACAAATTACATATGACATACTGTTTCAGACTTGAGTATTATTGGTGGTTTGATGAGGAACCCAAAGGCCAGTGAAATCAGTGTCTGTGGCCACATGCCCACATTCGATCCATTCTCATTGAAATCCATCCAGCTGAAGGTTTTCGGGCCAACTGTTTACATTTATTGTGAGTGAACAAGGCATTTTCATGTCCAGATGAGTTGAATCAGCATGATGCATGCAACAACTGTCAAATATGTCCTGCATCATTCTTTTTCATGGGCTACCAATCATCTGTTCACTGCAGTAGTTGCAGTTATTGTCCTGCTCCTGCAGTCAAAGGTTTCTGACTCTCCAGAGGGGATCAGTTCAGCTTGGAAGAGGAGATGTTAACATCTCCATGCGCTTACACAGACGGAGGATACGCATGCAAAGAATGGAGACAGAAAGCAGCCAGGGCGAACATTTACATCCCAGAAATGCTCTTTATAGTCCATCCCTCTCAAACTGATGGAAGCTTCATTGGGTTTGGGTTCTGGTTGCTTTGCTTGAGGTGTTTTTTGAAAAGGAAACCAAGACTTCACTGTCAACTGGTGGTGCAACAATTTTAAACTTTATAATTTAATATATTAGCTTTTTTTGTTTTGTTTTTTGTTGCATTGTAGATTATTCTTTTTCTATCCACAGTGCACTGCCTCATGGCGGTAAACGATCAAGCATCCTGCTCCACAATCACCCTCATCAAACACAATCAACCCTGGACCCTGCCCAGGACAAACACTCTTATCTATAGCCCACATTGGTGGTTGCTGGTCACTTAATTGTTTTGCGTAAGGCCACCACAATGGCTGTAGATTTGCTAATGGCTGTAGCAATTCTTCAGCTGGAACCAGCTTGCACTGTTACTGCTTTTATAGTGGATCTTACTCTGCCTTTTTCACTCAAATACTGAACATCCTTGTCACTTCTGTCAACTCAGATGAACACCATGACTTTTTCAAAGTACTGAAAGCTCTCCATTAAGACAAAATCAAACCAAAAAGGTGGAAATATGTCAACTACTGTGGACACTGACATCAAAATACCCATCAAGTGAGCCACATGAGCTACTGCTCTGTGTGCTTTAGGCTGCATGTGGGTGTGTGAGCGTGTGTGTGTCAACATGAAGCTTGAACTGGAGAAAAAGAAGGTCACAGAGGCAAACATGAAACAGCCAACCCTTGCTTGTCCAGTTATTACTTTCTTCAAACACAAAGAGAACAAAAGGAAGCCGAAACAATACTGCAATTTACCTTGCTGTGTACATAGAACAGCAGTGTCAGCAGCAACTGATACCCATACTTAAATGCCAAGTATGGTCTTAAAATCATTAGCAATATGTTCAGAAGTTAACTGCCAGAGTTCTCACCCACCCTAAGCCTTGGCAGCACATCACCCCCACCCTTATGCATCTTCACTGGCTCCTGGTTAAGTTCTGTATCTCCTACAAAATCCCCCTCCTCACCAACAGATCCCTACACAGCACTCTAGGACGTCCTCCTTCCCTTCACATCATCCTGGAATCGGATTTCCACCAACAGGGATCTACTGTTCACCCCACACACCAGCCTGCCATCCTAAATTTGGCAATGCCCCTCTCTGGCAATTTCAAAAAGCAATTATTATAATAATTATTATTATTATAACCTCAGTTCACACACAGAAACAGCTTCTCTAAATCATATTTCTCTAACCAATGTGGAAAAAACTGCATGTTACTAAAAATGACAGGCATTTTTCCCTCCTGCTATACTTGAATTCAATGTATCACTCTACTATTCTGCCACGTTTTCCTCCCCACTGTCCACTGAGGTCCATAATAAGTGCTTCACTAAAGCTTGTAACATCGTGTTTCCACTGTGAAGTGTGGAAGAAATTCTGTCTGGTTCAAGACAAAAACTGCAAACAAGAGGGGGGGCTGCAGTCCAAAAGCAGCCATCAGTCAAAGAATATGCTCACTAATTACAACCAGTGAGATAAACAAAGCGACCCCAGCATGTTCACACAAGCAGCAGGATGAAACACAGAGTTCCCATTGGTCTCTATGGAGCGTGCTGGCAGTTTCCTCTAAGTGAGAAATAAACTGCAAAAGGGCACATTTTCTTATTCAAGCATAAAGATTTCACCCAAAACCGAGCAGCCAAAGACAAAACAAGAAGCCGAGCAGCAGGGTGAAAAAACAAAAATCAAAGAACGGCAATCTGCATGTTTTGGTGGAGCTTTTGGATCAATATTTTCTGCATCCCGTCTGTCTGGCTGCATCTGGTTAATGCGTACCGGCCCTGTTTCTTGCCAGCCTGTCTGGCTCGTTTTAGCAGCATGTCTGGCTGTGGTTGCGTCAGCCTCTGTGACGGTGCCTATGAATAAGTAATACGAGTATGAGCTCATCCTGTAGTTTGTGGCAAGCTGAGCACAGGCTGCCTCACTGGGGAAATGACAGCATCTTCCCGGTCTTCTCTGGGATGAAAATAACGCTGGCTGAAGAGTTGCAGCCTAAATCTGGGATTTGCAATGTGGCTTGGTCTCAGTAAAGGCACCTGCACCACTCACACTTTCTCTGCAGGGAGTCAAATATCAGTTTTTGGACATCTAGTATTCCTCATAACTACGGTAAGTACTAAGTAACAAGACCAGCAATAGTTTTTTTAACCTGTGTATCCAGTCCCGTGTTAAGCCAGTCAGCCGTTATCAGAGTTAGACTGCAGTCTAAGAAGAGAAACTCAGGCATCCCCAGCAACCTCTTCCAACTAGTTCAGGGGAACACCAAGGGTTCCAAAGCCAGCTGAGAGATCTCATTTCTCCGGAGTTTGTCCCAGGTTCTCTTCCCTCACAGAGGAGACATCCAGGAGGCAACCAGTCTCCAAACAGCTGCAGTCTGACTGCAATCACTCTCAGACAGATTGGTGAAGGTTTGCAAATAACTGCCGTCCAATTTGTAGATGGAGACAGACTGCCTACACAATTAATTAGAGTCAGTCTGCACCAGTGATCATCATTTTGCAGCTGAGGACGTGCAGGTCTGCAGACTGAGTAGTGGAGACAGTGGATGAGAGGTTGGGTTTTTGTTTTTTTACAATAATTTATTAAAACGTCTTTCTCATTTTGATGTAGACAGCCATGTGGTCAGATTTAAAATGCAAGCAGTGAGTGGTTCAGTGTTTCGCAGCGTATACACAGTGTATTTTAGCCCAACTCGATCCAAAATTCATTGTGAACTTTTCAATGATGATATTCTACAATGAATTACTGAGATGTGTTATGTGTGTTACTTGTTATACTCTTTGCTCTTTAATACATTTTACCCATTATGACCTGTAATTAATTATCAGAATTTTATTTTTTATTTTTTTGTTAAACAAATACAACCACTAAAATTGAATCTTAAATGCTTATTTTGTTCATTCTAACTTGTATTTGGAAAAATTTGCTGGAAATTCACAACTTAACTTTTTTCAGGAAATGACTTCTTTATCACTAATGCTGTTGTTCCAGGACGGGGTCAAACTTTTCCCTGCAGTATCGAAAATGGTATTGAGTAGCAAGTATTTTCCTCAGTATCGAGTTTGAAATTCTAGTATATTGACAACTCTAGTATTAACACGAGCAGAGGGAGCTCATTTCTGTCGTTTGTATCCGTGATCTCTTCTTTTTTCCACTGCCCAAAGCCTGCAGACACAGGTGAGGACAGGCAGGTAGACTGACCAGTAAATCAATAGCTTCAGTTTCACACTCAGTTTTCTCTTCACTGCAACATCTACCAATCTCTCCATTTCTTGTGAACAAGACCCCAGGGTACTTAAACTCCTCTACTTGAGGCAGTAACGGTGGTGCCAATTATCATCTCCGCAACTTCACACTGGGCTTCAAACCTCCCCAGTATGAGCTGGAGGTCACCATCTAATGAGCCAAAAGAACTACATCATCCACGGAAAACAGAGTGCTGCTTGGCTGTGCCTATCAACTAATCAACTAAGTTTAATATTTAAACTGCTGGTACATTGATCCAAAACAATGTTCATATGTACAAATGAAATATTAAAATGATAAACATACACCTTGGGATTTGATTTCACTGTTTCTGTTTGTATACTATGTGATATTTAAAAAGACTAGCTCACAAAATAACACACATCATACGAGCTGAACCCTCAAAGCAGCAGAAAGGTGAACTAACAGCAATATTATCATCAGCAGGAACACAACATCCTGTCACACAATCCCCACATAATCACAGGAAGAGGTGCCTCCACAAACACAGCAGTAACACTAGACCCCTCCATCACAATGCATTTGGACTGTTGTACAGTGTGTGCTGGGGATAAAAATACTTGCACTGAAAGCGATATCATTTAGCCAGAGCGAAAAATACTTTAACTGAAAATCTTTTAACAAAATAAATAAACCATGCTATTTTTTTGGTTTTAAAGTCTAAACTTTAAAAAAAAAAAACAGAAAAATTAGAGGAAATATTTTTTTTAAGTCTCTCCACCCAAACTAGCATAGATAGCATATCAAAAATAAATTAATGTTGACCTTTGGCTTCATGCACAATCCCAGCTCAGGTAAATGTCCTCTGCTTAACCCATTATGCCCATTAGCCCATTATAACAAAATTCCGGACCAGAGAAGGTGTAACAGTGTAAGTTCCCTATCAGTTAATTACAATATGATGAAAGATTATTACAGATTTTTTTTTCTGTCTAGTCAAATCATAACACACTCCACTTTTATGACTCACTAGTGGAAAAAAAGATTGTCATTATCTTTATATAACCCAGACTGAGAATCATAGATGACATCAATGCTGCAGTAATGCTTTTGAACATTAACACACATGAACATTTCACTATAAGGAAACTAGGGAGCAAAAAATAAAAATAATGACAATCAATTCCAGTTAGCCTTTATTTCTGCTGGGAGATACAGATACAGGTCCTAGTGAACAGTCTGAACACAGCTGGTCGATTGGTAAATTCATAACATCAGTAAATGTGAAGCTTCATGCTGTCCTTACACTGTACTTTTAAGATAGCTCCAAGGTGGACAAGCTTATATAGCCAAGGCTTGTTTGCTGATTGAAAATGTTCATAAAGTCGTTGCAATCTTAAAAAAATCTTAAAAAAACAAAACAAAACAAAACCAAGTACACCCTCGCTGTTCCATAGGAACTGAGCGGTAGTCAGGTTATGAACACTTGAATAATTGATCATAAGCAACTGTGAGAACTTCTATAAAAGCAGATGCAGCGATCTTAAAGAAGCAATTTTTGTTGGCCATCAAGCTAGGAAGCTTGTTTTAAGTCCACTTCCAAACAATTTTCCAATCTTTCCACAGTTAAAAACAGAATTCACAAATGGAAAACATGGAAGATAGTCTTTCCAGGAGTGGATGTCCCAGCAAATTCACCACAAGATCAGATAGTCAGACTTTACAGGCCTCCGTTTGCATGTTAAATGTTCATGATGGATTCATGATAATGCACTTAGAAAAAGACCGAACAAGTATGGCTTAGTTGGATGGGTTGCCTTGCTTCTTCTCTCTTAAAACATCGCAGCACAGCTTTCGGTTTGCATGAAAAATATACTAAACTTCTGGGACAAAGTCATTTGTACAGCCGAGGCCAATGTGAAGCTGTCTGGCTATAATGCACAGCACCACAAAAACCCCAAACACAGCATATCAGCACAAATAGAGGAGTGCGATATGACCAAAAATATTTATCACGATATACATTTGAAAATTTGCGATAACGATATAACTGACAATATAATTGCCACTAGACAAAATACTTTACAACTCCACAACTAGTGCAAAAAAAAAAAAAAAAAACAAACCCATCAATGTATTTTCACTTAAACAAGCAGCTGTTTTTTTATGTGCATTAAAGTCATAAAAATTTAACAGTGCAAATGCAAATTCCTTGCTGACAGTTGAACCAAAAGGCATTTCCAGTGGAAATTGGCCGACATATCCTCAGCATAACCATGTATAATATCCACAAAACTTAAAAAGAGGTTATACACACACAATACGGTAGAAGCACAGTATGTATCACTCCGCGAGGCTCCTGCCTACGATAGCCGCAATGCTCCGACAATCCACGAAGCGGTGCGGCTTTGTAGCTTAGCAAAGTCGTACTGAAACATTTGACAGATTTTCAAGCGCCGTGTACGACATAAAATCGTTTCGAGGTCAGTAAACACAACCAGAATTCATACATAAGGCCCGCGGGATTATAAGGGGCACTGTCGATTTTCAGAAAAATCAAAGGATGGATTTTAAGTGTGCTGTACTTTCCAAAAAACACGGTAATAACGACGGCCCGCTAGCACGCTCTACCAAAAATAGTACTTTGTTGTATATCTGACGGACGAAAGCTAACCCAGTTCCACACCACTGAAGTTGCAGCATTTTTACAAACCAGTTCTGGTTCATCCGTTTCATTTAACGACCCGCTTTCGCCCTTCTCATTCTCCGTCATGTGCGTATGAAAACAACGGCACTGCGCATGCGCGTTTTACCCATATTCTATCGCGATATTTCATTTTCTTATCCTTGCCCAAAATTATACCGGTATTGCTGTGAACGGTATCATATGGCCCAGCCCTACTCACAAACACTTCATACAAACTGGTGGAGGGGTGATGATTTGGGTTTGTGTTGCAGTCACAGGACTTGGGCAAAGTATTTTAGAGTCAAATGTGATTCCATACAAAGAAAAATGTCAGCCAATATATCAGAGTCAGTGTTCAGGTGAGGCCATTAAAACTAGTGTTTAACTTTTAGGCTGACACATGACTAATTGGACACATGACACTGTAGCTGGTATATGGTGAAATCTCTAAAAAAAAAAATGGCTCACAGCATGATAAAAATGGGTCACAAATCTACTTTGGCTGAGATTCTCTCTAACAAAGCACTGCTCTGCTTTAATGAACTTAAATCTCAGGGTGAGAGAATAAATTAGTCATTTAGCTCCCAGTTGCGAGGGGCTAAAGATTCTTTGTGTGCAGATTATATAGCAAATACACCTCCTGCTAACCAATCAGACGGCCACACGGCACTTCCAAAGCCAATCAGATACTCAGCCAGCCTGGGAGCATTCAACGGGATAACGCGAGGTTAATTAGCATAGAGAATACTACTAAGACAATAGACTAATTACACACTGTTTCCTTCAAGAGCGTGGTGCGCACACGCACAAACACACAGACACACTGGTGTGCACAAGGCAGACACTGGGTGGGAAATGTCAACTTGTCTGAAATACTGGCATCACACTGAAGACCCTCAGGCTATGTCTGCACTGTGTGTATGTGTGTGTGTGTTTACTGTGTCTATCGGCGCTCACGCTACCCAAAAACCAAAAAAAGAAAAAAGAAATTTCTACCAGGAATGTGGTGGGGAGATGACAGAAATGTGTGTGTTGGAGGCTGAAGAAGGAGCGTGAGGGAGGAGAGGCCTGGAGAGAGAGAGGAGGTAAGAAAAACAAGTGGATAACAGGAGGAAGATTGGTGCATGAGCCCTGTTTGAGATAATTATTTTGTCTAAGTCTGCATACAGGGACGCAGACGGTGAGCCATGACACAACCACAGCCCAGCAAAAGAAGCCTGAGCCATAAGCAGATTTTAGATTTATTGAGGATACTGATCAAGTCAAATACTTAAAAAACAAAAAAAAACAAAAACAAAAAAAAACAGGACAGCAAAATGTTTTTTTGTCTTTTATGTTGTTTTTATCTCCATCAAAAATAAAAGTGGGTTCATTTTGAGCGTAAAACTCCTGGCTACCTTCAGCCCTGTTAGAGAGCAAGAGGTAAAAACACATAGTGTGTGTGTACCTGAATGTTACACAAACACACACACATTGCTTTTTCCCTTGATGTGAGCATGTGGATTTGAATAGACTTGGGTTTGTTGCTGTAAGGTTGTTGGGTTGAACAGCATCCAATTGCCATCTAAGGGCAAAGCAGAAGGGGGCTCTGGCATGCCGTCGACTTTACCTCCTTAACTGTGCTGCAGACAGCAGGAACAGCCAGCTTCTTGAACCCATTTCACTCTCTGCTACAGGTGTTATTCAGTTTTTCGAACTGACTCCCCAGAGAGCGCTCAGAGAGCTCTTCTATCCCATTAGTATGATTCTGTGGTGGAGGGTTTACTAAATGCTTAAGTACTCCACACAGCACTGCACGTTCTTTCACCTGTTCTCGTACGCAGCTTCTAGCTTTCAAACCAGCAACAAAAATACAGTACGGGGGGTTAAGGTATTTAACCTTAGATTTGTGTTGTTTGGATAGATCTCAGTGTGCCAGGTTGAAAAGTTAATTGAGATAGTTAATTGAGCGTTTTCACACACTGTAAACACATGCGCAAAAACACACACCTATACATCTACTACTATTTGTTTTGCCTTGCAGGCCTCATTCTTTGCCCAGCAGAAATAGAAACCAGTGCATGCATCACTGTGACCCTGCACAAACAAACCTGCCTATCCACACAAACCTTAAAGGAACTCTGTGATTCACAGGTGTCCAAATTATAGACCATTTTGGTGGATTAAAACAAATCGGTGAGTCTTGTGGATTACACTCTGCTCTGAGTCAGTGAGCTGCTTCAGGCCTGCAGACACACACTGAGACTGTTTTCCCATGTAAACCCGCTAAGCTCTTGTCCAGTCAGGGTGTGTGTTTTTGTTTACCACTGCAAATGGTTCGGTTGAGGTGAGCACACGGGTGTTTCCTCTCATGTGATAGTCAGAGCATTTGTTTTTCAGTCTGCGTGTTTACTGTCAGATTTGAGGATTATCTCCAAGAGTTCACAGATGTGTGCAGTTATTACAGAGGAAACTATTAATTGATTTCACATGACTGCAACCATGACTTGGCATCTGCGGAGGTTCAAAGCAAAGAAATTGGATTGTAACTGAGAATATTATTAACTAGGGCTGGGTATCGTCACTGATTTCTAGAATCGATTCAATTCCGATTCACAAGGTCCCGAATCGATTCGATCCACGATTCGATTTAATTCGATTCGATTCGATTTAAATCTGGGAAATTTTGACAGTCAGAGATATAATTCAGATCAGGACATTTACATATTTTTGTATCTATAAAAAGGAAGCTGACACTCTCAAGACTTTATCCAAGGTGTGAGCATCACAGCAGATGCCTTTGTGTCAAAGTAGCTGAAGATAAAACACAGAAAAACATGTAGGTGATTTTCCTGGCCTGGGATTTTATAAAAATATTCTGCAGTACATCAAAAACGAAAGAAAACCATTAATTAATCAACATTACCTCTGACGTTACAGCGGTTTTATTAGACACACGGCTAAGCATTTTGCATTTTGAATAATTTTAAAAAGTTTCAATTTGTTCAGTATTGAACAGCAGAAATGAGGTTTTCTTTTCGGAAGAATGTAAAAGGGGAAAAAACAGCGGCCGACAGCGCTGTAAGCAACAGTAGACTTGTGTAACAAGCAAGCGAATAATGAAGAAAGCAAAACTGTTCGAGAGAGGGGGGGGGGGGGGGGGGGGGGAGAGAGGGGGGGAGGAGAGAGGGAGAGAGAGAGAGCTGCGCATCGCAATGGAAGCAAAACAGTAAAAGAGTGAATTCATGACGATGTTTATGTGAAGCGTTTGGATCTTCTTTTGCTGCTGGTTCGGTCAATATTGTTTGGAGAGAGATCAAACTAACAGCTTTAGAATCAGCGCATAAAGGGCGTGAACACAAAGCGCGGACCCGGATCAGCGAGCTGTCGGCTTTCAGCCCCGACTGTGAGAAAGGCGACATCTAACTGATTCTGATCCACGGGTCGCGCTGTGTGTTTAAGTCTATGTGCAGAATCCCTGTACCTGCTCTCATTTACTGTTTGGTGGTTCTTGAAATTTTGTGAGATGTCACCAGAGATTCTGGCATTTCGGACAAAATAAATTTATATTAAAAAATCGATTCAGGATTTTAATGAATCGATTTTACGTTATCCAAGCCAGAATCGATTTTAATCGATGAATCGATTATAAAAACCCACCCCTATTATTAACCATTGTCAACAGATACTTCTCTAGCATAGGTCATACATTTTTGGCCCATCATTGGTCCTGGACCCCCTTTAATAGAAACCAGCATTTGCTGTGTTCCAGCAACTGTGACTTTGAGGAAAACATCTAGAAAGAAAAAAAGCTTTACAGATGCTTAAAAAGAAAAACTCACTATAAACACAGATGTTTTAACACAAACTGAAAAATGGAAAGTTGGAACAGATGCTGGTTGAAAACACTGTACTTTTACAAGTAAAAATGCAACAGTGCAACAGTGGATGTTCACCTGTTTCCAAGCACGTTAAGAGGTCATCAAATACAAGATCAACGTCCATTAACCCATAATATATAAATTAGGGGTGCAACAATACTCGTATCGATATTGAACCGTTCGATACAGTGCTTTCGGTTCGGTGCGCATATGTATCGAACAATACAAAATTTTTAATTTATTTTATCAACTTTCTTTCTGACGATGCTGTCTGTGTTAAGCGCTCAGTGGATCTGCGCTCGACAGTGCAGCCTAGGTGGAGCAGTCGAACGCAGATTCACTGAGCGCAGGGTAAGCTAGCGAGACAGAAGTTAAGCTCTCCTTGCAACATGGCAAATTGAATCTCCCCGACCCTCATTCAGATGTGACGTTTGGAACTATTTTGGTTTTCATGTGAAGTATGACCTTGAAGGTAAGCACGTCATGGACTAAAGTAAAACAGTATGTCGGATGTGCCACGCAATGCTCAATTACATTGGTGGGAACTAGTGCGTTAGCGCAGTTTGCTTGTTAACGTGTTGGCCATCCAGCCCCACCCACGTCGCGATCCGCGGTAGCTCGTTAACGGAGATTTGCCGTGTTGTGGCGTTAACGTCATTTCAACGAGATTAACGCTGACAGCACTAGTGGGAACACAACGAATATGACTGCACATTTACTCCGACATCATCCTAGTGCAAAGACAAGTGGAAGCAGACAAAAACAACAAGCAGGCATGCTACAAACTTTACCCGAGTCATTTAGACAGCCGTTAGCACATGATTCTCCTTATGGGGACCTGATATGTTTAATATGCTGCTGAGAATATAGCCCAGAAGAAGTGTATAGTATAGCTTTTATTTTGGAAAGAGCCATTTCTCTGTAATAAACTCTCTTTTCCAAAGATGAGTGATTTCTCGATCAGATAGATTTATTTTTTTTATTACTTTGTTGTTTCAGCAACATTAAATTTAAAAACTGTACTTTTGAGTTAAAATATATATTTATAATTTTAATAAATGACATATTAAAAAAGGCATGAACATTTTTTTGTATCGAAAAAATATCGAACCGTGACACTAAAGTCTCGAACCAAACTGAACCGTGAATTTTGTGTATCGTTGCACCCCTAATATAAATATATCAAGAGGTTACCTTACACGTGTAGGAACACCTTTACCGTATTTTTGGGACCATAAGACGCAAAGGATTATAAGGCGCACTGCCGATGTACGAGTCTGTTTTCATACATAAGGCGCACCGGATTATAAGGGGCAAAGCAAAACAGTCAGATAAGTCAAAATTTACTCAACTCATTCTTCTTGCTTCCTCCACTTCTGTACCATTAATGCTGAAATCTCTCGCAGCTGCTCTATTCCATGTTGTTGCAGTATATTAATGACTAACCTCGTATTGTGAATGGATTATCTCAGTTGTTCTCCTGACTGAAGTTTGGTCCGTTTACAGCATCCTGCCATGGGATTGCATTTGTCCCTGACCATTGGGAACCCTTGCCTTAACTTTTACCGAGTGGAAAACAGTTGGCGTTCATCCTCCAGCTTCACTGTGTTTATGTTATGCTAACATAGCTGTGTCGCTAGCGATCATGTAGCACATCATTATATACCAGCTAGCCAAACTTCAGTAACCCTAAAAACATCACTGCTGTTTAGTTTTCTGTCTTTGTCAACATCATCATCCGAAGCCCCTCTCTCTTCCAAAATCAATTGGATGGCCCTCGCAGCAGATAATCTTTTGCCATCTTGATCAGTTGTGATAAAGAACCACACTGGCAAATTCTTATTTATAGTATTATGCCCCTAATTTGCAGGTGGGACAGGGTATGAGAAAATAAAATTTGGATCCCTCAAGAAAGAGGGTAAAATGTGTGGGAATGTAAGAGCAGACGGTGTTGATGGTTGAATTTTCAACAATGTTGCAACTTTGTGCGGGAGCAGGAGGGGAAGAAAACACTATCAGCAGCACCAGAAAGGAGGAAGGCAGAGTGTGGGAACACAGGACCTACACTTTCAACACTTTTATTAGACCTGGGTCCAGTGGACCCGAACACCTTGTATGTAATGTAAATGCGTGGGGGGAGGTACAGTATGAGGTCATTGAAAATTAGTTCGGATTTATGTTCTTCACAGAAAATAAGCCAAAGCCAATGAATTTCAGGTTGAAAAAAGAATTAATTGTTTAATTTTTCTTTTGAGAAAAACTGAAAACGGGTCTCACAGACCCGAACACCATACAAGGGTTAAGTACATTGCTAAAAAGCTTGAACTAAGATAAAACCCAATTTTAAAACTACAGCTTTGAGACTAGCTAGCCTAGAACCTTGTAATTTCCACTCAAACTATGACCACAGCAATGTGCTAGTGAAATCACAAAAAGGGTTTTGCCAACTAGTTAAAGGAATACACATTTTTCCCGTAGCGACAAGTGCTCGCCAAGGTGTCACTGACCAGTCTGTAGGCCTGTATGACTGGGGGCTTAGCAGTCATTTTCTCAACAAAAGCCATCAACTTCCAACTGATCGAGTAATACTTGTTTATTACTTCATGACTGATGCTTGCCAGATAGTTGCAGAGGACTCCAGCCTCTGTGACTGGGTTCTTAAACAGTCCAAAGAAATAATGAAGAATAAAAACGACTGCACACCAGCTACACTTGAGCTAGTGAGCCATTTCAGATAGAACATTGAGATGTGTTTAAACATTAACCAAATGCTTCCCTGCCACAGAAGAACACCCCGGCGTGTATTACCCCTGCATCAGTAATTTAGCCACTGTTAACTCCAGCAAATAATGACTTAAAAAACACCTAAAAACAAACAAAACTACGTATTTAGTGTCTTTTTATAAACTCATGTAGTGCACTTTTTCTAATTTTTCTTGTTCTTGATTCTTAAATCCACATGTTTTCTGGTCATGTCAAAGAAAAGCTGCCTCCCCCTCTGCCATTACAATCCAACCATAAATCACTAACAGTTACACTTTAACCACATCAGACTTACTCAGTGCATAACAAGCTTTTGTTGCTGACAGATGAAAAAATATTATACTAGTTTAAGCAGAGTGCACGTGTGTGTCATATGCTGATCATAAACATGGATGGATGATGCTAATCATCTGATCACATTTACCACGATACACACTCACACACTGTTTTCCTGTGTTCTTTCCATATCAGCAGAACAATATATGAATATCTTTGTGCCAATGTGCCCCATGAAAAAACAACAATCCCTGTAACTTATTTTCTTTTAACTAAAATAAAATAATAATAAAAAATAAAATAATGTCTCTTCTTTAAATTTTCATTTATAGGCCATTGTTAAAGCTAAAACTGATAGATAGCCTAGTCTAGTAGACTGTGTGACTTGTAAAAAAATGTTGCTTAAATTCAAAGATATATAAAGTAACATTTTCATAGTTGCATATTTTTACTATGAAATTACACATTCATCGTCTGTAGCTACACACAAAAATGCTAACAAACAAAATAAACCTCGCATTTTGTTGCAACAAAAAAAGAATGAACAAACACACGAGGCAACATTTAACAATACCAAATAAGTTATGGCCTTTGGTCAATGTTGAATGAAACTATTTACAGCTGGTATAGATAACTGATAACGCAACCACCCACTCATTTTAATTCCAAACACTGTGGTTTTGCTCTTACACGTCATTCATGTTATATTTAATACCTGTACGAGCAAAACAAACTTATACCTGGGCACTCCTGCATGGGCCTATCTAGTCTGGTTTCATTGCAACCTGATCCCTACCATTGTCTAGCTACCCTGCTGCCACGCATACACACCCTGATAGACTAGTTAGACCAGAGAGAGTGAGAGAGTGAGAGAGAGAGATGTGATAGATAGACATGAATCTAATGATATGATTGTGTTCTAGCAAGTTCTGGTTATAGCACATTTTTAAAAATTTAACCATGTTACCAATACAAGTAACATAGTCCATGGCTATTCTAACCAGTCTTTCAATGTCAACTGAAAACATGCAGATATGATGATGCTGTGACAGATCGTAGTAGTGTTTCACAGGAGACGACAGAAACTTTATCCCTTTTTTTTGGGAGGGGAAAGGACCGCTGTTTAATTTTGAACATCTTGTTGGTCAACTTCAGGTAATTTGCTTTAAAAAAAACAAAAAAAAAAAACAAAACTAAATAATTCACAATCAGTTCACAGAGCAAGCAGATGTGCAAAAAGACATTTTTTTGCACGTGATAGGATGGACTGAATATTTTTACAATTTGAAGCCACCAACAGTTACACAGTCTTTCTATACATGTTCTCCCTCAGCCCACAAAAATATTATAGTGGTTTTCTTGTGTGGTTTAACTCTTTCCCACAAAAAAGACAACATTTGATGAGCTCCCCTGTACCCTTAATGATGACTTTTGAGACTTCCTTACATCAGTTAAAATGTTGATATATGTTGCGTCGTTGATGACCATTAGAACAGGTTCTGAGTTTTTCCAAGGTTTCCTCTGGTAAGCTGATCATCCTCATTAATTTCTGATCCATCCTCAATTTGTCAATGAAATATGACAGAAACCATTCAGTTCAGAAAAGAAAAACAAGGGTTACCCTTAATTCAAGGTTTTCAGTGTTGCACATACATGTATGTATGTGGGTACTCAAATCCTGGGTTGATTTCAATCTGATGAAACATGACTATTACAAAGCTTGAACAGTTATTGGGCTCATTACGTTGTCTTTTTAAGGCTTCTGTAATTTGTTATATTGAATATGAACAAATATAACCCACACAGAACAAAAATGGGAAAACTTTAAGCAAGTGCTTATTTTACATGAGCATGCATCTCAGACTTAAGTCTCACATCATTACTCATGATTTGCTCATCGAAACAGCTCCTTTTCCATTTTTCCAGTTCAGCATAATTAAAATAATTCTGTATGAATCAAGTAAATGTAATGTTACATTAAAAAAAAGGCAAAGGGCCAACTTCCATGAGTAAATCATGAGACATACAAGTCTTAAGAGACGGTTATGACTTATACCGCATGAACATGGACTCCAGAAGCTCTCCCAATATATACATCCCGGTGAGCTGAAATTCAGACTGAATTGGGGAAGAAAGGTGATTTAAGTGACACAATTGTTGATACCAGAATGGCTGTTTTGAGTATTTCATGAAGTTCGAGTAGATCAGAAGTCACCACCCAGTAGGGAGGGTAATGGTTTTGGCAAAAAAACATTTTTCTTAAAATGGTCCAAAGACAAATTTTAAAAAGCATTCACTGGAGATCTACTGCTAAAGACCACTGTAAAACAGCAGTCCCCAACCTTTTTTGTGCTGCGGACCGGCCTTTAACCCTCTCGAGGCAGGCGTTGCCGATTTGCAACAGTTAAAAACTAACAACCTGATTACCCCACATACATATTTTATGAGTTTTATTTACTCAGAAGTACCACTGCAGGACTTGGTTGTGCATTAGCAACAAAAAGTTTAATTTGAGCTTGAGAGGGTTAAGGTGTCGCGGATGAATACAACAAAATGAAACCAGTACGAGTGAGTTAACGATTAAAAAAAACAAAAAAAAACAATTGCGATAAAAAATGATAAAACCCCTGAAAACCATAAATTTTTCACCCTAGCCTCAACTCTCACGGCCCAGCACCAAACGACTCAAAGACCGGTACCGGACTTTTGTTCAGTACTGAAGCTTCAGGTTAGCTCAGAACAGCTGAAAGCATTGTGTTTATCGTTTTCTGCACTACTGAGACGGTAAAAGTTTACAACTTGGAATATATTAAGCATATCAGTCCATCTGTTTTGCTAAATTTGTTGTCAGCATCTTTAACTAGTGCCACAGCACATTAGTGGTATCTCTATTACAAAGAGTAAAAATACAGATTTTTGACAGCTCTTTTAATACCAACACGCCTTCTCTCAACTGAAACTACTACCAATCCCTTTAGGTGATGACTATTCTATATCCAAGTTGTAGCCTCCTAGTATATATTAGTCATATCAGATAGAGTTAATGGTTAAACCACATGATCCACATTCAGTGGGCTGGCCTACACAAGTTGTCCTTTCAACATGTAAACACCAAAGGGAAAAAAAACCTGTTCACAGTCACATGATGAGTGCAATCATGCTCAGACACTCCCTAAAGAAGGGCATTTCTGCATGCTTATGCATACCAGGGTAAAGAGTTATCTGAGGAGATGTTTCCACTGAAGGCATGCACTTTCTGAGTTAAAAAGCTATTTAAGGAAATTTTCCACTGGCTATACGGGAACACTGTGGTATCATTGTAAGGAATATTCCAATGATACTGCTATGTGAGGCGCTCTTCATTTGCGAGGCACACACAGATTTAAACATTTGTTAAAGTCTTGTCTGAGACTTTGAACTGTTTTGCTGAAAGGAATGGGTCATAATTTTGTCTAGCATTTTTTTAAGACAAGAGCTGCATAAATAATCGACCCAATCCTTGATAGTAACTCTGTTATTCACATTTCAACAGAGGTAAAAAAACACAAGCATTTTCCCATATCAATAAAAATAATTGTTTTTTTTTAGATTTGAGTCGATTTAAACCGATGTGATGTGTTTGTTGTCTAAAGAAAAAACATGCCCGCTCTCAGCACCCAAAACAAGCGTCATAACCTGCAGTCATCCACATTAACCAGTATGTATCCTGTGTTGGGTAGGTGTCATGATCATTACACACATTCTACCACACACACGCACACAGCTGGACCCTCATGTTGAACCCTGACTGTGATATTAAGGCACTTTGCAGTTAGCGGTTGGATAAATTGAGCATGCTTGAGCTTTTTTTTCCAGAGATGAATGAGCTGTTTGTTTGTGATTGTACACACAGGCCTGATGACACAACTCAGTGGACTGCTGAACAGATTTAGTAATTATCACATCCTGCACTTTCATATTGTGGACACACACACACACACACACACACACACACACACACACACACACACACACACACACACACACACACACACACACACACAGGATGTGTGGTGGTTAATGTGAATAACCACTGAAACTCACTGTGCGGAAGTCGTGCGCGCCTGTGTGTGTATATAGATACTCAGATTTGTTTTTACTTTTTTTACTCTTTATCAAGTACTTAGGCTATAGATAAAAGACTTTAGGCTGTTCTGTGGTTGGTGGGCAGTACCTGTTCTCAGTCACATACTCTTTATGATGCAAGGAAAACCCCACTATGTAACACAGACAAGTAAATTGTTGACTTCTCTTTAGAGAAATGGTTGCATCACTTTTTTTTTTAGGAGAATTTCCCGTGAGTAAATTGACTGACATATCAGCTCAATGACTGTTTTATTGAGCTCTTTTCAAGAAATCACTCCAGGAATTTTGGTCTGGCAACAAAAGCATTTGTGCAGTGCTTTCTGATGACGTATCTATCCGGCCTGTACTACACCTTTTTGCCAATAGCCAGCTAAGACATGCTCCAAATCCTCTGTCCAAACCCTCTACAGAATAAGGGTATGGCATGCGCTTTAATGGCCAACTAAATGTCAGTAACTGAACCACTTTTTTAGTTGACCAAGCTAAATGGCCAGTTGAACATGAGTCAATCAGAAGATTAGGCTGGAAAATTTCAGTGTGTGAGCCTGTGGTGGTGACATGAAGCGTCTGCAGGCAGATTTCAATTTAAAAACATGAACAGTCTGGATTTAGCCACAGTCTTATTATTACAGTTGAAAATTTCACTCAATTGTAGGACGGCGTTAAAAATGTAACTTGGAACACTTTTTATCCGACCTTTATCCAGACTAGTGACTAGGAAACCATTTCATTTTTGCTAGGGAGTAACAATATAGTACATGTTCATATTAAGTGCTTGCATTATAAATAAAAGGTAATGTTAAAACATTTCATTGATACTTTTGGTATCATACAATGAATTTTAATAGCACTGGTAGCAACAAAGAATGGTTCGGATGCCTTCCTAGTTAGTACTAAGACCATTACTAGCTTTACTGCATCTCTTTTTTTTTAACCTTTTTAACATTGTTTGTCTGGCCAAGAGGGTTTAAATGAACAATGGAGAGTCTAGACTAAATCAGAATAAAGTAGTGTTTGTTGAAGACTGCCTTGAGACAATACAGGGTCACAAATGGCTTTAAATTGGTTCACAAATGGCTTCAGTAATATGAATCCTGTTTGGAGGCTATTGTTGTCATCTACCTAGACTGGGTTTCACACAATATCAAGTACTAGATAGAAAAAGGCTGTCAGGAAAAAAAAGAGAGCTACAGTAAGTATATTTCCCACTTTTCAAAGAAAGAATAACAGGTCTTTTACATGCTCTCATATCATGTTTCCTGAATTTGGAGGTAGGCTGCTACTCTCAGCAGTCTGACTACCTGATATATTATGGTCTGGGGTGCCTGCTGTAACCAGGAGGTACTTGGTAGACAGGTTACCAAGGTAACCAGCAACCCTCCATGCTGAGCAGCTAGTGCGAGTATGTGCAAATGAGCAGCTCACAGTGTAGCAACACAGCATTTTTATGGGCCTCTGAAACTTCATTGGCCAAATAAAAAGCCTGGGAAAACTCTTGCTGCTAGAATGAGCATTGTTTCCTCATATGCAAGCAGGCTGTATGTTGGGCACGGGAGGGGGGGTGAAAGAAAAGAAAGACAGGAAAGGGGAGAGGGGCCTGTCCTAGTTTCACTCGAGCCATGTATATGCATTCTCTCAATATGTCACTATATTTAGGGTATGCAAAATATGGCAAACCTCTGACAAAGGCCAGTGATTCCCATACATGCTACGTCACAACAAGAAATACCCCACAAATACGTCCACTGTATTTTTCCCATGCAATGTGAGCAGCAAGCTAAACAATCAGGATTCATAGAAATCACTGAGAGGTTTCTTGTAAACCACAGCTGATATCAGACCTGTGGGACTGACATCCAGTTGATGACTTTGCTCAACATATCAAAATTTCAGGCATTTCTCACAATTTCCTGACTTTACACATGGACCAGTAAAACCAAATAAGCAGCATTTTGTTGTCTCTTTCGCATACTTTACTCACACCAGGATTTCATCCAGTTTAACTCAAACAGACAGAAAGAAAAACATCTTCCCACATGCAGCCCATGGGAGAAAACTTCTTTGAAAAGCGTTTCACCATCACTAAAGTCTATTTGAGGCTCTGTGACATTAAACCATTTTGAAAGACTTCCTATTTTATCTTGGCCCGTGGGAAACCCCTTACCAAAAGTATCTGTGCTGGAATTGTCCAAACATGATCCCGGGACAGAAGAGGATGGGTTGGATTAAGTTCTTTAGCATAAGAATGGAGAAGAATGGAGTCATTACAATTACAGTACAAACCAATCAGCCATGAGATGACAACATTCTGTCTCCAAATTTTACCATTTAATCCACACCTTCGATGCCATAACTTGACTGTGAAGTTGGAATTTCCATAACAGTTCATCTTTTTATCTTCTTAGAGCACCAGAAACCCCTCCCCATTTGTTGCTTTGCTTGCCGTAGCAACATCATCACACAGTTGTGTCTATTTATGCCAGCCGTTAAGGCATCATAAGCTTGCTGCGGTATTCTCCTGAACAATATTTGTCACCACTCAGACAATACTGCCACATACGTGTTGATGTAGGAAGAAAATATCTCAACAATGGAAGCAAAGACTTTGCCAAGTGTTTCCTCCTTACATAGTCTCAAGTTTTCAAACTGTTGCAACCTCTCCCTCTGTATATAGAGGTAAAAAACCAGCATGATCCTGCACCTGTGTCTTTAACCCAGCTGCAGCGGCAGGTTGCAAAAATCGAGAGGCCCACGACCGACCGAAGTACAACAAAGATTATGCCACACAGCACATGATGTAACGTCAAACTCAGCAAGCGCCATGCTTGCATGACAACCATAAAAACACCATTAGAAGTTCCTCCTTCTGTAATCAGGGATTACAGTTATGGATTGGTGAATAGTAAGTTTCCCACATTCATCACTTGATTGCTAAATCAAGTCTCAGCCTGCCATAAATCACTCAAGGTGAAGACGCCTTTAGGGAAAACACTGAGAAAGATCACTAAACTTGAAACTGAGGACAATGAGCGCCTCGATGTTGTTCTTGTGAAACACTGCAAGTCCCGGTGTTTTGTTTTTAAGTCTGTAGCGATTTGGTATCATGTCCAGCCGCACAGCAGATATCATCAGTCCAGCAGGTGAGCAAGTTTAGCCGGCACCTGACATGTTTAGTACACAACAAGCAAAGGACATCAGCTGGAGGGCATTTATCATCTATGAAGCGCTCTTGCATGGTCTATCAGGCTCACCAAAGACTCCACAGCCTAATAAAACCTTGCTTGGATCTATTTTAATCGAATTTATCAAAGCATGCTGCTTCTATGTAAAGGCAATAATATAATTATATAAAATACTATATTAAATGAAATAGTAGTAGTGGCTTCTGTGTAATCCATAGAGTGGTATACTGAAAAATAAAAACCATGTCATCACAGTGATGTAAACAGGATGTTGATAAAAAGGACTCTGCTCACTAACTTGCAACTGAGCTGTTTCCCTAACAGGTAGATGATCTGCTAATTATTTTGTTGATTTAATATTTAATAACAATAAGAAAGAAAGAAACCCAGAAACACCACACAAGCAAATATATTTTGAAAATTAATAAATAAAAAATAAATAAAACCCTGATTTACAAAGATAAAAAAAACACGTTATAATATGACTAATTGCAGGGGGCTTATTCCATTAAAGAGAATTTCAGCTTGAAGGTTGGTACACTAAAATAAGGAGGTAACAAGTCGAGTTTTTACAGCACACAAAAAAAATGTATACTGTAAGTAAAAGAAAAGAAGCAGTACCCAACTTCGTGTATTTTACAGGAAATAAGAACTAATTAGAAGGTAGTGAATGAGTCATTGTAAGTTGAGTAAGTAGTATTTTAGAGAAAAGGAGAAAATACAAGAAGCAAGTAGTTTTAAATACTGTGTAATCTCATGGTAACTAATAATATTTTCCCATCACACACTGTATTTTTGGGGTCCAGGCTGTATTATGAAGTGGCTTAACCTTGCCTAACTTCCAGGTATTTTGCAGGACATGGGACCCTCCCTTCCTGTACACCAAGTTATGTTTGGACAGTGATGGTGAAAGAAAAAAAAAGGTTAGACTGCATCTTCATAAAGTTGCACAGGCCTGCAAATGTTGATGCCATTTATTTTTTCTTAAGTTGGTAAGGGAGAACAGTCCTCATTAAATTCATATTAGTAGACTGTAAGGACAGTTGAATCACAGAACATTTCATACTTGCAGTATAATCATTTCTTTGCTTCCTTTAAAAACTGGATTTTTCGCTCCCTTATTCTAGAACATTGAAATTCTGTTGAATGACAGGGGAATTATGCCCTTGGTTGGGGACAGTATTATAAAGTGTGACCTAAAATGCTTATATTTAATAAGTAAATCGATTATTTGACCTAATTTTACACACAGCTATAAATAATGTAGCATACACTAATAAGCGGGCACAGTTATAGGATTTGCTCTGAAAAGGTAATACAATATTAATTATTAACAAGTAATGGGTTCCTTATTCCTTTTTTAAACTTTATTTATTAAAATTATTCACATTTTTTAATATACTTTTTTTTTTTTTTTTTTTAAAGGAATAGGCCATAGCATGCTCAATACCATACTTCAACCAGGCAGGCTTCAAATACACTGATGGAAACCCTGCATGTCATGGCCATAGACCCCCACCGACTTTAGACTCTCCATGTTAAAGATTCAACATGTTGCACTGTGTTTTGTTTTTTATCAAACAAAGTTACAAAATTCAGTAAAGAAAACAGCAGCTGTTGCACACTGTAAACTGTGTTTTGTCACATAAGACCACTTAAATTCTCCAAAAGGTGATGCTGTAAGGCTTGGCATTTTAATCCGAGTCCGTGGGGTTTAACTTGCTTTTAAAGTCAGCCTCAGGTGGCTTTGTGAAGAAACTGCAGTTTTCAAATCTTCTATGCTGTCTTCATTTTTCAGCCCCTGTGGGTTCCACTTGGTTGTAAGTGCCAAATTCTAAGATGTTATATTGATAATTTCAGCAAGCTTAATTCCTTTAAATTGATGGACTGTTTAAGATAAAGTCAAAATATTGCAAACAAAGACCTAATCAAACCAAATATGCACATATATTAAAGAGATACATGGATATAATAGTATTTGAAGCTGTATTTTCTTAAAGACTAGTTGTGATAATTAATTAAAAGAGAATTAATATAAAATTTACCATTGTCTGTTTTCATGTTACACAAGCAGAGATTGACAGCAGCCAGACATTCAGCAGAGGTTTAGTGTAATGACTGGTTTGGAGTTCTAGGGAAAATTCACCAGAAAAATTCCCAACAGCTTCCAATTTTCCACATGTCCTAAAGCAGCATTTTTATCCACTGGCTAATAAAGTAACTGACTAATAAACAGTTGACAGACTGACTGACTCCTGGAAGACAGCGCAACACTGAACCCAGCTGCAGCTCTGACAAGTCGTGACTCTAAGCTCCAAGGTCTAAAACTGGTTCTGTCTGTGGTGAATCACTTTATACTTCCTGAAAATAAATCAGAATAAATGATGAAACATCAAAATGTATAAATAGTAAGATGTTATGTTTATGATTAGTATGAGGAAACACAGCTAATGAGTTAAAGTCAAAAATCTAAAATGCATCTAAAAATAGGCCAAACGTCACTCGCCAAATTCCCAAATAGGAACCAGTACGGAAATTCCAGGAGACTTGTAACCACAATTAGTCCCCTGGCTAAAGAACAAACAGTAATAACAATCCCAAAGTTTAAAAAAGAACAACTTTAATGTCAAATAAAGGTACTGTTTACAGCAACAATAATTTCTGACACAGCTAGGTCATGTAGCACACATTGACCCATGTAGACAGATGGGACAAGGGTTCATCCTGGGTCACAGTGCTGGTATGAAAGGGGCACAGGTGTCCTGTGGTCTGAACTCAAGAGGAGCTTGACTGCTAAACAGCTGGGAGGATGGATGCAGCTGTGATCGAATCCAGAGGGAGGCAATAGGAGGATAAGAGGAAGGAAGAGAAGAAGGGACGAGTGGAACAGTGGAGATAAATTCTGTAAAAATGCCAAGAGGAAGGAGGCTCTGTGTTTGTGTGTGTGTGTGTGTGTACTAGCCTGCAGGAATGAAATTAGGTGGGATGGTGATTCTGTAATTCATTTTCTTCTTTTTGTAGCCAACTGTTTCATTTCACCGTCTCCCTTTCCTTGTCTACGGCATCCCTGACATTGCTGGCACAATTCAAACGCACAGATTTAGATTAAATCTCACCATTACGTCGGGGATAGGGTGTGCTAAAATCACTTTCCAGAGAGACTAGTTGATTACTAATTGAAACATTGTCTTTCTGAGCTCTTCAAAGCTCTGTACACCCGACAGGTGTTTTCAATGAGTCTGCTTATATGCTGTGTTTTGGAATTTCAGGAAATCTGTCAGCAACGTAGACAGATGCATGTGAGAGACACATTAGTAAATTGAAGCCTTCAGCTGAGCATTTAGGTCACTGTACTGATGGATGTGGACTCCAAATCGGACATTATTACAACAGCATGACTTGAAACTATCAACCAAGGTTAAAAACTTCTCAGGAAATTTTCTTCTGAGGTCACATAGTGAGCGAGCTAATGCCAATTTTCTCAAAGACTTAACACATGCAGAATTATTTTTGCAACCAAATTCATCACTCCCTGGTGGCCAACAGAACATATGCATGTTTAAGGTAAGTATTTTCAACCCTGCAAGCTGCATCAATTTTGTGTAGGTGTGCCTCAGAGGAGGCAGAGCAGGTTGTGTGTGTGTGTGTGTGTGTGTGTGTACGCTAGAAAGCAGAAAAAGTTGCTTGTACGAATCAAAATTTAGTCCATTATTATCCTTTATGTCCAGCATGTGATGAGGTAACCAAATTTAAAGACCTGGAATAAGGCCTTGATTACAACTTCCACTTCCATGAGTCTCAACAAAATTTTGGCATTGGACATTGAGCGTAAGGGTCTCTATGGCTGTTTCTTACCACCACGCAAATCATTCACACTAGCTGTGTGTATGTCCCAGGTGGCAAACGCAAATACGTTTAATGGAAATGACTACCTGGTTGTTTCTCCAGCTCTCTGTGTTCACAGTGGAGACCTTTAAATATGGTCTAAAATGTCCAGTTTAAGTAAGAGCTCTCAAACCATGCACAAAACAACTCTTCTGGGCGCTTTGAGTGCTCGGAAGAGTAGAAAAGCGCTATATAAGAACCAGTCCATGTATATACGTGATGAGAGAAGTTGTAAAACTTCAGCAGGAAGTATTTTATCATTACAAGGTAGGTTTGTGATTTCTGGGACTATCACAGTTCATAATACCCATCATAGTCCTCCATGCTCAGTGGCTGACAATCACAAGTAATTTCTGCTTTCTCTACCAACCAAAAGACAGCGAGCAAAGTGGCTACATTCATATTTCAGACCGTATAAGCTCTGATATAACTAATGTAATCCATAAACTAATGAATAACCTAAATCGCAGCACCAAAAAACAGACACAAGTAACAGCAACACTCTTAACAGCGCCCACTTCTGACTGACATCTACTGAGCCATGCTGGCATCTCTTCATTAGAAAATTAGATGTTCCAGTCATTGAATCCAAATATTTCGATAGACACAAACGTGAGACTAAAATTTTCACCCGGACGTTTGAGAGAAAAACAAAGAGAAAAAGACAGCTTTGTAGGGTAATTTCCACTGCCATTCAGCAAAATTGATTAATGTTTGGATCCGTTTATCTAAACTCATTATGCTCTGCTTTGACCCACTACATCCTATTCATACTTGATGTACCCTGTCTCTAATGATTTTCCCACTAGGATGATTAGAGTTGCATCTCACCCATTAAGTCTTTAAAATCTACTTGCTACGCAATCCATCCGCCTTCATCTATTCACCTCCTACCACCCAAAACCTCCCTCTTCTCTCATCATTAACCTCCTCCCTCTGCAGCGTTTCTTCTCTCACACTTCCTTCATTCCTGTCCACCTTCATCATCATCCCTGTCTTTAGTAAATGTGTGTTGGCACAGCTTCAGTTAATTAAGAAAGACATCCACCCTAACAAGCAGGATGTCCACGAAGCAATGTGGGCGTCAAGCATCAGTCGCGTCACACATCCAGAGCTGAAAACAACGTGCCTCTCACTAGCACCTACAAAAACACCCCCTCCACATTCATGCAATGTGTTGACAAGCTTGGCCAGGCCTGACTGTAACAGCTTGTCATGTCCAGGCCACTGCCCTTGGCTTCAACATGACATCATTCGCACCCGCTGTGACCTGCAACGAACCGGACCACTGCCCGGTTAAACAGTAGGAACCTTCTTAAAAGACCTTCCGCTATCAAAGTGGAAGACAAAGAGAAGACACTGCCCATAAAAGCCTGAGATTTGTTCTCTGTTTATGCTACACAGACAGTCACACAGAGCTGTCAAAATATTTTACACATTCAGAAACTAAAGCTAAGAACTCCCCATAAAATTTGAATAATTACTCTGCATGCTGCAAACCAGATGTACTCTTAAGTTATCAGTTTTATATCATCATAAGAATAACAGACCCTGGGCTACAGTCAACGGAAACTGGAAGCAGACATTATCAGAAGTCTGTGGACATCAGACTAAAACCAGGCACAGCCTCAATGGGAGAAGGAGTGAGGAGAACTCTGGAAAATGATCGAGGGACTTGTTGTTTTTTAAAGATTCAGACTGAAATGGCCCAATAATACCACTGCAACAAAGTCAGAAAACAATAGAGGACAAAATGTAGCATACGTACACAATACAGCACATCCTCAGAGCTGCACATTGATAACACATCACAACTGCCAACTACACAAGTGTAAATCCTGACTAAAAATTGAGTGACATCAATTGTACAAAAGAAAATGGTGAAAAAACCTCCAACGGTTCAGAAAAACATGCCTGGTAAGGGGGGGGGGGTAATACTCTGGAAAGAAGAGGAATGAAAGTCACTAGAAGAAAGACAAAAAACGTGTGTGCAACTGACACTTAGACAGGTGGAAAGGTAAACAGAGATAGTGAAGATAGGAGCAGCGATACTGAGGGTCGATACATGGGTTTAAACATCCAAAGCAACAGACAATGTACAGGAGTGGATAAGAAGAGAGCGCACACAGGGTGGAGCAGCTGGAGATGAGTGTCAGAGGGATTTGTTAGAGAAGCATAGCAACAAGATTGAAAGGAAAGTTTTATAAGATGGTAGTGAGTCCTGCTGGTTTGGTTTGGAGATGGTGGCACTGACAAAAAGACAGGAGGCCAAGCTAGAGATGTTAAGATTTTCACTAGTCGTGACCAAAGTGGACAAGATTAGAAATTAGCACATCAGAGGGACAGCTCAGGCTGATTGATTTGGAGACAAATTCATAGAAAAAAGGCTGGACATGTTCTGGGGAGGAATAGTGGATATATTGGAGCTGCCAGGCAGGAGGAAAGGGGGGAAGACCACAGAGAAGATTCATGTAGTGAAGGAAAATGCAGAGGGTTGGTGTGACAGAGGAGGGACAGGGTGAGATGCTGAAAGAAGAAAAAGATGATGATGAAACAAAAAAAAAAAAAGAACAAATAAAAGCTGCAAATGTGAGGTGTTTGGTGGCAAATCGATAGCTGAATGGCTGCAAAAGACAACAAACAGGAGCAGCTTCCAGCTGTCAGCACCGAGTCTCAGGTTTAATTCCAGCCTGGGTAAAATGTATAGCCCTGTTCAATTTCCCAATGATTTTTGTCTTTCTCTAATAATGGCACAATGCCATATAGTAAGTATACTTTTTACTACTACTGTATACAACATTATTCAAAAGTATCTAATCTTTTGCATAAAAGACACAAAAAGACCTGAAAGCAGCAAGAATAGTGCCATAAAAATAGATGACGCTAGACTCTGACATACTGCAGGCCAGTCTATAAATATCACCAACACGAGCAATGATAACAAACACCCTTGTATGAGTCTGAAGGCCACCTGATGCCAAGAACGCAAACAATCCTCTTGCTAAATGCATGAAATCATTTACACGTAACCCCCACTACCCTGCACAGCACCTCCCGTGTGACATGTGAAGAATCAAAATAGCGAGTCTTTTCTGACAATGTGCACGACAGATGAAGGAAAGAGCACCAAAGTCCTGTGAGCCTTTGTGCATGAAGCTAAAACCAGGTCGCTGTTCTGAATCTGAGCCTCGACAATCAGTCTCCTTTCCATCGGACAGCCTTTTAAGTGAAATCATGTCCAGCCTGTCCTTTCTCCAACTACCCCACACCTTCCCATTCTCGATCCCCTTATCCTAGTCTTTCGGTTTGGCCGATCAGCAGAGACGACCGCCCGTCAGCCTCTTGTCCTTCAGTCAGACTTGGCTGCTCCACTGTGCTGGCCTCCAACTCACCTCGTCCAGAGAGACCAAAGCACAGCATGGCAGCATCCTGGCACTAACGCACACACTCATACAACACACAGAAGAGCTTTAATTCAGACAAACGCTTCCTACTTCACGAGTGTGTGTCGGACGGCAGGAAGCCAGCGAGGTAATAGGATGTTCCTTGCTCGCTTTGTAGCGTCTCAAAGAGCTGGGCTAAAGCCAAAGAGTGGAGTAAAAGCACAAAGCCGCACTGAAAACGACGCTGGCTTCCCTTCTTCCCGTTTCATTTAGGGACGACACCTAAGAAGGTGATACAGGGTGAAATGCAAACAAACAAACTGCGATTGGGGTGACTTAGTGTTAAATTCTGCCGCCCAAATGTGAGAATTTCATTTTTTTTTAATCTGATTGAGTTTTGAACTGCTCACATTAGAATATAGCAAAATGTAGCCAGTATCTTAATAGGTGAAGCAGCCACTTACCCAACTGTACATAGAATAACAGTTTTTTAAGCCAACTGTAATCTTTTAGTTGGACACAGTTTTATTGTTATTGTTATTCTCAGACTTTTATTTGAAATCAGAGACTTCAATTTTAGAATAAAACAAAAACAGAAAATAAAAGCACACTTCCTGACATTAGAGGGGCAGTCATCTGTAAAGCACAACAGCCAATCAACAGTTTTATGTGGTGTCTTGTGGAGGATAAGCCCTAATCTGACATCAGACAGCCAACACATTAATCCCATCAGCGGACTCGGGGATTATGACGGTGTGTGTCAGCCAGCGTCTACAGTCAGCATATCGGAAGCGCTTCACTGATGGTATACAGACTGGAGCATGTGACAGCGTATCTCATCATTCATAATTTTCTGTTACTCATATACAGTACACTGCTTGGGCTGTGGTAAACACAAGACACAGAGCATTTCATGTAAAACCCCCACACAGACTTATGCTTTCCTTTGTTTATATCAATGCATTTCTGCAGCTCACAAACTCATCACAACCACAACATTAGCACAGTGGATCACCATTCATTCACATCTCTTTGTGATTTTGATCCACAGAAGAAAAACTGAATGGGAAACTCTCAAAGCAGACGCGAGGCCAACAAACCCCTGACAAATCATATGTGAGTCCATGTGTGCTTTATTTCCCAAGTCTTTCCCCCCCCCTTTTTTTCTTTTGCATCTCAGGCAACCAAACAGATCTCTCTTTGTGGGTAGCAGATGATCGGGTTACATGTGAGGGCTGAGCAAGAAAAAAGAAAAAGAAAAGGAAAAAAATATGAATTTATTTTAAAATGCAGATAATAATCACTGAGGTCAGCCGGAGGAGTATCATCTTGGGGAGATGAAGTGCTCCCTCCTCCTCCTCCTGCACACACACATATACAGAGAGAGGGGGGGGGGGGGGGGAGTGCTTCTGGTAGCCTTTCTGGTTACACAGCTCGTAATGGCCAACACCCAAAAAAAATACAGGATGGAGCCCCACCGCAAGATTAATTTAAGCTAAAATCTGCATACACTGCAACTAAGAAACACTATTTTGAGAAAGGGATGGTAAAAAAAAATCATCTTCTAATATCGGCTGCAGCTCGTGTTTGACACACTTGTAACATTTAAATGTTACTCACATTTTAGCCATGATTTCACTATAAAGGTAGGACACACACGGCGTGAGGTCCACATGTAACGCCGTATGTGTGTCTATAATAACCATGTGTTCCTTCCAGTAACATGGAAGTTGGGACAAAAGGCTGGAGAGCTGGCAACAAAGGGAAGCGTTATGCCAATTAGTAAGTGAATCAAACGGCTGTGAAGTTGCGATTCGTTTAAAAGGAGACCGAGCAGGACAGTGGGCTCTCTCCCCTCCACCCTCCAGCCGGGAGTCCCTGCCAGAAACTGGGTGTAACACATGTAAGAAAACCGTCAACATCCAACTTAGTAAGTTGCCAGACAAACAAACAATTTTTTAAAATCAATTTACCACCACAGATATTATTAAAGCTGGCAAATAGCCGGGTGGTGGAGGCAGCGTGACCCGCACCCCGGCTCGCTGTCGTGGCCGTGTGTCTGCAGCCGTGCCTGCCTATTGTTTCCTCCGCTGTCACAGCCGTTAAGGTGCGCCTCGGATTAGCTTTAGCTTTAGCCTCGCCGGCTACAGCACCGCAGCCGACCAGGCTAGCACCAGCGCCTAGCCGCTCTCCGCGACACAAAGCTAAAAAGGTAACACGGCACCTTTCTTCCGCTCTATTGCCCCAAAGTCGCGGCGGTGTCCGGGCCGAAACACAAAGAAAACAAGCCCAGCACTTTCTCACAAGCACACTTAAAAAGAGTTGAAACGTACCCAGAGCTCCGTTCCCCAACTCATTGCGAAATCCTCTTTCTGAGTTCTCCAGTACTGGAAGCAGTTTTCCCCCCGCTCAGACTCTCCAAACGGCCGCCGGGATTCGGTCCTTCCGACTGTCTGCCGACTGAACTCACACTCCACCTCCTTCACCTCCTCCTCCTGAATCAGCAGGGACGCCCTTCCAGGGGCCCTGGACCACAGACAATCTACAAAGAGAAAAACGGATTTATGTTCAGTGAACATTTTAATCAGGTCTTTCATATTAAGTGTATTTACCTGTAACCAACAATAAAGAAAGAACAGAGTAAAGCAAAAATACAAATAAAAAAAGACACATTTTCAGCAGCTCAGTTTAATTCAAACACTGATTAAATGTATGAACTGGATACAAACTCGAGTATAGAAATGGAATGAATTATTTAGTCGGCATAATACGAAATGCTGCAGGAAAAAATTACAAAAACAGATTTTATGGTATGACAATGTAATACATTTTAATTTCAGTCATTTTCATATTTCACGAAGCTCTCTTTTGGCGCATTTGTTGACTGGTTATTTAAAATTAATTAAAATAAGAAGTAATTTACATTGTCCCATTTTACTGGCCAATAAAACAAATATTTAGATAAATATTTTAATTTCGTTTGTCTTTGGTGTATTTTAATTCTTATTTTTTATTTTTTTATTTGTCCTGATCTCTTACCATATTTCCATCATTACACATCATTTCTATAAAGCCGGTTGTTATTGGTGTTAATAATAAATTAATTTATAATTCATTATAGTTCCCTTTATTTCAAAAAGTCATGTTTAAAGCTACGTGTTTGGATAGCTTTATTTTTGTTTTGTTTTGCTATTTTGACATCAGCGCGTATATTAAAAGTTCGTACGAGGCAAAATATTTATTTGAAAAGTGTTGAAAAGTATCAGAAAAGTATTTCTGATGACCTAGAGCATTAAAAACGCTTTAAATATAATCCGTTTACAGTTTCTTTAATAATGATTTAGTGGTTCCCTCTAGCGGCCAAGATGAATGATTACAGATCTTGATTTATATATAATTAATAAATAAATATTGTAAATTTTTGCAAGTTGAACCTGGAAATAATCCAAAAGGTTGAAGAATTTAAATACTACGTTTAAAATTAAAAATAAATGTTTTTAATTCTGCTCCATTCCTGTCTACATAGTTGCAAATTCTGCTGCATTAGACTGGCTCTTCACAGGTTTGTTGCCATAAATCAGCTTGATTTATCATATTTATTTGCTGTTAAATTTGATAGTAACTCACGTTTCCACCTGAAAACTTTGTATTATGTAGGCATTAAGTTTAAACTGCTGGCTTGAATCTTTCTGTAGAAGATTAATACCGCAGCAGGACAAACTGCACCACAGAGCTTGGCAAGAACTAAAGGCCAGTGAAAACTAAAAATTACTGACCTCAGCATGAGGCCTCCTTATAATTATATTGCTTACACGGATACAGTGGATATAAAAAAAAAAGTCTACACAACCCTGTTTAAATGCATCATTTTTGCGATGTTAAAAAATGTGATCACAATGATTCAAAAGTTTTCCCACTTTAATGTGACCTGTAATAATTCAACTGATGAACAAATGTGTTAGGAGAAAATAATAATTTTAATAACAAAAAATGTTTTTTAAGGTGTATTTTTGTCAGAAAACACTTCTGTCCTGCAACCCTATCACATAATTTCGACATATGGAAATACATGACATTGTTGCCACGTGTAATACACATCTAGTGCATGGCGAGTCCCCTGGCAGCCTCACTGACCAGTATTCATCTTGGCTTTTAATCAGTTTTGGGGGGCATCCAGGTTTTTCGTCCCATGTTTTCTCCACTGGGTTCCACAGTATATCCAATGCTGTGGAAATTTTTTGTACCCTTCTCCTGCCTGATACATTTAAACAATGAGATCCTTTGATGCTTTTTAAATCCCTGCTTGCCCTGCAGGGGGTCTTTGTTTATCCTTCAAGCTCCCAGTTTGGGGGTCCCTCCTGAGTGCTCCATTTACCACGGGGATCACTATTGCCTTCACCCTCCACATCTTCTCTAAGTCCTGTGTGTTTCTCAAGCTTCTTGCGTGAGTTCTCTCCAGGTACATAGGCCCATAGGAGTGAATGTGAGCATGAATGGTTGTCTGTTTCTATGCTAGCCCTGTAACAGCCTGGGGACTTGTCGTACTCTGCTTCTCAGCTTTGGAAGCTGAGATAGGCTCCACTGCGTCCCTGTTTCTTTGCTCAAATACTGCAGTAATTTAAGACCAGCAAAAGCAACAAATGATCAAATATGAAATGTTTTATTGACACTGCACAATACATGAAACATTGCTAAGGCAAGAGGCAAAACAAATTTCCCATGTCTAGTCATAAACCTAATTCAGTAGCATAAAGGCACAAATTACACTTATAGTAAAAGTAGTAATTATGGGAGCTGCTGGGTGAGTTTTTAATAATACCGCATGATATTTTTTACACCTGCAAAATAATAAGAAACTAAAGCTTTGAAATGAACGGAAGAGAGTAGAGTAGGTAGATTTTATTTGCCTCCAAATTATTTTGGAGTGGAAGTAGCAGCATTACCGTCTAATCCAAACTCCGTAGCGGTTGGTGGCGGAATTGCGCCACCCTACAGTATACCGCGAGGAAGAAGAAGAAGAAGAAGCAGCAGCAGCATCTGGAGGGGGATTGAGTTTCTGTTTGGTTCTGATTGGCAATGCACTTACGAACAATTAAATAATCTGGAATTTATTTGTATGACAGATATGCACCGCTACACTGCAAGGTAAGAGGTGTTTATATGTCCCCCAACTGTCATTTATCAGCAGACTGACCTTTGGCACACTTTGCAACTGCTGAGCTCTGGTGGTGCGTTAATTTCTGATAAAAAACAAAACAAAAACACAACTGTTGGCACATAGAGGTTAACGCTTCAGCAACACTTTGCCGTTTAATCAAATTTGTTCAAGCTCGTAATTATACAGACTTATTTTATTTCTTTTTTGCATTGGGGGGTAAAAGTTCCAAAGCAGCCAATCATATACATGCTAACGCATGGGCCAATCATCGTCCCTGGCAAAGGAAAACCTGGCTGATGTCAGGTTTCAGTGTAAATTAGGGGGCTCAAATTTGCGGCCCGTATGTTGACGTGAAGAAATATGCAATTTGGCCCTTGAAGTTACTTTTTGTTTTGTTGTTGACTGAAATGTTAAAATAAGTTCTTTAAAAAGCAACAAATTATTAATGAGCAGGAAGTACAAACATGTTGAGGGATTGGCTGTGTTAGTTCAGTGAGAGTTATTTGTAAAGAAAACAATTTAAGTAGCAGTTAAAAACTAATGTGCACACTTATGTCTGCATTTTTATTTTGTTAAATACAAAGAAAGTTATAGCAGAAGTGCTGCCACATGTGTGGCCAGGAAGAGAGCACTAATTTGTTTATTTGGTAGTTCAATGAAAGGCTTCAGTTAGTTAAGAGCAAGAAGAACAATAATTGACAAGAACTAGAATCAGCAAATCTAAGCTGATGTGACCAAATGAGGGAGAACCCAGTCTATGTACCATTACAGCTTTGCCCCCTCCAGGAGCAAAAAAACCCCCAAACACTACTGCAGGGGTGTCCAACTCCAGGCCTCGAGAGCCAGTGTCCTGCAGGTTTTAGATGTCCTTGATCCATCACAGCTGATTTAAATGGCTAAATTACCTCCTAAACATTTCTTGAGGTTTTCCGGGGGCCTGGTAATGATCTAATCATTTGATTCAGGCGTGCTGACCCAGGGTGATATCTAAAACCTGCAGGACTTCAACCCTTGAGGCCTGGAGTTGGCACTACTGCATACAAAATCCTGGAATTAAAACAGTAATTTGAACTCTTCAGTGTACTGTTGGACAATAATTTACTCTCCAGATTTTCATAATCTTTTTTTGCAGTTCTCTCTTCTTTTGTTGTCATGTTGCAAATAAGTCTTTAAATGTTTTTTCCCTGATTCTTGTTTAGCAGGTTTGTTGAGCGGTACTGGCAGCGTTCAGTCTGCGGTATGAGCTCTGTTGCAGGGAGGAGGAGAGCCCTGCCGAGTGCCTTCCCTGTGCTGGACCTGCCCCTTCTGCCCATCCACAAACACATTTATGAAGCAAACCTCAGAAATAGCAACGCCTGGTGTAAGAAGTAGGTTTTGCTCACACATTTGCTCTCACATTTCCTAGTGTATTAGTATGTGCTTTGTTGCAATTTGGTGTTTCTAATCAACTATTTTAGATTTATTAAGTGGATTTTTGTTTGTTTGTTTTTTTAATCTCAAAATAAATTCCCTGCTTGTTTGTGTGTGACAGTGTGTTGCCAGATCTGCACTTGTTGTCATTCATTATCCCTGGTTATCTCCATTTATTAGGTACACAGAGTTTAGTGAGAAGGTGATGGAAGGGGGAGGGGAGAGGGCCATAGCCAGACACACTCAGAGAAACAGGAAGTTGCTGGTCAGAGACAGGCTTCGCCTCCTATTGGATGACGAGGACTTTCTGGAGCTGTCACTATTTGCTGGTTTGGGTCTTCCGTACGGGGACATACCTTCAGCCGGCAGTATGACTGGTCAGAAACGACTACAGATTAGTGTGACCGCAGCTAAATACCCTCATTTAATTTCTTTATTTCAGATTGTCTTCTGTTTACTCCACATCTTCTGGGATCCGAGTGTGACACTTTATGCATTTTTTTTATTCGTCTGTACAAACATCATTCAGGCATCGGCAGGATCAACGGTCTGTGGTGTGTGTTTGTTGCCAGCGACGCTACGGTGAAAGGAGGCACATCGTATCCTATCACGGTAAAGAAGAATCTCCGAGCGCAGGAAATAGCAATCAAAAATCGTTTGCCTTGCGTGTACCTGGTCGACTCCGGTGGAGCGTTCCTGCCGCTGCAGGTTAGCGCACGCACACATAAGCACATCTCCGATTTAATATGCGTAAGGGTTCTACCTTTAGAGTAAGTGAATGCTAGTGGAATTTATACTGACTGCTGTTTCCTCGTCTGTGTATAAATGTCCAGTCAGAGATTTTTCCTGATAAGAATCACGGAGGAAGGACGTTTTACAATGAAGCCATCATGTCTGCCATGAAGATCCCCCAGGTAAGGATGAGCTAGAAGGCTTTGGTCTTTACATAGATTATCATTCCTGTTTATAAGCTACACTTTGCCTTTAAAATGTTTCATATGCACACACTTGTTTTCTAAAACATTCTCATAATTTGTGAACTGTTGTGCCCCTCCAGGGAGACCATAATCTGAAGACCGTGACTCTATTTAAAATTTTGGCATAATTAATCTCCACAGGCAGAGAATTTTTAAGTCTAAAAATGAAGAGAGAACAAGTTACCATTGTTAAGTTCTCATTGTTTTCTTTGTTTTTGCTTTTGGTTTTTTCACTATTTCAAATTGCAGTTCTGATATGAAAATTGATCATCCTAAAGGTAGCTGTTGTGTGCGGGTCATGCACGGCGGGTGGAGCTTACATGCCCACTATGGCGGAGGAAGCTGTAATGGTGCACAGAATAGGAACCATATTCCTGGGCGGACCGCCACTTGTGAAAGCTGCCACTGGAGAGGAGGTGACGCCAGAGGACCTGGGAGGGGCCAGGCTCCATGCTGAGTATGTGTGTAAATCTAATCAGTCCTGAATAGTATCAGAAGAATTAGTTCATATCATCATGTATCAAGTTACCATCTTGTTCCAGAGTGAGTGGCTGCGTGGATCACTTTGCCTGGGAGGAGAAGGAGGCTTTTGATTACACTAGAAACATTATATCAACCCTCAACTTCCTGCTGCCTGAGGAAGAGGAGGAGACAAAGAAGAGGAACGCAGAGGAGGAGCCACTGCACAGTCTGGAAGAGCTTTTAGGACTCGCCCCTAAGAGTTACAACTACAGCCTGGATGTTAAGATGGTACAATGTGACGGACACAAATGCACAAAGTGCTCTAGTCGGATGAGTTTGTTACTCTTATGCTGAGTTGCGGCTCTGTGACCTTTAGTTGGTTGTTTCTGTTGTTCTGCCCAGGTAGTCAGTCGACTGGTAGATGGGAGCCGCTTTCTGGAATTTAAAGCTCGCTATGGAACCTCACTCGTCACTGGCTTTGCAAAGATACATGGGTAAAAGATATAAACACAACCAATACGCTCACTGAAGTCTTCTTGTAGCACATAAACTCTGATTGTTGACATTGTGTTCCTAATGTTTTTTGTAATACTGAGGACACAATTTACATTTACTGCAGTCCTGCTTTTTATTCTTGGACTCAACTAGAGTAGCTCTGCATGATTATCTAAAATAATCCTTATTTATCCCATACGGGCCACGATGGAGCTTCTCATTTCACCCACTGCCTGAAACAAGCACTTGCCGTTCCTTTCTCTTCCCTTTAAACCAGCTTTCCTCTGATTGGCTGCCCCTTGTGTGCAGTAGGTGGATTGATCTGTTGTGTATGTTATAGCCAGAGTTGTGCGCTTGAGAGGGCCAGATTAGGGAAATTGGCTCACACTGACATCAAACTGAAACAGTAGCAACATTTTCTTTTAAAAGCGTTTACAGTAGCCTGAAACCCGAGCTTTCATCTAGTAGCTTTGCTAATATAATTTTGGTTTCACTTTAAAATATGATGTTACACCTGTTACATGTGGCTGATAATGAATACCTTAAGTAATACTTCACCTAAACTTAAGGTAATTCTTTCTTTGTGTTCACTGCGTCAGTCACCTAGTTGGAATTTTAGCGAATGATGGACAGCTGTCATATGAGGCCACACTGAAAGGAAGCCATTTTGTCCAGTTGTGCAACCAGAGAGACGTCCCACTCCTCTTCCTCCAGAACACGGCACCCACTGCAGCACTGACACTGTCCACAAAACAGGTATTCACTCTCACTTCATTCTCACTAAAAACAAATGCACAGGGACTCAAGTTTGGGAGAGTTTAGAATCACTTTGAGTCCCCAGTAAGTGTAAAAAACCATCCCAAGTACCATTTATTCATGTGTGTCTCCCAGGCAGAGATGAACAGTAACCATCTAAAAGCTCAGGGTTCAATGATGTCAGCAGTAGCATCCGCCTCTGTCCCCAAGATCACTGTGGTGATTGGTGGTTGCCATGGTGCAGACAGCTATGCTATGGTGAGCGAATCAATTTATTTTTCAGTCTAAAGTTTGTACATGACCATTTTCAGATCATTTTTCTGTTTGTTAAACCATGTAACACTGATCGATGAATCAAACGTGATATAAAAGGCACCTAAATTAAGGGATGAACCAGTGTTGTTCCCATATAACAGACAACCTGGCAAAGAGTCCATTTTTAATGTGCCAGTGGGTTTCTGGTCGCCTCTGCAAAAACAAGTGACGCAGTTTCACAGGCATAAAATAGTATTTTTACAGGAAGAAGGTGCTTCCTAAAGAACTTTTAAACAAAAACTTGGAATATCTAAGCTTGGCGTGAGGTGTGTTCTTAAAAAAAATCTGAAGTGAAGGACAAAATAAGTGACATGCCTGGAAAAAAACTAGAAGATAAACAAATGTCATAGTTTGAGAATACATATCCGGAAGTGATGTTAGGGATAACAATGATCCCAAACATGCTGCCATTACAGTAAAAGCATTTCTGGATAGGAAAGCAAGCAATGAAACTCTATCAGTCATGTCATGGACTGACCTGCCAGGAGCTCTGACCGCAACATGACTAAAGCCGTGCAGGATCATCTTGACAGTGAACAGAATAAAAGGCAGCCAACTTCCAAAAAGATTTGAATGTCCTTCAACTATTCCTTAAGACTGCTTAAAGACACAAGACAGCCTCAAGTCTCTACCGCAGAGAGTTTAGAGAAGATATTAGTGGTGCAACGGATCACAGTTGATCCGTAATCCGAACCGATCCCACTCCACGGTTTGGCACGCACGTGATTCGAAAAAGAAGAAAAAAAGTATGTGTATAAAAGCTATTGGGGTGTTTAGCTGCAGACGGGAGGCCGTTTTCCGTTGTGCAAAACAAGGGTTTTAAACTAGTCAACGCGTTAGTTGACGCATTGACGCCGTGCAGCCCCACGCACGGGGCGATAACTAGTTAACAGAGATTTGCCGCATTAATGCAGTTATGGCATTAACATCATTTTAACGAGATTTACTCTGACAGCACTAGTTTAAACTATGATGAACGTGCTTGAGCCACGCTATGATATCCCGTCGCGCGTCCACTTCAGTGACAAGATCGCTCCAAGCATGTATGAGCAGGAAAAGTTTAAAGTTATAACTGAACTGTCCCAGGCATCTTCTGTTACAAACGGGTGGACCTCCAGGGCAACGGAAAGCTACGTGACCGCTCATTATATCACAGCGGAGTGGGAGATAGAAAGCCCTGTACTGCCCTATATTGCATCTTAATTTGTTTTTATATAATTGCGTGGAATGAGTCTTGAGTGGAATGCTTTTTAATAGGCAAAAAATACTTAAATAAGTAAATGGCGAGTTAAATTTTTGTCTTCTTCTTTTTTTCTGCTGATCCGAAAATTGATCCAATCCGTGACGAAAAAAAACGTGATCCGAACCGTGAGACTTTTGATCCGTTGCACCACTAGAAGATATGCAAAAAAACCCCAGAAATTGCACATAATGATAATTCTTACCGATTCATTGTAATCTTGTAGAATGTGGCTTACAGTAATAATTCCTTCTTCGTTCCTCACCAGTGTGGCCGAGCATTTGATCCTAATTTCTTGTTCCTGTGGCCCAATGCCAAAGTTTCTATTGCCCCTCCGGGTCACATTGGCTCTCTGCTTCCCCTTGATGGTGAGCAAGAAGGAGAGCAGAAGAAGCAGGAAGAGGAACTAAACAGGATGTTGGTGGAAGAGAGTTCAGCTTTCTTCTCCTCCAGCAGGATGTGGGATGATGGAGTCATTCTGCCGCAGAACACCCGGAAGGTAAAAATGACCCATTTTTAAGGGATTATCTGTGTCTTTGGGAACATTCGAGAGCACATTTAAGAACGCTTCTTTTTTGTTGTTGTTGTATTTATTGCTTTTTGGTTTCAGGTTCTTAGAGACGTTTTGGACATCATCAAACAGCAGCGGTATCAGCTGTCTACAGAGACTCTGCAATCGATACCTCTGCGTATGTAGAGGCTTCTGTCCCCATCAGATTTAACTGCTCCTGTTGGACTCACAACAATCCCGTTTTCACTTGTAATGGAAGAAGCTTCTCTGTAAATTTGTTGAGGTCACCACAACAAATATGTAATCAATCCTGTGTACTGTAAATGTAGGCGCTAGGTCAAACCACTCTGGAGAGAGGGATTTAAATCCTGCACAGTTCCTCATCAGGTTTTGATTGTCAGCACTTTCAGACCAAGTTGCAGAACAAAATATTTCTCTGGGATGTTTACACACAGCAGCCTAGTGGTGGATCATTCCTCACACAGAATGCCTGACAGCGAGTTGATCTATAAGCGATTCAATCAGTTCAGTTGTTTGTTCTTTACAACACAAAGCATGAACAGCAGTGCATTGGCTCCTTTTACCTGTAGCCTTACATGTAAAAGAATGATTTCCAGTTTCTTTCTCACAGTGAGGATTAATGCTTATTAATATAACATGAGCATCACTTTGGTACTTAAGCTACGTATCTGCATTGGATCAGAACTGGAAAAGTTGGATCAGTGCAGCCTGCATTTTGGTTTAAAATTAGTTTCTTCCTAAAAAAAAAAAACAGTTGCCTAGAAACCCAGTTTAGAAAAAAAATTATAATGTAACTATTGTAGTACAGTTTTTAGTTTAATTATCATGGATTTTAACATTTTGTGTAGTCATTTGTTTGTAATGTTTTGAGGAAGAACACAGAACACAAGTTTTGTTTTTTGTTTTTTTTATTAACCAAAAAGTGAAATTACACATTCACATAAAATTTAAAAAACTCATCTTATATCAATTAAAAAACTACATGTAATATGAGACCAGAAGACACGTACATGTCGTTGGTCAGTGGGAGTGCTGATGCCAGGGTGGTATGCTGCTGAATAAACAGAGATCTGCTTTAGTTTAATAACCCAACATTTGACCTGCTTGTGCAAGCTGTGGACCTGCAGCCAGCTTTATTTCCAATCGTAGAAAAATAGTACTGCTTTTATTTGCATCTACATTTTTTTCTTCTAAATTCAACAATATAATTGGCTTATAAACAGTGCTGCATATACATGAAGGTCAACGATAAACAGCTAGCTTTCACAAAGCACTGTGGAAGTTTGATTATACTCCATATTTACTGTATTTGGTGCCAAACTAAGTTGTAACAACCACAGTGTGTACACAGAAACAAGTTTAGGAACATGTATGTATAAAGTACAGTTAATCCACAACTATTCATCTGGTATTATAACATGCTGTTGATTTTCTAAAAAGATGTTGAAATCTGAAGTTTGAATGCAATGAAGAGTCAAATTTAAAGTGATATCAAAAGTCCATACGCAACAAGCAATGGTGCTTAATCCAAATGACATGGATGCACCAATATATAACTCTTTTCTAATATCATGTTAATCTCAGTTTTGGATTTTTAGTACGTGGTCAGACCCATATCCTGCTCATCATATAATTTTACTGGATTGGTAGGATTACATGTTTTTATAGCTCACATTTCCAAATGTTGCCTCAATTTTGTGATGAGTGATGAATGTATGCACAGATTTATTTTTACAACATGTGTTGTCAAAACAAATACACATTAACAGTTTTTGTATTTGACCAAAATTGTTTCAAATACCTGTAGCAAAAATACCGTCTGTGTACATTTGTGGATTTACAACAACAATTACATAAACATAAACTGATTATGCAGTAAATGTGGTTGATGTAATGCTTCGCTGGGCTTCTTCTCACCACCAGCTACAGCTACAGGAAAAATAGAACCAACATGCATTGTGTGGCCAGGTAACATATGACAGAGACTGCTGAAGATTTTTTTTTTTTTTTTAGCAGCATTGTAAAGCAATGATGGGGTTTCATTTCCATAAGAAAACTCGTCTATGGTGGGAGAAAAGAGCCAGACTGGTGTATTTCATGAAGCACCTGTTTGGAAGAAACGCAGCTTCATGGCTTGTAAGTCCCATGCAGGGTGATGGGGATGATAGTGTTGACCTCTGCCCTGGCGAGCTCTGTCAGGTTTCTGGCATCCAGCACCAGGAGGGAACCTGGTCTCTGCGCACCTGGCTTTACCACAATGCTCAGCAACACACCTGTAAAACCCAGACACGGGAGGCAACTGCTTGCGTGTTCTACAGCAAACGTTCATAAGGAAAAACGCAAAAAAGTTGTTTCAAATGAGCGTAATGTGTCTACAGTTAGAGTTTGGGTGTGTAAAGATGATAAAATATGTATATTTGATGCTGAATGAATGAAAGAAAGGATACGTTTGCATCCCATATTTAGGTTGTGTCATCTGTGCTAGGCAGAGATTTATGTAGCGCTAATAAAAACTTTGGTTTGAAACATACATTACACAAAATCGACTTGTATATCAAACACTTGCCAATGTGTGAATGACTGCAGTGTAGCTTAAAATGTAGCTTTACTCATCTAATTTTCCATGAAAACTTAAAGCATTTACAGGAGTTCCACTTACTGGACATAGAAAATAATGCGCCTTTGGATGATAAACTGTATATAAAAACATGGAGGCGGTCACTTTACCCATTGAGCATATTCTAGATGATCCTTGTTCGTTTGTTTTTTTTTTACTTAATATAATGACAACAACAAAAATGATAAGCATCTAATAAAGAAGACAATAATTTAATAAATTAATTTCATGCTTGATTCAATATGATCTGAAAGCCACAAACACCCTGAAGACCAGTGTTAGTGTGTAATTCTGTGGGCTAAGATGTGAGAATGTGTCCTACCATCATCCTCCTCTGTAGCTCCGGGTGACGGCACAAACAGTGGCTCTGATGGGTAACTGTCCTCCTCCTGCCACACCCAGGTCTCTTTGGTCTGCACATTCAGCTTGACGATCTAAAGCAGCAACCAGTTGCTTTTAATGTCTTGTGGAGTTAGCTAACGTCACGGGCCCTGCAACTGTCCTCGTCTCCTGATGTGTTCAATGAAAACCCTTCTTACCCTGTCAGGAATGAAGTGGTTGAGTCCCAGGCCATAGGCGAAGGAGTACTTCTTCCCACAGCACTTTGAATAGTTGATCTGTGGAAACTCGAAAGCTGAGAGAGTGACACAGAGAAAAGAAATGAATATGGGCACATATTTAATATGTTATAACAATCAGTGTATTATGTACCCTTCAGGATACACATATTGGAATATACAGAGAACATGTAAACTATAGTGTATATGTGATACCCTGTCTTGGTCCAGAAAACAGCACTTCAGGTTCGAGCCAGATAGTACCGTCGCTGTGAAGAACGGCGGTCGCTGTAGTGTACGACAGAGATACCAGATTCTTCCCCCGATCCTCCTGAAAACACACACAAAGTTGTGTACAGAATACCGTGGAGCTTAAAGATAAAGAGATATCATTCCTAGGTTACAGTAAATGTTTTGGCTTCATGCAGGGGTTTTTTTTAGGGTTGAATAAATATGGAACGACAGAACATTTTGTTGTCACAAATTAAAATTATTTGTGATGCTGCACAATTTTCTCAGATCTCAGATCTTGTATGTCATATTACAACTAGATTTTTATTTGGGCTATTTTGTTACTTCCTGATATGACAAACAAGCTAACTAATTGATCAGTCCAATGTTGTAAATCCAGCTCTATGGGAACCATTACAGTAAGGATCTAATAAAAGCAATACAAAGTAAAAATACAATTTTATTTATATAGCACTTTTAAAGGTAAATATCTCAAACTGCCACACAACAAAATGCTGAAAATACAAAGATAAAATTTGCCCCAAAGCAAGTTTTAGCCTTTCAAAACAGATCCCATTATTTCATTATTTTCTGATTCATGAATGTCTAATACCGCTCTCACAGTTTTGATGAAGAGTTTAACGGGTGAAACAAAAGGTATTTAAATACATTATTAAGTTTTTAAGTACATTTTCGGTTACACAGAGAGGCTAATGATTGTTATTCCCAATTATACTATGATATAATATAATAATAATAATATAATATTGCATCTAATATAAGTAGATTTAATTTAACTTGACCTATATTCAGATAAACAGGTACACATAAATAACAGTGACAACACCTTTTCCACTTATACTGTAGTAGCAAAAATTAGCTTTAGAGGCTGTGAGCTGAGCAATTAAAACTGATATGAAGAAACGATTCCATGAGTCCATTAATCACTATTTGTCATTTACAATGTTTCTGATCAATCCTATGACATATTAGATTAAAAAACTGGTAACACTTTATAATACGACCTGTGTATTAGGTGTAAGTACCCTGTAATTATATGCAATTTGCAGGCCAGCGTTTGGAGGAAACAATGACACTGTAAGACCCACGACAAAGGTGCAAGTGTCCTGTACTTATGTGGAATTTGCAAGCAACAAGTCAGGTTTTTGTAGGACAAGCCAGGACCCTTACTGGATACTCGGTGGGAATTGAGCTTGCAACTCTCGCTCTAAAGGTTTGTAGTCTTACCACTACACCATCTAGCTGCTACAATACCTAATACTGTGTTGTTATAAAGAATTTTCTTCTGCATTTTAAAAAATGTGGCCTGCCTAATCAGTATGATGGATCCTGTTACAGTGCTAAATAATCACTATTAATGATCAAACATATAACTGATGACATAAATAACTTGCACTATCTCTGTGTGTAGACTCACTCTGTGAATATCCAGTGGAAGGACATATCGTCTGACCTCAGGCTGTGGAGCTCGTGCAGCTGCTTTCTTCACCTCCTCCCACTCCTCTTTCACATTAGCCAGGTACAGGTAGTTATACACAAATTCATGACTGTAAAGAAACACAGAGAGAGTGAGAGAGAGAGAGATGTCACATAATTGCATGTAAGACACTTGCACATACACACAGCTTTACACTTACCCTTTCCACGCGCAGAGATCGACAACGATGAATCCTTCGTCTTCATAGGCGTTAATATGGTGAAAGAGGTTGAATGCTGATGTTCTGAACTTGTGACTACTCAGATAACCCGCTGGCTCTTTACTGGCCAAGTGGAACCATGTCTGCAGCACACAAACACACATACTCACTGACCAGATGATACCAAGCAGACACACATGACCAATCAATTAACTTTTTCCCAGGAGAAGGCTCAGAAACTTGGAGCAAGCAGGTGACTTTAGTAAATAGCACAGCTGTGTGGCTTTTAGTGAAATTAATGCAAAAGAGTCCAAAAGATCTAATATAAATTATATTCAGATATTGCAGGTGTTTGTAACTCCAGCATTCAAGAACAGACTGGATTCCAGGGGCCTTCTTTAATGCCTGTGCCCTGCCTACCCCCATGCTGGCGTTGGGCTCAAAGCAGTCCATGTATGTGGCTCCTCTGAAGCTCCAAGCTGACAAGAACTTGAGCAGGTTGATCTTCACCGGCTGCTCCACGAATACAAAATAGTTGTCTGTCATACCGAAGCTGGAGACAGATAAGCAAAACAGTGAAAGACACTCAGAGGCAAAGCACAGTTCATCTTAATGGTAAAACGTCAAATACAAAGAGAAAGGAACGAAAACAAAAACCAGGCTTTGTGTACATGTATGAGATAACTCTGTACCTGTGTACGTAGGAGGGTTTAAGCCTCTCACTGCTTGGCAGCTGGACCAACACTTGGGACTTCTCTATGGGGTCTGATTTATCTGGAATCACAGAGATACAAACATATACATTGTTCCTGACAATTTTATTTGAATTCTCTGCATTCTGCTTGCTTCAACTTTTCTTTTAAACCTTTTTCTTTTTTTAAATCTTTCTCCTTTTTTCTGTTATCCACCGTTTTCTTCTATCCTGTTCGCTCCCTTTTTATCTATCATATTCTTCTTTTTTCTTGACAGTCTATCGTCGCGGTAACAAACAGTCAGTGCTTAAAAGCTTATCTGGAAAACTCAGGCATGATACTCCTTTCAAACCCAAATCTCTATAAGATAAAAATTTACAATATAATTTAAAGGTCAATAAACATCAATAAACATAATAATAATAAAATAATAAAATAATAATCAATTAAAACATATCCATTGATAGTCATTGAGAGTATTGTGTATAATGAACTCACCTTTCGGAACAGGTGGGATCTTAACAATGTTATAAGCCAGACTCATGTTCTTGCCAAAGCAGTTGCCAATGTTGTAGAGCGTGCCATCTCGTTCAGTGTGGGGGTGGGCGGTCACCCCATTCACTGAGAGGTACTTACAAAGATCCACCTATTGCAAATTGGAAGACATTCAAGTTGAAAGCTAAATATGTAAAATCACAACCGGAAACAGTCATAGATGCTGCAAGGAAAGAATAATAAAGCAACTGAAAATGCAGCAATGTTGAAAACTAGAACTCTTCCTTCTGGCATATTTGGGGAGGGTATAGGTTTCATAACGCTACCAGAAAATGACGATGGCTCTAGCTTACTGTAAATTTAAACCAATCAGCTCCCACCTTTTTTAATGTCTCCAGTGAATCAGGGTCAACTTTGGTAATGTAGTTGGTCTCAGTGACTGCGTAGAAGTCTTCACCAATCGGGTAGACGTTCACTAAACAGTTATCAGTCACTTCAATGCCTCTGAAGTAAGTAAAGAACCTGAAATTACAAGCACGAGGAAAACTTTATATTAAACCAACCGTTTCCCTAAACCCATAGTAATAATACAACAACACAGGCACAACATGATAAGATCAGTGTATGTGAACCAAAAGCTCAAGTTTGACACTGTTTTACTCCTGGGATTTGTAAAGCATCAAAGAGGGAGGATACCTTAATATGGTCATCTCAGGAACCCCAACCCACCTACTGGTAAAACTACCTGTTTCTGATGAAGGTTGAGTTACAAGGAGGGAGCTAAATGGATTGTTTACAGTGTATGAGCTGAGAGGATGCACCAAGGCTCATTATAATATAACATGGATATTTATTAGAATATTGATAGTTATTCATAACTATGACTCATGAAAACTACTATATGAAGTTCCAGAATAAAAATATAGCCTGGGAATGAGCACGGTTCATTTAAGAACACTGAAAGGGGATATGTGGAACATAAATGACAAACACTAAGGATTTTTTTTTAAATCTATAAATAGATCTTGAAAAAAAAAACCCCAACAGGTTTCTCCATTTGAACGCTTTCAACATCGTGCACTTCACAACCACAGGAATGTTGGACGCTTCCAGTCTAACTGTTCAGTACAGTCTCCTGGCCTCAGCTTCGCGCCAAATGAAAGGTTTTATCTTCTTATCTTGTTTTTTTGCAATACATCAATAAACCAATAATAAAGAAATAACCGTACATTGACAATTGATTAAATGGAAAATCAAATGAGAAAAGCACGTTTAAATGCAATCAAGGAAGCACAATAATTTAAGTCATATAAATAAAATGTTTTTTAATTGAATTGCATATTAAGTTATTTATTTATTGAGCTATTTGTTTTAATTCGACAGCTTTTGTACAGTGTAATGTTCCTTTTGTGTGCATTTTAGGGCATGGGTTTGGGATTACCTTGAGAAGATGTTTTTGCAGGGGTCTGGGTAGGCTGCCGTGCCAAACTCAGTGATGACAACTCTGTTCTCTGTCATGGCCCGAACATAAGCATCTGTCCTAATAAACCTGAGCACAAACATCAACTAGTATGTCAGCTGTTTTTGAATCCCACTCATATTACTTTAAAAATTTTCATTGTGACACGTGACTGAAATCTTTGAAACACAAAAAGCCTTCTTCATTCGTTGCCTGTTTCATTGCAACATCCCACTTTTCCTCAGCTGCAAAGAACTCCAAACCAAAATCAGATGTCATAAAAACCCACAACTGGAGCTTGGAGCTGCTGGGAATATGAGAACCAGATTTTCTTCTTCTTCTTTTTCTTTTGTGATTTAAGAAAAAATGCCTTAACGTCCTGATGTCAGTACAGCTAGAAATGTACGTTCTTAAAAGGTATTTCCTCAGAATACTGCAACTTGAAATATGAAATATAAAAATAATGTGCTCTGCTTTTGTAGATTAATCCGTTTTCTTACTTCCGGTAATAAGTCACCTGACCGTTTTTCAGGTCAAACTTGTGGATGAGAGCCTGTCCATCAAACAGGTGCTGGAAATGTTCATCTCCCACCTCGAAGAGACCTGGACCCATCCTCAGAAGACTTCCCCCCAGCCATGACGGGATAACACCTGCAGTGATAAAACCATCAAACGAAGCCGTGCACATCCTGACCACATGATGCCACATTCTGCTGTCTAAAAACTCAGACTATAGGATTCTGTCTACACTTGTTTTCACACTATGCACATCAAGTGGTTAGTATCAAACTTTACCCATTTCTAACACCCCAGTGTCACTTATAACACTACAGTATTTTTATCCACAAGACTGATCCTGGCAGTAACACCAAAAATGCATTTTGCGTAGATGGGTGAACAGGTCAGGCCTGAAGCTGAGTATATCTCAGACTAAGTCAGACTAATGTCTTCTCTCTATTTTCCTTGCATCAAAGGATTTACTTTCACAGTAGCCTTTATGTTAACCAATGTACAACATTTAGTTCAATCAAAAACCATTACACTCCATGAGGCAGTACATATACATGCCACACATATACATATTTATATTTATTCGTATATGTTACATAATAATGTTATTATAAATCCTAACTATTGATTTTCTTAAGTATTATGTTCATTTTATTATCCTTCTGTGATAGCAATGTTTGTGTCTTTCGCGTGTCATGTTCAATGTACGTTACCTGTGAGTAACCTAATGGTCACCAAAGGAGTTTTATTTGAGTAAACACTAAATACAGAACTAACAAATAACTATACGTAATTTAAAAAAGCACACTTGTGTAGTGATAATGCTGGCCAGTGTATTTTCAGGCGTTATGCTACTATGCCGTACATATTTATTTTAGTGTATATTAGATGATTGCGTTAATATAATCCGCTAACTTGTGTTTATTGTTTCACTATGACTTTGAAATAGGCAGTGCACTTGTGGATGTCATAGGAGAAATGCCTTTTGCAGATGTTTCCATTTGACATTTCAGATGATAAAAAAATAGGAGAAACCGCACGCTTGTGATGAAATTTAGTTGTTATATCAATGCAACCATCAGTGGAAGTTTTCAAGAGAGGGGTTAGAAAACCATAAATGTAGATTCCATGTGAGGAAACACAGCCAGTGTAAAATGCTTTAGCCCTGCATGCAATCTGAAGGCCACCAGATGGGGATAGCTGTGGTTACTGAAAGTGTTCAGGTCCCACAGCAGTCTATGGGAAAAGTCTTCCCGCATTCCCCTGTGTTAACCCTTTCCTGAGTTTATGGGCTCAGTCACTTATTTCATGAAGAACAGTGAAGTCTATTTTGTAAATCTTGGTTATACTATGTTTCAGAATGACATGTCAATTTGTTGATGACTTGTGATTGACAAGTAGTTAGGGAGAGAGCAATCACACCTGCCCGTGTTTGTCGCACCTGCTTAAATTTTTGGTGACAATGAAAACACCAATCATGACGTTTCAAAACTGCACTTTAGAAATCAACAGATGACATTGTGACAGTAGCTGTATGTCCAGTTTTTATACTGTGCATGGCCTGGATCCTTCCCCTCCCCCTTTCCTACAGTCCATCATTGTAAACATATGCAGTGACATGACCTGAAAGTTGTTGCGCAAGTTATAAAAGCAAACCAATATACTTTTAAGTTTAGAAAAATGGGCTCCCCCTTGTATACCTGCCATTACCTGCCACCTTCACACTGCAAATGTGAACATATAATAGAAGAGTGTGGCACATTGTTCTTTGCTTCTGCCACTCATAAGTAATAGTCATCAGATCATAGATGCAAGTTTACGGAGACAGGAGATCTGTCACAGCTAAATGTTCCTCAGCAAAATAAAGAATTTCTAATTTCCCACATGTGATCCTTGATTTGTTCATAATTGCCCAACCTGTAATGATAAATCTTTAGAGGACTCTCATAATATCTAAAGCATATTTAACTGCAGATTATTCATTACCACTAAATCAGAAATCTCATGAACACTGGTACTGGAGGAAATTTCAGGTGATTCGCTGTCTTGGAACCATAAATATTAGTGATTAAAGCCACACTGCCATCGACACAGCCATGCATTGCTACTTGTTTTTTGTCAGTCGCTCTTTCCTACCAGTGATAACTGCTGGTATGGGTTCATTCAGCTCCTCCACAGACTCAAAGATCTTCTTGTAGCTGGCAGCAGGATGCTCCACGCTGCAAACAAAATACAAAAAGTTTTTCTTTTTTGGACTTCAGAAATAATGAAATATGTCTACAAGTTTTCTCAACTGCTTGTTCCTTGTTTGTCTTGTTAACAGCCAGTTCGTTTGTTGGATATCTTACCCATTGTCCTCCCCTCAAAGGGAGGAAGTATGTAATTGATTCCATTTGTTTGTTTGCAGTCTAGCATCCATAGCTGTCAAGATATCATTTCCACATTTTCTCAGACGGTAGATACCAACAACAGCTCGAGCTGATTTACTTTTTGTGAAAATCAGGTCAAAGTCCAGGTCACACTGCATTATATTTCCTCAGCTGTCTTCAAACTTCACAGAAGTACAGTGGGCCTCCTCTGGGGGTTCTGAGTGGTCTTGTTTTGTCATGTATTATTATTTTTGTGTTTTCTTACATTTCTCTATTCCTTTTAAAATCAACATTCTTTCTCACAGTTTTGTTTTGCTTTGTTGCATTTGTGTAGAAGCAGGGCTGAAATTCTTCCTCAGTTACTGGGCCAAGATTCCTTCAGAGTACATACATCAGCTTTTCTAAGCTTTTCTAAGATCCATCGAGTATTTTACTACAGCACCAGTGACTTACTGTGAAATTTCAGGTTGAAACTCCCGAGGTAAACTGTTTGAAATCTGCTCCGATGACTCATCATCAGATCATTTCGAGCAGAGCAGAACAAAGCACGTCTGCCAGCTGCTTTCTGTTATGTTGTTGGGGAAAACCAGCAAAACCCAACCTTGAAAAGTCATTTTCAACCTTTCAAGCTTTTGTCTTCACTGCCATGCATCTGAGAAACTAAAGAGAAGGTGTTACTCACCGGCTGACCATGCTGCTACGCTCTTCACACACTTTCACACAAGCTGCTTACAAAAGAGGCTCTGGCTGGTATTTAAACCCTGCACAGATTTCCTGTGGTAAGCAATGGAAACGGTGCCCCATCCACCCTCCTCTCCTTCTCCCCTCCCCTTTTCCATCCCTCCTCGCTCCCCGTCCTCTTCTCCTCCTCCTCTCCTCCTCCTATTTTCCCTTCATGCCTTTTGCTCCCCCTTTTCAGCACCCCTTCCCAAACCTCTTCCACCTCCCCCCAAGTCTTAACCAGAGCTGAACAAGCCAGCTTTGTGTCCTCTCCTTTCAGACGCCAGGCCCCCGGCTCTTTGCAGAACTTTCTCCGGCCCACCTAAACAAGGTCTGGGAACACAAACACTCACCAGTGATGTGGGTCAAACTAGCAAATTCAGCCTTTAAAAGCAGTGTGTTTGAAGGTGGATATGCTTGCAGAAAGAATCTTATCTAATTAGTTCCAGACAGCTTTGACAAAGGCTGAGAAACTATTTTAATTAGCTACTCAGTGAGGAAGGAGAGTAACACACACACACACACACACACACACACACACACACACACACACACACACACACACACACACACACACACACACACACACACACACACACACACACACACAAATGGGCTGCATTTCATCCTGCAACAGGTGGAATTCTTATTGGTTTGAGATGCTTTCCCTACCACCTGCGGCTTGCAGTATCACAAGAAATGAAGGTGGGTAAGTCAAGGAACCGTATCAAAGTGTTTCTTTGTTTGTTTCCTAAAAGCTGATAGCTATCTAGACAAGACTTTTGGGTCTTGACTGCGATCGTAGTGTTGCTGTCTACTGGAGCGCGTTCAGTTGCATAATCTGACAAACATTAAGACACAAAACAACCATTTATTTTGTGATTCAGATTTAGTGAATTTAATTCTAGTATTTTAATAATCTGTTGGCACAAATTATCAGGCATTTAGCAACTTATTGTCACATCTAAATATCTCTGCTTCTGGATCACAAAATCCAACAAGACAGCAGCCAAAATGCTATAACCTACGTTTTTAAGGCAGAATCCAGAAATCAATCGGAAATCATACTGTGTCCATCCTTTAGATACATGATACTTCTTCCATGGCATAATAATATGGTTGTTATTATGATGCCATGGAAGAAGTATCGTGTAAATATTGGATCACAAGAAAGATCACGGAGGTAATAGAGGACAATAAAAATATGAAATCATGAAGCCCGCCAGTTTACACATTTGCAAATAATAAACTTTGTGGTTTAATTCTGACTGGCTACACTCAGATTATAGTTACTTCTAACAAGTAACAAAAAGTTGAGAAACTTCGGGCACACTGAACGAGCTTCTTTAGCAGCGGCCTGGCTGCCCGTGTTTGTTCTGCCTGCTGCTTTGTGAAGCAGCTTTTAGGTTTAAGGAATATTCAGGATATTAAATGCATCTAAGTGATTCTCTATTATAATCTTCCCACCAGGAGCATCAGAGTAACGTAAAAAGAAGTAGGTAATATTACCTAACTGGTGGCCAGGCAGATGTAATCGTGTACCTTTATTGCTGTCCTGTCAGTACAAACACTACTGAAATACTGGACAGCTACACAAGTTTATTCCCAGGACTTTGCAATGGAAACAATGTAGGTACAAAACACCGATGATGAATGCATGTGTGGTTAAACATGCACACGCCATCTGATCTGAGGTAAGCTCAAACATATCAGGGGAGAAGTAATACTTCATGCAGCTTAAGATAAATAAAAAAGGAGAGTTTGACACTTGGGAGTTGAATTTGTTGAGATTTTTTCAGATACTTGAGACAGGTTGTGTAATTCACCCCAGCGTACACCTGTCAGCATGAAACACTGGAATAAATGGATGCTGTTTTTTTAGAAACAAGAAGTCACATGGTACTGCCCGCTAATATAAAACTGTGAAGCTGCTTTTAGGTTTAAACAGTCTCCAGGATACAAAATGCATTTAGGGGTTGCTCGATTATAATTTAAAATCAGTGCAAAAATCTCTCCAACACAAACATCAATTTAATATCAAAGGGAAAAAAATCCTGCCAGGTAGATGTTCAACACCAGAAATAATAATAATAATAATAATAATGTTCTAAATAAAGCTGTCACTTCAATACAAACACCACTGAAACACTGAACAGCTAAAAACAATTTATTTCCCAGGACTTTGCATAGTAAACAATGTAGAGGAACAGTTGTAGAACACCGATGATGAGTGCGTGTGCGGTTAAACATGCATGCACCATCTGATCTGAGGTAAACACAAACATACCAGGGTAGAAGTAATACTTCATGTAGCTTAAGATAAATAAAAGAGCGTTTGACACCATTTGAATATTAAGATTTCTTCAGACACTTGACATGAGTTGTGTAATTCCCCTCAGTTTACCAAATACCTGTCAGCATGCAGCACTGAAATGAATGGATGCGCATTCAGGTCAAGCTCTCACAAGGCACTACCCATACCAAGGGCATATCAGGTGTCTGATGGAAAAACTTGGTTTGGGAAGTCTAATAAGTGTGTATAAATGACCACACTGGTGATTGACATAAGCATGCTGGCCTAGCTCCAAGTGCAAACAATCCACTAAACAAAGCAGGGATGAGACACACAAGCTCAAGAAGTAAAAAGAAACTGGAAAGATTAACGCGATTTAAATAACTGAGCTAGATATGAAAAAGCTGGCATCCTGAAAAAAGATCACCAAGAAATAAAACTAAGATTTCAAAAAGAGTTTTAAAAACTCCATACTTGACAGAGGGAAAAATAAGATGAGGGCAAAGAAAGAAAATGCTCAACATCAGGCCTGACAAATAGTTTCAAATAAAACTTAAGCATCTATGATAGAAAATATTGAAACTTCAAAAAAACATCAACATAACAAAAAACAAACAACAACTAGCACTCCCTCCTGCTGTCGACATTCATATAAATTAAGAAATCTAATTGCTCCCATATTGACCAGTGATCTTAGAATTGCATATTTTTTTCCCAATTGCCTTTTGGAGCTTGCTTCTTACTTGAAGTGACGCGCACGCACGCACGCACGCACGCACGCACGATACAAATAGAAAAGAAAAGTGAGGGGACAACAGGTAAAGTACCTTTCTTCATAAAACATGTAAATGGTATGAGCGACTCTGTAGAGCTACGGTCACAAGCCTTCATCTAAGTCAGCACACAAAACTCAATACAAATATACACAACACATGAATACACAAATCAACTCCTGTTAAAATCATCCAGTCTACATTTACTTACAATAAACACAACAGTAAAAACAGCATTTCCAATGTAACACACTGCTTTTGGCTGCCATGGGAAAAACGACTTCTCAATTGTCCTGCCAGGAGTGTGATATCAGTGCAGCGATCACGACGTAAGCGGCGAGAGCGCGCCTCCTGCAGTCGTTCAGTTCCTGATGCTGAAAGCTTTGGTCTTCTTGATGTTGAGGAGTGGAGGTTTAATCTTTGGTTTGTTGTCAGTCTTGCTCTCTCGGTCTGGGGAGGGGAATCGTTGCCTGTAGATGTCTGGGTACTGCTTCTGAAACTTAGGAGAACAATAAGAAAATTACACTTTGCTGAGTCTGCAGATTTCCAGCATTTTTGAGGATATGAAGTGACTTGTTATATCCTTGTGTGAACTTCAGGAATCTGAAGGCTACTGAAAATAGCTTTCAAGTTGAAAACACTGCAAATTGACTCAAAACCAAATATGTGTGAGTGTGTATCAAAGACAGCCACTGTTACCTCTCCCATAAGTAAGTGGGAGACTGTTTAAAACCATGGGGTTTGGCATGTTAGCTACCACTGTTACAGTTTAAAACATCACGCCATACTGAAGGAAATTTGAAACTTGATGAGAAACTCATTGGTCAAGTACTAGGGTTACAAATCAAGACAGGAAGAGGGACACTTCTTTATTCACTTTGCATCTGTGTGCAAACAGAACCAGACTTGAGGCATCGCCTGGACTTTCAGTAGACCGTTACCTGTTTCAGTTTCTTGCGTCTGTCCTTCTCACTGATGTTTTGATCTGTCACCAGGATCTCTAGCAGCTCCTCCATGGCCTTCTGAGAAGACTCCAGTTTTTGCTGTTCAAACTCAGCGCCACTGATCTGATGGCAGAACGTGTAGACCGGCAATGGAGGGCAAACCGGATCGCTTTTGTCAGTCTTTGAAACAGAGTCAATTGGGACCTGAAATCAGGACAGTACAAACATGAAGAAATCAACATGTTAACAGATTTTAAAGCTCCCAATGAAGCTGGCAGGTTCCTCCAGCAGCATGAAAAGGTGTCTTTTGAGCATTCACAGCTATCAGCTTGCTTCTGCAGTTGTATTTGAACAGACATGCAGGGTATCACTTACTCTGCTTCTTTAAGAATTAGTTGGTTGTGGTTTACAGTTTGAAGGTATACCTGTGATGTTCGTAGGTACTGTATATGGTCACTGATGGCACCAAGCAGGTACTCTGGGACTGAGAGGATGCTTTGCTGATGATCCATTAAAAATGACACCAGCCTGGTTGCTAACAGCTCATCCAAATCACACTCTTCAGCACTGCCCAGGACACAGCCTGAAAATGTGTGAACCATCTGAAATCCACGACAAACATCCAGATACACAAGTGAATAAAAGGTAAACAAACAGGGACATCATGATAAAAGAACATGACATACATGTCTGTGCTCACACTTCTTTAGGGAATGTTCAGAGTATTAGACAGGAACAAAAAATATTTGCTAGCTCCTTACCAATGTCCGGGTGCCGATAGCAGGGTGGAGGCGAGGCATGTCTACATTCTGGCTGATGCGTGACGCCATCCTCATGAGCAGCTGCAACTTCCTGCGGGAGGCGGGTGGAAGGAGGAGGGTGCAGAGCTGCAGGGCCTCGATGGCTACACGTTCACACTGAGGCTGGAGAACGCCTACATACAGGAACACCGTTAGAAAGTCACGCACACGCAAGTAAGTGTTTTCAGTCAAACTGAAGAACCACACTTCAGCACCACATTCATCCATTGCTACGTCACACTTGCTAGACTACACAATGAATGGATGAATGAGAAAATGAATCGACTACAGCTATGGTGTGAATTGAGGCAGGTAAAGCTTGTGAACATGACACTGCAGCACGACTGTCATCCAGGAATGAAGGACTCCTATGCCATCTTCCTTTTAGACTGTTTCTATAGATTTTAATGAAATCTGGGGGTCTGTATGAGAAAACAAGCACTATTTATCTGGCTAAACTGTGCTGCAGCTACATGATCTGTGAAACAGACTTTTGCCTTTTTCCTGTTGTTAAATGTTAAAGGTCAACTGCTGAATACAAAAACAGAGGCCATTTTCTGGAACTGGCCTTCCTGCTTTGAGTGAGGGAACAAACTGGAGCTAGTAGGGGTGAGATGTTAGATGAGGTTAATTTGATTAGACATAGACACAGAGACAGGTAGAGGTGAGAGGGTCTTACTGTGCTCATTTTGGTTTTTGGGGGGTTGGGAGTTGCCGGCGGACACAGACACAGGCGCTTTGAGCAGTGAAACAGGTTGTGACAGGTGGGACACTTCCAGAGAACTGAGGCAGCGGCGAACAGCAGCAGGTGCAGGAAGCGTCCAAAGGTTAGAGGTGCTGGAGGCCGGTCTGGGTCCTGTAGCAGCATTAGACCCTTGTGCTTTGGTTGCAGCAGATGAGAAAGAAGAAGGGAAAGGACGAAAGGAGGAAGAGAAGGGATGACAGGAAGATAGTGATGGAGGATGTGAAGCTGAGGAAGCCTGACACTGACTGGAAGGAGAGTTTACACTGAGGCAGCTTGCTGCTCGACCCTGCCACTTAAGCTCTTTGACATCTTCCTCCCTGGTCTCTATGACGATGTCCAGGCAGCTGCTGAAGCTGTGAGGCCGTAAGGAACGAGACCTGTGTGAAGCTGACAGTCCAGCCAAGGGTATGACAGACAGCCTGTTTCTGGCTGTAACTCCTGGAGCGTTTTCAGAAGTAATGGGTGCTGGTTTGGACACAGATGTCCCGAATGAACGAGTGTGAGGTGTTGTGATGGAAGAGCTGTCGTCCTGGCTCCTGCTGCTATAGGCAAAGGATGCCAGGCTGTCACTGGACTGAAACAGCTGTTGTCTAGTAAGAGGGGCAGAGTCATCCAGGATTGTTTCCAGGGACCAACTCCTTGTTTGAGGTCTTGTGGGAACAACTGTACTGAGGCTGATGCAGCTGCCTCCTAATGGGCCGTCATCGGCACCGCCGCCTCCTTTCAGTGCTGCCAGCCGGGACTGAAGTTTCCCACCAATTACCTCCCTCATGGGGGATTCTGTCTCGTCGCATGTCCCCTGTCTGAGCAGCGACAGGAGGAGACACTCCGTGGAGCGAAAAGACGACTTGGCTGGAGGGGGGACTGCAGGAAGGTCTGATTTCTTGCGCTTCAAATGCTGGCGCATAGAAGGCGCTGCAACGTAGCCGCAGAACACTGAAAGTGAATGAAGACATGGAGAAGGGGGGCAGAGAAAGCCAAGGGGGCAGGCAGGGTGTCAGTGCAAGCAGACAGCAAAGGGGAAGGAGAAGGTTTAGTTAGTTCAAACCATTACTGTTCATACAGCTGATCAGGCACAACAAAAACAAAAAGTGCAGCAGCTCACATCACAGTTAGGATTCCACAAACAACCGAAACTTCTGTTAGGGGGTCACAAAGCACTGTTAGAGCTCAAACACTCAACTCACATTGGAGACAACATGTCAGAAGAGACCTGCAGCCGAATTTGATCCTAACACAACACCAACATGTAGATTCTGCAAGGCCTAAAAGATTAACAGGAAGCAGCAAACCCACCTAGAACATTGATAAACAGCTCATACAGTTCATATGTGAGCAGTGGCTGTGGGAGGCTGTAGAAGTAATCGGACACTGTTTTGAAGACATCTCTTTCAAAGCCAGGATAGGATTGTTGTGTGCCGTTGTACTTTGGCCCTGGAAATAAACACCATGTTACTGCAACTGTAACAACACTGAATAATATCTTCAGTAAATAGATCCATTAAACCACATAAAAAAAATCTATTAAAAAAATAATAATAATAAAAAAAAAAAAGCTTTTTCCTTTTAAAACTGTTAATGCAGGACATAGTTGCAGCTACTCACAATTGGCCAGGCTCCTCATGGCAGACAGAACCCAGTCTGGAAGGTCATCTATGGAGGCAGTTCTAATGTTAGACTCTTTGTTGGTTTACAGTATAATGAGTCAAACTCATTTAAGTTCGAGACCTCTGGATTAAATTATGTCCAGACTTTTTGGTTCAAAATTGCCCAGAAACACCACATTTTCACAGACACTTTTACCTGAAGAAAAAAAAATGTATTATGTTGTTTTGGCCTTTTACACTGGAGAATGGCACTTCTAGGACTTTAGTATGTGGTTCAAAGCACATCCTTATGGTAAAAAGTATTTTTTCAAAGATGAGGTCTTTATACATAAACTATCCTGTACATTTTTTTCCTTTATACTGGTGTGTGAACCTACTGGTCTTGTCGTCCAGTGTGACCACTCCGTGTTTGTTGACTTTGGTCATATTGTGGATGATGTTCTGTGGATTCACATAACGATGGTCTAAAACCTCGTCAAGAGATGGAACATCCAGAATCCTCTGAAGACTGAAACACATACACAAGTTTTAGATATACATGGAAGTCTTTCTCATTTTTTTTAAATTTTTTTTTGCACAGAATGGTTTTTTGGGGGGTTAGATTTGTGTGTTTATACTGGGTCAGCGTGATGTCTCTCCAGATCTCCTGTTCATCCTCCACTGTCAGCTCTCGTCTCTGTTTCTGCTGCTCTTCTTCTGGCTGATTGTCGCCTTCCTGCTGTATTCGGAGTGCAGGATCCACATTTTCCTGAAACACATGTACGGAACAAGGACCAACATCACAGAGTGAATCTTATTTTTTTTTCTATTAGTGCAAAACTGCATCTATGAACTTGTTTTTCTCTCAAATGCAACATATTATTGTTTTAAATTGAAACAGTGATAAATCTAACTCACCTGGGTTTCTTTCTCCTGCCTTCTTGTGCTTCTAAACCTGAAGAAACCTTCTTTGTCCTTGAATGAAGGTCTCTTTTTTATGGATCTGGACTCTGAGGCTGGAGCTGAACAGGGGATGGGTTTCAGAGGAGAAGTGGAAGGAAACCTGTGGACAAAGAAAACAAAACCAAAAAAAAAAAACAGACTGCTTGATGCTGTGTGGAGCACAATCAACATATTAAGCCCCGTTTTGTTAAATAATCCCCAAAAGCACATTTCTGCCAACAGATTACCTGTACAGCACATTGTTGTCCTCCAGGTCCTCTGTTCCCCAGCGTCCCTTTACATCTTCAATCACATGGTTCTTCAGAAACTTCTTTAGAAGCTGAACTGTCTGTTGCCTGGTAACGTCGGGGCCAAAGTTGCTGTTGTTACAGAGCAGCTGGTGCAGCCAATCAACAGCAGCAGAAGCAGTGAAACAGGAAGCATAGTGCCTGAAGTTCTGGCGATGTTTCCTGAGGGGCATGCCAGCCCGAAACAAACGTGTCACCTCATTCCACTGAAACAGGACACGCACAGTTCAAGCAAGGAAACAAGATAACAATGTGTCATACGGTACAGAATTGCTCCATTGGAAAGCTGATAAAAGTGCACAACAATATAATGACAATTGACCGTGAGAAGTAACAGTGGGTAAGACAGGACGCTTCTACTATAGAGAAGATCGCTAAGCTGTAATTAAGCCAGCACAGGATCTGCTGATTCAGATGCTGGCAGATATAGCCAAGCGTTGGTACACATTTCATCAACTGGTAGCTCATTATGCACAAAATTCAAAAAGCATGTGCAGCGTTAAGACCAGTTTTACTTTAAAACAAACTATTTTGGTTTCTGCAGGCATATTGCAGATTCAGGAATCACAAGACCAATGACCTGCAGAAGTCACTTAAGTTGTGAAATAAATTCCTGCACTGATGGACTGGAGGTTTGACAGCAACCGGATTGACAGGTGATCTATCCTTTAGGTCCACCATTAAAGGTGAATGTTAAATGGTCTGTATTTGTATAGCGCTTTACTAGTCCGTAAGGATCCCAAAGCGCTTTACACATTCAGTCATCCACCCATTCACACACTGGTGATGGTAAGCTACATTGTAGCCACAGCCACCCTGGGGCGCACTGACAGAGGCGAGGCTGCCGGTGTTCCAGATCTACTGGCGTTTAGATCAACTGGCGTTGGTCGAACAGATGTGTGGCAGTCTTGCGTTTCAGGAGCTGCTACCGACAAACCAGCAAAAAAACGCCAAATGTGTCATCTGTGACACTTGTGAGGTTGTCTCAAACACACTCCGTCAGTCTTGACGCTGTTGAACAACAAAATGTTTAAAAATGTGGCGAGTTCACCTGGTGATATCCTCATGCGCGACGCGATCGCGAAAACAGCAAACAAGTAACACCACGCCGTTGTTGTTCACAGGACACAAAGAGTAAACGATCGGGAGACTCTTGTCGTCGTCATCGTTCCCCTCGCACGGTTTATTCCTCCGAATTCAGCGTTTTTGCTTCACAACTACAGCGTGCTGTTTACTTTGTGCACTAACATGGAGTCGAGTCAACCAGCGCCACCTCTGGCCAAGTGCCACAGCCTACAGCCAGATCAACCTGTGACACACATCTGCACCACGTTTGAATTCGTGTCATGCACATTTGTACCTTTCAATTGTGTCTGTTTGTGCGTCATGCAAACAAACCTTTGAAATGAATGAAATGATATCATATATTTATTATCAGCCTACATTTGTACAAAATGCCAAATGACATACACATAAGAATCACCATCCTGATATCAATACTTTTGCCCATACGAAAAATGTCGTGAACACACTAATATTTCACCAGTGTTGTAACATCACATGTCGTTAGCGTAGTCTGTCTGTGTCTGCCCTCTGCAAACAAACATGTTAGAGTTGGTTGTGATATACAGTCTGCATAAGTGTGGTCAATCTAATAAACATTTGTAAGGAGATGGCAGTTACTGTGAATGTACAGCAGGTGATTAGTAATAAACAGCCAGACAATGACTCTGACAATCTCATTCAATCTTGCAGATTGCACCTTCTGTGGAAAGTGGTACCACACGGTGTGTGTGGACTTCCCTTGTGCAGAAGGCGACTACAAATGTTGTGGGTGCTAAATAAACAGAAAAAAGTGATCCCTGTTGTCTTTGCTTACTGATTGTTTTTAGTGTTGACAATCCACATTGCTGGCATTGCATCTTTCAACATGTTTGTGGGCAGATTTGGATGTACCAGGGGTAAGTGCAGCCACTCAGCCTCTACTCACTGTGATCATAGCAGCAGGTGCAGATGTGTCACAAGTTAATCTAGTAGTGGCCTATGGTCATGTGTTAGTGGTGGGAACAGTCATATCCACTCACTCTCACTGGCTGTTTATTACTAATCACTGTGTAACTGCTGTGAATTCACAGTAACTGCCGTCTCCTTACAAATGTTCATTAGATTAACCACACTTATACAGACTGTATATAACTCCAGCCATGTTGATGAATTGCCTATATTGGCTGGAAATATTCATTTTCAGGGAAAAGACACAGACAGACTATGCTAGCGACATGTGATGTTACAACACTAATGAAATATTGATGTGTCATATTTGTCCAAGGCGTATTTCATTGTTATGGAAAAAGAGAATATCAAAATCATGATGACCAATTGGAGTGGTGATTTCTATGACTTTGTGTATATAATTTGGAATTTTGTACAAATGTAGGCCAATAAGGAATATATGATATCATTTCATTCTTTTCAAAGGTTTATTTGCATGACGCACAAACAGACACAATTGAAAGGTACAAATGTGCATGACACGAATTCAAACGTGGTGCAGATGTGTGTCACAGGTTGATCTGGCTGTAGGCTGTGGCACTTGGCCAGAGGTGGCGCTGGTTGACTCGACTCCATGTTAGTGCACAAAGTAAACAGCACGCTGTAGTTGTGAAGCAAAAACGCTGAATTCGGAGAAATAAACCGTGCGAGGGGAACGATGACGACGACAAGAGTCTCCCGATCGTTTACTCTTTGTGTCCTGTGAACAACAACGGCGTGGTGTTACTTGTTTGCTGTTTTCGCGATCGCGTCGCGCATGAGGATATCACCAGGTAAACTCGCCACATTTTTAAGCATTTTGTTGTTCAACAGCATCAAGACTGACGGAGTGTGTTTGAGACAACCTCACAAATGTCACAGATGACACATTTGGCGTTTTTTTGCTGGTTTGTCGGTAGCAGCTCCTGAAACGCAAGACTGACACACATCTGTTCGACCAACGCCAGTTGATCTAAACGCCAGTAGATCTGGAACACCGGACACTGGCGCCACCGGGCCCTCTGACCACCACCAGTAGACAACGGGTTTAGTGTCTTTCCCAAGGATACAACGACCGAGACTGTCCAAGACGGAACTCGAACCGGCAACCTTCCGATTACGAGCGATCGTGAATTTTCTTTTTTAAAAACATATAAACACAGTTTCTTTAAGAACCATATTTGTCAGCCCTATGACACCTGCGCATCTGTTACACTTATACAATAACAGAGTAATCGAGCAGCCATGGGACGTTAATTGCAAACATTATTGGTTTAGGATAAGGATTGATCTTAATGAATGAACTAATATTTGTAAACAGAATTGCTCTAAATATTCCAATTCCACCATCCCAGTGAATTTCTTTTATTAGAAACTCAAATATGTGAGTGTCTATAGCTCACTGAACAAAGGTTGTTGACATATATATTTAAAAGACATCACCGCATATATTGGATTAAAATCACATCAGTGTCGTTAATGAAAATTCGTACTTTGAGGTCCAGTTTTCAAACGCCATGTAACCTAATCGGTCTCGTTAGCTGGATTACAGGTGACGTTTGTTGCTGAAACAAAGTCATGAAGATGATATTAAATCAGAGAGAGCCACAATTTTGCAACGCTGAAACACAGAGAGGATACTTTACTGTGAATTTCTTGCAGTATTGCTTTTAGAGAAGCCGGCAAAACGCGTGTGTTTAAAAGCAGCTGCAGCTCAGTTTAGCGCTTCCGTTGATGACGATCTTACACTGGGTAGCTAGGTATTAGCTAGCTCGTGAACTTTAACTTACCAATTTCGTGGCTCGGTACGGTCCAGGGCTGATAACATGAGAACTCATATTTATCACGGAAGGGCAGCGCTAAGGGTTTCCTTCATTCGCTGTAGCGACGGATACTATCCATCACTCGAAGAAATATTTACGCATTTCTCGCTACAACCTTTAGTTTAGTTACGGAGAAACTCTCCACAGCCTGGCAGCTCCCCATCTGTTCAAAATTACGAGCCCTGTGCTTCTGCCACCGGATTGGATGGACGTTCTGGTCACGTGACCAGCCTCTAACGGAAGAGGGTGGAGGATCAAAACAAAAAGTGGACTGTGGGGTATTTGGTAGTATGGCTATTTGAAAATTCTCCCAGTTGACACTAAATTTAGGTCTACAGTTAGTTACAGCTGTGTCAGCTGTAGAAAATGACTGTATTGCTATATGCTGAAAGGCCATGCAGGTGTATTTCCTCGTGTGCTACGGTACCCTTTTCTTCAGTTTTCGTTACATTGCGCATTCTTATATAATAATATTCATTAAATCACCGGCACGTAAGCTGTTAAAGTTAATTCCAGGAATTTCCCACCTCTATCATACGCTGTATTTGTGTTTTAGACCTGAAGATTCAGTAATTATAAGCCAGTGGTATAATGCATTTGTTATCTAGATGCCAATTTAAGATTTGTATAATTATACTTGTAAACCAATGCAACATCTAAAAGTATGCCTTTGACTGTTGCACTCTGATGGCTCTTAAAAACCTCATTAATCTTTGCTTTTAAACACACTGGATGCTCCTCCTCAACCAAAAACTCAAACATATTTGACTACAAAGCCCAGCTACAGAACCAGGCTCATCACCAGAGCCTATATTTAAACTTCATGCTCTTTGCACATGGGTTTCTATTTAAAAGGTTTCTAATAAAAATAATTAATAATTATACATTTTATATAAAGATGTGAGTGTTTTACTGTTCGGACTATCCTTCTGTTCCAGCCTGTCTTAAGTGAAGGAGCAAGTCCTCCTGGGGAGGCCTTTTGCATTCACTGAGGCATGGAATTTACATTAGCATATCTTTAAAAGCACTCTGTAGGGGAAATCATTTACAGCCACAAAGAGATGAAAGACAAAAAAGACAGTGGGTGTTAGAGACAATTCTAAAGGGATAGATACCAGGAGGATGTGGTTGACTCTGCCCACACAGTAATGATTCCTTCCACTTGCCTCCGAAGTTGGGAGTTGGAAGTGACATGAGTCCTAGACTGAATGCTTGGCTTTCTATCCTAATGATAGAGCCTAATGCTCTGCGATTGGCTCATTTAGCGAGTCACAAAAGCTCAATAGTAGCAGTACATATTGAAGCTTTTACAGTTTTACTGATGTTTACTTGAAATATCACCATCTTGGTTTGTTAAGTTGGGGTTGGTGGAGCTGCTCCAATTTTCTGAGTGGCAAGATATTTCCTATTTTATGCACCCTTGTATTTTTACAGTTGCATTTTTTCTATTGGTATTTGACATTGAAAATATCTGTGGCTCATTTGATGGATTATGAGATGATAACTTTTATTCCCCAGTGGTTCCCAAACAAGATTTCCAGACAATAATTCCCCCCCCCCCCCCCAATCCTCTCACACTTTTTTCATGCGTTATCTGCTATCCAGATGTTCAGGCCACAAAGGCCCTAAAAGATGGGCTCCATAGATCAAGTCAGCAGACTAACTGAGGAAATCAGAGACTGAGATATAATTTGTCTTGGTTCCCCTTGAAGGAAGCCAGTCTGCAACTGTAACCCACCTTTGATGCACAAAGTAGGCAAAACTAACATCATATGGATGAGTTACAACAGTAAAATGCTGCTTTTGGATTGCTGCATAAGTGAACATAGCTACAGCGAGGGCCTTGAGCCACTCAGGGAGAGCTGGGTCAGGAAGGGCATTCGGCATAAAAATGCCAAATAAAATGCATAGATCACTAAAATGCATCAGTGAAGGCAATCTACAGTAATGTCATATATAACAATACTTGATAGGGGTCCTTTTCAATCATTTTTAAGATTTAAGTTAGAATTCTGGGTCTGCTGTGTATGTGCTGAAAAGTGTAATATCGAGTTTCTGCTTATCATTATAGTTATTATTTAAAAAACTGAAAACGTTTCATTCACTGCGTAATGAACTGATTTAATTCATTCCCAGCCGAGAAGACTGTATTTGTGTCTTTACTGTATGACTTGAACGGAAATCGACAAGCTGTTGCTGAAATAATGAGAAAGGCTGCCCCCAGCTGGGCACAATAGGGAACTACTGCATTTTTGGAAACCTAGCCACTCTTTGGTAATTTCAGTATTTTTGTTTTTACGCTTGTTTAAGATAAGAGATAAGATAAGATAGAACTTTATTAATCCCTCGGGTGGGTTCCTCTGGGAATTTCGATTTCCAAAAAGCACAGCACCGACAGAAGTTACAGTTACAGAATGTTATATATATATATATATATATACACACACACACACACACACATATATAAATACAGAGACAAATATAAATAAAATATACAAAGGGGATAAATAGAATAAATAGGAATAAAAATAAAAATAAAAATACAAGTGAATTGCACATTTCAAGTATTGAGTCTATTGCACTGTTGACTATTTACAAAAAGTATTGCACAAGGTATTGCACAGTGAGGTGAAGAGGCACTACAGCTTAGTTGTTTCCCCCTCCTTTGTCCTCCTGTTTCCCCTCCCTCTCCCCTCCAGAGAGGAGTTAAACAGTCTGATGGCGTGTGGGACAAAGGAGTTTTTAAGTCTGTTAGTTCTTGTCTTTGGGAGAAGCAACCTGTCACTGAACAGACTCTTCTGATTGTTTATGGCCGTGTGCAGAGGATGCCTGGCATTGTTCATAATGTCCATCAGTTTCTTTAATGTCCTTCTCTCTGCCACTGTCACCAGAGTGTCCAGCTTCATGCCGACCACAGAGCTAGCCCTCCTGATCAGTTTCTCTAGCCTGGATGAGTCCTTCTTTGCTGTGCTGCTCCCCCAGCACACCACAGCATAGAAAAGTACTCCAGCAACCACCGACTGGTAAAACATCCTCAGGAGCTTCCTGCAGATGTTAAAAGACCTCAGCCTCCTGAGGAAGTACAGTCGGCTTTGGGCTTTTTTATACAGGTGCTCTGTGTTGCATGACCAGTCCAGTTTATTGTCCACCCACAGCCCGAGGTACTTGTACTTGTTGACCACCTCCTCCCCCTCTATCTGAACCGGCAGTGGACCTTCTCTGGACCTCCCGAAGTCCACAACCAGTTTATATGTCACAAAGACAAACGGGAATATTTTGGGGTATGCACTCGTCACTATAGTATTTGATTTTATTCTGTACAGTTGTGTACTGTATTTATTCTTATTATATTCAAATTTTTGCTACATAACTTTTGCACTGTCCACTTCCTGCTGTGACAAAACAAATTTAGTTTTGTAATAAAGGTTATCTTATCTTATCGTATCTTAGAGAGCGAATAAAGATCTTACAAGTGTTAAGGACGACAGCCAAAGTGCTAGTTAAAGTTGGTTTCCAATTACAATTCAGTTATGTTTTTTTTACTTCCTAGTTCAGAAATAACTTAAAATATGTCTGATCCGACAGGATTTGTGTTACTTTTTTTTTAAATAATATTTTTTGCAGGGAAAAATCTGCCGTGACCCGGATTCGAACCGGGGTTGCTGCGGCCACAACGCAGAGTACTAACCACTATACGATCACGGCGAGCTATCCGTGGGATGAGAAGCACGAGTCGTTGACAGAACCCCTATGCTCGCATAGTGGTGAAACACTAAAATCCTATTAATTATGGCCAATACGGGACCAACAGAAAAGTCATTTAGAAATTCGAATTACAGTTTTTATCAGACTTTGCTGAGCGAGCAGCAAGTTACTTCTAAAACGGTGAGAGACACGTTTGCGGTCTGTTTGCTTATGGCTCTACTTTCTTCACGTAGTAGAGTGGACATATTTTCTGTGCCTCGTGGTGTGGGCGTAGCCTACGGCGTTTTAAAAACGTATTCGCTTGCTGATTGGTCAACCGTCGTGTATTCATACGGATTCAATGCATTCTCTTTACCCATTGGTTACGGGGTCGTTATCTCTCGTTTATCATTGGTTCAATAAACAAGACGTCCGAATTTCAAACTAGATTGTCTGTCAGTGTGTTGTCGAAGGAAGCGAGAGTGAACGTTTGCTAGCTAACAAGTGTTGGGTCTAAACGGCCATTTGGAAACAGTTAACATGTAATTAATGTTAACTAAGCTGTTTTTTTCTAATTCATTTTATAAGCTACAAGATTGACTTTATTAATTACAAATGGCACAAGGCGTACATTCGGGACAGAGAGGATTTTTGGACTTCAGTCCAACAAGGAGAGACTACACAGACAAAGAGAACGATGTTCCTGTCCTGAGTTTGATCCAGTTTTCAAAGGCTCCTTTCGTAACCTTTGGGTCGGTTAAGCTGGGTACCTCCAAGTCGGCTGTTCTGAGGATTGAGAACCCTACAGAGTATGCTGCAGCGGAGGTTTCTGTTGATAAGATCCCCTCAAGTAAAGGCTTTTCAGTGGACTGCAGCACGTTCAAAATCCAGGTATGTTTTAGCTTATACAGAAAATACACGAGTACCCATTCACACACCAGATTCCAAAATCCACGGGGATTTTCATATCATTAAATACACTCTTAAAGATTTCTGCTTATAAGAGTCGGTCCTTGTTTCCAGCCTGGGGGCTCATTCACTCTGGTGGTGACCTGGACGCCAACCGAAGAAGGTGGGATCAGAGAGCTAATCGTCTTAAATGCCAGTGGTGTCCTCAAACACCAGGCTGTCCTGCTGGGGAGAGCAGAGGCACCAAAAAGGAAAAAGGTAAGCATCCACAGCTTTACACGGAGGCTCTTACAGCTAATGTTACTCTCAGATAGCTGAAGTTTTTTTTTCCGCCTTCACTTTGCAGTATGTTTTGATGAGCAGCTGCCAAGTAAGAAAGCAGCAGTGAAGACATTATTTATTCCAAAATACACTGTTAATCATCGGAGGTTATGTCAGTCACTAAACAGAAGTGAAACCATGTGAAAAGTAAAACAAAAGCATTTTTAGATCAAGACAAGTTGTTGGATATGAAATATGGTCATTGATCTGTAAATTGTAATGTGCACGTAATGACAGACTCAGTGAAAACTGAGATATATTTATATCAGGATGTTCATCATTGTGTTGTGTCTGGCTTCAGCTTTTTTTATTTTTTTTTTTAATTTTAATGTTGCCTATTGTAACAGTGTTTTTTAACATACATTGCATCCACTGGCCTGTCTCACTTGAGGTTAAGTTAGGCTCTATGTGAATGAATGACTTTAAGCTATTTTAGGTAAAGAATATCACATTTGACCTCAAATGAGAAAATGCCTTGCCTTTTTTGTACCAACAGTAAGATACAAAAGTAAGGCTTTTGGTGATATTTGGTGAGTTCAGTGCAGTTGTGATGTGTGCTTTCAGTAATAACTGGTATGACTCTTTAGTCTGATTATTATGAGGCAGTTATAGCCTTAACTGGAGGCCTAGCTTATATGATTTGTTTTGTAGGCTGCAACTTTACACATCATTGAAAATGTGTGTGTTTTCAGAAGACCTTATGGGACACAATCAAAAGCAAGAGAGAGGGTGAAAAAATGACAACACTCAGAAGGAAGGTCGAGCACCCCCCTCTCAAGATGGCTGCCAATAAAACCTTCCAAGTGTCTCGAAATCCACAGTACAAACGAGACAAGCCACGCAGCCCGCTCGCTTCACTTAACGAGGGCAAAGGTGCCATAGAGAGGTCCCTAATCAAGCACAGCCCCGCTGGGGATCGCTGCCTGAAATCAGACAAGCAGAAAGCCTTAAATCTGAGCCAGGAGCAACAGTCTCTGGTCTTGCCAGAAAAGGAGAACGTCCAACAACTTAATAGGAACTCTCCGCTGGTTTTGCTTGTCCCGGCTGCACAGGTGGTAGACTCTGGTAGCATGTCCGCGAGCCCAGATGTCCTTGCAGGAAAACCTGAAAACAAAGATCTTACCAAAATCCTCAACAGGACGCTGTCGCCAATTGGGACGCCAGAGAGGTTTAAGAAGCTCATGCCTTGGATTGAGTCAGAAATCCCACTCCCTGCTACTGCAAAGTCTGCAGCTGCTGCTGCTGACAGTGAGTTACCTAGAAGCCCCCTCCCGTCTTTGAAAGAGGCCCTGTTTCTCATCGACTCTGATCTGATCGATGTTAACACCAGCCCTCCAGATAATAATTCGAGCTGTAACTTTTCAGATTCGCTCGAATCTAACAGTGAAAAACACGGCTGTCGACCTGACACAGATGTCCTCAAAGCGTCATCTGGTAGCCCTGAGCTGTCAGAGTCCAGCGAGCCCAGACTTACTTTCTTTGTCAGCAAAAAAGCAGAGAAAGTGAGAGAGCTGTGTGTTTCGGAGGCTGATAAACTTCCTGAAGGGACAAAAAAAGGTTCTTTCACCTCTGCCACAGTGACAAAGGGTAAGGCACCGGTGGAGGCAAATGGTTCAAGTGGAAGGAAAATAAAGAAGTCACGACGAAGGCTCCTGCAGAATACGCTGGAGCTGTCTGATGGCAGCTGTCCGTGTGAGTCAGGTCCAGAAAGTCCTAGCCTTCCTGTCATCGACTCGGACAAAGGAATCAGCCCGTGTGATGACAAACCTCAGGTCCCAGAGTTTATCTTCTCCAGCACCAGCCCGAGGCTCGCTGCCTCACCTGCACCCATCACCTTCCCTGTCTCCTCCCCTCCACCTGTGGCTCCTTCTCGCTTTTCTTTCTCAGTAACGTCCCCACCTCATTCAGTCCTTGCTCCTGTTGCTTTTACCGTCGCCTCTCCAACACCTGTGAGCTCATCTTCTCCTCATCATCATGACCTTTTGTCAAAATCTAAAGTGTACGAGCAGCCCCTAGCAGTTTTTACACCTCCTCATGTTCAGGAAGACTTGTTTCCCGTTAACGTAGTAGCGAAGAGCAAGAAGAGGAAGAGTGAGGAATTTCTGAAAACTGATGGGAAGAGTGAAGATGACAGGAAAACCAAGCAGGTAAAAAGGAGCAAGGTAGTTCCTGGGAAAACCGAGCCCTCCCGATCAGTCCAGGAGAGGAGAGGTGCATCACAAAGGCAGAGAACATCAGGTGAGCCTCCTTCAAGAAGGTTGTTCATGTCTTTGTTGAGTTGGAGGCTGTAGCTTGTGTGTCTGCTGTTTTAGATATGCTTTATACTAACAGCTCTATTATGTTCAGAGAGAGGAGGAATAAAAAAATCTAGACTATATCTCCACAAACTTTAAATCAGCTCCTTTTGAATTGTTTAAGCTACTTATGCTCAACACATTTGTTTTCTTTTTGTATCACATATTTATTTATTTATTTATTTCACTTTCAATAAAAGGGTTGCTGGTGATAGTGATATATGGCTCATGCCAGTATCGGTTGATGTTGGTATCAGCCGATGTTGTCCTTGCTGACTGATTATTAGTGGATGTCACTGGCGGATATTTATCTGTCACATCAGTTTTGCAAACTGGCTACAAAACCAGAGACAGTTCAGTTGATTTTAAAAAGATTTCATTCCCTAAACAAAGGGCTAAATGACAGACAGAAAAAATTAAATTTAGCCATCCATCATGGGAAGCTGGAGTTTCTCTCAGTCTGTCACAGGGTTATAAAATAAGAACGGAAAAGATATCGTTATTTTAAACTTTGGTGCTGGACTCGGAGCACGGGGTGTTATTTTCAGGCCATGTTTGTAATATTGGCAGTTTGAAGGTGAATAACCTGCTGACGGTTAATGTCCTTATATTGTGGATTTATTGAAGTCTGATGCAATTTCTATCCCTCCCCGTAGGCTCAGTTTGCTCAGTGACCGCATCATCTCTAAGGACTATGAAGTCTGCAGTTCCCGCCCAGGCTAAGCTACCACACTCCAAAGCAGTCTCACAAGGTATACAGGAATATGTTGAAAAATTGGGGTTAAATAATGCTTATAATCCTTTCTGCACTGTTACAAAAATGGATATTCGTACAGCTCAGGGCTAAAGTTTTAAGTAATAAGTTAGCTTGCATACAAGTCATTCGTACGAGCTAAAAACTCTTTTCCTTGACTTTGATAGGAAATGTACCATTGGTGGGGAAAAAACAAAACAGCTTAATTAAAAGGATTGGAAAAGAGTGTGTTTAGCCTATAAAGTGACATGAAGTGCTATCATCTATCTTAATCACTTATCCAGTTCAGGGTTGCAGGGGATGGACGTAGTCCTGCTGTCACAGGGTGAATGCCAGGCTGACAGGTTGCCAGTCAATCATTTAGCTTTTTCTTATTATGGTTATCAGAGATGCTTTGAGTCACTTCATTCAATAAGCATCCTCCTTAAAGAAAATTGACTACTCCATCACAGCCATAAGACCAACACAGATTATTTTGATCTGTGTGAGTCCAAAGATAAAAGTATGGAGCTGGAAAAGGGCATAATATAACACATATAACATAATATATGTTTAACTGCAGCAAAGAACCAAATACTTCATGTGATTGTGTGCCAAGAGTGGAACTGTGGTCATTTATGTGGGAGTCAGGAGTCAAAGTGAAGTATGTGAGGGTGGTGCAAGACATGTATGAAGACATGTAGGAATTTCAGGGTGGCTGAAAGGTATGGTCAGATAGGAGTCTCTTCAACTATCTTTACCCATCACACGACTCACTATGAGCAAGGATTTGGTGACAGTGGGAAGGAAAAACTCCCCTTTAACAGGAAGAACTTTAACTCGGCGATCTGCTGCGATTAGTTGAGGGAAGGAAGAAGAGTGAAAGTCAGTGGAAGTGTGATAGAACATACGTGTGTGTGAATGAAGGATGATACCCTGTTACGACTCATAAAGGGAGCAGCTGATGATGATGAGGATAATGGCGTCAATAACAGTTCCTTCTGTTGTTCACAGGTGCTCCATCTCGAAAGGCACCTGGTGCTCCCTCTATGACGACAGCAAAAGTAATCGCTGTGGCACAGTCGAAGCTGAGCTTTATTAAGCCTGCACAAACAGGTGTGTGAACATTGGAAGAATCATAAACACTGTGAAATGAGCTTTGTGATTTGCTTTTATCTTTAATTTGTTTGTTTTTTGTTTTTGTACTATTTTCTTTCAGCTCTACCCAGACACCCGATGCCGTTTGCTGCCAAGAACATGTTTTACGACGAGAGGTGGATAGAGAAGCAGGAGAGGGGTTTCACATGGTGGATCAACTACGTCCTCACCCCAGATGACTTTAAGGTCAACACCGAAGTCGCCAAAGGTAACAGGCAGCAGGCTCAAACATGAGAAGATCATGGTAACACCTTAAATATCTCTAACCTCTTAAATCTGTACCCTCCTCTTGTGTGTCTCGTGTAGTAAATGCTGTGTCCCTTGCTATGGGCGGTGACGACAAGTATAGTGTGCCCAAAGCTCCCACCAAAGAGGAGATGTCCTTCAGCACTTACACAGCCAGACGCAAGCTAAATCGCCTCCGTCGCTCCGCCTGCCAGCTGTTCACATCTGACGCCATGGTCAAGGCCATTCAGAGGCTCGAACTGGAGGTGGAGGCCCGGCGACTGCTTGTCAGGAAGGACCGCCACCTTTGGAAGGACATAGGTAAGAGTCCTGCTTAATGAAAGCTCAATGCTCTGAGATTCCTGTCACTAAGGCCTGTTCGTGTCATCTTTCAGGTGAACGTAAAAAAGTCCTCAACTGGCTCCTCTCGTACAACCCTCTGTGGTTACGGATCGGACTTGAGGTATTCTGACACATGTGTTTTCTTCTAATGTTCAGCGTTTGCCATTTCCAACAATGTTGTTATTATTTATTTATTTATTTTTACCCTGAATATTGCTCATCTTCAGACGATCTACGGAGAGCTGATCTCACTGGAAAGCAACAGCGACACCTTGGGCCTGGCTGTGTTCATCCTCCAGCGACTGCTGTGGAACCCGGACATTGCTGCAGAGTTCAGACACCCCCGAGTGCCCCACCTTTACAAAGATGGTAATTTGAGAGGATGTTGGGTCAGCGTCAGAGCTAATAGAAATACCAGGAGAGCCGAGACTTTTAGTTTAATTGAATTCAAAGTAATTAAAAATGGGGCATTGTTTGTGTGTTGATCAGCCCAGGTTTGCTTTTGAATTTCCCACTTGAGCTGTAGCACAAGTCTTGGTTTGCCTTTATCATCACCAGACAGAAACACTTTATTATAGAAAATTAACAACTTGGGCACGAGTGCAACCTTAATTAACCGACTTCTTGTTATTCCTTCGCTGACTCAAACTTTTAATTTCCTTCTAACAACACAACAACAATGACATTTTGCACTGGAATAGATGTGCTTTATATTATTAGACCGAGAAAAAAAAGAAGTAAAATAGATGAGGAAATGGACAGCACAACCAAATAAATATAACTAAATAATAAATATAGATGCAGTGTGCATGATGCTCAATGTTATGCTGCCAGATCTATAACTGTCTGAAATGTGCAGCTGCAGTTGCTTCAGTTGATGTGATGATTATTGGATGATCATGATTATTCAAATGTTCCAAACACAAACATAATTGATTAACACTCAGGTGAAAAACAGGATGTTTCACTTTTTCTTTTCCCCTCTTCACTTTGAGTAACCGATTACTTTTTGAATGTGATTAGTTCTCATGAGGCTTAAAGATCACTTTGGATTCACTGGATTAATGTCCCAAAACCTCTAATGTTGTTTTATTCCTAAAATTAATCTGGGAACATAATGCTGAAGAGCCCAAGACAGATGACAGAGCAAAGGATGAAGGAAATACTTTCCTGATTTTGTAGATGTTTGGAACTCCTTTTTAATCCCACTTGCAATTAAATAATTCAAACAACTTGGGAGTGTAAAGACTACTTTTTAAAACAAGGATATCTTGTGATCAAAATAAGAAGATTTCCTTTGTAAACTGGAAATTGTCTTGATTGTCACTGTATGAATGCCTGTTTACCTTTTCTCGGTTAGGCCACGAGGAGGCGCTGTCCCGCTTCACTTTGAAGAAGCTGCTGCTGCTCGTGTGTTTCCTGGACAAAGCCAAAGAGTCCCGGCTCATTGAACACGACCCCTGTCTGTTCTGTGTTGATGCTGAGTTCAAGGTACGCCAGAGACACAATGTGTCACCAACAAACATTTGTGGAAAATTACAATTTTTGTACATTGAATAAAAGCTTAAGATAGTTACTCTTTTCTTGGTATTGAATGGGAGAGCATATGATGTCATTGTGCTTTTGGAATGATGATAAAGAAAAAAAAGCTTAAATAGGTTAAAAAGATGAGTCTTGAACTGCTTTTTGAGTATACTGAGCTCATGGATCAAAGAATCGAGGAGAGAGATTTCAAGAGTAAGGGTCACGATTGCAAAGGCTCAGTTAGCTTTAATTAGTTTTTCTTCTAGATTTAGGGATGGATAATAAGCTCTGATCAGGCGCCCCAAGAGTCCTGGTGAAAAGTTAATCTCTGTACAGATATGCTTCACCATGAAGAGGCCTGAAGATAAAAACTAGAGGTTTGAATTGAATTCGAAATTTAATGGGGAGCCAGCACAGTGAGATCTGCAGAGGTGTGACGTTAGAGGTCTCGAAGGATGTGGTAACGAGCCTCGCAGCAGCATTTTGCACAAGCTGGAGACGATCCAGGGAGGTTTTACTGAGGGAGGCGAAGAGTGACTGAAATAAAAGCATGAAAAACAGTTTCCCCTCTTCTGGTCTTTTTGGCTTGTGTTAACCTCTGTCGTGCTATGTACTGCTCAATTTTTTTACATTTTTATTTAACAGGCAAGTAAAGACCTGCTGCTGGCCTTCTCAAGGGACTTCCTGAGCGGAGAGGGGATCCTCCCGCGGCACCTCAGCTACCTCGGGTTACCCGTCTCCCACGTTCAGACGCCCCTGGACGAGTTCGACTTCGCTGTGAAGAATTTGGCAGTTGACTTAAAATGTGGCGTTCGTCTAGTGTGAGTGTGTCGGCATGAATTTTAATGCGATGCTCGGATCCCAGATGCGTGTGTGCTTCTCTCAGAGGTCAGGCTCAGATAGGCAAGGGAATTGGGAGCTAAGGACTCTCAGACAAGGTGGTTTCAGACAGGGGATTTCCTTCCTTGATTTCTCACTGAAGGATTGGCTCTTTGACAGCCCTGACAGTGGTTCAGTTTGTGTCTGTGAGTCTGTTAAATAAATTTTTTTTTTTTTTCAGAGCAAATCTTTGACTCCATTTTATTTGTGTCAGGTTCCCTACAGGTTATGATGCAATTTAATGTTACATATTTTTCTGTTTTGTAATTACATGGGTATTTTTTTTTTTAAATATCCTGTATTTCAAGTGGGTATGTTGCCCCTAATGTTGTCCTGTACTCTGATTGGCCAACATGTAGTTAGGGTTATAACAGCATTTAATTAAATGTATTTAAAGAATTCAAATTGACATGAGCCAGATTTAAATTGGCAAAAGCTGGATTTGACCTTGACTAGCCCTGTATGTGTGGATCAGGTTCTCATTAGATACTCGTTTATGTTTAGCTGCTGCTGCTGTGGGATTTAAATGTGTGACATAAACATTTCATTGCATGACAAATCAGTTGAAGCGATGATGATGATGATGGAAGCTAAGGATCATCTTTTTGCTTTAGGAGAGTGATGGAGCTCCTTGTCCAGGACTGGACTTTATCTGTGAAGCTCCGCCTCCCGGCCATCAGCCGCCTGCAGAAGGTCCACAACGTCGATGTCGCTCTACAAGTTCTCAAAAGCAAAGGGATCGACCTGAAGGACGAACGTGGTAATTAATCAATTTCTGAAAATCAAATTTGTATATACTGTTTAAGATATGAACATATTCGTTGTGTTTTATATTCAGACACTTTCTTTGGAAATCTCACTGCTATAGTTTTGCCTTGAGTGTAAACAAGTTCTATATCACCTTGTAGTCTGCTGACTTTCTTTCTTACTAAACTTTATTGAGCTTACATGAAAAGAAAATTCAGAACTTTGCTTTGATGGTATTTAAATGTTTTGTTTTTATTTTCAGGCTCAACCATTGATTCAAGAGACATTGTGGATGGACACAGAGAAAAGACGCTGAGCCTGCTGTGGAAAATCATCTTTGCATTTCATGTGTGTATGCCTTTGTTTCCCCCATTTGAGAACCCCCATCCCAATAAGTGAAGAGAGTTGATTGATATGGTGTTACTGCATCATATGTTCAGGTGGAGGTGATTCTGAATGAGGATCAGCTCAAGCAGGAGATTGGCTTTCTGAAGAAAACCCTGAGGACTAAACGGAGGCTAGCATCTCTGAAGGCCGATCGGGGTCTTCGGCAGACGCCTGCAAAAACCAGAGTCCCGTACGAACATGGCAGCACCAAAGTTACCCTGCTTATGGACTGGGTCCGTTCCGTTTGTGACTTTTACAACCTGCAGGTGAGACTAAATAGTTTAATTTTAGCTAAGAAACCAAAGAAAATAGTTTCACATTCAGAATTAAACTGATTTAATTGAGGCTTGTTTAAGTTTTATCTCTTTTACTGGTTGCTTTTACACTTTGCCCACTAACTACATTTTTTTTTTTTTTAACTTGAGGTTGATGCACACTAAATAAAACGTTACCTTGATCTTACAAAGCTGTAATACAGTAGATTTTGGTCATTGTTTTGTGTCGCTTTTAGATTATATCTACACACTTTTCCTCATTGCTTATCATCTTCATCTTTTTATAATCTTTGCAGCTTCTTGTTTGCATTTTTTTTTATAAAGAAAATAAATAAATAAATTATCTACTTTAGGCTACTAAATCTCAGTTTATTTGCAATGCATGTATTCTAACTCCTTTGCAAAGACCGCATCATGATTTAGACACAGATTTTAAGAACATGGAAGATAACCTTGTGCATTCACGTGACTTACTTTATACAATGTTACAAAGATATATTTTCACCCAGGCAGTGTAGGCGTTTACCCATTTCAATGTGCGTTGTAGGCAAGTTATCCAAACAAGGATACATTTAGCTGAACCATGGAATTCGTGGTGGGCTACATTGCTAGAGCACCCAAAACCCGCAAATTTTGGATGTGGTTGAAAAACGTCTTTCAATGTCTATTTTTTTTTTTCTTTTTTTTTCTTTTTTTTTATAGCTTAAACCCTAAATATGCTTTTCGGTGGCATCTCAGGGCTTTCAGAAGAACAAAACGAAACAACACTGTAAATATAAATGATATTTGTGTGATGCAAAATGACAGGTTTGTTGGTTTTTGCTGACCTTTGGAATTATCATATTTGCCACAAAACGCAACCTTGACATTGTAATATATAGATATAGAGAGAGAAATTTTCAGAAAACTCTAGTTGGAAACGATAAATAAAGTCTCTCTCTGCCTGTGTGTGTGCAGGTGGAGAACTTCACCGTGACGTTCTCGGATGGCCGCGTCCTGTGCTACCTTATCCACCACTACCACCCGGGTCTCCTGCCAGAAGCGTCTGTCAGTCACCGCACCACTCAGACTGTCGAGTGCTCACCAAGAGGCCGACTGGAGCTCAGCTGCTCAGCCAGCGACTCCGACAGCTCCTTTGAGTCCCTGCTTACAGGCCCAAACGGTATGTCAGCTGTGTGCTGCAACCTTAGTGCAACCATCTGTGCCGGGGGGGATTTAAAGAGGAAAAAAAAAAGTTCACTTGGATGTTTGTACCTCAGACATTTGTAGTCTGTCAGAACATGAAAACGGTGAATATGAAAGGAACTCTGAATTATTTAAAAAAAAAAAAAAAAGAAGAAGAAAAAAAAAGAAATGTAACAAATAAATAACACAGTATGTTTATTACATTACATCTTAATTTTTAAATTTTTTTTTAAGTTACGGTTACCTCAGCTTCGTGATGTCATAACATCAAAATACATACACAATACAAAAGAGAGTTGTTACTGACAGTATCTATTTATTCGCCAACAGGACCTGATTCTCCATCGCTGGAGTTTAAAGAGCTACTGAAGAACGAGAAAAGCAACTTCAAACTGGTCAACAGTGCGGTGTCTTTTCTGGGCGGTGTGCCCGCTATGATCAACCCGGCCGACATGTCCAACACTATCCCCAATGAGAAGGTGAGACCAGGTCATAGCTTGCAGGAACACAGAACATTGTTTTTGGTGAAATTCATAACAACTGATTATTAATCCACATTCAGTGTGTTTTATATGTACTTAACAAAGAGAAACACATTCCCAACACTACACTAAGCTTATTCCCCCGCTAATTCCCTGCCTGCAGTCTTGTGCTACAGATGTATAAATGATCATGTGTAAAAACAATAATACAAATGTAGCTTTCTGATTCAGTAGCTCTGTGACAGATGTTGGCTTTTAAATGAATTAAGCTCACTTTACAGGAGTTGGCTGACTTTGTGGCTGCCTCACCCATGTAACCTGACTAAATTTCCGCCCTCATGAGGACAAACTCTCTTGCAATCATTTGTCTTTAAAATCTCAGGATTTGGTAAAATAAGGCTTTTAACGCCTCAATTGTAAAGATATTTAATGTACCAAAATGTGAGAGAGAATGCAGCACTGTCTTCATCCACGTAAACTGACTTGCAGGTGGTGATGTTGTACTTGTCCTTCCTGTGCGCTCGCCTGTTGGACCTACGGGACGAAACCAGAGCTGCGCGGGTCATACAGGGAGCCTGGAGGAAATACAAGCTCAAGAAAGATTTAGAACTCTACAAGGTTTGTGGTTTTTACTTATTTATCATTTAAATTAAACTCACAGTTAAGTCAAGTGTTAATGAGACCCTTTAGCCCTTTATGTCTGATACTGGCCTAATATTGGTCATGGGTAACTATGGGTGTTTGAGGTGTACTTGTCAATAAATGAACCTTGAAGACGTTGGTGGATGTAAGTCACACGTTAAAGGATCGTTAACTCTACACCCATCATGTTTGCAGACTGATACGCTTACAAAATGCTACCAAAAAAGTAACCTCTGTAGAGAAGGTTATAATGTGTTTAATGTAGAGCTGGGCGATATAACGATATGTATCGCGATATAACTTTTACTCGATAGAGAAATTAAACTATCGCGATAGACTTCGCCGCTCTTGTCCTCTTAAAAAAAAAAAAGGTCAGCCAATCCAAATTAAGTAGCGCAGAGCCGAACCAATGACAGCCGCAACGTCGCGTGACTTGTAACGTACAGCACAAGTGCCAAGCCGCACGTGTGTTTGTTTGGGAAGCAGCCAGCGCGTAATGGAGGAAATGAGTGTGCCGACTAGAAAAATCAACCGAGCGTGACCGAAGAGAAAACAGATGATGGTTCCAACGCCGGAGAGATTGTCGAACGGAAGAGCCATAGAAGTTCCGTAGTGTGAAGGTATTTCGGCTATTTCAAGTCTGACAAAAAACAGAGTAGCGTGCACTGTAAATTGTGCCGAAAGCAAGTCTGGAAATACAATAAACTGGTGCATGCGTCACACTGTGCGCCGCGTTATTGTTTCGGTGAAATGAATTTCTACAATACTGTTACTGTTAATTCTACTCTCTGCAGTGTTTAAATGCTTACATATACACACAGTTACTGTCCCTCCACACTTACGACTCGGTTCTGCTTCTATGCCCCAGCTTTGTTTACTTTTTCCCACCGAGGCGTCTAGACTTCTGATTGGCCAACATTTCTGCACGGTTAGGAATTTAGCGCCACCTGCTGCTTTGGCATGTTCATAGCAGCGTTTTCCTTCATTTCTGCCTTTATGTGTGGACGGGATTATTTTTTAAAACGAAAACGGAAAATCTCAGTTTTCAAAAATACCCGTGTACGTGTGGACGTAGCCTCAGTCTCTGACTGGAAGCGCTAATTCGTCATTCGGCTTTTGTCAGACTAAAGTAACTGTTAAAACTGTTTGAAAAGCTCAGCTATACAACAAGGAGAGATTGAGAATTTCCTTTTAGTTCTCAGTTTATTTGATATTGACAAAAGTTAGTCAGTTTTGTCTGTTCTTCTGTAAAACAAACTAAGATTTATTTTTAGAATTAATATTTTGTTTCTAAGTGGAATTGACAATTTAGTCTGTTTCGTTTGTTCTATTTTGAAACTTAAACGCTTTAGCGGCTGCCTTTTGTGTAGTTTGTAATATTTGCCTTTATTTATCTGAAAAAGTCTCATGTTCCTTAAGTACATCTACCCTGTTGAACTTATTATGGGAAATAAATATTTAAATAAAAACAAGCTGCTGATTATTTCACATTTTACTTGTGAGCAACGGCACATTTAAATCTTACAAATATAGTTATTTGGCTTATATCGTGATAGATATCGTTATCGCCTGAAATGAAAAAAACATATCGTGATATGAAAAAATCTCATATCGCCCAGCTCTAGTTTAATGTTGCTTCTTGTTTCCATGCAGGAAAGAAACATGGCTGCCATGAAAATCCAAGTATTTGTGAGGAATTTTCTTCAGAGGCGCAGAGCTAAGAGGCAGAACCAGGCTGCTGTTGTCATCCAGACCTCATGGAGAGGTTATGCAGCCCGCAAAAAGCTGCGACTTAGAAAACAGGCTCAACTTCGGGCTATGCAGCATGAAGCAGCAACCGTCATCCAGGTGTGTATGTGCGTTATATATCTGAGGGTTAGAAGTGGTGTTTGACAAAGTCACATATGGCTTTGGCTTTTTGAATCTAACTAGATTCAGCTTCTCAGGTGATGGTTAATCTGACTTTGTTTCTAGTTGTGAATGACTTTGTTCAAGGACATTTTGATGTTCATGATCATCTATTAATGTGCTGTCTAGTAAACACTGTGATTACACTTCTTTTTTTTGGATAATTTTACTGTTTTGTCATATCAAGGATAAATCCAGCATAATGAAGCTACCACGTGTTTTTGTTCTTTGAATTAAATGGGTCTTATCTTGTCCTTGCAGGCTCAGTGGAGGATGTTTTCAACTATGAGGGCTTACCAGTGCCTCAGATATCATACCATTGTTGTCCAAGCACAATGGCGAATGAGGAGGGCGGCCTCCGCTTATGGGAAAATCTACTGGGCGACGACAGTCATTCAGAAGTACTCACGAGCATGGGCCATCTCAAAAAGAGACAGAGCACATTATCTCTTACTAAGGAGCGCTGTGGTAAAAATACAAAGAGGCTATAGAAGATGGAAAGCTCAGAAAATACAAAAGGAAAACTGTGCGGTCAGAGTGATACAAGCTGCTTTTAAGAAATGGTACGGAAGAAAAATGTCCCAAAGAACTGCCGCTGCTGTGAGAATCCAGTCCTGGTACAGGATGCAAAAGTGTCTCAATCAGTACAGAAAGATCAAGGGAAGTGCTTTCCTCATTCAGGCTCAGTACAGAGGCCTTGCACAGAGGCGCCTTTTTCTCACATTAAAACTGCAGCACCACTCAGCTGTTGTCATCCAGAGTGCCTTCAGAGGGCACGCTGTCAGAAAAGAAGTGTCGGAAATGAGGTGTGCTGCAGTCGTAATCCAGCGCTGGTGCAGAGCTTCCATGACAAGAGACGCGGAGAGGAAAAAGTTTGTCAGGATGAAACGCGCGGCCGTTACCATACAGGCAGCGTATCGTGGGAAAGTGGCTCGAGACTCTCTGAAAAAACAGGACAGGGCAGCAGCTGTGATCCAGGCAGCTTTTAGGAAGCACGCTGCCCGTAGGCGCTACCTGATCTTGAAAAGAGCTGCAGTTCTAATACAGCAAAAGTACAGAGCAACACTTTTGAGTCGCAAGACAAATAATGAATATAACTCTCTGAGGGCCGCTGTGCTCACTGTGCAAGCTAACTGGAGAGGCAGAGTGGACAGGAAGAGGATAGAAAAGTGGCATCAGTGTGCATCTTTTATACAGGCTTGTTATCGTCGGCACAAAGTGCAAGCAGAGTACAGAGCCAAGAGGGCAGCAGCTGTGGTTCTACAGAGCCATTACAGAGCTTATTTGGCTGGAAGGAAGATGAGGAGAGGATACCTAGAAAAGAAAGCGGCATCCATTACTCTCCAAGCTGCATTCAGAGGGATGAGAGTTAGGGCAGAGTTGAAGAAAAAGCACCAGGCAGCGACTGTCATTCAGGCTTTAGCCAGGATGTTTTTATGTAGGAAACGTTATCTTCTGCTTCACAGTGCAGCGATTGTCATCCAGAGCCGATACAGAGCTCTTTTGCTGTGCAGGGTGCAGCTAAATGAATTCAGAAAACTTAAGCAGGCGACTGTTAAGATACAAGCTGTGTTTCGGGGATTTAGAGAAAGGCGGGACTTGAAGAGGCAACATAAAGCATCCAGAGCAATCCAAGCTCACTTCAGGATGCACAGAATGCGTGTGGCTTACCTTGCCCTTAAGTGTGCCTCCATCATTATTCAGGAAAGGTACAGGGCCAAACGGCTCATGGATCAACAGATGCAGAGTTACAGAACAATGAAACATGCAGTCATAGTAATCCAAGCAGCATACCGTGGCCACAAGGCCAGGAGAAAGATTGCAAACATGCACCAAGCTGCTTCAGTCATTCAGAGAAAGTTTCTGGCCATCCGGGATAGAAAAAACTTCCTGGCTGTCAGAGTGGCAGTTTTGGCCTGTCAGCAGAGGTACAGAGCAGTAACCCTGGCAAGAAAAGCACGGCTGGACTATCTCTCAAAGAGAAGGGCAGTAGTTTGTCTACAAGCAGCTTACAGAGGATATGTAGTTCGAAAGCGGCTGTGTATTGAGCACATGGCAGCTGTAACAATTCAGTCTCAGTATAGAATGTACCAGCAGAAAAACAACTACAAGAGACTCTGCTGGGCAGCCACTGTATTGCAAACACGCTACAGAGCTAACAAAAAGATGAGAGCAGAGGTGCATGCCCTGAGTGTTAAGAAAAATGCAGCTGTTGTCTTACAAGCTGCCTTCCGTGGAATGAAATTAAGACAGATGATCAAACTACAGCATCAAGCTGCCAGTGTTATCCAGAGAGCTTACAGAGCTCACTGCGAACACAGGGAGTATCTCACTCTGAAATCCTCTGTCCTGACTCTTCAGAGAAGATATCGAGCCTCTGTAGCAGCAAAGAAACAGTTGCAAACATATCAGAAACTGCACAGAGCTGCTGTTGTTCTTCAGGCAGCGTACAGAGGGCAGCAGGTCAGACAGGAAGTTGCTCGTTGGCATCAAGCTGCTACTGTGATCCAGTCTGCCTTCAGAAAACACAGAGAAGTCGTCAAATTCCAGGCCATGCGTCTATCTGCCATCATCATCCAGAGACGTTATCGGGCTCGTGTTCTTCAGAGGCAAGAAAGGGAAAACTTCCTAAGAATGAGACATTCTGCTGTGGTCCTACAAGCAGCTTTCAGAGGTCATCGTGTCAGGTCTGACATTGCCAAGATGCACAGAGCAGCTACTGTCATTCAAGCAAACTTCAGGAGATATAAACTTCAATCAGAGTTCAGGCGACAACGCTGGGCAACCTGTGTCTTACAGCAGAGGTTCAGAGCTCAAAGAACCAGAAACCTTGTGGTGAAACATTATCAAGAGGTTAGAAAAGCTGCCATCATTCTACAGGCTGCATATCGTAGAATGAAATCCAGACAGATGATCAAACTACAGCATCAAGCTGCCAGTGTTATCCAGAGAGCTTACAGAGCTCACTGCGAACACAGAGAGTATCTCACTCTGAAATCCTCTGTCCTGACTCTTCAGAGAAGATATCGAGCCTCTGTAGCAGCAAAGAAACAGTTGCAAACATATCAGAAACTGCGCAGAGCTGCTGTTGTTCTTCAGGCAGCGTACAGAGGGCAGCAGGTCAGACAGGAAGTTGCTCGTTGGCATCAAGCTGCTACTGTGATCCAGTCTGCCTTCAGAAAACACAGAGAAGTCGTCAAATTCCAGGCCATGCGTCTATCTGCCATCATCATCCAGAGACGTCATCGGGCTCGTGTTCTTCAGAGGCAAGAAAGGGAAAACTTCCTAAGAATGAGACATTCTGCTGTGGTCCTACAAGCAGCTTTCAGAGGTCATTGTGTCAGGTCTGACATTGCCAAGATGCACAGAGCAGCTACTGTCATTCAAGCAAACTTCAGGAGATATAAACTTCAATCAGAGTTCAGGCGACAACGCTGGGCAACCTGTGTCTTACAGCAGAGGTTCAGAGCTCAAAGAACCAGAAACCTTGTGGTGAAACATTATCAAGAGGTTAGAAAAGCTGCCATCATTCTACAGGCTGCATATCGTGGAATGAAATCCAGACAAATGATCAAACAAAAGCATCAAGCTGCCAGTGTTATCCAGAGAGCTTACAGAGCTCACTGCGAACACAGAGAGTATCTCACTCTGAAATCCTCTGTCCTGACTCTTCAGAGAAGATATCGAGCCTCTGTAGCAGCAAAGAAACAGTTGCAAACATATCAGAAACTGCACAGAGCTGCTGTTGTTCTTCAGGCAGCGTACAGAGGGCAGCAGGTCAGACAGGAAGTTGCTCGTTGGCATCAAGCTGCTACTGTGATCCAGTCTGCCTTCAGAAAACACAGAGAAGTCGTCAAATTCCAGGCCATGCGTCTATCTGCCATCATCATCCAGAGACGTTATCGGGCTCGTGTTCTTCAGAGGCAAGAAAGGGAAAACTTCCTAAGAATGAGACATTCTGCTGTGGTCCTACAAGCAGCTTTCAGAGGTCATCGTGTCAGGTCTGACATTGCCAAGATGCACAGAGCAGCTACTGTCATTCAAGCAAACTTCAGGAGATATAAACTTCAATCAGAGTTCAGGCGACAACGCTGGGCAACCTGTGTCTTACAGCAGAGGTTCAGAGCTCAAAGAACCAGAAACCTTGTGGTGAAACATTATCAAGAGGTTAGAAAAGCTGCCATCATTCTACAGGCTGCATATCGTGGAATGAAATCCAGACAGATGATCAAACTACAGCATCAAGCTGCCAGTGTTATCCAGAGAGCTTACAGAGCTCACTGCGAACACAGAGAGTATCTCACTCTGAAATCCTCTGTCCTGACTCTTCAGAGAAGATATCGAGCCTCTGTAGCAGCAAAGAAACAGTTGCAAACATGTCAAAAACTGCGCAGAGCTGCTGTTGTTCTTCAGGCAGCGTACAGAGGGCAGCAGGTCAGACAGGAAGTTGCTCGTTGGCATCAAGCTGCTACTGTGATCCAGTCTGCCTTCAGAAAACACAGAGAAGTCGTCAAATTCCAGGCCATGCGTCTATCTGCCATCATCATCCAGAGACGTTATCGGGCTCGTGTTCTTCAGAGGCAAGAAAGGGAAAACTTCCTAAGAATGAGACATTCTGCTGTGGTCCTACAAGCAGCTTTCAGAGGTCATCGTGTCAGGTCTGACATTGCCAAGATGCACAGAGCAGCTACTGTCATTCAAGCAAACTTCAGGAGATATAAACTTCAAGCAGAGTTCAGGCGACAACGCTGGGCAACCTGTGTCTTACAGCAGAGGTTCAGAGCTCAAAGAACCAGAAACCTTGTGGTGAAACATTATCAAGAGGTTAGAAAAGCTGCCATCATTCTACAGGCTGCATATCGTGGAATGAAATCCAGACAGATGATCAAACTGCAGCATCAAGCTGCCAGTGTTATCCAGAGAGCTTACAGAGCTCACTGCGAACACAGAGAGTATCTCACTCTGAAATCCTCTGTCCTGACTCTTCAGAGAAGATATCGAGCCTCTGTAGCAGCAAAGAAACAGTTGCAAACATATCAGAAACTGCACAGAGCTGCTGTTGTTCTTCAGGCAGCGTACAGAGGGCAGCAGGTCAGACAGGAAGTTGCTCGTTGGCATCAAGCTGCTACTGTGATCCAGTCTGCCTTCAGAAAACACAGAGAAGTCGTCAAATTCCAGGCCATGCGTCTATCTGCCATCATCATCCAGAGACGTTATCGGGCTCGTGTTCTTCAGAGGCAAGAAAGGGAAAACTTCCTAAGAATGAGACATTCTGCTGTGGTCCTACAAGCAGCTTTCAGAGGTCATCGTGTCAGGTCTGACATTGCCAAGATGCACAGAGCAGCTACTGTCATTCAAGCAAACTTCAGGAGATATAAACTTCAATCAGAGTTCAGGCGACAACGCTGGGCAACCTGTGTCTTACAGCAGAGGTTCAGAGCTCAAAGAACCAGAAACCTTGTGGTGAAACATTATCAAGAGGTTAGAAAAGCTGCCATCATTCTACAGGCTGCATATCGTAGAATGAAATCCAGACAGATGATCAAACTGCAGCATCAAGCTGCCAGTGTTATCCAGAGAGCTTACAGAGCTCACTGCGAACACAGAGAGTATCTCACTCTGAAATCCTCTGTCCTGACTCTTCAGAGAAGATATCGAGCCTCTGTAGCAGCAAAGAAACAGTTGCAAACATATCAGAAACTGCGCAGAGCTGCTGTTGTTCTTCAGGCAGCGTACAGAGGGCAGCAGGTCAGACAGGAAGTTGCTCGTTGGCATCAAGCTGCTACTGTGATCCAGTCTGCCTTCAGAAAACACAGAGAAGTCGTCAAATTCCAGGCCATGCGTCTATCTGCCATCATCATCCAGAGACGTCATCGGGCTCGTGTTCTTCAGAGGCAAGAAAGAGCAAAGTTTTTGAAGTTGAAACAATCCGCCATAGTTCTCCAGGCAGCACTGAGAGGCTGGCGCGTCAGGAGGGATGTTAGCCTACAAAATCATGCTGCTGTTGTAATCCAGTCATACTGGAAATGTTTGGTGGAACGACGTATCTTCCAAAGAAAGAAAGATGCAGCTGTGAAACTTCAGCAGAGGATTCGAGCAGTGCAGCTCGGCAGGCAGGAGAGAAGCAAATACATCCAAGTGAGGCAAGCTGCCATCACACTTCAGAAACACTGGCAAGCCTGGATTGCAAGACAGCAGGTAAAGTTCATTTGCAGTACAAAAATAAACAGAGTACCGTAATTAAGAGGAACTGCAGCTTGTTTGGAGTCTCACAGTGTTGAAATGTGATTTGTAGTAAGCAGTCTCAATGTGTTATGTGGAGGGGAAAAAAAAGTTGCTGGTTAAATGTAAGCCAATGTTTTTCAGGTACTAAAGGCCGCTCGTGCAGAGAGGAGGCTACGTTTTACGTCGGCCATATTTCACCATCTCAGTGCCATAAAGATCCAACGAGCACTCAGAGCTCACTGGGCTTTGGAGTCCGCTAAAAGACAGATCCATTCTGTTATCACCATACAGGTAGAGTCACAAAACATCCACAGTGCTACATCTATTGAAGAGTACAACAGTTTTTACAAATGGCATCTTGACTTTTTTTTTTTTTTTTTTTTTAAAGCGACTGGTGAGAGCGAGGCAACAGAGAAGACGCTATCTGGAGTACAAGCTGAAGGTGGCTACAGCTCAGAGAGCAGTCAGGCACTGGCTAGCTCGTCGCCACAAGGCTGCGACTGTCATCCAGCAGGCTGTCTGGAAATTCCTCCTCCTCAGGCGTCAGAAGAGGGTTCAGCAGGGTATTCTCAAGGCCCAGGTACCGTAGTCAGTGCTGAGTGTGGTAAAGATGTTGCCTGTAATTCTAAAGGGGAGAGTCGCAGATTTCCAATTCAGTCTATATTTAGGTGTCCAAAGTTCATTCAACCCTCAGTCACCTCAGTTAGAACAGCCCATTAAAGATTTGCTAAATCTTTTCTTTCTACAATGATCAGTCCATGACATTATAACTGGGAAACAATTTCAGGAGGAGGACTGTTTTTAACATCTGACTGTTGCGAACATGGCCTAATTTTACAAAGAAAATATAGGTAACACTTTATATGACAACCCATAGGTAAGCAAAGAAAGGGATGCACAGAACTCCCCTGTCCCCAGCCACCTCTTCCAGTTCATCTGAGAAACACAGAGATGTTCTCAGGCCAGGCAAGAGATATAAACTCTACAATATCTTCTGAGTCTGCCACGGGGCCTCGTCCTGGTGGGACAGACCTAGAACACCTTATCCAGGAGGCATTCTTATCTGCCTCCTGGATAAGAATGCCTCCTGGATAAGGCACCTCAACTGGCTCCTTTTACTGTAGAGGGTATAGCGGCTCTACAGTAACATTATTTCTAAGTAAAAAGGCCACCCATCATTCCAAGAAAGCTCATTTCTGACACTTGTATTCCTGATCTCATTCTTTAGGCCATTACCCAGAGCTTGTGACTAGGGCTGGGTGATATGGCCTAAAATCCATATCGCGATATAATTTGAAGCACGTGCGGTAACGATATATATCGCAATATATTCTTTTCTTCTGTATAACGTATTTTCCACACTATAAGGCACACATAAAATCCTTTCATTTTCTCCAAAATCGAGAGTGTGCCTTATGTATGAATTCTGGTTGTGCTTACTGACCTCAAACCGATTTGGGCGTGCAGAAATCTGTTAAAAAATGTTTTAGTACAACTTTGGTAAGCCGCACTGCTTGATGGATTGTCAGAGCATTACGGCTGCCATAGTGAGGAGCTTCGCGGAGTAATCTGGGTCCAAAACTCCTTCTGCTTCAGGTCCCAAAGTCAAATGAACACTGAGCGTTAAAAACGGTCTAAATTCTTTCATCTTTAATAAAATCATCAGCGTTGCTGCTTTACCAGGTGTAACAATTAAGTTTAACATCCAGGCTTCCATGAAAACAGAATTTCTTAAATTTAACGGAGTTAGAAGTTAACAGGAAGTTAGCTCGCTAGTTTCCACCTAAACATTTCATACCATGTTCTGACAGAGATTTTTGAAACTAATTAAAACGTACAGCTCTGCTACCACTTCCAACATAAATGAAGACAGAAAACTAAACAGCAGTGGCGTTTGCAGGGTTACTGAAGTTGGACTACCTGGTGTTTAATGTTGTGCTACGTGATTGCTAGCGACACAGCTATGTTAGCATAACATTAGCACAGTGAAGCTGGAGGATGAACGCCAACTTTTTTTCCACTCGATAAAAGTTAACGTGAGGGATTCTGGTGGTCAGGGACGAATGCAATCGCATGGCAGGATGCTATACACGGGCCAAACTTCAGTCAGGAGAACAACTGAGACTTTTCATCCACAATAGGTTAGTTATTAATATACTGCAACAACATGGGGATAGGAACAGCTGTGAGAGAATTCAACATAAATGAATCAAATTTACGGAAGTGGAGGACGCGCAGTTTTTGGCTTTCCCCATATTTCAAAAGTGCTTCATCTCTTTGCTATGACTGTCGCCTGGCATAATTTGCAGATGATAATGGTTGTAGCTGCTGCGATGCTTTCAACCAAAACAGGCATCATCAACATGCGGTAGAGCGGTATAGTCAAAATCTCTATCGTTGGCCAAATTTATATTGTTTCTATCGTATATCGTTTCTATCGCCCACCCCTACTTGTGACCATAGATGAGAGTAGGGACGTAGATTGACTGGTAAATCGAGAGTTTCACTTTTACTCTCAGCTCTCTGTTCAGCACAACGGATCGGTTCAGCATCACTGCAACCATAGACCCGTCCGTCTCCCGCTCCCCTCAGTCATGAACAAGAGCCCAAGATGCTTGGGCCATGGCCTCAGACTTGGAGGTGCTGATTCTCATTCCCACCACTTTATACTTGGCCAGTGTCAGCTGGAGGCGACAGACCTGATCAAGTCAAAAGAACAACATAATCAATGAAAAGCAGAGATTCTGGGACCACAAAAGTGAAAGCCTCCTGCCACTTTGCTATGCCTACAAATTCTGTCTATAAAAATTATAAACAGAATTGGTGACAAAGGGCACCCTTGGAAGAATCCAATACCCACTGGGAATGAATCTAACTTATTGCCAGTAATGTGGACCAAGCTCTTGCAACGGTTGTATAAGGGCCGAATGGCTCATATTAACAAGCAACACACCAAGGAATCAAACCCTCTCGTCTACCGGGGGAAAAAAACTCCAATATACAGGCAGCCAGCCAAGGACATGCCAAGATACCGCTTGTCACCAAAAGCAACTTCTAGCTGGGACAGAGTCCAGCCCCTGTCCAGGAGGCTGGTTCCAGAGCTCAAGCTGTGTATTGAGGTGAGCCCGGTTATATCTCTTTGGTACCTTTCAACCTCACACACCAGCTCATGCTCCTCCTCCACCAGAAAGTTGACGTTTCACCAGCCTCAGTAGCTTGGGATCAGCCCACCAGGGTCCACCAGGGTCTCCCTTGACTGGCACCTGTCACACACTGCACCCAACTCCTATAGCACCCAACCCTCTCCTGTGGATGGTGGGCCTACAGGAGGAAATGCTCATTTGCCTTCTCCAGGTTGCGTCCGGTCAGGCCTCCAGGCCACCAGGGGCTCTCCTTCAGGTACCCTCCCCAGACCTGGCTCCAGGGCAGAGCTCCACTAACCTTATCCCAGGCAGGGTGAACTGTTCCCTTGATTGTGTACACATAACGGTCTTCTAAACAGCTCTTTGTCTGGTTCCTCACCCAGGACCAATTTACCATGGGAGATCCTACCAGGGGCAAAAGGCCTTTCGAGTGCATAGCCCCTGGAATTCTTGGGACACACAAACCCCTTGACTACAATAATATAGCAAATTACAGAGGAGAATTTATGTAATGCATAAGTAACGTTAATAATTTTATAACTTAAGGTATTTTATAGGAAAAAAGACAATTTATACTTTTAAGTACTGCCCAATTTCACGGAAATTTTATGGACAAGCAATTTCCCAATTTTACATCATAAATAAACTGTACTGTTCTATGGACATGTCATAGTATGGAGTAGATTAATTGTGCCTTTGTATATTATTATTATTATTATTATTATTATTATTATTTTTTTTTTTTTTTTACATCTTTTCTTAATATTCATCATGTTTGTGAGTATGACAGATCTTTTAAAAATAAAATTGATTTCTCCCAACCCCTGAGTTTTTGTAGGTAACTATAATGACATTGTTATTAAAAGAAAAATAAATTGAAATTCAATTTAATGATGGAGGAATCACTCCCTTAGTTGCAGGCTGTGTTTTAAAGTGTTACCAAAATTAAAAGCAACAACTTGTTATCCAGTCTTTACTTTATCCTCATCATTTTGATATTTGTTGACAATGTAGTCAGCAAAATGTTGTTACAACCTACAAAGTAAGGCAGTAACAGCCTTGCTGGGATCATTTCTTTAATTTTGCTGTTAATATTTAATACTTCTAATAACAGTTTACACTAGCAAAATGTTTGCTATGAATTGATGGAAATCAAATAATTTTATACACATTTTGCCCTGAAAATTGTTAACTTATTTAGTTTTCCAACAGTTTGAAACTAATGTGAGTTTTTGTTTTGTTTGTTTGTTTTTAATTTAATTTAATTTTAACCACTTTCTCCTTCTAGGCTCTGTGGAGAGGACACTGCTCCCGCAGATTGAATGACAATCCCAAGATTGTAAAGCTGAGGCACCGCTTACGTGTGGTCACTGCCAGTGTCCGAGAGGAAGACAAACTGTGCAATAAAACTTCATGTGCACTGGACTACCTTCTTCGTTATAAACACTTCTCGTACATTCTGGAGGCCTTGAAAAATCTTGGTAAGGCTTTTTGTTGTCTACTCGTTTCCCCTCATGCTGAGTACAAAAATGGAAAAATAGTTTTAAACAGCATTTTCCCTGCAAGTCATCCCACAGCTTTAGATGTGGCAACTTATGTAACACTAAACAGCTTAATGACAATATCTTTGGCTCACCCCACCACAGCACTGAACAAACGCCATGCAAGTTATAGTTTACTCAGCTTACGATCAGACATTATTTTCAACTGAGTGAATGAGCACACGTGAGCCATGACGAATTAATGACGAATTATTTCACATATCATTATGAGAGGCAGAAGATGCATGTAGTTCCTACCAAACATTTAGATGGTCCCAGTAATATAGTTACTTTTCACTGTGAAGTAACAGTGATTTCTGGAAGTGTTCCTGGGCCCAGGCAATGATTTCATGACACAGCCATGCTTGGTTTTAAAGCAGTGTTGCCTGAGGGCCCAAAGATGGCAGATATTCAATACTGATTTGTACTTGTGCCTCTTGCATGCTGATATTTCTCCTCATTCTAATAATCTTTAGATGAGATATTCTGTGCAATTTAACATTGAGGACCATTATAAATGAGTGAATGGACAACTCGAGAATGAGTATTTAAATTGATACCATAGACGTATCTACTAGAAATTCTTCTGAGAAACTGCCTCTTTAAAACGCTTCAGCATTTCTGGAGCATTTCTTTGTGTTTCTTGTCTTTCTAATGTGTGATGTGTAGAATCAAAACCCACTTCTGGTCTTTGAATTATGGTGGGTAATATTTTAGGGACTATTTCTACAATCACTCCCAAATCTATTAAATATTTTATAGTTTAAAATGTGTAAATATATATGTGCCTAATTGGCCAAAATGCATACTTCTTATTCATGTAAGAGTGCATCTTATGATTTGTCCTGACTGAAATCTCTTTGTGCGTGCCTCTGTGTTTGCATGTTGCATTCGTGTGCAGAAACCGCCACCAGGCTGTCCCCAGAGTGCTGCGAGCGGCTTGTGGAGAGCGGAGCCACTAACGTCATCTTCACACTAATCCGTTGCTGTAACAGGAGCGTCCCCTGCATGGACGTCATCACCTTCTCCATTCAGATACTTCTCAACCTTTCCAAGGTACTGCAGACACAGAACAGCACTTTGTATTTTATGCTTCCTCATGAAGTAATCCGGTACTCTCAGGTTATAAACATAAAAGGTAAACCGGTTAATTAGTTTAGTGTGACATTAAAGCTGAAGGTAGACAGTTGATAATTTTTTGTTTTTGTTTTCCTACAGGCCCAACATTAGATTAAGCTGTTTTAACTGTCTGTAGACACATGAAATGGAGGAGATGTTTTAGCTTATATTTTGCTATCTCCACCTCCTCCACTCCTCAGTTCCAGCATATTTAACAATGTCAGTGTCAGATTTCACCTAAGACTAAGGGTAGGACAGCAACCTCCTTGTGACTAGAAAGAAATTATAGTTTCCCATTGGTTGCATTGAATTTCTTCACATTAGGCAAAAGTTAACAAGTATTTCCACCTAGGTGTGTCATGATACTGGACATTAGTAGTCGGTACAAACAGCAGTAGAACTGAACAATTCTCACAGCCCAATTCGATACCAAAACAGAAATGATCTGAAGTGACATCTCGCATACTCGACCATAAACTGCCTCATTAAAGTCATTTTTAAAACACTGGCAGATCATTTATTTAAAATGTTAACATTGTATAGCCTACTAATGTTATGCTAGTGTAATATAAGCATTTAATGTTAGCCATTGCAAACATTTTAGCCAGTGGAACAAAGCTGATTTCACAGCTTTGTTGGTAATTTACATTTTGGCATAATAAAAGCAGGATAATGGTTTGGATGTTTGTAATGTTAATTGAAAAGCATTCACGCTGATCTATTCAAACTGATCTGGGAGCTATTCTTTTAGTTCACTTAGGCCACACAATTTCAGTACAGTACAGTAACATGCTTGCATACGGCTTTTTGGGAAATCAGTCCTTACTCACATTTTCAGAATTTTGGTAGGAAGTGATACAACACATATTGGTTCTGGTGACATCCCTAGTTACAGCAACCAACCTATCACACACTTACACAATGGTTTTGGGCCAGCCATTGTTTTCCTTAGTGTGACTGTAATATAAGGTGGTAACAAATACTTATTTATGTACAGATATATTAAATGCAGAGTACTTTTATACAGTATTCTCATGGCTAGACATTTTGTGTCATCATATAAAGGTACATAAAAGTATATAAAAGTTGGTGCTGCATCACTATCCAGTATTTCTTAAATTCAGCAGTATTTTTGGTTGCATTATTTTAAACAGTAACTTGCAAGAACACAGAGAAGATGCATTTAAAGAGCTCTATCACTTAACTCTGGTTGTCTGAAAATATCAGAACTAAAGTGTTATCAAGCTTTCCTGTTTTCTCTAAAAGCATTTCCCGTATATAGATCTGACCCTCTGTCAGACTGTTTGCTGTTATCGATTTCTCTCTTCTCGCTGTGAACTTTGTTCTTCTTGCAACATAATCTGCCTGACTGTGACGGGAACATGTTGGCGTGGTAGACCCAGACATCTTACTTATTTGTTTTGAATCTTCTGGCTGGAAAGGGATTGTTTAGACAAGTGGGGGTTGAATAAACCTGTAATCTGTATACTGTCGATGGTAAATGACCGTCAGCACACCCGTGCTTTTGAGAAGCTTACACTGCTGTGGATGAGGGCAGCAGCAAAACATTTGTATGGGAATGTAAGGCTTTTGGATCCAAATATGTTCCCTCACAAAAGCCACCAGACTCATTTGACAAAAACAGGTTAATTTGTACCGTTCTAAAACATCAAACAATAGGACAAACTAATCCCTGCTTAGTTTTGAGAAATTACACCTCCCATCATTCTGTGCAGTGTTTAACTTGGTAGAACCTGGGACCATTTCGTGGCCTTTCCGTTTTTTAATTCCACGCCATTTCCACTGTGTTTAATGGAGTATAGCCAAATTTTCAAACATGTATTTTTTTCCCATTTTATTTTAAAATTTCAGTCTGAGTTTTTTAAATGAGCTTAAATGGCTGAATAAAAGGCATACATCCACTATCGAACCTCGTGGCCGATTTGTGCCCCATTGAAACCCATTATAAACGCTATTTTTCACTGTACAATTATTACCATTAACGTCTTGGCGATGGCTTAACTTTCACTTTCATTCTGGACTCAGGGCCTTAGAATTGTAATTTTTTATTTGGCCACCGGGTGGCGCCCTTGTTCCACATGTGACGCCTGCTGGAACATACACACCTTCTCCAGCGGCCTGCTCGAGACAGATACCCGGAAAAGGCAGACTAATTTCCCGCGTGCAGCAGCAGCTTGGCCCGCTGCTCGTTCCGGACCATTTTCTGACCTTAGGATCGTTTGAGGGTGCATTAATTTTTTTTAATCAACAGGAAATGACGTATTTGTTTTCACGTGGTAGCGGAAGTGTGTGCTGCAGACACGGGAACCGAACCATATGCTCCGGCGCTGCGCGAAACACACCCGCGGCAGAGGCACTCCTCCCCGGGGGAGCAGGAGCAGCAGCGCCGCCTGGGGACATTTTCGGCTTCTGCAAAAAAAATTAAAAACGGATCGAAATTAATGTTCGTGCCAATCTTTTGTCCATCTAAAGGCCTAATTATAATAACAATAAAATATTACTTCAAATGTTTTTTTTGGAAAATATTTTATGTTTTATGTTTTTGGGGCAAAAAAAGCAGTGCGCTCATGTGACGAAACCGGGATATAAAGGGTAAAATCCGCGAAATGTAATTAAAACTTGACATGAATATTTCAAGGAGAAGTAGGTCTAAAAGATTGGCTAATTTAAAGTGGAATAAAATATTAATATATAAATTTTTTATAGCACTTTTTGGGCGTGGTTGATAGTGTGCATTTTATGAAATGCGCTCCTGGAAAAAAAAAAAAAGGCGATCGAAATGACTGTTGGTGCCAATCTTTAGTCCATCTAAAGGCCTAATTATAATAACAAACAAATATTACTTCAAATGTTTTTTTTGGAAAATATTTAGTTTTTTTTGTTTTTTGGGGCTAAAAAAACAGGGCGCTCATGTAATAAAACTGGGATTTAAAGGGTTAAAACAATGAAAATATAATTAAAACTTGACATGGATATTTTAAGCAGAAGTAGTTTTAAAAGATTGACTAATTTAAAGTAGAAAAAAATATTGATATAACATTTTTAGAGCACTTTTGGGGCGGGACCATTTTTGGTCCCGAGGTTCACGAAAGGATGGGATTTTGAGGTTCTACCAAAGGTTAAGGCCTTACATGTCATCTACAATCTATAAGAAACTGCTTTCTGTAAAGCTAATTTAACTGCAAAGTGACCATTTATGTGGATATGTAGCAGATAAAACATGTATTATGTTCACTTTTTTGTGTGTGCGTGAAGCATTAAATATGAAGAACAAAGTGGACGAGGGTGGTGTTTATTTTTGAGTGTTTCTGTCTTTTTCAGCCAAAATAGAACATGCAACAGTGGATGCGTTAGTGTTGTTTAAGTGTGCAGGACTAATATCGTCTCCCCTCCCTCCTCAGTACCACAAGACCATTGAGGCGGTGTATTCAGTGGAAAACTCTGTGGAGACGCTGCTGGACCTGCTGCAGAGATACCGGGAGAAGGCAGGGGATAAAGTGGCAGAAAAGGGTGGAAGCATCTTCACTAAGGCCTGTTTCCTTGTTGCGCTCCTGCTGCAGGACAAGCAACGCACTGAGGTCCGTAGACACTGTAACAAACAGATAACACGAGTGCATAAATACCAATATCAATGATATTTTTACACAAGAGAAAATGCTAACTATTTTGCTTACTGTATTTTCTTTAGGAGGTCAAAAAGCTACCCAAGGTCTTGGATAGGATCCACAGTATTTACCGCCTCACTGCTCGCAAACACAAGATGGACACAGAAAGAACAATCATCAAGCAGAAGATGAGCGCGTCGATCAACGGGAGCTTCTTCGTTCCAGTGACGCCTCGTAAATCCCGCGCTGCACCAAAGTATGGATATTCCTGAGTTACATAATATACTGAAAGTGTGCTTGTATGTTTCCAGAGATAACTAAAAGTTTTTTGTTTTCTTTCAGGTTTGCACCAGATTGGGTTCTCAGGCGAGATAAGCTCAAAGACATTGTAGACCCCCTCAGGGCCATTCAGATGGTGGCGAACACACTGTCCATTGTGCTGTAAATAAACATGCTCATATATATATATTTTTTTTTAATCCATGATCTTCTTTTTAAAAACTTAAGAAAAGTATTGCCGTCTTATTTTTATTTTTTGTAAACCAATTCATTTTTATGTATATAATAAAATGGATTTGTCTATTAAATTGTTTCTTCTGGATCTACTACAGTGGGGAGAGGCATGCAAGGTTAACCTGTAACAGCACATGTCAGGATCGCCATTACTCCCAAAATGGCAGTTTTTACTAAAATCCCTTTTGATGTAATACCGGCCTGTGCAAACAAGAAGACAGTATGAACAGATGGGCGCAGGAGTGTGTCATTGGCTGCTGACTTGTGATTAACAAGTCCTGTGATAATCCTCCACTCACACTTAGAATGACTGAAATTTACAAAATGGACTACAGTAGGGGTTAATGGTTAAGGTGTGACAGTGGGTAAAAATGAGCCACACCCTGTTAGGTAATCATAAGCAACAGTCATTATGTGACAATAACCACTGAAGAGTTGAAAGAGCAGTAAGCAAACTAGACCAGTGAAAATTATTTTTGTCATGTTCATATAAGTTCATTTAAGGCAGCGGTCCCCAACCTTTTTTCCGCCACGGACCAAAATTTAACGGACCGGCCTTTAAGGTGTCGCGGATAAATACATCAACAACAAAAAAACTAGTATTGGTACCGAAAAAAAGATTTATTCATAACACACGTGAAAAGACCCAGAAAAACCGATTTGGCGATTAAAAACAATAACAAAATAACGCTAAAAACCGATAAAAATCCTGAAAACCTGAATGCCATAAATGTCATCAATTAGGCTGGAATAATTTGTTTCTAGTGGCTTCTATTGTAAGTGCTTTACATTTCAGCATGACATCCTGTATGTGTCCTACAATGAGGACACTTGAAGCTGGTCATTTTCTTAGAATGGAGCTAAAGATAAAACCAAAACAAAACCAAACTTTCATAAGAAATCTTTATTCTGCAGTAAGGGACATTAAAAACCTAATAATGTTATCATTAAAAATATTAAAATGTGAAGTAAGAGCAAAATGTATGTTTGATACATTCAGTCATGAGTATTTTATACTCTTATTATTCCTGTTAAGAGTATCTGGAATATGCACTTCTTACAGTGGCCATGTTACACAGTACTCTGCTCAAATGTAGGTAATGTTAGACATGAGTCTCCTGGAATTAGACCTCAGTACTGTTAAAGTTGATTTACTGACCCGTTGCTGTGTCAATAAAAGTGCAAAAAATAAGAGTGCTTCTGGTGTCTTGCTTTAAGATAAAGTCCCATATTTTTTTTGTTGTAGCTTTTTGAACAGATGGTGTCTTATTCTCAGCGATTTTTTCTAATTATTGTTCTCAGAGTTAAGATTTAATTCTTATATTTAACTCAATCAAGAAAGAAACAATTCAGTCTCTTTCCTTGTAATAAGTCAAATTTTCTTCATTTAAGCATAAATTTTAGACAGTTTTGTCTAGTTAAAAGGCATCGATTAATTTCTAGTTTTAACAATTCTAGTCAAGCAACTTTTGCTCACCACAATGGCAGATTTTTTTTCTTCTCAAAACAAGAAACTTTTGTCAGATTTAAGAATATTTGGCCTGTTTCAAGTATAACTGTTTATGCAGTGCCGGATCTCAGTGGGGGGTACACTGCGAAAACTCAAAATCTTATCAAGTATATTTGTCTTGTTTCTAGTCAAAATTTCTAATCACACTTAAAATACGAGAAATCAGCTACAGAGCAACATTTCAGTGAGATATAGGAACTTGTGAAAAAGTCTTGAAAACATATTGTTTTATTTTATTGTTTTATTTTTTGTACCTTTTTAACATTTCACAAAGTAAACTTGTTTTGTATTATGAACACATGTTTTTGTTGGCTGGTTAGAGTTACTTTAATAAATGCACGACATCTTGCATTACTTAAGAGTGCTTGTGGATTAGATTTATACATTTTAACTTAACATATGAGTTTTACTTCTAGTGTGAAGTAGAAGAAAGCAGAAAACGGACCAAATCAGACAATCTGTGATTTATTATTCCACATCTGAAAACAGAGGATCAGAAATCATTTCAACTTTTCACTCTCGGCATGTGGGTAGGACTAACACACCACTATTACATCTCTGACGCATTGCCACAGTACCAGTAGATAATCCTCTGGTACACCTGAACTCTATTATTTCATCATGAACTAAATACTTAGTGCCACTTGATTTCAAGGTGATGTTATGCTGTCTCATTTCATCTTCATTCACAATGCAAGGCCCTGCAAGAGACAAAGATATAAGAATATTATGATAAAGATGTAAAAGAATATTATGATAAAATTATTCTTAATATTGGGGAGAACTGTAACTTACTGAGGCATCTCATGTGTCCAGTCCATTCACCATAGAGGCAGGTTTTGTAAGGTTCTCCCTCCATAATGTAGTGACTCTGACACATGTATTCAATAGTTTCATTATGGCTGTAATGCTCTTTGATGGCAGTCTTGGTGTCTCCATCCTCAAGAGCTGGAGGTATCCCACAGGGTGGAATTTCTGAAAATAAGTGAAGAGCCAAGATTGACAAAAAGATGATCACGTGGCGCAGCTGTGATACTTTCAGGAACGTTGGTATGCTGGCTTTTGAGGAAATGCTGTTCAATTATGTTTTTTCCTTCAATGAAAAATGCCTCAAAACCTTAGAAAGAAACATGTAGCTGTATTTGTTTTCCTGAGTAACTAATATTATTTTCTCATATTTATTCTATATATCGTTTACTGAAGGACATGAATAATTAAGTAAATGTCTAAAACATGCATTTGCTAATAATAAGCATTAAAAGTTTTCTTAACCATTCATTAATTTACTTAAGAAACTGTTCCCTTAATCACAAGTAGCAGATCTGAGTTTTTTTTCTTTTTGACATTTTTCAGGGAATTGAATTCATATGATGCTATAATAAGTGAATTCATTTGAAATTGAACACAGTTTCACAAATTTAGTATTTGTATCCATTCTTGCCGGGGGAGCTAGATGATTTTTGTGGGGGTGGCCAGCCTGAAAATATGATTTACACATGATTTTAAATTCAAAATCCAGAAACTCACAATTCACTTACTGTTCTGTACTACTACAAAACACTGTGTGGCTACAACACGCAACTCAATGATGTGGTCGTACATGCTACTTGCAAACTGTAATAGTAGTAAAAGAAAAAGCCAATTTTCGCCTCTTGTATCCTCGATCTTGTTCTTTCAGTCACTACCCACAGCTTGTGACCATAGGTGAGGGTAGGGACGTAGATCAACTGGTAAATCAAGAGCTTCTCTTTTACACTCAGATCTCTCTTGAACAAGATGGACCAGTATACCGCATCACCAATCCATTTGTGGATCTCCTGCTCTCTTCTCCCCTCAGTTGTGAACAAGACCCCGAGATACTTAAACTCCGAGAAACACTTGGGGCAGGAACTCATCCCTGACCTGGAGTGGGCACTCCACCCTTTTCCAGCTGAAGACCATAGCGTCAGATCTGGAGGTGGTGATTCTCATTCCCACCGCTTCACAGTCAGCTCCGAACTGTTCCAGTGCAAACTGGAGGCTTGCCTAGATTATTTTGTGCACTGGAATTTAATAGTACAATTTTAAATAGTATATTACTAATAGTAAGAAAGTAAGTAAGTAAAATTTATTCATATAGCACTTTTCACAGATAAAAATCACAAAGTGCTTTACAACACAGGAAATGGAAATATAAAAACAATATAACAGTAAATAAAACAATGTAAAACAATAAAACTATAAAAACAGCATAAGAAGAAATTAATCAAATGCTTTTCTAAATAAAAATGTCTTCAGCTGTTTCTTAAAAGAATCAATGGAGTCCGTGCAGCGAAGAGACAGTGGGAGAGAATTCCCCAACCGTGGTGCCACAGTCTGAAAAGCCCGATCACCACGAGTTTTAAAACGAGTGTGCGGTACCACCAGCAGTCTCTGATCTAATGACCTTAAAGCCCGAGAAGATGTATGTGGTTTCAGCAGGTCAGATAAATATTGAGGAGCTTGACCATGTAGGGCCCTAAAGGTTAGAACTAAAATTTTAAAATGAAACCTAAAATTTACAGGCAACCAGTGAAGGGAGGCCAAGACTGGAGTGATATGCGATCTTCTCTTGGTGCCTGTTAAGAGACGTGCTGCAGCATTCTGCACAGTCGGAAGACGATTTAAGGCTGATTGGTTAAAACAAGTAAAAAGGCCATTACAATAGTCTAAACGAGAAGAAATAAAAGCATGAATAATCATCTCACGTTCAAGCTTTGATACCATTAGTCTGAGTTTAGAAATATTCCGTAAATGATAAAAACAGTTTCGGACCAGCTGCTTAGAATGCTGCTCGAGCGACATCGAGCTGTCAAATATGGCACCGAGGTTTCTAAGGGTTGATTTTACAGAAGGGTCTAAGAAGCTGATATGCTGTCTAATTTCTGGGACCATGTGGTCTGGAGCAATAATTAGAGTTTCTGTTTTATCAGAGTTTAGTTGGAGAAAATTATCATTTAACCATTTGTTGATTTCTGTCAGGCAATTACTTAAATTAGACAATTTATAAAACTCAGACATTTTGAAGGAACAGTATAGTTGGATGTTGTCAGCATAGAGATGATAGGAGATATATTTATAGCGCTTAATAATTTGGCCTAGGGGAAATACATAAAGTAAAAAGAGAATTGGACCCAGGACAGATCCCTGAGGTACCCCACACGGCAAAACTGTTGATTCTGATGTGACATGATTCATGCAAACAGTAAAAGATCTCTCAGACAGATTTGATATAAACCATTTTAAAACAACACCAGTAATCCCAAACAAGTTCTTGAGTCTGTTTATCATGATACTGTGATCTACTGTGTCAAGAGCAGAGCTGAGATCCAACAGGACCAGCACTGTATATTCTCCAGAGTCTGCTGCCATCAAGATATCACTAGATACTCTAAGTAAGGCCGTTTCAGTGGAATGCAATTTACGAAAACCAGACTGGAACAGCATTTTTAACGGCATTTTTATCCAGAAAATAGTTAAGTTGTTCTACTACTGCTTTTTCTAAAATTTTCGATATAAAAGGCAATTTGCATATTGGCCTATAACTGTTAGGAAGAGATGGATCCAGCTGGGGTTTCTTTCATTTTGGCTCAACAATAGCTTGTTTAAAGAAGCTGGGGACTGAGCCAGTATGAAGAGAAGTATTTATCATTTCCACAATATAGGGGCCAATTGAATCAAACACACTAGTGAAAAATGAAGATGGAAGGACATCAAGGGGGCTTGAAGTCTGTTTTATATGACAAAGCAGGCATCTGATGTCTTGTAATGTAAAAGGAGTAAAAGAGGACCAAGTATCAGAGGAGAGCAAGTTGAAAGTTTGATATTGAGAAGATGATGGAGAGAGTAGTATAGTATAAATAGTATAGAATAGAATAGTATAAAATGTTGTGTGTGTGCGTCTGCTGTTTGTGAGCTGGAAAGGTGCCAGTGTCCCTGAGACATTTTCACAGCATGCACATAATCATGTGGTAAAAGATTTCAGTCTGTGTAACTGTAATAAAGAAAACAAAATCAAAAATTTTCTGTGTTAAAAATAGTACAGGATACTCCCAATACCTAGCTTCCAAACACTCACTGCTTTTTAACCATTTCCAGTTTCTCATTGCTGCAGTGAAACTGAAATTAATGCCCAGTTCTTACAGGTTTTTTTTGATGATGTAAAGTATTTGCCCCACCATTTTTATTTATTTATGTCATGTACGTACGTAAACACTTAATGGCGAGCTCCTCCCATTCCCCAGCTATGCAGTTAATCGTAGCTTTTCCTTCCATAATGTAATTGTCAAAGCACTGATAGGTTACTTCAGAGCGAGATGGGTATTGCTTCCGATAACGAGTTGTAATAACAGCATTTTCAACTTTGGGTGGAGGGCTGCAGTTATCATGATTAGCTGTAAGACATCACAACATGTACACTATTAATTTACACTCTGTAATCTTTTCATAAAAACATGCATCAAAATAATGGTTGAGGTGACTCACATTTACAGATATCATCAAGTGATCCATTTAAATCCCATTGTCCGTCACGACAGGTTAATTCCTCAATCTTAGCAGAGTATCCTTCATTGCAATCAATGAACATCATTTCTTGGGTCTGTCCGTGTCGTTCAGTACTCCCTAGTATTCCTTCCCCATTAGGAATCTCAGGAGCTTGTCGACACCTTTGTTCCTCTAAAGTGGATATGAAAACAAACAATTATGCAAAATATTACAGATGGATGAAATCCATTTCCATATTTAAAAATGTGATCAGAATAAGCAGTGGAAGAAACTCTGTATGAATGCACTTATTGTAAGATATTACAGAAAATATTTTCACACCAGTTTTCTTAAACATAACTGCAGATAAAACTCAAATGTTAAAAAGATGTTTAAAACAGATTTCAAAACTTATATTTTTCTACCTAAACATCTTATACTCCCCATCTTGACATTGGTATTGAACAAGTCACTGTGTTTGCTTCAAGCTAATAACAGAAGATACTTTAATTAGAAACTTTAATTACCAATACAGCTTTCAACTCCAGACCAAACACCGTGCACACATGTGGCTTCACCCCACCAGCCTTTGCTGAGAGGTTTGTAACCATCCTCACACCTGAAGTAAAGTTTGTCACCATGTTGCCAAACTTTAAGTCTGCGGTCAAAGCTCGTTGTTGGACATCCTGTTATAGCTATCAGAAAGACAGATATTACATTTAGATATTATCAAAGAGCAGTCAGAATACATTCTTGTGTTATTAGTAGTGATTCATAGATAACATTATTCAACTATCTTTGGACTAGGCTTAAATATCCTTAATACTATTGAATAGACTGTGTAATGTCTGTTATTAAGTGACTAGCATTGAATCCTGCTGACTTTGGCAAACCTCCATTTCGTGTGGTTTTTGATTGTCTTTACGTGAGATGTTTGGATGAAATTTGGTTCATGACTGTCACTACTATTAGACTTTCAGACTGCAGCTTTAGATTCTTACCAAAACAGCAAAAACCTCAGCCACAAGTGAGACTGAGCTTTCAACTTGCATTTGACTTTTACCACTGCCATCTTAATGGATGGGTTCACCCGGGTCTACGCCTTTAACAAACTAGTGAACTCAGTAGGCATTAACAAACATACTTCTCTTTTGTATTTACCACCCCAATATCAAATTTTTTGAGATGCAGTACAAAAGGTAAATGAAAAGATACAGAAATGATTTGCAAATGTCATAAACTGAAAAATACACAATTTTAGGATTTTTTTTTTTTAATTTGATGCTAGCGACACATCTGAAAGAAGTTGACAAGGAAAGAGTCATCCTTTCTACTAGCATCCCTTCTTATATATTAGAATTGAAGAAATCAGGTGCTGGACCTTTGGGACAGCCGCCCTGTGGAATAGGCTTTTAGTTGCGCAAAGCCTTCCCATGATGTGTCAGATGTTAGTGAGCGAGGACCCAAAATGCAGACTCAGGGAAGCAGAGGGAGCTAAACAAAACAAGAGCTGGTGATTTCAACTGATAAACAGACACAAATCAAATAATAATTTTTTTTATATTTGCGGTTCTATTTCTTACAGGAGCATGTGTAACAGAAAACAATACCTCATCTCATTATTATTATTTTTGTTGTGTATGGTAAAGATCAATATAGACTATCCAGTCACTTATACACTGCAATCCAAAGTGTAATTAAAGAAATATTATATAAATAATACATAAATATCTTATTCGAATGGTTACTGTCATGAGTGAAAGTTAGAAAGTCAGCCACTGGAGTTGGAGCTCCATTCACTCATATCAGCAAGGAGAGAATGGCACAATGTACTGTAAATTCATTAAGATCAAACAGCCTCTGTTTTAATAAAACAGACTTTTACAGCTATGACTCCATCTGTTCTCTGTAAAATGTTATTTACTGCATTAACTGACTTCATGGTCAGTATATAACGTTACTCATATACTGCACTGACATAAGGAATATATATATACCTGAAAATTAAATGTTAGAAAAACAAATTCATTAATTAGAGGCGACCTACTTCTTAACAGTTTTTTTTTTAAATTCTCACTGATGCTTCTGGTGTGAATCTCTCATAAAGAACAGCAGGAGGTTCGCTATGACAAAAACTCCAGACCCTGAGTAAAACATCATGCCCATTATCATGATATGGCAATAGCCAAACTGGCCTCCAGGTGTCACTTTGGAGATTTCAGATTGAGGAAAAAAGATGAATGAAGCAAAACCAGAAGCAAAACATAAGGAACACAAACTCTCAAAATAAAACAGGAAGTGAGATATCACAGAAGACACATAAATGAACTAAATAAAAGGAAGACGACACAAGCATGGAAGACTAAAGGAGGAATCAAACTAATAGAAGTGGGAATTAGGAATAGAAGTAAATGTGAACGCTAAACAAAAAAAGGATTCAAACAGATACTTAAGCCAAGGTTAAAGTCGGATGCAGACATGGACAACCGGAGACCCAAAGGCCCAGTTATTATTCTGTGTTAAACTTCTTTGATGTCTGCTCGACGTCTACCACCAGGTGCAATACCATACAAATTCTTTTTGGATAAGTTAGCTCCGTCAAAAAAAAAATCAGTACCTTGGCACGAAACCTCGCTCTAACCATCTGATGACAAAATTTACGGCACTGGGATCCGAATGAGCCCCAAGCAGATTTGTATGTGTGGAAAGTATAACCTTTTCTTTATTTTCAGGGCAAGAAATCCCAGAAAAAGATGGACAAGGCGATGACATCATTGTCAAGGAAAATGCATGTTACTCTTTGATAAGAGTAACATGCATTGCTTCACAAAAGAAAAATGAGAAAGTATGTAACGCATTTTCATGGCAAGGACCACTCCTTGCCATGTCCCTCTCCATATGTGGATATGGAGAGGGACAGAGGGCCACGAATGGAAACTCGAGTCCGACGCAAACTGCGGGAATATAGAAGAGACTACTAAATATGAATGACAAGGAGGATAGGAGCTACACTCACAGGCAAGCAGTCTAAATAAGAAGGTAATATGCTCTATTTGGTTTCATTGTGTCCAAGTCGGTATGTTGATAGTTCAGTTGATCAGATTTATAAGTTACCATATATGTTGGACTCATCTAGTGTAAGTGGGATATACCAGTTGGACAGTCGCCACAACACTAGGGAAAGCCCCCACCGTATGGTGGGTCCTTTCTCTCCTCTCTCCAACAGGGACCTAAAGGGGTCGAATGATCCTGAGTATATGGACGACTCTATATTGGTTCTATTGTTTTTGTGTACTAATCTTAGTTTTGTGTTAACAGTGGGGGCACAATGTTTTATTTCAGTGACATTTGGAATGCACATTCATGGTTCTGTCTGGCGGTATAATAAAGCCAAATGTTAAAGGTACTCTCACTTAACGTAAATGGACTCCAAAGCCCGACAAAGCAGGGAAAAATTCTTAGTAAACCGAAAAGAGAGGATATTGATGTGGCATTTCTACAAGAGACACATTTGGTGGGCCTTGAGCACGAGACACTTAAGAGACAAGGTTTCAAGCACGCTTATTACTCTTCAAATGGTTTAAGACATACAAGAGGAGGGGGGTTATTTTAATATCAGGGAAGGTCATTCTTGAACACTTTGCTACAATTAGGGATAGAGAAGGCAGATTTATCCTGGTACAGGGCAAATTGGATGGGGAATTGATCACGTTCTATAATGTTTATATTCCTCCAGGTTCCACATTTGATTTCTATATGCAAGTACTCGAGAAAGTAGTGACAGAGGCACAGGGATTACTTGTCTGCGGAGGAGACCTTAATATTACATTAAAACCACATCTGGACGCATCGGGGAAGAGAATATCTCAATCACAAAAACTAACTAGAAAACTGAACCTTCTGATAGAGGAGATGGGATTGGTGGATACTTGGAGGCGTCTTAATCCAACGGCAAGGAACTATACTTACTATTCATCTCCACATGCAACTTATTTGAGAATAGACTACTTCCTCACTTTTGGTACTGATATGAACAAAATACACGAGTACCATATTGGGCCAATGGACCTTTCAATCATTGCCCTCAATATTTATCTTTAAACTCTACTCAAAGGAGAAAAATAACCAACTGGAAATTAAATTCTAGTATACTGAACGAACGGACATGTGAACAGTTGACAAAAGACATTGCTGAATACCTGGACTTCAATGATAATAATAATAATGGATTGAATTTATATAGCGCTTTTCAAGGCACCCAAAGCACTTTACAATGCCACTATTCATTCACTCTCGCATTCATACACTGGTGGAGGCAAGCTACGGTTGTAGCCACAGCTGCCCTGGGGCAGACTGACAGAAGTGAGGCTGCCATTTCGCGCCATCGGCCCCTCTGGCCATCACCAGTAGGCAAGTAGGGTAAAGTGTCTTGCCCAAGGACACAACGACCAGGACAGAGAGCCCAGGGATCGAACCGGTGACCTTCCGGTTACAGATACACTTCCCAACCCCCTGAGCCACGGCCACGGTCGCCACGCCTGATAAAGATGAGTTACCCCCACCGATTTTGTGGGATGCGTGCAAAGCAGTGATGAGAGGAAAAGTTATTGCTATAACCTCCAATATTAAAAAATCCAAAGTTGCAAGATTCCAGAAGTTGCAGTTGGAACTATTGTAATTAGAGGCCACACATAAAAATACTATTTTTTTTTAAAGTTCAAACTCTTCTATGGTTCGTGTGTGCTCATCAGGTTCTCACATTTCCTCTGACATGTCCATAGCATGTTGTATTTCCCTGTTCCTCCATGTAACCCATGTTAACTGGTGATGAAATGTGTGATGTCTGTGGCAATGATAGAGGGCCACTTAAAAACACTGAAATCGTGAAAAGGCAAACCTGACATTAAATCTCTCAAAGTGTGACTCAAAGACTGCAATAGTGTATCTAGGAGAAGTAGTGGGTGGTGAACAAGTGAAACCCATCCACTTAAGAACTGAAGCCATTGTGATGTTCTCAGAGCTGCAGCACAGTTTGGGGATGGTGGGTTATTACAGAGGTTTCTAAAAAAACGAATTCTTCTTGTTCGTATTAATATTATTATTTAATGATATAACTGCAACTAACCCTGAAGTCTACATTGTGGTGTGTTCAGGTATAATCTTAAATGCACCACATTTCAAACAGTTTTGAGCTACTGTCTGTGTTAGTGAAAACAACTTTTCAGCGTCACACTTAACCAACTTCTCAGATTTAATAAACTTGTCAAACTGGTTCCAGCGGCCCTCCACTGGCTGTTTGTTTACTTAGAACATATTTAAAAACTTTGTGTGCAACAAAAGGGAAATGTAACTCACGGCGGCATCTCATCTCTCCAACCCAATCACCATCGACACAGGTTTTGAACGGCCCACCCTCCATGCCGTAGTCTCTGTCACACACATATTCGACCTTTTCATTGTGTCTGTACGTGTTTCTAGTCGCTGTTTTGGTCTGTCCACCTGAAAGACGTGGTGCCGTCCTACATTGCTGGGCAGCTAAAAATTGTGGGCAATAACAGAGGAAAAACCAACATTAGATAATATTTTGTCACAATAATCACATTTTCACTCTGACCTGCTGTCATGCATCATTTTTCATTTGAAGTGAAATATTTGTCATACACCCTGTGCATCACTCTCCTTTACCTTAACACTGTGTGGCCATGTGTGACAAAGAATTAACCAGAAACAATGTTCACACAAACTAATTAGCACAAGAGCAGATCAGGCAGAGGACATTTTACTGATAACCTGAAATGTGTTTTTGCCTCAAAACAAACTATTAATTTCTGGTTTAAAGTGTGTGTAACTTACACTCATACACACGACACCCCAAGAAATACCAAAAACAGCAATAGCAATCTTTTTCCATCCTTTGTACTGATAAACAGTAAGATCACAAGAGGACAAGTGTTGTACCTTCACATGTGGGACGAGGATTGCTCCACTGTCCATTTTCCAAACATTCAAGCGTTGCGTTCCCTTTGATGATGTGATTCCTGTTTTCACAAGCAAATGTTAAATGTTGTCCTTTTTTCATTTGATCGTCTGTTACATCTGTGGTGATTGTTAGACCTGCTGGTGTTTCAGGGACTCTACATTTCTCTGTTTTGAAAAAGAGAATCTGTTTTATTGTGAGGTTTACATTATAAACATGAAACCAAATCAGATTCAAAGTAATAAGACACTTTCTCACTACATTTTCAAACTAAGCAAGTTTTCCCTTTAAATATTTATTATTAATAGGCATTCAGTTTCTCATTGCTGTAATGGAGATGTAATCAATGTCCAGTCTTTTAAGAAGTCAGAAAAGAATGGCAATTCTACCCTTAACCAAGTGTAGAGAAAAAAAGATGAATACAGATGAAATATGTCAGCAGGCAGAATGACAGCCAGCAGTGTTTTTAACTTGACTCCAGTTTTAAATCTTATTCACAGCAATAGTTTATTTTGATGTACTATAGTGAGCTCTTTTTTTCATAGGTATTGTTTAGCTGAGTTGACGAATAACTGTTCAATTGCTGGGAAGTATATGTTAACACACACTGAATGATCCAGATGAACAAACTACCAAAACATCTGTGTTTATAGCAGTGCTAATGATTGCTGACAATCTGTTTAATGTAGTGAATTTAATTAGCAGCACCTGGCAGAAAAATACAACCTTAATTCCTATAAAAGTTCTTCACACTTGAATCTTCTAATGTGGACAATAGTTGCCCATTATTTCCTTTAAGCAGGGCAGACTGATCAACAGTGAATGAAATGATATCTCGGCGGAGAAAATTCCCTATTGTTGACAGATATTGATAACCACAGCTATCAGTCATTGGATATCATTCGAAACTGAATAGTTTTGAACAAAAACCCGATATTCTAATTTCATTCTAGTTTCAGTGTGCATTTTTGCCTTAGACAACTAAGCTTTCAAATCCCCTTGTTAATTTTAGATTAAAATGGTATCAAGCTTCAATCATTTACATTAAACCTCAACAAATCTCCTTTAGCTACAGCATAACAGGGAGAACAAAACTAGCAAATATATATTTTAAACTGGCACCTTAAACTGGTGGGTACTTAAGGGACTGAACATTTCTGTGTTTTGAAGAAGAGAATCTGTTTTACTATGAGATTTACAGTATGAACAAGAAACCAAATGTGATGCAAATATCTGAATAAATCAGCATTACATTTTCAATATATAAAAAAAACTTGAAAGTAAAAGATTTCAGTATAAAAAATACGTTCATGAAGAGACATTTTCCAAATAGACAGGTGTCTCTTTCTTAAAATGATTAGGAAAGGTTAAAAAGATGAAAACTGGAAAATGTATCCAGTTCAGTAATATTTATGTGATGCTAGTTCACAACAGCCGTTATCTCAAGAACCTACAATATTAGACATAAACAGCAGATCAAAAATATAGGATTAGGATTAGAATACTTCCTATGATGACTTTGACCTTACAGGGTTCATCAGGATCATTATATTAATGATTTATGTCAGAGGTGTGGACTCGAGTCACATGACTTGGACTTGAGTCAGACTCGAGTCATTAATTTTATGACTTTAGACTTGACTTGAAAAAATGTTGTAAGACTTGTGACTTGACTTGGACTTTTACACCAATGACTTGGGACTTGAATTGGACTTGAACCGGTTTACTTGAAAAGACTTGATATTTTACCCCAAATATAAAATTTAACATGCATATTATATAGAGATTGAAAATGTGACGTCATTCACGGGTAGAACCGCAAAGGATTCTGGGAACTCGTGGCAAGCGGTAGTAGCGCACGCAGGCTTTCAATTAAAATCAGTCACACAGCGATAAAAAGAAACACAAAAATGTCAAGAAGCTGTTGTATTATTAACTGCAATAGCCGGTCGCATGACAGCCACGGGAAGCCGACGGGTAAAGAGATCGGTTGTTATCGGATTACGTCGTGGAAGAGAAATTGTTCCAGCCATGTTTCCGAAGTAACAAAGAGGCGACTGGATTGCAGCCATTCAAAGACCAAATATAACGTCCCAGAACACTCCAGCTCACAGGTTAGTCTGCTCCAAGCATTTACACAAAGGTCAGTCTGCTGTTGTAGTTAATACGTCATTTTCATAACATAATTGGTGATATAGGTTACAAGCAAGTCTGGCGCTGAACAGAAATTGTCGCGCTATGCTCCTTTATTTATTGTGCATAAATAGTAAATTGTCCTGACACAATATTGCGTTTCGCTTCTGTTATTATGGTACATTGACAGAAACATGTACTTTTATTCACAGGATAAAACAGGTTTTTTGTATCACTAATTGCCCAGTACGATTACAGCATACAATATTATTGTCACTGCTACATTTCTGTAACGCGTACCAGAAATTATTTCCACTACTAATTAATTACCGTTGAGCTCAAAGGTTATATTAATAAACGGTTAATGAATGTGTATTTATGACGACGATTTGTGAGACTGGTAAACTTATGATACGTACGATGGTCTTTACTTTCTACACGGTGCATTTCAAGGTCCTGCACCCATCCGTCGGTAAACTGTACCTGGGCTTGTTGCAGTGACCGGAAGTTACTAAACTTCATGAGTGTATGCACTCACTCCAAGAACCGTATGATTATAAATATGCATATAAATATGCTACGATGAGATAGCTGACTTCATCTAACTAGCAAATGTTGTCCAGGCTACGTTGGTGATACAGTTTTTTTTAATGTGTATGATATTTTTGTCATGCGATTTTAAAGCTGGTCCTACAACCGCATCCAAGAATAACATGCAGCGTATCTCAGAACTGTCGGTGAAAATTATTCTTGGAGCTAGGTTTAATTGAGCTGCATTTTAAAGAGGTGCAATTTCACAATTTGTGTATATTTTCTAAGTTCACTATTTTGTATGTGTTGAGAAAAACACAGATTTTAAAATTACATGGTCTAATATTTACATTTAGCATATAACTGCAACATTATTTTTTCGTTTGTTTTTTTTAAAGACTCGAAAGGACTTGAAATTCAAAGTTTCAGACTTGTGACTTTACTCGGACTTTTACACCAGTGACTTGAGACTCGACTCTGACTTGCCTGACATTACTTGAGACTTGACTTGAGACTTGAGGATAAAGACTTGAGACTTACTTGAGACTTGCAAAGCAATGACTTGGTCCCACCTCTGAATTATGTGATACAAGGGCAACAACACAACTGCTACAGAATGCTGATGTTTTCCTGCAATACAAAATTGCTCCTAACAGCAACTTAAAACAGAAACCCTTATCATAGTCACAGCTCATTTCTGTTACCTCACGTCATTGTGGTAATAAAAGTACACATACCAGAGCAAGAAGGAAAGGGGGAATTCCATTGTCCATTTTCTAAACACTCAATTTCTGTAGACCCAATTAGTACACGTGTATTGCTGCAAAGAAAACGCAATTTATGTCCAGTCGCCATTATTTCATTTGATGGTGGTAATCCAGCTACGTAGAGATGAGGATCCATAACACCGATTTTACAAGATCGATCTGAAAAAAGCAAAATATGTAGAATATATGTGAGTTTATGTAACAAAGCTGCAAAGAGCAAGCAAGAGAGTAGTTGGTTTTAGTGAACACCAGAAGAGCGGAAAAAATCATGAAATCTTATTGGATATTTAAATTATGCTTCAAAATACACAAAGATCAAACCTGAACTATTGCCATATTGTTTAAACAGGCATTGCATTTTGTCAGTAAAGGGATTTAAACATGTTCTTACCTATGCAAGTCGGGAATGGATTATTCCATTGTCCGTCTTCTCCACATATCAGCACAGAAATTCCATTCAGATACTTCCCAGGACCATCACAGCTGAATGTGAGGATGTGATTGGGACGTATGGGAATACAATTTTCTGGTAAACCTTTCACTGTTAACCCTTGAACTGTAGGAGGAGGGTCACATCTGGAAGATGAAACTAAGGTAGAAGAAGAAGAAAAAAAACAGTTCAAAAGGCAAGATTCAGATGTAGAAATCACTGGCCAGAATCTTTATATTTGCTGCAGTTTTTATATTTGCCAGATCATGTCAGAATCCATTTTGCCAGGTTTCAATGTGTGTCTGTATTTGTGCTGGAGACACGAAGGTTCAGACCAGTGGAGATAAACCACTGTCAAAACTACAGCTGTGGTCAAAAGTTTTACAATCATCACGGATCAACATGGATACCATTGTAATTTTGGGCTTTGAATGATTGTTGAAATCCTGTTTTTAAGTGTGGAATGACTGATTTAACATTGAGCACTCAATTTTTTTTAAAAAGATGTATGACATGCAATCATTCCACCCTGGAATGGAAAACGTTTATCTAATTTCCAGGCAAATAGTTTCAAAATATCTGCCCTTTGCAAACTGTTTACAAGGACAACCTGTGTAAGCAAACCATCTGCTGTGTCAGTTTAACACGCTAAGATTTAATTCATTAACCCTATAAGTTCCCTTATGTAGGGTGGCTAACTTTAACTCTAGCCTATATTTTGGTGAAAGAAAAAATACAATGCTTCTGGAAAAAATGTGAATAGTTTTTGACCTGTCAGTAAGTCTGACTTTTCTGTCACAGTCTGGCTGAGGCAGACTGTATGTGTTGTGAAAAAGGACTCAAGTGCAAACCAAAAACTATGAAACGTGATGTGGATTAACAAAAAACAAGCAGTTTATTAAGGCTTGCAAAATAAATACAAACAAAGGGCATGGGTGAAACTAAACAATAACCTAAACTGGGTGAACTAAAAATTTAACATGAAAAAACCTTAAACATGGAGAACTGACATGATACCTAAAGACATGGTGTGGACGAGCAGACGACCTGAAGGAATGACTGAAAACACATGGCACAAATAATTTGTGTGCTTTCTTATTTGTTGCAGATCACCTGATTGTTCTGTAAATAGATTTAAACGGTTATATGCCTGAGGCATTGGCTGCATTTTTAGTTAAATAGTACCATATAACTTTCTTTGCAAAACTTGTGCATAATATTTAGAAATGTACAATTTCTATTTGCATTTCAAGTTATGAAAATGATTCGTTAAACATGTTTGTGGGTTTTACAGTAAAAAAATATAACTTTTTTCTACTCGGATTTTGAATTTTTTCTCTGAATTTAGATCAACTATGGTAATATAGTATGCCAAAATGAAAAAATAACTCAAATTTCAGATATTTCAGGTTGTGCTGAAAATAATGATACCAAACAAGTAGTCAAAAATGGCCAATTATACCCTGGACCCCAGAGGGTTAAACTGATCTTTCTGACATCGAGATGCTGGGTCATATTTCATAATTACTTGACAGAAACATTGTTGAATAAAATGATGACTGATGTGAATTCAAATATATTTGGAGTCTGATCTGACATGACAAAGTCTCTACATATTAAAAATCATTTAGAATTAAATTCTGATTTTGCCTGTGTGCAGGAAAAATATATATAGAAATAAAGACCGTCATAGCAGTCTTAATGAAGGCAGGACACATCTGAGTAAATGAGATTATATGTCCAAGGAGATAATACCAAATGAAGTTCATACGTAAGTTCAATAAGAACAATCTGTAGTCACACATTTCTGCTTCCCTGGTGTTTGTTGGCTAATCTAAGCTTTACATCATTTCCACTTTCCCATGCTGTGAAGCTAATTGTGCAATCACTGGTCTAGCCCAATCAGATTTCTGCTGGCTGTCTTCCGGCCAATCAGTCTCCACTCCATGTACTTTAAATCTCACTGCTCATCGGTCATTCTCCCAGGCTTCCATTCAAGCCTCAATCTTCATTTCCAGAGTGTAATCACCAACAACCTAAATTGAATTCTATAGATCAATAAATTATGTTAAATTCATTTTAATGATCTCTGCTTATTGAACTGTAGTCATTCACATGAGAGTGAGAGAAGAAAAGAAAACTTTTGAACTCACGGTAGCACGACCCCCTTTGGAGTGGCTGCCAGCCCTCAGTTGTACATACGTATTTGATGGTGAGAGCTGATGTATAGCCAGGTTCGCAAGCAAAATGTATCATGTGTCCTGCTTGATACTGAGATGTTCTTGTCTCTTGTGTTACTTGGGCATGGGGAACATCTGGAAGCGTTGAACATGCTAATACACAAAACAATATAAAATGGGAAAAGAAGAGAAAAATACACAAAGATTGAAAACATACTGAGTGACTAAGCCAAGATATACATGTGTGTATAAGGAAATGACTACCCGTCATTGCTACGAACGATAGTAATGCCAGTAATGTGCAGTTGTGTTAGGACAGGCAACCTGCGGCTCCGGATACGCATGCGGCTCTTTTGTCTTTATACTGCGGCTCCAGGTGGTTTGGGAAAATAAATTAGAAGTATTTAGCTGAAGTGTATTTTTTGTATTAGTTCTTTTTAAACTTGTAGTTCTAAATTGGAAGATTATTGTGACATTGAAATATAAAAATAGAATTATATTTTATTTTTCATCGCTCAAAATAAGCGTCACACTCGCGGAAGCCGGTATACCCGCCGAAACGCCGTGCATTTATCGAGACTTTCAACCCCAGGTAGGCCAATTATGGATCTTCAGATCCACATTATGTCACCAGCTGTTCTCCTCCGTGAACTATGTTAAAACAAACACCGCTCACGCCTCACAGATGACAGCTTACAGTCCTGCGTAAAGATGAAAGTGACTTCGTACAGCCCCGATTTGCAGACGCTGTGCGCAGAGGTTCAGGAGCAGAAGTCCCATTGTAAACATATCACAGCAGACCCGACGATGTTTCCATGGACACGCTTTTCAGCATCTCTTTATTGACCACTCTTCACACACGGTTGCTGTAAGCATACAGCCGGCTGTAGCTTTTCAGCTCACAGTCCGACAACACAAGAGCAGAGAGAGCACAGACTGTAAGTAGACGAGGCGTGATTGCGGGTCCCGCTCAGGTGCGTCCGACTCCCATGCAGTGGCGCTGCAGACCACGCCTCGCCACACACATTAACCAGGTAAAATACATATTTAGGCAGAATTTTGCAAATATCTATTTTTCATTTTTTAGCAGCATAGTGCTGTATATATTGTAAAAAAACAATATATACAGTGTTATTTTCATTTTTGATGTCAACAAGTATTTGCGGCTCCCAGTGTTTTCTTTTGCGTGGAAACCGGGTCCAAGTGGCTCTTTGGGTGTTAAAGGTTGCTGACCCCTGTTTTAGGTCAAGGGTTGTTGAGGCTGGCTGAGCTCTGCTGGCCATCACCAAATTTGAGCAGAGGAACATGGGTAATCATGCTTTGGAACAATCTTTCTGATGTGATACTTTTTTACTTTTATAACCAGGCCTATTGTGTGCCTCCAGAAAATGTACCTATTTAGCTCTAAACCCAACGCCTTACCTGACGTGTAATGGGTCGATCCTATGAAAATCCATTTATTAATGCTGCTCTTGGTATGCTTTACAACTTTGTGTTTCATTTTTTTAGCTTTTCACGTGACATTTTTTGGGGGTACATAGCATGTAGTATGGTTGGGTTAGAGTAAGAGTCAGGGTAATGCTGTCATTAATGAACCCTAACAAAAACAAAATATGCACTCTGTAATATACATAATTGAGGTATTCATACACTTTTCATGACTGTAGAGTTTTTGACGATTTAGTAATATAAGAAAAAAAAACACATTTACATGAGTTATTACATCCACAGTGCAGCAATAGCACAAGTTTAGTTAGTGATGATAAAAACATGAAGCCATGCAACTTACAGTAGCACTTTCCCTGATGGACAACCAGCCAACCATCAGCTGTGCATACAAATTTCGAGATCTGATCTGATATGTAACCAGATTCACAAGAAAAATGTATCACATCTCCTTCCTGGTACACAGCTTTGCTGGTTCCTTCTGACACATGAGCGTGAGGAACATTTGGGAGCTCTGAACACACTAAAAGAGAAAAAGTTACAATTCGTCACATATAAAGTTGTTAAAAAACAATGACTGAAGCTCTACAAGGAAAACAGTTACAAAATCAAAGTATGTCTACTGTCACGGTCCGCTGTGACGGACCGAGTGGAGAGTGCGTGGAGGACTCAGGTGCAGACACGAGTGATAAGGAAGTGAACTTAAACAAAAGCGAGCCTTTTATTGTGGCTGATGAATACAAAAGAAGCAAACCAGAATAAGGGCAGCACAAGAGCAATAACTAAACAGAAACCTAAACTGGGAATAAACTAAGGTAAGGCTATGACTTGGAATACAATAGACCGGGCATGGAAACACGGAGGGTGGGAACACAGACGACGCGACACAGACTGTACGAAACACAGAGACTAAATACACATGAGGGATGATCAGGGGAAGTGGATGCACATGGGGAACACAGGTGACACTGATAATCATAACAAGACACGGCAGGAGTGAACGTAACACTGATGGGAGATGGGCAAAGTAAAGCAGGAAGTACACAGAGGTTCAAACAGGAGGAGAGAGAGCACGGGGAGAACGCAGACATAACGGGCTGGGGAAAACATAGAATAAAGCACAAAGAGAGACGAGGGCTCATAAATACACAGAGGGGCACACAGGGGGTAAGAGTCACGAAGGGAAAACACATAAGGAACAACGTAACAGATCAACCCAGGAAGCATGGCCTAAATAAAGAACAAAATACAAAAATACATGAAAACTAAGAATACTGGGCCCACATGGCCCAGGACCATGACACCACCCCCCCCTAAAGGGCTGGCTCCCGACAGCCCAAACCCGAGAAACAAAACACAAGCGAAACAGAAAACACCCCACCCAGGGCGGGAGGCGGGGGACCAGGACGGAGGGAACAAAACGAACCAAAAACAAGGAGCACGAGAACAAAACTGAGTCCACAAATACACAAAAGAGTCCAGAACAGGAAGGCGAATGTCCAAAGAGGCCCGAAGGCCAACCCGAGAGGCGACAACACAAAAGTCCAGTCCAACCGTTCCGGAGGCCGGCCACGGGAAAGGTGGCCACGGTGACAGAACAGATCCGGAGGCCGACCGCGCGGAAGGCATGCGGCTCTTTTGTCTTTATACTGCGGCTCCAGGTGGTTTGGGAAAATAAATTAGAAGTATTTAGCTGAAGTGTATTTTTTGTATTAGTTCTTTTTAAACTTGTAGTTCTAAATTGGAAGATTATTGTGACATTGAAATATAAAAATAGAATTATATTTTATTTTTCATCGCTCAAAATAAGCGTCACACTCGCGGAAGCCGGTATACCCGCCGAAACGCCGTGCATTTATCGAGACTTTCAACCCCAGGTAGGCCAATTATGGATCTTCGGATCCACATTATGTCAGCAGCTGTTCTCCTCCGTGAACTATGTTAAAACAAACACCGCTCACGCCTCACAGATGACAGCTTACAGTCCTGCGTAAAGATGAAAGTGACTTCGTACAGCCCCGATTTGCAGACGCTGTGCGCAGAGGTTCAGGAGCAGAAGTCTCATTGTAAACATATCACAGCAGACCCGACGATGTTTCCATGGACATGCTTTTCAGCATCTCTTTATTGACCACTCTTCACACACGGTTGCTGTAAGCATACAGCCGGCTGTAGCTTTTCAGCTCACAGTCCGACAACACAAGAGCAGAGAGAGCACAGACTTTAAGTAGACGAGGCGTGATTGCGGGTCCCGCTCAGGTGCGTCCGACTCCCATGCAGTGGCGCTGCAGACCACGCCTCGCCACACACATTAACCAGGTAAAATACATATTTAGGCAGAATTTTGCAAATATCTATTTTTCATTTTTTAGCAGCATAGTGCTGTATATATTGTAAAAAAACAATATATACAGTGTTATTTTCATTTTTGATGTCAACAAGTATTTGCGGCTCCCAGTGTTTTCTTTTGCGTGGAAACCGGGTCCAAGTGGCTCTTTGGGTGTTAAAGGTTGCTGACCCCTGTTTTAGGTCAAGGGTTGTTGAGGCTGGCTGAGCTCTGCTGGCCATCACCAAATTTGAGCAGAGGAACATGGGTAATCATGCTTTGGAACAATCTTTCTGATGTGATACTTTTTTACTTTTATAACCAGGCCTATTGTGTGCCTCCAGAAAATGTACCTATTTAGCTCTAAACCCAACGCCTTACCTGACGTGTAATGGGTCGATCCTATGAAAATCCATTTATTAATGCTGCTCTTGGTATGCTTTACAACTTTGTGTTTCATTTTTTTAGCTTTTCACGTGACATTTTTTGGGGGTACATAGCATGTAGTATGGTTGGGTTAGAGTAAGAGTCAGGGTAATGCTGTCATTAATGAACCCTAACAAAAACAAAATATGCACTCTGTAATATACATAATTGAGGTATTCATACACTTTTCATGGCTGTAGAGTTTTTGACGATTTAGTAATATAAGAAAAAAAAACACATTTACATGAGTTATTACATCCACAGTGCAGCAATAGCACAAGTTTAGTTAGTGATGATAAAAACATGAAGCCATGCAACTTACAGTAGCACTTTCCCTGATGGACAACCAGCCAACCATCAGCTGTGCATACAAATTTCGAGATCTGATCTGATATGTAACCAGATTCACAAGAAAAATGTATCACATCTCCTTCCTGGTACACAGCTTTGCTGGTTCCTTCTGACACATGAGCGTGAGGAACATTTGGGAGCTCTGAACACACTAAAAGAGAAAAAGTTACAATTTGTCACATATAAAGTTGTTAAAAAACAATGACTGAAGCTCTACAAGGAAAACAGTTACAAAATCAAAGTATGTCTACAACCATTCTCCTAAATGGTTAAGACCACAAAACAGTTGCATCTACATAATTTGTGGATATACTTCACCTAATAACACAGATAGCAGGATTTATGTTTGACATACATAATTAAAGAGTAATATAAGAAATGTACCATTAATTACCATTAATGGTAAAGGGAAAAAATAAGTATAAGTATAAAATTACTAGAGCCCCCCCCCCCCCCCCTTCAAAGAAAACCCCCAAAATAAAACAAAAACAAGCAAAAAAACCCATAGCAAGTAGTAAAATCATCTATAATTACTATTTTGTCCTACATTATATTACTACCATATATATGTATGTTAACACAAAAATATACATATTTTAGGGTTGTGTGAATGCATGTAAATTCAAATAGTTGTAATAGTGTAAAAATAAGACAATTACATTCATACTGTGCTTTTCCCCCTGCTGTAAGTAAATACCTGTGATGACCACACGCAGTGTATATGTCACTCTTCTTAAAGTCTAACTGCCTTTCCACAAAGGTAAAACATGTGATTTTAGGTACACTGAAAAACGATAATAGATCACTTTACCGTTTTGTGACAAAGAAACTTCCACACACCCCCACAGCTGGAGAAACAGAAGGATTAAAGACAGCTTCATGTTCTTTTGACGAATGCTTTCTGAGGAGAATTTCAGTAGCTTCATTGTTCAGTGACCTCCCCCAGCTCGAACTCCACCCAGAGAGATCAGGTCACAGCACAGACTGTCCAGTGGCTCTGTCCAAATGTCTCTATTTAAATACAACCTTGGACTCCTGTTGTACAAGTGCTACGGAGAAGGACTGGATAGGTGGTTAGGTGTACAAAGCACAGGACTTTCAAATGTACTTTGCTAGCGTTTACAAAGAATTTTCAGAAAAAGAGAAGATATCCAGTGATGCGCAGTTTTCTTGCTGATAGAGCCTCGCTGATGCCAGGGGTTAAGGGAGAATGGCCAGAATGCATCGAGTTGGTGGGAAGGCAAAAGTAACTCAACTTAAATGATAAGTGGATGCTGGACTCCAGGCCTAAAAAGACTGTGGAAAAGGGGTTGTTTCATTGTTAGGCCATGAAACCCAAAGCCCCAAGACTTTCAGCAGAGTTAAACTTATGTAAGAATTAAAACAGACCCCGTGATGCTTTTATTAAAATAACATTACATGCAATTACTGTTACATGTGTGTACATGTGTGTGCTCATCTAGGTTACAAAAACACTTTAATAGCAGGTATGATCTCCTGCCAAAGGGAGGGAGTTTGTTATTTTATTTATTTTTTACTTCTTTTTGTTATCTTTATTTAATCAGAATATGTTCAGACTGGAAAGATAGGGCCACCATTTTGTGTATTTGTCCACAAAGGATTTATGAATGACTTTGATTTTACACAAAAAAAAAAGATGTACTGGAAGAACACAGACTGAGTACATAGGCTTTTATTAAAATGACCACACACATCAGTGCACTAATCATTTATAGATTTGCGTGCTCATGCTCATCGTATCCAATAGACAGAAATGTTACTGGCATGTGGGCAGATGCATTACGCCTTCAATGCACGTCTGACGCATTTCCAAACTGCCAACACGTCTTCCCCTGCTACATATGAACTCAATTACATCATTATGTTCTGAATACAGCTTATCATCGCTGACATATCTGAATTGAATATTGTGTTTGCTCATGTCTTCTCTTTTTACAGTGCAGGGTTCTGTAAGAGTTAAGAGAAAAGATTTTGTTAATGTCAGTACAGTACACCAATGCAGGAATGCACAACATATATCATATATAACTATTCAAGTCTTGATTACAAAGGCACAGTGCTTAAAACCAAGCAAGTCTGATAAAATGCAATCTGTATCTGTATCAAAACTCCAGATATAGTACAGACCTCACACAATATCAAATTATGAAAGTCTAATGTTAAATTGTCTTAATTTTCCCATTTTTTTAAATAACATAAAACAGAGCGCATCTAAGAACATGAAGCCCCCAAATTCTGCATCCTTTCTCAAATAAATTATGTCAACAGCTTGAAAGGCTGATTCCTGTGTAAACTCAATTTTCTCTAAATTTAAGAGTAAAAAAAACTTGGGACCCCTAAAATACTTTTACATATGCAGAATCTTAGAAAATACAACATAATATAGCTATAACTTACTGAGGCATCTCATCTGTCCAGTCCATTTACCATTTTCACAGGTTTTATATGGTGTACCTTCCATTTTGTAGTAATTTTGACAGATATACTCAACCCTTTCTCCATGGCTGTATTGCCTTTTAGTACTGATTTTGGTGTCTCCATCTGAGAGTGGTTGTGGTTTCCCACAACCCACAGGATCTTAAATAAATATAGACAAAAAACAAACAAAAAACTTGAAATTGTTAATATAACATTTTTTAATATCTACTCACAATACTATTAGTACCATTATGCAACATCTTACAGTAAATTTTTGTGTAAATCTTTTAGAGATTCAACTCTCCAAATTACTGGGGGTTTATTCCGACTTCTCTTTTTTATATTTACAGCTGTTATTAACATGAGCAGCTTATCTGGGCGCTTATTACTGACTGGGCTTCGCATATGTACATGACATTTCCTACACAGTGATTGTAATTAGGATCAACCGCAAGACTTGTCCAAAAACATTTCCCGTGTAATTTTTGCCTGAGTAAAAGTAACCGTAACTGTTTTGGGGATTAAAAAATGTGATTAAAGCCTCCTGAAATTGCAGTGCACTGTGACTGGATGATCTTTTCTTGTCACATATTACGGGTGAGTTGACATAGAAAAAAACTGGCTTACCTCCGCATGTTGGAAACGGATCGCTCCACTGTCCATTTGCCAAACATTCAACTGTTTTATTGCCTTGCATAAAGTGGTTACGTCTAAGGCAAGTAAAGGTTAGCTTTTGTCCTTTCTTTAGCCGATTGCCTTGTATGTGTGATGTGATTCTTACACTGTCTGATATTCTTGTGACTTTGCATTCATCTGTTTTAAAGAAGACAGTCTTTTAATCTTTCAGTTTAAAGTGTAATGCAGCAGTAGTCTAGACCCAAAGGAACCAAATAAAATGTAAATCTTAATCGTTATATAAGTTTAACAAATGAAATATAATGATTACATAATTGTTACACAAATATATGGACATTTAAAAAACATGTCAAATCACGTCAGCTTTTCTCAGTTAAAGTAAACCTACCAGAGCAGGATGGAAAGGAAGCATTCCAGTACCCAATTTCTAAACACTCGATTACTTCAGAACCTTCCAGTTTATACTGATCAGCACAACGAAAATGTAATGTGTCCCCAGTCCTTATCGCTTCATTCCCTTGTGGTAATCCAGTTACCTGCAGATTAGGGTCCATTACTCCAACTGCACAAGGGATTCCTGAAAACAATAAGTAAAAGTCATTATTGCGATTGTAGACATAATAAAGTTTTTTTTATTATGCCCTGTGAATGCTACTATTAAACATGGAGAAGCTTATTTAAAGATAACCAAACATGCATTTTGAGAGTTAAACACGAGCAAGGATACTTCCTTTATACTATTTTTATAGTTTTGCACATAGCGGCTGCAAAATGGCTCCATAGTGCTCCCCTCTGAATTGCAAGAAAGCAGAATGCAAAGAATGGACTATGCAGAAATATAAAGAGATCTACATCTTACTGAGGCATCTCATCTCTCCAGTCCATTGACCATTTACACAGGTTTTGTACGGCCCACCCTCCATTCTGTAGTAATCCTGGCAGATGTACTCAACCCTTTCACTATGACTGTACTGCAGTCTGGAACTTTCCTTCGGGTCTCCATTTGAAAGATGTGGTGGTTTCTCACAACCCTCGGCAGCTACAAATATGGGCAACAAAAATAGAAGTTTAAAAATGTTTTCATCACAATAATCACATTTCACCATGAGTGACACATCACTGACCTTGATCAATTAAATTAAATTAATTACGTTTTATTCATATACCAAGAATTCATAAAAAATGTTTTTGCAAGATGCTTCATAATGTAAGGTGAAGACGCAAGAGCACAAAAAGATAAGGAAAGATAAATAAACTATATGAGAAAGAAGCAAGTCACAAATAAATAGAGGGGAGTGAAGAAGAAGTGCTAAAAGTATGAACCTCTAGTAGCATAACCTGAATGCCTGATAACAGCAAAAAGATGTACTGAGGTACTGGACTGTAAGTATATGTTCATGAGTTCAAGGTTCATGTAAGAAAAAAGCCGAAAGGTGTATTAGGTGTCCTAAGTCAGTGTTTCCCAACCTTTGGGAGCCACGGAACATATTTCACATTCGAAAAAACATCACCAAACAAAAATGCCACAAAAGTATATTGATAATTTTTACCTGCACACCAAGCATAGCAGAATTGGTTTGATCTGCTCCCAGTATACCCTTTTTGCTTTCTTCTGACCACTACTCATGCTAGGGCCTCCATCTGGGTCAGAATTTTCCCCAGGACCAGGTCAGACTGATTACTTTTTCTTTTCAAATATTTATCTGTTGCTATTACGTGCTCCATTGTTTTACAGCATGAGTATTATGTAATTTCTTCTTTGTCTTCTTCTGTTTTAATGGCAGTTGGCAACCCATTTAATTAGAGCAGGTAGTTGTACTACCCTCTATTGGAAGAGAATGAAATTGTTCTGCCCATTACACCGATCGCTTAGAGTAGTAATCAGGTGGAATCAGATAATCTTCCATGGCACACTTGATCATTGCTCACAGCACACCTATGTGCTGCGACACAGTGGTTGGTAAACACTGTCCTAAGTGACTGGTTGGGTTATATACAAGCACCAGTTCTTGCTTTATATGTCATGTGATACCATCGCAGGTGCAATATGGATCCACAGGAATTGGTACAAATCTTGAGCAATATATATTTAAAATGTAGTACACAGGGTATATACAGCAAGCTCATTTCTCATACCTAACAGGACGACTGAAATTTTCACATTTTTCGAGTGTAAGCAGAGGACCTTATAAATATACACTGTTAAGCTAGTTCAAACTACAAATGTCGATAAAAGTAACATTGCTGGTGTGTTGACTGAAAGACTTACTTTCACATACTGGCACAGTACTACTCCATCCGTCCAACTGACAAGTTCGGGTGCCATCGCTATCTCCCATTGTATACCTGCAATTACAACTCATATCTCATTTTGTATTTTCACCCACACACTAAAATTTATAGAGTACTTGAGCAATCATTTTGCTTCCAAGTAACCATTTTACAGGATGAGTTCCTGCCCCAAGTGGAGGAGTTCAAGTATCTCGGGGTCTTGTTCGCGAGTGATGGGAGAAGGGAGCCGGAGATCGACAGACTGATTGGGGCTGCAGCTGCAGTAATGCGGACGCTGCACCGGTCCGTCGTGGTGAAGAGGGAGCTGAGTGTAAAAGCGAAGCTCTCAATTCACCGGTCGATCTACGTCCCTACCCTCACCTATGGCCACGAGCTGTGGGTAGTGACCGAAAGAACGAGATCGCGGATACAAGCGGCAGAAATGAGCTTCCTCCGAAGGGTGGCTGGCCTCTCCCTTAGAGATAGGGTGAGAAGTTCGGCCATCCGGGAGGGGCTCAGAGTAGAGCAGCTGCTGCTCCACATCGAAAGGAGCCAGCTGAGGTGGTTCGGGCATCTGACAAGGATGCCCCCTGGGCGCCTCTTGGGTGAGGTGTTCCAGGCATGTCCCACCGGGAGGAGGTCCCGGGGCAGACCCAGGACACGCTGGAGAGATTATATCTCTCGGCTGGCCTGGGAACGCCTTGGTATTCCCCCGGATAAGCTGGAGGAGGTGGCTGGGGAGAGGGAGGTCTGGGCCTCTTTGCTTAGGCTGCTGCCCCCGCGACCCGGCCCCGGACAAAGCGGATGAAGATGGATGGATGGATGGTAACCATTTTAAGTTGTCTTGAGATCGGACATCAGTGATTGGACACTGAATTATTTTTAGGTTTTCCCTTGTACCTAAACCACTTAACACTGTTGATCATCTGCTGTTCACTTAAGCCTCATCGGAAAAGACCTGAGTGGAAGTGTGGCCATTCTTCAGGAAGGGAAACTGGGAGAAAAGACTGAGGTATGTCAACCTAACACAAGAAGTACAGCAAAAATCAGCAGAAACAGATCTTGGAACTCACTTTCACAGTGAGTTCTAAATTTATGTTTAAACATTTTTAAAAATAAGCCTGAACTCTCTTATGCAAGCTTTCTTGTAATTTCTTTAATGCAGTCTTAGGAATAATGTAGTTAATGTAGTCTGCCAGGCTTCTTCAAAGCTCCTTTGAATAACGGCTTCCTTTTATCCCATTCTTGTTGACATTTTCCAAACAGCATTGTTGTACGGGACTTTTGTCTTAAAACAACTTGAAGAGTTTCTGTTTTAACACACAAATATAAGCAATCCTCATGGGACTTTCAGAGCGTGTACATTATGTCACTGAATTATTATAGATCCACATACCCTAGATTGCAAAAGTATTTGATAGCTGTTCCAAAAACGAGCTCTTCTCCGCGGATAATTTCATAATAGCCATTGGGAACGTCCTCAGGGAGTTCACATGGCTTTACTGAAAAAAAAGAAAAGAGAATATTTTTCATGAGTAAGTATGAATTAGACCTTATTCTTCTCTTATTATTGCTTATTTTTAATTGAAATCAGGTGCTTGCCGACAGTGACATAAATTTTTTACAAAACTCTTTGTTAATAACAGTGTTGAAGTGTGGGTACAATGTTATTGATGCAGGGATTTGAGGAAGCGATTTGCTATTTTCATACAATAGATTACTGTTAGCAGCATACTGCAGCAGTTTTACAACTGTCTCAGTACAACTCTTTCTAATTCCAAAAAACTAAAGTTTTGGGATAAAACTTTGGTAATTGATATTTTGTGAAATGTTATGAATTGCATCTTAGAAGGGATTAAGGATTATTTGTAACCCTATAAATACAGTCATAAGAGTAACAGCAAAATAGCAGGCAAACCATTTAACTTACAGTTGCATTTTCCCTGACGCAAACTCTCCCAGCCAGTATTTGTGCATATATATCTGAGGGTTGGACCAGATATATAACCAGTCTCGCATGTGAAATGTATCACATCTCCTTCGCGGTACTCAACTTTTTTAGTATTTTCTGACACATAGGAGTGAGGAACATTTGGAAGCCTTGAACATACTGAAAAAAACAACATGGAAAGAGACATATACATAGATTGACCAAGGATTCCAAAATTACATCTACATTTATATTACATATAAATGTTGATGTAATTTTGGAAGAGATAGTAGAACAAATAAAAAAGAGGGTAAGTAGAAGTACAAGAAATGTCTTCTCTTTTAAACTAAACAAAGAACACAGCATTTAAAAAAGTCTGACTTACCGTTTTCTGAGAAAGAAACTTCCACATGTCCCCATAGATGGAGAAACAGAAGGATTAATGACAGTCGCATTCTGTCAAGTGGACTGCAAACCAAATTTTCACTGTGCACAAATCCTTTGACAAACTGTGCGTTTTCTGTGCAGAACTGCTGTGTGTTTATCACAGTATTTGAGGCCAATGGTTAAAATATGGACTTCCCTACTGGAATTGCACAAGCCTCAAAATGACATATCGCAAACAACAAGTTTCACTGAACACGCCAGAGGAGTTCACAGACAACAATTCACAAACCTCACCCTATAATAATTTATAGACTTTATAGAGTTGATTTCTTTCATTGCCTATAAAATAATTTCTAACATTTTACAAAAGAAGGTTTGTGTCCTCTTTCAAACATCATATAAATTAATCCGTCTATTTTTATAATTAAATTAAAATATGAGATTAATTAGTCCTGAAAATATAGACTGGTGTATGATGCTCAAAACAAGTTTGCAAAATGTAACAGATGTTATATCTTATTTTGTGATAGAATGATTAGTGTTCGCTGAAAAGGCTACTGTGCAGTTTAATCACCACGACTAGTAAGTCATAAATGGAGATGGTACTGAGGTACAAAGTCCATTGTAAAAGTCAGCCAGAGATTCAGGTCGGTAAATAGTTTTAAAGAAGTTGTTGTTTAAGAGAACATCTTTAAATTCAAACATAACCAATATCTATGCCCAGGGGTCGGCAACCTGCGGCTCTTTAGTCCTTATAGTGCGGCTCCGCGTGGTTTGGGAAAATAAATTAGAAGTATTTAGCTGAAGTGTAATTTATTTATGTTAGTTCTTTTTTAACTTGTAGTTCTAAATTGGAAGATTATTGTGATATTGAAATATACAAATAAAATTATATTTTATTATTTTTTCATGCTCAAAATAAGCGTCACACTCCAGGAGACCGGTATACCTGCCAAAACGCCGTGCATTTATCGAGACTTTCAACCCCAGGTAGGCCAATTATGGATCTTCGGATCCACATTATGTCAGCAGCTATTCTCCTCCGTGAACGATGTTAAAAACAAACACTGCTCACGCCTCACAGATGACAGCTTACAGTCCTGCGTAAAGATGAAAGTGACTTCGTACAGCATTTGCAGACGCTGTGCGCAGAGGTTCAGGAGCAGAAGTTCCATTGTAAACATACCACAGCAGACCCGACGATGTTTCCGTGAACATGCTTTTCAGCATCTCTTTATTGACCACTTTTCACACACGGTTGCTGTACGCATACAGCCGGCTGTAGCTTTTCAGCTCACAGCCCAACACATACCAACACAACAGCATAGATAGCACAGACATTAAGGCGGTGAGGCGTGATTGCTGGTGCCTCTCAGATGCTTCCGCCTCCCCTGCAGCGGCGCTGCAGACCACGCCTCGCCACACACATTAACCAGGTAACATACATAATTAGGCAGAATTTTGCAAATATCTAGTTTTCATCTTTCAGCAGCATAGTGCTTTTTTTCCAATTATTTTTTAAAAGCCAGGTCAAGGCTCCAAAAGCTCAAAGGCGACATAAGGGTGGCGGCACACAACAGTTTTTGTTTGCTACATGGATCATCTTAGTTCAGGTTGGTGTCTTTCCTTTTGTAATATTTCTTTAAGAGTTCAAAATGTGTTAATTACATAAATGTAATTTTCTCTGTAGCAGCTAAGTTGTTCACACAAAGCATAAAAGTAAAAAACAATATATACAGTGTTATCTTAATTTTAGATGTCAAAAAGTATTTGCGGCTCCCAGTGTTTTCTTTTGCATGGAAACCGGGTCCAAATGGCTCTTTGGGTGTTAAAGGTTGCTGACTCCTGTCTCTTTTAGAGAAATTTTCAACCAAGATGAAATTTAGTTTTGAAAATTTGAAAGAACTTTTGTCATATTTGAATTTTTAGGAACATAACACAGGACATTATATATCTTCAGCCTCTGCTTGTCGTTCACCTTTACCATATGATTTTCAATGACTCCATGTAATGAATACATGGTTTTTCATTAAACTCCTTCATGTAAAATCTTACACATCATATACAGAGTCATTACATGATGAAATACAAAAATATAAACATATTTTAGTGTTGTATCATACTGAGACATTTCATTGATTTGGTCTATTCACCATTATTGCAGGTTTTGAATGGCTCACCTTCCATAGTATAGCAGTAGTTTTGACAGACGTACTCAGCCTTTTCATTATTTCATTGTTCATGATTTTCATTATTATGCATGGACCTTATGCAGTGCATGGGCACTGCTCTTTCTCCTATGAGGCCACATAGTCAGTGTGTCATGTTTAGACTCTGGGCTTGTGTCTGAATGTCAAAAAGTGACGGAGTGGAGAGTCCAACTGCAGGTGGTACCACTTCGGGAGGGTGGAAGTTGACCTTATTGTCTCCAGGGAGACAACACATCGCCACCTGTTCTTCTTCCTGGAAAACGGCAACTCTCCACTGGTGTTGGTCCACAGGGATTGGTGCAGGTTGCTGCTGTACGGGAATTGGTCTTCCTTTGATCCAACCCTGCTTTTCTTCCAGAGGCTCTGTCAAATGCCACCTATCCCAGTCAGCTGACCTATGGACAGCTCCCACTCAGGGCTGGGACTGGGTGACAGCTCAGCTTTGTGCCATGTTGGTGTACGTCAGCATAGTTGGGAAGGTTATTTTTTTTTTTTTATGTATTCATTTATGCAAGTTTCAAAATTTTTACACATTCACAAACAGCGGGACTGAGGAACACAGACAATAAAGACAATAACAACAAAAAAAAAAAATCAAAAACAAAACAGGAGCAAACAAACAAAAAAACAAAAACAAAAAAAAAACAGAGCAACAAACCCCACAACAGGGTACACGGCCAGCACTTATTAAAAACAGCAGAGAAGAAAAAAAAGCAACTGGTATACATGTCAAACAACTCACAATCTAGTGAGTCCAATCCACAAAATCAAATCCAAAGATCGCTAGGAGGAGCTGATAACAATTATGCAATAACAGTTATGGGCAACAGCTCAGAATGAAAGCAGTTAAAACAACGTGGTCAGGACCCAGGGCGTGGACTGTCCTTCTTAATGTGGTCTATAAAGGGCCCCCATATCTTCCTGAACTTCTCCATGGAATCAGACGTAGAGAACCGAATTTCTTCCAGGTATAAACAGGAGACCATCTCCTCGAGCCACCTCTTGAAGCAGGGAGGGGAGGCAGATTTCCACTCCCCCAGAATCAGACGTTTGGCAATCACCATACCAAACATGAGGGCCTGTTGAACAGCAAAGGGAAGTGCCAAGGAGTCGCCGGAGCAGCCCAGGATCACCATAAGACAGTCAGGATACAGTTGCCTATCATAAACAGTGCTATAGAAACTAAAAATACTAGTCCAAAAGGCTGTAAGCGTAGAACAGGACCAAAAAAGATGGCCAAGAGTACCGTCCAAAAGTTTACATTTATCACATTTGGGGGAAACGTTAGGAAAAATCTTGTTCAATTTGGTTTTGGAATAGTGCAGTCTATGGACAACCTTAAATTGAATTAACTGAAGCCGGGCGTTAACAGAACATAGTTTTATCCGGCTTAACACTTCAGCCCATAAATCGTCAGTGATAACCAAACCAGTGTCCCTTGTCCAAGCCTCTTTAATATGGCAAGAGGGGGCTGCCGAAGAAAAAGGTTAACAAGCCGAGAAATTAAGTGTTTTGAGGTGGGAGGTTCGTTCATTATATTGTAAAAGACATGCTGTATGGGGATGGTATCTAAATTTGAGAATGCTTGCTTGACATAATTCCTAATTTGTAAGTACCGAAAAAAATGACTTGTAGGGAGATTGTACTTTGTCTGAAGCTGAGCAAAAGAGGCAAAATGATTGTCAATATAAAGATCCTTTATAGCAATTAACCCTTTGACAGGCCATTGTTTGAAAGCAGCATCCATTGTACTAGGCGTAAAGCTAGGATTGTGGCAGATCGGGGCAAAAGTTGACACTACCGGGAGGTTCAAGATTCTCTTAATTTGATTCAATATTTTTATGGAGTTGCAGGGAAGGTTACTTTTAAAATAAATTCCACTACTGGTTACAGAATACATGCCTTAAAATGTAGTCTGTAATGTATTCCATTAAGTTCCTAAATGGAAGTAAGGTATTCTGAATATTTTGGATTACTTATTATATTGTAATGCTTTTAAAAACTACATGAATGTACTATTGCTGTGTGATTTATTACTGTTACTGAAGGCTACTGCTTTTCAGAACTGCACATGATTAATGCTAGCCATCAAATCTAACAGCCTGCAGTCTATGAACTAACCTCAGCTAACGCCAGCTAACAATGTTAGCTTGGTGGCAAGTAGTTTTCAGTAATAGCAATAAATCACACAGCAATAGTACATCAAAGATGCTGAAGTGGCACATAACCCAGGTAGCTACCACAACTAAAACTAGGTAGTAGCAGTAGGCTAATGTTAGCTTTTAAGAAAGAACTTACTTCCAGATGTTTCTTTAGCTTGGAGGTGGAGTCTTTTGACGCTGAGAGCAGCTTGGTTGCTGGCAAACAGACTTTGCATTGCACTGGTCAGATTTCGCCCATCCCTTTCTTCTCTAAATGTGAAGTGGTGTTGGAATTTCCAAGTAAGAAACGCTTTCGAGCCAGCACAACTGTTGACTCTGTTGTGCTGGCTCCGGGTCAATTGTGTAACTGACACCACCAGCATTATTAAGACGCTTACATTAGAGCCTCTTATTGCGTGTTTTGTTTTGGTTTCTGGCAATGTATGGAATTACCAGAATTAGAGAGGGGATAGCCTAACATACGAAACAGGAAAAGACTGTCGTGCAATCCATTAATTTCAACAAAGTAACTGTATTCTAATTATCACCTTTTTAAATGGTAACTAACGGAATTGACACTATAATCAAACGATGTGTCCAAACAACAGTCGGAGGTTCTGAAACGGGACTTTACTGGATTATTAAATACTGTAAACTCTCTGAATGCAGCTGTATTCATCAGTGGACCTGTACTGCCCGTCAGAAGAGGAAGCGAGAGATTCAGCAGGTTGTTTGCACTAAATAAATGGCTTATATCAGCATGTACTGACCACTCAGTGCATTTTATCAACAATTTTAATAATTTTTGGGTATGCAGGCATCTGTTTAAAGCAAATGGATTAAATTTTAACAAGTCAGGGATGAAACTGTTCACCTCCAACTTGTTTTATTCCATATGTCATCCATCTGTGCTTGGTGCCAAGGCTGAGATAAACGAGGAGTTATCTCATAAAGAGGAACAAACAATACTCCAAAAACAGACAAAGCCCAGCAGAAATCTTGAGGAGGAGCCTCATCTGCCCCCACCCCGGAAGAGCTTCAGAAAGGAGAGACATCAGAGGCAAGAAGAGGGGTCCCTTTTTGCCTCCAACTCTCTCAACAACACCAATGACCAGGACCAGGGACCACGACCTCCTCCAGTCCCCCAAACCCCTGACAGGCCATCACCCTCCTCACCCTCCCTTTCTCCCTCCTCCCCACACCTGAAATTCACTGAGGAGATGATGGAGCGGGTCAATGCTGGGCTCAGATCTACCCCCCGGCCCAATCCCTTTTTGTCCCCCATAAACCCCCCACCAGAGCAGCCAAAGGTTTGCCATAGAGCCCCACCCTCAACAGAGCAATCGAAGTTACTTTGCCCAGCCTCGCCCCCCTTAGTTCCTCCTTACCACCTTCATGCTCTGTCTCCGCAGTCTGATGTGTGATGTGTGAAGGGTCTGGGCTGCGAGGATTATGGCAGTGGTGACTTTTCCCAGGATAAGCTGGGACCCTGTTTACTAGAAGGTTTTAAAATTTCTGTAATTTTAGGTGACAGAAGGAGACATGTGGCCTGGTCAAAACACAGAGAGCTGCACCCTAAAAGATCTTTATATATAGTAAACATACCTTGTGTGCCACAGACTGCTCCCAAACACGAGGGGGCAAATAATACCTCTAAAACACTTACGTTGGCTTTATTAAACGTTAGATCTTTAGCTGGGAAAACATTTTTAATTAATGATTTAATCACTGAGCACAGTCTTGATTTTATGTTTTTAACTGAAACTTGGTTGGACCAAAGTAACAGTGGAGCTGTTCTCATCGAGATGACCCCTCCTAACTACAGTTTTATCAGTGAGGCCAGGGTGAGCAGGAGAGGAGGGGGGGTTGCTGTCTTATTTAATGAATCATTTCAATGTAAGCAGCTATCTCCTGGAAGTTTTCAGTCTTTTGAATATGTGGCTTCACAGCTGAAAGCCCCATCCAAAGTTGTGTTTCTTAATGTTTACAGGCCTCCCAAATACTGCACAGACTTTTTTAATGACCTCAGTGAACTGCTGTCTGTGATCTGTGTTGATTTCGACTGTGTAATTATTGTTGGGGATTTTAACATCCATGTGGACAACCCTCAGGACAAAGGGACTAAAGACCTGAGTAACACTCTGGGCAACTTTGGGCTGACTCAGCATGTAACAGAGGCCACACATAATAGAGGACACACTCTTGACCTACTGATCTCCAAAGGCCTGAGCATTTCAAAGGTTACTGTGTCTGATGTGGGCCTGTCTGATCATTACTGTGTTTTCTTTGAAAGTAAAATTTCAGCCCAGAGTGATCACAAAACGGTGTATAACTGAAAACAGTAGTGAGACCTTTAACCAGGTCTTCCCATTAACACTTGGCCTGTCCAGAGGTTCAGTCAATGAGCTCGTCAATAGCTTCAATGCTAAAATGTTAAATGTAATGGACACCATTGCTCCCGTTAAGGTGAAGGTTATCTCTGGAAGGAAAAAGTCTCCATGGAGAAACTCCACACTAGTGAAAAATGAAAAAAGAGAGTGTAGGAAAGCTGAGCGCAGATGGAGAAAAACAAACCTCCAGGTTCATTATGACATTTATAAAGAGAAACTTCACAATTATAATTTACAACTGAGGAATGCAAGGAGGTCCTACTTCTCTGATATCATCATCAAAAACAGTCATAATGCTCGTGTCTTATTTTCTACAGTTGACAGGCTAACAAACCCTCCTGTGTCAGTGGCAGCTGAACTTCATTCGACCATGGCCTGCAATGACTTTGCCAAATTCTTCACAGACAAAATCCAAAAGATTAGACAAGCAATTGGTACATCAACAGCAGATTCAGGATATGTACTGTGTCCACCGAAAAACTGTTTAAACACCATCAAACAGTTTCACCCTATTAACAGCAAAGACCTGGAGGACATCTTAGGTCAACTGAACTCCTCCTCTTGCTGTCCTGCCAACATTTTTTTTTCAAAAAGGTCTCAAAGACTTTAGAGTCAGACCTGTTACAGATCGTCAACTTTTCTTTAATGTCAGGTGTGTTTCCAGAACCACTAAAAGCTGCTTTAATTAAACCTATACTGAAAAAGGACAATCTTGACAAGACACAAATGAAAAACTACAGGCCAATCTCAAATCTCCCATTTTTAAGTAAGACCATTGAAAAGCAGTTTCTCAACAGCTCAGTTACTTCTTAAAACAGAATAATTGCTACGATGCCTTCCAGTCAGGTTTTAGACAGAACCACAGCACTGAAACCGCTCTGACCAAAGTGATTAATGACATATGTCTGAATACAGACAGTGGAAAAATGTCAGTCTTAGTTTTGCTGGATCTCAGTGCAGCATTTGATACAGTTGACCACAACATATTACTCAAACGACTGGAGAACTGGGCAGATATTTCAGGAACTGTACTAAACTGGTTCAAAACATACTTAGAAAACAGGAAATACTTTGTATCAATAGGTTACTTCACATCTGAGCAGACTAGTATCACATGTGGAGTTCCCCAAGGTTCCATCTTGGGACTCCTTCTGTTTAACATTTACATGTTCCCACTGGCACAGATTATAAAGAACAACAAAATAAACTATCACAGCTATGCAGATGACACACAAATATGTATCACAATGTCACCAGGAGACCGAGGCCCTGTACAGGCTCTTGGTAAATGCATTGAGAAAATTAATGACTGGTTGTGCCACAATTTTCTCCAGCTAAACAAAAACAAAACTGAGGTAATAGTCTTTGGTGCCAAAGAAAAACAATTACAGGTCACCAGAGAACTTCAATCTATACATCTAAAAACCACAAACGAGGCGAGAAATTTGGGTGTAGTGATGGATGCAGACCTAAACTTAGAAAAACACATTAAGACAATAACAAAGTCAGCTTACTATCACCTCAAGAATATTTCAAGGATAAAAGATCTGATGTCTCAACAGGACCTGGAAAAACTAGTCCATGCATTCATCTTTAGTAGGCTTGATTACTGTAACAGCATCTTTACAGGTCTACCTAAAAAATCAGTCAGACAACTACAGCTCATTCAGAACTCTGCTGCTCGAGTCCTCACTAAGACCAAAAAAGTGGACAACATCAGTCCAGCTCTGAGGTCTTTACACTGGCTGCCTGTCCGTCAGAGGATAGACTTTAAAGTTCCGATGCTGGTCTATAAAGCTCTGAATGGTTTAGGACCAAAATACATCAGTGACCTCCTGACCTAGTATGAACCTTCCAGATCCCTCAGGTCAGGTTTTTTATCAGTTCCCAGAGTCAGAACCAGACACGGAGAAGCTGCATTCATCTTTTATGCTCCATATATCTGGAACAAACTCCCAGAAAGCCTCAGATCAGCTGAAACACTCAGTTTATTTAAATCCAGTTGAAGACTCACCTATTCTCAGCTGCATTTGAGTAAAACACCAAATCCACACTTTTAAGCTTAAATTTCAAAACTTACATTTTAACTACTGATTTTATCTACTGTTTTTTAAATCAATTTTAAATCATGCTTTTTATTTGTTTTTGTTTTTTAATGTCTCTGTAAAGCACTTTGAATAACCTTGTTGTTAAATTCTGCTATATAAATAAACTTGCCTTGCCTTACATACTGCCCTCTCGCACCTGGAGAAGAGAGACACGTATGTGAGAATGCTGTTTGTAGATTACAGCTCATCATTCAATACCATCGTTCCCTCAAAGCTGGAAGGAAACTGCAGGAAACTGAGACACTGGTGCCAAGACAACTAGCTCACCCTCAATGTCACGAAGACAAAGGAGTTGATAATGGACTTCCGGAGGTGTAGGGAAGCACACACCCCCATCACCATCAACAGTGCTGCTGTGGGGAGAGTGAGTATCTTTCGTTTCCTAGGCGTACATGTGGCGGAGGATCTCACATGGTCATTACACACAAACAAAACAGTGAAGAAGGCACAGCAACACATCTTCTTTCTCAGGAGACTGAGAGATTTAGCATGAGCCCCCGCATCCTCAGGACCTTCTACCGCTATGACACTGAGAGCATATCTCACCACGTGGTATGGCAACAGCACCGCCTACAACTGCAAAGCTCTCCAGAGAGCGGTGTGGTGTTCCAAAAGGATAATTGGAGGTGAGCTTCCCTCCCTCCAGGACATCTACAAGAAGCGGTGCCTGAGGAAAGTGGGGAGGATCATCAAAGATTCTAGTCACCCCGGCCATAAACTGTTCAAACTACTTCCGTCAGGCAGAAAGTACTGCAGTATCCGGTCCCAAACCAGCAGACTGGCCACCATCAGGCCACCAGACTGCTGAACACTGACCACTAACACTTCATAGACACCTCACTCTCATCTGCCGGAACCTGAACACTATGCACTTCATAGTGCATAGTGTCGCCGGGGCGATCGTGGCTCAAGAGTTGGGAGTTCGCCTTGTAATCGGAAGGTTGCCGGTTCGAGCCCCGGCTTGGACAGTCTCGGTCGTTGTGTCCTTGGGCAAGACACTTCACCCGTTGCCTACTGGTGGTGGTCAGAGGGCCCGGTGGCGCCAGTGTCCGGCAGCCTCGCCTCTGTCAGTGCGCCCCAGGGTGGCTGTGGCTACATTGTAGCTTGCCATCACCAGTGTGTGAATGGGTGGATGACAGGTTGTGTAAAGCGCTTTGGGGTCCTTAGGGACTAGAAAAAAGTGCTATACAAATACAGGCCATTTACCATTCATATTCTACATATATGCTATTTCTTTTGCACAGTATTTAAACTGCTGACCTCTGTATATTTTACACACACACACACGCACACACACACACACACACACATATGTATGTATATATATATATACATATATATATATATATATATGTATATATATATATATATATATATATATATATAGACGCACACATACAGTGGGGCAAAAAAGTATTTAGTCAGCCACCGATTGTGCAAGTTCCCCCACTTAAAATGATGACAGAGGTCAGTAATTTGTACCAGAGGTACACTTCAACTGTGAGAGACAGAATGTGAAAAAAAAAAAATCCATGAATCCACATGGTAGGATTTGTAAAGAATTGATTCGTAAATCAGGGTGGAAAATAAGTATTTGGTCAATAACAAAAATACAACTCAATACTTTGTAACATAACCTTTGTTGGCAATAACAGAGGTCAAACGTTTACTATAGGTCTTTACCAGGTTTGCACACACAGTAGCTGGTATTTTGGCCCATTCCTCCATGCAGATCTTCTCGAGAGCAGTGATGTTTTGGGGCTGTCGCCGAGCAACACGGACTTTCAACTCCCGCCACAGATTTTCTATGGGGTTGAGGTCTGGAGACTGGCTAGGCCACTCCAGGACTTTCAAATGCTTCTTACGGAGCCACTCCTTTGTTGCCCGGGCGGTGTGTTTTGGATCATTGTCATGTTGGAAGACCCAGCCTCGTTTCATCTTCAAAGTTCTCACTGATGGAAGGAGGTTTTGGCTCAAAATCTCACGATACATGGCCCCATTCATTCTGTCCTTAACACGGATCAGTCGTCCTGTCCCCTTGGCAGAAAAACAGCCCCATAGCATGATGTTTCCACCCCCATGCTTCACAGTAGGTATGGTGTTCTTGGGATGCACCTCAGTATTCTTCTTCCTCCAAACACGACGAGTTGAGTTTATACCAAAAAGTTCTACTTTGGTTTCATCTGACCACATGACATTCTCCCAATCCTCTGCTGTATCATCCATGTGCTCTCTGGCAAACTTCAGACGGGCCTGGACATGCACTGGCTTCAGCAGCGGAACACGTCTGGCACTGCGGGATTTGATTCCCTGCCGTTGTAGTGTGTTACTGATGGTGACCTTTGTTACTTTGGTCCCAGCTCTCTGCAGGTCATTCACCAGGTCCCCCCGTGTGGTTCTGGGATCTTTGCTCACCGTTCTCATGATCATTTTGACCCCACGGGATGAGATCTTGCGTGGAGCCCCAGATCGAGGGAGATTATCAGTGGTCTTGTATGTCTTCCATTTTCTGATGATTGCTCCCACAGTTGATTTTTTCACACCAAGCTGCTTGCCTATTGCAGATTCACTCTTCCCAGTCTGGTGCAGGTCTACAATACTTTTCCTGGTGTCCTTCGAAAGCTCTTTGGTCTTGGCCATGGCGGAGTTTGGAGTCTGACTGTTTGAGGCTGTGGACAGGTGTCTTTTATACAGATGATGAGTTCAAACAGGTGCCATTCATACAGGTAACGAGTGGGGGACAGAAAAGCTTCTTACAGAAGACGTTACAGGTCTGTGAGAGCCAGAGATTTTCCTTGTTTGAGGTGACCAAATACTTATTTTCCACCCTAATTTACGAATAAATTCTTTACAAATCCTACCATGTGAATTCATGGATTTTTTTTTCACATTCTGTCTCTCACAGTTGAAGTGTACCTCTGGTGCAAATTACTGACCTCTGTCATCATTTTAAGTGGGGGAACTTGCACAATCGGTGGCTGACTAAATACTTTTTTGCCCCACTGTATATAGATGCATACATATACAAGAATCACACTCGCATCTGCTGTACCAGTGTAACAGTAATGTGACGTGACAATAAAAGTGATATGATTTGATTTGGAATACAGTTACTCATATTTTGTATTTTAAATACATCACAGTGGTAAATGAATCCCATTACTCCCCAACACTGTACATCAGCCTTCCATACATATTGAAAATGTAAGGGAGTGCAGAGATCTTGAGTATCTCAGAGTATCTTGGCACAGCATGCATGCAAGATAGAGTTCACTTAGTAAACATGTAAAGGTAGAAAACAGACTCAGTCAGCTTATATGCTTTTATTAAAATGACTTCAGTGATCTAATTATTCACTCAGAATAATTACTGATAAGTTCGTAGACCCATTTCTATCTAATTTAGTACAAAAACACCATTACTGGCAAGTTGGCAACTGTATCACACCCTCGACCACCTCTGACGCATTCCCACTGCCCCAACATGTCTTCCTTTGGTACACACAAACTCAGTTTTATTATTTTCTCAATACAGTTTATCAACACTAAAATATCGAAACTGAATATTATGTCTGTTCACGTCTTCTCTGTTCACAGTGCAGGTTTCTGTAAGACAAAAAAAAGAAAGGCCTTTTAATGTTAATAAAATACAGGAATGCACAGAATATTGTGTTCTTTAAGGGACATTATGGGTATGATTTATTTTTTAGTTTATTTTTTCCTGCCTAACTATAAATGTCATTATCTTGTTTTTCTATGGCTATTTTACATGCCATCTCTAACATAGATTTCTGTACTGAAATTTTGAAGAATAAGAAATGTTTAAAAGTCACATTTGGATTTAAACTGAGCTTTCTCTAAATAAGTGGGCCAGTTATTTAATTTATGTACTTATTTATTTTTGGATTTTAGAGCAGAGTTATTTGTTAGACAAATATTCAGAATTTTAAGTCAGAAATTTGCACACCTGTATGGCTGCGGTGCTGTAATGTCAGCCATTCTTAAACTCTCTGTGAATTGTACTCATGACCATTGATCAATGACCATTTGTATATTATTGATCATGAAATTTACCTAACAGGCCACTGTTAGTCAGTGGTGCTAGTTTCAGGTTGAAAAAACCTGCGTTTAGTTGAGACTGAAGAAGTCACTTGGATGAGTGATTAATTATTTCGACCACTGAAAACACTACATCCACATGAATAGAATCAATCTTTTGGGACATCCTGCTACTTCTATCAGCAGTCACATCGTCAGTAAACACTGGTGACCCAGTTCATCTGACAGCCATACATGTTCATGCCATAATATTACCTCCACCACATTTCAAGTGTCAAGTGGCTTTTTTTGTTATTTCAACCATGTACAGTGGTACAGTACAGAGTGAAACAAGACAACGTTCCTCCGAGACCACGGTGCTACATATGACATGTAACAGACAATCAACACAGGACTACGTAAAGTGCAATCTGCAAATACTGCAAAAAAAACGGGTGGACACAAAGGAATTTGCTGCTCTTGACAACCTCCACAGAGCATCCATCAATGTTAAGTTTTACAGTGATCTCTGCTCTCCTGAAGTCAACAATCATTTCTTAAACAGGTTGTTGGTTATACACCAGTCCGTTAGCTATGCTGGCTTGTCGTTCTTGCTGATGAAATCCACTACAGTCATGTCATTGGCAAACTTGATGATGCATTGCTGCACAGTTGTGAGTCAGCAGAGTGAACAGCAGTGGGCTGAGCACACTGCCCTGAGGGGCTCCAGTGCTCAGTGTGGTGGTGCTGGAGATGCTGTCGCCGATCCGAACTGTCTTTCTGTCAGAAAGTCCAGGATCCAGTTGCAGAGGAAGGTGTTCAGATCCAGTAGGCTCACTTTTCCGATCAGGTGCTGAGAAATGATTGTGTCTATGAACAGCATTCGTACACTACTTCCTTATTATCCAGGTGGGAGAGGCCGAGATGTAGAGTGGTGGCGATGGCATCATGATGGTGACAGGCGAACTGCAGTGGATCCAGTGTGGGTAGCAGCAGGGTCTTAATGCGCCTCATGATGAGGTTCTCAAAGCACTTCATCATGATGGGTGTGACTGCAATAGGATGGTAGCCGTTGAGGCAGGACACTGGGGACTTCTTTGGCACAGGAACCATGGTGGTGGCCTTGAGGCACCTCAGGGAAAGGTTGACGATGTCAGTGAGGACATCTGTCAGCTGGTCTGCATATTCTCTGAGTAGTCTTCCAGGAATGTTATCTGGACCAGCAGCTTTCTTTGGGTTAACTCTGCGAAGAGTCTTCCCCACATGAGCAGAGGTCAGACACAGAACCTGGTTGTTGTGAGGATCGGAGGACTTCCTCACCAACACATCATTCTGTGCGTCAAACTGTGCATAGAAGTTGTTTAGTGTGTCTGGTAAGGAGGAGTCACAATCGCAGGCAGGTGTTGTCTTTCTGTAGCTTGTGATGGCCTGGATGCCCTGCCACATGCGTGGCGTGTCACTGCTGTCTTGGAAGTGGCTGTGGGTTCTTCTGCCATGCGTGTGCTTCGCTGCTCTGATGGCTCAAGACATGGAAATATTTGTGTAAACAAGATCCAGCGCGTTTTCCCCCCTTCTCGCGATGTCCATGTGTTGATGAAATTTCAGAAGCACTGACTTGAGATTTGTGTGGTTGAAATCTCTGGCGATAATAAACAATCCATTGGGATGTGCATTCTGGAGCTCGCTGATCGCTGATATTTGATAGTTCATATATTATCAAATGTAATATGCTTCAGATAATGCTTTTTCTCTCATTCTACATACTCTTCTTCATCATTCTATTACACATTAATCTTTGTTTCATCTCTACAAAGGAAAAAATATCTGAACTGTGCTGGCTCTTTTAGAGGTTTTGTGACAAAGTCTAGTCTGGCCTTCTTGTTGTTGGTATTTTTGTACTTGAGTGGACCAGCTGTAATCTATCAGTTTTTAAATTCATGAAGCATCTCCTGATTTTGACAGTGATATTCCTATCTCCTCAAGATTCTCGGGTAGATGTTGTGAAGTTGAAAGCATTCTGTGATTATCCACCCTATTTCTGACCTGGTTTTGTTTATCAAAATAAAACAATTTCTCAGATTATTGATTTGGTCTCTCCCAAGGTTTTCTGTGTTTCTTTCAAGTCTAATGATGACCTTCACTTGCATCAACATCTCTTTGGTCCTCATATTAAGAATGAAAAGACAACAAATGCAAACTCAAGATTCAGAATAAACTTCAAATCTTTTCTTCTTTTTCTGTATTTAATAAAATAAAAAGGGAACATATAAAAGGAACTGTAATTTACCGAGGCATCTAATCTCTCCAGTCCATTCACCATCGATACAGGTTTTGAATGGTCCACCATCCATGAGCAAGAATTGCTGACAGACATATTCAACTCCTTCATTATGTTGGTACTCTTGTTTAGTAGTTATTTTGGTGTCTCCATTTGAAAGAGGTGGTGGCTTCCCACAACCACAACATTTTATACTATTAGTAATATATTTTTTAGAATTGTATTATTAAAATCCAAAATTCTAGTTGATTTTTGTGAAAATAGCTATTCAGACTTATTACTGTATGAAATGATTGTTTTTTTTAAATGAAATGTTTTAAATATTAGTATAGGTATACTGAAATATTAATATAAGTATTAAAGATATTGGCTCACACAGAATGATTCTGCAAGTTTTATGTGATTTGTTTACCGTTTTCTTCTTGTCATTCATTTACATGTTTGTTCAGGCAGCTTGTGTCACTTCCAGTTAAGGAAAAAAGCTTTATTGGCAAGAGGACAAGGTCATTACATCAATAAATAACCAAAAGGAAACAAAAAGACTCAAACTAGCACAACCATTATGAAATGTTCAGTGGTCTAGGCCAGCGGTCCCCAACCTTTTTTGCGCCACGGACCGGTTTATGCCCGACAATATTTTTACGGACCGGCCTTTAAGGTGTCGCGGATAAATACAACAAAATAAAACTAGTACCGGTACCGAAAAAAGAAGATTTATTCATAACACACGTGAAAAGACCCAGGAAAACCGAGTAAATGATAAAAACGATAACAAAATAACCCTGAAAACCGATAAAAACCCTGAAAACTATACATTTCACACCTGAGCCTCAACTCTCATGGCCCGGTACCAAACGACTCACGGACCGGTACTGGTCCGAGGCCCGGGGGTTGGGGACCGCTGGTGACATCATTATGATTTTTATATTTTATGATATATAATATAAAATATATAATATCGTAATTATCTCATAAGAGAAGCAGCAATTAGGAGAGCAGCAGTAAGAGAAAATAGCTTGATGTATTAATATAGTTTTTTAGGAAAGGCAACTGTGGCCAATTGCTACTGTTTTCTTGGATTTTGTGAAGCACTTTGGTGTACCTCTGGTTTTAAATGTGCAATACAAATAAAGTTGTATTGTATTGTATTGTATTGTATTGTACAGTGTCCAGACTTAAACCCCGTAGAGTTTGGGATGGACTGGACAGAGTGAAAGCAAAGTAATCTGCAAGTGCTACACATTTATGGGAACATCTGTAACAGATGTGGGAAGAACTCTCTGAAGAATATTTGATTTCTATTGTAGAAAGAATGCCACAGGTTTGTTCAGCTGTTATATCTGCCGAAGGTGCTACTTTGATAAGTCAAAAGTTTAAAAAATACATTTTGGTCTTTAAATTAATTCCATGATTTCTCTTTCAACTCCAATTGCTTTTTTTGTACTATACTTTCATTTTAGAGTGCAATGAGACAATAAACAGCATAATTTTCAATAATAAACTAGAAAATTGGGGTGTTCTAAACCTTTAGACCTGCTGTGTACATAAGGTATGTATAAAGGGGCCATGAAAAGGGAAATATGCTGTGTAAAAAGAAGATTATGCAATTCTTGTACACGGTTTTCATGCTTCATATAATAGCTTCCTCCGTGAATGGAAATCTTAAATATTACTGGCATAAAGTATATAATTTTTTTACTTACCTTAAATGAAAGGTTAATTTACTTTTGTTTGTCTGTGACCATTATCAGATTCATCTTAATCCAGTCACGTCAGCTTAGGATTCATGTGCTGATTTAGCTGCATTACATTCAGTCTGTATTTAGATCAAATGGGGAAGTGACAACCAGATTGAATCAGCTTCCATATGAGTGAGGAGGTGGAATAAATGACTAACTTTTTGTCTCTGCTTCCCATTGCAATCAAATTCATTTCCAAATGAGGTTTGTGGTCTGTTTATTGTGCCACTTACGTAAATGTGTAACGTTCACATGTTCAGGACTGTGAAAATCTGGAAAAGGTGAGGAAGAGTCTAAGGTAGAGATTTATAAAAACCAAAACATATTGATGTATGAGGATTTTAAGGAAGAGTTTGTGCATGTACAATTTTACTACAAAGGTTTCAAAAGGATGCAAAGTGCATTAATAAAGTATGGATGACATATAAGAGTACAATACACTAGATTTAAAAAAACATACTCAAAAGAAAAAATCTGATTGCCTAAAGGAAAACAAAGTACAAAAATGCCTGATATGGTTTCTTTAATTGCTATTCCTAAAAGCACACAACTCTCCAAAATCACCAGACCCCTTACATGAAAGTTAAGTTGCTCTACAGTTTATTCCAGATTCAAATGTTTATACTCCATGCATATAGTGTGTTTGCAATCGATCATTCCAGGTGTATGAAGACAGTCTGTTGCAGGTCGGGTCAATAAAGTCCAATAAATAAATAAATATTTTTTTATTCTCCCTTTCTCTTTCTACCGTATTCACCCAGTGGAGTGAATCTTATATCAATATGAATATTATGTCACAGTCCTCCATTCCTCTCTGTGTTGTCTAGGTTTGTGTTTTTCTATCTCTCTTTTACACACTCCTCTCCTCCTGGGTGTTACTCATTTACAGGGTCCTTGACCAACACACTTGAAGGCAGCTGGCTTACCTGTAATTCATTGTCCTGGATTACCCTGCCTACTACTTAAGGTGATGGCAGAGTGATATTCTCCGCTGGATTGTTGTACTTACCTCTGTTAGTGTCAGCTGGCCTTGTGATTCCTGTTTTCTCTCTACATGTTTCCTTTCCATGTACAGAACTTCCTGGACCCTTCCCTGTTTCCCTCCGAACCCCCATCGAGTGAGTGTGAGTGGACCTCTGTGGATTGTGAAGTGCTAGTGTGAAGAGGAGTTTAATTGTGTTTGCCTTTTTCCCCTTGTACCTCCTTGGATTCCCTGGAGCCCCTCTCACCCCCAACACTGTATATATTTATATATCTCACCTGGTGGCATTGTGTAAATAAACCTCTTTTGATTGCACTATTTAGAGTCCTGTGTTTGATTCCTGCCTTTGTGATTGTGACACATTAAAAGTTATACAAGAGGAGAGTCGGATTAGCCAGGATTAACAAATGTTCACAATCAGTCTTCTTTATGTAAAGTAATGACATGCCTTTCAACAATGCCCATATTGAGGCCATTTTCTCCATTCCTGTCTTGGCCTGGTCAGAGAGCTCATAGAGGCAGGGCCACTTTCTTTTCTCCTGGCTAAGCAGAAGAACAGATCACAGACTGAACATTTTTTCAGCTCTTTCAGGTAGAAAAATGTTAAAAGTATCAATTAATTATTATATAAAATCAAAAGATGTATATATGACTTTTATGTCAGAAGAGAATGCAGTTGCTGTCCACCTAACAGCGTACTTGGATAAACATAACATCTATGACCGTTTCTGTTTCAAATGCTGCACTAATGAATTAGACCAACTATTCACTTTAGCTAAAGTTATTAAGTTAGCTAAAGAGTTGGGATGCTGTGTAAGACATAAATAAAGCTAAAATACAAAGGTTTGGACACTGTTTTGCATGTTTCCCTACTCTAGGGGTTTCTACAAGCATACAGGGCTCTGAGAGGGTACAATATGACAACTCTGGAATTCTACTAGAAACAGTTGATCATATTTGTTTGTCGAAGCTGAATTCAGCTAAATTAGCATTTTTAGCTAACAGCTACAATAAGCATAAAAGTTACTGTATGGCTATCATTTGTTAACATGACGCTTGTTCTTATACATGTAATACATTTATTACCAACCTGAGAGTTTATCCGCTGGTCATTCGACATGACGAATGACTTCTGAAGTCCGTGCCCCCCAGCTTTGTGGAGTCTTTGATAAACTTTTCATGATGCCAACAGACTCAATAAATATAAATAATAAATATCTCATAATTAGCTTCACATATTTGTGTTTTATACTTTATTGCACATAGTTAATCATTGTAGAGTAGTATTAGAAGTAGATTGCTACACTCAGATACTAACAGACACAAATAGAGAGGAGCTCCCTTCTCTAACGAATTTGCGGGTTAGGGTCTGTCTCACTAGTGAAGGCACCAGAAGGTAAACATGGTCATAAATTTTGGGATTGGAGAAGCTCTTTCTCTCTTTCTGCAAGTCTGACCGAAAGCCACTTGAAGTGGCATCTCCAAATAAGGAGATGCTCAGAAAATTACAGAAGAAGAAATGTGAGCTGACATCAGACCTAAGGCCACCCTAAACTGTTTCGACCAATCATGTTAACATTATCCTTATCAAACATAATGAAAAAATGTTTACTGCCTGGGTGCAGCAGCCTTTTGTCTCTGTGCCGGAGAGAGGAGGTCTATAGCGCCATGTAAAACCAGTTTTTGATAATAAATTGCGAAAACTTATAATTGGAGCATATTTGTCTTCTCTCTCACAAAAACCTCTACACATAGTAACCTATACTCGATGGTCACGATAAAGCCATTTTAACCACTGTACGTGGAAAAACTCACAATACATTGGACTAGTCATTAAATTTTCCTAGAAAAACAGTGAGCGGCTGCCTAACTAATCAATTGGTGTTAGCTGCAACGGCGGCCTCTGGAAATTACAGCAAGGACTGCACTGGATTCAAGGTTGGAGACTTCGTTCTACAGTTTGCAGCTGCCTGGGAGGAGGCTTACTGCATTTCTTCCTGTGTGACAGACAGTGCGGCAGGGAAGAGGACTCCTCTTGGATTTGACCAGATTCCTCCTCAGAAGAGAGGCGCCAGTTTATACTTTTTTTTCAGGGCCACTGGCTCCCCCGACCACAGCGATCCAGGCCTGCAACCATATCGGACGTGGCGATTCTGGGTTGGTTTGTGTGTGTCTGTGTGTGTGGTGGTGGCCCATTAAACTAAAGTGGTGAATTAAATCACAAGTTACTTTGGGACTTTATTCTACTTATTCTATTTTCGAAACTGAAGGTGACTAATTGATTTAATTATTTTTTTTGCTGGTTACTCAGTTAACAAATTTAATTCAACTTGAAGATCTTGTTGCAATTGAATGTTTCCTATTCCCAGATAAGTTTTTAGTAAGTAGTTATTGTGTGATTAGAGTGGGAAAAGGGAAACACTAAACTTCCAAGCAAAGTGAGAAAAGCTTCTGAAAAGAAAGGGAACGCCTAAAAAAATTATATGTATATAGAAACAGGAACCGATAACAAAATTAGCAGGTAAGATATAGCGATGGGAATTCCGGCTCGTTTTAGAGAACCGGCTCTTTTTAGTGAGCCGGTTCTCTAAAAAGAGCCAGATGTAACAGTGTTGGCTTCTTAGGGCTCCCAAGCGGCTCTTCAGGTTGTTTTGTTGTTTTAATTAATTTATTATCAACAACAATAGAATATTATGCACAAAATGAATTACTAATGTAAAAATGTTTTTTGTTTATTTATATATGTTTATTATATAAATATGCTTTTATTTATTTACTCCACATAACATAATGAAATACAAAAAACAACTATCCATCCATCCATTCGCTTCCGCTTATCCTTTTCAGGGTCGTGGGGGGCGCTGGAGCCTATCCCAGCTGTCATAGGGCGAAAGGCGGGGTACACCCTGGACAGGTCGCCAGTCTGTCGCAGGGCTAACACATAGGGACAGACAACCATTCACACTCACATTCACACCTAGTGACAATTTGGATTAATCAATTAACCTATCCCCACAAGCTGCATGTCTTTGGACGGTGGGAGGAAGCCGGAGTACCCGGAGAGAACCCACGCAAACACGGGGAGAACATGCAAACTCCACACAGAAAGACCCCGGCCTGATGTTGGAATTGAACTCAGGACCTTCTTGCTGTGCGGCAACAGTGCTAACCACCGTGCCACCGTGCTGCCCCAAAAAACAACTATTTACAGTTAAACTTTGAACTATTTAAATTTTCAGCTTTTTCTTTTAAACAAATTTAAAGTGAAACAACACAAAACACTGGAAACCACAACACAATAAAATATAGATTAAATTATGCAAAGCAAAAAGAAAAAAACTGAAGACCCAGATCTTTAATTTAGGTAAAGGTTTGCATTCAGATGCATGATGCTGTAGATACTGCAGCAGAAGCAGCAGCAGCAGCAGCAGCAGTTGCAGTAGACACACTGGCACCTTCATTAATATCACACTCAACTGACTGTGTTTTATCTTCCCATTGCACTGATGGGTGGACAGTTCTCAGGTACCTGTGCAGTTTGTTTGTGAAGCCTATATGATATTCTTTTCTTGTAGACTCTACACTCTGCCTTTGTAATGTCAGTAGAATTGAAATGGTTCCAGATTTTGCATCACTCATTTTCTTTACTATACCTTTCTAATATTGTTTCTTGTTGTTGCCTCTGGCTCTCTCTCTCCCTCTGTTCATGTGCTAATGCTGCTGTTAGTGTAACTATCGCCCCTCCCCCCTCTGCTCAGCACAAACAAAAAAACAAACACATATTGATCAGTGTGGCATGAAGCGAAAAAAGTGTGAGAGAAAGAAAAAAATAAAGCAGTTCCAAAATCCGTTTTGTTCGCGACCGACCCATCACTAGTAAGATAAAGTAAAACGAACTCTAGGCGGGCCTAGCTACTTCAGGGTTGCTACATTAGGATGATTGGTTTTTGCTCTAGATTAAAGAATGGCAGTTGATCAAATTAATTTTCATCAATAATGCTTTTACCTCATCATTTGCATCAAACATTTGTTTTATCATTTACTGCACATAGTTATGTTTAGACTGCTACCCTCACCCACTAACAGGCATAAACAGAGAGAAGCCTTCTTTTCTGTGGAATGTGTGATGAGCAAGGTCTGCCTGAACTGGTGATGGCACCAGAAGGTACAAAACCTTGAGGCCCACTCTGCTAGAGGAAACTCGGCTGTTAATTTCTGTGGTTAGAGAAGCTCTTTCTCTCCCTTTTCTTTTCCTCGCTCCCTTCGCTATCTCTTTATGTAGATCTGAGCAGAGGGTAAGAGGTGGTTGCCATGGTAAAGGGAGCGTTGCCTGCAAGAGAGTCATCTCTAAATAAGGAGATCCAGAGAGGTGCAAAAGAAGAAACACAAGCTCATATCAGACCACCCTCAACTGTTCAGACCTAGGGTTGCCAACTCCCCGAAAAATAAATAAGGGACACCTCGTGGCCAGGGCCGGGCGACCCAGTTGTCTTCACCCTTCCCAGTGTGGTGAATTTTTAGCTCTTTTTTTGTGTGAAATTATTTTTTTAACCATTTGACTTGAAGTTGATTTAAGTAGATGCATATTCTATTCTTTGTGATATGACCATATGGGAAACAAGTGATCATTTAGCCATTTATTTTTAGCTCAAAATGACAACATTAACACAGTAAAACAGGTCTCTTTCTTAAACTGTCATGCTTAACTTTTGAGAATATAAGTAAATCTTTCTTTAAAAGAACTCTGTCCTGCTTAACTTAAAATAATAGAAAACAATAGAAAGAAAAACATTCTTGTAACAGTGCACATTTAGTGCATTTAGTACAATTGGCTTCAGTTGAGGTATTATTTCAGACGCTCATCAGCTGCTCCTGTTTCTAAACCCGCTTGTTCCCATGATTATGCATCTTAACTCATCATCATTATTCATCTATGTATTACTTTTATGTATTAGTGATCTATTTGTTGTAATCATCTATCCTTGCAGTTGTTTATTACACAAAATAAGTTATATTATCACACTTCTGGCCACATAGCGCTGATATTCACTGCACATGCCCATATTAACTTTTTCCAGCCAGGTGTTTTCCTTTTCCCATTCTTCCCTTTCTCTGAGGGGAACAAACATTGCTGCTCTAATGCTGGGCTCACACTGTGCGATTTTTGGCCCATTTTGAGCCGATTTTTGAGTCGTGCGACTGTTTTGGTGATCGGACCGATTTTGGCCTTCATCGTGCATCGTGTAGTATACGTGGGGTAACGAGAAGTGATTAACACCTCACAACCAGCTCCCGATCATCAATCGCTCGTGAGGGTCTCACCGACTGCAGCCGCTCAAACTGCTCACGCGCAAACACGTAAACGTCGGTGAAAAACACGAAATAGCACAGCAGTGCAGCGTGTGATCTGGACACAAGCGATGGAGGCACAACTTGTAGAACTTTGGAAAGCTCATCCGAGCCTTTTCGATGTGGCATCACAAAATTATCACGACCACAACAACCGTGAAAATAGTTGGATCTACACTGCTGCTCAATCACAGCTGCCTGATCAATGTTTTTCATTAGCAATTTAGCAAAGTTGATGGTGGTGGTGTGCGTGTGTGTGTGAGTGAAAGACAGAGAGAGAGAGAGCGAGAGACAGATCTTCTGTTATAACCTTCATGTTATGGACGCACAGTGTGAGCTCTCAGGTCGCATCAGAGCATCGGGCGGTATAGTGTGAGACCCTGCATCGTGACCTACCAACTTCTAACCCCTGCGAGTCAATCGTGCAGTTTGAGCAGGAGCTGAATAACGTGACTGAAAAAAATCGCACAGTGTTTGCCCAGCATTAGGTTTACTGTCATCCGAGACTTGCACCGCAGTGTCGGCGTTGGTTTCCCTGTTGGCCATGCTTCTTGTTGTGGTCATCTGTTGTCTTCCGGTATTTTCTCCGCAAGCGACCTTTCCTCGACCAATGAGATGAGCGGTAATCTGAATTGTCATACTCAAATTGTCATAAGTGTGCTGTCAGCTCATTGGTCACAAAGCAGGAGAGGGGCTGGGAATTATGTTTTCAAACAAAGCGTTAATTCCATTAACATTTATAGACTACTTTTGATTCTCACTGTATTACGGGACAAAGTGCGTCCCTTATTAGCTCAATACGGGACGTGTACTTTTGTTTCTAAATACGGGACGATTCCGTTTTTTAAGGGACGGTTGGCAACCCTATTCAGACCGGTCACATGATGTTAACCTGATGTTTCTGTGACATGCAATAAAAGTCTTTACATCCTGGGTGCTTTGTCTCTAAACCTCTTTGTCTCTAATAAAAAGTGAAATCTAATTATTTTGAGCATATTTGTCCTCACTCATGGAAAAAACCCAACACAACTGGAATAAGTGATCCTTTCTTATATTTATTTTTCTAAAGAATTAATGAGGATTTTTGACCTGTTTTAAAAAGCCTCTGTATAAATTGTATAATATTTAAGTAAGACTTTGAATTGGAAAATGATTTGCACTGTTTAGATTCTATTTGGTGTTATTTGGCAAGGTTTTGATGTGGGTCTAGTGGTATTTCCGTAGTTAAGGACAGATTTTATGTAACTGAATATGTTAATTGTTTAATAATTTATTATTGTTTAATAAAACATACATTAAACCCACAAATAAATGCAAAGTGGAAGCTAAAAATAACGAGAACGTCTGTCTCTAACAGTTTCTTTTCTCGGCTCTTGTAGTTATTATCGGTGCCATGATTTTCATTTCAAGCAGACTGTGCTGCTACTAATATGCTGATCATAAAATGACACACTGTCTCATCTCAGTGGAGTATGTGAGGAATAAAGAGCATGCGATACTACACAAACAGCTTGTATTGACATGCGTTATAACCTCAGGATAAAAATGCTCGGAAACTCAAGTGCCAGTTTTAGGACGTTTACTGACCACTTTTAGAAACAACCACAACTAGTCGCACACATACAGGAAAACTGTCCCACCCATAACAATCCGGCAGGGAGAACCCTGAAAAACCTCTGAAGGTTCCAGGGTGCAACGCCCCCAAACATACATTAACAGCAACACTGTCTATAACAACATGAATGCTCTTAAAGTGAAGTAATTTACTAGCCATCTCATGATAACTGGTTTTGTTGGGTCTGCCTATTTTGCAAACGCTCATATGGGTTGTATTTGACTGTAGGAAAAAATCTTTGTTTGGACCAGAAAACCTGTTAAATTAAAATTCCTGATATATTATAGAGGAAAGTACACGTCAGGTGGATTTTTTTCCTTGTCTGAATGATTCTACATACAGTGACCCAGAGAGAAGTTATGGAAACTCCAGAACGATCAAAAGGTTTTTATGACTGAACAAACATCAGCCAAGTCATGTTTTTATACAGATCATTTGATAACTCTTTAAATCAGATAGTTAGTATTCAAAATTCAGTTGCTGGGCAACCTTTATTAAATCATAAAATTCTCAGGCTAAGCCAAGTGAGGCATATAGGTTGTGAATTTGTGTTAGAAGATTTATGCAAGATAGATTTCACTCAGAAAACACGTAGTCGCTGAAAACAGACTCAGTCAGCATTTATTAGCTTTTCTAGTCTTGTACAAAAAAGCATTATTGGCAAGTCGGCAAATGTATCACACCATGTTCACACTTCTGACGCATTCCCAGTGTCCCAACGGGTCTTCCTCTGGTACACATAAACTCGATTTCATCATCATGTTTATCATCTCTTGAAAATCTGAACTGAATATTATGTCTGTTCATGTCGTCTCTATTCACAGTGCAGGCTTCTGTAAGACATAAAAGATAAACAGTTTTTTAACGTTAGTAAAATACATGAATGTACAGAATATTGTGTTCTGTAAAGGACTCTGTGGCTACAAATAAAATTGATTTTCTCCTGCCTAATTCTAAATTGTGGTCAAATGCTGGAATGGTACACAGATGATCTACTGTTGCTGTTGCTCTTGTGGGGTGATTACATTCACTGTTAATTTTATGTAATATTTCTGTGACTATTTTACATGCTGAAGTCCTGTCCATCCCAGCCTGACTCCTCTCAGCCTCACTACAGTACTAGACACTTTAATACCCACCTGCACAATGTACATTTTTCAGATGTTTCAATTTGAAATTTCCAGATTGTCTTATTTTATTTAATTCACTTTTATGGTTATATGTATATATGTTCTCTCTTTTTGCATGTACATAATGTTCTCTCTCTCTTTTTGCACAGTTGAGGAGCGTGTCAGGATACATTTCACTGCGTGGTGTGCTCGTATAACTATGCGTGTGACAAGGGCTCTGTACTATAATTCAACTTCATCATGTCTATTTTATAATATCACCTGAAGTCAACAGGAAAAAAATTAAAGAAGGTCTTACTGGAGCTCATCATGGAAAAACATAAAAAATGTTTGTCAGTAAACTTCAGACCCTACTATCCACACAGTGAGAAATGATTTTGTACCTGTTGATTTCTTATGTCAAACACAACATGCTCCAAAAAATCTATCACAGTGTTTTAAATGCGTGCGGTGTACACCACCACAGTGGACTTTAAACTGAACATTTAAGATGTTTATTGAAGGGCTTCAACAAAGTAATGCATTCACTGTTTGTGAGTAACATATTTAATTTCATATTTTATACATAGTTTCTCATCTTGAGAGGCTCACAAGCAGTCGTGTATATTTGTGTATATATGGGTCACACCTCTGGAATTAAACAAAATTAAAAAACAAAAACCAAAATGACTTTTTACGTTTCTCTTCACACAATGTAACATGAAAAATATAAAGAAAACTTTTACTTACGGAGGCATCTAATCTCTCCAGTCCATTCACCATCATTACATGTTTTGAACGGTCCACCCTTCATGACATAATAACGCTGACAGATATATTCAACCTTTTCATTATGTTGGTACAGCTGTTTAGTACTTGTTTTGGTGTCTCCATCTGAAAGAGGTGGTGGCCTCCCACAACCCTGGGCACCTGCAAAAGTGTGAGCAATGGAGAAAAAAAAAGTTTAGACAACATTTAGTCACAAAAATCTTTTAGTCACGTTTTTATGTTCATATACCGTCACATATTATTTTACATTTCAGGTGAAGTTTTCATCATGCAATCCGAGTGCAGATCACAGCCTTTAAGACTGCTTTGTCATCCTATATATTAGGGCTGCTCAATTAATCGAATTTTAATCACGATTACGATCTGGGCTTTCAACGATCATTAAAAATGACTGAGCCGATTATTAGCCCCTCCCTCATTTATCCGCGACACCTTATAAACCGGTCCGTGGCGCAAAAAAGGTTGGAGACCGCTGATTAAGAGGACCCGAGGAAAGCTCGGAAAGCTAAGCAGAAGTTATTTGGAGAGGAGAGTGACTGCCGTTGGTTGAAAAGAGAGGTAAAAAAAAACTTCAGTGGTGTTGCACACTATTTTATATTATTTTTTAAAGTCATTATTCAATACATTGTTATTGTTAACCCTTTAGCCAGTCAGAGCTGCACGCTCCGTTTTGTGTAACTATTTTTAAATCCCTGTAGAACCTGAACCGTGTAAGCTAGCGCAATATTTTGTTTTGCATATGAAACCAGAGGAGTTGTACTTACATCTTATGCCATCAGCTTGTCCTTGGTCACAGTTTCCTTCCACATAAAGCTTTGCAAAAATTGCATAAAAAGCGTTTGCAGGAACAAAAACATATAATATTCCAGAAACAGGCTTTGCTGATCCGATCAGCTGTTCCTAACACTTCCCACAGTGAAACAGAGGTCAGCGCGAACTATGGCATGTCCGCCATTTCCTGCCCGAAACCGGAAGTGATGTCATTTTCGTGGAAAATGTAGTTTTTTACTTGTAGGCCTTAAAAGCCTATACTGGTCATGTTTGACTTTTCTGAATAGTTTCTGGGATGCTTAGAACTCGAATTGCACTGCTGGAAATAGTTTATTTTGATGCACCTGCTGTTTTCTTTGCAAATTTGCATCATAGGATTGTTTTTTTGTTTTTCCTGCAGTATATAAAAATTGCTGTATCGCCAAAATAAAACTATGAAGACACTCAAAATAAATTTCCTGTTGTTGTAAACTATTTTTTGCAACTTTTTTGTATTTAAAGTTTTGAGGGATAAGCCTCTTAAATTTCTCCAAGTAGAAATATATGTAAAAAAAACAAAAACGATTTTCAATTTTTTCGTAGTTTATTGCACTTTTTTGCAATTAATGTAGTTACTATGGACTTAATGCATACATATTATTAAAATATGGGCTATAACAGTTGTATAGCAACTTGAAATGCTCCCACAAATGGCACTACAACATGTAAAAAAATAATATAAGCTCTGGCGGACTTGGTTCTATAGTAGGTCTTAAAGGGTTAAATAAATATCGTCAAATAATCGAGATCTCAATTTCAGTGAAAATAATCGTGATTATCATTTTTGCCATAATCGAGCAGCCCTACTATATATGTAGTTCTGTTATGCTTAGAAAGTGGTCAGCACTCTTTGTAACTAATGATAAACTGTGTTGTACTGGTATCAAACTCATGTTGCTGTTGAAATGATCTGCTTCTTTGATATATTCATCTACTGCCTTCTCCCACATCTTACAGATCCTATCCTTTTAATTGTTTTAATCATTTTATTGTGAAAAAACAAAAAAAATTTTTAAAGTTCAAACTCTTCTATGGTTCGTGTGTGCTCATCAGGTTCTCACATTTCCTCTGACATGTCCATAGCATGTTGTATTTCCTTGTTCCTCCATGTAACCCATGTTAACTGGTGATGAAATGTGTGATGTCTGTGGCAATGATAGAGGGCCACTTAAAAACACTGAAATCGTGGAAAAGCAAACCTGACATTAAAGTGTGACTTTGGGCAGACTGCAATAGTGTATCTAGGAGAAGTAGTGGGTGGTGAACAAGTGAAACCCATCCACTTAAGAACTGAAGCCATTGTGATGTTCTCAGAGCTGCAGCACAGTTTGGGGATGGTGGGTTATTACAGAGGTTTCTAAAAAAACGAATTCTTCTTGTTTGTATTAATATTATTATTATTTAATGATATAACTGCAACTAACCCTGAAGTCTACATTGTGGTGTGTTCAGGTATAATCTTAAATGCACCACATTTCAAACAGTTTTGAGCTACTGTCTGTGTTAGTGAAAACAACTTTTCAGCGTCACACTTAACCAACTTCTCAGATTTAATAAACTTCTCAAACTGGTTCCAGCGTCCCTCCACTGGCTGTTTGTTTACTTAGAACATATTTAAAAACTTTGTGTGCAACAAAAGGGAAATGTAACTCACGGCGGCATCTCATCTCTCCAACCCAATCACCATCGACACAGGTTTTGAACGGCCCACCCTCCATGCCGTAGTCTCTGTCACACACATATTCGACCTTTTCATTGTGTCTGTACATGTTTCTAGTCGCTGTTTTGGTCTGTCCACCTGAAAGACGTGGTGGCGTCCTACATTGCTGGGCAGCTAAAAATTGTGGGCAATAACAGAGGAAAAACCAACATTAGATAATATTTTGTCACAATAATCACATTTTCACTCTGACCTGCTGTCATGCATCATTTTTCATTTGAAGTGAAATATTTGTCATACACCCTGTGCATCACTCTCCTTTACCTTAACACTGTGTGGCCATGTGTGACAAAGAATTAACCAGAAACAATGTTCACACAAACTAATTAGCACAAGAGCAGATCAGGCAGAGGACATTTTACTGATAACCTGAAATGTGTTTTTGCCTCAAAACCAACTATTAATTTCTGGTTTAAAGTGTGTGTAACTTACACTCCTACACACGACACCCCAAGAAATACCAAAAACAGCAATAGCAATCTTTTTCCATCCTTTGTACTGATAAACAGTAAGATCACAAGAGGACAAGTGTTGTACCTTCACATGTGGGAAGAGGATTGCTCCACTGTCCATTTCCCAAACATTCAAGCGTTGCGTTCCCTTTGATGATGTGATTACTGCTTTTACAAGCAAATGTTAGATGTTGTCCTTTTTTCATTTGATCGTCTGTTACATCTGTGGTGATTGTTAGACCTGCTGGTGTTTCAGGGACTCTACATTTCTCTGTTTTGAAAAAGAGAATCTGTTTTATTGTGAGGTTTACATTATAAACATGAAACCAAATCAGATTCAAAGTAATAAGACACTTTCTCACTACATTTTCAAACTAAGCAAGTTTTTCTTTAAATATTTACTATTAATAGGCATTCAGTTTCTCATTGCTGTAATGGAGATGTAATCAATGTCCAGTCTTTTAAATAACTCTTTATTGTCATTGCAGAGTCATACTAAGTACAGCACTACAATGAAATTGGAAATCTGTCCTATGTCGGCACTAAATATAACACAACACGATACGATACAAAACATCACAGCGCAACACAAACAACACAACACAGTAACTTAACTTAGTAATAAAAAATGAAGAAAAAGTGTATGTGTATTGCACACTGTTATTATTGCACATTAATTATTATTGCACCTTGTTATAAATATAATTATTATTACTGTTATTGTTTTTACTGTATAACAGTATATTTAAGGTTAGTTAAAGATTGTGTCTTTGGTACAATGTTGCATTATATTATTTCCATTGTTTTATCCCTCAAAGCAGGACTATATTCTTTCTCTACCCTTAACCAAGGGTGGGGAAAGAAAGATGACTAAAGATGAAATATGCCAGCATGCAGAATGACAGCCAGCAGTGTTTTTAACTTTTAAGACTCCAGTTTTAAAGCTTATTCACTGCAATAGTTTATTTTCATGTACGTACGTATACACTGAATATTGAGCTTCTTCCATTTCTCAGCTGTGCATTTAATCAAGGCTTGTCCTTCTAGTTAAGCACTGATAAGTTACTTTACAGTCAGATTCAGTATTCCCTATAATAAGGAGTTAGTAGTAACTCAATGGTCATAAACGTATTTGTCCCTTGTATTCATGATCCAAGCTCTAGTGCTGTGTAAAAGTAAATATAAACAGAATGCAATGATTTAAAAATTTCATAAACCCAGATTTTTTCACAATAAAACATAAAACATTTGTCTTAGATATCCTATACAATCTTCCTTTAAGACTGCTTTGTCAAACAAACTGCCAATTCTGATTCAAACAGCCCACTGAACAACTGATATTACTTATGATCTCTCCTTTTGATATATATCCTGCTGTTATGCTCAGAAAGTGGTTAGCACTCATTGTAACTAATGATAAACTGTGTTGGACAGGTATCAAATTTATGTTTGAGATTTCTAATTAATTCCCTCCTCACAAAGGAAACGTTGCTGCTGCAATTATCTGCTTTATTTTAGGACGGAAGTGACGGACAAGGTAAGCGACTCATGTTGTAACTGACGTCAGACGCCGGAGATTTTGGCGGAAAATTAAAGCAAATGGTAGTTTAGATTTGAACAAATTCATTTAAGCTTCAGCATTACCAAATACACTTATCAATTGTCTTATAACTAACACTATTTGTCTAAATAATCTCCAACACCCTGGAGAACAACGAGGAGAGTTTAGAGACTCTCCAAGATTATATTGATCAGTGCTTTCAGGATCTCGTGATGAAGAAGACCCCGTGTGCAGCTTCCCCGGCCAAACCTGAGACGCCGTCGTCGAAAAGACAACGCCCGGCAGATTCCCCCGGCTCAACATCGCCAGCCGGCAAAGATATTGCCGACATATTGGAGTCAATCGACAAGCGATTGTCCAGTTTCGACGCAAGGCTGTCCTTGGTGGAGATTCTTCACCGAGAATTTAAATGCTTGCGAGAATCCCTGGAGTACAGCCAGCAGCAGGTGGAAACGCTTGCTGCTGAAAATGCCACGCTAAGGGAGTCGGTGAAATGTCTCACAGATAATGTTACCCAGCTCAATAGAGAAAATAAAAAAATAAAAGAAACAGTTATCGATCTACAAGCTCGTAGCATGCGTGATAATCTGGTATTTTCTGGTATTCCAGAAGCCGCTGGAGAGGACGCGGAGACCACGGTAAAAAGCTTCATCAAAACCCACCTGAAGCTGCCGGAGGACACTGTGAAGAACATCGTCTTCGATCGGGTACATCGCCTCGGCCCCATTCGGGCTACGGCCGGGAGACCACGTCCTATCGTGGCCAAATTCGGCCACTTCAAACAAAAGCAACATGTGAAAAGCCGCGGCAGGGAATTAAAAGGAACGGACTTCAGCGTGAACGACCAGTTCCCCAAAGAGATCTTGGAACGACGCAGGGTCCTCTTCCCAATCCGACGCGGCTTCATCCAGAAGGGCTCCCGCGCTGTCATCGCTGTGGACCGGCTGTACGTGGACGGACAGCTCCACCGCGACCCCAACATCACTCCGTGGCTGTATTAACCTCACACCAGATAAGAATCAGCTGCACCATTTCCCTATCCACTCACACTAACTTGCATTAACATCTGTTTAACTTACCAGCATCAAATCGCATCTTAAAGTGTGATTTCATAGCAGAATTAACACCGTCACTCTCCGTCAGTGATTTAATTGGAATGTTTACGTTTTGTTTTGTGTTTTTTTTTTCTTCTCGTTTTTTTCCCTCTCTTTCCCCCCCTCTTGGTTTTATACTGCTCACCCCTGTCCTTGGTTTCTTTCTTTATTCCTTTCACTGCCTCGATCACCTGCTACGACACTCATCCACAAACATCCTTTATTTCGACACATACGCACCATGCGCTCAACGGCAGCACATTTACATCAGTCAGACAGCGCACACAGTCGTTTAGGATACACACACTTAAGCCAAGCCTACTCATATTAGTAACTATGCATACACAAAGTCAGACTCAGGGAGCATCTCGCCACACATTTTTTCTCTCTCTCCTTCTCTTTATTTATGAACAAGTGACATATTCTCTCCACCTGTCTAAGCGACGCACACAGCATACATCCCTAGTTATACACAAACATCTATGGGTACACTGAGGTTCATTACATGGAATATAAATGGAGCTGGCTCCAGAGTAAAGAGGTTAAAAATATTTAACCAACTCAAAAAACTACAGGCAGATGTTGTCCTTTTACAAGAGACCCACAGACCTCTTAGAGGTTCGAATGAACTTAAAACACCTGAGTTTCCTAATGTGTTCTCAGCTTGTTATAATTCTAGACAAAGGGGAGTAGCAATTTTAATACATAAAAATATTAATTTCACAGTACTCGATACAGTTATAGATCCAGAGGGCAGATTCTTAATCATTAAACTATCTATACTTGATAAAAAAAAAGCTATGTATTGTAAGTGTATATGGTCCAAATGTTGATGATCCCTCATTCTTTCACGGTTTTTTCAGTGCACTCTCTGAACACTTAGATGGCACACTTGTTCTTGGAGGCGACCTCAACCTTGGACTAAATGAAGACATGGATAGGCTCAATACAGCGGGAACTCAGCGTAATTGGCAGTCCACAAATATAATCAAACAGTATATGAGCGACTTTGGTCTTTGCGATGCATGGCGCTCCCTTCACCCCACCAGTAAGGAATATACTTTTTTCTCACATGTCCATCACTCTTACTCTCGTCTGGATTATTTTTTGGTCAGCAGCTCACTGCTGAACGACATTTCAGACACTGAGATTCATCCTATAGCTGTCAGCGATCATGCTCCTGTATCTTTAACACTAATGCACAAGAATAATACTACGCCAAGAAAAAACTGGAGATTTAATATATCACTACTTAAAGATGAAGACTTTATTAAATATTTTAAAAAAGAGTGGACTTCATATTTGGACTATAATGACACTCCCGAAACATCAGCTTCTGTTCTATGGGAAGCAGGGAAAGCTGTGATGAGGTAAAATAATTTCTTTCTCATCACATAAAAAGAAAAAAGAAAACAAAAATATTCAGGAATTAGAAAAAAACATCAAATCACTAGAAGAGGCCTACGCATCCCACCAAGATCAGGAAACATTGAACAAAATACGCAAAACAAAACTAGAATTAAATGAGATAATTGATAAAAAAACAAAATTCTTAGTACAAAGACTACGCCTACAAAATTATGAACATGGTAATAAATCCGGTCAATTTCTAGCAAACCAGCTAAAAATAAATAAAGAAAAAACAACTATATGTGCTGTTCAAGATTCATCTGGGAACACAATATATGATCCGATACAAATAAACAACATTTTCAGGGATTTCTATAAAACGTTGTATTCACCACAAATAAACCCAAAAAGAAATTGATCAGTTTTTGGACAACATAACTCTTCCAAAATTATTGGACACTCAAGCAATGGCACTGGATTCACCATTGACACCAGGTGAACTCCAGGAAGCTCTGATAAGTATGCCCAATAATAAGGCTCCAGGTCCAGACGGCTTTCCTGCAGAATTCTACAAAGAATTCTGGTCGATTCTAGCACCAGTTTTCTACAGAACGTTGTTGGAAATTAAAGAAAAGGGCAGACCATCAAATATGAATTCTGCAAACATTAATCTCCTGCTAAAACCAGGCAAAGACCCTGTATATCCCTCAAGCTATCGTCCAATATCCCTTATAAACGTAGACCTTAAAATAATCTGCAAAGCTCTCTCAAAGAGACTGGAGAAAATAACCCCCCTCTTAATTCATCCTGACCAAACTGGTTTCATAAAAGGTAGGCACTCATCAACAAATACACGTAGATTACTTAATTTGATAGACTACTCATACAGTAAAAACCTAGAAACTACAATATTCTCTTTAGACGCAGAAAAAGCATTCGACAGAGTTAACTGGAAATTTCTATTTGCAACTTTACACAAATTTGGTTTTGGATCCTCTTTCATAAACTGGTTAAAAATATTATATAATTCCCCAACAGCTTGTGTTAGAACAAATGACCAGACATCCTCCAGCTTCTGTCTCTTGAGGGGCACCAGGCAGGGATGCCCACTCTCCCCTTCACTGTTTGCAATTTTTATTGAACCACTAGCAGCAGCAATTAGACAGAATTCAGTAATTAAGGGCATAAAATGCAAGAACGTGGAACATAAAATCAGCCTTTATGCGGATGATGTGTTACTCTTTCTCCAAAATTCACAAACCAATATCTCTGGGGTGATTGAATTGATAAACTCTTTTGCAAGAATATCAGATTACTCAATTAACTGGTCAAAATCTACAGTTCTACCGATTAATTGCTCCCTCCATAATTCCTCTTCTACACCACTGCAATCGGGAAATATAAAATATTTAGGTATTAATGTTTCTCCCAAGCTTGCAGATCTAACTAAATTAAACCATATCCCACTTTTAAAGAAGGTAGAAGATGATCTGGCTAGATGGAAATGTCTACCCATATCACTCATGGGAAGGGTTGCCGCTATAAAAATGATGGTCTTACCAAAAATAAATTATTTATTCTCAATGATCCCAACTAAACCGCCACAAGATTGGTTCAGATCTCTAGATTCATGTATGTCCAAATTCCTTTGGAAAAATAAACCCCCACATATAAGCTTAAAAACACTACAAAAGACCAAGGATAAAGGAGGACTAGAACTGCCTAACTTTCAGCACTACTTCTTAGCCAACAGGCTTCAGTTTATCTCAGGATGGCTAAAACATACCCTCTTAGATGAACCTTGGCTAGATGTAGAACAAGCACTTTGCAATAATCTAGAGATCTCAGACCTACCATTTATCAGCTCAAACATCCAACGACATGAATGCTTTAAAAGCATCAACATCAGCGCTTCTCTGACAGCATGGTGGGAGTTTCTAAAATTGACAGCGTCTTCATTAATCCCATGCAAACGTACACCTATCTGGAACAACCCTGACATATTACAAAACAATAATATGATAAACTTTTCAGATTGGAGTGGTAAAGGAATCAAATATTTAGAACATATACTAGAAGGAACAGAATTTATTTCATTTGACAGACTAGTTACACAATATGGGATCAACAAGAAAAGATTTTTAGAATATCAACAAATTAAATCCATAGTAAAAAAGAAATTTAAACCGGGTCAAGTTGAACTACAAACACCACCAAGTGTGGTTCAATTTCTTACTCTTAAAACCCCCAAATTACTATCCAAAATATACAGAATGCTTTCTAAAACAGATGAATCAATATCACTTCCTATTGCAAAATGGGAAGCGGATTTATCAGTTAACTTAGACCTAAACTTCTGGTCTCAGATTTGCTTAAAAACCTTTCATCTAATTAGAAATCCCAGTCTTCAATTAATTCAATACAAAATATTACATAGAGTGCACTATACAGGTCATCGGATGTTCAAGATGGGCTTTACGTCTACCAACAACTGCTCACACTGCCAAACCAATTCACCGGACAATTATATCCACGCTCTTTGGTTCTGTCCACCAGTTCAGAAGTTTTGGCGCGAGATATGTGAAGACTTATCGAAGTGTCTGAAATGTAACATTCCAACTTCCCCCTTAGTGTGTTTGTTGGGCAGCTTAGATAATGTCACTTCAGAAAAGAATATTGCCCATATGGTTTTCACTGCCCTATGCATAGCCAAGAAAACAGTCCTCATGAACTGGAAAAATAAAAATAATCTTAACTCTAACCAATATAGAAATTATCTATTAGATTACATTAGTCTTGATACAGCCTCTGCCACCACATCAGATCAATTGCTCTGGGCTCCTTTGATCAGCTCCATCACCTAGTGGGGGTGGGGGGTCATAGTTTGGTCCCGCCTTCACTGTTGTGATTGGTGTGGGGGTAGGGACAGGCTTAGGGCGTCGGGGGGTTCCCCGGAGGCATTTTCCTTGGGGGGCTTAACCCGGGGTAGCGGTCATGTCCTGTTAGGGGCTCTGTTGGCTCTCAGGTGACTGTTTCCTCGCGGCTGCGTGCAGCGGGACTAGGGGAGGGTCTGTGCTGACGGACGTGGGTTACTGACCTGGTAGCCTGGCTGCCCCTGGGTGGGTCCGGGATGGGCGTGAGGTTCTGGGGGCGCTCCGTCTCTGGGCCGGGGCCCGGGCCGGGCCTCGGGGGCTTGGGTCCTGGTTGGTGTGTTGCCGGGGTTGTGGGCGGGTGGGTGCATGGGGGCCCAGCCCTGGAGCAGGGTGCCGCCGGTGCATCGAGCCACCTGGGGGGCTCTTCAACTGGTGGGGAAGATTGTCACATCTTGCAGGAGCTTTCCTCTCCTCAGGGGCTCTCTCTACAGGAGGGGGAGATACAGGAGAGGTGGAGGAAGATCTCAGCCTGGGTGTTTATTGTCTTATGTAGTCTGGAAGAAGAGTGGATGGTGGGGTGGGTGCAGTTTTCTCTGTGGTGGGGTTGGGTAGACTGTCCTGGGCTCTGTGGGGCCGGGAGGCGCTGCTGCGCTGGGCCCCGGTCTGGATGGGCCTGGGCCCCCTTTCCCTGGTGGGTCGCGGAGTATGGGGGTACCTACTGGGGTCAGCGGGGGAGCTGGCCCCAGGGAGGGGTCACTTGCCCCTCCCTTCCTTCCCTCCCCATCTCCAGCTGCCTCCCTCTTCCCGCTCCATCACAACCACCCACATGCAGGACCTTGGAGGACCTTGGAGTAGGGGTATGTCACCAGGGTGCAGAGGAGGCCACCCCCGTCCCCTTCTGGCTGCCCCTGCCTCAATTTTATCCCACAACTTAGACATTGACATTACTCACACTCTCATTACACATACATATAGGATCTTGGGGGTGGGCACGATACACGGAATCCAAAGTACCATCAGGGTGTACACCCCACCCCTGGCGTCGTTGCCCACCTCTCAATGTTAAATACACGTAGACATTGAGGGCCAGCAGGAGGGACCATGCGCTTACCTGCTGCTCTCTGGCAGGTAGCTCCATGCCCTCCTGGGTTTTAAATGCACCTTAGAACACACATGCATCAACACTACAATGAGCGGGTGGAGGGAGGTTTGGAGTCTTCTCTCACCCCCATTCTCTGCGACCTGCTGGAGCAGGGGGGCTAGGAGGAGGAGTTGGCCGTCCGACTGCGGTCTGGAGTGTGGGGCCTCCCTGCTGCTGCGGAGTCGGGGCGGTCTGCCTCCCCCCACCGCAGGGAAAAGGGTAACACCACCTGGGTCTGGGTGCAGTTCCCCCCCTCCAGGGGCAAGGGTACCTAGACCCGGTTTGTAGAGTACGCTTGGGGAGTGTGATCGTGTGTACAGCGTCTCTTTATGTCTGTCTTCACGTTGGTTGAGTGTGGAGTAAGTGTATATGAGAGCATGAGGGTGGGAATGGATGTTTGTATATGTGTGTGCCTGTATTTCTGTGTCTATATGTCAGGTTGGGTGTCAGGCGCCACCTCTCTGGGGACATCTTAGGCCCTCCAAGGTATGGAGGCCTATCTCCCCCTACCACCACTTCCCCTGCCAGTGGCGGACTCCCTCAGACGTCGGTGCGTTGGTGGTTCTTTGTGTCCGGGGATGGGCGTCCAGGTACACACCAGCTCACTCCTTGGCGGCCGCTTATCGGGGCCTGCAGCCTGGGGCTCGCTCGGGCCACTTCGGAGGTGGGGTGCCCCCGGCCTCTCGGCCTGGGGCTCGGTCACTCAGGCATGGCTGGCTGCCGGCGGAGCTCACGGGCGCGTCACTGCAACTCCCCCTGGCTTCTGCTCCGCGGCTGCTGAGTGAGCCCTCATCTGGGAATCTCCTCAGCTCTTTCTGGGACAGTGGCGCGGCTGCCCCTCTGTTGGTCTTCCTTGGTCTCTTGTGTTCTGGGGGCCTCTGGATGTCTGGAGTTTTGATCTCCTCCATACCTGCTTCATGCCCTGGAGGACGGGGCTGTGGCCCCCCACACCCTCTAGCAGATCATTACATGAAGGAACCTTTTAAAAACAAGCGCGTCCATGCTCACAGGTGTACACACAGGTGATCACACCCACAAACTACACCCTTTTTGGCTCCTACCTCAAAGCACACTGTGTTCTGTTGATCTTATGTGCTGCACAATAATGTTTAATATTTAGTATTTACTGTCATATTCCCATATATCATTGTGATGTTGTTTATTCTATTACTCTTGTTCTCTTCTGCTTGTTTTCTTTTTTCTTTCTCAGCAGGTGATCCAGGTGATTGATATATGCATTTTTTATTTCTTTTTTTCTTTTTTTCTGCTCATTCTGTTGGTTTTTGTTTTTTGCCCTTCTCCCCCGTCCCTCTTCTCAGCTGTTTCTCTTTCCCTCTTTCTTTCTCCCCTTCTTTCCCCCAGTCAAGTCTGTCCCGTATTCAGTAAGTGAAAATAAAATAAACAATAAAAGGTGAATCAAATGGACCATTACGGCAAGGCTGGGATGGTCAATTTGGTAAAGTAAATCCGTTGGGCATCTTTCTTTGCCTTTAGACAACAATTCTGATGGCAAAAGAGCCAAACGGGACAGGCCAAAAAAAAATAAAAATAATAATATCTGCTTTATTTGTTTATTCAAATACTGCCATCTCCCACATCTAACTCATTCAAATCCCATTCTTCTAATTCTTCTTATTTTTATTATGAATAATAATTCCTAATGATGTTTTTTTTGTTCAAGGTCAGCTAAGTAAAAGCTGCGGTGCCCTTGTGCTCGAACACCGAATAAATAGTCCCTACCTTGCAACAATTAGCTTTATCAAGAAAAGCAGTATATCACAAATGAATGTGAACAATCACATTTATCCTGAACATTCTTACCTCTACATTCGTTAGAGCCATGCAGGCCATCTTCCCTAAAGATTGGAGTGAAACTTCCTTCAGAACCTCTCTTGCATTTATACTGGACACTATTATCTTTCTTTTATCCCAACTAAATTTTCACAATAATATTGTGAGTAGACTGGCTCTAATATGGTGCATTTCTTCTCTATGTGAGCACTCAGTATACTTAATATAACATGCATCGTTCATTTATTGACAGACAAGTTTTGAAAAGATGTGCAGTTATTCACAAGATTTTTTAAATTATATTTTTGCAAATACATGAAATGAAAGAAATAAAAGCAGAATTTGAAGAAAAACAAGCTACACCTCATAATACCTTGACAAAGTGGATTTGGTTTCCATCCATCTCTGGTGCATGTGGCCCAGGGAGCGCCATCTGTACTCCTGTAGTCTGATCCACATGTGTAACTGACAGAGTCGCCCAGTCTTTGTTGTTGCCCAGAATCACCCCAGTAATCCAAATACAGAGCTTGTGGATGGCTACATGTAACCTCTAGAAAGAGATATAGACTAACTAATAGGGGCAGATCATCTTCATGTATAAATGAACCGCTGCAAAGCAAGAAACCTTAACCTTGAAATATGTGTATAAAGCAGATGCAGTTTTATACCTTCACACACTGGTCTGATAGTCCAGTCTCCGTCATTTTTGCAAGTAGTCTCAGCGAAGGTGGTCTGAGTGTTCAGAATCCAGTATGCCTCCCCACATGTAACTCTTATCTTCTCACCGGGAGAAAACACACTTCTATAAGCAGGTTCATATGTGGTTCCTCTGAGTGGTGGAAGTGTCAGTTGACATTTTATTTCTGAAATTGTTGAAAGATGAGGCATTTTGACCATTAGTATGTTATAATAAAAGATGCAGTTTGTTAAATGAGATTTGAAGGGCAATTGTGAGTGTGACAGGAACAAACACACAGACACACACACACACACACACGCACAATATAAACAAATTCCCCTCTTGCCCCCACGGTCATCTACTAAAGGCCTGGGTACTTGAGGGTCCTGCTCAGTGTCTTAGCTGTTCCTAGGACTGCGCGCTTCTAGACAGAGATCTCAGATGTTGTTCCTTGGATATGCTTGAGCCACTCGGCCAGCTATGGGGTCACTGCAGTGAGTGCTCTGATTACCGCTGGGACCACTGTTACCTTCACCCTCCACATCTTCTTGAGCTCTTCTCTGAGACCTCAGTACTTCTCCATCTACTTGTGTTCTTTCTTCTTGATGTTGCTGTCGTTCGGTATAGCTACATCTATTACTACAGCCGTCTTTCTCTGATTGTCCACTGCTACTATATCTGGTTGGTTAGCCATCACTAGTTTGTCTGTCTGTATCTGGAGGTCCCAGAAGCAGCTGGTTCATTTGTGCTGCCAGATGCTCATGGAGTGCCGTCAGCTTTTTCAGCAAGTAGGCATGAATCATGTTGGGGCCTGGTGAAGTCCAACTCTTCATTCTGGAGTTCTTCTCATGGATATTTACCTCTGTAATGATTACTGGACCCTGTTCAAGGAGGTTGCTGTGGTCTGTTCTTAGATCCACTAGCCACTGAGCATTGCTGTTATGGGTTGCATCTTGCTCCCATATGCTCTTCCAGTACTGCTTTCTATCTCTCGGTTATGATTCTTCTGGCCAACACTGTGAACTTGGCAGTTCCCAAGGCCTCCTGTCTGCCACAAGAAAGATGATCACATCACATGCCTGAAACCTCCAGGGTGTGTCGCTCCTCCTGTCGCCCACCTGGAAACAGTGTTTACATTGCAATCTGCCTTTCATGGCTCTTTGGCCAGCATCTGTGACATTCAGTAGTAGCCTCATTGTTTTGACACACAAAACAAAACAAATAGCAGCAACCACACTACACACTCTAAACACATTAAATATTAAAAAACTGTTAAAATTGCTGTTCTCTCATTCACTGGCAAAAATGATTTATTATAATTCTGGTTTTACTTGGCCGATCAACACATTTTAAAAATTGGTATGCAGTTTGAAGTCCTCGCTTTTGACACAGGGTGAAATAAAAACTCAGCAATTGTGGGTCTTGCTGCCATATATTCTTAAATCAATCATGTGATTTAGACGCACCAGCATGTCTGGCAACTAGTGGGTTAAATGACTAAAATCCTTCCAGGTTTTCATGAGTTTTGCTTTCAGCCTTTTTCTCCATGGAGGCCGGCGTCTACATGAAAGTTTTATGTGGTTCTATTAAATTAAATAACGTGCATCGCCACTTTTGATTATAAATATTAAACATAAACAATAAAAATAAGAATCTATGTCAGCTGTATGATGTGATGACGTCTTTCATTTTGCATAAAACTATTCTTAAACAAATGTTGTTTCTGACACAACTCCAAAAAGGATTTGTGTCTTCTCCTGGGAGAGCTGAGTGAATGTGCAAAGCACTGCATTAAAATGAATAAATGTGTCATTGACTAATTAAAAGGCTGATTTCAATCCACTGTTTAAACATCTGTTTGTTACTGTAAACTATTATTAAGACAGAAACTAGTAATAAGACTTTCTTACCATTCTGCTGTAAAGATTCATTTGGATTCAGCCACAGGAGAAAAAGCCAAGAAAGGCCAAAGAGTCTCATTATTCAAATCAGGGATTGCTGTGTTCAGGAAATACTGCCTAAGAAGTCATTCACCTCCACACTTACACAGACTGAACTTTTTTACCACATGAATATGTGCATGCTGTGAAACTTACTCAGGGACACTGGCATTTAACCCTTCCACCTGACACACACACACACACACGCACGCATGCACGCACACACACACACACACACACACACACACACACACACACACACACACAGTGTATTGTTAAAATCAATTATTCAGATTTATGTCTGTTTTCAATTGTTGGGTATAAATATAAGTATACTAAAATGTTTAATATTTATATCAATAAGTATTAGACAAAGTTATAGCACACTGCTGGCACACACAGAGTTGTTCTGCAATTTTTATGTGATTTGTTTACCATTGTCCTTGTCATTCATTTACATGTTTGTTCACGCAGCTCATGTCACTTCCAGTTAAGAAAAATCTTTAGTGGAAAGAGGACAAGGTGATTACATCAATAAATTTCCAAAAGAAAAGAGAAAAAAGACACATGCTCCATCCTCCTACTTTTTATTATATGGAAAATAATAATAATTATTTTTCAAAATAAATAATTGACAATTCAAATAATGAAACTGGCATTTAAACGGTTAAAATCCTGAAATACTGACTGAATGGTTTATCATTTGATAAGGGGTCAACTTTATTAGGTGAAGCAGAAAAGATATTGATCTATGAGTATTTTATGGCAGATTTTGTATAGATCTGCGTGAGGATAGAGCCAGAGATTTGAATGTGTTTTTCAACAGATTTGACACTGCAGTGAATGCTTACCCCTTCTGACTTACCTGTAGCCAGCCTACAATCCACAGGTACACTACACTCTCCCTCTCTCCACCTTGCACCATAGCCTCCTGTGAAAGTCCTGAGACCCCTCCCCCACCTATCACTTTCACTCATGCCCAGGTTTAAAGACAAATGAGAAGACTCCACTCAGGCAAGTCTAAGTAGGGTGAGTCCCTGTGTGCTCACGGCCCGTGCCCCCCAGCTTTGTGGAGTCTTTGATAAACTTTTCATGATGCCAACAGACTCAATAAATATAAATAATAAATATCTCATAATTAGCTTCACATATTTGTGTTTTATACTTTATTGCACATAGTTAATCATTGTAGAGTAGTATTAGAAGTAGATTGCTACACTCAGATACTAACAGACACAAATAGAGAGGAGCTCCCTTCTCTAACGAATTTGCGGGTTAGGGTCTGTCTCACTAGTGAAGGCGCCAGAAGGTAAAGATGGTCATAAATTTTGGGATTGGAGAAGCTCTTTCTCTCTTTCTGCAAGTCTGACCGAAAGCCACTTGAAGTGGCATCTCCAAATAAGGAGATGCTCAGAAAATTGCAGAAGAAGAAATGTGAGCCGACATCAGACCTAAGGCCACCCTAAACTGTTTCGACCAATCATGTTAACATTATCCTTATCAAACATAATAAAAAAATGTTTACTGCCTGGGTGCAGCAGCCCTTTGTCTCTGAGCCGGAGAGAGGAGGTCTATAGCGCCATGTAAAACCAGTTTTTGATAATAAATTGCGAAAACTTATAATTGGAGCATATTTGTCTTCTCTCTCACAAAAACCTCTACACATAGTAACCTATACTCGATGGTCACGATAAAGCCATTTTAACCACTGTACGTGGAAAAACTCACAATACATTGGACTAGTCATTAAATTTTCCTAGAAAAACAGTGAGCGGCTGCCTAACTAATCAATTGGTGTTAGCTGCAACGGCGGCCTCTGGAAATTACAACAAGGACTGCACTGGATTCAAGGTTGGAGACTTCGTTCTACAGTTTGCAGCTGCCTGGGAGGAGGCTTGCTGCTTTTCTTCCTGTGTGACAGACAGTGCGGCAGGGAAGAGGACTCCTCTTGGATTTGACCAGATTCCTCCTCAGAAGAGAGGTGCCAGTTTATAATTTTTTTTCAGGGCCACTGGCTCCCCCGACCACAGCGATCCAGGCCTGCAACCATATCGGACGTGGCGATTCTGGGTTGGTTTGTGTGTGTCTGTGTGTGTGGTGGTGGCCCATTAAACTAAAGTGGTGAATTAAATCACAAGTTACTTTGGGACTTTATTCTACTTATTCTATTTTCGAAACTGAAGGTGACTAATTGATTTAATTATTTTTTTGCTTTTTACTCAGTTAACAAATTTAATTCAACTTGAAGATCTTGTTTCAATTGAATGTTTCCTATTCCCAGATAAGTTTTTAGTAAGTAGTTATTGTGTGATTAGAGTGGGAAAAGGGAAACACTGAACTTCCAAGCAAAGTGAGAAAAGCTTCTGAAAAGAAAGGCAACGCCTAAAAAAATTATATGTATATAGAAACAGGAACCGATAACAAAATTAGCAGGTAAGATATAGCGATGGGAATTCCGGCTCGTTTTAGAGAACCGGCTCTTTTTAGTGAGCCGGTTCTCTAAAAAGAGCCAGATGTAACAGTGTTGGCTTCTTAGGGCTCCCAAGCGGCTCTTCAGGTTGTTTTGTTGTTTTAATTAATTTATTATCAACAATAGAATATTATGCACAAAATGAATTACTAATGTAAAAATGTTTTTTATTTATTTATATATGTTTATTATATAAATATGCTTTTATTTATTTACTCCACATAACATAATGAAATACAAAAAACAACTATTTACAGTTAAACTTTGAACTATTTAAATTTTCAGCTTTTTCTTTTAAACAAATTTAAAGTGAAACAACACAAAACACTGGAAACCACAACACAATAAAATATAGATTAAATTATGCAAAGCAAAAAGAAAAAACTGAAGACCCAGATCTTTAATTTAGGTAAAGGTTTGCATTCAGATGCATGATGCTGTAGATACTGCAGCAGAAGCAGCAGCAGCAGCAGCAGTTGCAGTAGACACACTGGCACCTTCATTAATATCACACTCAACTGACTGTGTTTTATCTTCCCATTGCACTGATGGGTGGACAGTTCTCAGGTACCTGTGCAGTTTGTTTGTGAAGCCTATATGATATTCTTTTCTTGTAGACTCTACACTCTGCCTTTGTAATGTCAGCAGAATTGAAATGGTTCCAGATTTTGCATCACTCATTTTCTTTACTATACCTTTCTAATTTAACTCTTCCGGCGCCCCCCGTGTGCGGCAGCCTGTTACAGCAGCTCTGCTCATTCTGAGTTTCTTTCTTTCTTATCTTTTCTTCTCGTAATTTTTTATAACTAACGTATCAGTAATTAGACTCTGCAACCATGTTCTACCGTTTTGTGCTAGTTCTGGTCGTTTTTCTTAGTTTATTTCTACTTTTTTCACGCGTGTCTGGGGACCCAGAGCAGGGATCCTTTGTTTACAGTAAGGATCAGCTGTTAGCGCTGCGTCCCGCAGCAGTACTGCCGGCGGACAGACCCGACATTCCCAGCGAGCTGAGGAGGAAAAGACGGGGGTGTCGTGCTGGGAAGGAGCGCCGTCGCCCGAGAAGGAGACGTTATCGACCATCTCTTCCTTCTGTAATCATTGGAAACGTAAGATCTTTGCCCAATAAGATGGATGAGCTCACGTCGCTAACCTGGTCACAGAGGGAGTACCGGCAATGTAGCATCATGATGCTAACGGAGTCGTGGCTAACACCGCTAACTCCGGACACAAGCGTGACACTACCGGGATTTCAGATGCTGCGAGCGGACAGGACGAGAGAGAGCGGTAAGAGGAAAGGAAAGAGAAAAATCCACCCTCCTCTTTCTTTCTTCTCAACATGTAGCCAGATAGAAGTGACGGAAGGGAACGGTAAGTGACGGAAGTGATGTTGTAGGTGACGTCAGACGCCGGAGATTTTGGCGGAGAAAAAGCAAATGGTAGCATAGAGTTTAACAAAGGTTTTCCAAGCTTCAGTATTACCAAATATACTAATCAATTGTCATATAACTAACAACATCTGTTTTATCATCTCTAACACCCTGGAGGACAACGGGGAGAGTTTAGACGCTCTCCAAGATTACATCGACCGCTGTTTTCAAGATTTAGTAATGCATAAGGCCCAGAGTGCATCTTCCCCGGCCAAAATCGAGACGCCGTCATCGAAGAGAAGTCGCCAGGCAGACTCCCCCGGTACAACATCGCCTGCCGGCAAAGACATCGCAGAAATCCTGGAGTCAATCGACAAGCGATTGTCCAGTTTCGATGCGAGGCTGTCCCTGGTGGAGATTTTACACCGGGAATTTAAATCTCTGAGAGAATCCCTGGAATTCAGCCAGCGGCAGGTGGAAACGCTTGCCGCTGAAAATGCCACGCTACGGGAGTCGGTTAAATCTCTCACCGATAACGTGACCCAGCTAAACATTGAAAATAAAAAAATAAAAGAGTCCGTTATCGATCTACAAGCCCGTAGCATGAGAGATAATCTTGTGTTTTCTGGTATTCCAGAAACTGCCGGAGAGGACGCAGAGGCAACGGTGAAAAACTTCATTAAAATCCACCTGAAGCTGCCGGAGGACACCGTAAAGAACATCGACTTCGATAGAGTACATCGCTTGGGGGGCGCGCGGTCGCGGACCGGGAGACCACGGCCTATTGTGGCCAAATTCAGTCAATTCAAACAGAAGGAACAGGTGAAGAGTCGCGGCAGAGAGCTGAAAGGAACGGACTTCAGCGTGAACGACCAGTTCCCCAAAGAGATCCTGGAACGACGCAAGGTCCTGTTCCCAGTTCGACGTAGCTTCATCCAGAAAGGCTCCCGTGCTGTCATCGCCGTGGACCGGCTCTACGTGGACGGACAGCTTTACCGCGACCTCGGCACCACACCGTGGTTATACTGACTGCACTCCAGATAAGAACCCGCTACACTCTTTTCTTATTCATTCACACTCTCTCCTTTAACATGAGTTTAAGCTAGTAATATCAATATGATGTCATAGCAGATATAACACCGTCACCCTCCGTCATTGCTTTAATTGGAATGTTTCCGTTTCGTTTCTTTTTTTTTTGTTGTCGCTCACAGTTCATGTGGTTTCTTTCTTTCTCTTGTCTTTCACTGCTGTGGTCACCTACTTCCCCACTCACCTACAAACAACACCCTCTATTTCTCCATATTTTCACAACACGATCACGCAAACACATCAGCTCAACGGCAGCACATTCACAACAACCTCACAGCACGCACAGACTTGCAGGACACATAAGCAACCCACGCTTGTTCATATTAGTGAATATTCACACACATAGTCAGACTTATGGAATCTCTCACCACACTTCTTTTTCTCTTTCTATTTACAAACAAGGGATGTTTCCATATTCTCTCCACCTGTCTAAACGAAACACCCAGCATACATCATTAGACATACACGCACAATTAAGGGCATGCTGAGGTTTGTCACATGGAATGTAAATGGAGCTGGCACCAGAGGAAAGAGGTTAAAAATATTTAACCAGCTTAAAAAACTACAGGCAGATGTTGTTTTATTACAAGAAACTCACAAACCTGTCACAGGTTTAAATGAACTTAAAACACCTGAGTTTCCTAACGTGTTTGCAGCCGGTTATAATTCTAGACAACGGGGAGTAGCAATTTTAATACATAAAAATGTTAATTTTACAGTACTCGATACAGTTATAGATCCAGAGGGTAGATTTCTAATTATTAAACTATCAATATTGAACAAAAAACTATGTATTGTTAGTATATATGGTCCAAATGTTGATGAACCCTCATTCTTCCACGTTTTTTTTAGTGCACTCTCTGAACACCTTGATTGCACACTCATTCTTGGCGGTGACCTCAACCTTGGACTAAATGAAGAAATGGATAGGCTCAACACAACAGGAACTCAGCGTAATTGGCAGTGCACAAATATAATCAAACAGTATATGAACGACTTTGGTCTTTGCGATGCATGGCGCTCTCTTCACCCCACCAGTAAGGAATATACTTTTTTCTCGCATGTTCATCACTCTTACTCTCGTCTGGATTATTTTTTGGTCAGCAGCTCACTGCTGTGTGACATTTCAGACACTGAGATTCATCCTATAGCTGTCAGCGATCATGCTCCTGTATCTTTAACACTAATGCACAAGAATAATACTACGCCAAGTAAAAACTGGAGATTTAATATATCACTACTTAAAGATGAAGACTTTATTAAATACTTTAAAAAGGAATGGACTTCATATTTAGACTTTAATGACACTCCCGGAATATCTGCTTCTGTTCTATGGGAAGCAGGGAAAGCTGTGATGAGAGGTAAAATAATTTCTTTCTCATCACACAAAAAGAAAGAAGAAAACAAAAATATTCAGGAATTAGAAAAAAACATCAAATCACTAGAAGAAGCCTACGCGTCCCACCAAGATCAGGAAACATTGAACAAAATATGCAAAACAAAACTAGAATTAAATGAAACTATTAATAAAAAAACACAATTCCTTATACAAAGACTTCGCTTGGAGAATTTTGAACACAGTAACAAATCAGGTCGATTTCTAGCTAACCAGCTAAAAATAAATAAAGAAAAAACAACTATATGTGCTGCTAAAGATTTATCGGGGAACACAATATATGATCCTGGAAGAATAAACAACATTTTTAGGGACTTCTATGAAACTTTATACTCACCACAAATAAACCCATCTAAAAATGAAATTGATCTGTTTCTTGACAACGTAACTCTTCCAAAATTACTAGACAGTCAAGCAATGGAACTGGATTCGCCACTGACGCCAAGTGAACTCCAGGAAGCCCTGATAAGTATGCCCAATAATAAGGCTCCAGGTCCAGACGGCTTCCCTGCAGAATTCTACAAAGAATTCTGGACAATTTTGGCACCAGTATTCCACAGCATGTTGCAGGAAATCGAGGAAAAGGGCAGACTACCACCAAATATGAATTCTGCCAACATTAGTCTCCTGCTAAAACCAGGCAAAGACCCTTTATTTCCCTCAAGCTATCGTCCAATTTCTCTTTTAAATGTAGACCTTAAAATAATCTGCAAAGCTCTCTCAAAGAGATTAGAGAAAATGACCCCCCTCTTAATTCATCCTGACCAAACTGGTTTCATAAAAGGTCGGCACTCCTCAACAAACACTCGTAGATTACTTAATTTAATAGACTACTCATACGATAAAAACATCGAAACCATAATATTATCTCTAGATGCAGAAAAAGCATTTGACAGAGTTAATTGGAAATTTTTATTCGCAACTTTACACAAATTTGGTTTTGGAAACTCTTTCATAAACTGGATAAGAATATTATACAATTCCCCAACGGCTCGTATCAGAACAAATGACCAGACATCCTCCAGCTTCTGTCTCCTTAGGGGCACCAGACAGGGATGCCCACTCTCCCCTTCACTTTTTGCAATTTTTATCGAACCTCTAGCAGCAGCATTTAGACAGGCTACAACAATTAAGGGCATAAAATGTAAGAACATAGAACATAAAATCAGTCTCTATGGGGATGATGTGTTGCTTTTTCTGCAAAACACACAAACCAACCTCTCTGAGGTAATTACTTTAATAAACTGGTTTTCAAGAGTTTCAGATTATTCAATTAACTGGCCAAAATCTACAGTTCTCCCCATTAACTGCTCCTTCCATAATTCTTCCTCTGCCCCACTGCAATCCGGAAATATTAAATATTTAGGTATTAATGTCTCTCCTAAGCTTTCAGACTTAACTAAACTAAACCACATCCCACTTCTAAAGAAAGTAGAAGGCGATCTGACTAGATGGAAATCTTTACCCATATCACTCATGGGAAGGGTCGCCACAATAAAAATGATGATCTTGCCAAAAATAAATTACTTATTTTTGATGATCCCTAACAAACCATCACAAGATTGGTTCAGATCTCTGGATTCATATATTTCCAAATTCCTTTGGAAAGATAAACCCCCGCGTATTAGCTTAAAAACGCTACAAAGAACCAAGGATAGAGGAGGATTAGATCTGCCTAATTTTCACCAATACTTCTTAGCCAACAGGCTTCAGTTCATCTCAGAATGGTTAAAACATACCTTCTTAGTTGAGCCCTGGCTAGATGTTGAACAGGCACTATGCAAGGATCTAGAGATTTCAGACCTACCATTTATTAGCTCAAACATCAAAAGACATGAATGCTTTAAAAGTATCAACATCAGCTTTTCTCTAACAGCATGGTGGGAGTTTCTAAAAATAACGGAGTCTTCATTAATCCCATGCAAACGTACACCTATCTGGAATAACCCTGACATATTACAAAACAATAATATGATTAATTTCCCAGAATGGAGTTGTAAAGCAATTAAATACTTAGAACATATATTAGAGGGAACAGAATTTATTCCATTTGACAGACTAGTTGAACAATATGGGATCAACAAGACAAGGTTTTTAGAATATCAACAAATTAAATCCATAGTAAAAAAGAAATTTAACCTCAGTCAAGTTAAATTACAAACACCACTAAGTGCGGCACATTTTCTTACTCTTAAATCCCCCAAATTATTATCTAAAATATACAGAACACTTTTTAAATTAGATGAATCAATATCCCTTCCTACTGCAAAGTGGGAAGCAGATTTATCAGTCAACCTAGACCAAAACTTCTGGTCTCAGATTTGCTTAAAAACTTTTAAATTAATTAAAAATCCCAGTCTGCAATTAATACAATACAAAATACTTCATAGAGTGCACTATACAGGTCATCGGATGTTCAAGATGGGCTTTACATCTTCCAACAACTGCTCACACTGTCAAGGCAATACACCAGACAATTACATCCACGCTCTTTGGTTCTGTCCACCAGTGCAAAGGTTTTGGCGCGAGATATGTGAAGACTTATCAAAGTGTCTGAAATGTAACATTCCAACTTCCCCCTTAGTGTGTTTGTTGGGCAGCTTAGATAATGTCACTTCAGAAAAGAATATAGCCCATATGATCTTCACTGCCCTATGCATAGCCAAGAAAACAGTCCTCATGAACTGGAAAAATAAAAATAATCTTAATTCTAACCAATATAGAAATTATCTATTAGATTACATTAGTCTTGACACAGCCTCTGCCACCACATTAGATCAATTGCTCTGGGCCCCTTTTATCAGCTCCATCACCTAGTGGGGGTGGGGGGTCATAGTTTGGTCCCGCCTTCACTGTTGTGATTGGTGAGGGGGTAGGGACAGGCTTAGGGCGTCGGGGGGTTCCCCGGAGGCATCTTCCTTGGGGGGCTCAACCCGGGGTAGCGGTCACGTCCGGTTGGGGGCTCTGTTGGCTCTCAGGTGACTGTTTCCTCGCGGCTGCGTGCAGCGGGGCTAGGGGAGGGTCTGTGCTGACGGACGTGGGTTACTGACCTGGCAACCTGGCTGCCCCTGGGTGGGTCCGGGATGGGCGTGAGGTTCTGGGGGCGCTCCGTCTCTGGGCTGGGGCCCGGGCCGGGCCTCGGGGGCTTGGGTCCTGGTTGGTGTGTTGCCGGGGTTGTGGGCGGGTGGGTGCATGGGGGCCCGGCCCTGGAGCAGGGTGCCGCCGGTGCGTCGAGCCGCCTGGGGGGCTCTTCAACTGGTGGGGGGGATGGTCACATCTTGCAGGAGCTTTCTTCTCTTCAGGAACTCTCTGCAGGAGGGGGAGATACAGGAGAGGTGGAGGAAGATCTCAGCCTGGGCGTTTACCGTCTTATGTAGTCTGGAAGATGTGTGGATGGTGGGGTGGGTGCAGTTTTCTCTGTGGTGGGGTTGGGTGGACTGTCCAGGGCTCTGTGGAGCCGGAGGGCGCTACTGCACTGGGCCCCGGTCTGATGGGCCTGGGCCCCCCTTCCCTGGCGGGTCGCGAAGGGTGGGAGTGCCTACTGGGGTCAGCGGGGGAGCTGGCCCCAGGGAGGGGTTACCTGCCCCTCCCTTCCTTCCCTCCCCATCTCCAGCTGCCTCCCTCTTCCCGCTCCTCCACAACCACTCACACATGCAGGGCCTTGGAGTGGGGGTATGTCACCAGGGTGCAGAGGAGGCTACCCCCCCCTGTCCCCTTCTGGCTGCCTCTGCCTCAATTTTATCCCACAACTTAGACATTCACATTATTCACACTCTCATTACACATACATATAGGATCTTGGGGGTGGGCACAATCACGGAGTCCAAATTACCATCAGGGTGTATACCTCACCCCTGACGTCGTTGCCCACCTCTCAATTTTAAATACACTTAGTCATTGAGGGCTAGCAGGAGGGACTATGCGCTTACCTGCTGCTCCTTGGCAGGTAGCTCCATGCCCTCCTGGGTTTTAATTGCACCTTAGAACACATATGCATCAACACTACAATGAGCGGGTGGAGGGAGGTTTGGAGTCTTCTCCCACCCCCATTCTCTGCGGCCTGCTGGAGCGGGAGGGCTAGTAGGAGGAGTTGGCCGTCCGACTGCGGTCTGGGGTGTGGGGCCTCCCTGCTGCTGCGGAGTCGGGGTGGTCTGCCTCTCCCCACCGCAGGGAAAAGGGTAACACCACCTGGGTCTGGGTGCAATTCCCCCCTCCAGGGGCAAGGGTACCTAGACCCGGTTTGTAGAGTACGCTTGGGGAGTGTGATTGTGTGTACAGCGTCTCTTTATGTCTGTCTCCACGTTGGTTGAGTGTGGAGTGAGTGCATATGAGAGCATGAGGGTGGGAATGGATGTTTGTGTCTGTGTGTGCCCGTATGTCTGTGTCTATATGTCAGGTTGGGTATCAGACGCCACCTCTCTGGGGACACCTCAGGCCCTCCAAGGTTTGGAGGCCTATCTCCACCCACCACCACTTCCCCTGCCGGTGGCGGACTCCCTCAGGTGTCGGTGTGTTGGTGGTTCTTTGTATCTGGGGGTGGGCGTCCGGGTACACACCGGCTCACTCCTTGGCGGCCGCTTGTCGGGGCCTGGGGCCTGGGGCTCGCTCGGGCCCCTTTGGAGGTGGGGTGCCCCCGGCCTCTCGGCCTGGGGCTCGGTCACTCAGACACAGCTGGGGGCCGGCGGAGCTCACGGGCGCGTCACTGCAACTCCCCCTGACTTCTGCTCCGCGGCTGCTGGGCGAGCCCTCATCTGGGACTCTCCTCAGCTCTTACTGGAACAGTGGCGCGGCTGCCCCTCTGTTGGTCTTCCATGGTCTCTTGTATTCTGGGGGCCTCTGGATGTCTGGAGTTTTGATCTCCTCCATACCCACTTCACACCCTGGAGGACGGGGCTGTGGCCCCCCCACACTCCCTAGCAGATCATTACATGGAGAAACTTTTGGAATGCAAGCATGCTGATCCACACAGGTATGCACACATGGGTATTCACAGACGCGGACTAAAGCTTTCTTGGCTGCTGCCTCAAAGCACACTGTGCGCTGTCTATCTTGCGTGCTGCACAATATCGTTTATTATTTAGTAAATATTGATATCTATGACTAGCTAGTTTATTGTGATGGTGCTTTGTTTTCTCTATTATTATGTTGCTCTTTGTTGTTTGCTGTCTCCTCTGTTTGTTTTTTTTGTTTGTTTTTTTTTTTTCTCCATACAGGTGACCCAGGAGTTCTTTTTTTTTTCTCTCTCTTCCCCCCCCTTCTCACCGTCTCTTCTCCCCTTTGGTTTTCTTTCTTTCTCTCCCCCTCTTTCTCTCATTCATTCCCCCTGTCCTATTTATTAAAAAAAAAAAAAAAAAAATGACAAAGGATGAACTGAAGCTCTGCCATCACGTAATGTCGCATACTGCTGTTTCTGATGTCATTTAAAAAAAAAAAAAAAAAAAAAAAAAAGAGGAAAGGAGGGGGACTGGCAGTTTTTGTGAACGACAGATGGTGTAACCCTGGGCACATCACTGTGAAAGAACAACTCTGCAGCAGAGACATTGAGCTGTTAGCCGTTAGCATGCGTCCGTACTATCTGCCCCGGGAATTCTCGCATGTTATCGCAATAACAGCGTATGTCCCCCCCTCAGCCAACGCGGATGCAGCCTGTGACACTCTTCACTCAGTGGTCTGCAGACTGCAAACACAATCTCCGAGAGCCCTTCTCATAATATCAGGGGACTTCAATCATGCCTCTTTGGACTCCACACTGCCCACCTTCACCCAGTATGTGACCTGCTCAACCAGAGACAATAAAACACTGGACTTACTGTATGCCAATGCTGAAGAGGCATACAGTTCATCACCTCTCCCTCCACTGGGCAAATCTGACCACAACCTGGTGCACCTTGTCCCTGTGTATGAGCCCTTAGTGCGCAGGGTGCCACCAGCCACCCGCACAGTGCAGAGATGGTCAGAGGAGAGCGAGGAGGCTCTTAAGGACTGTTTTGAGTCGACTGTGTGGGAGGTGATCTGTGACGACCATGGGGAGGACATCGACAGCCTTACTACATGCATTACTGACTATATTAATTTCTGTGTGGATAACACCGTACCTACCAGGACTGTACGGTGTTTCTCCAACAACAAACCTTGGATTACCCCAGAAATTAAAGCTGTCCTCAAGCAGAAGAGGAGGGCCTTCAAATCCAAAGACAAAGAGGAGTTGAAAAGGGTGCAGAGAGAGTTGAGGGGACTGATAAGGAATGGGAAGGACAGCTACAGGCAGAAGATGGAGAACCAGCTTCAACAAAACAACGTTGGTGAAGTCTGGAGAGGCCTCAGAACCATCTCAGGCCACAAACAGCAGAACTCTCTGCCTGGGAGGGATGTGAGGTGGGCAAATGAACTGAATCATTTCTTCAACAGATTTGATTCAGCCATGAGGCAGTCTGCAACATCGGCTGCAGACTCACCCACCCCCACTGCTGCTGTTCCACCTCTGACACCTCAGACACTTCACACCTCCTCTATTCACCCTGCTCACTCCTCCCCACCCCCAACAACAGCATCCAATACACACTCAACACAAGGCTCCAGCCTGTCTCTCTCAACGACCCAGGTTAGGAGGGAACTGAGGAGGATTAATGGCAAGAAGGCAGCGGGTCCAGATGGCATCAGCTCGAGGGTCATCAGGTCCTGCGCGGACCAACTGTGTGGGGTGATGGAGCACCTCTTCAACCTGAGCCTGAGGTTGGGAAGAGTCCCACAGCTCTGGAAAACCTCCTGTGTTGTACCAGTGCCAAAGACTTCACGCCCCAAGGACCTCAACAGCTACAGGCCGGTGGCTCTGACATCCCACCTGATGAAGACCCTGGAGCGGTTGGTCCTGGCTCAGCTTCGGCGCCTAACAAGCTCATCACTGGACCCACTTCAGTTTGCCTACCAGCCTGGCATTGGAGCGGATGATGCCGTCATTCACCTCCTACATCGTTCCCTCGCTCACCTGGAGACCGCTGGAAGCACTGTGAGAATCATGTTCTTTGATTTCTCCAGTGCCTTCAACACCATTCTTCCCTCGGTTCTGAAGGACAAGCTGGAGAACTCTGGAGTGGACCATCACCTCACTACCTGGATTTTGGACTACCTCACCGACCGACCACAGTATGTGAGGACTCAGGGCTGTGTGTCGGACAGGGTCGTCTGCAGTACGGGGGCCCCACAGGGAACGGTTCTGGCTCCGTTCCTCTTCACCATCTACACTGCAGACTTCTCCCACAATTCCACCCAGTGCTTCCTGCAGAAGTTCTCTGATGACTCTGCAATAGTCGGCCTCATCACTGATGGGGACGACAAGGAGTACAGAGGACTGACTCAAGACTTTGTGGACTGGTGCCAGCTGAACTACCTCCAGATCAACGCCAGTAAAACCAAGGAGCTGGTGGTAGACTTCCGCAGGCACAAGCATTCTCCACTGCAACCACTGAACATCCAGGGTATGGACATTGAGGCTGTGGACAGCTACAGGTACCTTGGTGTTCATCTGAACAACAGACTGGACTGGACTCATAACTCAGACGCCCTCTACAGGAAAGGGCAGAGCAGGTTGTACCTGCTGCGGAGACTCAGGTCGTTTGGGGTGGAGGGCCCACTCCTGAAGACCTTCTATGACTCTGTGGTGGCTTCTGCTATCTTTTATGGTGTGGTCTGCTGGGGCGGCAGCATCTCTGCTGGGGACAGGAAGAGACTGAACAGGGTGATCCGAAGGGCCAGCTCTGTTCTAGGATGCCCTCTGGACCCAGTGGAGGTGGTGAGTGACAGGAGAACGGCGGCTAAGCTGTCATCCCTGTTGGACAACGTCTCCCACCCCATGCAGCAGACTGTGACAGCACTGAGCAGCTCCTTCAGTGGGAGACTGCGGCACCCACGGTGTGGGACGGAGAGATTTCGCAGGTCTTTCCTCCCCACTGCTGTCAGACTCCACAACAAAGACTTTAACTGAACAAACACACACATCCACACATGTGCAATAACACTAAGTGCAATAATCCTTTCTGGCATCGTTGTATTTTTACTCAGTTGTATATAGCATTCGTATTCTATTTTTATCTTATTGTATATTTTTATTCTATTTTATTCTACTGTATATAGTATATTATTTTATTCTATTCTGTACAGCTGTGTACTGTATTTATTCTTATTGTATTCTAATTTTTGCGTCATAACTTTTGCACTGTCCACTTCCTGCTGTGACAAAACAAATTTCCCACGTGTGGGACTAATAAAGGTTATCTTATCTTATCTTAATATTGTTTCTTGTTGTTGCCTCTGGCTCTCTCTCTCCCTCTGTTCATGTGCTAATGCTGCTGTTAGTGTAACTATCGCCCCTCCCCCCTCTGCTCAGCACAAACAAAAAAACAAACACATATTGATCAGTGTGGCATGAAGCGAAAAAAAGTGTGAGAGAAAGAAAAAAATAAAGCAGTTCCAAAAGCCGTTTTGTTCGCGACCGACCCATCACTAGTAAGATAAAGTAAAACGTACTCTAGGTGGGCCTAGCTACTTCAGGGTCGCTACATTAGGATGATTGGTTTTTGCTCTAGATTAAAGAATGGCAGTTGATCAAATTAATTTTCATCAATAATGCTTTTACCTCATCATTTGCATCAAACATTTGTTTTATCATTTACTGCACATAGTTATGTTTAGACTTCTACCCTCACCCACTAACAGGCATAAACAGAGAGAAGCCTTCTTTTCTGTGGAATGTGTGATGAGCAAGGTCTGCCTGAACTGGTGATGGCACCAGAAGGTACAAAACCTTGAGGCCCACTCTGCTAGAGGAAACTCGGCTGTTAATTTCTGTGGTTAGAGAAGCTCTTTCTCTCCCTTTTCTTTTCCTCGCTCCCTTCGCTATCTCTTTATGCAGATCTGAGCAGAGGGTAAGAGGTGGTTGCCATGGTAAAGGGAGCGTTGCCTGCAAGAGAGTCATCTCTAAATAAGGAGATCCAGAGAGGCGCAAAAGAAGAAACACAAGCTCATATCAGACCACCCTCAACTAGGGTTGCCAACTCCCCGAAAAATAAATAAGGGACACCTCGTGGCCAGGGCCGGGCGTCCCAGTTGTCTTCACCCTTCCCAGTGTGGTGAATTTTCTAGCTCTTTTTTTGTGTGTGAAATTATTTTTTTAACCATTTGACTTGAAGTTGATTTAAGTAGATGCATATTCTATTCTTTATGATATGACCATATGGGAAACAAATGATCATTTAGCCATTTATTTTTAGCTCAAAATGACAACATTAACACAGTAAAACAGGTCTCTTTCTTAAACAGAATCAGAATCAGAATCAGAAAGGGGTTTATTGCCAAATGTTGAGCAGGTTTACAACATTAGGAAATTGCTGCGGTGCTTCAGTGCAAACATAGTGTCATAAATAGCACTTAAATAGACATGAAAAAATAAAAGTAGGAATAAGAATTAAAGTGCTACGTAGAAAGATATGTGCATGAGATATACATGAGATATAAGATAAGATAAGATAAGATAGAACTTTATTAATCCCTCGGGTGGGTTCCTCTGGGAAATTCGACTTCCAAAAAAAGCACAGCAACGACCAAAGTTACAGTTACAGAACTGTTATATATATATATATATACACACACACACACACACACATATATAAATACAGAGACAAATATAAATAAAATATACAAAGGGGATAAATAGAATAAATAGGAATAAAAAATAAAAATACAAGTGAATTGCACATTTCAAGTATTGAGTCTATTGCACTGTTGACTATTTACAAAAAGTATTGCACAAGGTATTGTACAGTGAGGTGCAGAGGCACTACAGCTTAGTTGTTCCCCCCTCCTTTGTCCTCCTGTTTCCCCTCCCTCTCCCCTCCAGAGAGGAGTTAAACAGTCTGATGGCGTGTGGGACAAAGGAGTTTTTAAGTCTGTTAGTTCTTGTCTTGGGGAGAAGCAACCTGTCACTGAACAGACTCTTCTGGTTGTTTATGGCCGTGTGCAGAGGATGCCCAGCATTGTCCATAATGTCCATCAGTTTCTTTAATGTCCTTTTCTCTGCCACTGTCACCAGAGTGTCCAGTTTCATGAGAATAAGAATTAAGAGTGCTACGTAGAAAGATATATACATGAGTGCAGGTGGTGATCAGTGCCAAACATGGAATGATGCAGTGAACACAGCGTAGGGTCATGTGTTAGTGGCGGGGACAGTCATATGGTTATTGTTCTTGTGTCCAACAGCAGAGGGGAAGAAACTGTTCTTATGGCGAGAGGTTCTGGTGCGAATGGACCGGAGCCTCCTGCCTGAGGGTAGCAGGTCAAACAGACTGTGTCCAGGGTGAGAAGGGTCAGCTGAGATCCGAGCTGCACGCCGCAATGTCCTGGAGGTGTACAGGTCCTGCAAAGATGGGAGTCTGCAGCCAATCACCTTCTCAGCAGAGCGCACAACACGCTGCAGTCTCTGTTTGTCCCTGATAGTGGCTCCAGCGTACCACACGGTGATGGAGGAGGTGAGGATGGACTCGATGATTGCAGTGTAGAATTGCATCATCGTCCGTGTTGGCAGGTTGAATTTCTTCAGTTGCCTCAGGAAGTACATCCTCTGCTGGGCTTTCTTGATGACGGCTTTCTCTTCCCCCTCCTGCCCCCCCCCCCCCCCTCTTTCTTAAATAGATAACTATCATATCTGATATCATATCTCACAGTACAATAATATTGAATGGGTTGCATTGTTGTATTTTGTCATGTTTCTCAGGTCTTTGTCTGAATTTCTACGAACATTATTGCTAAGGATTGTCTTATTGCATTGGAGTCACACTGGGTTAAATATGTACACTTGGGTTTTAAGGGGTATTTATTATTTTCTTCTTTTTTTTGGGTTGTATGGAAGCCCCAAACGCAATTTCATTGTTCTTGACAATGACAATAAATAAATAAATACTAAATACTAAATAGGTGATGGTGGGCTCCCACTTCAGGTCCTGGGTGATGGTGGTACCCAGGAAGCGGAATGAGTCCACAGAGGTGATGGGGGTGTCAGTCAGGATGATGGGGGGGGAGTGGGGCTGTGTGCTTCCTGAAGTCCACAATAATCTCCACTGTCTTCTGGGCATTCAGCACCAGGTTGTTGTGGCTGCACCAGGACACCAGACGTTCAACCTCCCTCCTGTAGGCAGACTCATCCCCGTCCGAGATGAGCCCAATAACGGTGGTGTCATCTGCAAACTTGATTAGCTTGACAGACTGGTGGGTGGAGGTGCAGCAGTTGGTGTACAGGGAGAAGAGCAGAGGAGAAAGAACACAGCCCTGAGGGGAGCCGGTGCTGATGGTCCGGGAGTCCGAGACATTCTTTCCCAGCCTCACATGCTGCTTCCTGTCCGTCAGGAAGTCAGTGATCCACCGGCAGATGGGATCAGGCACATTCATCTGGGAAAGCTTGCCTCGGAGATGGTCTGGAAGGATGGTGTTGAAGGCAGAGCTGAAGTCCACAAACAGGATCCTGGCGTAGGTTCCTGGGGAGTCCAGATGCTGCAGGATGAAGTGTAGGGCCATGTTGATGGCGTCGTCTACAGACCTGTTGGCTCTATATGCAAACTGCAGGGGGTCCAGGAGGGGGGCCATGAGGGTCTTGAGATGGGAGAGAACTAGGCGCTCAAATGACTTCATGACCACAGATGTCAGAGCCACGGGTCTGTAGTCATTTAGTCCAGTGATCCTAGGTTTCTTGGGGACAGGGATTATGGTAGAGGACTTGAAGCAGGCAGGCACATGACATGTCTGCAGTGTGGAGTTGAAAATGCCAGAAAACACTGGGGCCAGCTCGTTTGCACAGTGTCTGAGGGTGGCAGGAGACACGCCGTCTGGGCCAGGAGCTTTCCGAGCATTCAGGTTCTTAAACTGCTTCCTCACATCTGCTTCATGAATATGAAGAGTTGTGGTGGGAGGAGGTGGTGTGAAATCCTCTTTTGTGTGGGGTGAGGAGGGGGGTGTTGTAGGTGAACAGTTTGAAGGTGGTGGTGGCTCTATGGAGGGGGGAGAGGTGGGGGAATTAGTGTCCAAAGTGCCTCTATTGTTGGGGCCGTTGGAGGTGTGAAGGCTGCCTGATGGCTCGTCAAAACGGCAGTAGAAGTCGTTAAGGGTGTTGGCTAAGAGCAAGTCATCAGTGGAGTGGGGGGTTTTAGGCTTGTAGTTTGTGATATTCCTAAAACCTTTCCACACAGAGGCCGAGTCATTCTCTGAGATCTGCTGCTGCATCTTCTCAGAGTGCTGATGTTTAGCAGTGTCCACTTCTTTAGTGAACCTGTACTTGGCCTCTCTGTAGCAGTCCCTGTCTCCGCTTCTGAACGCCTTTCTCTTTTCCAGCCACAGCTTTTTGAGTTTAGGAGTAAACCAGGGTTTGTCATTGTTATAACTCACCCTGGTGCGTGATGGCACAATGCTGTCCTCACAGAAGTGGATATAGGAGGTGACAGTGTCTGTAAACTCGTCCAAGCTGTTAGAAGCAGCCTTCAATGTGTCCCAGTCTGTGGTCTCCAAACACGTGCGAAGCTCCTCCACAGCCTCGTTGCTCCACAGTTTTTTAGTCCTCACGACAGGTTTGGAGAGCTTCAGCCTCTGTCTGTACGCGGGGATTAGGTGGATCATAGACAGTGGTCTAATGTCCTCTCCTCTCTGGTCGGGCATTTAATATACTGCTTGTATTTGGGAAGCTCATGGCTCAGATTGGCTTTGTTAAAGTCCCCAAGAGCAATGATGAGAGAGTCCGGGAATGTCCGCTCCATGTGGAGAATCTGCTCCGCGAGTGCGCTCTGAGCTGCCTGCGCATCTGCGTCTGGCGGGATGTAAACAGCGGCCAGGATGAATGAAGCAAACTCCCGCGGAGAATAAAACGGTTTGCAGTGGATAAAAAGATATTCCAGAGAGGAAGAGCAGTGCTGAGCAATCACTGTCACATCTGTGCACCAGCCACTATTGATGTAGAAGCAGACACCTCCACCTTTGGACTTACCGGAGAGAGCGGCCTGCCGGTCCGCGCGCAGCAGATGGAAGCCCTCCAGCTTGAGCGCGCAGTCTGGGATGTTCTCACTGAGCCACGACTCCGTAAAACATAAGACACAGGAGGAGGCAAAGTCTCTGTTCATGCTTCTCATCAGGGCCAGTTCGTCAATCTTATTCCCGAGTGAGCGTACATTAGAAAGGAAGATCCCAGGAAGAGCAGTACGCAGTCCGCGTCTCCTCAAACGCACGAGTGCGCCGGCTCGCTTCCCTCTCTTTCGGCGTCTCGCTTTCCTGGTCAGAGTCAGCAGTAAATCTGCCACAGATGCGACAAATATTGGAAATAAATCCACAGGCGTTGTAGTCCTGTAGTTAAGGAGCTCTTCTCTGGTGTAAGAGTATCCAGAGGAGTGCCCAAACACAGAAGAAATGCACAAAAGCAAAACAAAAGTAACGCACTGAAGCACCAGGGCATCCATACGCGGCGCCATCTTGGTTCAAACCAAGAAGCCTGTCATGCTTAACTTTTGAGAATATAAGTAAATCTTTCTTTAAAAGAACTCTGTCCTGCTTAACTTAAAATAATAGAAAATAATAGAAAGAAAAATATTCTTGTAACAGTGCACATATAGTGCATTTAGTACAATTGGCTTCAGTTGAGGTATTATTTCAGACGCTCATCAGCTGCTCCTGTTTCTAAACCCGCTTGTTCCCATGATTACGCATCTTAACTCATCATCATTATTCATCTATGTATTACTTTCTGCTCCTCCCCCTTTGTGAGTGTGGACGCTTCATCTCTTTGCTCTTGAATGCTTTGCTTCTTATATTGATTTTTATTGATTTTTATGCTGATTTTTTCCCTTTTTTCCGTGTGAGCTTACCTGCGATAACTTCTGGACACTTGTAGATCATTAGGACTAGAGTGTTCTTAACAGAAACAGCAACATTTTATGGTTACCTCAGCGCTCCGTGTGTCTGTGGCCTAGACACAGCTGAAGCCTGATTACAGCGTCTGGGCACCGAGCAGCCTCAATAGCCTGGAAAGGTGCTAACCGCTAGGCTAACTAGCAACAAGATGCCTTCCCTCTCCACAGATGACTACCACAGCCTCCTGCAGAAGATTGCAGTACTGGAGACAAAAATTCATCGCTTAGAAGTAAACGTGGAGGTAAATGGACTGTGTGGAAATGAAACAACCTTGCCTTTGATTCAAAACAATGGCGATGAGCAAGCTAGTACACAGCTAAGGAGCACAGATAACATGACCAAGAAAGGAGACTCTGTGCATTATCATAAATCCTCAAGTGATAATCCCCCCTTAGACTGTCTTGGTGCAAAACCAAGACATAAATCATGTCTCCTGGAAGGGGGAGGACGTATCACAGGCAGGGCACAGCGAGCTGAAATCTCTGAAACCGACTGGCCTTCACTTCCTACGAGACAGAGAAGCTCTTCTACCCCTGTATACGGGAGGAAACAGGACTGGACAACCGTGAATAGGAAGGTTAACAACAAACCTCCAAAACAACTGAATGTGAAACTGCAGAACAGATTTGCTCCACTATCAAAGGACCCTGGATCTATATCGGACAACCATCCATCTAAAAGCAGCGAAATAAGGTCTGAAAATCTGTTGAAAAGTGAAAGGCCACAGGGAAAGCTAAAGGCTAGGCCTGAAACTCTGATTGTGGGTGACTCTGCCGTAAAGGATGTACAAAGGATGTGCGGTAAGAACACTAAAGTCCTCTGCTTTCCTAACGATATGGTCAACAACCTGAAGGAGAGAATTCTTCAAATTGCAGATGAATATCCAACTGTGACAAACATTGTTCTGCATACAGGGTCAAACGATGTGTCCAAACAACAGTCGGAGGTTCTGAAACGGGACTTTACTGGATTATTAAATACTGTAAACTCTCTGAATGCAGCTGTATTCATCAGTGGACCTGTACCGCCGGTCAGAGGAGGAGACGAGAGATTCAGCAGGTTGTTTACACTGAATAAATGGCTTATATCAGCATGTGCTGACCACTCAGTGCATTTTATCGACAACTTTAATATTTTTTGGGAACGCAGGCATCTGTTCAAAGCAAATGGATTTAATTTTAACAAGTCAGGGGTGAAACTGTTCACCTCCAACTTGTTTTATTCCATACGTCATCCATCCGTGCTTGGTGCCAAGGCTGAGATAAACGAGGAGTTATCTCATAAAGAGGAACAAACAGTACTCCAAGAACAGACAAAGCCCAGCAGAAACCTTGAGGAGGAGCTCCATTTGCCCCCACCCGGGAAGAGCCTCAGAAAGGAGAGACATCCATGGCATCTGAGGAAGAGCCTCAGAAAGGAGAGACATCTAAGGCAAGAAGAGGGGTCCCTATTTGCCTCCAACTCTCTCAACAACACCAACGACCAGGACAAGGGACCACGACCTTCCCCAGTCCCCCAAACCCCTGACAGGCCATCACCCTCCTCCCCCTCCCTTTCCCCCTCCTCCCCACACCTGAAATTCACTGAGGAGATGATGGAGCGGGTCAATGCTGGGCTCAGATCTACCCCCTGTCCCAATCCCTTTTTGTCCCCCATAAACCCCCCACCAGAGCGGCCAAAGGTTCGCCATCGAGCCCCACCCTCAACAGAGCAATCGAAGTCACATTGCCCAGCCTCGCCCCCCTTAGTTCCTCTTCATGCCCTGTCTCCGCAGTCTGATGCGTGATGTGTGAAGGGTCCGGGCTGTGAGGATTATGGCAGTGATGACTTTTCCCAGGAGAAGCTGGGACCCTGTTTACTAGAAGGTTTTAAAATTTCTGTACTTTTAGGTGACAGGAGACATGTGGCCTGGTCAAAACACAGAGAGCTGCACTCTAAAAGATCTTTAAACATAGTAAACATACCTTGTGTGCCACAGACTGCTCCCAAACATGAGGGGACAAGTAATACCTCTAAAACACTTAAGTTGGCTTTATTAAACATTAGATCTCTAGCTGGGAAAACATTTTTAATTAATGATTTAATCACTGAGCACAGCCTTGATTTTATGTTTTTAACTGAAACTTAGTTGGACCAAAGTAACAGTGGAGCTGTTCTCATCGAGACGACCCCTCCTAACTACAGTTTTATCAGTGAGGTCAGGGCGAGCAGGAGAGGAGGAGGGGTTGCTGTCTTATTTAATGAATCATTTCAATGTAAGCAGCTATCTCCTGGAAGTTTTCAGTCTTTTGAATATGTGGCTTTACAGCTGAAGGCCCCATCCAAAGTTGTGTTTCTTAATGTTTACAGGCCTCCCAAATACTGCACAGACTTTTTTAATGACCTCAGTGAACTGCTGTCTGTGATCTGTGTTGATTTTGACTGTGTAATTATTGCTGGGGATTTTAACATTCATGTGGACAACCCTCAGGACAAAGGGACTAAAGACCTGAGTAACACTCTGGGCAACTTTGGGCTGACTCAGCATGTAACAGAGGCCACACATAATAGAGGACACACTCTTGACCTACTGATCTCCAAAGGCCTGAGCATTTCAAAGGTTACTGTGTCTGATGTGGGCCTGTCTGATCATTACTGTGTTTTCTTTGAAAGTAAAATCTCAGCCCACACAAATATATCAACAACAGTGATCACAAAACGGTGTATAACTGAACACAGTAGTGCAATTTTTAACCAGGTCTTCCCATTAACACCTGACCTGTCCAGAGGGTCAGTCAATGAGCTCGTCAATAGCTTCAATGCTAACATGTTAAATGTAATGGACACTATTGCTCCCATTAAGGTGAAGGTTATCTCTGGAAGGAAAAAGTCTCCATGGAGAAACTCCACACTGGTGAAAAATGAAAAAAGAGAGTGTAGGAAAGCTGAGCGCAGATGGAGAAAAACAAACCTCCAGGTTCATTATGACATTTATAAAGAGAAACTTCACAATTATAATTTACAACTGAGGAATGCAAGGAGGTCCTACTTCTCTGACATCATCACTAAAAACAGCCATAATGCTCGTGTCTTATTTTCTACAGTTGACAGGCTAACAAACCCCCCTGTGTCAGTGGCAGCTGAACTTCATTCGACCATGGCCTGCAATGACTTTGCCAAATTCTTCACTGAAAAAATCCAAAAAATTAGACAAGCAATTGGTACATCAACAGCAGATCCAGGATATGTACTGTGTCCACCAAAAAACTGTTTAAACACCATGAAACAGTTTCAACCTATTAACAGCAAAGACCTGGAGGACATCTTAGGTCAACTGAACTCCTCCTCCTGCTGTTTAGATGTCCTGCCAACAAGTTTTTTCAAAAAGGTCTCAAAGACTTTAGAGTCAGACCTGTTACAGATCGTCAACTTTTCTTTATTATCAGGTGTGTTTCCAGAATCACTAAAAACTGCTGTAATCAAACCTATACTGAAAAAGGACAATCTTGACAAGACACAAATGAACAACTACAGGCCGATCTCAAATCTCCCGTTTTTAAGTAAGATCATTGAAAAAGCAGTTTCTCAACAGCTCAGTTACTTCTTAAAACAGAATAATTTCTACGATGCCTTCCAGTCAGGTTTTAGACAGAACCACAGCACTGAAACCGCTCTGACCAAAGTGTTTAATGACATATGTCTGAATACAGACAGTGGAAAAATGTCAGTCCTAGTTTTACTGGATCTCAGTGCAGCATTTGATACAGTTGACCACAACATATTACTCAAACGACTGGAGAACTTGACAGGTCTTTCAGGAACTGTACTAAACTGGTTCAAAACATACGTAGAAAACAGGAAATACTTTGTATCAATAGGTAACTTCACATCTGAGCAGACAAGTATCACATGTGGAGTTCCCCAAGGTTCCATCTTGGGACCCCTTCTGTTTAACATCTACATGCTCCCACTGGCACAGATTATAAACAACAACAAAATAAACTATCACAGCTATGCAGATGACACACAAATATATATCACAATGTCACCAGGAGACCGAGGCCCTGTACAGGCTCTTGGTAAATGCATTGAGGAAATCAATGACTGGTTGTGCCACAATTTTCTCCAGCTAAACAAAAACAAAACTGAGGTAATAGTCTTTGGCGCCAAAGAAAAACGATTACAGGTCACCAGAGAACTTCAATCTATACATCTAAAAACCACAAACCAGGCGAGAAATTTGGGTGTAGTGATGGATGCAGACCTAAACTTAGAAAAACACATTAAGACAATAACAAAGTCAGCTTACTATCACCTCAAGAATATATCAAGGATAAAAGATCTGATGTCTCAACAGGACCTGGAAAAACTAGTCCATGCATTCATCTTTAGTAGGCTTGATTACTGTAACAGCATCTTTACAGGTCTACCTAAAAAATCAGTCAGACAACTACAGCTCATTCAGAACTCTGCTGCTCGAGTCCTCACTAAGACCAAAAAAGTGGACAACATCAGTCCAGCTCTGAGGTCTTTACACTGGCTGCCTGTCCGTCAGAGGATAGACTTTAAAGTTCTGATGCTGGCCTATAAAGCTCTGAATGGTTTAGGACCAAAATACATCAATGACCTCCTGACCCAGTATGAACCATCCAGATCCCTCAGGTCATCTGGATCCGGTCTTTTATCAGTTCCCAGAGTCAGAACCAGACATATCTGGAACAAACTCCCACAAACTCCCAGAAAGCCTCAGATCAGCTGAAACACTCAGTTTATTTAAATCCAGGTTGAAGACTCACCTGTTCTCAGCTGCATTTGAATAAAGCACCAAATCCACACTTTAAGCTTAAATTTCAAAACTTACATTTAACTACTGATTTTATCTACTGTTCTGATTTTATCTGTTTTGATTTTATATACTGTTGTTTGTTTGTTAATTAGTTAGTTAGTTTATTTGCTTGTTTTAATCAATTTTAAATCATGCTTTTTATTTGTTCTTGTTTCTAATGTCTCTGTAAAGCACTTTGAATCACCTTGTTGTTGAATTGTGCTATACAAATAAACTTGCCTTGCCTTGCCTTGCCTTACTTTTATGTATTAGTGATCTATTTGTTGTAATCATCTATCCTTGCAGTTGCTTATTACACAAAATAAGTTATATTATCACACTTCTGGCCACATAGCGCTGATATTCACTGCACATGCCCATATTAACTTTTTCCAGCCAGGTGTTTTCCTTTTCCCATTCTTCCCTTTCTCTGAGGGGAACAAACATTGCTGCTCTAATGCTGGGCTTACACTGTGCAATTTTTGGCCCATTTTTGAGTCGTGCGACTGTTTTGGTGATCGGACCGATTTTGGCCTTCATCGTGCATCGTGTAGTATACGTGGGGTAACGAGAAGTGATTAACACCTCACAACCAGCTCCCGATCATCAATCGCTCGTGAGGGTCTCACCGCAGCAGTGGCGTGTCTAGAAAATTTTTGTTGGGGGGGCCAGGTAGGGGCACAGATTTGGAGAGGGGTGGCAGATGTAATTGGCAGATAATGTTTAAAAAAAATTCTACCAACCGTTAACCATAATTCAACAATCCTATAAACCTAATAACCGAATGCGCTTTTAACTCTTATTAGAATGAGATTTTAACCATTACGGTGCAAAGTTTTTAGATACTGCGTTGATAAAGTACAAGAGATACAATCAGTGCTTTGTCAGTGTTTTCTCAGCATTCAAGGACAGCGATATTTGCATAGTATTTTTACTGACATATAGTGCACATATGTTTTGGGCAAAAACATTTTTTAATATTAAAATACGAACATTTGTAACAAACAATTGACAAATTAGCCAGTTCCAATGTAAAACTTTATCTGCCTGTTAAAAAAAGAAGATAATCTCACAAACTGGTGTTTGATTTTGAAACAGGAAAAAGTGGAGAAACAACTGAAAAGACTAACATTTGAATAAAACCTGAAAGCAAGTAAATACTTTCTATGCTGACTTCTGGTCAACTTTGGTAATATTGATAAAGAACAACACTGGCTGATGATGAAATACAGTCAGCTGGCATGGTGACACTGCCAGTATTAACCTGCAGGGCTGGACTGGGACAGAAAATTGGGCATTTTGACTAGAGACCGGCCCACCAGGTAGTAAAGCCATAAAGACTTTGAATGAAAACAAATGCTGTTGTGACAGTGATGTACAGTCTTGTTGGTATATGTATGATTTCTATACATTTTACGTCAGATAAAAACTTTGGTTGTAAGATTTAGATAATTATTTAATAAAAGCTAGATATTTTAAATGAGAATAAGAAAGAAAAGTATTTCTTTTTGCCCACCTTTCCCTGTTAATGCTCTACCTGCCCCCTGGCAAAACTTTCCTAGATCCACCCCTGCACAGTTACCAGCTGTCAGCTGCTTAGAAAAGGATGCTGGTGTTATTTGTCTCTCAGAAACAGTTCATAACTTCCCTTCAACTCATTCATGTGACCTAAAAGGTAAACCTGTTTCTCCATCGCCTGTTCAGCTCTGATGATTCAGTAAGGACATCTCCTGGTTTCATCTTCATGTTTCCCTCTCACCACATATCCAAACCGACATCAAGACCAGCAGCTTTACAGCTGTGGCTCCAGCAAACATCAGCTGATACTAGAAATTAATATTAAATAAATTCTAACAAAAGCTGATCAAGCTTAAACGTGCTGCTGTTGTTTAGCGTGACATCTGCTGGTTTCCTCTTTCTGGCGCAAAGGGGGCGATAAATAAACAAGAGAGAAAAGCCGATCATTGAAGTAGCAACAGGAGAGGCAGGGAAGAGAATGAGAGAAGAAGAGGCATCTGTGCAGCATAACCACAGAATAATTCCTTTGTGTCTTTTTTTCATTATAGCGAAAGTCCGGGACAAACTGCGTCTCTTCTCAGCTCAATACCAAACGTGTAATATTTTCTCTGAATGAGGGACCATTCCATTTTTTTAAGGAGCCGTTGGCAACTCTACTAACCTTAAGAATAAAATAACGTTCACTATCAGTAACATCATAGCACCCACCCAGCTGTATCGAAACTCCGTCAAGCTGGCTAGAACCCAGTACGAGTTATTGCAACTGACAGTAAAAAGTCAGCACAACGAAAATAAACTCCACCTAAACTTGGTTTATATCTGACCCAGATAGACTGCAGGTCATAACTTCTTACCTGAAGTTCAGTTCACCTGACACTCGGACAGGCGGCCGCCTCGGGTCTCTGCTCCTCCTGCCTCCCCTTCCCTCATCCACCTGCTGGCCTCTGTGGAAGCCCCGCCATAGCCACCACCAAACAACTGAGTTATTTTTACACATCGACCTGCATCTGGCCAATCCACCACCTCTCATTGTTCATGCCATTACAAAAAAAAATAAAAAATAAGTCACCGGGCATATGCCCGGTATGCCCGATGGCCAGTCCAGCTATGTTAACCTGCAACCAAATCTGCAGCTCCATACAGCAATGTTACGACTTAGATTATATCTTATAACTCATAACTCTTATGTTAGCTCCCCTCAGTAGCATACTGTCTGAAATATTCGATGGCTGCAATAATTCTTCAAGTGTTATTTTTTCCTTGGTATTCTAATTTCACCGAAGTTTACTAAATTCAACAAACTTAATATTACTTACCGGGACATTTATTCTGTCCTCATTTTCTTTCACCGAAAAATTGTTTCCTGCAGTGCCGTCTTTCGTGCTTGGCTCTCCTACCTTTGCTAGGTGATGCACATAGCGCAGAAGCCGATGCTGCATTCACTTACACTCGGATATCTGAGCTTCACCGTGAAAACATAATCGTACATTTGATATTTGATTGAATTTTATTGTTTTGCCTTTGGGGTGGCACCTGGGGTGGCCAGTCTGGTTGGAGGGGTGGCCTGTGCACCCCCAGGCCACCCCGCTGGACACGCCACTGCACTGCAGCCGCTCAAACTGCTCACACGCAAACACGTAAACGTTGGTGAAAAAGACAGAATAGCACAGCAGTGCAGCGTGTGATCTGGACACAAGCGATGGAGGCACAACTTGTAGAACTTTGGAAAGCTCATCCGAGCCTTTTCGATGTGGCATCACAAAATTATCACGACCACAACAACCGTGAAAATAGTTGGATCTACACTGCTGCTCAATCACAGCTGCCTGATCAGTGTTGTTTTAAAAAGCCTCTGTATAAATTGTATAATATTTAAGTAAGACTTTGAATTGGAAAATGATTTGCACTGTTTAGATTCTATTTGGTGTTATTTGGCAAGGTTTTGATGTGGGTCTAGTGGTATTTCCGTAGTTAAGGACAGATTTTATGTAACTGAATATGTTAATTGTTTAATAATTTATTATTGTTTAATAAAACATACATTAAACCCACAAATAAATGCAAAGTGGAAGCTAAAAATAACGAGAACGTCTGTCTCTAACAGTTTCTTTTCTCGGCTCTTGTAGTTATTCAATCAATCAATCAATCTTTATTTATAAAGCACTTTTCATACAGAAAAAATGTAGCACAAAGTGCTTTACATAGTTAAAAGCAGCCCACCCCACCCTCCAACTCACTCCCCACACTCTCAATACACATATATCCCCCCACCCCCACCCACACACACATACACACACGCGCACACTTAAAGAGTAAAAATTGGGCTGGGCTCGCATGAGCCAAGTGAGGAAACATTATAACAGGGAGCCGTCTGCACCGGGAGCCGGTCACAGACCGCAGCCTCCGGGCTGGGCACACAGCAGGAGGGAGGCCAAGGAGCCCCCCAACCAGGCTGAGAGGACCCCAGAGACCCAGCAGCCACGGTCAATAACAGCCCCGGTGCAGAGAGCGCCCTCCGAGGAAACACTGGAGATATGACGCAATACGATATATACAGGGTAAAATGATAAAATAAATAAGAACAGGATACAATATAAATATAAATATAAATAGAGTAAGAAGATTAAAAAATGAATAAGAATAAAATCAAAAAATATTAGGTAAATCCTAAATTAATAATAGAATAACAGGATAGAATAAATAAGCATAAAAAATAAATAAACGCTAAGTAAAAGCTAAATTAAAAAGGTGGGTCTTGAGCCTGTTCTTAAAAACATGTACGTTCTCTGCGGCCCTGAGCTCCTCCGGCAGGCTGTTCCACAGACGAGGACCATACCACTGAAAAGCTGCCTCTCCGTGAGTATGTGTCCTGACTTTAGGGACAATCAAAAGGCCAGTACCAGAGGACCTCAGGGTCCGCGAGGGTTCGTATGGTAAAAGCAGATCTGAGAGATAAGAAGGCCCAAGACCATTAAGACATTTAAAAACCAATAAAAGAACTTTAAAATAGATCCTGAAACACACGGGGAGCCAGTGCAGCGATTCTAAAACCGGTGTAATGTGGGCCCGCCCTCTGGTCTTTGTCAGCACACGAGCTGCCGAGTTTTGCAAGAGTTGTAAAGTTGAAATATTCTTCTTAGGAAGACCAGAGAGCAGGGCATTACAGTAATCAATGCGACTGGTAATAAAAGCATGCATCAGCATCTCCGTGTTGGCCCGAGAGAGAATAGGGCGGACTCTGGCTATATTTTTTAGATGATAAAATCCAATTTTGGTTACATGTTTAACATGTGGGATAAAACCAAGCTCAGAGTCAAAAATAACACCCAGGTTTTTCACTTGTAGCGAAGGACATAGTGAAAATGCCTCTAATTTAGACAAGAGTTTCTCTCTCTGAGCCTCATGACCGACAATTAAAACTTCAGTTTTGTCCTGGTTAAGCTGTAAAAAGTTTTCTGCCATCCAAGATCTTATATCCAAGATACAGTTAAAAAGGGCATCCATTGGTCTGGTGTCATCAGGAGACACGGAGATGTACAGCTGCGTGTCATCAGCGTAACTGTGGAAGTTCACTCCATGCCTCCTGATGACACTGCCGAGAGGCAGCATATACAAATTAAAAAGTACAGGGCCTAGAACCGACCCTTGAGGCACACCACATGTCATTTTATGGATCTTAGAGGAGCATGTATCCATACTCACCATAAAAGTTCTGTCAGAGAGATATGAAGTGAACCAGTTGTGTACAGCACCAGAGAGGCCCACCATGTGTTTCAGTCTGTTTAAAAGAATAGCGTGGTCTACTGTATCAAAGGCTGCGCTTAGATCCAGTAGCACCAGGACTGAGAGCTTTTGGGAGTCCCATTATTATCGGTGCCATGATTTTCATTTCAAGCAGACTGTGCTGTTACTAATATGCTGATCATAAAATGACACACTGTCTCATCTCAGTGGAGTATGTGAGGAATAAAGAGCATGCGATACTACACAAACAGCTTGTATTGACATGTGTTATAACCTCAGGATAAAAATGCTCAGAAACTCAAGTGCCAGTTTTAGGACGTTTACTGACCACTTTTAGAAACAACCACAGCTAGTCGCACACATACAGGAAAACTGTCCCACCCATAACAATCCGGCAGGGAGAACCCTGAAAAACCTCTGAAGGTTCCAGGGTGCAACGCCCCCAAACATACATTAACAGCAACACTGTCTATAACAACATGAATGCTCTTAAAGTGAAGTAATTTATTAGCCATCTCATGATAACTGGTTTTGTTGGGTCTGCCTATTTTGCAAACGCTCATATGGGTTGTATTTGACTGTAGGAAAAAATCTTTGTTTGAACCAGAAAACCTGTTAAATTAAAATTCCTGAAATAAATATAACTGAATTTTATTTTACAGCTCCAAACAATAACAGATTACAGCTTATATTATAGAGGAAAGTACACGTCAGGTGGATTTTTTTCCTTGTCTGAATGATTCTACATACAGTGACCCAGAGAGAAGTTATGGAAACTCCAGAACGATCAAAAGGTTTTTATGACTGAACAAACATCAGCCAAGTCATGTTTTTATACAGATCATTTGATAACTCTTTAAATCAGATAGTTAGTATTCAAAATTCAGTTGCTGGGCAACCTTTATTAAATCATAAAATTCTCAGGCTAAGCCAAGTGAGGCATATAGGTTGTGAATTTGTGTTAGAAGATTTATGTAAGATAGATTTCACTCAGAAAACACGTAGTCGCTGAAAACAGACTCAGTCAGCATTTATTAGCTTTTATTGAAATGACCACATACAGCACTGGTACTTCACTGGTCTAAGTCTTTATTCTGCTCTTCAATTATTGACACATTAGTGCCCTCGTGTTTATCTAGTCTTGTACATAAAAGCATTATTGGCAAGTCGGCAAATGTATCACACCATGTTCACACTTCTGACGCATTCTCAGTGTCCCAACGGGTCCTCCTCTGGTACACGTAAACTCGATTTCATCACCATGTTCTGAATACAGTTTATCATCTCTTGAATATCTGAACCGAATATTATGTCTGTTCATGTCGTCTCTATTCACAGTGCAGGCTTCTGTAAGACATAAAAGATAAACAGTCTTTTAATGTTAGTAAAATACATGAATGTACAGAATATTGTGTTCTGTAAAGGACTCTGTGGCTACAAATAAAATTGATTTTCTCCTGCCTAATTCTAAATTGTGGTCAAACGCTGGAATGGTACACAGATGATCTACTGTTGCTGTTGCTCTTGTGGGGTGATTACATTCACTGTTAATTTTATGTAATATTTCTGTGACTATTTTACATGCTGAAGTCCTGTCCATCCCAGCCTGACTCCTCTCAGCCTCACTACAGTACTAGACACTTTAATACCCACCTGCACAATGTACATTTTTCAGATGTTTCAATTTGAAATTTCCAGATTGTCTTATTTTATTTAATTCACTTTTATGGTTATATGTATATATGTTCTCTCTTTTTGCATGTACATAATGTTCTCTCTCTCTTTTTGCACAGTTGAGGAGCGTGTCAGGATACATTTCACTGCGTGGTGTGCTCGTATAACCATGCGTGTGACAAGGGCTCTGTACTATAATTCAACTTCATCATGTCTATTTTATAATATCACCTGAAGTCAACAGGAAAAAAATTAAAGAAGGTCTTACTGGAGCTCATCATGGAAAAACATAAAAAATGTTTGTCAGTAAACTTCAGACCCTACTATCCACACAGTGAGAAATGATTTTGTACCTGTTGATTTCTTATGTCAAACACAACATGCTCCAAAAAATCTATCACAGTGTTTTAAATGCGTGCGGTGTACACCACCACAGTGGACTTTAAACTGAACATTTAAGATGTTTATTGAAGGGCTTCAACAAAGTAATGCATTCACTGTTTGTGAGTAACATATTTAATTTCATATTTTATACATAGTTTCTCATCTTGAGAGGCTCACAAGCAGTCGTGTATATTTGTGTATATATGGGTCACACCTCTGGAATTAAACAAAATTAAAAAACAGAAACCAAAATGACTTTTTACGTTTCTCTTCACAGAATGAAATATAAAGAAAACTTTTACTTACGGAGGCATCTAATCTCTCCAGTCCATTCACCATGATTACATGTTTTGAACGGTCCACCCTTCATGACGTAATAACGCTGACAGATATATTCAACCTTTTCATTATGTTGGTACAGCTGTTTAGTACTTGTTTTGGTGTCTCCATCTGAAAGAGGTGGTGGCCTCCCACAACCCTGGGCACCTGCAAAAGTGTGAGCAATGGAGAAAAAAAAAAGTTTAGACAACATTTAGTCACAAAAATTTTTTAGTCACGTTTTTATGTTCATATACCGTCACATATTATTTTACATTTCAGGTGAAGTTTTCATCATGCAATCCGAGTGCAGATCACAGCCTTTAAGACTGCTTTGTCATCCTATATATGTAGTTCTGTTATGCTTAGAAAGCGGTCAGCACTCTTTGTAACTAATGATAAACTGTGTTGTACTGGTACCAAACTCATGTTGCTGTTGAAATGATCTGCTTCTTTGATATATTCATCTACTACCCTCTCCCACATCTTACAGATCCTATCCTTTTAATTGTTTTAATCATTTTATTGTGAAAAAACAATTTTTTTTTTTTAAAGTTCAAACTCTTCTATGGTTCGTGTGTGCTCATCAGGTTCTCACATTTCCTCTGACATGTCCATAGCATGTTGTATTTCCCTGTTCCTCCATGTAACCCATGTTAACTGGTGATGAAATGTGTGATGTCTGTGGCAATGATAGAGGGCCACTTAAAAACACTGAAATCGTGAAAAGGCAAACCTGACATTAAATCTCTCAAAGTGTGACTCAAAGACTGCAATAGTGTATCTAGGAGAAGTAGTGGGTGGTGAACAAGTGAAACCCATCCACTTAAGAACTGAAGCCATTGTGATGTTCTCAGAGCTGCAGCACAGTTTGGGGATGGTGGGTTATTACAGAGGTTTCTATAAAAACGAATTCTTCTTGTTCGTATTAATATTATTATTTAATGATATAACTGCAACTAACCCTGAAGTCTACATTGTGGTGTGTTCAGGTATAATCTTAAATGCACCACATTTCAAACAGTTTTGAGCTACTGTCTGTGTTAGTGAAAACAACTTTTCAGCGTCACACTTAACCAACTTCTCAGATTTAATAAACTTGTCAAACTGGTTCCAGCGGCCCTCCACTGGCTGTTTGTTTACTTAGAACATATTTAAAAACTTTGTGTGCAACAAAAGGGAAATGTAACTCACGGCGGCATCTCATCTCTCCAACCCAATCACCATCGACACAGGTTTTGAATGGCCCACCCTCCATGCCGTAGTCTCTGTCACACACATATTCGACCTTTTCATTGTGTCTGTACGTGTTTCTAGTCGCTGTTTTGGTCTGTCCACCTGAAAGACGTGGTGGCGTCCTACATTGCTGGGCAGCTAAAAATTGTGGGCAATAACAGAGGAAAAACCAACATTAGATAATATTTTGTCACAATAATCACATTTTCACTCTGACCTGCTGTCATGCATCATTTTTCATTTGAAGTGAAATATTTGTCATACACCCTGTGCATCACTCTCCTTTACCTTAACACTGTGTGGCCATGTGTGACAAAGAATTAACCAGAAACAATGTTCACACAAACTAATTAGCACAAGAGCAGATCAGGCAGAGGACATTTTACTGATAACCTGAAATGTGTTTTTGCCTCAAAACAAACTATTAATTTCTGGTTTAAAGTGTGTGTAACTTACACTCATACACACGACACCCCAAGAAATACCAAAAACAGCAATAGCAATCTTTTTCCATCCTTTGTACTGATAAACAGTAAGATCACAAGAGGACAAGTGTTGTACCTTCACATGTGGGACGAGGATTGCTCCACTGTCCATTTTCCAAACATTCAAGCGTTGCATTCCCTTTGATGATGTGATTCCTGTTTTCACAAGCAAATGTTAAACGTTGTCCTTTTTTCATTTGATCGTCTGTTACATCTGTGGTGATTGTTAGACCTGCTGGTGTTTCAGGGACTCTACATTTCTCTGTTTTGAAAAAGAGAATCTGTTTTATTGTGAGGTTTACATTATAAACATGAAACCAAATCAGATTCAAAGTAATAAGACACTTTCTCACTACATTTTCAAACTAAGCAAGTTTTCCCTTTAAATATTTATTATTAATAGGCATTCAGTTTCTCATTGCTGTAATTAAGAAGTAATAAATGTCCAGTCTTTTAAGAAGTCAGAAAAGAATGGTAATTATTTTAAAAGTGATTAAAGGGAAGAATAATTGTCTAAACCTACAAACTGCACCACATGGGGGTGTTTGTATGAAAACTGCATTTTTTTTTTATGTCTCCTTACCTTCACATTCTATTGCTTTAGCCCACTTGCCATGTTGGCACGTTGCAGTGCCAATAATTCCTGCTCTATTCTTACACTGATATTCAATGATCTCTCCAGTCATGTATTTCTCTTTCTCTGCTCTGAAGTCCAGAGAGTCATCCATAAGCTGGTCACAGTACACTGAAAATACATAATAGTATTGTCAATATTATATACATTGTTACATACATTATTGATTTGACCAATAGTGCTGAAAATGAAGATAACGGCAGGTGTGTAAACCGAGGTACACATGCAGACTGTTCTAAGGCAAAAAAACAAAAACCAAACTAAAACAGTATATTTAAGGTTAGTTAAAGATTGTGCCTTTGGTACAATGTTGGGTTATATTATTTCCATTGTTTCGTCCCTCAAAGGACTACAGTCTTTCTCTACCCTTAATGAAGGGTGGGGAAAGAAAGATGAATAAAGATGAAATATGTCAGCAGGCAGAATGACAGACAGCAGTGTTTTTAACAGTTTTAAAGCTTATTCACAGCAATATTTTATTTTTATGTACGTACGTATACACTGAATATTGAGCTCCTTCCATTCCCCAGCTGTGCATTTAAGTGTGGCGTTCCCCTCTATTGTGTACTTATCACGACACTGATAAGTTACTTCAGAGCCAGATGGGTATTGCTTCCGATAACAAGTTGTAATAACAGCATTTTCAACTTTGGGTGGAGGGCTGCAGTTATCATGATTAGCTGTAAGACATCACAACATGTACACTATTAATTTACACTCTGTAATCTTTTCATAAAAACATGCATCAAAATAATGCTTGAGGTGACTCACATTTACAGATATCATCAAGTGATCCATTTAAATCCCATCGTCCGTCACGACAGGTTAATTCCTCAATCTTAGCAGAGTATCCTTCATTGCAATCAATGAATATCATTTCTTGGGTCTGTCCGTGTTGTTCAGTATTCCCTAGTATTCCTTCCCCATTAGGAATCTCAGGAGCTTCTCGACACTTTTGTTCCTCTAAGGTGGATATGAAAACAAACAATTATGCAAAAATTTGCAGATGGATGAAATCCATTCCTCCATTTAAAAATGTGATCAGAATAAGCAATGGAAGAAACTCTGTATGAATGCACTTATTGTAAGATATTACAGAAAATATTTTCACACCAGTTTTCTTAAACATAACTGCAGATAAAACTCAAATGTTAAAAAGATGTTTAAAACAGATTTCAAAACTTATATTTTTCTACCTAAACATCTTATACTCCCCATCTTGACATTGGTATTGAACAAGTCACTGTGTTTGCTTCAAGCTAATAACAGAAGATACTTTAATTAGAAACTTTAATTACCAATACAGCTTTCAACTCCAGACCAAACACCGTGCACACATGTGGCTTCACCCCACCAGCCTTTGCTGAGAGGTTTGTAACCATCCTCACACCTGAAGTAAAGTTTGTCACCATGTTGCCAAACTTTAAGTCTGCGGTCAAAACTCGTTGTTGGACATCCTGTTATAGCTATCAGAAAGACAGATATTACATTTAGATATTATCACAGAGCAGTCAGAATACATTCTTGTGTTATTAGTAGTGATTCATAGATAACATTATTCAACTATCTTTGGACTAGGCTTAAATATCCTTAATACTACTGAATAGACTGTGTAATGTCTGTTATTAAGTGACTAGCATTGAATCCTGCTGACTTTGGCAAACCTCCATTTCGTGTGCAGACTCAGGGAAGCAGAGGGAGCTCTTTGATAAGAGTAACATGCATTGCTTCACAAAAGAAAAATGTTTGTGGAGCTCATCAAGGAATCTAAAGACAAAGATAGACTAAAGATAGACTTCTGTCAGAGGGCCCGGTGGCGCCAGTGTCCGGCAGCCTCGCCTCTGTCAGTGCGCCCCAGGGTGGCTGTGGCTACAATGTAGGTTGCAATCACCAGTGTGTGAATGTGTGTGTGAATGGGTGGATGACTGAATGTGTAAAGTGCTTTGGGATCCTTACGGACTAGTAAAGCGCTATACAAATACAGATCATTTACCATTCTGTAAAACCAGATGCTTTTCTGCAAGTTCCCCGATTTGAGAGAATTCATGTTGACTGAACTTTCATATTAGCTTCACTTTTCAGTCCTGAAAGCAATGCTCACCTTTTATATACAGTTTATACATTTGTCTTTTGTCATCAGTTGTTTACAACATTTATATTTGTCATGAAAAACAGTAGTCCTTGAATAACTGAATAAATGTATCCTTTTAAGTTTATTGCATTTTCTTACCTGTACATTCATTAGACCTATGCCAGCCATCTTCTCTACAGGTTAGAGTGAAACTTCCTTCATAACCTCTCCTGCAGTTATACTGGACACGATCGTTGTACCTGTATTCAGCCTGAATTTTTCCAGTAATATCTGCATTATTAAACTGTTGCCTCCTGCATTTTATCTCTGAAAGGAACAAAACCACATTTATTAAGCTTCTGCATTTACTTTGATTCAGATAATTTTGTCATGTAAAACATTCAGATACTTTCATATAATCTTTTAAGTAAAAGCAGCAGCTCCCCAGTGTAAATGTGATTCCATTTAACAGTTCTGTATTTTATATTTGAATATGTTCAGTCAAAGGACAAGAAAAGTGTTCAGTTGTGGATTCAACATCCAGCTGAAAGTTGTTGTGGCAGTAGAAATGTTTCTTGCAGTTTGTACAGAAAATAGTATCCAGTGAGTATTTGTACACTCTTTCGGTTAGTGCTTGGTTAGTACACAAATAAACAAAAAAATGAATGTTATTACCATTTTCTCTCACTATGAACTATCACACAGAGTCTCTAAAATTTATATTGCTGGTTTGTAAGATTTTACTCTATGACTGAATGATCCTTTGAGGCTTCTGTTTGACCAAAGACATTCTGCATTTCTCTCCTGTTTTCTCAAATATGGACTAATATTAAAGAAATTAAAAACGATCATGTCAGAATTAGAAGAAAAGTGAACTAAACTCCACCATACCTTCACAAAGTGGATTTGGTTCCCATCCATCTCTGGTGCATGTGGCCCGAGTGACTCCATCTTTCCTCTTGTATCCTGATATACATGTGTACCTGACAGTATCACCCAATTTCTTTGTCTCATCACGCCAAGACGCCTCCCAGCGGGACAAAAGTCTATCTTGTGGACGGATACATGTAACCTCTGTAAAGAAAGAAAGACTGGATAATCTTCAAAAAATTGTTCATCATCCTCATGGCTGATTGAACTACATGAAAGCAAAGAACAGTGAGCTTAGAATATGTGTCTAAAGCTTTTGTAGTTTTATACCTTGACATACTGGTCTAACAGACCACTGTCCATCATCATTGCAAGTAGTCTCAACTGAGCGCGTGCGGGTTCTCCAAATCCAGTATCTCTCCTCACATGTAACTGTTACCTTTTCACCAGGTGAAAACCTACTTCTATAAGCAGGTTCATATGTGGTTCCTTGGAGTGGTGGCAGTGTCAGCTCACATTTTATTTCTGCATATGATGGGAAATGCAGCACATGAGTTAGTGTGTTGTACCAAGACAGAGCAATACCATAACATCCAAACATCCAGCTCCAGATCTCACTAGTCAGTGGCATTTAATGTATAAACTGTATGTAATTTATGTTTACCTTCACATTCAGGTGTGGGGATCCACTCTGCTCTGTCTCCTGTCTTTGTGCACCTTGAAGGTAATTCTTGAGCACGTTTATGTTGAAGATTGCATTCAAAGTTTAGGATTTCACGTTCATTGTACTCTTTGATATCTCCAAGTACAAAACCATTTTCAATCCTCGGTGGTTCACATTTTACAACTGTTGAAGGATAAAGTCAGAGTCAGGAATAAAACTACAGCAACTGCTCATAGAAAGGTACATAAAAGGTAACTGCTGATTAACCTGTTGTGAAAGGAAGCTTTTTTGATGAAGTAGAAAAGTGAAAGTGATCAAACAAGCAAAGCAGCTGCAATGTTTTTCTCATTAATTACAATTGTAGGCCAATTTTATGATGTTGTTCGTGTTTTTTTGTTTTAGTTTGAAGCTGATATTTTTGGACTTACTATGTCCATAGCAGTGGTGCCTTTATTTTAACCAAATAGGCAAATATTCCCCCAAACTATCTAAACTTAAGTACAAAAATTGTTTTGTTTTTTTTGCCCTAAATGTATTCTGTTTTCATTTTCTATTCCTGTACCTTTAGTACAAATAAACTAATTTTGTATGCAAGTGATAATTATTTAATTCTAAATTTTGACCTAAATAAAATACAGCATTACACATGGCACATACATTTGTGTGACACATTTAACACCATTTTAGTTATAAAATAGTGTTAAATATGTCACAACTATTACGAAACTAATTGTTTCATAATAGCTCAAAATTGAATATACAATATAGAGTTGCTCCTCTATTCTCTTTTAGGGGGTTGGTGATTTGGGTGTTACTACCTAATTACTCGAGAACAAAGTAATAGTAACAATAGTAAGCCAGCTTCACTTTACCTTCACATGTTGGATTGCCGTCCTCCAAACCTTTCCAGTCTCCATTTTCATCACAATAAATTTCTCTTGCCCCTTTCATAATGTGATTGCTGGACTTGCAGCTAAATCGAACTACATTGCCGTAGGTAGCTTCTTCTGCATCTCCCATCACGTTCACATTGTTGGGAACATTAATTGATGGACACTGCTGAGCTGGAGTGAAAAACATTAGGAAAAAACCCCTCAAAGTGAGACAAAAACATAAACACAGGTTGCTATTTCTTTCTACGTGTATATTACTGATTGCATAATTTCATTTATATCAGCTCCTACCTTCACAGACGGGGATAACACCATCCCAGCCTTCTGCCATACAACGTCGGAAGTTTGTCCGACTGACCATTTGAAATCTGAATCAGGTTTATAATAGAGAATTCATGAAGATGACTAAAAGAAAAGCCAAATGTACAGATAATATGCACAGAGCATGCATAATTATTCAGATTAAGAAACACAAAACAAATAAAATCACAAGGAAAATGTGATTAAAATTATTATGATACCCTTTGTGGCAGGTGTATACAACTTCTGAGCCAAAGACAAAATCGTCCCCCTTTCTAAGTTGAAAATCGGCAAACTGGGCATCGCCAGGATGACCACATGATCTCGCTTAAAGCAAATAAGACAAAATGTGGGTAAAAGTACAACAGAGAAAAGTGGAATTTGCTGTACATTTCATAAAAGTACACTACATATTGTTCAGCATTGCAGTCTGTGATATGAATTTTCGAGCAATAACTCAAACAAGCTAATGATGTTTATGCTGCTTTGGTAAGGCAAGTTCGAGTAAGCAAAACATATGCAAATACAGCAAGACATATATGCAAGTGTTAACTGGTTATACTGGAAAAAGATGATATTCATAAGTGAATGTTAACTTACGTTGACAATTAGTGCCTCTGTGTTGCCATTTTCCCTCTACACAGATCAGCTTGAAAAAGCCACTGTAGCCCACATTGCAGCCCACTTTCACTTGTCTCCCACCTGGGTAACTGGCCTGCATACCACTTATGTCAAAATTGCCATCGTAGAGATGATACTTTTTAAAATCTTCAAGGGTACATGCTCCTGGATTATCTGGATAGCGGTAAATAAAAATCAGCATACATGATTTTTGTGTTTATTTCAACATCAAAATATTGTGTAATTAAAATGAGAAGATCATAGAAATCACCCGAAGTACTGGGTCTTACCTTGGCTTTTCACAAAGGTCAGTGTATGCATCCACAAAAGTAGGATACAGCTTGTGGTTGTTACATGCATTTTATCTTCGCTAGCCTCATTCACCAAACAGAACTAAAGACTGGAGACTCAAAGGCTGTTGTACACTAGAGGAGCTTGGATTTCACAGGGAAAGAAGAGATTGCTCAATGATTTACAAAAGGCTGTCCTTGCCTCCAAATATGACCATACCCATACGGAAAAGAAATAGTAAAAACTTATATGTGATTACTCATGAAAGTGGCCACTTTCATGAGTAAATCATATAAGGCTTACATGATTTACTCATGAAAGTGGCCACTTTCGCATTACTTTCATACATTGTTTTAGTAAGTATCCAAAACATACAAGTTTCATTATATAATTTTTCAAGGGATCTTATATCTGTTTTCACACTTATATGCTTGTCATACAAGTTTCACACAAGACAGATACAAACTTTATAAGATTTATATATATCTTTTCCATATGGGTAGGCTCGCTGGGAAAAAACCCCAAAAACAAACAAACACTTAAACCCCCCCCCCCCCCCCCCCCCCCCCCCCACACACACACACACACACAGGAAGTGATTACATATAACTACTTTCATGACACAATTGATGTTTAACATCTTCATCACCAACTTTAAGGGCATTTATTTGCAGCAAAATAATTTCATGGCCTTGTGTGGTTACCATGTTTATCGTACAGTGACAAACCAAAGAACAAACAAACTTTTACGGGAATATTCACTTTCTTTTGCTTTCCTGTTAATCATTTGCGTGAATCAATAAGGCAAACAAAGTATGTTGCATCTTGGCAAGACAAATACAAAGTGAACTGTATTTTTCATTTCAAAAGCAGATCAATACATCATTTTTTACTCACCAAACTGTGAACTGAACCTAATTTTTGTGTGCACATGAATACAATTGTTGTAACCATGAAAAAAAAAATACACGCACACAAAAACTAGTTTTGTATGGGAGGAGAGAACTGCCAAAAAATCTGGCAAAAGAAAAAAAGAAAGGCAGCCTGACTTTGTTTTGCAAACTACTGAAACAAAATGTAGCTGTTGAGCAATATTGGATTTGCCCTCATTTCTCTCCATAGCTTCATGTTACTCACTTCTGAACGTACATTACATGTGCCACTCTACAAATGCATTTCTTGGACCATACAGTATGGCTTTGTTATGATTTTCAATAAGCAAGTGGCATCTGTGAGTCAGAAAGTAAACAAACACTTTATACAATATGTATTTTTCCATTTTTCACCAGCAGACCAACTATTATTCCCTAACATGGGAATTTTAACATTTCTGTCTGACGTTTTGCATAAAGCTGAATTTCCTCCAACACTGTGAAACTATTTCTACTGACTGAGAATCACGGGTACTGTTTGCTATGCAAACTACCTCCCTGCCTGCCCCACTGCTGACAAAGCAGAAAGAGCGAGAGCAATGTGGATTGATGGTCAAATGATTAAACCTTTTAAAGAATCTAGCTGTAAGAAGCAGATATTTTGTGTGCTCACATCAACTATTATTATCTTCAAATGTGAATAGTATGATGATGAAATGTTAACTTGTTCATTCTCCAGGTTTCTATCAGATTGAAAAAGACTGTGTTGTGGAATATACACAGCTGGAGGTCATAAAGAAAACATTCTTGTGTTTAAAATGTAATATGGAATAACATTTACAAGAAAGTTTTACAACTAACTATTATTGAAAAACATTCCTGATAAATCAATTGACGTAGGTGTGCAAAGGGTACCTTCAGCAACCATTACCCCATATCGCAATAGCACATTGTGCAAGTTTAGCATGTTAAAAGACTGACTGATCTTTAGATAAACAGTTGCTTTCATCCAGCTGCAAACTGGCTGATTTGGCTAGATGAACTTCTGGATCATTAAATGGAGCAAGAAATGACCAAATACCTAGATTTCACACCTGCAGTTTTCACTTAATAAACATTTATGCTAGGACTTTGGTCAGATTTGCATTCTTTTGGCATTAAAATGTGTTTTTGGGATTCATTAAAAAGGCACAAAAAAAAGTGACTACCCACATAGCAATCTGGTCTGGCCCAGATCTGGTATCAAGCCGGGACTGCTGGCTGACTTCTGGCATGGTAAGTGGTATGTCATCCAGATATGGGCCAGGCCTGGCATAGATGGCACTGTCTATGTAATGGCATGCCATATCAGTTTTGTTGCAGTTTGGTGTATGTGGCCCAGGCCCATAGAAAACAGGTCTAGCCCTGATCTGGAATCAAGCTGGCACTTCTGACTAGGTTTGACAGGTTTGTGAGTGTACACTCTATCCAATACCTAGTGACGGTTTACACATCTTTGCCTGTAGGTGCTGTAGCTCAGCAGGTAGCGCAAGTCAGCTACTGATCAGAAGATTAGTGGTTCAATCCCTAGTTCATCCAGTCTGCATGTCAAGAGTGAGAATGTGTATGAATGTAGCTAGAAAGCACTCAGTTTAGAGAAACTGTGTGAATGTGGCATGTTGTACAGAGCGCTTTGAATAACCTGGAAGAGTAGAAAAGCACTATATAAGAATCAGTGTCTGAACAGTTCGGTCATGTTACTTTTGCACTATTATGTCCTGGTGCATGTTGTTATTACATGACTTGATTAACCCTTTAAGACCTACCATAGAACCAAGTCCGCCAGAGCTTATATTATATTTTTACATGTTGTAGTGCCATTTTTGGGAGCATTTCAAGTTGATATACATCAATACATCCATTATATCCCAAATTTTAATAATATATATGCATTAAGTGCATAGTAATTACATAAATTGCAAAAAAGTGCAATAAACTACAAAAAAATTGAAAATCGTTTTTGTTTTTTTAACATATATTTCTAGTTAGAGAAATGTAAGAGGCTTATCCCTCAAAACTGTAAATACAAAAAAGTTGCACAAAATAGTTTTCCCACCAAAGGAAATTTATTTTAAGTGTCTTCATAGTTTTATTTTTGAGATACACCAATTTTCATATACTGCAGGAAAAACGAAAAAAGATATTATAGTGCAAATTTGCAAAAAAACAGCATATGCATCAAAATAAACTATTTCTAGCAGTGCAATATGAGTCCTAAGCATCCCAGAAACGACACAGAAAGTCATAAAGTCAAACATAACTTTTAAGAACACAAGTATAGACTCATAAGGCCACGATGGTAAAAAACTACATTTCCGCAAAATCACGTCACTTCCGGTTTCGGGCAGGTCATGCCGGACATGTGATAGTTCGCGCTGATGGACGTAGGAAGTGTTACAAACAGCTGATCGGATCGGCAAAGCGTGTTTCTGGAATATTATGTTTTTGCTGCTGCAAGTGCTTTTTATGCAGTTTTTGCAAAGCTATATGTGGAAGGAAACCGTGACCTAGGACAAGCTGATGGCATAAGATGTAAGTACAACTCCTCTGGTTTCATATGCAAAAAAAATTATTGCGCTAGCTTACGTGGTTGCAGAGCTACCGGGATTTAAAAATAGTTACGCAAAATGGAGCGTGTCTGCTCCGATCGGCTTTAAAGGATTAAAAGTAAAATATTAAGTTTTAAAAACCCCAACTATACAGTAAAAACTCGATTTTGATATAGAAGATTCGAAAGGCTTATTAACAACTATTTTTCAGAGAGCTTGTCTTATTCTATTAGGGGTGCCAGGTGTTAAACTCATTTTACATTGTGGGCTACGTACAGCCCATTTTGATCTTAAGTCAGCCGGACCAGCAAAATTCCTTTTTGTGTAAAGAAGTTTAATCACACATTTAATCCCTGAGATATTTTAATACAAGAAAAAGAAGAGTAATTTAAGCAATAGATCTCAGTTTTCTACATAAATGCTGCTTTGGGTTTAAATTATAATAATAATAATGGATACTTTATTGATCCCCATGGGGAAATTACTTGTTTTTCTCTGCATTTGACCCATTCACTCAGTGAAGCAGTGGGCAGCCCACTAAGCAGGCGCCCGGGGAGCAGTGTGTAGGGACGGTACCTTGCTCAGGGGTACCTCAGGGTAGCCGTTAAGTGGATTCGAACCGCCGACCTTCCGATCATGGGGCGACCACTTTACCTACTGAGCTATCCCTGCCCATAATCTGTAACTTTACATAAAAAGTTGCTCATTTCTCCATTTATAAAATGTAAAATGTGTGTTAACAGGCAGAATATATTTTTTCTTCTGTTCATTTAAAAATATCATACATTTCTATAGATAGATCTTGGAATAAACAGGAACTTTGTCATTATAGTATTACTTATTTACTTGTGTAACATGAATGGTCATGGAGGAGGTGTTTTATTTAGTTGTAAAATTTGTAAAATTTGTTAAAAGTCAAAAAAGCATGCCCTGTTTACAGTTTCCAAAGCCATCCAAACCCCTGGTTTAACTATTTTAGGAAGAGAAGCTTTTGATCCAATGGCCCATCCCCCCCCCGGGTAACTCACATTAAATGAGCCTCTTGGTTCAACAGTGGTTCTTTATGCTTGCAAGACTGTACTGCTGCCAAAAACAGAGCACTCTACTGTAATGCACTCTGTAGGTTAACCCTTTAAAGCCGGTTGGAGCGGACACGCTCCATTTTGCGTAACTATTTTTAAATCCCGGTAGCACTGCAACCACGTAAGCTAGCGCAATAATTTTTTTTGCATATGAAACCGGAGGAGTTGTACTTACATCTTATGCCATCAGCTTGTCCTAGGTCAGAGTTCCCTTCCACATATAGCTTTGCAAAAACTGCATAAAAAGCACTTGCAGCAACAAAAACATAATATTCCAGAAACACGCTTTGCCGATCCGATCAGCTGTTTGTAACACTTCCTACGTCCATCAGCGCGAACTATCGCATGTCCGCCATGACCTGCCCGAAACCGGAAGTGACGTCATTTTGCGGAAATGTAGTTTTTTTTTTTTTTACCATCAGGGCCTTATGAGCCTATACTTGTGTTTTTAAAAGTTATGTTTGACTTTATGACTTTCTGTGTCGTTTCTGGGATGCTTAGGACTCATATTGCACTGATGGATATAGTTTATTTTGATGCATATGCTGTTATTTTGCAAATTTGCATTATAATATTTATTTTCATTTTTGCTGCAGTATGTGAAAATTGGTGTATTTCAAAAATAAAACTATGAAGACACTTAAAATAAATTTCCTGTGGTGGGAAACTATTTTGTGCAACTTTTTTGTATTTACAGTTTTGAGGGATAAGCCTCTTAAATTTCTCTAACTACAAATATATGTTAAAAAAAAATCAAAAACGATTTTCAATTTTTTTGTAGTTTATTGCACTTTTTTGCAATTTATGTAATTACTATGCACTTAATGCATATATATTATTAAAATTTGGGCTATAATGGTTGTATTGATGTATATCAACTTGAAATGCTCCCAAAAATGGCTACACAGCATGTAAAAATATAATATAAGCTCTGGCGGACTTGGTTCTATGGTAGGTCTTAAAGGGTTAAACAGCTCATACTGAGACATACAGTGGGGCAAAAAAGTATTTAGTCAGCCACCGATTGTGCAAGTTCCCCCACTTAAAATGATGACAGAGGTCAGTAATTTGCACCAGAGGTACACTTCAACTGTGAGAGACAGAATGTGAAAAAAAATCCATGAATCCACATGGTAGGATTTGTAAAGAATTTATTTGTAAATCAGGGTGGAAAATAAGTATTTGGTCAATAACAAAAATACAACTCAATACTTTGTAACATAACCTTTGTTGGCAATAACAGAGGTCAAACGTTTACTATAGGTCTTTACCAGGTTTGCACACACAGTAGCTGGTATTTTGGCCCATTCCTCCATGCAGATCTTCTCGAGAGCAGTGATGTTTTGGGGCTGTCGCCGAGCAACACGGACTTTCAACTCCCGCCACAGATTTTCTATGGGGTTGAGGTCTGGAGACTGGCTAGGCCACTCCAGGACTTTCAAATGCTTCTTACGGAGCCACTCCTTTGTTGCCCGGGCGGTGTGTTTTGGATCATTGTCATGTTGGAAGACCCAGTCTCATTTCATCTTCAAAGTTCTCACTGATGGAAGGAGGTTTTGGCTCAAAATCTCACGATACACGGCCCCATTCATTCTGTCCTTAACACGGATCAGTCGTCCTGTCCCCTTGGCAGAAAAACAGCCCCATAGCATGTTTCCACCCCCATGCTTCACAGTAGGTATGGTGTTCTTTGGATGCAACTCAGTATTCGTCTTCCTCCAAACACGACGAGTTGAGTTTATACCAAAAAGTTCTACTTTGGTTTCATCTGACCACATGACATTCTCCCAATCCTCTGCTGTATCATCCATGTGCTCTCTGGCAAACTTCAGACGGGCCTGGACATGCACTGGCTTCAGCAGCGGAACACGTCTGGCACTGCGGGATTTGATTGATTCCTGCCGTTGTAGTGTGTTACTGATGGTGACCTTTGTTACTTTGGTCCCAGCTCTCTGCAGGTCATTCACCAGGTCCCCCCGTGTGGTTCTGGGATCTTTGCTCACCGTTCTCATGATCATTTTGACCCCACGGGATGAGATCTTGCGTGGAGCCCCAGATCGAGGGAGATTATCAGTGGTCTTGTATGTCTTCCATTTTCTGATGATTGCTCCCACAGTTGATTTTTTCACACCAAGCTGCTTGCCTATTGTAGATTCACTCTTCCCAGTCTGGTGCAGGTCTACAATACTTTTCCTGGTGTCCTTCGAAAGCTCTTTGGTCTTGGCCATGGCGGAGTTTGGAGTCTGACTGTTTGAGGCTGTGGACAGGTGTCTTTTATACAGATGATGAGTTCAAACAGGTGCCATTCATACAGGTAATGAGTGGGGGACAGAAAAGCTTCTTACAGAAGACGTTACAGGTCTGTGAGAGCCAGAGATTTTCCTTGTTTGAGGTGACCAAATACTTATTTTCCACCCTGATTTACGAATAAATTCTTTACAAATCCTACCATGTGAATTCATGGATTTTTTTTTCACATTCTGTCTCTCACAGTTGAAGTGTACCTCTGGTGCAAATTACTGACCTCTGTCATCATTTTAAGTGGGGGAACTTGCACAATCGGTGGCTGACTAAATACTTTTTTGCCCCACTGTAAATACCCATTCATACATAATGAACTTGTTTTCAATAAGTATCACTGAATACACATTCTCTTGTCACTAAAGCTCAGTTCCAGGCATTTGGTGTATGTGAAATTAATGACAGAGATAACTCAGCAAAGTACATGAAGGGCTGGGGTACCTGGCAGTGTCATTCCTTCTTATTTATGTGTACACTTCGGGTTATCTCTACAAATGAATGCCTAACAGTTCTGTCGCCTAACCAGAACCCTGCCTGTCAATATTCAAGTCATCACCCTCCTCTCATACACTGGCTCAAATAAAGCTAGTGCAAGTTAAGCTATTATAACTGCAATAGAAACTTAGAATGTTCTGAATGAGTAGTAATGAGGGGACCGACTCATGGCGGGGGTTAACTACCAAAAGGAAGTTACCTCCCACCCAAAAGCAAACAAAAAACTGACCACTGTCCACAGAGAGCCTGGGTCACCTATAGCTCTCAGCCTTGCATGATGGACAGCCAGCAGGCCCTGATCACATAACCCTTATGGGGTTTATAGTTTATAGTTTTATATTATTTATTTAGTATTTATAGTTCTTGGTTTCTTTCTAGTCCTTGTGTGTTACCCAGTAGCTCGATAGCTAGCCAGCTCACTAGAGCCAGAGAGAACAGTGAACTCCTGGCACATCGTTTTCAAACCCCCAGCAGTCTTTTACTACTCAGGTAAACATGAAATATTAGTCACTTAGATAGGTTAAAAATGTTATTGTTTGGGTTTTTTCAGTGTTTTATTTGTTTGTGACTAAATCGGTTTGGCTGAGACTACCTCTGAATAGATGTCAAACAGAAAAATGATTAAACAGAAGTGTGAGATGGTCAGTCTGAAGACTAGACTGTCCAATTTCACAGTCGCTCACTTCCGGCCTACCCGGCCTTCAAAAGACCTTTGCCCACGTAGACCGTGAAGGCCGGGTCCTCAGGAGGATCCAGCCTCTGAATTTGGACACAGCTATAGTGTTTGTTTCCTTCTGTCCTTTTCTATATTCCTCATGTTCTTTAGTTTAGCCTTACCCAGTCTACGTTTTATTAGTGTTTTAAATTCTCCCCTTCGTTGTTGACTTGTAGTGTTTTTGTTCAGCCAATAATAAAGGCTTGTCTTTTGTTAATGTCCACCTCATTCCCGTGTGTCTGCATTCGGGCCCTCTTCCTCTCATCTTGACACGGTTTGCCTAGCTAACGATGACCGTTTTAAACTTACATGTTAGTGTATCTTAAATTGTTTACAAGATTGCAGTCTTACACTTTCAAAACCATGCAGTTCTGATGTGATGTAGGCAATTCTGAATAACTTTTTTTTTAAATTTGTTGACCTTGTGATGCAATTTGACTCTTGTATGAATTTCAGCTAGACTTAACCAAAGACTTTACAGTAACTATTGTATCTTGACACATTTCCCCCCCTATTTTTAAAACCATTTAAAATAACTTTCATGAATAGCAGACATTAAAGCACTACCCACATTTTTTATCCATTTAATGTTTAATTAAATGGATAAAATGAATGAATGTTATTAATTTCTTTAAAAGTCCCGTTTCCTAAAGTGACTGGTTTACAGTGTTTGTGTTGGGAAGATGCCGGATAACCGAGGGGAGACTTGGTGTCTAATCTCATAATTTTATTGTTTGTAACTGTTCACAGTATTTTTGATGTATAAACATATATGTATATTAACACATTTGTGTCCTGTTCAGATTTGTGCAGAGTGGTTTACGAAATTTCCCACTCGTGGGACTAATAAAGGTATCTTATCTTATCTTATCTTATCTCAACAAAACAGAACAACAACACTAGTAAATAAGGAATATTGGATCTATTCTTACTACATACATGCCTGTACACTCATAAACAGCTGATTCAGAAGTTGCTCAGCAGTGCCCTCTTGAGGTACTGCATAGGTGTTGCTAAATGAGAGGACATTAAAAATGGGCAACTGTTTCATGTGTAACAAAAAGCATTCTGAGAGCTCCACCAATAGTAAGCATTTTGTATATATTCATTTTGTTTCTTGTGCTCTTTTTAAACTTCAAGAAGTTTGCAGTGCAGTAGAAACAAGTGAAAAGTGCAGGTTTTTGTTATTTGCCCCATTGAAACCCATTTTAATATCCATCCATCCATCCATTCGCTTATCCTTTTCAGGGTCGCGGGGAGCGCTGGAGCCTATCCCAGCTGTCATAGGGTGAGAGGCAGGGTACACCCTGGTCAGGTCGCCAGTCTGTCGCAGGGCCAACACACACGGACAGACAACCATTCGCACTCTCATTCACTCGCACATTCACACCTAGTGGCAATTTGGATTATCCGATTAACCTATCCCCACAAGCTGCATGTCTTTGGACGGTGGGAGGAAGCCGGAGTACCCGGAGAGAACCCACGCAAACACGGGGAGAACATGCAAACTCCACACAGAAAGACCCCGGCCTGATGGTGGAATTGAACTCAGGACCTTCTTGCTGTGCGGCAACAGTGCTAACCACCGTGCCGCCCTTATTGCAATTATTTCCCATTTTAATATACTAGATATAATTTTCAGTGCAATTATTACTTGTTTTTATTGTGGCTATAGTAGTTGTGTAGCATTAATTTTGTTGTTTAGTAAAATTTTTTAAAATGTTCAGTAATAAATATGAAGTGAAAAAGTTTTTTATCTGAAGTTTATTTTATTTCAAATTGTTTTATATTGAAACAGTCATGACCTGTTAATTTATTAATCGCATAATAAAATAGTTAAATAGATATTTGGAATAACACTCTCTATACGGCTATCTGTTGTCAGCACAAAGTATTGCAGCATGAAACATAGTTCTAATAAATCGCTCTATATAGCATTATTATCACTTTGACCTTCATATCAATCTGCTGATGAGTCTGTTTCTAAGTTATAATGGTTGCTCTTAATTGTTGACAAATAAATCATTATGCTGACCTTGACAAATTTAGTCTATGTAACACAAATTTTAATGGACCGATAACCTGACCCCACTCTACACCTAGTTTTATAAGAAATTATTTTATTGACACACATGCAAATGCTTCCAAAAACATGTCTTCCCTTTGCCAGAGGAAATGAAATAATAACACGAACACATTATAAAAAAAGACTCACCTTACAGTATTTAGACCTAATTATACATCAGTCACCCACAAAGCCTCAAATTGTTGCAAATTAATTCATACCTTTTAATAATAATAATGGATTGGATTTATATAGCGCTTTTCAAGGCACCCAAAGCGCTTTACAATGCCACTATTCATTCACTCTCACATTCACACACTGGTGGAGGCAAGCTACAGTTGTAACCACAGCTGCCCTGGGGCAGACTGACAGAAGCGAGGCTGCCATATCGCGCCATCGGCCCCTCTGGCCAACACCAGTAGGCGGTAGGGTAAAGTGTCTTGCCCAAGGACACAACGACCAGGACAGAGAGCCCGGGATCGAACCAGCGACCTTCCGGTTACAGATACGTTTCCCAACCCCCTGAGCCACTTCACAATTTTTATCTAGTTATATGAAGCCATTTTAGTCACTTTGTGGATTACAAGGAAAAATAGATCCATCGACCCACGTTATTTTATGAGACACCCACAGTCCTTTCTTTACCTCTGCTCAGGAATGTCTTTAGAAAAATCTGCCCGTTATCCATCTGCTTACTTGCCTTTCCCACTTTTGCTCTCCTGCTGGGAAATAATCTGCTTCACAGAAGTGAATCACTGTCACAGGCAAGGACAAAAGCAGGGTTATAAGAACTTTGTTGCCTGCCTTCTCAGGAAACAGAGCTCAAGCCACAGAGTGCCCAGATCAAAGACTGTGAACCTTTCTGTATCCTTTGTGTCTCACTAACAATTTTAAATCTAGGTGGCATTTCTGTTTGTTCATGAACCTGCAAACACTTATCTTCTAAGAATTTCGGTTATTTCTTTTTCTGCTTGCATACCTTGCAAATCCACCTCTACCCTGCTAAATAAACAATTTCTTTACTGATATTGAAGTTCAGTAAACTTTCTGTCATGTCCTGTGCCAAAATCATTTACATAACCTTGGCAGTTTCTCTCTTATTCACACGTCCTTCTCATAACATAAAAGGCATAGCCTTCAACGTTTAGGCCCCTCTTCTGTGAACCAGCTTCCACTTCAGGTTCAGGACACAGATACCCTCTCTACTTTTAAGATTAGGGTTAAATCTGTCCCTTTTGATAAAGTCTACAGTTAGGGCTGGATATGGTGACCCTAAATCCACCCTTATTTTTGCTGCATTAGACCTGGGCTGCTGGAGGCTTCTCATGATGTGCTGAGCAATTCTCCTTCTCTTACCTCTTTTTACTCACCATGTGTTTATACACCACTCTGCATTTAAATATCAGTTGTTATTAATTTCTTGCTCTCTTCCACAGCAATTCTTTTGTCCTCTCCCCCACTCTCACCTCTAACTAGTAGCAGCACATGGCTGCACCTCCCTGAACCTGGTTCTGCTGAAGGTTTCTTCCTGTTAAAAAGGCATTTTTCCACGGCTGCCAAAGTGCTTGCTCATAGGTCATCGTCTGACTCTTTCTTGAGGTGACTGTTGTTGTGATTGGTGCTATCTGAATAAAATTTATTTGTTATCTCTCTTGCTGCTACTAGTTTTCATTCTCCTTCTTTCCAGAGCATACCTCCACCTCATTGGGCTCCCTTCATGTGCTCCCTGCTCTTGCTCACAAAGTCACCTGCAAATATCAAAGTCTATGGAGATGATGAGCTCATGTCGTAACCAATGTTCCCTCTAATTTTTCATGTGTCTGAGCGAACACACAAACTCCCTGAGCGGTCCCTTGGACCACTGTAAGCAACAGCAGACGTGCGCACTGTGGTCACTGTGGTTGTTCATGACCTGTGCAGTATGTTAACACTATTGGAAGTAAAAATAACTTGAACTCCAATTTTGAAAACACAACTTTCTTTCTTTCTTTTTTTATAAAGCTCTGACTTGTATTATGAGTATGAGTCTGTGGTCTGGGAGAGAGTCCTGTAACTCTCTGTCTGCAAAATACAGTATATAATGACGATTGTTGGGCAATTAATTATATAGTTACTTCTTCAAAAAAGTAACTGAGTTATGCAAACAACAAAGTTTTTTGCAGCTGTTTACCTAAAAATGCAGCCAAGGCGTTTTTTAAATAAATATTTCAAGCTATTTACAGAACAATCAGGTGTTCTGCATCAAATCTGATGCCACACAAATTATTTTTGCCACTCCAAAAAATCATTTCTGTCCAATATGAGATAAAGGAGAATAACAGCCTGATACCTGCAGGCCTGACAACAGGAGATGTATCGCTCCTGTAACCAGTGGCGGTCCTAGCCTGTTTAGTGTCATGGTCCTGGGTCGTGCGACTCGGTGTTTTGTGTTTAGTCTATTTTGATGTTTATTGATTGTTTAGGTTCATTAAGGTAGTCCAGCCATTTGTATATATCACCCTTGCATTACGTCTCCCTTGCCCTTCGTGTGTTTATGTCTGTGCGTCTTGTACTGTCAAGTTCATGCTGTCAGTATTGTCACCTCCCCCTGTACTACGTTACGTCTCCCCGGTTCATGTCTCATGTTTCCTGTTTTACTTTGAAGGCCTGCATTCACTGTCAGTGTATTCAGTTTCACTCCTCCTGTCCTGTCGTTAAGTTCATGTGTGTCAGCTGCGTTCCCATGTGTGGCCACTTCCCCTGATCATCCCTCATGTGTATTTAGTCTCTGTGTTTCTTACAGTCTGTGTCGAGTCGTCTGTGTTCCCACCCTCCGTGTTTCCATGCCCGGTCTGTTGTATTCTAAGTCATAGCCTTACCTTAGTTCATTCCCAGTTTAGTTTTCTGTAGTGATGGCCAAATGAAGCTTTCTGAAGCACTGAAGCTTGTATTGAAAAACGGTTCATTACTCGAAGCTTTTCAACACAGTCCTCTCTGGTGACATCTGGTGGCCAAAAATACAAAGAGCAGCTTGAATCCACAAAATAAAACCAACTGCTTCATTACGATTGCCCACTCTACACAGTGGAGTTTTGTCTGATATTGGGCCGCTGTTGTGTTGCTTTGAACGTGTATTTTTTTGGTGGTTAAAAACTCTCCTTGTTTAAACATGCACCATGGTGTGGTCTTCCTTTGCTTGTGACTTCTTGATGTTGGTAAATACAATAATTGAAAAATACCACGTTACATATAATATATACATATGATAATGTACAACACATTATGGAGTATGCTTCTGCTGTGAGGTCCTGCCTCAATGCACTTATGCAATTAATCGCTAGACGGGTATATTTATAAATAATATTATATTAGGGAAATTTTCCCAGACATATTTTTGACCTGGGGGCAGAATTGATTGTGAAATGGAAAGGAAAAATGTTTATGAAATTGCAAATTAAAAACATGATGCGTTTAACCCTTTTTCATTTTTATTTAAAAAGAGAATTTGTCCTAATGTGCGATGGCCGAACCTGTTCCTTTTCGTGGAGATCATTTATCCTGCCTTAAGGAAAATCCCCTCACATGGCCCAGAGGAGGCTGGAGTGCAGAGAAACTGGTAGAGATGCAGTTATACAGCTAAAGAGAATAAATAAATTCAATTGCTGCACATTTGGCAGACTAACATTTTCAGATTAATTAAACAATAAAATATATATTTTTACAACATTACATGTAAAGAGTCAAGTGGAAGTTTTTCTAAAGTTATTTAATGATATTTATATTATGGAAGCAGATTTTTGACATTTTACCTTTTCCCCGTTGTCAGATATAATAAACACGCACAAAACAAAAGTAAACAGCCAGAACACAAAGCTGGAAAACCCACCCGATTGACAAAAATCAACTCAAAACACTCCCACACAACAGAACCTCCTCTATTCCTAGTGGCTCCAAATCTCTCAGTGGAATGATCAGTGGTTCGCTATCTGTCACCATCAAAACACTCCACAAATCCCGTGAATGATTCGCTTCTGATTCCACTGAATCAGATATCGAAGCAGTTCGGTTCTAAATGAAGCTTCGGACGTCCCCGATCACGTGATTCTGGCCAAACGAATCAAGCTTCGATACAGTGCTTCTGAAGCAGTGTGTTGATTTTTTTGACACACGCACCGGAGCTTCAGCTTCAAGTGGACCATCACTAGTTTTCTGTTTAGTTATTGCTTTTGTGCTCCTCTTATTCTTGTTTGTTTCTCTTGTGTTACCAGCCACAATAAAAGGCTCGCCTTCTGTTAACCCTTGTGCGCCCGCCTGTTCTCGGGGCGTGGGTCGTGGTGACCCCCCGAGGTGTGTGTGTGTGTGTGTGTGTGTGTGTGTGTGTGTGTGTGTGTGTGTGTGTGTGTGTGATGATGATGATGATGATGGTGTGTGTGTGTGTGTGTGTGTGTGTGTGTGTGTGTGTGTGATGATGATGATGATCCTGATGATGGTGTTGGTGGCGATGGGGGGTCTTGGTAACCCCCTGGGGGGGGGGGGATATGTGTGTTTTATGATGATTAGGGTGGGGGTCCTAGCGACCCCCTCGGGCATATGTGATGATGATGATGATGATGATGATTGATAGGTTTGGGGTCACTAGGACCCCCCGGGGGGCATATGTGATGATGATGATGATGATGATGATGATGATAGGTTTGGGGTCACTAGGACCCCCCCCGGGGGGCATATGTGATGATGATGATGATGATGATGATGATGATGATGATAGGTTTGGGGTCACTAGGACCCCCCCGGGGGGCATATGTGATGATGATGATGATGATGATGATGATGATGATGATGGGTTTGGGGTCACTAGGACCCCCCGGGGGGCATATATTGTGTGATGATGATGATGATGATGATGATGATGATGATGATGATGATAGGGTGGGGTGGGGGTGGGTCGCTAGGGGACCACCGTTGGGGCGCTTGTGTTATCACGGCGTCGGTGGCGTCCGGGGAGCTGCATCGCGGGAAGAAGAAGAAGAAGAAGAAGCGGCGCAGTTGGGACAGTACGTGACGGCGCAGTTTGTACACACGTGCGCTCGGCACTCGCGGCACAGGATCTTGGTCTTGACGTCTTTGCTCCTGGGACACACGCGGCACCTTCGCCTCTTGACCGGAGAGGAGTCGCGTGGCGTAGCGTTGTTAGAGGCTGCCTCGGCGGTAGCGCCTCGGGCCGCGACTCTGCCTCCTCCTCCTCCTCCTCCTCCCGGTCCTCGCGCTAAAGCCGCCCTGGCTTCGAGCATGGGGCGCGCGAGCGCTTTGCCCAGTCGCTCGAGGAAGAGCCGTCGTCTGTTGAGCTTGCCCGGCATCCAGTCGGGGTGAATTTCCCTCCACAGCACGAACGCGTTGTAGGCCGCCACGTCGACCATGTTGTGGAAAAGGGCCACGGGCCACCTGCGGGTCTTTCTCCTGCAGCTGTACGTGCTCACGACCTTGTCCAGGTTGTCCACTCCTCCCTTGGTGCGGTTGTAATGCAGCACCAAGGGCGGTTTCGCGCCGCTTCTGTTGCTGCTGCCGCCGCTGCTGTTGCCGCTGCTGCTGTTGCTGATGCGGCGGCTAGGCCGGGGCTCGGGGCCGGAGCGATGGTGGTAATAACGAGGAGCTGTGGTGAGGAGCAGCACGTTCTTGTTCTTCTTGGCCACGTAGGAGAGGATGATCGTGTCGGGCCCTCCTCCTCCTCCTCCTCCTCCTCCTTCTCGTCCTCCTCTTCCTCCCCCTCGTCCCGCGGAGCCGCCGAGTACCACGGATTCGACGGAGCCCACGGCCCTGCCCTTGACGCAGCGCAGCTCTCTGGGGATCTCGGGTCTGTTCGACCGCAGAGTGCCCAGCACGGTGTGGCCTCTCTCGCGATAGAGCCTATCGGCGAGCTCGCGCGAGGTGAAAAAGTTGTCGCACGTGACGTTGCGTCCCGGAGTCAGTCCCTCGGTGAGGTCCACGACCACTCGAGTGGCCAGGTGCTTTTCGGGAGGGCCGCGCTTGTCGGGCTTGCCGGTGTAGACTTGCATCTTCCACGCGTAGCTGGAACGCGCGTCGCACGCCACCCATATCTTGATCCCGTACCTGGCCGGCTTGCTGGGCATGTACTGTCTGAACGGACACCGTCCTGATGGATGGATGGAGAGAGAGAGAGAGAGAGAGAGAGAGAGAGAGAGAGAGAGAGAGAGAGAGAGAGAGAGAGAGATGTGGGAAAGTGTGGGGGGAGATTGGGGCAGAAACGCAAGGAGAAGACATTCAATTCAATTCAATTTTATTTATATAGCGCCAAATCACAACAAAAGTCGCCTCAAGGCGCTTCATAGATACAAAGACATAAAGAGTCATAGACTTCATAGCTTCATAGCTTCATAGACATAAAGACATAAAGAGTCATAGACTTCATAGCTTCATAGCTTCATAGACATAAAGAGTCATGCGAAAGCACCACAAACGCGGAACCCAACACGAGTATGCAACAGAGCAGCGAGCTAGCCCGTTTTCGTCATTCCCGCTCCTATTCCTCCTCCCAGTCACACACACACACACACACACACACACACACACACACACACACACACACACACACACACACACCACATAGTACGTACGTACCTCTGAACGGCACCAGTCTCTCGTCGACGGTGACCTCCGGTCCCGGGCGGTACATGGCGGGCAACCTCGCGCACCACTCGTCCCACACGGCTCTGATGGGGGCCAGTTTGTCGTAGCAGCTATCGCCGCCCTCGCCCTCGCCCTCGCCTTCGCCTCGCCCGGCCCTTCTGGTCTCCCTGTCGTCGAAGCGCAGCGCGCTCGAGTAGGCTCGAAAGGTCTTGAGCGGCATCGTGGCTCTGAACACGGACCTGCCGCTCTCGGCGTCCCACAGGCTCTCGCAGGCCTCTCCCCGGGACCTGTACACGCCGGCGAGCACGAGCAGCCCCAGGTAGGCTCGGAACTCGACGCGGCCCATGGGCTTCCATCCGTCGATGGCGGGCCTGCGCCTGCCCGCTTCCAGGTTGGTCATGGCGATCACCGAGTCCTCTATCTCCGGCGGAAAGTAGGCCATGAACGCGGAGGCCTCGTCTCGCGCCGCCGCCACGGCCTCTTCGGTGGGGCCTCGTCCCGGCGGGTCGAGGTCGTCGTCTTCTTCTTCTAATTCTAATTCTTCTTCTTCTTCTTCTTCTTCTTCTTCTTCTTCTTCTTCTTCTTCTTCATAGTCTTTGTCTTCTTCATCGTCATCGTTATAATCATCAGCGAGGACGTCTTCTTCTTCTTCTTCATCATCATTGGCGAGGATGTCTTCTTTTTCTTCTTCATAGTCTTTGTCTTTGTCTTCTTCTTCTTCTTCTTCTTCTTCTTTTTCTTCTTCTTCTTCTTCTTCATCATCATTGGCGAGGATGTCTTCTTTTTCTTCTTCTTCTTCTTCTTCTTCTTCATTGTCTTTGTCTTCTTCTTCATCATCATTGGCGAGGATGTCTTCTTCTTCTTCTTCATAGTCTTTGTCTTCTTCTTTTTCTTCTTCTTCATCATCATCATCATCATCATCGGCGAGGACGTCTTCTTCTTCTTCTTCTTCTTCTTCTTCTTCCTCTTCTTCTTCTTCTTCTTCATAGTCTTTGTCTTCTTCGTCATCGTCGTAGTCGTAATCGTCGGCTACATCAGCGTCGCGAGTTTCACCGACAGCGCCGCGGCCGCGATCGCGCCCAGGATCATGAACGCCACCTGCAGCGCGGCCGGCGTCGTCCTCTTGCCAAATCTCCCGAGTCCCCCGCCCCGGTGGGTCGGCGCCTGCTTCTTCTTCCTCTCCCTCTCGGCGGTTCGACTCGCCTTGCGAGCCGCCGTCCTGGCAGAGTTGCGACGCCATTTCGTAACCGCGATCGTCTTCCTCGCAACTACCCACCCCATCGTTTTCGTCCTCCTGATCCTCCGAGTGGCTCTCCTCCTCCTCGTCGTCTGCGAGCGTTCGGGCCGTCGGGTCGTCGTTGTCGTCCCCCTCGGCCTCTTGCTCCTCTTCCTTGCTCTCGTCCTCCTCCAAGTTCTCCTGTAGCTGCTGCTGCTGCTGCTGCTGCTGCTGCTGCTGCTGCTGCTGCCGCTGCTGCCGCTGCTCTTGGTCTTCCTCGACCCCTAGCCCTCGATAGCGAAACGTGGCCGGTCGCAACAACGGAGCCACCGGAGCCGACCACGCAGCGTACGCCAAATGCGATGGCGATGGCGACGGTGATGGTGAGCGGGAGGAGGAGGAGGAGGAGGAGGAGGAGGAGGACACCGCTGGCGATTGCGATCCGCCTGTACCGACCTTAGTGCTCTTTGGCTCCCACGGTCTAGTGCGTGACATTATCTTCTTCTTCTTCTTCTTCGTCTTCTTCTGCTTTCGCCGGGGTGTTTCTCGACCACCTTTTTACAAGACTTTATATCTCTCTCTCTCTCTCTCTCTCTCTCTCTCTCTCTCTCTCTCTCTCTCTCTCTCTCTCCAATCACATCCCATCCAATCCCCATCCCATCCCATCCCCATCCCATCGGGGGGGGGGGGGGGATCTCGCGACCCCAACCTCCTCCCTCCCTCCCTCCCTCCCTCGGCGGGGGACCCGCATCCCCCGAGCCCGCCATCCCATCCCATCCCATCCCCATCCCATCGGGGGGGGATCTCGCGACCCCAACCTCCTCCCTCCCTCCCTCCCTCCCTCCGTGGGGGACCCGCATCCCCCGAGCCCGCCATCCCATCCCATCCCCATCCCATCGGGGGGGATCTCGCGACCCCAACCTCCTCCCTCCCTCCCTCCCTCCCTCGGCGGGGGACCCGCATCCCCCGAGCCCGCCATCCCATCCCCATCCCCATCCCATCGGGGGGATCTCGCGACCCCAACCTCCTCCCTCCCTCCCTCCCTCCCTCCGTGGGGGACCCGCATCCCCCGACCCCGCCGCTCTCCCCCTGGCGGGTGCATCAGGGTTAACAGCGGCCTCCGTTGGCCGCGCGCCATAGAGCCTGCGCGAAAACGCTCTTATTTCAGCGAGGAGGATCGCGGTCGCAGACGGAAAGGTGGGGCTCGCGGGGGATACCTGGGGATACCCGGGGATACCCGGGGTATCTGGACCACGGACCTGCTTGGCGCTAGTGGGATTCGATCGGGGTTACTAGCATGTCAATCGCACTGATGTTGTGCGTTGTGTGCGACCATTTCTGTGCATCTCTCGATGCGGCGCTCGGTCGACAGAGACACTAACTTGTGTGACAGACAAAAAAAAAACAACGCATGGTAGAACGATATCTTTGCATCCACTGCTCTTTATTCCTCGTCATCATCACATTATATTCTATTGGAAGGTAGCAAATGGTACGAGACAGATAACGACACAGACAACGGTGCACTCTCGATTGACATAAGACATTACTCCACGTCCGCTGTCTCGTTCCACCGCCTTGGCGAAGTGCTTTGTTGGGGATAGCTGCGACTGTTCATTGATCGTGATGGTGGTTACTTGGTTGCGGTGGATCGAAAATCCATTCGTAGTGCTGGAATACGAGTCTCGCCGTGTTTGTTCTGCGCCGTGCCATTTCGTGGGCTACGTCGGGAGCGTAGCGGGCGCTGTTTGCAGCATTACAAGCGGCACATGTGCACGTCTTGTCGAACGGAGCCACGGCTTGAACCGCTGCATTTCTTTTGTATCTGTCCCAGTACTTCTCGGGTGAACCCTGCACTGGTTCGAGGCGCTCTGTTGTTCCCGGTGTCGATCGCACCTCCTGTACATGCTCTTCGAGCGTACCGTGGTCTGCTTGGGAGAGGCGAATCCTCTTCTTCTTCTTCTTCTTCTTCTTCTTCTTCTTCTTCTTGTCGTTGCGATCGAACGACTCCATCGTGAGCCACGTATGTCGTCGTGCGGAACGGGGAAAAGGGGCTGGCTAGTAGTCAGACTTTGACGCTTGGTCTTCATTGTGTCAGTACATGAGTTTTCCTCTAAGGTCGTTCTCTTTCACTAAAAGACATCGAGCGGTTGAGCGTTGTTTGACCACGATTACTTTCGGATAGGTGGCCCCGATGATGGCTGTAGAACCAGCGCTCGGACGCGACAACTTAGGAACGGGCTGGATCGCTTACTGCGTACACCAGGTTCGCCATTGTCGATACCATCACCGTTGTGAATAGCGCTAGAAAAGCTGGGATGCGTGTCGCGTTTTGTACCGCAGCCGTACGTCTACACGACACACGGTGCCAGTACAACAGCACGCATAGCACATATAATACAGGTCGGTGGCCGCCTGGGTTGTTCTTCGCTGTTTCACCCCTACTGAGAACGGTATTATTATAACCTGGACAGATTCACAACTGCCATCAGACGCTTTGAGACGAAGGGTGACAGCGGCCGTGTGTAACGGAGACACAGATACTGTCATGTCGCAGGTCTACAGCGTACGTTTGGTGCACCCAAGGACGGGGCTCCCGGACAGCGAGATACGCCGCGTGTGGTTCCTGTGCCGCCCTTGGGCTGAAGACATCATGAAAACACACATGTTATCTGCTAACACGTTGGACAGGATCAAATGCCCGGAAGAGTTGGATGCGATGGCACCCCGTCACATTGCCCTCATGGACCTGGAAGACATGAGCGACATGTGCTTAGACGGCTTTCACATGGTGGACTTTTGGTTTCATTGTAAACTCGAGTCGTTCATGGCCGGATGGGCTCGTTGGTACGTGCACGTGGATCGGGTGACTGGTGTGGGATGGAGTATGACCCTGCTGCTAGATGGCGAGGGCAAAACGGTGGCGGACGCAGAGGTCCTCTCGAGGAAGCTATGGCTTGCTTACAAGACATACTTTAAATGGCAATGGGTTGTCAAGCAACCTGGGCGGCCGGGGGATACGCGTAAACCCGACATCATGTATGGGGAACACGAATACGAAAACCGACGGGATAAACTGCTGTGTGTCTCCATCGAGGGCGAGCGAGGCGACTTTGGGCGAGTGGTTGACGATCGGATGACCGTGATGCCGCGTATGGGCGAGGTTTATCGGACCGAACGACACGAAGGAGAGTGTCTTCTGTGGTGTCACACCAACGACGCTGATGACAAGCGAAAGGCGTCGACGATTAGGCTGTGGTACCCGCAAACAGTAGAAGAATCGACAGATTAGACCGCGGCTAGTGTGCCGGGCAGCCTATCGTCGTGTCACACTCTCTGCTTTACGCTTAATTGTATTGCTGTTGTGTTTTTTCATCGTATCCAAATGCTGACTGTAATAAAAACCTGACCTGATGTGTGTCTTTTTCTGATCGCACCACAATGTTGATAGCAATATAACAAACGACCTGATGTTTTTGGAAGCCACGTAAAGGATTGCGGTGGACTGAGGGCTGTCACAAATGTTACTGTGTGCATTGTATCACCATTGCTGACCGTAATAAACTAAATGGAATGTTACATTCTGGTTGTTCTGCGTGTGATCCTCTGTGTTTGGTCTCTGTGTTCTCTCATACATCGGCTACAAATTCAAGCGCATTCTATGTCATCTGAACGTAAGCTCATTTTGGTACGGGGGCAGGTACAATAAGAGCTGACATTCGACCGGTACTGCTTATGTGTGGGTATGTATAGTTCACTGCTTCTGAGACTGTCAGGGCCGTTCCTCGCTTTCGCCGCCTGCGGTTACGTTCTGTATCAAATACAGACATCCAGAGACCTGCGATCGTGATGCCTTTGGTGATTCAATACCCACCGAAACCAAGGAGAGCGTGCTACATTGGACACCCGTGCGACGAGAAGGACGCGTCTGAGACGGCATCTTATCCCCGACCTGTGTAGGTGTCGAGCTGTGGGATGCTATATAAGCTGTATGGATGTGATTGCAAGACAGTGAAGCTAACTCTGTGACAGTGTCGGTGTATAACGCAGCAGCAGCAGCAGCAGCAGCAGCAGAGCAAAGCCGGTGATGCAGCAAGTGCACAGCATACGTTTAACACACCCGAGGTTGGTGTTCCCCGACGGAGAAATGGCAAAGCCTTGGACGGTGTATAACGGTTGGGCCGACGAGATCCTGAAGATACACATGTTGTCTGGCAAGATGTTACAGAGGATCAAGTACCCGGAGGAATGGGGCGAAATGGCGCCCAATTGCGTAGACTTTATGGACCTAGAAGACCTGAGTGTGCTGTGCCTTGACGGATTTCACATGGTGCAGTTTTGGCTCGATTGCAAGATCAAGGCTTTGCTGGTCGGATGGACTCGTTGGTACGTGTATGTGGACAGAGTGGCCGCGGTGGGATCACGTATAACACTGCTGTTAGAAGGCGACGGCAAGGTGGCGGCGGACACTGAAGCGCTTGCTGAACAGCTGTGGCTTGCTTACAAGGATTACTTTGGATCGAGATGGGTCGTCGAGCAGCCTGGCTTGCGGGGTGACCAGCGCAAGCCCGAGACCACATATGACGACTGCCAATATGAAGTCGAGGAGGGGAAGCTTATGCTTTTCACTTGGTACGTGTACGTGGACAAAGAGGATGAACGCGGTGCTTTTGGACGGCTGGTCGACGAGCTGATGGCCGCGATGCCGCGTATGGGAGAGGTCTTTCGGACGGAACCCAACGGCAGCGATTGTCTTCTGTGGTGCAAGACCAATGACACGGATGCGAGGCGAAAGGCCGCAACTCTTAGGCTGTGGTACCCCGAATAGTAGAACGGGGGCAAAGTGTTCACTGTATTGTATTGTATCGGCTTGTTATCACACTGCTTGTAATAATAAACCTACATGAAATGTTACATGTTGTTGTTATGCGTGGGCCTCTCAAGGTCCCAGATTCAGTGTTCTATCAGTTATTCTGTTTGAGTGTGTTACGACACAACATTAAACTTTGTTTTCAACTGAACACGGCTTGTTTCTTTTCTAACTTGTACATTAGCAGAGGAAAACGTAACGGTTGGGGGTCCTGAGGACCGAATGAATCTCGGATGGCTAACAACATCGGACGACATGTGTGTGTTTTACGGTGGTGTTGGTAATAAACAAACGTACACTGTGATCTTGTACGGGGGTTTTCATTTGACATTTGGTGTATAAAGGAATCAAACCCAGCTCAGTGTATGATTGAGTTTTCAACGCAAATGAAACAGTGTAAAACACCACACAATAACAGTATGTCTCAGCTTTTATTTGTGCTGCACAGATGCCACATGGTTTACAACACAAGGACAGAAAACAGAGGCATTTGTCTAACATCAACATGTTGTAGATCCACACGGTTAAGAAAACCGATTCTCAGCACACTGTCTTCATAAGCAGCTCTGTCAAAAACAATCTTGTGTGTGATGGTAACCCAACTAATATAGGTAGCCTACCTAACTGAACATGGCCACAGAACAATTAAACTGAGAGTACCCAATCGCCCCACCGATCCCCATTAGCACGTAAGAGGACAAGTATGCTCCTGCTCCAAATAATCCCAGAGACGTAAGACCGAAGAATCTACACCATTCCCCTTGTCTTAATAATGTCTTCGTGCTCTTTTCGCATTTGGTCTTGCTCTTTCCTCTTCCGCTCCCTGTCTCTTTCGAGTTTCTTCTGCGCTGCCTTGTACATATCGTTGCTGTAGTGCTCACCTCCGTTGAATTCTACCATGTCCTCTATTTTACTCAACAGAGTATCCACTTGGGTTTGGTTTACTCTCTGAGTGTTGCTCAGCGTGTGGTACCTTCCGCCACACTGGTTTATCACTCTTTGTAGCTCTTTGCTTTCCTTCACGTAGTCTCTCACCGATTTACCCTTTAGCAAGTCACCATGTGTAAACAAGACCAATCAGTTGACAGCACACGACGACAATCACAAAGGGTAGCGCGACGTGGGTGTTATACGGAAAGAAGTGTTGTGAGGCCTTGGACTGTGAGGAATGCAATGTGTGGTGTTTTTCACTTTCTCCTCTTGCGGGCAATGCGATCTCACCGACTGACGTACATCTGTCTCCGACTGAGAGTGAGAGTGTCCGACTGAGGCACATCGTTTCGACGCGATGGTTTTATATTGACACCCAACGTGTTCATAATATTACGATTGGCAATGTATTGGCAATATATTACATGCGACACGCTGTAAGCACTACGAGTGTATATGTCTCGAATAAACACAGACACTGTACGGGAACTGTTATGGTTTAAGGTTGTCTTTATTTTTACGAGAACATGAAAAATCATGTAAACTAGACAGTGGCATCACAAAAAAAACCATCATCGGCATCATTATCATTATCATTATCATCATTATCATTATCATCATTATCATTATCATCATTATCATAGTAAGAAGGAGTATTCCGGTTAGTCAGAGTCGTCGTATCCGCAGTCTGCGTCGCTGTCATCCACCACGGACAATTCCGCAGGTGCAGAACGTTCTGTCTCACCGTAGCTATCGAGGGCCGCGTTGCTAGCCGAAACGTGTGCAATCTTGCTACTCTTGTTACCGCCGGAGAGCGAGTTGGCGGGTTCTTCCTCTTCCCTGTCCTTTCTCTTCAAGGAATAGTCCGCCCGACGGTTGTCGTTTCGATCGGCCTCATCCCGTGCCTGTGTCGATGTCTGCGACGCAGGCGACGGGCTCGGCTTCTTGGCTGAAGCCGAGGGCAGCGAAACCAGACCGGTCACTTGGATGTTTTTCTTCTCAATAGCGCAGATCAAAGACTCAAAGTCCTCCGCTCTCAAATCCACCGCCAACATTCGTACCCGGTTGATGTCTATGCGAGGCACCGTGAAAGATACCTCCTTCGCGATGCTTTCCATCACTTCGTCCACTGTGCTTTGCGTGGGTCGCATCAAACACTGGAGTTCCAACGAGTCGTCTCGGTGATACAGCTGTGTCTTTATGCAAGTATTGCTAAACACGTTGACCAGGTAGTAGCCGCCCTTGTTGGAAAATTTACAAGCGGCGTAGCTCTTGGTGTTGTTGGTGAACAACCTCATGTTACACATCGCCATCAGAGGGGCATTCACCATACCCTTTTCGTTTTCGTACAACTGCGTCATGCTCATTCTACTATTGTCGCTGAGGAACACGACCCTGTTGTACGACATGTTCTTGTCTCTCATGATCTGTTCCACTTGCTGCCTGGTGTCCCCCAACATGTTCAGCGACGTGCGCAAGTATTCGGGCAGCCTGTAGTCTTTGGCGTCAAGCCACTCCAACGCGTTGAGATCGAGGCGTGCTCTGTTCGAGGAATTGCCGAACATGGGACCTGTCACCTTCAAGAGTTCGCCGAAAGGGGTTTTGAGCGTGTTGAGTGTTTCCTGGTCGTCGCTTTTAGGCAGCTTGAATTTACAGGACATGCTCAGCGCTGTGATGCTCCTGCATACGGTCATCATGTCGCCGGACTTGGTCCCGTAGATGCACCGCGCTATCTCCGCGCACAGAAAGCCAGTCACCATTATCATCGTCTGTCTGACGGTAAGCGCCAGCGTTAGCCCGCACATGGGCAAGGCGCCGTGCACCGCGGTGACCTTGTACTTGCTGTTTGGCGTCAGAGTCGTCTCCATGACCATATTGGCCTGAGGGGAATCCTTTGCGGGTTTCACATGTGCAACTTCGGTGAATTCCCCCGAGTTCAGCCTGTGATGATATCTAGCGTACATGTACACGTCTGTCACGGTGTCGGCGCGGCGAGGCACTGGTTTGTACGGCGAGGCCAACGTAGCACGAACACCTTTGTTGGCGGGGGGCGGTTGGAGACTGTACGCAGCGAACAGCATGTTACTCATCATGGTCTCTCCCGTTCCTAGGACTACGGAGGTGAATGTCCCGTAGGACCCCTGGCCCTGGAGTCTCTTCTCTTCGGATCCGGTGAACACTCGGCCGAAATGAAGGACCGCTCCGCTGTCTTGCCCCGCAAACCCAACGCCCGTGACGCAAAGACAGCTCTTGGTGCGCGTACGCAGTTTGGACCACAGGTTTCTGCTCTGATGTCGTATGGCCTCGGATAACTTGGTCATGGAAAAGTTGACCGTGGCCATGACAGGTTCGTCGAACTCACTGTTGGCGTGACAAGGTAACATGTTACGCAAGGTGCCGATGACGCTCGACTGCATGTAGGCCATGACATTGTCGCACACCAGGCATTCTGCTATCTTGACGGCCTTCTCGCCGATTTGCCCCCCCATCAACTGCAAGGCCTCGGTTTTGATCATTGTAACCCTGTCGCCCATCTGAGGCGCCACGAACCACAGTTTCCTGTTGTCACGTTCTTGCAGCTTCCAGCCCTGCACGCGGTTCAGAATGCTGCGCTCCGTCCATTCCAGATCACCGGAAGTCGACACGTCCTCGCCCTTGTCGTTCAACACGTACCCCGTGAACAACCTGTAACAGGCAACTCTGGGTGCGCCCTCGGCGAGCGGTTTGCCGTCTGCCTTTTTCTTCGGCCTGCTGGATTGCTGCTGGTAGTAAGGGACGAACATGGGCTTCAACAGCGTAGCTGCGCACAGGGGGTGACAGAGGTTCGTCTCGAGAAACACAGACGATGCCACGCTCATAATAGTAGCCAGGTCGGTCTCAGGCATTTGGCTACTCACGAACACCACCATGAGCTGGATGAGATACAAGAATAGCATGTGTTCGGGTTCGTGTCCGGGAGTATGAGGTATCTCTTCGACGAGGTCGGTCTTGTTGAACAAAGACAGAAGGCCTCGCAGTAGAGCCAGAACGTTTTGTTTTGCTGTACTTTTAGTGAAAGAGGCAAACACGCGAGGGGGTTCGCCGGCGTCATTTTCACAGTCCTCCAGTCGTTGACCGCAAGGTAGACCCTCCGGGTCACAGGGAGGATCCCCTACGGTCTGGGCGTACACTTCAAGGACCCTCTCGCTGGTGAACAGTCGACACAGCCCGTGGAAGAGCGTGCTCTCCAGATCGTCGTTGACTTTGGGTATACTCTGCAAAGCTAAGAAGTGTCCCAGGTGTTCGGCGTGTATCTTCAACACTTCATCGGGGAACAGGACCGGCAGGTACAGATGGAAGACGACGGGAGAATCGAGGATCACCGGCGCAAAAGAACTGACCTTGCAAGGGTACCCGATCCCGTCGTCGTGTGGTCCGGTCGGTATGCAAAAGGGATCCTGCTGCAGGCGTACCTCGAGTGTCTCAGTTTGGCGTGCCATTATAAGCAAAAGGAGACAGGTCCCCCCTCTACGTTAAGATCCGAGCTTGTAAAATGTTTGTCCGCTAAATCTAACGTCCCTCTCGCGGACGAAGTCAAGACCGTTTGCCTGTCTTTGTGGCGTACTCTGTCGCGCAGCCTGGTCGAGTGTACGGGCGAGTCCTCCTTATCGGACGAATCCGCGGTGGTGCAACTGGCCGGGTACGAGGGTGTGCTACGCTTAGCGCTGCTCGCCGATTTCTACAGTTTTCAAAAGCAAGTGTTATATTTCGATCAGGAACGAGCCGAACACAAACTCGGGCTCGTGACAGTCGAGGCTTTAAAGTTTCTGGCCAGCCGGGGATGGTGCGGGACTCCGCCTCCCGGACTACATCGGCCGCCTCCGATCGAGCAGCCGGAACGGGCTGCGGGCAATACAGCCCCACGCGCAAACGCCACAAAGGGACACCGTGACGCGCAGGATATTAGCTTTCGTACAGCCGAGCCCGTTTACCGCGGGGCGGACTACCGAGACCGAAGAACCAACGAATTGCACGAGGACCGCGGCCACGAAGAAGCCAGCCTGATAAAATGGTCCAAGCTCGTGTACTCCGCGACGAGAAAGTCCTATCACACCAAGTTGATAAACGCCTTTCAGGTAGTTAAGACTCTGGGGCATCCGACGCTAACGTTAGCGTCCGAGTGGGAGCTGAGTTGTTATTACAAACTCGCGCTCGCGTACACGACGGACACCCCGTTGGAAACGGCAGCGGGCTGCATACCCAAGCTGCGCGAAAGCGTCGAGGCTTTTCACCTCGAGCGATTTCAACGGCTGAGGCAACTGCCCCCGGAATCGCAGATGCTCCTGTATGCCGTGTTAAACTGCCACATCAATTGGGTCGACCACAACCACAAGCAGATACTCCTCATCCCCGGAGCGCCCACGCCTTCCGTGCAGCCAAGAGTCGAAGGCGATCTCAGGTGTTCCAAGTGTCTGAAAAACCAAACGTTTCATTCCTCCGAAGTGAAAGGCAATCCCAGGAATATAGACGTCGAATACGACTTTGAGTGCATGTCGTTCGGGTCCTCGTGTTGCGCGGCTCCAATGTTCAATGTGCCGCTTAGCACCAGAGACGTCAACACGTGCACGTTCACCGAGATGAAACAAATGTACATAGCCTGCCCCAAATGTACGCAACCGATTTTTTCTGAAGTACTAGTGGATATCGAAACGCTGTACCCCCAGTGCGTAAGCTGCCAAACACTCGCTCGCGCGCCTAAGACATGGCCACAACGATGGAAACTAACCACGCCGTAATGAAAGCCGTCACAGGCATGCTGTACACCGAGCTTCTGGACGCAATAGGGAGACATTACCCAGACATGTTCGACGTGAGGGCCTGGGAAATGGATTGTACTCTGCAGGGCTTAGGTGCACAAAACAATTTGATGTTGTACCTAACCGTTATAAACACCATGGGTGTCAAGGACGAGTTTATCAATGAACTGATGAAAGTAGCATCACAGCAACAAGAAGGATTAGGTTCCTCCGCTGGCACAGTGAGCACCATAGCGTGTGTAGATGACTACGACCTAGAATCCGATTCCACGTACATGATGAGTTTGGCCTGCAACACTACACGGAGCTGCGTATTTGATCTCGAACGCGAGGATGGTGAGGACGACGGAGACGACAGCAATGTCCCCGCGGTGTCTGATAATACAACACAGGAAGAATCCAAAGCGTCTGAGGCCCTGGATGTGTTAGATGTGACAAGCGAGCCATCTGTAAAAGACAAGGAGATGGACTCTCCCGGGCAGGAATGCCCAGACTCAGCCGAACGGGGCTTAGAGACTCTGACACCCGCATCTATCGCAGAGCAGGCTTCCGAACAGGGCTTAGAGACTCTGACACCCGCATGTATCATAAAGACTCTGACACCCGCATCTATCGCAGAGCAGGCTTCCGAACAGGGCTTAGAGACTCTGACACCCGCATGTATCATAAAGATCGTCAGTGAAGAAGGACCAAAGACTGTCATGGATGATGATGATGATCGATGATGATGATGATGATTATGATTATGATGATTATGATCGATGATGATTATGATCGATGATGATCACTGTCATGTGTTTGTTATAGACTGTGTGTGATCCCATTTGCAGGTATTATATCTCCCGTTGTTGGTGTTGCTTTTGTTTCACTGTACATACAATAAACTGTTTTTGTGTGATACCAAGCGCGTGTGATTATTGTACAACTTATGCTTTGTGTATCACGCACAACACGCCACGCTATTCCTTCACACATGGCATTGTCAGCGTTGTGTAGTTGCAACAAACATGGATCCGAGTCAAGTGGGCGACTGGAGCGGAGCGTATCATTTGACGGTGCGTTTGGCCCAACACACCTCTAACGTGCAACTCGTAGAATATTTTTGGTCGCACACGGTCAACATCGAGAAAGTGATACCAACAGCGGTTATTCTCACAGAGCCGGGTGAGGATGGTCTCTATCGTATCCCACTGACCAAGGCGCAGTCCAGAGTCGGCAACTGTCTAATTATTCGGGTCGCGTACGCAGAGAGCAGCAAACAGGACGATCGCGGTCTTGTTACGGCCAAACACCTCACCGGCATGTACACGAACTCTAAGGGCCACGAAGTAAGGACGGTGAGCATCCTAGCAAGAGCACCGTTCGCGTGGGTGAAACCGCACGTCCCGTCACACGTAATCGCAAATCCGTTTTTCGGGGACGCGATCGACGGTCATCGCCCGGAGTCGATCGTATCTAGGATATACTCCGCCGTGGATATGGAATTTCGGAACTTGCTATTTCACGTAACTGGCGAGGACAAAGACACGTGCATAGCAGGACTTGTCAGAGATACGCTGTCTAGGCTGGCGGCTCCTTTGGCGTTCAAAGTCGTGTACGAGCAAAGCAGACTGACCCTAGAGCACCTGCGCCGCGAAACGTCGCGAGGCGCCGACGGTGCTTCTTTCATCGAGCCCGACAGGGACCTGTGGGGCACATCCGTGTTGTGGACACTGTCTAGCGACACAACACCCGTGGCATGTACGACTGTTAACCAACACGACCTACGGCCCATGCGTGCAGCTAGACAGTCCGCTAAACGATCCGCTCTAGCTTGGGTGGAAGTGGAACTGACACGTACTGGTCTAGCTATATCGAAGCGCGTATCGCAAGCCGTCACCCGGGAGGTCATAGACGCTCCGTACTGGGCCGTGATACTCACGGCCTTGTGCTGCGGAGCGCTCGACGGTTGGTGCAGTGCGACGGAAAAACTGTTGGGTAGCCTTAAGGTCGACGCGAAACAGTACGGTCGCGTTAAAGAGCTCTGTCAACGGTGCGGGCACGACTACCGCGATATGCCAATAGCCTGCCCCGCAGAACCCAAGAGAGTTTTGGCCGTGACGCAGATTGACAAAGTGCTCTTTGGCGACCTGTGTACGTCTCTGTGCGCCAGAGTGTTTCCGACACGCTCGTCTTCCGAAAATGGACACGCGTGCGCGAGAACCCAAGGACCGGGACGATGCCTTAATCACAAGCGCCCCTACACCACGAGCCTCGAGGAGGAATGGGAAAACGAGCACCGCGGCCACCGAAGTGCAGCAGGAGAGAGAGGATCATCAACGACGCAAAAGCAAGTCGAATTCACGTCGGACCAAGAAGACAATCCAGACCTCCGCTGTGGACACGGCGGCGACACGTCAACAACACGCGGGCCACAGAACAGCGAGCGAGGCGAGTGCCACGGCCACGAGCAAACGTACCCGTGCGCGAAAAGACAGAAAAGACAGAACAAGCCGCCAAAGAACGAGCCCGACCCGGGCTGGTGGATGTGGCAAAAACGGCACCGAGACCACGCGCACGGACGAACAGGAGGCGTCCGTGCGCGAAAACACAGAGTCTGGGACCTGTACAGGGAAAGCTGGGAAGCCGCACAAGAGTCGAGTGAACAATCGACCTCAGTTCAGTGCTGGCGAAGATTCTCGTGTCGATCTGTTGGATATCATGTCAAGACTCTTCCATTTGGACACCCAGACGGACCCCTCGCCATCTGAGGAGACTGTCCGTGTCACACAAAAGCCTTCGCCGGCAAACACGATAACGGGTACGCTTAGGGGAATGACAGAGACTTTTGCCGAGTTGACTAGATGGTTAGAGTCATTCGAAACAACCGATGCTCGTGAGATTATAGGCTTCGATTTGGCCATGGAAATATGCGGTTGTTACGACATGACGATCCGCAGATTAGAGAGCTGTGTAACAACGGGCTTGTTCTCGGAGTGTAGGCACATGAAGAGTTTAGCTGATATACCGCTGGCGGACAACGTAATAGCTTGTTGCACAAGACTGTGTGCAGAAAATATAGCCATCGAGACCACGGATTTGAACGCCATCACCGAGCATGTCCGTAAGAACGATGGCAATCTCAGTGAGAAATTGTTGTCAATCGTGCAACGATTGAAACCCGTCCCGTCGCAAAATATGCCCGACACCAGTGTTAAGTTGACAGAGCGCTTTCAAGCGCTGGTAGAGTTGGTAATCCAGCTCACGGCTGTCATCGTAAACACTGCCGACGAACTCACGCGTAAAACGGCGACATGCGAACAACTACGGGCCGAGAAAACAAATCTAGACAACGCGTTATCGGCAAAAGAGGAAGAGCGCCAGTCGCAAGCCGAAGCGCACAACCTGACCTCGGCTAGGCGAATCCGGGATCTGGCCGAGGAACTCGACGAACAGAAACGCACGATTCAGAAGCTGACGGCCACACACGAAAAGTACAAGCGTACGCGCGAAGACGATAGACGGAGGCTTGTGCAGGAATTAGAAAAAGCTAAAAAAGAGACCCATGACGCTAAAAAAGAGTTCATTTTATTCCAAGAAGACAGTGAGCAAGATAAAGCTTGTCACAAGGCGTCGATAGATCAGCTCAGCCACAAGTTAGAGAAACTTGTAGTCGACAACAAACAGTCACTGCAGAAGAGCGAGAGTGAAATCCAAACCCTCTCTCAGGAACGCGAGTCACTGCAGGCCAGCCTGGTCGCTTTGACAAACCTGAACGGCACACTGCACAGAGAGCTAACAGAGAAAGACAAACACATTTCCAATCTCGAGAGTGCACTCGAGAGCGCAAAGGCCGAGGTTGACCACATGGAAGCTAAAGTAACTGAAATGAACACATTGGCGGCGTCGATCCGCGCGTTGTCTACCGCACTAGATGTGGACCTACGAGGCATGCAGCCAGATGGCATACTGCCTGTGATCCGCGACAAGACCGAGGCGTCGGCATTGCGGCTAGGAGATGTGCTGAAGCAAACTTGTGTCGCCCGCGAAGATGCAAGAGACAAAATCGCGCATGAGACACATGACACCGACATAGTGTTTGAGTTATATGAGAGTGTGGTAGCAGCAGCGATTCGGTCGCTTGGTACGGAACAAGCTCCCATGGATGTCAGCGAGAGTAGCAGGCCCCGACTGAAACGTAAGAAGAAGAAGGCCTGTGTCACCGTAAAACACGACAAGCAAAGGAAACGTGAACCATCGCCCCAACCACTAAAGCTCAAGACCGAATCGACGAGTTATGACTTTACAAACGTTGGGTCTGATTTAAAGACCGAAACAACATTATCCAATCCCACTACGTGGAGCCTTTGTAAAGCTGAGAGAAAGAGTACAGGTTTCACACTGGAAAACTGTGGCCGACTCAAGAAAAAGTACATCGGTGTACCGAGTTGCATAGTACGAAAGGTGTTGCGTTCTTCGTATACTAGGGTCATACTTGTGAACTTGGGATCGGACTCGCCGCTATCGCGACTTTACGAGATGCTGACACCTGACGACCAACGCCGTGACACTCCCAGTCAAACCGCATCGTGTCATTGCGCACAATTCGCTTCCCTGGTAGAAACATACCAGGTCGGTGTGCTGGTATGCTGGTCTCCCTGTGGCATCTACGAACTATACGGTGTGGATTACATGAGCGAGGGTATGTATGTAATAGTGGTCGAAAGCAGCAACCCAGGCCTGGATCCAAGCCTCAATCTTGTGAAAAGTTATTACATTATGGCCGGAGGAAACAACATGGACAAATACACTTATAACCTAGTGGACATGGGGTCCCTGACTACAGACTTACCGGCGAACCGTCGCTTTATACATGACAGCAGCAAGGCGTGCGTGGTGGGACCGGTCAATGTGGCTATCGAGCGTCATGGCGAAAACACAGATGTTATGACGGTTACAACCTCTGATATCACGTTGGATTGATCTGAATGAAATGCACGCAGACAGTTTGTATGTACACATGGTTGGTTTATTGCTGAATAAAACATTACCTGAGTTGTGTCTACAATAAAAGTGTAAATCTCTATTGTGTTATTCGTGTCATTTTATTCCACGCTCAAAACACACAACACCGATAGCTTGGACAGCACGGTATTATTTAGCATGGGGGTGGGGGGTTAAGGGTCACGGTTGGTGAGGGGGTGTCTTTAAATTGAATCGTTTCAGGGTCGGTGGCTACAAGCTTGGTGTGGTACTACTACAAAGGTTGCAATCCAGCTCGGCTGTTACGCATCACAGACATACAAGGCGTTAGTGTTAACAAGGAAGAGTATGGACAAGCCGCTGCCGTTCGTCGACTATTTTCCAGACATATATCCCCAGCGTAGAAGCGTCGACATCGATTGCGAACCGACAGTAGTCGGAGTGCTACTGAAGTCGATATTTTATCACAAAGAGTCATTGCTGTGCAGGGGACTGGTGATTCGGTCACAATGCGAAACCGTGCCACTGTACACCACTGTCAATTTGGAAGTGACCGACATGGCACCCGTGGTGGGTTACGACCTGGAGATGGATGCGGATGACGGCGAAAATTGGAACGCTGTGAAAGCTACATGGTCCAGGCATTTTGCAGCAGAGCCGATTTTCATCAGCGTCTCGCACGAAGACATCAAGCGGACAGTGAACGCCGCTGTCTTTCCTTTGAAATCCGTGGCGCGGGCATCTGCGTACATGAAACTTGTACGAGGCGCGCTGACGTTTGGGGATTTCAGTCCCGACAAGGGCTACTACCTAGCCAGGGATGGCAACACGCCGGCGCTTTGCTCAGATGTAATGTTTGGAAGAATGTATTACATTCCGGTCGGCAAACTTAATCGCACCGTGTCCCCGAGAGATCTCGTCTACGACCACCGAGCTTCGGAGATCGAGGCTAGAGCGTTCGACGCCTCTCACGTGAATCATTTCTACAAAGCGGCGTGTCTGGACATCGAAACCGTGTTCGCCGGGGCTCACCGGGATCCTGCGGTCCGATCGAACTCGTTCGCGTACAGGTTCCCTTACTGCACAGAGGGTACGGTGGACGACATGACTACATGCCGCAATAGGATGGTGTCGAATCTGAAGGAACAGCAAAAACAGTTTCCCAAACACGTTAAACGCGTGTCAATCCCCAGCCTGCCTTCGGACATGCCGGGGCAACAGCACGAGATAACGTGCGTTTCCATTGTGGTCCTGAACTCACACATGCCCAAGGCGTACGGGGGTCACAGGAAAAAGTTACTGGTGGCATACAACAAAGAGAAAGCCGCGCTCTGTCCTCACCCCGAACTCGACCTCGACATAGCCAAAACCGCCGGTATAGACGATGTGCGTCGCGTGGAGTTTCACGCTTGCGGAGGGGAACTAGCGCTGTTGGAGAGAACGATATCAATATTACGAACCCACCGCATCGAACTGTTGTACGTGTACAACGCCGAGTTCGACATACGCGTGCTGAACCAACGCGTGCACTTCTACGCGGACCCCTGTTACCTGAAAACGCTAGAGCCGACCGCTAGACAGCGATGTGAGAAACTGAAACGAATGTGGACAGGCCTGTTTGTCACGAGAGCTCTCAGCGCAGACGCTGAGCCCGTGTTTCAGTTTGAAAACGTGCGGTTTCTGGACATGTACAGGGAGATGTTGAAAAACGTGGGTTCCGTGCTTTCCAGCGGCACGTTGACCGAATACAAGCTGAGACAGATAGCGACGCACGTGGAAACGTTCAACAAAGACAAAGCCAAACTGGGCCACTTCAAAATGAACAGCTGTGGCATGAACGTGATCGACCTGTACAGAATGGCCGGCACGAGGGATATCAAGTACGCGTGTACCAGCATGAAACTCAACGACGTCGCGCCGTACGTCGTCGCCAAAGTCAGAGAGATACACAAGAAACCCGCCAAAGACCCGAGAAAACTGTACAAGGTGGCAGACGTGAGCTACGACAAAATGGACGAGATGATAAGCATGGGCGGCAAAAGCCTGTTCGCGGTGCTCGTGTACAACTTGGTCGATTCGCAGTTGTGCTGTAGACTGGCCAAGGTGCTCAAACCGGTGTCCGCTCTGTTCCATCGATGCAGGACTACGCTCAACATAGACGTCGTAGTTCACGGCAGAGGGGACATGTTTAGCGGTTTCGTACAGAGTATCCACTCGGTGCAAATGCCACAACTGAAGTTCACGCTCGACACTCTCAGAGCGAAAGCGGGGCCGGTCGGCGGCGAACACCAAGCGAGACTGAGATGGGACCCCAAATCGCAAGTGCCCGACGGAGACTGCGAGACCTGGAAAGGAGGCGCCGTGTGCGAACCTCTCACCGGCCTGCATTACTCGGGTCCGGGTATGGGATTGGAGTTGTCCTTTGACTTTGCGGGCATGTACCCTTCCATCATGTGCGCGCTCAACATATCGCCCGAAACGACCATACCGTGGCCCCCGGTCGATTTCCCTCACGATCTGTCGGGTTGGATTTGCTACAGCTGGGAAGCCGAAGGGCACGAGTACGCGTCTCTGATTCTCAAGTACGACGAGCGCACCGGCTCGTACATCAGGGCGCCTGGGGTGTTCGCCTCGTCGGTGGAGTATTACCTGAACCAACGCTCGGCGTTCAAAGCGAAACTTAAGGACCCCGCGGTCGGCGATGCAGAGCGAATATACTTCAAGTTGCAAGAGGGAGAGTGCAAGGTTATGGCCAATTCCTTTTACGGAACCGCTCCGTACCCCTGCGGGCCTCTGATATCGGGCCACGGAAGGCAACAGATCGCGGTCGTAAACAACTGCGTGTCGGAGTTCTACCGTCACAAATGCCCCGTGGTGTACGGCGACACGGATAGCGTGATGGTAGCGGTGGGTTACGGACCCGGGGACTCGGTCGAGATCGACGTGCCGGACGCCGTGCGCGACAGAGAAATGAACTCTCAGCAACAGAAGGCCTCGCTTCGACAGTTTGCCTACAAGGCCCAGGAAGCCATACGTTCGAAGCTGAAGCGAGTCGGAGAGCAAGTGCCCGATTTCCTGCAGTACGTACACGTGGCGCTGGTGGAAGATGTTTTGAAGCGAATGTACGTCATCGGCCGCGACAACAAGCACGAAAAGCTCCACCGCGACCCGCAGGGTAATCTCACCGACGAAGGTTACCCCGTGTATCTCGCAAGAGTCCCCGGTGCAGGCGCTCGCGTTCCTGTCACCGAGGCGTTTGTGAAAGACAGACGGGTGAAACTAGAATACGAAAACAGTTGCTCCATATATTGTCACGTTGCAAAGAAGACATATCTGGCCTTGACGCACACGGTGGACTGTTTGGGTGAGCAACTCTCCTCTATCTCGGTTAAGGTGAGGGGACTGGCCGCCTTCAAAAGCATGCGATCCCCCTGCGACTCTGCCGTCACGGATACGTTCATATCGTGCGTAATGAAAGGGGACTGCGTCAAATTGGAAACCGATCGAGTGTCGTGTTTTTCAACCGCACCGTGGCATCGGCTTCGAGCCGGAGACGTGATACTGTACGTGAAAGAGGAGCCTACGTTTGACGACGAGTCGAGCAGATGGGCCGAACTCAGTCAGGCCTCGTCGTTTCTGACGCCACACAGAGTCGTATCTGTCGACACGCTCCAGTTGACGGGGGGTCAGAGTGCGGTCTTGGTCAAGCTGGAGAACGCGCAGCTCGAGGACGCGAGACGCAGCGTGTACCGTTTGAGTTTGTACAAGGACGGGGTTTACTGCATGAATCACATGTTTTCCAGAAAGGAAAGTATCCTGAGAGACCTGCTTGCTGCTAGGGCGTCCGAAATGATCGCATCTAAAATGGGCTTAGGGTTGTTCCCCTGGAGCACCCTGATCAAATGCGCTAAAAACAAACACTTTAGCCAACACACGCTGGCTCGCCTGAAAGTCGGCAACTCCAACGTCAAAACGACGTACGTCGAGCTCACTAGGACCTGGCTGCAGCGCATCACCGGCCTCGCTGTGAAACCGGTAGAATGCTACGAGTTCCACAAGTGCAACCCGTGCGAAGCCACGTTTTACAGATACCCGGTGGCTTTGCGGGCCACGTCGGGCTGTTTGACAGTCATGTTTGGCGGTTCCCTGTTGTGCGAAAGCGCCGCCGGTGCCGCAGAGTCTTCTCTACGAGATGACAATGACGACGACGACGACGACGACACTCAAACGGGTTCCCCGTCTCCGCGCACGGATCCAGGGTCTAGCGCCGACAGTTGCTTGATCGACCATCCCTACCAGCTGGGTAACAAATGCTACGCCGACTCAAAAGTCATGCTGGCCCATTCGGCCGATCGGTCTTTGGTGAATCGGGCGGCGAAACTGATTGCGCACTGCATAATAGACTTTTGTCTACCTAGACACATGTACAGCGACAACTCGGAAAAGCAGGTGGCGGAAGACTGCAAGACCCGGTTGCTTCTGTCGATTTGCTGTATCAAGGACCGCCTGAAAAGGGCCAACGCTGCCTTCAACTGTATCATGAACACCTGCCCCGAGCACATGATACCGGCGTGCGGAGAGCACGAACTGGACAGGATCATGTTAAACCGGCAGCACGTGAGCCGGCTTCGGGGTGAAAAACTGACGGCGTGCGTGAACGTCGTGGTCGGCGACATGACGCTCCGTCCGGCGGCCGTGTACGGCGACTTGTGCCGCAAGCTGGGAGAGTCGTTGTCCACGCTGATGAGACAAGGTGCGATTTCGACTACGCGCACGCAAACCCACGCCGGTGAGAAGATATCGATATCGCTACCCGTTGCCATGCTACGCGAAGCGGGGATCTCGTCTGAGACAGGAGAACTGCACGTGTCGAGGAACGAGTTACACGAAAGACCCCTGGTCGACCTAGCGGGTCTTCTCTACCAAACCACGCTCATGCTGCAGATACTGAATCCCGGTGCATTCACGCGGTCCACTGACACACTATACCCATCGAACACTCTCTGCATCATGCCGTACTCCATGGCAGACGAGACGGCCATGGCGATGTGGATCGACGAATTCAAAAAGACACAGTGGCTCACTGTGAAAACCCTCGACTGGAGCGACAGACGACCGGGTGTGCCGTTTGAGACCAAACAGGTCTCGTACCACTGTACGGGCTGTAAAAATTTCTACAGGGACCTGTTGGCCAACGACGTGCCCGTGCATGCGGTCTTTGCTCACGTGTACGGTCCGGACAAGACGCGTAAGATTGGGCGCTGTGTGAACGAAAAGCCTTGGCTTCTGACGCAGAAGCGCGACACGCCGTGATCGATCGGAGCCACGGTGGACTCAAGTGCACCACGTCAGCATAGCCGATTGTATTATATATACAGTATCGCCGCCACGCGCGGTCACATTATATACCTCGGGGGCCAGCGAGACCTTAAAGACATCGGCGTCATGGCGTTCAGCCACACCGACTACGTTTTCTCCCACACTATGAAGAACCGCACCGATGCCAACCAGCCGGCCGTCTTCACCGTCGATCTGGCGGACCTGATTCAGCTCGGCGGTCACAGTGCTCTGTTCACGATCGACTCGATGACCGTTACGGCATACAGTCAAGGGGATTGGAAGAAGGTGCCTGTGAAATTTGCAGTGTTAAACGGAAACAAGACAAGGGTCATCACGTACGATCCCAACAGGCATTCGTCTAAGTGGCTCGTAGACCTCGGTGCGCAAGAAGCCTCCGGCGTAAACAAGGACCACTCCGACGGTCGGCGTTGCGTCAAGATAGCCGGGACCGACCGCGAACCGTTCAGTCGTGCGCTATCTGTCTACGATGATGAGAATAAACAGGCCGCTCTAAACGTATTACGATTCATGATGTCGGAGAGTCTTTGGGTCGCGGATAAAGCCCGGGGGGCTTTAGACATCTTAATGGCCTCAGCTGCTAACGAGTTCAACGTGCATTGTGACTTATGTGGTCGCCGAAGCGTAGTGTACACTCAAAACGACTCGGGATCGTCGTTTGCATTTCCGGAGTGCGAAGACACATACGTTTGCATGCCCTCGGCTCGAAATGTGCAGGATCGCACGTATCGAGCTTTGTGCGACATCATGACCCTGATCCGATGCGCTTGCGCCGACAATCTGAGCATTCTGACGGAGCTAACTAGATCGGACTGCGGACTGCCTGACGGTCCGTTCTCGACTGACTTTCCACCTAGGGACCGCTACCAAGGAAGAATTGTGATTCCGCATTCGCTCATGAAATACTTGACGGCTCTGTACGAAGCCATGAGCGACTACGCGGACAGTTTCGCGATAGTGGACAGCGTGACGCCTAACGTCAAGGTGCTACTGGAGAGCCCCTGTGCGAACATCGGCCTGGTGTCCGGATCTATCGGCGTTACGACGATATACGGCTCCACCGTTCGCGAAGTGTACAACGGACTGTTGACACAGCACCAGTCGGCCGACGTGACAGAAGACGAAGCTCAACATTACGGTCTAGTCGACGGTGCCCCGCTCATTCCCCAGCTCATTCCCCAGCTCATTCCCCAGGTGTTGTTGAGACGAGCGCCCTTGACGTTCGACATGCGTGGTGACATGGACCTGCACACGTGGAAGACTTTCTTTTACAGACGACCCTCTGCATTGTATCGTCAGTGAAACCGAGGACTTACTTTGGTGTTGTTTATGTTGAACGAATCACACACACAGTTTACACATTATTATTATTATTATGTTCACATATGTTTATTGTCACATGAGAGCGGTTGTGTAGTAGGTTTTATATATCAAATAAAACAAATACACGTGTCAATGAACAGTGTGGTCTCTCTTTCTCTTTCTTTAGTTCTTTCGTTGTAACGCATTGCTTTATTTGACACTGTCAGTCTAGAAACAGCTCGGTCTCGCTCACAAACGATACGTGTTGATATCTCTGCACGTAAGACATAAGGGAGTCCATGGCCCGAAAAAACATGCTGGGCCCATCGTTGGTTAGCACATAACCCAGGTGTTGACTAAATGTCACAAACCGTGTTCTCTCCGCCGTAACTATGTCAAATAGGTAGCCGGGTATGTTCCTGCTTAGGTTATACACAACAGCCCCGGCTCGCGGATCGGTTTGCCGTAGGTTGCCTACGATGCAGTCTGGCGTAACACAATCTGTCTCTTCTCCATACGCCAGCCGAAACCATATCGGCGAATCCGTTAGGCTCCTCATGTCTTCGATCATCCTTGTCAGGGAGACGGGTCGATACGGAAGGTCCTCCAGCCAACAGTCGGAGGTCTCGCGACACGGCGCCCCGAACAACCTGACCGGCAACTTACGGTCAGCTCGGCTGCGTGTAGTCGACACCGGCGACGAGGGTCGGGCGTCGTTGAGGCCGTTAGGTCGTGCCAGTATAACGGGGCGGGTTACGGTCGAGACAATGCGATGCACGCACGTTATGAGAGATGAAAATGTCTCATTAGGGACTGTGTCACATTGAAATCTGCAACCGGAGAGAACGACGTTATGGGTGACCATGGCAGGGAATGCTCGCACGGTCACAGAGCACACAATCCCCGGGTCGCTCGATAGCGCAGCCGTGATAGCGATGTCGCCGTCCGCACCGAAATCCATGCAGGATGCGACCGTGGACACACAGACATCGCCCCACCAGCCCTCGTCGACGTATGTTAGGAAGGCATGCCACGTTTCAGCGAGCAATGTCCACGGTCTCACAGTCCTGTTGCGCTGTGGGTCGAGCCGCTCGTCGCCGTCGACGGGCAAGTATTTGTTGTAGTCCGCCTGCGCCTGTTCGTGGTAGGCTGAGCTCTCGCCGAGGGCTTCGTCGTCAAACTCGAGGGACGGGCGTGCCTGGCAGCGGTCCGTCTGTCCGTGGTAGTCCGGGATACCGATGGGGGCTTCCTCCTCCTCGACAAACTCGAGGACAATTTGTTCGCGACACACCACGTCCTCCGCTTGTTCTCGGTGCGCACAGCCGGGCTCCTTTTCGCCGCTGCAGCACACAACAGGTGAACCTGGTTGCTCCGGTGAACCTGGTTGCTCCGGTAGTTGTGACACGTCCACGTAAATGGTCGGGCGTACGCCGCGATCGCACCTATCGCAAACGGCACCGCGTGTCGACTTTGTGCATAACACCGGTTCGTAGTGACAGCCGTCGTTATTGAGATAAATAGCCCCCTTCCACATTCCCTTGTGGCAAGTTCTTAGCCACCGACCTTGGTAATAGGTATATATTCTCGTAGATAACATGGCTGCCAATGCTTCTATCTCAACCTCGGTAGCCCACACGCCGACGCGATCCATGCCGCTCTCTTGGACATACTCGGCGTTTGTCAGTCGCATGTCTGACACGAGCGCCGCTCTAATCGTCTCGTGGTTTTCTTCGGTGCCCGAAAGAACTTGACTGATGGCCCGAAAGAAACAATTGCCGTCGCTTGTTACGGCCATACGTTTGCAGGGTTGGCCAAGGGGTAGTATGTCGATGGCCTGTGGTACCGTGGCATTCTTCACGTTAGTGATCCAAAGCTTCTTATTGCACATAAACTGCTTAGCAAATGGATGGAGGGGATGGAAAACAAACGGATCTGCAGCTGTAACGCTGACAACTTCACATTCGTCCTCCGACGGATCTGCAGCTGTAACGCTGACAACTTCACATTCGTCCTCCGCGCTACTTGTAGCACCCGCACCTTCGTAATCGTCCATCGTGCTACACGTAGTAACACCCACGACTTCGCAATCGGCGTCCATGGTGATTCCTATGCACGGCATGTGGTTCTTCCAATGTTAATGCTGATAGTAAATACACTGGATTATACTGAGTGGCCTCGACCAGGTTTGTCACAGTAATACAGACGTCGTGTCATTGGCCTGTGTGATATGTAAAATAAAGAGACGTTTGACAACTGTACAAACACTGTGTATCATTCCTTTTTTATTTCTTGCAAGCATTACAACGTGTACATCACAACACATCACATTCAGTGCTTTGACACAACGGCAGATATGAAATCGGAAACCGAGTCTCCAGTGGATCTCCCGGCGCTAGCTTGCGCGACACTGGCGTAACCGGCCTGTTGCTTCGCGGTCACCAGAGAATGATCCCCAACGACCGCGGACTGTGCGGCTTGGCTAGTGTTTTCAGCTTCCATGGCGACAGTCTGATTGTCAGGGCTGCGGTTTTGATTGGCGGTGTTTGGATTGCCGAGGTTCGTTTTCGGTTTATCGGCTACTACAGCACGTCTGGCGGAGAGCTCTTTAGTCAGTTCCCTCAGTTCGCGGAGTTCGCGCAAAAGCCCCGCCACGTCGTTGTCGTCGTCGGTCGACTCGGAACTCCGAGTGTGGTTGACACGCTTGTACGGCGTATCCTTTGCTAACATCCTGAGCGTGTCGTATTGTTCGCTCTGGGACTCCGTCGATGCGGATTTGGACATCTGGTCTTTCAGGGCGTCTTTTATGCTGGCTTTGATGGACTCCAACATCCTTTCTTGTTCCTTTTGCGCAACGGCCTGTTTTTCCGCTTCCTCTCGATTGTACGCCATGGCTATTTTCCGTCTCTGTTCCTGAGTCAGACTATCGTAATCCATCGGGCTTTCGGAGCGGGGAAACGCAGCCTTGGGGTTTGCGTCGGGCAGCCCAGCGTCTCCGTATCGTCGGTGGAACGCGGTTGGGTTGTGGGGCTGCACAGCTGCAGGATACGGAAGGTAGACTGGATTGGGTTGCGTTTGATTGTGAAAGGCATAGAGTTGAGCGTGTTGCATGTCTTGCTGTTGTTGAGGAGGCTGTTGTTGCCGGTGTTGGTTTTGCAGGAGCTTGAGTATCTCGTCCACCTGACTTTGCGTCGCGGCCATCTCGCCGGCGTTACGAGCGTCCGACGTCTGTTCGGGTTCTCGGTCAAGGGGTTTCTCGTCAGTAGTGTCACCTGCGCAGAGTTTGGTTCCCGTGCCTGTTCGCCTACTGAATTCCCTGGCCCCTCGTAGAGTGAACAAGGCGTCTTCGTCCGGTCCCCTTAGCAAACGAGTAAATAGGTTATTCTGAACCTTCACGGCCTCTAACGCGTCTTTCAGTAGGCGCATTTCGGCCGTCTGATCCGCCACCATCTTTCGCAGAGCCTCCGCGTCTTGCTGGCCCACTCGCTCTGCAGATGTCAGAGTCTCTGGGGCGCAGAGGGTAGTAGATAGGCCGAGGGGCTTTTCGCCAGCGTCCAGTGCGGCGTCTTTCGAGCAGGAGAACCCCATTCTAGTCATCGTCGACGGCAAGTCCTTTGCCGACACCACCACGCAAAAACAACCCGGTCTCATGGGCCAAGAGACCAAACTGCACTCTTCCGTGACGGGCCCCTTTGCGTTATCCCCGACTGTACCTAAGCTAAAACCCGTACTGGTTTCTGGTTGCACGACGCCCGCCGCGTACTCCGTATCGGCCCTCGCCACGCAGCAATACAGAAAGGTTTTGTTTGTCGATCGGCTGTGCACGTGCCAGTAGCATTTGACCGAGCCGATCTCCTTCTCGGTCTTGTGCATGAACAAGGCCCTGCCCGGTTGAGGGTGACAAGCTCCGGAGAAAGACAAGTCGTTTGGCACAATGTATTCCAGCCTAGAATCCGGGTATATCTCGCCCGAGGCTACGCCGTACACGCTGCACATGCCCACGATGAACGTGTCCGCGCCAGAAGACTTTATAGCCTGCAGCGCGCCGTTGTATTGTGCGTCGTGTGTGCCGTAGCATTCTTTGCAAAAGATAGGAACGAACAGAGATCGGTCGCACCGCACGGGTTCGTCCGGGTATTGTTCCGGAGTCGCGTAGTCCACTAGGGTCATCGTCGATAAGTCGACGACAGCGCGCACGCTGTCGTCCTTGCGAACCTTAATGTACGCCCGCCGGTCCTTGGTTGCAAATACGGGACCGAGTCTCGATCCCATGGCTCCCGCCACGGCCTCGTCCATCGCGGCGAAGCGCACCGACGTCGGAGTCAACCTAGGCGAGCCTTCGTGTTAAACGTCACGTTGTCACCCCAGACAAATTCGTCGTCGAAGGCCAGTAATATCGTAAGAGCCACGCTCGATATATGCCGCACGTCAGCGACCGTACAGTACGGAGGGGTTCCTGTTACGGGGACGTCGCGGTGGTCGAGGGTTGCTCCTTGCGTCTTTGTCAACTCTGCGATCAACTCCGTTAATCTAGCGGCTTCCGACACTCTGATCTGAAACAGCCGTCCGAGATACGCACCGGTGTAAAGGCCGCCGCCGAGTCTGTCGCGCGTGCCTCGAACAGAACCGGTTTTGCACCATTTACAATGTTCGCTATGTACTATAGCTATTACGTTCTCGCCGGCCGAATCTCGATGTAAGCAGATGCCGCCGGTCCGAAAGCGATCGCAACAAACCGACAGCAATCCACCCGACACCGTGAGCCTGTCACACTGTATGCGCCCGACCACGCCGCACTCCTCGACTTGCGAAGATGAGCAACCGTCCGCACGGCGATTCACCGCCACTAACTCGGCCGAGGAGGTCTGAACACTGGACATCCTCCTCCGACCGCGCTCACCGAGCACGTTCTATAACCGCGACGACAACAACGACTAGTCGCCCCGCGGAACATTCTTCGTCGGGCGTCCGACCCTCTATTAGTAGATCTAACTCCTCGACGCAGCGAGGTTCCACGGAAGAAAACAGGCCTCGTGCAACCGCACCACGAGATCCAGGGTATTCCGTCGCTATGGCTTCAGATCCCGTGTTCAGCTTGTTTCCAGAGCCGTCGGACCAGGGCGTTCTCGAGTGTCAGCAAAACGGGGATGTCGATCGCTTCATGCAGAAGCAATATCCGATGTTATACGTCAAGTTAAACACGGACCAGCAGCCCGGTATCGTGGACGTCGAACTCTGCCCCCAAAAACAGTGTCGTCTATGCGAACTGGACCAAAACACCGCGGATGCGATCAAGGTACTCAAACCTCACGAAGTCAGGTCGTTTTTGGTGTCGTGCGGACAAAGGTTTACAACCGAAGAGGTCAACGTTCATCTGGGTCACACCGTAACGTCGGACGAAAACACGATCGGCGTACTGCAGAACATGTCGATAGACTTGATAGCCCGCTCGTACACATTAGCGAACCGTACTTCGCTACACATCATGAACCGCGTGACTACCCATATGGGTAAGGCGATACTGGTACCGGATCAGGACGTGGCCAAGATTCACAACGACGCAGTGAAACAATTCATCGGACTCACGGCCATGTGCCGAACTCTACTAAAACACCGGCCCGTAGATTCAAACGACAAGGGAGGGTCGCATCCTCTGCTATGACGCTGTGCAGCTGATGCTATCAGAGCGCCCTCCGTAGCTTTACCTCGTAAGCGGCACATTCGTCGTGACACCATGATCGCCGCATTCGCTCTGTGTGTGGGTTTGTTGTTGCCTTTCGCGGCATGCAGCCCCGTGGTGTACGACAACAACAACAACAACAAAAACAACAAAAACAACAGAATCGCCAAGCCGTACGGATACGCTCCGTACGTCTGGATATCGGTTCTGAGATGCGCTGCGGGGACCAGCTGGTGTCAAGGTTACAGCAAAGGAAGCTTCGCCTTGACGGTTGACATCGCGGGGCGCGAGGATCCGAGTGACCAAACGTGTACACATTACTGCTCCGGGAAAATTTACGCGAGCTGGAGACCCGACAGGAGTGCTAGTGGCGATCTGAGTAGATACGAACGTCAAGGTGTTATGCTAGGCGCGTACGTGCTGAAGCTGGACAGAGACTCGTGCGTAGAAATACCAGGAAAGTTCCCGTGCGCAGATCGCGTGGTATCTTCAATTCCCATCAACAAGGTATCCGTAATGCTGCACGCCAATGAGAGAAACAGAGAGTATTTCTTCGGCGACGATCCCGCGGCGCAGTGCGACCCCGATCCCCAGTGCGCAACCTACAAATTGTTGAGAAGGACCTTATACGCAACCGAAGGGAATAGGACTTGGCCCGACACCGACGACGTGCTGAGCATAAGAAACTCTCCGTACGCTTGCGTGTTATCGTACGTGGGCCTGGGCGACAGCGAGTCGATAGGCCTGTGCTACACTCAACTGGGCGACAACTGTTTTCGCTCAAACGGAAACACGTTCTGCATAGGACGAACCGATACCAACAGCGTGGGCATAACCAACGCCGACGAAGACGCCTCGGCCCCTATCGCTATGTGCGAAATATCTAGTGCGGCGGAGCTGCTGCGGAGAGATGTGCTATCGCGACCCACTACCGGTGAAATCGAAGCCTTCATCGCCTCCTCGTCCTGCGACGCTACCATAGTATCGGCGGACAACGCGACGTACGCCTCGGATCATCTGTCCCTGGACGTGGACATCGACAGGTTCCACGCGTTGAGCGAATTCGGGCACGTTATTCTCAGGATACCGCTGGACAGGTGCGTGGTCCCCGTGGCTTCCACAGACGGTGGGTACGCCTCGACGATGCAGAACATAGCTAAGACCCTGCACAAAACGGCGATTGCCACGTACGCGAGCGCCATCATGCTGGACGCCAGCGCGTGGGGCGGCGCATCCGCTTGCTCTCGGGTCAACGCAGATTCCGAGGTGAGCAAAGTGGCGAGCGACGTGGCGCGGGCGATAACTGAGCTACGGGCAACCAAGCTATTCCTTCGTTTACCGAGAGATGTGAGACGTGTGAAGACCATGAACTTTGCGAGCCTTGGAACGTTCGAGGCCTTTGTCACCCCCCGACTGTTCGTTAACATGACCGAACCCAAAGACTGCCAGAACATGTGGACGAAAAAAGGGGGTTCGATCAAGGGCATCGTGCCGTACGTGCTGGCTGTATTACGCGGTGGCGTCAAGGCTAACAAGCTGATAGCTACGTTGTCGCTAACCGGGGGGCTGACGATTACACCCGTGGAGAACAACAACGTGACGGACGTCTCGAATAAAACCACGACCGAACTCACATTGGCCGACATGGAAAGTAATAACATTTTGAGATGCGAGGAAGACATGAACACGAAATGTTGCTCCGGATCGACGACGACCATGTGGGGCAGAAACGCGTTAGTCAACGCGACGTACACGTCTACGTCCCTCGAAACCCTCAAGCAGTACCCCGAATTGATAGCGGTCGCGTTTGGTATCAACCAATTTGTGATCTCCCCCGTGGACTCGGATTTCAAGCGAAAGGTGCGCGCTAACACCCCCGCTATATCGAGCGTGACGTCCGCAGTCCACAGGCTTAGGGACTGGCGCAGACAACAGGCTGTGGCGGGGGTGTCGAGCGACACCGCATCCCGTGCCAGCGTGAGGAACAGGCGCTCCGCAAACTCAGTCGTGGGAACGGATTCCACGGAAGCTATCGCCGTCCCTAGAGAATACAAGGACCCTGCGTCGGGATCCAAAAATTGCCTCGACCCGCAGTATCAAGTCGGTCTCAGCAACAGACTCGTGTGTCCGGGGCTTATAATTTTGAACGGGGCCTTGGGGGTGTTCAAAGAGCCGTACAAGGAGATGTACAAGACAAGCTACGATAACATGTACATCGTGAACGTGCACACGCTGCAATCTTGCACGCCCGGCGAACCGAAACGCGAGGCCCTACTGTCCAGCACCCCGCCGCAGACCGCGATCAACATACACACGCTAGTACCCACCACGGACAGCAGTCACTACATGGTGGGTATACTGGACACCGCTACCGTGGTGGAGTACAAGCCTCCGGTTAACAAAGTGTGTAACGCCTACAACGACGGAGAGACCATCCACAATATGAACGTGGTGGCCGTGGACGACGGCTACACGGTGGATAAGCCGACGATCGAGGCCGAGCACGGATTGATAGTCAAGCCGGCCGAAGCGTTGTATTTCGTATCGAACTTTACCCACGGCATAGATTACATAAATATGGACGTGCGGTGTATCGATTACGACGTGAGCGCCATGCAACCGTGTCTAATAGCGATATGCGGAGGGGACGACAGTTGTCGAAGGAATTACGGCAGGCTGTGCAATTCCGCTCACGAGATAGTAAACGACGCACGCAGAGCCAGTGAATTTGTGCAACAGGGGCTGCGAGAGCTGGCCATGCAGGAACGGAAAGCGAGGATGTACGAACTACCGGACTCGGCGCCGTTTCCCTGGCTGGACAGGCCGCCTAAACCCCGCGGCAGAAAGAAACGTTTCGTGGCCACGGGCATGGCGACCGCGGCGTTGGGGTTGGCCTGGCACACGTCGAACAGAGTTGATAAATTGGAAGAGCAGACGGACCTTTTGAAAAACAACTATGTCAAAATCTCTCAGGACATGGTCGAAGTCAGCAGGAAGCTCGATGATAATATAGCATTGGTGAATGGACGCCTAGACGAGCAGGAGATACAAATGCAGCGCAATACTGAGAAGGCCAACAAAAACTTTGCCCTGCTCAAAGAGACTATGATGAAAAACAGGGAAGCCTTGATGCGTGACATCAACGTCAAATTCTCCGTCACCATTAGCTACCAGATGTGGTACGCTCAGATGCAGAGCGTCACGCATCAAATGATGCAGGCGGCCATGCAGGTGAGGTTCATGGCCAGAGGGATCGAGAACTGTCTCAGGCAAATCGCATCGAAGCGATCCGGCAGTTGCCCGAGCGGCATGTCTGTGATACAGGAACACCCCGGATTGTCCGAATTCCCGACGGTCGCCACCGCTCTGTACAAAGACAGGAAACTGTTCATAGTGCATTCTTTGCCCAACACGGTGGAGAAAACCACAATCAGGGGTGTTATACCCATGCCCAAAATGAGCACCGACGGCATCCCATGTTGGCCCGATTACAAGGTGTGGCTGATAAACGGCAAATATTACGAGCCTTCGGAATGTCACGGAAGGTACTGCCGTGCACCCGAGCCTCATCACACGTACCTAAGATGCCTGGAAAATCCCAAGGACTGTAAGACCGTGTGCGCGCCGTGTCACAAAGGCGTATGCTATCAGAAGAACCAAGTCACTTGGATGGAAGGTGTCGCGACCGTGGAAATAGAATCGCCCCCCCTTAAACCCTTTTCCCGGACGCATATATCGCAAGGCCCGGTGTCCTTTGCGGATCTGTTAGAGGACAACGCGGCAGGAGGGCCTGAATTGGAGCTACTTACGAATATAAACACAAGCATAAAACTCATTAGTCTCCACGGTGAACTTGACAACATAAGCAGAAACATAGAAGCGTTTGATAAACGCTACGATGAGATAACCGCTAGCAGGGTCACATTCGGAGGATGGCTTTCAGGTTTTGCCAGCGATGCCGCGCTGTGGACTTGTGTTGCTGTACTCATGGCATGGTGTACCGGCCTTTCTGCTGGGATAGCCTATACGATGTTTTGTGGAGGAGGAGGCTGCGGCGGCGGAGGTATTTCGCGGCCGGTTGGCGTGAAGCCTCGCTTTCGCCGAAGACCTAAGCTGCTATGAAAGGGTTGTCTGTTTCAAGACAACACGAACCCACTGCTTTCACGTCGGGGTATTGTAATTGTAATGCAATTGTCAGTGTCATACCTGTACGTTGTACATTGTTTGTGTGTGTGTGTGTGTATATATATGTATGTAATAAAAGTAAAAGAACTGGACTGTGTGGTGGCGTATGTATGTAATCCATTGTCTTGTGAAAGACAAACCCAAAACCGACCACCCCCCCCCCCCCCCCGTTCGTCGCAGAGCTGTATAGCTGTTGTGCTTTCGGTCAATATAAATTAGGACCAGGGTACAGTTTGCGCTTTCGTACTCGTAGTCTAACCAGAGTGTTGTTGATGATTTCTTCAGTGAGCCGGGAAAGCGGTGTGCGGTACATGCACCACGTTGCCCTCTGCGGGGAGGTGAAAGAAAAGCATCGTTAGACTTTGACATTTTCTACTGCTGTACTGCGATGGATACGCAGGGAGAGGACTGGGTTTACACTCTAGGTGCAACCGATGGGGTTTTCGTAAAGTGTGCTGTGACTTTAGTTCACACTGCCACACAACCCAACATAGTACGATGTAAGACTTCCAACTTTGGAGTTCTACGGCCATTGCCTGGTCGCAACATCAACTTTGAGATGATATGCGAAGCTCTGAGGTTTATGTTGACAGCACCAGCCGCGCCACACCTTTTGGGCTTCACTATTCGGTGTCAACGCGTGTTGTGGGTAAAGACATTTTTTGTCACTCTCGTCTGCGACGAACCAGGCACCGTGCGGGAAACTGCAAAGATGCAGCCTTGGTTGATTAGAATTATGGGCCAGACTCTACTGCTTCATTTCTATCACGAGAGAGTGTTAACCCACATACTCGTAACTCACAAGGATCATACGCAAAAGATATCTAGAGAGCACGTAGGATGGATACCGTGTTTTACGGATCTCAAAGACGTGGCCGACGTGGATAGCGGGAGTTGCGTTTGTTCTACGCTTCGTGGACTGTGGACTGTCACAGACAGACATGCGTACTTTCGACAACGTGTGATGCCGACTATTACACAGAGACTAACGCGTTGCACTCGCGATGTTGCCGATACCGGTTATCGAGAATTACTACTGAACATCGCCCGACACGCGGGTTGGATATTGCAAGGATATAACACCAGATTGCAGGAGGTTGAGACGGTACACATCCTATCGATGCTGCTGGTGAATATGGGCCGTGATGTGCGACGCGTGTACCCAGTGCAATCTATGTACAGATTAACGGACTGCCAAGGCGAGTCGCGTGCAGAGATGTATACGTGCCAGGCGAACGAAGAGCCTATGGCGTTCGTGTATAATCTAAAACAATGGCTCTCCTGGGTAGATGAAACTCCTGAGCTACACGGGGTGCAAGGGCACGTCTCCGACTGAGATGCAACGGTCACAGTGCCCTGCAACAGCCGTGTCGCGTCCCAACCGATGTCTGGGTCCACCGTATCATATATGTTATTATCGTCAACATCTAATGTGTTTTGTTGTGACTCTGCGTACCCATGTTTTTAGAATGCTGTATGTGGCTCGTACCAACGTGTTAGAATGCTGTATGTGACGACACAATAATAAAGACATTTGTATCATTCTACCATCGTGTTGTTTATTTTGTACATTGCACACAGATCAACAGAAAACAGGCAATCTACACTATGTGCACAGGACAATTCGGTTCAGGCGGTCTTCCGTATGCGTTACACGCTTCTTGGACCGTGACCTTGGTCACAGGCTCCCTGGCGTCATCCAAGTCCCTTTGTATGGCCAGAGTGAGCACTTGCTTGTTTATGTATTCCGAAGCATTGAGTTGCAGTCCCACGTTGTCCGACAATGTTTTAACTGCAGGAATCAGCCGCCGAACATCGAGTCTTCCTCTCAGAGCTCTGAGTAAATAGCGCAGACGCTGTCTCTCCAGCTCAGCCGAGTCCAGCTCTTTCTTGAGGTTCTGATACTCCTCCGTGTGATCCGCGACGAGCGCCGTCGCGGTGCTGTCTTTGAGCAGAGCGATGTTTGCGTCTAAACTCGATATGTCTCGCGACACCGTGTGTATCGCCACGTCGAGGTGCGCCTCCTCTTTCTTTCTCATGAGCACGAGAATATTTTCTTGTTCCATCGGATGCATGTATAACGAAGTGAAAAAGTTCACTCCGCAAGAGAGCAGCGCATCCGTCAAACAGCACACGGCCTCGGTCAGCCTATCCGACACTCCGGTCCGCCAGCGAGGCATTGCGAGCGCAGCGCGATACCATTGTTTGTTTTTTTATGGGGGGGGGGGGGGTTATTTGGTTTTTTTTCCACCTCGGACGTTGGCTAGCACTGTAGCATGCGCGAGTATCGCGTACTCTCAAATATGCGGTTGAATATAGGAGTGATGAGCCGGTACGCGCTGTGAACCGGGGTGTTAGCAAACAGCCCCGTGCCGCTGATTCTAGGAGCCAGTCGATCGACCAGATTGCTCGTCGTTTCGTCGCTGACAAACTTGAGTTTCTTATCCGACGTGAGGCCCACGCCGTAAGTACCACAGAAAGCCACTCCTAATTCCTTGTGCATGATGTCCGTAATCCGTTTGTTTCCGCTGGCTCTGTCGACCGTGTCCTTGAAGGGGTCGTGCACGGCGTCCAATACGCCTTTGTCTAAGTCTACGACGTGCTGGGTTTTACAGAAAAGTCTCAGGTTGCTCTCCTCGCTACCTCTGCTCCGAGAATGCGATTTGGGCTTTACGGCGTGCACCGAAGTGAAAGGGTGAAGCAAGGTGGGTATGCAACTGTAACCTTCCGTCCGCATCCTCGGATCACGCGTCAACGAGGAGGTCAGTCTCTCCGAACGACCGGTCGTGAAAATGTAAGGTCTGCGGCCGCCGCAGGAAGTGTCGGATTCGGGGCAGAAGCCGTTAAACGCGTCCGCTACCACCACGTCGTACGGACCTTGCGTGTCGATGTGAACGTCTCCTCCTCGCAAGTCTTTCATGTACATGTTAGAAATGTATAATCCCGGGGAGTCCATCGTATCTGGGATGATCGTCGATTCGCAGTACTGGTTGACGGATAGCAGTTGATGAGTGTTGTGGCTGGTGGGTTTGCATATTACCCCTGTGCCCAAGGTGTACAGCATGGACTTCTGCGGCATGAGCGATATCCCGCAACCGGTAAATCGCAGACCTCGGAACATCAGATACGACAACCCCGAATAATACTTGGTGTCGTAGTGGTCCTGTATGACCCGGCGAGTCAACAGAGTGCTATAGTGTACTCCCAAGAGGAATTTGGCAAGGTAGTTGGTGACGCCGGTAAGTTTGTGTATCCTGACGGCCCACATGTACGTGACGATCGACGTGGGGTGAAAGCTCGCGTCGCTGCTCTCCGAGAACCCCGCGGTGGGAACGAAGACGTCTGTCGCGTCCTCGTAGCCTGCTCCCGGTGTCGTCTTTGAAAAGAAACACACACCGGTGATCTGGGGGACCGTGGGCATCTCACTGTTGGTCAGATTCAACTCGTTCTCTAGCCTGACAAGGTCCCCGTCCCGCACTACGGGGACGTGTCGGACGTCGCGATCGCGATCCCGTGACTCTGTAGTCCTATACACCCTAGCTCCCATAGCAGGCAACACTACCCAGTACATGATGTTGCAGTAGTCGATCTCGTTGGCGGTGAACGACGTCGGGTAACCGTGGTTGTCTTCTTCGTGTCCATTTGAAAGGTTGAACGCGACCATGTAGGGGAGCACCGAGTTGGTTCTTTCGCCGACGATTGCGTGAAATAGGAACAGCACGCCGTTTATGAGATCCTCCAATTGTACCAAGATCGTACGCTCCTGAGATGTAAATTCAGAGCTCCCTTCTTTAGCCAAAAGCCGTCTGTGCAGCGCGATCGTGCAGATGGGATCGGTTAACAGGGACCAGTACTTTCTGGATGTCGGCCACTCCGCTTCGCTCATCAGCGCGGTTAGCGTGAAGGTGTTCGCGAACGCCTCGTTTCTGACTGTCAACATGGCCTGGATGCCGGGGCTGTGTAGTAGCGCGTGGTCGATAAACTCCAAGCCCGAGGTTACGCTTTGCGCTTGCGTGGTTTTGCCAAAACGTGCGAGCAACTCGCTTCCAATTTGGGCTATTTCGTTCTCGATGGAGTTCATGCCCGAGGAGTTGAACAGCGCGAACCTAGGTCTCACGAGCCACCGGTCGTCTTGCGGTATCACCATGTGTCGCGTGTCGAACTCCAAGAGAGACGCCGGGTTGTTGGTCTTCGCGTACCAGTCTCTAGTCTTCGCCAACGCGATCATCGTCGCTCTGGTGATCCGTGTGCGTTCTCCGCCGGTCATCAGAGAATCCACCTCGGTTTGCAGAAATCTCCTTCGCTCGGCGGTGAACAGTTCCTTGGGGTTCCCTCTGGCGTGAAGACTACGAAGCGTGACTTCTACCACCGCCCCGTCGTATCTGTGCAGGAAGGTGGACGACGGCGACCTCTGCGCCACGTGTTTGAAGTTGAGCTCGTCCGCGTCTTTGGTGTCGAGCAAAGTGTACGGATTCAATTGCGCGACGGCGGGAGCGGTGCACCCCACCGTGAAATACTCCCACTTAAAACCCTCTGAATTGGAGAAGGCTTTGTGCTCGGTGGAAGTGTTCCTACTCACGCCGTGTTCCATTTGCACGCCGTCCACGCGTACGATGGGTATCTTGTCGGTCGGTCCGCCGCCTGCCATTATGTAATTCACCTTGGTGGACTCTTGAGACAGAGACCCCTCCACGAAAGGCAGGCCCGTTCCCAGAGAGCTGTGGTGCGCTACTTCTTTCATTACAAATTGGTGACCGTCGGACGCGTTGACCGTTTCGTTGTCCATGGTGTACACCGCAAACTCCGGCGAGAGGACGGTGTCCTCTGTAACTATGTGAGACCTCGAGGAGCCGGAGTGCTGCTGGGACACTATTCTAAATAAGCTCTCGCCCATAATCAGAACCTCTGGGCTTTCGCTCTCTAACACTCTCCTGGCGTTTTCCAAAGCGCAAACGAACGTGTCGGGCTGTATGTTCACCATGCCACACGTGAGCTCGGCCATGGTCAACACGTAGTCGAGCCGTTCGGCACGGCCTGCCGTTTTGGTCTGCCGGGCGATTCTGTCGATTAGCGTGGGCTGAGCCGCGCAGTATTGCAAGACTTCGCACGTTCTCGTCAGTTCCCAGGCCGTGCTGGCCATCTCCAGCTCTCTCGTGATGAGGTCGACGGCGACCGACGGCACCGTCACGCTCAGCAGACTACCGAATTGCATGGTCACAACTTTGGACGTGGGCCTGAATTCCTCGCTGTGCACGGTGGTCTGCACTCCGTTGGTTATTGTGTCGTACGTGCCATGCTGAGCTTCTCGTTGATCCGTGATTCTGTACTTTCGGAAGAATTTCGTGCCCGTGGGCACCTTGTCGTCCGGGATTAACATTTTGTAAACGAACCCCCCCAGCAAACGGCTCGTTTCTCGCTGTTGTCGAAACAGAGTCACTCCCATGTGAGCCTGGGACATCAACAGAGTTACGTCCGTGACCACGCTCGTGTTGGCAGCGGAGGATCTGATCACTTTGTCGACAATGTACTCGGCAAATTCACTATTTGGGTTTCTGAGAAACCCGGGGGCTCCGATCAATCTGGCCACAGCTTCCACCGGTTTCAGCTTGTAGCTGCCCGGGTCCATCACTACGATGTTCATGATTGCTTGTTTCTTTGTAAGATCCACTGCGGTACTGTACTACACTACGAATGCTCTAGATTTCACACGGGAAGAGCGACCGATCGCCTTGATCTGTGTCCTGCGCGGTCCAAGGGGGAGTCGCTGTAGAGCCTTGGACATTTCATGGGAGCACTCGTCGTAGTACATTAGTAAACTCGAATCACCCCCGTGTCGCTTCAGCAGTCTGTCCGCAACGAGCGCATCCGCGGTGGCCTCTATCGCGTCTCGCTTGAGTCTAGACAACTTCAACGCTCTCCGCCGAAATTCCTTCTGGTTACTTGAGTCGTCGTCGTCCTTGTCCTCGTCCTCGTCCTCGTCGTCATCTTCGCTGTCCTCGAATTCCTGATAATACTCGCCGCCGCCGCCCATGTAGCCGCGCACAGTGTCCCTGTTTTGACACAGGCAGCAAAGCGCTCTGAATAACATCCACACCATCCCGAACCGACAGTAGGCAAACGGTCACACGCTCGTATTAAAAAGCAGGTGATAATAAGTATATTTGAGGATAGAATTGTTAACCGGACTACATACTGTGGTAAAGATTAGAGGGGCTGGGAATTCAAGCCATTGTCATGGCGTCGGAACGTGCGCTGGTGGAGAAACAGTTAGCGGAGGTGGCGTTGAGAGACAGGCCGTGTTCGCACGACCTTTACAGGTTTAGAAGGAACGAGCAGCAGTGTAAACGAGATGCGTCCCGCCTCGTCGACTACAGAGATTACGGGTTGATACCGATTCATCGCGACGTAGAGTCTTGGATTTACGTGGCCGAGGATCCTCAGTTGGCCGTAGCCGTGGAAGAGATTGTCAACACGTTCAATCCAAATCTGTCCATAGAGTTGTTGTTGTACAACGTGTTGGGGAGCAACAACGAGAGTGCCACGTGCTTAGTTCGGTACTTGGTGAACTATTACTCCTCGAATCGCGTGTGCGAGCACATCAAGAACACGTTGCGCAATATGATCCGTTGGACTGTATTGGCGGGGTTCGTGCCGTGCATTTTTGTCCCGTGGCAAAGGATAAGGAAGATAGGCGTGGGACCTTCGAGCAGAGCGAGTCTGAATGCTTTGGTGTCCTCGGACGTGAGGACGCTCAACAGACGTAGGCAATCCGACCGGTACTGTTCCTGTGCTCCGCGACTGGACAAGCGGCATTGCAAAAGGTCCCTTTTCACCAGCGTGTACGACACGCTGAGTCCCCGCGAGGCCGTGGCCGAATCCGTCCAAGAGCTCCGTGCGCACGAGCGAGCCCTGCCTTCCGTTTTACACGTGCCGCTCGACAAACTGACCGCCGCCCTTGAGCTGCTAATGAGCAATTGCGTTCCACAGCCCCAAGTGTCGGTGGTGTGTAAAATCGTAGGAGATTGGATAGATTGCGACGCCGGGCTGAGACGCAATCCCATAAAGGAAACAGAGCTTAAGATGGCCACCGTCGGGCTGTGGGGTGTGATGAAGACGTTCGAACACGGTAGATGTCCCGTCGTTCCCGAATGCAAGGCCTCGTCGTGCGTGGCTTTCTTCGACGTCGAGACCGGCCTCGTCACAGCTGCGGTAGACGGCATTTTGTATCGGCACATACCGATGTGGGAAAGCTCTTGGACGGCCGGGGCGGACGGTTCCACGCTAGCCAAAAGGGTACACGAGACGGTCAAATGTTGGGCCGCTCTTTTCCGTAACATCATAGCCGGGTTAATGAAGGCGTCGGGCCGACAGGTTTATACCAGCGGGGGAGCGGATCGATCTTCGTTGACACACTTGGCAGATGCCATTCTCTCAGGTAGAGCAGACCAGACGCTGGCGACGGGCGTTTCCGTCAACGGAAACGCATCGGGGAGACCGCTCCTGGACAACTTGTCTCGCTTCATGACCGCCAACAACAGCACGGACATGTTCGGGTTACCGGCGTCCGAGTTGCCCGACTTCTTACTGCGATCCGGAGTCGGCGGTACGGTCTCGGAACACAAGTCAGCCAGCGTGGCGCACAGCTTGAGTAAGATGATGGCGACCATGATCTCCGAAGGACAAGAGATTCTGGTGGTGAGAAAGTTTTTGGAAGAAGTGACACGGCGGCCTCGCGCGGCGGTGGACGAATTGAAAAAGGTGTGTAAAAATAGTAAGTTGCTTCAAACGGCCGATCTCATAGCGAGAAAGCTCGAGCGTGACGCCGACGGGCAGCAGGAACAGGGACCCGTCACGGAGCTTGGGTCGGACGTCAAACTGGTGTGCAGCTACCCGTCCGCGGTGAGCGTCGCTCACTTGGAGGAGACGTTGAGTATGTGGACAAATTTCTGGCGGAGCGCACTATCCGGCTTCAATCAATTCAGCAGAAGACATAACACGATACAGTACAATAACAGAGACACGGTTCGGGAGTTGGAATCAGGGTCCCCCGTTCACACTTTCCACTCGATGCTGGTGACGCTTTTGAACACGTCAGGCTTAGTGTTTGCGGACAGCTTGTCCGGACGAAAACCTGACTCTTCGCTCACGGTGAACGACGTTATGCTCACGCGGGACTCGCTCCATCCCGTAGCGTATGGGCTATTGTTGGCCAACAAACTGGGACTGAGGCCTTCCGACGTGAGATGCGAACATCACGTTAGCCCACCCGAGAACCTGGACTTGTTTACATCACCAGGCACCTACGCCGCATCCCCTGAGACGGATGCGATGCAAGCTGGGTTCGTTCGTCAGCGGGATCATCGGGGGGGACCGGCGACCGAGAGTCTCGCAAAGGCGCACGCCGATCCACGGTCACGGTCGCCAACGAGACAAAAGAGGGATCTCGGGGAACGTCTCCGCCGAGATCGACACGGTGAACGGAAGGGGAACTTCCGCGAGACGGCTCGTCCTGTGTGACGATCGCATCGCACGCAGGATCGTCCGCTGTGTCGGCCGGCAAGGCCGAAGGCGTCTCCGGTCGTGCCATGTCGCTGGAGGCGACGAGCGAGACCTCAGATGTGTCAATCCTTGTCCTGTTACGTGTTTTGTATCTGTGTACATTTCTGTTTTTCACATTAAACTTTGGCGTAACATCACGTCGTCTGTGTTGCTTCTCTCCGTGTATCGGTGTGTCACAGCAAAGGGGTTTGGGCTTTTTGCAGACGGCGACACTGTCCGTGTCTTGTGAAGCGAGAGTACGCTTTCGTTTGAGGGTTTCAGTTGGAGGCGAACGCGGCGGCGAGCCTTTGGGCGCCTGCTGTCGCCGGGAAGGTTCGTCGTCGCGATGGGTTTGCGCCGTTTGCTCCCGTGCGCACGAGTCGACCAGTAGCGCAGTGTCGGGATCCAGCGTCGTGTTCGCCAGCGCTCTGTCGTCGATCGCGATGGCGATGCATTGCTGTTTGCCGAATAGCTGGACTACCCCTCTTATCATCCACAGAGGTTCTAGGCTAAGTTCCTTTAGCTCTGATAGAGGAATCCGTAGCCATAAGGTTCGCTGGTTAGATTCCGCGACGGTGCATATAGCGGCTTCCAGCGACACGCCGTTATCGCGTAAGGTTTGGATGAACATGTTTGTCTGATGAACGGGGGATATTTTAGTCCCCGCGCAGCGTTTGTGTTTCTCGGTGGGCTTGTATTGAACGAAGGCGTATGCTCCGTTTATCTGCGTCACTCCTATCAAATAGTCCAACGTGACCACGTCGTCTTCCATCGCCTCGAGAAATCTATCCGACTCGGATGGGGTTATCCGGTCGGTGCCTCGGGCTGGTGGTTTGTAGGTGTAGGAGAGCATGTTCAGGACGTCAATTCTTTCTCCAAGTATTGGAACGTAGCGTCCAACGCGGACGAGAAGTCTCGATCCGATAGAAAGTGCGGAAGGTTTAACTCGCCGAGGCTTTGTCCGATCTCGCACATGCCTCTCGCATCTCGGGGTCTGTAAATAGGGTCCCTCCAACCCGAAGCGCGATCCACGACCCATCTGGGTTTATTGTCGTCGCGATCCACCACTTGCCACGCCGTAACGCTGTTCCCCCTGGACGCGATTTCAAAAAGAGCGTGCTTCCAAAACACGGTACTGTCAAAAGAGACCTGACAGCAAGGGCACAGCGACGCACACCCGCCGTCGGCTCGCACGTGTGGCTCCCCATCGACAGCCCCCGCCTCGTCCAATACGTCTAGGGGAACGGTGAACGCGGCCGCTCGACGAGAACCGGTGTCAGGGTCCGGGTCCTCGTGAGCCGTAACGCTCTCGGGCATCATCTTCAGATAACCAAACACATTCCCCGTCGACAAGTACAGAAAATGCCAGTCCCCCGTCAGCGCATCGCATCGAGACGCAGACGCCAGTTGGTCTTGTGCGTCGCGACCTTCAAGTCTCTGAAGTTCGTGTATGTAGTCCTCTATCGCGTTCAGGCGTTTGACACAGTTCTCGACAACGTCTCGCAAATCGGCCACTTGCGATTTTATCTCGGTCTTCGCTCTAGTCACAGCGTCCGATCTGCCAGCCGAAACCAGTGCCGATTCAAAGTGTCGATTGATCATGCCCCACACTTTTAGCACGTCGTCAGAAGCGACACTCGGCGGGGGGTTCGTCGCGTTGCATCGGTCGGCCATGGGAAGCGATGTTCGGTGTTAGCGTAGCGCCCACACACACACACACACACACACACACACACACACACACACACAATAAACCTTACGGGCTAGTAACCGTAAGACGGCTCTTTACAGGTCCGTTTCGTTGTAGGGCCGTATCACTTTAGACAGTCTAGCGTTTCTTATCGCCCTGATCAAAGTTTGCGACGTGTATCCCAATTCACGGAAGTCCACGTCCTGCAGAGACGGGAATCCCTCGGGCGCGCGTCTGCCGGGGTTTCGTTCGATACCGACAGCGACCGTGGCGATCAATTCCACTCTCGCTGTGACTTTGCGTTCGAGGCTGAGGTAGGCTTCGTGCGACGTTAACAGCTTGGCGTGCAGTGGACTAGGGTTGTCGAGTAGCCAGGGTACAATGTGGATGAATTCTGGGTTTTTCAAATGATAATTGGTCAGGACCTTGTCCTGGAAAGAGGTCAGTTTACTCCGGTGTTGCTTGACGAAGGCGCCCTTGACCGAGGCCCTGTACTCGCTCCAGTGTCTCGGGTGGCTGCGATCCGTCACGTCGACGAAATGCAATTCCGTGAGGTACACCAAACAGAGTTTCTCTTTAGCGGTCAGCATTCCGCGTCGCTCTTGGGATAGCTCGCAGCACAGCCTGTTGAGATGAACGTGGATCTCGAGCAGTTTGGCCACTGTGTCCAGCGCGTGGGGCAGGTCCTCGGTCACATCTTTGACTTTCTGCGAATTGATAGACATGGAGGAAAACAGCTGATGTCTGTTTTTCTCGCCGGCCACGTTGACGGAGGAGAAGAAGAAAGGCGTGTGGAAATGCGTCTTTGTGTTTTTCATGCGTATCACCACCGTGAGCGGGTTGGCCGCGCCGTATATGTAGCAAGTCAGATTCTCGTTGCTGACCGTGAACGGTTTGGTCGACGTGACGCACGTTCCCAGCATCAGCGAGACGGTATCGAAAACGCCTCGGAAATAGGACTGGAGCAGATACTTTGCGTTAGACGTGTAGTTGGCGCTTCGGCTCGGATTCGACGAAAACTCTATCCTGGTGTTTTTGTACCCGTGTTGAGAAGACAATCTCTTCTTGTCCGAGACGAAGCGCAACCTGCTGAGCCTCCTGGTCTTCGTGGTGTTAGACTGCAATTGTCCGTATCGTCTGTGCCTCTCGGAGAACACCGTGGCGTTGAACTTTTGATTGCCCACGGTGTTGACGTGTAACACGTGCAGAAGTACCCCGTTTGCCAATTGTACTACGCAGCTCCCCGTTGTTCTCAGAGTAGCGTTGGCGCATTCGCTTAGACGACTGTCGCCAGCAGAGACGTTTTGCCATTCACAGTGTTCCTCGAGGGTCGTCGCCAGAGCGTTCGGACTGGGCTCTGTACGGCTCAGGTTTGCGAAGCCAGCGGCAAAAGGTCTCGTTGCACTCGAAGTCCAAAAGCCACAGGGCCCCGAGCCAGCAGAGTCGCGATAATCGGGATTCGTATAAGCTGTTGTTGAGCGTATGTTGTCTGCTGCGCTTATTACGGTGGTGCTCGGTCTGCCGAGGTGACACCGGACACGTCGTCCGTCGCGATACGTGTTCTCTGCGGTATCGGTCATGGCGCTTGGAGATGGGGTCGTGTCGCCCGTGTGCGAATAGAGCCGCGCGCAGTTCCACGGGGCACAGGGCGAAAGAGTTTTGCGGCGTGGTGAAGAATCGTTCGACGTTGTGCAGCAAAAGCCGTCTATTCCCCGAGTACACCAAGACCAAATGAGACCAAAGTAATTCCACCGCTACCTTTGTGTCCACCGAAACGTCGGGCGACCTAGCTACGTCTCCCCATTCTCGAGGCGGGGAAGCCGAAAGGTTGTCGATCAAATATTCCGCCGCTCTGAGCTCGTACGCCAGCGTGGGGTCCGGTGGGCAACTAGCCACGCGTCGCAGGCGCGATAACAGCGATCGAGCCGTACAGCCGGCTCGATCGTGACAGTCGGCCGCGAAACACAGCTTACAGTAAAGCGGCAGCAACGCGTCGACGTACTTGACAACACACGGGCCCTTTGGCACTAGGGCGGAGAAGTGCCCGTGCCTAGCTTCTTGGAAAGGGAGGTACGATCGGGCTAGAGGCGACCACACGTACGGACCGTTTGTCAATTCCCTGTGCTTTACCAGACATTCTATTAAGGCTTCGTCGCACAGGCGAATTTCACGCTCGGTCGCACGTTCCAGCTCGTCCACCAAGTATCTCAGAAAGCCGTCGTATTTCAGAATGCTCACGTGTCCTGCGGGCCGACGTCGGCCCGGATCCGACAAAGGTGCGCCCGAACAGTTCTTCGTCGCCACGGCCATTAAAGCTTGCTACGGCAAATTGTCAGATTGCGTGGAGCTCGAACGACCGACCGAACACGATGCCAAGCGACCTAGGGTGGACGCTCTGCCCTCGAACGCACAGGCCGAGCGCGACGGGACCACCGCTCTCGACGCGGAATACAGGCGTGTGTATTATGAGCTAAGGACTAGAGCGCTCGGGGATATGCGAACGTTGGTGAGAGAATACGTAGAACGTATGAGCACACCCTCTGCCTCTTACGACTTCATGAACATATACGGCATATGTGCGTTCAATCCGCCCGTCGCGCTTAAACAGAACCCGTCCGAGAAGCCCGTGTGTAAGTTCACGCGTGCTCAAGCGGGCCAGCAGCAGCACGACCGGCTAGTCTCCGTCACCGGGATACTCAATCCGCTCGTGGCGTCCAGAGTCCAACACGGGGAGTTGAGCCTGAGTCCTTGTCAGGAGGCCGATTATCACAGAGCCTTGGAGGAATACAGCAGAATAACCCCGCGCGCCAAGATGCGACTACCGAGGGTGTCGCACTCGAATCTGGGCAGTACATTGGGCAGCCTGGAACAACAGTTTATCTTTACGACGCGAGAGGACCTGCACACTTTGGGCTGTGCGTATCGTAGGATCGTACTCATGGTAGAACTGTTGCATCTCAACACACTTCATTTCCTTCACGCTTGAGAGAGAGAGAGAGCGATGCGAATAAGCACACTCGTGTCCGAGAAGTATTGAGTTTATTTCATTTAGGTGTACCACAGTCCCCTCAGCTACTCGTCCATCGTCGCCCATGAGACGGTTGTGATGTGCATCAAGTCCACATTGCGCATAATCTGATTGCGTGCGCATGTGCGCACCACATCTCGGAGATATATAAGCAGTTACCCTGTGCACTATCATTATTAATTCTTTGTGAATCACCTGGAACCTACACGTGTGATCGACCATGGAAACTTTGCTCTCCACCGATCCTCAAACGTTGTACACGGAAGAATGCGCCGCTCTGGCGCTCAATCTACCCGGTACTCTCGCAGACGACCCCTGCGCAAGCACTGTGTGGAATCGAACGAGGACCACGTTGACGTTCGCTGCCTGCTATCCACGTTTGCTAGCTTCTACGAATGAGTTCGACAACGCTGCTCGCGACATGCTAACAACGGCCGGGGTATGGGGCGACTTCAGAGACGCCTGTAAAGCCGCAATATCGTTGGTACACGCTGACAAATTTCCGGACACCGACGTAAAGGCGTGCCGTACGTATGTGTGCGAATGTTTCCCCGAGCGAGCTGAGCGCCAGACGGTAGACTGGCTTACCCGCGAGACGTGTCAGATGAAGGAGACGTACACGTTGTGTCGCACATTCTACTTTGGAACAGAGAATGAGAAAATGCCCGCCGCCCGCAAGATCGTCGACGCAATTTCGGTTCAGCCATACACAAAGTCACGGTTGTTGAAGGAACTCGTCCGAGCGATGATGGTTTTGGCTCACATTCCGATGTCCTTCGGTCGTCTGAAGGGTATTTTCCTCAAAACCGTCGCGATGTGGTCCAAGCTCACCGCAAGATTAGAATCGTGCGCGAAAGTGACCCTGAAACTGTGCGGTAACGTGAAGCCGTACCTGAGGGTGAAACTCATGGCTTCGCTTCTCAGGGAGGTGTGGACGGCCGGTGGGATCACGCCGAACGAATTCCATCTCGACGACGAAAATCTACTGCTTTTGCAACCTGACCTGAGCTGTGACAATGTTTATTTTGCTCCAGACATAACTTTGGTGTGTAACCTGAAGAAACAATGTGTTGGAGTTGTACACAAACAAAGCCACTCCGATACCAAAGAAATGGAGACCGGCTATTTCAACATGTTGGCGTACGCTGTCATGGAAGCGGCCAGGAGAACAAACGAGCGTAACGATTCCCCCACCGCTTCTTCGAGCAAAGCGACGACGTCGCAATCGGCATTCAGACTCAAGTATGTGAAAGTGGACGGCGTGCCCGCCGACAAAGATGATGTGTCAGACTACATGGAAATATGCACCTTGAGCGCTACACCGGCTAATGTGTACGGTTTCGCCATCTGGAACGAAACGCTCTGGAGAGAAACACGCCAAAGGCTCGAACGTTCCGACTCTAGCGGCTATTGAGAACAAACACTCGTGTGGCGGCCGCAATGCCACAGATTGGAGCGACTAACGATAGTGGGATATTGCAACATGCTGTATGTGACATGATGATTGTGTATGTCCTGAATAAAAAGAGAAACTCGATGGAACCTGTTCTTTTTCAACGTGTCTTTATTTATCACAAGCACAGTACACCGAACATACGGCAACAACCAAAATATCAAATCAAACACGACACTCCACTAGAACGAGTGTGGGGTTTTTTCGCTCTCAGTCCCCTGACCGAGAGCGAGAGTCCCCAATTGACAGTCCTTATTCCAAAGATTTGGGATCCAACCCATACACCTCTGGTTGTAGGCAAACAACCCGTCCGACGGGGGTCCGCGGACTACGAAGGGTCCGTTGGCGACAAAGTGTCCAAAGAGGGTCATCGTTCGTCACACTCCCCGCAACATAGAGGAGGCCTTGGTGTAATAGCCTCAATGTGCATGCTGGTGACTATAATGGCAGTCTAGAAATGTAGTATACAGTTTTCGATGTCTTGTGTTTTGTATTATACTGAGTGGGACTTTATTATTGTGTGTAAGAAACCAATAAACTCTCTTGGGGTCTATAAATCACTTTATTGTATTATGCGTGATTAATAATAGTACATACAAGAATGATTAATAGTAGTACATACAAGAATGATTAATAGTACATACAAGAATGATTAATAGTACGTACGTTCAAGAAGATAAAGGACGATGCTCATATACAAGATATATAAGATGCGCATATACAAGATACACAATCCATGACAGCATGCAAAAGCTACTCTGAAACCCCCAACCCCCCCCAAAAAAAAAACCAAAAACATAAACCACTACCAAGGAATATAAAGTCACTGCATTGTAGTATGCGTAATATAACCACATACAACACATAAACCAACCCAACAAAACAAAAAAAAATACACCATAAATGAAACCCCCATAAACCAACCCCAGAAAACAAAACATACACCAATACCAAGGAATATAAAAAAAAATCACTGCATTGTAGTATGCGTAATATAAAAGACCGCATTCAACATAAATGACCATGCGTGTGAACAAATATGTAATACAACATCAATGGCATTACACATAGACTAAACGTCAACATACCCCGTACTGCGGCACGTAAGGCAATAAGCACCTACTATCTCCTCTGTGGGAGTTGTAGGCGCATGAAAAACAAAATAAGTACCCACAGTGGGAAGTTAGTGGGCACATCAGGTTGAAGTTAGTAGACACATTCGTTTACTGACAAACATCATTGTTTGGATAGAGCTCAACAGGTAAAAATGCCGCCCCGTCACTGCTTGCCAGTTTGCACACAAAAAGGGTACCCAAATGCTCTTTCTTTACCGGGTTGATTGTTAGCATACTGGCAACACCTACGCCCAATGCGGATTTGGCGATTGAGGACGGAACAGTTGTCTCATACAGGGATGAGTCGTTCCATGGTAAGAACTTTGGTTCATTGGAGCCTAACCGTGTCAACCAAAATGCCTCCCCCATGATACCAGACACCTGGCCGTCACAAAGTATGGTCGTCGGCTTACCAACGCATACGGGCTGTCTGACAGTACTACGCTCAAAACGCAACACTGGCCGTATAAACATTGGCTTTGGTGGGTTGATGTAAATGCCATACACCTTCTTTTGACCATCAAGTTCAGTGCCAACGCGGAGTCCAGATGCACGCTCGCCCTCTTCTGTTATAGAACACTTGTAGTTGCACGCCATTCGGGATGGGTTGGTGACTGCATCCGCTGCCAGAATTCCGTTACCAACGAAGAATGGTTCAGGCTAGAAAAAAGGTAAATGGTCAAACCCAAACAAGTGACAATGTTACACACACAGCAGCGGGAATGTAAATGTCACCAAAGCCGATGCATAAGGTGGTATATTACCTTGTAAGCCGTTGTCCAAGTCAAAGGGGTCCATTGTTCCTTGGTGCAGTTGACACCTTTCCACTCAGCTTTATCCGCACAGGGAACCAAACATAGTGTGCCGTGTCGGCAATAGTTTATATCACCATCCTTCTGATCAGCCGGAATTTCATCGATGACACTGAGCAGGAGAGCGGCTGTTCTGTTGGAGACTTCACAACGGTACTCCTGTGCGGCGGCACCACCCATGCGAGGAAACACCAACAGACGAGCCGTCATTATGACGTTAGCCTGACCAGAAACCACGGTCCATGTCACAGGAGACCCCTCAATTGGACACTGTAACTCGACGTACGCATCGCGCTGCACAGTCACTTTCCTAGTTACGTCTGCTGACTTCAGAGGTCTTGGAGGCGCAGGGACAGGAATGGGTCCTGGAGTTGCAGGGGTTTCAGGTTTCTGAGCAGGCGCAGGGACAGGAATGGGTCCTGGAGTCGCAGGGGTTTCAGGTTTCTGAGCATTCAGGACTTTTTGAGGATTCAGGGCTACGGCTTGCCTCGCTGCCCAGAGGCCCAGTCGCACAACATAGTCCTTGTTAATTCCTCCCTCTAAAGGTGGTGGGTCCTCTAGAGCAGCTGATCCCGCTATAGCAGCTCCCTCTATAGCTGAGGTGCACAACAGGGCAGTTGCGATCCTGAGAACCCACATGAGGCCAGGCATCATGTCGAATGGGTCTCAAGCACTAAGACTTTGTGAAAGTCAACCAGTTAACAACACTGCTATTTATGCATATGCACACGAGTTGAGTTCGAGGCCAGCGAGTCCCGACCTACAGGTCGGCTGGCTCCGTGCTGCAGGTCGGCCGGGTAATGTAGCCAGGTCGGCGGCTCCCGACCCGCGGGTCGGCTGGGTAATGTAGCCAGGTCGGCGGCTCCCGACCCCCCGGGTCGGCCGGGTAATGTAGCCAGGTCGGCGGCTCCCGACCCCCGGGTCGGCCGGGTAATGTAGCCAGGTCGGCGGCTCCCGACCCGCGGGTCGGCCGGGTAATGTAGCCAGGTCGGCTGTGTTTTATGCGCATTCTGCGACCGTGCGCTGGGTCGGTGAGTGTTCCAGGTCAGGGAGCTTTTTGCGCTGGGTCGGCACGGCTGACAAAATGCTCTGAGTCGGCCGACAAAATGCTCTGAGTCGGCGGTGTCTGTTTGTTTTTCCAGAGCATCCACAGTCCCAGAACAAGCCGGATCGACCGTAACCAACCAACCTACGCACACAAACACTACCATTGAAGATTGTGTGTTTTTTTTTTATGTGAGGAGAATTGTGATTATTGGAAATGCGCACACTAAACGTGGTGCACAATGTGCTATACTGTGGTGTGTCTTTGTATGATGTGAAAGAGGAGAGAAAGCAGACTCAATAAAAAGAAAGATCCCAAATCGCTCTGTCAACTGCATTTATTTTAATTAAGGCTCATTTGAGGTCTTAGGATGAGAACATACACACAACATAGGGGCACAACTTGAGATATACTGTAGGTAAAAAAACGATACACACACGAGTATTACGTGGCCGTGGGTAACATATACAACAAAGCAATAAACAATGAAATCCTGGGTTGTTGTTGTTGGTGGTGGTGGTGGTGGTGGAGACCGACGTTAGTCTTCAAACACAACACCGGTCGCTTTTCCAAACGACATCCAAGGCCCAGGGTCGTACCAAAAGCCGGTGCCGTCACCCTGGTCCTCGAAGGCCATGCCTCTGTTCCGGTAGTACGAGACCTCGTCCTCGGAGTAGTACATCAGAGCCGGATCGCAGCAGAACGGGTCGTTACACTGGCCTTCGTCGTGACTGTCGGCATCGGTCTCACTCGCGTCGTCGCTCTCACACGCGTCGTCGGAGTCACTGGTGTCGTCGCCACAAGAACAACCCTCTTCGTGCACATAATTTTCATCTGTGTCAGACTCGCACAAAGACCCGGAGTTCGATCGAAGCGATGTGGCTTCGGGGGCGCGCTCGTCTATTTGCGCAGAAGGCGAACCTCCACCGTGGCCTACTTGACACCACGTGACTTGCGGCTCACCGCTTAGACTCGTCGAGACGTACGTCTTGGTGTCGGTCGTCAGGGTTGATGTGGAAAGCGACATATTCGGATGGCCGTAGTGAGACATTCTATTCGTGTCAGACGCATATGCTGTGTGGAGCGTTGGTGGTATGCACGAAGCCAGGCGGTCTCATTTATACACACATGCCCACCAGAACTCCGCCTTGTGTTTTTAGGAGTGTTCGAACGAAGCGCCCTCTGTGTGTGTGTGTGTGTGTGTGTGTGTGTGTGTGTGTGTAAGATTCCGAGCGATGTCATCCCAGGACCTCGTAGACCAAATTATTGCCACGCAAGCCTGTGGCGTTCGTTAAAACAGCTGCGGTTTGGTGCGGTAGTGGTCGGGACTAGCTCGGCGAACCGTGGCACGTTCGCCTGCCTCCGGGTCGACAGCCTTCTGGTACGTTGCGCGCTGGCCGCAGCACCGATCCCCCATTGTTTGTGCTCGACTTCTCATCACGGGTTCCTCGGTCGTCATGGCCCTTAAGACTTTAGGCGCGCCCCGGTCGTTTGTTCGGCCGCGGCCCCGGGAAAAGTCCTTGTGCGTCGCCTCTGGCGTTGTCCCGGGCGGCACCTCGCGCAGGCCCTTAATGCAGGTGCGAGCGCGGTAGGTGTTGTACACCAACTTTGTGTGATCGAAAATGCAATCCCAAGATGCGCCCCACTGCGACAATGTCCAAGCTGATGTCTGAAGAAAGGCATTGTATGACATGCCCTGCAAGTGTTCGGCCAGAGCGTAGCACTTGTGTTTGTCTAGGAAGGTTCGGATGAAGTGTGACATTGACTCGGTCGCCATTTCGACGCGCCTGGTATGAAAAGGTGTAAAGCGTATTTTTATAGCTTGGGGTGGATGGTTAGTATGTGAGTGGACACCATCCACTAATACCCTACATGCGTTTTTTTTAATGTAGTAGCAGCTGACTCTCGTCCAGTAACGCGTGACACCTAGTATCGTGTCGTCTTCATCGTCCTACTGTCCCATCCACATGCCTTCTTCCCCTGACGCCTGAGATGTAGCGTAATCGACGTGGTTGTGCGGTGGGTTCGTCTGACTCCTTCCGATTAAAGCGTCACAAGTGTCAGAGTTGAAGTACATTTCACTAGCTTCGGGTGGGTTCGTCGGACTCCTTCCGATTAAAGCGTCACAAGTGTCTGAGTTGAAGTACATCATTTCACTAGCTTCGCCGAACGCGTGAAATGTAGTCTCATCGCCGGAGCCGAAGTACAACGCGTGAAATGTAGTCTCATCGCCGGAGCTGAACACGTTGTTAGTGTTGCGTAACACGTAGGGTATAGTGTCATCGTCTTCATAGAGCCGGTCCTCCGCACTCCCTTGCCTTAACTCGTGTGGCGTGATGCTGTTAGCCCCCTCGTCCTCGTTGCCATCATCATCATCATCATCATCATCATCATCATCACCATCACCAACGACACCGTCGTCGTCGTCGTCGTCCTCGCCCTTGTCAATTAAGTCCCGTGAGTCCGCATAGTGGTCCAGAATGTAGTTGACGAGGAGCCGATGGCGTCTGGCGAACACATTTCCGTATCTGTTTGCTTCACTTTGACTCATCTTGAGAAGTTCACGTAGTCTCACGTTCAAACTTTCCGGAACATCACCCAACCAACCACTGACCAACTTGTAAACTGTCTGATCGACCACCGGGCGCCCTGTGCGGGCGTTAACCCGCGACATTCTAGCACAGTCCTCGGTTGCCGTAGTGTACTACTTCAACCTTTAATAGTTTGCCTCGCCTCATGCGAAAGCTATCGCGCTAGACCCATTTTGTGCTGTCTTCTGTATACCTTAAGTAAGTGTTACAACACTGCGCCCGGTCGGTGGGTCGGTCGGAGAAAGACCCGACCGACCCACCGACCGGACCCTGCGAAGGGCAGTACAAAAGCAGCGGCGGTGGAGCGCCAATGCTACACACTGTCACCATGGCACCTCGGAGGCGTGGGAGCGAAACTCGTCTGCAGATCCACGTTACCAAAATGCTGACGATAATGCGCCACACTGAACCGGAACATGTTCAAGGCGCCTTGAAGGGGTTGCGGGCTCAACATGAAACTCAGACCTCGGTGCGCAGATTCTACGACGCGCTGCACGTCCTGCAGGCCCTCAAAGTCGTGCCTGTGATGGAGATATGTAACCGACACAAGAAAAACCGAGATTGTCGTCTGCTGCACTACACCGAGGTGGTGTATCGGCACGTGCACAGTAATCCCGGACCCTATGTCCCTAGGAGTCTCTCCGTGACACTGAACGTCAAAGAAAGAAGGGTGTACGATATTTTAAATGTGTTACACGCAATCGGTCTGGTGTACCATGACATAAGACGCTACGTTCTGACACCCTGGCTCGACGAAAGCGCAGCTTATTGGTGGGGCCGCCTGTGTGAGTACTGGGGAGAGGTGGATCGCACGATGTTAATTCATCGTCAAGTGATTATTGCAGCCGCAAACGCCGGGGAGAGAAGGAACGCTACGCCCAAGAAGCGCACGAGCTCCGGTGGTGCGCTTCACGTCACGTCAGCTGTACCAGAGGATGTATTACTGGACTCAGACCCTATGTTGGACAGTGTAAATGTGCACACGGGTCACGAGTGTGTCTACGACGAATGGGATGTGTTGACAAGTTGGCTTTCGTCTAACCTAGAAGAACCCTATTCCGGAGACCAAACGTCGACTTTCGACCTCACACTGGAACTGGAACCGTTCGAAGTCACGGGGTTTGGGGCTGAGATGTGATATGTTTGTAGGTTGTGATGGTGATGGTGCATGTTCCCCATGTACATTGCGCAGTGTAAGCATGGAAAGAAGACATGTACCAAGTGTGTGTGTGTGTGTGTGTGTGTAAGTATTTATTATCTTGTATCACAGTAAAACTGACAATAAACCGAATCCCACACCAAGCAAAAGCAGCTTTCCTTCCGTTGACAGCCACGGCCGTTGGTGTACTCGGTCGAAGGTGTCCACGAATCCGTCCTGAAAAGAGCAACACGTGACAACAGATGTGAGGGTTGTTGTGTCCATCATTGTAAATGCTTAAAAGTGTCTACTAGGCAAAAGTGACGAAAAAAAAACAGTAAAGAAAGAACATACCCAACCATCGGTGCCAGCGAGCCAATCCATGTGATTGTCTGTAATGTAAGCCGCTATCGACACGCCGATCGCGTAAGCGCACTCGGGTCCCAAGGTTGACTTCGACGCTTGCAGTAACACTGTGCCGTAAGCCACAAGGCTTACTATGCGTCCCCAGTTTATAATGCCGTCTGAAAACAAGGTGCGTGCCACACGTGTGACCATTGGCACTTCGGCGGCGGTGGTCTGCAGTGAGAGCATGCCTGTGTGGACGTGCGTGTGGTTATTACAATTGCAAGTTTTTCAAAGTACACTACGTTGCTGTCCGCCAACGACACTATTGCAGATAGTCGTCGTGGAGAAACACCCAACACTTACCGCAGTATTCCGTTCTTTGCGTCCACAACACATCACGGACTGCACGTTTCAACACCCTAAATGCTCGCCCTTTATTAGCGACACACTGCTGGGTACGGTGTGTTATCGTTCCATCTATTACGGTCAAGAGCAGCGTGTCTACGCTATCTTGATAAGCAACCGAGGGGTTGTGTTCTGTCATGGCGTCTGCAACCCTGCGCTACAGTAGTGTGAGTGGTGGTGGAAAAAGAAGAGGCAGAAACAGAAACAAAAACAATACTAGGTTTTCCACAGAAAGATTGTTTATTGTGAACACGGTCCCTTAGTACAACAATCCGCTACACTCTATCGAGAGCTAAACGAGAGCACATGAAAACATAGGGAGGGGGGGTGATATCAACTTGTGTAACATATGAGGTGCGAAGCGCACAGACATATATCAAATTGTAGAGGAAGAAAATGAACCGTGTTGTCTTTAGGATTTACACGAGTCGCAGATTTTCCAGTTTATTCTCCAAGGCCTTTTTCATATCACAGCACCAGGCATCATGACCAAGCGAAGGCAGATACTTTTCCTGTAAAGTGGTAACTCCACACACTAGGCATCGTTCCAGATCGGCCACGGAGCTGTAGCCCCGCTCGGCTGTGAGTACGCGACTCGGGAAGGCGAGTAGTCCTCTCCGGGAACGTTGCCGTCCGAGTTCGTAGAGTATCTCGTCTCTGCTGTATCTCGCGTCGATATACGGACAACGCTTACCTTCGTTGTATATGTAATAGATGTGCTCGCCCACAAAGGTGTCTCCTACCACAAAGCTCTGGAGAAACAAATCACAAGCAGCGCATTGGTGTTTGTCCCGAGTCCATGGCAGATGTTCCATGTTCGCCTTATCGCCTAACTCCGAGAAATCGCGAACGGTGCGAATGGCGGATGCGTCGGATTCCCATATATCGCCCAGTGCATAATAGTCTACGGTCCCAGGAACCGCCGCTTTGGTGAACAACGGCGCTCCCGCGGGCCTTGTCGCCAGAGTTGTCTTGATGAGAAACTGTTTCAACTCCGACGCCATGTCGGCACATGCTGGATGGTGAACGTCTCCCCTTTTCTGCGAGCACAGCACGCAATACCAGCACCCCGCCAGTATCATGTACTGCTCTTTTGCGAGCAGCAGGTGCAACGGGAAAGCAACTCGACCTTCCTGGAAGCGTAGCAGGCCTTCCAACAGCCGCAGTTCGTTCTCGCGTCGTTTGAACTTAGCCTTTAGGTAACGGCATCGGTGCCCTGTGGCAGCGTTACGAAGGACGTGCTCGTTTAGGCTTCTGTCGGCCTTTTTGTATCCCGACAAGACTATGTTGCAGTCTACGCATTTGTACGTGTCGTACGACCCTGCGATGTGAATCATGCCCGTGGCGTCTGCCATCCAACCGGATCCGAAGGTGGGGGGGTCGTTGAGATGCCGGACACTTTGGCTCAACCCGTCAGAGACGATAACACGTGGACCCGATGCGTCTATGTTCAGCCAGCACGGTCTCACCACGCGCTCTGAGGTCCGCGGTTGTGGCATCTCATCAAGGTCTCTTGAGTTACTGGCCATGGTGTTCTAGCGGTTGTAAGCGATGAATTCCTGGGTGTTAATCAGTGTCTTTGGTTGTCATCGCCGACCGTTTGTGTTCAGCTGAGAGTGCACTCCACAGAGTTTATAATAAACCGGTATCTGGCATTTCACAGTTTGTTGCCATTCACAGTGATGCGCAATGCCATTCACAGTGATGCGCAATGCCATTCACCGCGATGTCCATTCACAGCGACTCAGGGCATTCGTCCGCCGGCTCAGAGCATTCGTCCACCAACCCGGAGCATTCGTCCGCCGACTCAGAGCGTTCGTGCGCCGACTCAGCGCATTCGTCCGCCGACGCAGAGCAATCGTCCGCCTACTCAGCTCATTCGTCCGCCGACCCAGAGCATTAGTCTGCCGACCCACAGGATTCGTCCGCCGACCCAGAGGATTCGTCCGCCGACCAAGAGGATTCATCCACCGACTCGAACCATTCGTCCGCCTTCCCAGAGCATAAGTCCGCCCGCCGACTCAGAGCGTTCATTCGCCGAGGTTCACACAAAGCCGGTAACAACGCTTTGCAGCACAACCACACGACACTTGTTGTCGATCGCTGGGAGTGGACAAGGAGCAAACCTGTGGTCATCTACTCTGTGTAAATTACACAACAACAACAACAACAAAAAACCCCAAATATGAATACCGCCGTGGAACTACGAGCGAACAATGGTGAAACCGAGCTGGTGGTCACACAGACGATCGTCAAAACCCGTGTGTACACGCGGGACCGCCGTAGGCGCCCCGATCAAAACCCGTTGGGCAGGTGCTTGTGCCCCAAACGTTTCTTCGACTTAAAAGGGGCTATTTTCGAAACAAATATCTCGACCGGCCTAGATGCGCTGATTAAAGCGGGGATCCTAGCTCGACCTCTTCGCGTGTATTGCATTGGAGAACACATCGAGGTGACATATACTACGAACTCAGGATCGGTCTCGAGGGTATGGCTGTGCACAAACGAGACCCCCGCGGTGATACTAGCGTGGGCCTCACCGACTGAAGCCTGGTGTTGTGACAGCAGAATCAAAGAAGCCGTCCGGGATCGTAGCGGCACCGGGCAAATACGGGACGTGGAACCTACAAGAGACGGGCGAGGCAACGAAGTCGGCACGATTCCTCTTGTGTTACACGCCAACGACTATGGATGTAGTTAGTGATGAACGTGCCATTCGAACGATCTTTTTTTTTGCTTGTTCATCCATGTGCATAATGTGTGAATGTAACAAGGAAAATGTGTTTATGTTCCAACCACAAATAAAGAAAACATACAGTCTGATAAAATGCGTTTGTTTATTTGTTTTCACAATGTGTATACATGACACAAACGCTTTGTACAGCAATGTCATCCGACCAGTTCTTTACAACCGCAGCACGATGAAGCTGACAATGTTCGCAATGCTCTCTCTGCACAAGCGGTCGTCACAAATGGACCGGTGCACACCACGCAGTCCTCCGGCGCCAGTAGACTAGCCATGTCATTTAGCTCTTGTTCACTCACGCCCTGACAGTTCATGTCCAGAAGCAGATCTATCACAGTCAGCCGTAATGTTTTTGCGTTGACGGGTGCAATGTCTAACGTCTTGGTCATGGCCATTAGGCAACACGCTGCCATGCAGCGGACAGGCTTATATTTAAGCAGTTCTACGGCCAGGGCTCGTCGTGCGTACAATTTCATGGCTAAAGACCGTATACGCGGCTCCGTTGCGAATGCATCTCGATTCGCCGTCTCACCCACATGCTCTAGAAGCATGTACTTGCAAAGCACGCTGATCGCAGTCTCTGTGTGCGTGGGGAATAGGCTGCCTTTTAGTGTCACTGTTATCTCTTGCAGTTTTCGCCGTACACCGTCCACTGTAGTACATTGCTCGTCGTCCTCGTCACAGTTGGGGTCCGCGGTAACCGCTTTCACAGGCCAGCGATACGCGAGACACACATGCTGCAACCCCACGGTCCTGAAAACGCAGTGCATGTGACACGAAAGCATCAAGCATGCCGCACGTGTAGATCTAATCTCGCGCAACAGGTCCTGGAGCTCGATGCCGTTTTGCAGTGACGTTACCACATGTCTGTCCAACAGATCGAGTGTGGCCGAAACCACCGTGTGCACATCCGCGGATGTGCAGAGTGGTACGATGTATGCAAACCACGACACCGCGGCCAGTCTGTAATTGTTGTACCTCTCCAGGTTTATGCCATGCAGGCCTTGGGCGTGCACCAAAGCCGCTGGTGCGTGGACACGGTGTAGACGAACTTGGCTCACGGCGGCCTTCTTCACATCCTCCATGGTCATCGACTGTAAGCCGAATTCCATGTCTGGCGTGGGAATGACAAGTTGGTCGTCGGTGTTCGCCGCACAGTCGGCCTTGTTCAGATCCTCCTTAGTCATCGACTGTAAGCCTAATTCCATGTCTGGCGTGGGAATGACAAGTTGGTCGTCGGTGTTCGCCGCACAGTCGGAGTTGCCACGAAGAACACATGTGTCAGCTGGTTGATTTACAGGGGCGCAAGAACCTAGTTTCCTCTTTCTGGACAACAGTCCCACAACCCGCTCTGGGGGCCCTTTGTTGCGATCCATTGTAACAAAAAGTAACAGCATAGGTCAATAGCTCACAACATGCACCACATCAATGTGCTCAACCTCAACTCAATACAAAACGGTCGCTGTAGGTCGGGAGAGTTGGAACTGCAGGTCGGGGGCTTTGGAACTGCAGGTCGGGGGCTTTGGAACTGCAGGTCGGGAGCTTTGGAACTGCAGGTCGGGGGGCTTTGGAACTGCAGGTCGGGGGGCTTTGGAACTGCAGGTCGGGGGGCTTTGGAACTGCAGGTCGGGGGGCTTTGGAACTGCAGGTCGGGAGCTTTGGAACTGCAGCATGTACGTGGACGTAGAGTGGCGGAACGACGAAAACGCTCTATCTTTTCAGAGAGATTCGAAGGTGTTTCAGGAACAAGAGCTGTCAACTAAAGGTTCCTGCCTCGTACGAAGATGGAACCGTGACCGCGAGAGCTAGATGGACACCCGGGATCCCAATGGCAGTTCAGAAATACTGGAGCGACTGGAGTGACACTATCACCTGGTCTCTAGGCTGAAGGTGGCGATGGTTGTCTTTTATTTGAATAATGTAATCAAAAAATTGTGTACATATGAATAACAATAAAGTCTTCAATGTCACAATGAACCCAATGTCATTTGTATTTCTTTTGTCATATCAGGGTTTCGGTTATTGTTACATTACACACAGACGCAATAAAAAGGCAGTACACAGCCAATAAGTGTCCAGCAGGCAAGCCGGCGGGCATTATATATCGTCGACCTGTGGGGACGGCGGGCAGTAACGTGCCGTGCTGTGTTGCCTTGTGTTTGTTGATCATACACAGGGACGGCATGAGGGTTACATTACCCTACAAACGATGAGATACTACCTAAACCGCTTTAGATTCACTACACCTATATACTCAGAGAGCTTCACAAAGGACTTATTGGAACGACTCAGGGACAAGGCGTTGGTTTCGTATTCCACGGTGATCAGATCTACGGGCGACCAGACGCTTAGTGGTTTTGTTTATTTAAGAACGCAAGGTACTATCAACAGTGTGGACACGTACTTAAATAGCATAGCATCAAACTGCCGAGTAGAAGTAACACCAATTCCTCAGCGTGAGTCCGCCAACACCTTGCTCCGGGAGTACTCCGCGCTTGTGCAGCACGGCGGCGGTGTGCTCGAACAGCAACACGGAGAGGAATTCGATATCAGAGCGGTGACAAGGTATACGTTTGCCGCAACAGGCTACACTTCCACGGATCTATCGTGTCTGGTGGCCGACCTGGAGACATCCAACTACGTGTCGTGCATAGTATTATTGCAGGAAGATAGTACCGTGTGTGGGTTCATACATGCGAAAGATGCCAAGTGCTCGCGGCTCATTAGGAAATCATTAAGCGGCAACCTGATTATCGACCCAGTCGACGCGGGCACAACTGACGGGGACGCCATTGACTTCTACAAGTCTATAGTGTCCAACGGAAACGCTGCCGTTCTATGTGCGAAAGACCAAAGAACGGACGACGTGAACAACGTAATCGCTCCGACACACAGCTCCACTTCGACGGGGGAGTCTAAGTTGCTGGTTCGAAGATATCAGGTGGAAAACAAACCCGGGTGTTCTGATGTCATTGTTATACGCGATCCGCCAGCAGGCACACCGATACTCGAGCAACCAGAGTCGCAGTTGCTCGCTGTGATTTCCGAGACTCAGAAAGCCGAACCTGTATCGGCGAGCACTCTAGCTCGCCGCGCAACGGCTACAAGAAGAGCTAAACGATCAGCGGTCCGCCGCAGTTCCAATTCCAACAGTCGTCGATGGAACAGTGTGTTTTGCAGAGAAATTAACTGGTTGGCACGCCGTAAGCGTGCCACCGAATTACAGCCCATTACCTCGGCCGACATCAACACGTGCGAAACCACCAAGGCTCTGTTAAACATCAACACCTGCGAAGTGCTTCTGCGGTTGTACCACCGCCATCGCTCTTTTGTCACTGTAGCGGATTACATGCGTCTCGCGTGACCGCCATGGACAAGTACGAGATTGTTGCACAGGTAGGCGAAGGGGCATATGGTGTTGTGTACCACGTTAAGTGTCGCGTTACCGATCAACGCTATGCGTTGAAGTGCCACCGCAATTACGAAAACGGCACTATGACGGACTCCACCGTCCGGGAACTGTCTTGTCTATCGGCTTTGAGAGGCCATCCTAATATAGTGGAGACGCTGGACTGTTTTCTTCACGATGGCGAGATAGCAACGCTCATGCCCTACCTCCCTTTAACGCTGTTTGAGGTGATCTACCAGGGTCGCTATCACTCGGGCCTGTTGCCGATTACGTTTATCGGCCGTTTCTCTCTGGAGATCGCCGACGCTCTGGCTTACATGCACGGGCTTAACATGATACACAGAGATCTGACACCCGCTAATGTGTTGCTCACAGCGGACACGCTAACCGTGAAGGTGGCAGATATGGGCCTTTCTAGGTATGCTGCGAAGTCCATGAGTTCTGGGTTGGTAACGGAGTCCTACAGAGCCCCGGAATTATTTGACACAAAGAAGGAGGGTATCGCGCAGTACACCTGCGCTATCGACATGTGGAGCCTGGGCGTGCTGATAGTAGATGCCATGGAGGCGACGATGACCTTTCACAGTAAAAACTTTCCAACGTATAAAATCATCAATGAAACTCTCGGTCGCGACGACCACGACGACGAAAGCATCTGGAATCCCATGTGTGTAATGCCCACCCTGATGCGGTGTACAGAGGTGAAGAGAATCGCGTTGGCATTGCTTCAGTACGACCCGAAGCGCAGACTCACTGCGCGGACGTTACTGGATGACAGTAGATGGAAACGGATCGCCGCCGCGATCACCGATGTTGATATTGACCGTGTGAAACGTTACGCTGGCATTCAGCGCACAGCCTGTAAATCACACTAGTGTGCATTTATGTTGCGATGTGAGGACGCTCATATGTATGTGTATGTGTATGTTTGTGCATTCATACAATAAAGCATCTCACTCCCTTTGTCATTGTGCTGTCATGTTTGTTTTTATTTGCGTGGAAGACAAGATTGTTATGCATACAACCAGAGTCCATATAATACCACATGTTGACACTGAGCAGACCCCAACAGCGTCGTTGTTCATATGTAGAGACGCGCAAACAGTGGCAGGAGCAACACTTTTGCGTCGAGTCCTCCGTTGCGGCTGGCGTCGGAACGGCAAACGTTGACTTTGTTGATCGTGGCTTCTATCCTGTCAACTGTGAACATATACCATGGTAATTAACACGTAGTTTATATATTACACAAACATACACACGTGTGGCATTCGGCGGGCTTACGTTTGGCTAAAATGGCATACAGCTGCACCTTGGTGGTGTCCACGGGCTGCAGGGGGACCAATTTGGGTATGGCAATGCGGCAGTCGTCTGTGCACACTAAGGATGAAAAGAGTGCATTGTTATTTTTTTTTTTTACTCGACACCCCATCCAACAACCGTGTCGATATCGTGATATCGCAGAGGGGGGGGGGGGGGGGAATATGTGCTTACTACGTACAGCGAGTGGTAGTCTGCGGTGTCATGTGCTCGGGTTCCTCTGCCGTGCTCCCAGTGGCAGGATCATCGATTGGATCAGCGTCGTCCGGATTACCGTCGAGAGACCGACTGACTTGTGAACAGGACTGATCCGCTTCAGCACTTTGCCGTGTGTAAATGAAATACTTGTAGTTTACATTGCCGCGCCCCACAAACGTCGTACCGTTTGGGGTTATAAAACAGCCACCGGTCAGCCTTTGTGTTGGGCTCATAGTGTGGTTCCATATCTCTATTACACGCCAGATGTCGGGAGTCTCAACGTGAAACTTGTAAATTGCGCCGACTCCATCTAGCGGAGCGATAACTGCTGTGCTGTCTGTTACGCTACACGGCGTCCTTCCCGTTCCACAGCGCGCCTTTGACGTGTAATAATATATACCTCGATCGATTGGGTTTGCGATGACAGTGAATCTCGCCCCGCCTAACACATATTGCCCTTCGTCATTGCAAGTAAGAAATCGAATGGTGACCTGGTACCCCAATCTAGTGTGTGTCACTTCATACAGATGGTGGCTAGCTGGCCTGACGACCTGACCGTTTTTTCGAAAGACAGAAGTAGGACTTTCCAAATAGCCAGGTAATGAGAGCGAATAAGACAGTTTCCCAAATACAGCTACTTGTTCTTGGCCAGCGTAGCCAATCGCACTTTGGTTGCAACACTCCAGCCAAAGTGCTAGCAGGCTGACTAGCACTCGAACGCAAGCTTTTGACTGCCACATGTTTTCCAGCAAACCCACTTGCAATCGACGAACACACCGGTAGTCTTGGGGCTTTATACTCTTGTGAAAGGGTTCGGTGAGTGTGAGTCGGACCGACTGAGAACGAGCAACCGCCGACCTAGAATGCTGACAGAGACAGAGTTTTTGTTCGGTACACACCGTTCTGGTTTTTTTCCCCACTGAACATGGTGTATAGTATATGCATTTTGTGTATGCTGCGTACTTTATACATCAAGTGGTACATATGTTGGTCGGTACACTGATGCTTGTGTGTGTTTTTGTGTACCATGTTTTTACAGACGGCCGTAAGACTGGCCGACCTAGACGTCGGGGGCGACCGACCTAGACGTTGGGAGCGACCGACCTAGACGTAGGGGGCGGCCGACCTAGACGTCGGGAGCGGCCGACCTAGACGTCGGGAGCGGCCGACCTAGACGTCGGGAGCGGCCGACCTAGACGTCGGGAGCGGCCGACCTAGACGTAGGGGGCGGCCGACCTAGACGTCGGGAGCGGCCGACCTACACGTCGGGAGCGGCCGACCTAGACGCCGGAAGACTGGCCGACCTAGACGCCGGAAGACTGGCCGACCTAGACGCCGGAAGACTGGCCGACCTAGGAATATGCTGGCTGCACGTATGGAACACGAGGACGACTTACGGTGCACTTGCTCCGAGACCCAGCTCGCAACTATGGAGAAGAATGACACCCGGTCGGTTTGGGTTTCACCTACACAATGTGCTCACGGTGACCATGTGTCGCTTTGCGACGGCATTGCAATCAGCCGCAAATACCCCGATGAGAAGCATCCTTCTAATCGGTGGAAGAGAATATGCGGTAGCGTAGCAGCTTTGCTGAGAACCACCCCGGTGCGTTTCGAACACGGAGCCGGCTGCCTGTCTAGCTTGATCACCGAGGCCAAGGGGATCAGATTCCCCACCATACCTGAGATACTGTCGGTGGAAAGCCGTTCCGGCGTAACGGATTACTACATAGCACACAAGCTATTTGCCGCAAAGGTGGTGCATCTCACAGATGCGAAACCTTCCAACGATTTGGTCGAAGCACTGTCTTGTCGCGATGCGGTTCTTCGCTACAAGGGTGCATCGGGTCTCATGTTCACGTACCCTAGCATCATGTCGGATGAGTACGAAGGTCTGATCGCCAGGTTTCGCGGAGACTATATAATTTACACGGGCGACTTGCATTTCACCGGACACGCGACGACTCCAACTGAGCTGCTGAAACAAATCACCTGGTGTTTCACCGAGCTCATACGTGTCAGCTTCGCAGGCTGGCGTGGGACATCGCACCCAGGGCATCTGGTGCTTTACACGAGAAGGAAACTACACTAAGTCCCTCCGTTAAGAGTTGTGTGCCTCTGTTGCTGGCGGACCGCAGAATGTCACATGTTTCTCTGTGCTATAATACGTTGTTACGTGTAACCTCTCGAATAAAGCCGTTGAGATGTGTGTACAATGTGGACCGTGTCATTGTTTCAGGCCTTATTTTCATTTTGACTTTGATACATTGAGTCGTGATGATATGGTTATACTTTTGCAGGTGGACAAATGTAGACAAGCACCCAAGTACTCGTGCTTAACCTAACATCTAGCTGTCACATAATGTACGAGTCACACGTCAGTTACCAGACGCGTGTGGTTTGAACAGCACACGAATAAATAAAGATGGGACATTCCACACGTTGTTCCACGGTGGTCGTTTATTATCAAATGTGATACAAAAACACAAAGCATGCATCCACCACGGTGGTCGTTTATTATCAAATGTGATACAAAAACACAAAGCATGCAAATTTCATCGTTCGCAGGTCAGTGTCAGCACAGAATCATCGACACACATAATCACTTGCGAGACACACTAGACGGGTTCCGTTTGGCATTTATTTGGAGGACAGTTTGCGGTCTTCTTCGGAATGGCTTTCGTGTCTCCCCAACTTGGGGAGCCCTGCGGTGTGATCTCACCGCGGCACTTTTTCCTCAGTCGCGATACGCCGCCAACCACTCGTACTCGTCGCTGCCAGTCCACTCGGGCCTTGATACCCCACGTTCTCCGGCAGACCGTCTCGGTGGCGGATAAGGATAGCCTTCCTCTAGTTCACGAGTACCTGTCGGGGGCTTTAACTCTCTGCGAACAACGGGACGATCCCCGTGCGTCTCGCGCGCGACCCGGTTCACGCCGGGTTTAGTGTTCCTGTTGACAGGAGGCGGTGGCGGCAACACCAAAGGTCGTCCGCCGTCGTAGGAAGCAGCCTCGCGGTCTGACGTTACTCGTAAGTCTCCCATCATATCGCAGATTCCTTGAGGATACGAGGCCTCTCGGTCGGCCGTTTCCAAGCCTCTGATCATGTCGTAGTGATCTTTATCTACCGCGCGCTCGGTCGCCTGCTTTCTGCAATACAGCGTGAGCGACTCCATGTTCGGAAACACAAAGCGATCGGGGGGTTCGATGCCAGAAGACAAGACATACTCCACGCATTTTCCGTCTGGATCTCGAAACACAATCCGAGCGGTGGACCCACTGCCAGAAGACAAGACGTACTCCGTGCACGTCTCGTCTGGGCCGACTGTGTATTTCCAGATGCACCCCTTGCCTTTAGTGAACAACTCGAACGTGGCTAGGTCGCCGTCGGGGCCGTGCGTCAGGGCAACATACCCCGGTCCCGGCTTAGACATCGCAGAAAAGCATTGGGTTCTGCTTGGGAAGTAGGGAGTCGCACCGGCAACGACGGCACTTCGCCAAGTGGCAAAGACGCACCTGTCACGTTCTCGCATCTCAATCCTCAAGGCTCCTTTTCGGTTAAGCTGCTCCGCCATGGTGTGAAGCTAGATATATATATATATATATATATATATATGTCCACCGTGGATACACTGAGTTTGTAGGATGTGCACGACTAGTTGTCCGATGAGTGTTAGTACTGTTTCATCGGTACGTGCGGTCTAGCCTACATGGCGGACATTAACATCGTGACTCTGATGCACATTCTTGTGAACCAGTTGTGTTTTACACGCAAGGTGAACAGCGTTTCGTTGCGATCGTGTTCCACCAACCATCGAGCCCCAAGCGACTCCACTCGATCCCGTAGGTCAACGGCGTTGTTCTGGTCCGTTATAAAGTCAAAGTATTTCTCATAGATCGGACTGAGGTACACCAACAGCTGATCCCCGTCGCGAATCTCAATGCCGCACACGTCCCTTTCCTCACACACGTGTAGCTCGCAGCCAGCGAGTTCGTCCGGTTCACCCTGCACGGGCAGCGGGTAGTTGGCATACAGATTATAGAACCTCCCGTTGCTAGACACGCTAGCGCGTTCGCATATGCGGATGAGGTTAGAATAGGCCGACGCGGACTCCCTCATCGTTTGACCACACAGCTCCGGATTGCTGGTCCACAGCGATAGTGCCACGCTGCGGTTTCTAGCTCTGATCGACCGGAATTTCATGTCCTCCGAACTACTTGTCACGTACACCAAATTGCCTTCGCTGGTTAACCAAAAGGCCCTGAGCGCCTCGTGTCGCCGATCGCACCGGCGTTCGAGATCCACGTCGTTGGGCAGCTCGCTCGTCATCATAAGTCTGTTTCGTTCGACCAAATCTCTATCGGTTAATGCATCCCCTCCGTTGGTGAAAATGTAGCCGTTGTCGGTAGGTGTACCCGAAAACAACCAGCAGTATCTGAAGTATATTTTATTCGGAAGGACAAACTGCATCAGAGAGGCCTTGGTGGGACACCTCAGTTCTTTTTCCGTGTGACACAACGCAGGACTATTTGCGAGAAGTCGAGCGGGACAGAGTTCCGCGCCGTCGCCGTGGACGAAATAATTGTCGCTTCCGTCCGCTCGACACTCTCCGGCTGTGGCGATGTTGCACCGCGGTGCGCTGTCCCCGTGCGCGGAGGATACCCAGTGGCTGTTGACAGAGTTCACCAGGGATCCCATCGTTACATCTCAAGTGGCTCCGATCGGGGTGTCGGTGGACTGTATCCGAATCAGACTGTCCAAGATGACGAGAGACAGCGAGAAGGACAGGGAACACACCGAAACGATGGCCGAGTACACGCAGTTGCTCACGAACCGCACAGCGCAAGCCCTTTTGATACAGCGGCTCGGCTTAGAAGGAGCTCGGGCGAGGATGCGGACTTTGCAAACGACCGACGCCCTTAGTAAGCAGGACTCGCATTCTGTCATGTGCAGATTCGGCCGCATGATCGACCGGGTGTTTGAATATTTCCGAGTCAAAGACATGAGATTGGAACCCTTTCAAATTGAACTCCTGCGAGGTGTGGTGTTAGGTGTTACGCTCACCCAACTGGGCGACAATCTCTACAAGTACAAACACGCATTACTGTCCAAACTCGGACTGGCTCCCCTGGGATCCGAGGCGTACGACCACGCGAAACCCACGCAAAGTCACTGGTATCACATAGAGAAGGACTTTCGGCGTTACGCAAATCCGTACACGCTTTGCCTAGCGCCGAGGCAGTGCGGCAAGAGTCTGATGATGAGACTGCTCCTAGCGTCTGTGTTGTTGCACTTGGACATCAACGTTATGGTCCAGGCTCAAAATAACCACATGTGCACTACGTTGAGATTGGGTGTAGAATCTGCCATGGAAGAACTGCAGAGGTTGCCGTCGTTCAAGGAGGAAGAGAAACCAGTCGGTGTGTACGGCAGTCCCGAGAATAGGATCTACAGATTTCGCGATGGATACAAGGGCTCGGCTTTTATCCACTTCCTCGCTTCTAGTAACGACGTACGTATCGCCGTGTTGGTTTCGACGTCTTGTCAACTTGACCTCGTTTTCTGTTTCTTAAAGCTTTTTTTTCTTGTTCTTCTTTTTGTTCTTCTTCTTCTAATTCTTCTTCTTCACACACCCACACGTGCATATATGTATAAAAAACCGGGTAAGTGGCGTACACACGGTAAGTGCTATATGTTGCTACAGTTTCTGCACAAACATAACCTTCCAGCGCACCGATGGACATGGACGCCGAGCCCGCTGTTGCGAACCAGACGACACCTAGTCTACAGGAACACTGCTTCTTGACAAGAGGAGCGGAGGCCGATGTGTGGCACCTGTGGAATTCGTCTCGTTCGGCCTTAGCCTTACGCAAAGACGACATCGCCCGCGTCCACGCGGTGAGGTCGGACATGGAACGTACCACGTTCTGTCAACTACGTATCGTGCGAGACGTGGCGGTGCCCGGGTTGAAGGATCGTCGGTGTGTGGCAGGCCATGACATAGAGCTCCAAGAACCTCTCGCCGATGTCTCGCTTGCTGCCGCTGACAGCGAGCTGGTACGAATGTGTATGTCGAAGGGAATAAAATGTGCTGCGTTCCTGGAGCATTACGTTAAACGCGCTGACACCGAGGAACTTGACCTGGGCGAACGCATGCATTCGCTGTTTGTTTGCGCGACACGAGAAATGCTGACCAGGAAGTACGATATTATGCACCATTACCCACTTTTCAACCGGATGATGAGCATCTACTATGTGGAGAAGGACACCACAGCCCCCCCTTCGCTTCAAGATGTAATCGACCACGGAGGGCTGTTGGACAAGAGTGTTGGTGAACACGAGTCCTTACACGGACTTTCGGTCACGGGCCTGGACCACCTAGCCTTCAAACGTTGGAATTACCCTTACGTGAAGGACAACTCGCTAGACGTGACCTGTGGCGAAGACGAACCAGCTGAACCGGCTCAGGTTATTACACCGGAGCTAAAGTTCGAACTGCAGTCCGATCCCAAGTCCGAGTCGCTTACGTCCGACCGCACCTTTGTGAACAGAGATTCGGTGGCGGAACGGGAAGTCAAACCGACCGATGGGGTACACCAACGCCCCACAACCCCCGGTTCACCGTTTCTAACGACGCACGCGCCCTCTCACACCGCGCCTTCGCAGCAGCGGGTGGAACACGACGGCACGATACACTGGTTCAATAACCACCCGGGGACTTTGACGGACAGACCCGCGGCGTTCCCTTGCAGGTTCGCCGTGCACGTGGGACAAGGTGTCACGTTCAACGATCTGATCCAGTACTGCGTGACGCGAGAACCTCAGGCTCAGATTGGATCGCTGCCGTCGCGTAGAGAATGGGGCTCTGTGAACCCAGTGCTGCTTATGGAGGACAATGTCGATCCTGCTACCGGGAAGACTGCGCATTCTTACGTCGTAACATCCAGAGGACACCTCAGCGAGCTGACGACTCGGCCTTGTTACAATGAGGTCTTTCTGCCCGGAAGACCAGTGACTCGGTTGAATCTCGATGTGGACATGAAGTGCTGCGCGTCGTGTCACGCACGGTACACGGTGAAGGCCAACTGCGCGACGAGACGCAAGGTTAGCCGAGCGATGGCGAGTAGTTTGTTGTTGGTGGTAGCCGAGTCGTTACTGTCCATGGTGAACGCAACGCCAACGGCGCAAAGGGCCCAACGGCCCAATAGCCCCCCTGATGGCGTAAGCCTGAAGGAGCTCACGAGAGCAATCGGTAAAGTGGCCGTGTACATCAGATCGTCGTCCGTGCAATCTAAGTTGAGCCTTAGGATGCTGTGGTATCTGCCCGTGGAACTGTGCAGTGTCCGTGGCATAGAGGCGTACAGGCCGTTATTGCAAGAAATGGAGAAGGTTTCTCTGCGCTACCTGTTGCTTTCGTACCCAGAGGAGACACGGGCCTGCAGCCTGTGCGATCTGAGCAAGGCGATATCGCAGAGCGCCTCAAAGAACGACGTTCGCTGTTTGCGACTGAGCGCAGACGCGCCTCGCAAAACGACAAGGCGTTCGGCCATCGACAGGGCTCCGTATGCCTTCAGAAAATCAGTGCGATTGCCCAACTGTTACAAACAGGGCACCGGATTCGAATACGTAGAAACGTTCAACGATCAGATCAATCTCCCCGGGTCCGGGTTCGACCATCATCTTTCTCTTTCTGTGGGACTTTCCTCCAATCCCATCGCCGACGACGTCACGTTTCTGGGTGACCGATTCGCGGACTTACTGAAAGAACGCCAGGGGTTGCCTGCAATCCAATTCGACGCCGAAGAAGACAGCCCCGACGGCGAACGGGTGGAGAATGAGGCTAAACGACTTATGGATTTGTGGGGGGTGCCTGTGACTGTTAGGCAAACTGGAACGGGGTTGTTCTGCGTGCAAGCCACGGAGAAGTCGACGACGTACCCGTGCCCCAAACATAACAGAGTGCACTCTACCTCTAAACTCAGCGCTCTCGTGTTTGCTACACAAACCAAACACAAATGTTTTGTCACTTAACAGTAATAATGCGTTTGGTGTTTGTTATGTATGTACAACAAATAAAGAATCCACTGTGGAAACACTCGTGTTTGCTGTTATTGAGTACGTGTCTGAAAGCAATAATAAGTAAGAGAGACACACCGTGATATTACTACAAAATATACAGTTTATTCAATTCAGGAAACACAACAAAGGTACACGCATACATTGATCACAAAGTAGTACATCATTGACATTAGAAAATATGCTCTCAGCACAGATCATAAAACAAAATAAGTAACACGGTAAGTGACAGGGCCGATGCTATCGTCGTAACCGCATACTCAAGCAGTACGAGGAAGATGTGGCATTAAAGCCCTAATGAGTCTAACGTCAGTGTAACATGAGCAAATGGGACGATGACGATATACAACAAAGCCGACAACAGGCAGAAGTAGTAGGCCGACGACGACAGCTACGATCGCGTAGATCCTGGCTCCATCTGCTGATGTAGAAAAAGCAACAAGGTCACCGCAAACACATACACACACACACACAAAGCGACCAACTGTGAATTGTACACAGAAAGGTCTGAGTGTTGTTCTTTTCTGAGTGTTCTCACCGTTTGTTGGAGTAGTGTCTCGATGATCTGCAGTTGTTAGAGTTTGCAGCGGTGCCTCTGTTGTCGAGTTTCTGACAAACGTCAGCGGTGCCTCTGTTGTCGAGTTTCTGACAAACGTCAAATCTAAACGACAAAAAAAAACAAAGAGTCAACGCTCGTCATCACACTGTAGCCTGTGTGAGTGAGCTTGGCACCACACAACACCTTCTTCACCACCAACAACAACAACAACAACAAAAAAGAACATTTGCTCTCACCGACTAAAAGTTCGACGATCGCAAATTTCACCCGACTCTGTAGCTTTGGTACAAAACAGCGGTATCTGCCTGCGTCTCCCTCGGACACATTCGTGATCTGGAGGGAAATGTTCCCGTGTTTCATGGCGTCCGCGAACAACTGCGTCCTCTTGAGGTACGACGCGATCTTCATGTCGGGAACATCGTTCTTGTCTCTGTATAGGTGAACGTACCCCACTCGGCTGAGCCGGTCGGACGGGTCAGGTTTGAGGTCGGGTCTGGACCACTCCACCGTCAAACCCCGGACGTCGAACGCGGGCTCCAGGTGACACGGCAGCACCACGGTGTCACCCAGAGCGGCTACGGTGGGATTCGAACCAACCACCAGAATCTCACCTGGACAGAGACAGAAAAGCATACACCGTAAACTAACAGCTACACAGCTCCCCTGTGTTTAAGTCTTCGCAAGGTTACGTTTAGCGACATTGTAGACATAACCGGGGTCCTGATATTATAACACACGCTTTGTGTTGTCGTGAATGAATAAAAAAATGCCGTTGATCAACCAGCATTCGCTTGTTGTCGCTGCTTCACAATAAAGAAGAAGACCACGCTCAATGAGTACAGGTTTCTTTTTTATTTGGTTCACATGTGGAAAACACAATATCAAGATGTACTACAGCATTCAGACGGAGTGCACAGAACACCGCGGACACACAACATTAGATCAGGCCCCTCACGATACACATAAACGACCATTACATGAACGAAACGGCCGTTAGAACTTGTGCATCTTGCCACGCCTGATGTTCTGTGGCGGTCCGGTGAATCGAGCCGGCGGCTGGGGCGTTTCGCATTCAGTGAAATGGTAGACCCTCTCGGCACAACGCGCCAGAGGTCCGATGGGTAACTCCATCCACGCCGGATCGTCGGAGTTCAACATGGGACTTCTGTATTTTACGTCGATAAGCAGTCCCTTTGTCCCACGCACGTTGCCTGTGGTGCAAATGTACTTCTGTCCTTTACGCCCACATCTATTCAAATCACGGAGATAGAACGCAGTGAGATTGCCGCCGAGTTTCCGCAGCTGGGTTTCGTCTGTCACAATGACATTCATGATAGCGCAGGCACTTGTTAGGGTGATCACGGGACACAGTCTGGGTTCGTGCTCTGCAGACTTCAACAACGCAGCGTAATGTAACCTGTGTACCTCGCCAGCCACGGTAACGTCGGAAGACTCTATGTCGTTTCTACTGTAACTCACAATGGCGCGCGCCGTGTGTTTCACCGGGGCGTCGGGCGGCGGCGGTCTGTCGATTACATCGACGTGGGACACTGCGGCACTCTCTGTGTCGTCGCGGCTAGCGTTGTAGCGCGCGATGATATCGCGAAGGCCCTTGCTGACCTCTGCTGTGTCATTGGCAATTGCAACCAAGCTGTTTTCCGTTGCCGCGATGATGTCGCGAAGTTCCCTGCTGACTTCTGCTGTGTCATTGGCAATTGCAACCAAGCTGTTTTCCGTTGCCGCGATGATGTCGCGAAGTTCCCTGCTGACTTCTGCTGTGTCATTGGCAATTGGAACCAAGTTGGTCTTCGTTCGATTAATTTGCTCTTCCACTTTGGCAACTAGGGTTAAAGTGTGCAAATCTAGACCTAATGTGGATGTTATCGCAGCCAAGCCCGGGGAACGTTTCTTCCTATCCGTGCGTTTTGACGGCGCGTCGGCCTCGGCGATGTAGTCGTAGTCATCGGTCTCCGACGGGTGTTGTAGGCTTACGTTGTACCAGGACGCGTGCATGTCCACAATCAGTCTATTGCCCGCAGTCCAAGCGCACCAGGATACGTTGACGTCCCTGTACTTTTCCGCTTCTGAGACGTCTATCTTCAAATCCAACGAAAACATTACATCTTTAGAATTTAGGGTAACGTACAACACGTCGTCGTACCAAGACGATGCAATCACGCCAGACCCGGAGTACTCCCCGGACATCTGTACGGCTTTCGCTAACCCTAAGCCCGCCAGGCTTAGTAGAGTTGGCTCTGCTGCGAAAGGTGTCGCCGTGACGTTTCTGCTGAACGGTGGGGGTTTCTGTGGAAGCACGGTGTTTTCGGGATCGACAATCGTGTAGCCTAAGAGCCACGTTCCGTTCTCCGCTCCTACGGGGAGAGGGCCTTTGCACGTGGTGGTTAAATCTCCTCTGTTGAATACGCAGGGAAATGTACCCGACCAATGCTGAGTGGTGTACTCCGAGCAGTTGTCCGATTTCATGGAGATCTGAGTCTCGTCCACGGCGTAATCACCTACGATATGGGCTGTCATCCTCCAGTCGCATCTCGGAGGACTAGGCCCCAAACGCCACCTAACGATCGACTTGTGTGGATCGTACACTGTCACCTGTCGCATGGTAGGGTGTGAGTTCAGACCTTCGAGCATGGCGGCGTGCAGGGATCCTCGGTCGACGATCCCGCCACATGCTCCGGCGATGGCAAGCGCAAGAAGCGCTACGGTAAAGTGTAAGCGTGTCATCTGTGTTCGAGTGGTCCTAATCAAAACCTTGTGCGCTTATCCCCTAGGTAGCCTGTGAATTGACCCTGAAGTGTTTTCGCCTCGGTTGGGAAGGGTTTATCTATACCGCAGCTGGGGGGGGGGGGGAGATCTACAGCCTGTGGCGGCTAGGTTTGTGCTGTAGGTCGGCGGCTCCAAACCCGCAGGTCGGCGGATCCAAACCCGTAGGTCGGCGGCTCCAAACCCACAGGTCGGCGGCTCCAAACCCGCAGGTCGGCGGCTCCAAACCCGCAGGTCGGCGGCTCCAAACCCGTAGGTCGGCGGCTCCAAACCCGCAGGTCGGCGGCTCCAAACCCGCAGGTCGGCGGCTCCAAACCCACAGGTCGGCGGATCCAAACCCGTAGGTCGGCGGATCCAAACCCACAGGTCGGCGGCTCCAAACCCGTAGGTCGGCGGCTCCAAACCCGCAGGTCGGCGGCTCCAAACCCGTAGGTCGGCGGTTCCAAACCTGCGGGTTGGCCAACCTAACGATTACACAGAAGAGCTGTGTGTAGTGTTACAATAAATCTAATCGTGTGTAGTGTTACAATAAATCACGCTGTGTAATTGTGGTGTCTTTCAACAAATGAATAAAAATAAAGACAACTTTCACTTACAACTCACCATGCCTCAAAGGTTCTTTATTTGTTTGTTTTTTTTTTTACATGCACAATACACAGCTCAACATGAAATAAAAAAAAAGACAACGATACACAGACGTACGAGACAAAGGGTTGCATCTATTGCATCTATCGTCCATTCACAGTATCCCACTTTGGCTCCGCTTTCGCCTTGTGTACGCCGTCCCTAGTGCGTGAGGGCGAAGAGTCGACGTGTCGGAAAATAACCTCGACCAAATCCGCAGGATAAGCGTGGAGCTGATCGCGAGTATGGTACCGTTTTCCCGGTGCACCAGGCGACGCTTTAGTATGAGCCCTCGGGCCTCTCTGGGCCACTTCTACATGTCTTCCTCCCACCATGCTAGCACACCTCCCGTTGCACATCAAGCCCGCGAAGGGGTTGTTGGTCATCAGTCTCGTTCGCTTCCTGTACTTGGCCTTGTACTGACAATAATCAAGCCGCATCACATGTTTGTCTCCACGAGACACCTTCGCGACATTAGCTGTCAGCTTCCACTGACTGACTTTCCTGTTCTTGCGGAGCATTGCAGCGGTCACGCTCTTTGGGTGTTTGCCCACGTCATGGTACAGCCTGTGAGAGACCCATCGTTTCCACACCATGCTCGAGTCAGGGTTCTCCACAAAGTACTGTAGCGAGCGGTTTCTTTTGTGGAAATAGTCGATTATCTCCGTGGTTTTAGCCACCAGCGAATCGGCCAACGTCAGATTCCGCGGCGTCTTAGCCGTACTTCTGGCCATGCTGTATTGCTCGCACGGCGGACCTGCGAATATCACATCGGGAGGTGGTCCGGACCAGTCCTTGGACGGATCCCAGTCCAAGATATCCACAACGATGTCAGCGCCGTGTCGACCGTCGACGTCTAGCCTCCGCACCAGCCACCCGTTATCCACGAACGGTTTACATATACTACCAGTGCCATCGAACAGACTCAACAGTGTCCGACGAGGGGAAACGCTAGGCATTGTGGAGTAGACATTGTCTTTTTTACTAATCCGTTTACGTTAACCAAACGATTTGTCGTGGTGCGTGAGTGAAAGTGCACGGCGATGGCTCTGTTCTCGCTCGCGTTCGTCGTCCGCTTGACCATGTTGGCCGTACTGTCGACGGCCCACGAGAGAGCTGCGTATGTAGTACCCGCTGCGTCTAATTTGAGCACCTGTACGCATAACGCCGTCGGCTGTCCAAACCCGACGCATGTCATACTCCACTGCGACAACACCAGGAGGCCGATCTGCAGATATCGGTGTCCGCTGGGGCGACCTCTTCTGCTTGAGGGATGTGGGGACGCGTGCCCTAACGGTTATCACGTTAGGGCGGCCGACCGCCAAGATACCCTCATCCAAACATGCGCCCTGCACAAAACGTGTCCTTCGAACCAGCAAGTCATCCTTCCCGGTTCCCTCTGGCACGATACGATATGCGGCCAGCCGGACGATTACACACCTATGCGCACGTTAGTCGAACCCCCCGCGTCGACGGCATTAGTCGACACCTTGAACGAGCTGACTAAACTCTGGATGGCGGGTCTGACCGAGGAAGAGTTTATGAAACTACGCAAGTACTTTTCACCGTCTACGATATCCGACAAGATCGTCGCGGACCGTTTGTTTGCCGATGGGTCGAGGGTCGCCGAACATCTGTACTCTGCCCTAAACGCATTGTCTTTGCTCGACGCGGCAGCTAGAATGCACAAAGACATATTGAAACCGTTTATGTCACCCGGACTGGATCCTACCGGAGTTAAAATTGAATCGACACACGAAGACCCTTTAGCGGTGGATGTTTCCGGCGACACGCTAATCGTACAGGCCCGCGCAACCGTACCGCTGGGCGGTGAGCGCATTTTCAGATCCGCGGACGTCATGTGGTACGGAGTGCAACGTGTCTCGCCTATGAAAACGACAGCCCCTCTATTGGTGTCCGCGACCGACTCGACCGTAAACCGCGTGGATCGCAGATGTGATATCGCCAAGGGTGCCGAGTGGAATAAGGACTACGCGCGGGGCTTCTTTGTCTACGCGTTTGACATTTCGTTGATCGTCAAGTCTCCGTCTCTCCACGTATTTAGACACTTGGAAGTGGAGTTGTGGTACGACCGGGTTGGCCCTGACGGCAACGTTACAGAAAGTGTAATCACACGAGGAATACATCTGAAATATGTTTGGAAACACAAACGGCACGCCGATTGCCATTGCGCGAACACGGCGGACTACACGGACCGCGACGGGCCTTGTTCACCCAGCTGTGTGCCGTTCTCGCGCGTGATCTCAGGCCTGCCCGGCACCAACAACGATTGGAAGCTAGAGGTTTTTTACAATCATGCAGAATCTACGCTGGGACGGAGCAGAGTCGTACACGGATCCGTCAAACCAAACACCGAGATCTTCTGCGTCGTGACACCGGCGGTTTTTTCATCTTGGCAAGGACCGACCGCAGAAGCACCCTCCGCTCCCTTGGACTTGATGCGATGCGATGTCACGCTGCTAGAATTTAACATTCTCACAATCGGGGGGGACGCGACCGTGCTGCCCACGGACCAAGACAGCGTTGCGAGGGCATCATCTAAGTGCACCCGTGTACCGGTGAGGTCGCTCGAGGGGGCTCTGGCGAACGGCGAGCTGTGTGTTCCTAGCGCGGTTAAGCACGCTATTGCGATCATCGATCGCCAAAGGTGGAGGACTGAAATCGGAGTGAAACTCCGATTTCACAACGGCAGTAACGCTCTGACGACCCCAACCCAGGAAGAACTGTCCGGTGCGCTAGACTGGCTGGCGCTCTCGAGGAGCGACGTTCAGATTGTCGTGATCGACGCGAGCTTGGAGGAAGGCGCGCTTCTCGACTTGGATCTCGTCAGCACAACGTACGGATCTAGGTTTGACGTGAAACCGGGATTGACCTCTAGCGCATTGGCAGAACTAATGCTCGCCAGGGGTATTCACGCCGAACTGCTCGCAGGACTGACGCCCAGGCAGACCTCCGCGGAAAACACGTTACGGACGCTGGGACGTGTGGTGTCCCGACACGGTGCGTTTTTAGATCTGACCAACGTGCGCGTCCCATTCGAAAAGCGCTGCTGCGATACGCTCAATCCCCAGATATGGCGAGCCGAAGGGTATTCCGACGAGCACGAGCTCATCGTCGACGTGTCGGACGTTAGGCGTCTGCAACTGTCGGGCCTCTATGTCTTCGACGAGCTGAGCAGACGCTCGAACAATCGAGGCGGCATAATAGTATCTCTGCCGTCTTCTGCGTACGAACTGGGACCCGATTGCGTAGAACCGCCGAATCCGACAAACAGATACAACGCACGCTCGGCGAACGCGTTGATGTACAGCGAACAAGAACTCTCTGTGCTCGCACTAGACATGGCCAGATGGGGTGTCTCTCGGTATGGCTTAGGCTACCTCGACTATACGTTCGCTAGGGCTAGTAGCGTGCCGCTGTTCACCGTGCTGGCCAACGCGGTCGAGGTAGCCGCCACCCGTTTCAGGACGTTACACTACCGCTACACGAGGAACCTCGCGTTTGGCGACGGGGGGTTTTCGTCCGTAGAAGTCAACGGCGTGTACAAGCTAGAGGCAGGAATGTTTTTTAGACGCGTATCGGACAAAAGTCCTCGAGTGAAAAGCTTCGTGTCGATGCCCGGTGTGCCCGAGTTGGAATTCGGGCTGTCTTCCGATATGAACGTAGGCTCCACTTTGCCTATCAGCAAACTCGCAATGGCCAGCGCCGCACGAGAAATGAGCTACATACCGTACGGGGCAAAGACGGTCCTTGTGAATCGGAGCGGAGTTGTCGTGTTTGTGGACACAGACAGGGATGTCATATGTTACCACGTTCCACCACCGACAACACCGGGGGCAGCGCTTCGAACGTTGCCCTTTGGCGTCGCCGTCAAACACGCGGAGCGCAATCTACTGGGCGTCGGGTGCGTTCAAAGCGTACCCGGCGACCGTCGGCACACTAGGCTCGCGGTGACATTGCCCGCGCGGACCGAAACGGAGAAAGAGACGCTACTTGAAAACATACGGCTTATACGCCGATCGATGAGCGAGCCCGTTTTGTCGCTCGAAGACACGATGTGGTTGTCTCACGCGGCCGACATTGAACAGCAGCGCAGCTCTGTCGAGTCAAAGCGAGAGGCTGGTGCGGTGGCGGAAACGCACGCGATTTCCCTCGTCCTTCAATGTCTGCAGCGCTCCAGCTCGTGCCTCGCGCTGGCTAACGTGGTCGAGAACGGTTGGCCTCAAGGTGGAACCGGGTACCCCGTAGACGTTCGGGGGTTTGAGGTGGAAGCGGGAGTGGTGCTAAAAATGATCGTCGTCGCGAACCACGGAGCGCTCACAGTTACTTTGTCCTGCGACCTGAAGCCGTTCGCCTTCGGTTCTCACGACACCAGGGTCAACAGACAAGCGAGCGGATACTACCGACGCGAACGCAGACCGTTGCTCGATCGGGTCGCATCCGAGATCGGAAAGATACAATCGATCAACACACGCGTTTCACGCGTCATTACAGAAGGGTTGTGTCACAATGAGACGTGTGGCGATGATGCCGGATCTCGTGGGGGTTATGCGATGTGGGCGAAGGACTGTGTTTCTGCAACGGAACGGCTCGCCGCTGAGGCGAACGCCACGGTGGTGGCCTTTGGTAAAGTTTCGTACGAGGCTGAGGCGCGCTTACGAAGCAACGTGCCTCGTGTGGCTGCCGCCAAGAGTCGCGTCGCAGCGCTCTCTTTGGTTGCTACTGTACTGGCTTTATTAATCAACGTGGTGTGCATCGTGATGCTATATTGTGTGTACTCGGGCCCTCGAGCCAGAGAACACCGATATAGAAAATTACAATGACGGCGAACGATGCAATCGCCTTACTATGCTTCTGCGCGCTGGTGCGCGTTTGCTGCAGCGGCACCGACGGAATCGCACCCAACGCCACAACCGATGCTCACACAACTACGGATGAGGAGGAGCACAGGGTCGTATTGACTCCCGCTCAGTGGAAGATACGAAGAAGCGACCCGCCTATATACGTAACGTACAACTTCGATTTGGGTCCGGCGGATCTCTCAAAGTCGCGAATCGCACACCCTTCGTGTGCACAGATCGCGTGCGAAGGACTTGTCGAATATCACACGGGATGCAACTCGTTGTGTTTGAGTGGAACCTGGAATCAGGTCGACGCGCTTCTCCGGACCGCGCTCCTCGGATACGACCGCGCGGTAGAGTCCTTGGACGCCAGTTACAATGACCTAGCCGCGATACTGGATACTCACATCGTGAACAGGATGCCGGATCACACGGCCGAGTCGCGAACGCACGCCGCCGTAGGCTCGCAGCAGTACAACTCACCGAGAATCATAGATGTCTTGGAATATTACAGGGCCGCGATACAAGGAGGCCTGAGCGAGATCGCCAAAGTTCTACCTGCAAAGCAAACCGACACGGCGTCGCGTTTCAGCAACAACAGTACTCGCCTGTCACACATGTTGGAAACGTGGAAGATCGGAGTGTACACGCTTTCCACGCAGCTGACCACCATGGTCACAATCATCCAAGCGGCCGAACGGCGGCTGATACTGTGCGCCGAAGGCGTAGTGCGATCGGATATGACCGGCTGTGAGCCGAACCTGAGCGTAAAGTTTCACACGGACACTCCGGTGGCGAGCAAATCGGTGTCTGCGTCCAAACTGACTTTGGTCACACACCGGGAAACCTGGGAGCCTTTGTCGTTATCCAGGTGGTACATGTCGTTCGTTGACACCTCGCAAAACAACAGAGTGTGTTGGTTGACTAGTTCCGTGATTACGGACGGCAGCAAAAACTACAAAATGCCTTACTGCGATTCGAGGGGATTGTGCGACCCGTTGCAACTTGACGAGACCACGATCCCCTCGTGTGAGGTCTCTGTCGCCGGTACGCTAGATTTGCTGTGTCCGATACAATGCGGAGCACGTTGCAACGGACCGGTGTGTTACGATACGCACACGGAGACGTACAGTCTTCTTACATCCCAGGAAACGTCAGCCTCCGAGCACGGCTTCAGTCGCACCGCAAAGCCCAGATTGCTCACCCGAGCGCACTCCCTTTCGAACGCAGACCTACGCCAGACCCTCGCCTACATCCACGACATAACAGTGGACACGTCGAGTCTGTGGCAGCGAGCTCAGGATGTGCACGGTCTTATCGAAGACACAAAAACTCAAAGCCTCAAGTATATGGACAAAGTGGACCGAGCTATGCGGTCTCACTGCGAACAGCTGACAGTCGATTACCAGCAGTCCTTCGCACGTCTGAACGTTATGGCTTCTCTATCTGTCGCATTGTCAATTCTGACATGTCCGTTGTTGATTCTCATTTGCACAAGAATGAGGTCCTCGGTCGAACTTACCATCACGAGACGCAGGGATATCGCGGAATTCCCGCTGCTGTAACGTGCACACGTATGCGCGTGCACGACTATTGCTTCACACCCACCCAGCACTCTATATATTAGCCTCGCATACCGTTGGACGAATCACAATCTCACGACCAGCGAGGGTTACCATGGCAAGCGTTGTGCTGAACACACTGGCGGTTGTGCTGTTTCTCGACCTCACGCTGTGTCGAGGCTCGCCCTTGGAATCACGTAGACCTTCGGCCAACGTAACGGCTAACACCCTCGAGTCCGTTGTTTCTGGAAAAGAGGAGCTCGCGCTGACAACAGCGGTCACGTCCCGGGCTGCAAGCGCTGGCGACGAGGAGCTCGCGCTGACAACAGCGGTCACGTCCCGGCCTGCCAGCGCTGGCGACGAGGAGCTCGCGCTGACAACAGCGGTCACGTCCCGGCCTGCCAGCGCTGGCGACGAGGAGCTCGCGCTGACTACAGCGGTCACGTCCCGGCCTGCCAGCGCTGGCGACGAGGAGGTCGCGACCATCGATTACGGACAGCCAACTCAGGCGAGAGACAATGCTACATGGGTACGGCTGGCGTGTCCTACCGACAACGCGGACCATTTCGCGACTACTTCTTGGTATACATGCTCGAACAACGATGTGTTTCGAGGGATCTATCGCATTGACAACGGCGGAAACCTGGCTACATATTCCACACATCATTCGCTAGCGGGGAAGTACAATATCACAAATAGCACTGCTTTCAGTGTAACTGAGCGTGAGGCGTGCTCACAGGACCGGGTCTATGTGTGTCGACGCTGGGCGAAGGTCGGCTGGCAGAACCAATGTTGGCTCTTTAAAATAAAGAACTGTACTGTGGAAATGTCCCCATCCTCCCCGTGCCGGTGCACGTCGCCGAGGTCTACTGTAACAACGATTGAATCTAGCAACAAGTCGCCTTCTTTCACAGCTTGTGGTCTGGCGTGGTTAATGTCCATTACCACCTTAATTATCAACATGTAACGCGACGCACACTCTGTCTCTGTTGCACTGTACGCCACTGGCAATATTGTATTGTGGACAACCCGTGGTGTCGCCAAACCGACCGTCCAGGCGCACAACAGCCAAATTCACATTAGCGGGCACCATCTACCAAGTCGCCTTCCTCCGTGGACGATACACTGTGTTATCATCGCCAATATTAACTATTAACATGTAACCCATACTATACTCTCAACATCAATGCCCGTTGCGCGCAGCTAGAACACATTGTCTCCGGACGCGCCATGTCGTCAAGAAAAACAACCACTCCGCGACCCAGGACAGCCAAAGGTACATCGGCCGCCACGGCACCGGTCGATAAGCCCTCACCGACGCCGGCGAGCCAGGCGAAAGGAGCCACGCGAGGCAGAGCTGGACAACTTCCAGCTCCCCTCATCCCCGAAAGGCTTGCGTATGTCTACGACCAGGCGCTTATGAAGGAGCACTACAACAAGCTGTTGCAGATCTCCAAGGCGCACCGTATGAAGTTCGAACCCGTCACGAACGAGCGCGGTTACCAAACCGCCAATTTAGTAACCCTCATATGCAGGTTACTCGAGAAGCGCCACGGCGCGGATGAATGCGAAGACGCCGTGAAAGCCTGTCTGCCTATACGAGAACATCATGTGGCGCTCCTAACGCACACCATGTTCGTGACCATGGTCGGAACTATAGTGGCCAGAGCCTTGGAGCAAGCCAGCGTCGGCGTCGCAGACAGTCCCTGGTCGGATCTACTGGCCGACAGATACTACGTGAGAGACCTACTGATTCACGACTCCAGTAAGACGAGCGGCATAGAATCCGCCGCCTACTCGGGTATCATGGCGTACTTCATGGAGGCGGAAGCGGGTTGCGACCAGCATGCCCACGTCGACGAAAAAACGGTTCTCACCAAAATGGCGAACCAGGGATTCTATCACCACTACGCTCGCAATCCTCATCACCCAGAGCACAAAGGCGGCGCGGAAATGAACGAGCCGGCTGTCATAGAGGCCGTCGTGGACGGGTTGGCCTGTATACTGGAAAGGGGAAAGCAAGAGGATCTCAACACTGCTGTAGAATGGCTCGGTAGGTACAAAACCATCCGTTTTCCCTGTGAGAGCAACCGCACGTTCGCAGGGTGCGTGCTCAACGCTCTCAAACAGTACATCACCGATACCGACTTCAAGCTGTTGATGGACTTTCGCCGCGCCGTCCACGCTCTAACGGGCACATATGTAGCCTGGGCGCCTATTACCATGGATAAGGCTATACCGTCGTGCTGCCCAGACGTGAAATCCCTCGCAAGAGGCCTTCGTAAGCTTGCAGTGTGAGCCGGTGAACAGCAAAACACGATAAAGGCCATGTGATTGTAACCAATGTGTCGTCCCACACGATTTGGGAGGTTTTGTTTGTTTTTTTTTATTTTTACGCGATCTTGTTGTTGAGTGCAACCTACGATATTATTTTTTTTATTTTCTTTCATTGTGCCCATCAAGGCTGTATGTTCATTTCTGTTTTCTTCTATTACGCCTTCAAGGCTGTATAATCATTTGAGATGTGAAGGTTTTTACGCGATCTTGTTGTTGAGTGTAACCCACGATATTGTTTTCCAAAACACAAAATCACCGAGTTCTGTTTTCTTCTATTACGCCTTCAAGGCTGTATAATCATTTGAGATGTGAAGGTTTTTACGCGATCTTGTTGTTGAGTGTAACCCACGATATTGTTTTCCAAAACACAAAATCACCGAGTCGCGGACTCGGGAACATGACACACGATGTGTTGGCTGTGTTGTGTGCCATTGTTGCTTTACTCTTGTCACCCTACATGTTTTCCAGTTGTACAGTGTGCAAGTTATGCAGTGAATAAAAAGTCTCATCGCTTCATATATTTCCATTGTGTGTTGATCTTTTCTTTTAGTGTCTACAAGCTCAATTGGTTTATTTTGATTCAAATGCGGGAACATGACACACGATGTGTTGGCTGTGTTGTGTGCCATTGTTGCTTTACTCTTGTCACCCTACATGTTTTCCAGTTGTACAGTGTGCAAGTTATGCAGTGAATAAAAAGTCTCATCGCTTCATATATTTCCATTGTGTGTTGATCTTTTTTTTTAGTGTCTACAAGCTCAATTGGTTTATTTTGATTCAAATGCGTCAAAGGCTCTTGCGTGTGGACACTCGGGTCTCAGCCACCGCCTGTGTATGTATGCAATATCGGAGGTCACTAGCGGTGTGTAAAAAAAAAACAACAAAGTGGTGTTAGCTGTTTTCTGGATACCGATGCCATCACCGGCATCGACATCACGGCTCCAGCGATCGGAGGTCCTCATTTCTAGACTGACAGCAACACGCTACTAAACAGATTTTGGTATCTCAGCGTTGTAAGCACGACAAGGTCTCTAAGTACTAGTTGTTTGGTCGGCGGTTAGGCTGAGTCACACGCAGTGCTTGGCGAGAGTGGTGCGACTATGGCAATCGCGACTGTGCATCAACTGGAAAGGGAAATCCCAGGCCTGGAGTCTCAAACGGAACCCCTTGTGTCACAACCAACGTTCGGCCCAACGTTGTTCGCCTGCGCATTCCACAAAGACACGTTTGGCCTCGGCTGGGACGAACGAGGGTTGTCCGCGCAGGAGATTGCCCAGAAACGGGCCGGAGAGCGCGCGTACGCTGCCAACGCTCCACATGCGCCTCGCGTTCAAATAATACAAGGGGAACCCGTTGTGGTAACGCACACGGATAGTAACCGGTGGTACAACAATCCATCGGAGGAACAGATACTGGCGGACGGTGCCATAATGACACCGGTGCCCCACAGCTACGACACGTACAAATGTAATGACTGTGATGTGATTCTCGCAGGATACAAGAGTGGCGCAGTGAATTTGGAAGAGCACATATGGAAGGGGTCCGCTCGGTGTCGATACATTAAAGCTAAATTCAGAGGTCGAGAGAACCACTTGATCGACTTGCACGGAGGTGTGCGATTCAACAAGGGTCTCGTGGCACTGCCGCAATATCTCCTGTGCTCGAACCAGGGCTATGTCACCGTTGCCGGTCGCAGGCACTGCGTAATATGTTCGATGGCCGAAACGACCAAGTATACCTTTGGGAACGGACATTTCTTAAATTGCAGCACCCTGGCCGAGATGATGACCCGAAAGGCTAAAACTTTAGCTCTCGATGAATCCGGCACCGACGGCCCCGTGTTCCGTCACACGCGAACCGGGGAATTTAAACCCACGCGTGAATCTGCATCCTGGACGGACTGCGTGTTCCAGGCGGACCCCGCCAATATGCGTCACGTATCGGGCACCGTGGAAGATCGCCAGTGCGACGCGTGCGGCATACGAGTAAAGGACTTTGTTGAAAACGACACGCTGCTAGGCGAGCACATCTACCATGTGTACAACGAGAGCGGTTTTTGTCCTTACATCGAGGATAGATTCCGAGGGAAGTGGGCCAACCTACGTCTCATCCTAGGCTACGAGCGTTACAGGAGAGGCCAGATCGCGTTCCCTGAGGCACTGGCTAAGAACAGCTACGGTTTCGTCGAACTAAACGGCCGTTATCGCTGTGTCATTTGTGCAGCGACCGCTGACTACGGGGCACACTACACCTCGAACCAACAACATAGGATTAATTGCAATGAGATCAAGGATTGCGTACTGATGAAGCTGCGTTATTGTAAACTGACCATGTAGAGCTAAATCAAATGTTGTGTATTTTGTATATATATATATATATATATCTGTGATTAAACACGGTGTTGTATATCCACTTGTGTGTGTACGTGTTATGTGTTCCTGAACTTTGTTCATTCGACATTTCATGGACTTTGTGGACACTAAAGGCAGTGGTAAACATAACAATGCAAGTCGAACCAGTTAGTTGCTGGTATAACGCGTACAGGTGGTGGGTAGCACAAAGGAAAAAAAAAAAGAACAACAGCGTGGCAGATTGCTTACGATTTACTTTTTATTTCAAGATACACAAAAACACATTTATGGTTGGTGTAGGTACACAGTGATGTAGCTACTGCAGGATTTTTGATTTAACACTGCAAATATGCATCGATATAAGGTTACACACATGTGAATTACCACCAGCCCTTAAAATGCAATAAACACAGGACGGATGTCGTGTAGTTGACCCTCCAAGTCGTAGCTTTGCGCGTAAACCAGAGGACCGACCTGAGGTCCGTCGGACGCGGGACTTTCTAGACACTCTTCAGCATCGTAGACCCTCTGTGCGCATTGTGATAGTGTGTACATAGGCAGTTCGACCCACGCCGGATCGTTGCGATTGAGTACAGAGGCTCTGTAGTTTACATTCAGCAGTCCTTTGGTCCCCAGTACATTCCCGGCAATGTAGAAGTGATCAGAATCCCTATTAGCAGACGTGAGGTAAAAGCCTGTTATGTTACCGAGCCGCTCCTTGTCTGTCTCGGCCAAATTGCTAGCGATGCTACACGCCGTGGCCAGCGTGAGAACCGGACACAGTCGAGGCTCCATGGCAGACGATCGTCCGTGTTCGTTAGACCTGTACTTGTAGACGTTACCGTCTATTGTGATGTCTGAGGACGTCAGATCGTTTGCGCTGTAGCTTACGCTTTTGCGAGTGCCACGCATTGCGTCTGCGGCTTGTGTGTCAGGCGGGGTAGGTACGACGGCAACTTCGTCGACGTACAGCATGTCCACTATCAATTTGTCGCCCTGGACCCAAGCGTACCATGACAAGCGAGTCTCCTGAGATCCGTTAGCTGTAAATGCGTTGTCGAACGCAAAGTCCATGCCAAAGTAAAGCTCCGGACACTCGCCGCCGACGTGAACGTCACCGCCGTACCAACTCGACTCTAGTTTGACAGACCCAGAGTACACCCCGGTGCACTGTATTGTTTTAGCTAAACCCAGCCCGCCTAGACTGTCGAGCGTCGGCTCTGCTGTGAAGGGGGTTGCCACGATGGGTCTCGGCGATGGCGCGGGGCTACGGGGGACCTTGATGTTTTGGGGTTCTATGATAAGGGCTCCGACTTGCCATTGCTGCTGACTCGTGCCCCGTGGTAGCGGGCCGTTGCATGTGGTAGTCAGAGTTTCTCTGTCAAACACACATGGGAATGTCTCAGCCCAGTCGGACTCGTTGTACCGGCCGCAGTCATCGGTTGTCATGTGCACAACGCTGTTGTCGGCGTCGTAGTCTCCAACGACCAGAGCTCTCATGGTCCATCTACAGCTTCTGCGACGCGAAGGCTTTTTCCGGCCAGGTACATGTTTCGGTCGAACACCCCTGCGCAGCTCCGGTGAACCGATAGTGACCTTACGCACACTTGGGTGCTTTTGCAGAGTATCGACTAGGGCATCTTGTAAGGGGCCCCGGATCGCTACGCTTGCATATGCCGCTGAAAGGGCGATGATCAGAACTGCCGCTGCAAATCCAGCATGTGCCATTGTCGCTTGCTTGCTTGCTTGTGTTCGCCGAAAGTTATAAGCACGCAGCCTAATAAACTTTCGGCCCAGGTCGGCCAACGTTTGTCTGCAAGTCGGTAGGCTTTTGGGGCCAGGTTGGCCAACGTTTGAGCGTGAGAGCACACACTGCTGGCAGTCCGGCTCCTTGTTGAGTGTGAGGCAAATGTAAAATGTAATCTTTGTGTCATATCAATGGGCCCAAACGGCTAACATTCTAACGCCGTGTATGTCGCGAGACAGATTGCAGAATAAAACTCAAAAGAACACGACTCCTTTGTGTATTGTTGTTTGTGTGTGTTTATTTGACATAACAACCAGTTGATTATACAGCATATCGTACAACAACATGCATTCACAGGTTCATTTCCACGACGCGTGGGTGCGGTGGTAGAAGAACTGCAAATAACTAACTACACGTACTACAACAGTGTACGATGATCTGCACTGTTTACGCATTAGGGCGAAGCCACAGTAGTCTGTGCGCACAGACCATATGCACAACAGAATAGAGAGACATGGCCGTAAAGTCGCTTTGTTTTCTACTGAAAACCTCCGGTGTTCATCGCGCGGCGTCGAACAATGGCCGAGTCATGAGGACTCCGCAGGACGACTGGCATGACGACGTGATATGTCCGACCGTGAGTTTACGCGGTGGCTGTAACAACTTGGCTATGGGGACCATCCATTTCAAGCACGTCGCGTCCCAGATCATGGACGGCGTTTCCTCGCGGCCCAAGGTTGGAGACGTGTGTGTGAGGTTCATGCCGGTCACACCCGGGGACGGGCGGCACTGCGGTATCGTGGACCTGTACAACAGTAACGTCGCGGAACCCAGCAGCGTGATGGCAAAAAGGTTGATGAGCGGGTACGTCGGTATGGAAGAGCTGTACATTCCCGCTATGCCGATACACTTACTGGTGTCAGAATGGAACAAATCGTTGGGTCGCTTCCACGAAATGATCAGATGCGACGACGCTTCCCGCTCAGCTCGCTCTCTGGAAATCCGCAGAGCTGCGGTGATGCGTAACGTGATGAGCATGGCATACAAAAACGTTCCGGTGTCAAGCGAACACCTTTGGTTTGCAATACACTGTATTGTAGCTAGGCCGCATTTGGTGAAAGAGGTGCTACAGCTGGTAGGTTCGATCGGATCCGTCCTCGGCGATATGTGTCACACGGGCGAGGTTCAGGCTACGACCGTGCCCCGCGACAAGGGCGCTCCGTCGGCTGTAAAATTGTACCTGGTGGCCAAATCGTCTTCTTCTTCGGGGAAGCGCGTTCTCCTAGAAGACCACGCGGGTGTCACCCTCGCTCTCGTGTGGGCAGTAGACGAGGACGAACTCCTTTGCGATTACCTTCGAGATAGCGGACGATGCTACTACGTGCACATCGGGACCGAACACGGCCATACCTTCCGATGCAACGGATCTTGCGTGTGGCGTTACTCAGATCACGTAGGATTCCAGACGATGGTCGCTGTAGCTGATACTGCGGTATCCCGCTGCCAGGACTCTGAGTTATCCGGCAACACAGCAGATTCCGCTAGACTCTTAAGGCATGCCTGTTGATTGCGGTCAACGCGGTATTAATTCACGGTGATAACGCCCCCCCAAAAAAAAAAAACGTACATTGCGAGAACGACCATGCTTCCCAGAGCGCATTTGCCCGATCAGGAGTTAGTGCTATCTGTCGTACTGAATAAAAACATGACGACTTCGGCCATTCATCCGTTATACCTCCCTCCCGTGGTGTGTTGGATAAATAACACGCACGAACAGGTCCGCTTTTGGAAGCTGAAGTTGTACATGGCCTTACGGTTACTTTCGACATGTCTTATTCTTATCACTACAGTGGCCCACGCTCTGCGTTTGTACAGTTGGGAGTCGCTGAGCGGAGTAGCTGCCATCTGGTCGCTATCGGTGTGCACGACCCTGATTTGGGGTTTGTACATCGGTGCCACGTGCGCCTCGAGACGAACCGACTACGACCACAGTAAAGGCCGCTTGTATCCCGATTTCGGCGTATCTAAGACATCTTCGTTTGCACTGTGCTTTCAATTGATGGTGGCCTACATGTGCACGTGGCTGCATTCGAGGACCCGCCACGAAGGCGAATCTACTCCCGCAGACGCAGCGGAGTCACACCTGTACGCGTGGACGATCGGCGTGTTTGTGTGGATTAACGCGGTTGGCTTCGTCCGGCTGTTTAGGCACATATAACGTGCGTTACGCACAGAAAAACGACAAGAGAGCACGATAATGGGAGTTAAGGTAAAAATGCAAATGTGCGCCATCGGATTATGCAGCCTGCATGCCTTGTGGACATTGGCAACCGCTCCAGCATTGGACGACTGGTACTACGGATATAGGATACTATTTCTTCTAGCGGAACTGAAAGCCGTGTGGTCCTACTGCACCGTGGAACTCAAGGTGCTAAGCGAGACGCTCAGGCAATTGCAGTACTCTGCCGTAGCGACGACGGGCAACGCGGAGGTGTTAGCACTTTGCAGAGAAGCTCGTGCATTGCACACCACTTTCGACGACCGACGTGAGCACGACGCATTTGGTAGACAAAAGGAGATACCGATAATAAATCGACACCAGCACAATCAGGCCCCTCTCGGTTGGGTTATCCTATCGCTGCTCCTACTGCTTTACAATACGGCTCATCTGGTGTTTAATCCAGTGACAGATTCATCCGCCCTGTTGTTCGGGATCCCAGCGATTGCTATGTACGTGGTGCTCATCAGATTCACGCAGATAGTACTACTACTACAATGAAACCGCCCGGATAACGTGTGATCTGAAGCCTGCGCTCACGAGGACCGCGGAGCAGCTCTTGGATTACACTACATTAACTCTGCGGGCCCCTGGTGTGGGCGTCGAGTACTTTTTCTGCGAGTACGTGCTTACAGATCGCCGCCCGGCACCATGGCCAGTGGCATTCGAAAGTGCAACAAGGAGACCCTGTTGGATTTGGTAGCATTAACTCTGCGTGCCCTGGTATTGGCGAATACTATGCTGTGGTTCGGTAAGTGCTATCTGTACGTACGTGCGTTCAGAGCGACACCAGCGTCATGACCGGTGGCGCGCAGAAAGGCAGGTGGCGCCTGGGCATCACTCCCCCCTGCCGCAACTGCGGCGCATTCACTGGACTACGATGCAGGCCCACCATATTGGACGACAACGACGAAACCGTACCCTGGGACCTAAATCCCTGGTATTCTAAGACCCCGAAAGACAAAGTGCGATTACACCGCCGGGGTTTCGCGACGCAACCGCCGACATCTCGATGGTTACAAGCGTTACACACAGAGGACACAAAAGGCCGTCGAGGGGATCTGCGGAGCAGCAGTAGCAGCAGCGGCAGAGAACCCTCAGAGGATTCCGAACTCGGCGGGCCAAAGAACACAATCGAAGAGGATACCCCAGGCGACTCGGAGCGCCGAGAACCCCCAGAGCAAACGGTGGTGACAAAGGACAGGTCTGTGGAACACCGCCTGAAACAGAAATTGAAAAGCCATCGCAAAACCCTACAAGCTGATCGGCTGTCTCACGGTCATCCTTATCGACTCGACCCAACTTACGTCAAGAAGTACTCGCACAGTTCAAATGACTTGCCACGCTAAGTGGATGGTGTATCTCGCAATGTGAATAAAGTACACTCAACACATGTGGGTTGTTTTCATGTCGTTTATTCTTGAGATCAACACACACACACACACGCACACACACATACATACATTTATATTGGTACTGCACAAACGCGTTTGTCACGAAAGCCAACGGTTTACATTCAGCTGTGCGCAGAACCTCTCCCCGGTATGAATAGGACTAGTTGTGTATCCTTTACAAGCTCTAATAACTTGTCCGCAGGCAAACCCCTGGACGCTTTCCACTATGGTCAGGGCATGGCGTATCACAGTTCTCAGATATTGTTTTACGTGACCGTCGTCGATAACTGCTTCAACGTTCGTCTGGTTGAGTTCTCCGTTCGCGGCGTCCGCTGCATTCGCACGACACAGGTCTGGTACACGCTGGTAGCCACCTCCGTTGGCTACCAGGGTAAGCATCGATAGCGTGCTATTTGGCGTGTAAGGCGACATGAGCTCGAACACGTCGAACGCCTCGTCGTCCTTTATAGCGCGTAGCAACTCTTCGACGCAGTCTCCTCCGGTTTCGGTGTTCACCCGCCTAGTGGCCAGCAATCCTCCCCATATGCCCTTATTGACGTGCAGATCATACCCGGGGTCCAAGGGCGCTTCTAACTGAGCGGCCCTGTCGCGTTGGTTTGGTAGCTGAACGGTGAATCGGTCGCCTTGTTGCAATTGCTCGTGGCCCGTGTTGATCAGTTCGACTTCGTACATGTGAGGAGCGTTGAGAAACGGCCTACTGGCCATGGAACTGTTGGCGGAGCACACGGCCACATCCTTTAGAGTTTGAATGTATTCCGCGTTCAGTCCGTGTAGCGTAGGCACATATAGGTCTCCGTCGCGAACAAAGTGGAATAACCCCCCGGGCAAGTCGTTGTTTGCTGAATTGTATTTGTAACTGCCGAAAGGAACATCCTTGGAGGGGTTTTTCCGCTCAGTGAGACCGTGCGTGTAGATCCGTATAGGTCGATGTACTCGCGTGGACGACATGGCTTGCTAGCGCTTATTCGTGGACACTTCAATCTTTGAATAGCAACCTCTTAGCCAGAGTGCGATCGCAGCTGTGCGGTCGCTGTGTAAGGTTAGGCCGAGTCAATACGATTGCCACCGCAGTAAGTATTTCTAGTGCAGTCGTACTGTTGCGACACTTTGACGATCTGAGCAATTTGACCGCGAGCGTGTTCATGTCACAATCAGACAGAGGTCCAAACGACCGAGAGAACCAAGGGCACCAACGAGCAACTATGTACGTCTCCAAGTCATCTTGTGCCAACCGCTTAGGTGGTGTGTTGTTAGCCGCGAAGAGCCGGTCGGTGTGAACCGTGTTATCGGCGCCAGTGTTTCCCCGCGAGCCGGTCGAACATGTCAGGAGTATCATTTCTTCCAACGTCAGTCTGTGCCAACAATCTCCATCCATCTCGGCCTTGTAAAAAAAAAAAAACCAAAAAACCCCCACACAAGCACCCTTTCAGCACGAGTAGTTCATCTCCACTCTCTTACGATACATCACCAGGTTGTCGTTATAAAAATCAACACGTCCCACCTTGTTAGCAAAGTTACAGTTTGTCATCCGTAGGTTTTCTCGGTTCACCACCCTGGTCAACACCACATACACCGAGGGTTTAATAGGTGAACTCGCAAAGTACTTAGGGGGGTGGTACAGCACCTGACCGTGAACTGTACAGCCTTGACAGTCGTATGTGTTCATGGCCAACAAACACGCCAGCGGGTGGGTGGCCACCACCCAGTTGTGACAGCGCCACTCGGAGGGACTCACTCTGTAGACCGTGCCGCTCTGTGTTCCCCTCACGTGAAACACGTTGAATCCCTCACTCGTTTTTAATTTAATGTCGACTATCACGCCCTCGGTGTCGCTGGCTTTTGCCTCGTTCGCCTGTCGCAGAGACTCTTTGGAAGGCAGAAGAGAGCTGGGCCTTCGGCCACTTGCTATTTGTATCCCGTTCGAATCCATGTGCCATATCAGCCTCACTCTACAGCCGATCCAGAGTCGATCCACGGTGAGATAATCCCTCTCCGTGGGCCGAACACCCGGGCGGTACGGCGGTAGCGAGAACAGTTTCGGCAGTGCCTGAGCGGCCTGTTTCAGAACGTCGTACCAGGCTCTTGGGCCTTCGCGCGAGGCGCCGCAACGTGTAACCTTGAGAAACCTGTCTCCGGTACGTACGTCTTTCGTGTAATGCTTGATGTACGCCGCCGTGTACTCCCTCTGCTGTTTATCCTGATGAAATACACGCAGCCTGTCCGGGTGGTACGTGGGGTCCATCGTGTCTCGTTCGCTGACAGTCGCTTGGCTAGCGAATATCCGTTTGGATTGCTCTGTCACAGTGTTGAATTGAAGATATGTCACAGCCTCGGCGTACTCGGGGTCTTGGAACTGCCTCCTGTTGACAAACAGCGGCGTGCGGTGCGCTAACAACGTCTCGAATCGGCCGTCTTCCCATATCCGTGCAGAAGAACCCACCGGCTGTAGCTGCGAAACGCTACCCGAGAAAATAACCAACGGTCCCTTTCCCGGTCCGTAAAACAACTCCATGCAACGTAACGTACGTTCCAACAGGTCCGCGGTCATCAGGCCGTATTCGTCCACCACGATAACATTGACACCGAGAAACGGAGGGGCGTCTTGCATGGGAGCCTGCTCAGAAGGCTTGGTCGACACCCTTAGTTTTTGAAACAAAGCACTGCAGGTCGCACACGATTCGGGGCTCGCTGTGACGCACGAGTGTCGTTCGTTCAGGTGTTTGTCTTCCATTAGCTTAGAGCGGTACACTTTCGTAAACTTTGCTAGTGCGACGCAGTGCAGTTCCCGGTACGTCTCGGTGAACCGCTCCAGCGACAGGTTGTTATCCAGTAGTCCTTTTCGAAATCCCATGAGCTTGTGTAACGTATACACGTCCTTGATAGAACACATTTCCCCTAGGGTTCCCGCGGCCTTGTTCGTCAGGGCGCTAACGGCCACGCTCACGTTCATCTTGTTCAGCTGCGCGATCAGCAGCGAAATTGCATACGATTTGCCACACCCGGCGTCACCGCTGAGCAACGCCACTGTCAGCGCGCGTCCTCGACACATGTGCAAGCGTGTCATAGCCCTGACCCATTGTTCTTGGCAATATCTAGAAAGCGCTAACATGGCCGCGCGTCTGTTATTATCCACATCACTTTGCTCCGATTCCACGCGTTGTCTTTTCCGAGACGGCTCGCCTGCAGCGTTGCCCGCGGGTCGATTGTCGGCCATGCTATTTGTTGCGATTACGGCCACGGCGAATCGAACACCACCCGTTTGTGTACTCTGGCCGCACTTTCCTGTTGAGACTTATATGCGAGAGCTTGTTGGCTGGTAAATGCAGGGACCCGCCCTGCTTTGCCTTGGTCGTTCACCCGGCTCTTGCGTCTGAGAAAATCCGACAGCGAGTCACCTACTCTGAAGGGGTCGTCTGCGTGTTTTACACCATCCGCAGCGGGGTTGTTCACGTGAGAAGGGGCCTCTATGCCTTCGATGACCGATCGCAAGGCCCTACTACGGACGACCTGCGAGGATGACGACTGCGCGTCGAGATCGCGGCCCAATCCTGCAGTCAGAGACATGTACAACACACCTTGCTCCTTTCGAACCTTGTAAGCCCTGTCTCGCACGCGCTCGAATCGCTCAAAGGCCTTAGACACGGTGTCGCGGAACAAGACGACGTACGCCGTGTACATGGACTTGCCTGTGCACAGAGCCGCGGTTGTCACGCCGCCTTTACCTGTGCTGCTCAACACAGTCTGAAGCCCGGCTAACACTTCGACGAGCGGGGCGTGTGCCCCGTACTCAAACAGCAGCCAGGCGAATTCGTCCGCGTCTATCCTGTCCGCGGAGATGTAGTCGTTTCCGTGGGTGCGGGTTCCGGAGCGAAAACCAAAGTGTTTCGCGTACCACTGCGGGTCCGTGTGCGAGAGCATAATGTTTATATTTTCCAGCAGCACGGTGAACCCGGTGGCCAGTCTACTACCCATTCTTATCTCGTACAGTTTGTGCAAGACCCCCGCCGGAGTAACGGGCTCTCCCGGTTTGAACATGTGGTCTTCGGGAAGAGTCACCGCTAGATAATGGCTGCCTACCCAGTCCAAGCGAAGCAGGGCTTCGAGGTCCGCTTTGTTTTCGGCGTCTTCGGTAGCCGACGATGATGCCGTTTGAACTGTCGACAGTTGGACCCTAAGGGCCTCCCGTTCTTCGCACGCCTCGTCTAAAGCTTGCCTGGTTGCCGCTAGTTCCTTCTTACACAATTCAAGGTCGGCTGCCAGTCGGTGGGATTGGTGCGGCACATTGGGTCTGTTTGACGTTGACTCGGACTCGCGCGCATCTCGCTCCCGGCGTTGCGTACGCTCCAACTCCAAGGTGTTTTGAAGCTCTAGCAGTTCACGTTTCAGGCTGTTGATTACCCGCGTGTGACACCGATCGCTCTTCTCGCTCGAGTCGTCTTCCCGCTGTCCTGGCGGCCCGCATAAAGCTCGACTTCGCCTTACGGACATTCTCGGTTTCGATGTTGGTAATGGTGACGAAAGGCCTCGAAACCGACATGCGCTGCGTAAAGCTGCACAATCACAATAATAATAATAATAATAATAAAAATAAATCACACCCAGAGGCCTTTAGGTTTGGACATTGAGTATATCTAAAATGTATGAATCGCAAGTTGAACATTTTCGCTGGCGTAGAGTTCTATGAACAAATAGCACCAACTCCGCGAAAGTCGAGAAAGCCGTAAAGTTCATTGAAGTCTTTCATGTCAGACAGAAAAGTTGTCATAGAATCTGAAAATGTCACACACACACACACACACACACACACACACACACACACACACACTGGAACAGGCATAGTTCAACATTTGTCACTGTTGTAAAGTTGTAAAAAAAAACAAAAAGCACCAACATCGCCAAAGTGGAGAAAGCCATAACGTTTATTGGGGTCTTTCATGTCAGACAGACAAGTACTCGTGAAATGTGAAAATGTCACAGACACTGGAACTCAGGCATAGCAGTTGACAACATCAAGCAATATGTTCGAATTTTATCTAACACCGCGCAAAGACAAAAGGAAAGGACATTAAGATTCATCGCATTATTACTACTATTCAGCGGCACAAAAAGTCACGGTGACACATCAAATCGTTCAAAGAAGTTCTTAGTCTTGTCTTCTCGTAAAACGGCAAGTTGTTGTTCTTTTACATCAGCAGTTCCCTCTGCGTGTATCTGACAGGAATGACGATGGAGGTACAGTTGGTACACGTGTGGTCTTCCGTGTCATTTTGGGTTACCGCTCCGTATTTCTCGTCCGGGGTAACAAATGATAGACTCGCAACTCTGGTCCGTGTGACAGGAGAGTAAAGCCACCAAGGCATTCATGTGATGATAATGTGTTAACTTCAAGTCCATTGGCCTCTTGACAACGGTTCCTTTTACTCCCATCGTCTCTCCATTTTTAGTTTTTACACTCGACACACGAGCGTGCCGTTCGAGTGAGTCCCTTTCGTGCGCCGTAAAAGTCCTGTCTTTCAAATGCACCCCGTCGTACCAATCCATGTCAAGTCCGCGTATATGCACGGAGTCTGTAGAGAGGGCTCTTTTGCAACTATGTGCGCGTTGTAATGTACGAAACCCCTCCCTGGGACTCGAGAATCACAAACGTAGCTGTCGCTTGTATCATTTTTGCCTAACTCTCATCACCACTGATAATCATCATGACAATCAATGTGTGACACAGACTCCCCGGCACTGTTAATTTTTAGACTTCTGCCATTTTCTGGGTAAGACACGCGCTTTGCACCGAGATACGCTCGGTGCACGTGTGTATCTAATACGCGGTGTTTTCCCCATGTTATGTCCACCATCTAAGGTGCTCTGTCCTGGGTTGCTGCATGTATCCTCTCTTGAAGAAACATTGTTTCCACGTGCTCTATCGCTCGCCACTGTGTGATGCATGTCTGCTGCATGTCTGCTGGTAGTTAAAAGACAAAGTGTAAGAGACACCTTGTCCTGTACGACCGCTCCACATGATATTATACGTTTCTTGCCTCAGCGTCACCAGGATAATAAACCCTGACCATTCTGCCCAGCTGTTGTGCATGTCCACTGAGGGGGGGTTAGAGGCAAGCGGATATTATCGTGCTGGGAAAGGTGAGCTACTGTAGGCGCACACGCTGAACATCTCGTGAGTTGGTCCGATGTGCAAAACAAAAAAAAACATATTGGTAGAATGATTATATTATGGGCCGTTCATATGTGATAACGTTCCTTTTCACCGCTTGTTTGCAGCATAAACAGAAACGAGAGTCGCAAGTTGGAGTGCCTGCACGCACAGCCAATCCGTAAACCACCCCCACCTACCCCTACCCCTACAACTACCCGATGGTTAAACAGAATACATAAAACCGAACCCCTGCTTCTATGTTCACCGGCATTCGAACAAGTCACACCGTCACCCAAGACGTAGGAACTTTGCAGAGGATAGCAACATAATACAAATACACCGAGATGAACCCGACCGCCCAGCTAGTGCTCTTGGACGGTGCGCAATCGTCTGCGACTTCTACCGCAAAACGGCAGGTCTACTTGGACACGTTTGCAGAGTTCGCCAAGACGGTCGAGCCATTTACTTTAACATTCAAGGTCATGATGTCTAACATGTCTCTGTATAGACACTCGCTGAGTGCTACGGGGAACAACAGCTGGTGTCTGGCTATGCTCCGTCACGTGCACGAACACCCCGTCGACCACGCCGATTACGTCAAGGATTTGTATGTCACCGCCAGGACAATAGCAAGGTTTGTGGACAAGTTACACGAGGCTTCGGGCGATCCCAAATGCGCAGGCCACGACAACAATGTGGGCTTGTCCGAGGACGATTACGAAATGTGGTTCACTCTTGAAATGGACCACGACTTCACGGTGAGAGTCAAGGTCGAGCCTACTGCTAAGTGTCCCAGCGAGACCGCTCGCGTCTTGAGACGAGGCGTTGTGGACATCGACCCGGTCTGGAATATCATGGCGGAGGTAACGGGCTATATCTGCCTATACGCTCTGGGCGCAGAGCTAATGGCCTCCGATTCGGCCGACAATGCTGAGAATCAAGCTGCCTCCCGGAGCACGGGCGCCGCAGGCGACCCGGCCATCGCCGAGCCCGACGACACCAACGCATTGCAGCTGAACCAAGCTGCCTCTCAGAGCACCGTTACTGCTGACAAGCCAGCCGTCGTCGCTGAACCCGACGACATCAACGTATTGCAGCTGAGGAATCGCAAAGTCCTCAGAACGCCCGCTGAACCCGACGACATCAACGTATTGCAGCTGAGGAATCGCAAAGTCCTCAGAACGCCGGCTAAAGCGAGACGCGGCGCTCTGCATTAACCTCCTCTCTAGCATAACCTTGTTCACCGAGCGTACAAACAACCCACATACAATGTTGCAGTCTTTGTTTATTGTCAACAATAAAACAATCATGAACAGAAGCATGCAGCATTAGTCCCTTCTTCTGTGTACGTTGTGTTAGTGTGTACATTCAGTCAACATACCGTGGGATGTAAGGGCGGCCTCTGCCGGCCGTGCACCATATCAGCATACCCGGGGACTGTACCAAGGTTTGCGCCGAGGTACTCGTTGGTATCATGTATCAAAATAAAGACGCTGCACAGAAATGTATAATGGTGTTTTTGTTTATTGTGAAATACAGGTAATCACACATCACTCTTTATACACAGTCATAATCTTAAACCTCATGTCTACACAACCGAAGCCCCCACTGAGGGAATAGACACAATCTCCAACAAGCTATAAGGGTCGTCGGTGAAGATACCAAAGACGTCCAGGTTGTACACGGCCAGAATCAGCGAGATGCTGGCCTTGGTGTCGTCGGGTACCGTGGGGCATCCAAAGAGGTATCTGAGTGCACGCACCTTCCCCGCGGTGGTTTTATATATGTGATATAGCATATATTGTTCATCGGGTAAGATCAGCCGTTCCTCAACCATGATCTCGACTGCGTCGTCAACAGTCGTGATTTTGTCCAGGAAGCTGCCTTCTCTGACTGCACGCCGGAAGCTCGGCAACGTCGAGCCGATCATGCGCTCTGCAGCGTCGGTTAACTTCAATTGTGTCAGTTTTCGTTCTGCGGAGATATACACATGAGTATACGAGCAAAAAAAAAAAGTGTTTTGTCGGACACGATGGTACTTTGAAAAGAAGTACAGTACCTGTCTTCCCCCTTGGTCCCCGTTCCGCCAAGTCCTGGTACAGGCGGGGATCAATGTGACCGACCAATGACAGTAACACTTTGGCTCGGACCTCATCCTCCATGCAGTATTCGACTAGGGCTTGGAGGCGATGCACGTAGTTTGGTATATCCGTCATATCTGGTGTGTCTGGGAGCTCCCTCGTGTATCTTTCGAAAATACTTTCGGTTAGGTAAACGCACCGCTCTGCAATGTCATGTTGCCACGACTTCAGTCGTTCCACAGCCATAACGGTACCTTATGTGGCGATAGGAGTGTTTATACGTGAGTGGTAATGGGATGACTATATCAATAGCTGTTCTCGATTACTCGTACAACTTTAGGACAGCTTTATCCGACAATGAAAGGGGTTATAACCAGATCCACACAGTGGCCGACCTAGACGCAGGAGCCAGCCGACCTGCAGTTCCAAAGCTCCCGACCTGCAGTTCCAAAGCCCCCGACCTGCAGTTCCAAAGCCCCCGACCTGCAGTTCCAAAGCCCCCGACCTGCAGTTCCAACGTTCCCGACCTGTAGTTCCAACGTTCCCGACCTGCAGTTCCAAAGCCCCCGACCTGCAGTTCCAAAGCCCCCCGACCTGCAGTTCCAACGTTCCCGACCTGTAGTTCCAACGTTCCCGACCTGCAGTTCCAAAGCTCCCGACCTGCAGTTCCAAAGCCCCCGACCTGCAGTTCCAAAGCCCCCGACCTGCAGTTCCAACGTTCCCGACCTGCAGTTCCAACGCTCCCGACCTGCAGTTCCAAAGCCCCCGACCTGCAGTTCCAACGTTCCCGACCTGTAGTTCCAACGTTCCCGACCTGCAGTTCCAACGCTCCCGACCTGCAGTTCCAAAGCCCCCGACCTGCAGTTCCAACGTTCCCGACCTGTAGTTCCAACGTTCCCGACCTGCAGTTCCAAAGCTCCCGACCTGCAGTTCCAAAGCTCCCGACCTGCAGCACGGAGCAGCCGACATAGCCACGAGTCCAACTGACAACTGCTCTCCCATAAGTACACCGCGCAATAATAGAGCAAACCTAGCATTCTAAAGCATATCCACATTTGGGTTGGTAGCAATGAGCGTGGACAAACTGCAAGCGCACAGGCACAGCATCATCGACAGTTGCTGCTTTGAACCTGTAATATACAAGGAGTTCATTCGTCGTTACCCGGACACCGAGCTATCCAGGTCCCTCGAGACCACGGACCCCGTAACGCGAATCCGGGTACTTGTGGATTACTGTCTTGACAACGATGAGCGTGCCGAGGCGTTGCTTAGTATACTACAGACTCACTGCATGCATTTGTATGCCTTGCTAGAAGCATAGGACCCCGCATGTAATAACATAGCAAACCTAGCATTCTAAAGCGTATCCACATTCGGGTTGATGACAATGAGCGTGTACAAACTGCAATCGTACAGGCACGACATCATCGAAGGTTGCTGGTGCTATGAACCTGTAATATACAAGGAGTTCTTTTATCGTTACCCGGACACCGAGCTATTCATGGCCCTCGAGACCCCGAACGCCATGAGGCGAATCCGGACACTCGTGGACTACTGTCTGGACAACGATGAGCACGCCGAGGCGTTGCTTCGTATAGTACGGACTCACTGCAAGCATTTATACGCCTGGCTAGAAGAAAACGGCCCGAAAGGCCCCCTAGGTACCATTGACAAACGCACAACTTAAAGAAACTGGAGACGGTCTGTTGGTGTTGTATGTGTTTCATTTTGTATCATGTCTTACGTTTTATTTTTGTTTTGTTTTGTTTTTCACTAGAGCGAACCAAAACCACTCACACCTTGACCCCTGCAGCGATGCTTGCCTTGGGGTGGAAAGGGAAGGGACTCAACGGCGCCGAACTAATGGAGGACATGGAACTACACCAGTTGTTATCCAGAGTCACCACAATCCAGGACGCCGTTGAGGACATGTGGGCAGAAGGCGTGATCCTGACCGAGGAATACGAAGAGCTTGTTCTCGCAACCAAGATGTCGTGTCAGGAAAACACAATTCGCAAGATGCTTAGTGATCCAGACATACCAGTTGCTACAAAGCACAGTATTGGCCTGATACTCATGTCACATAACATGCACATATACGGACTGACGGACGAATGGAAAGGCTATAAAGTGTTTCGAGCTACAGACTCGTAGACTGCGCACCGTAACCAGTGAAATGTATATGTGTCGCTCCCGATGTTATTGTGAATGTGAATGTTGGCAACAGCAAATAAAATCAAGGTGACACACACAGGGTTTGTGTGGTTTCTTTTTATTAGTGTGGTCCGATGTTTATGTTCACAAGTCATGTAGGTACACTGCATGTTACACAAAGGACATTCTTAGTAGGTTTATCATCGCTTCCACAAGCACCGTAGCCGGTATGTTACACACAGCACAGCTCAATTGTGGACACGCCTCACTGAATCCCATTTCATCTCTGTCGTTCTGGATACCAAAACAAAAAGGTGTTCCACTTCAAGGCGTCTTGGTTGGTGTCACACCACAGCAGGCAAGTAGCTTGCTGCGATTCCGTCTCACGGAAAACATCACCTAAACGAGGCACCACACTAAAGCGGTCATCCACCAACTCCCGTAGGTCTTTGTCGATCGCCGCGCTTACGAGTTTCCAGCGGTTGTCTTCAAACCGGCAGTCGGTGTGTCGATCTGCCTCTCCTGGTATCCAGCTGAGCGTGAAGTATTCTTTGTAAGCTTTCCACAACTGCTCAGTGAAGCGCTCTATATCCATCGTGTCGTCTTCCATCAAAAGGGTCAACGTCCACCCTAAGTCAGCGGTGCGATCCACTTGCACGTACCACGGCCAGCACAGGTAATCCCTGTTCGTGTAATATCTCGACCAAAACTGACACAGCTGAAACCCGTCCGTGCTCAGCGCACCCAGGTCTTCCACCTCCAAAAGCTTTATATACGGCAGTAACGTGTGCAGTTTAGGCTTCTCGTCCGCGGTCATCTTGGTCGTCATTGAGCTCGAGAGCACGTGCCTTTTCATAATTTTGTCTAGCCTGGGGCTGTAGAGTCTAGAGAGTTTGTCGATCTTAGAGTCGGGGAACGCCACCCTGGGATGGCGTACGGTGAGTCGATGAGTACCTGGCATTGTAACGACGGTATGCATGTAGTGCGATGTGTGTGGTGACAGTGTCTGTGTAATATATACCTCGCAGGAAACATAAACAACACATTTGAAATCCGGCGGTGACACGGGAGACGTACGCACCATCGGAAGGCTACCGACACACACCTGGGCTGTCAGATACTATAAAAGCTCAACTTGTTTAGAAAGGAGACTCACAGATCCATTCGATCCACCAGAACACAATGCCCTCAGCTTACCACATTACCACTCTCCCACACGGAGGCCGTATGGCCTGGAAAGGTGGACGCCGTATCTCGATTCACAAAAAAAGGGTCAGACGACATAATGGCATTACACGTTTTACACACCGAGATCAGAGAGAAATTCACGGGTGAGGAGCTACGCTTTTGCCAAGGAGGTCATTACATTGACTACGTTTTGGACGTGGCCGATTTGAACACCGAGAGCCTGCTCGGGTTCCACATGGCGGAGTTCTGGATGAACAATCGCATCAGCTGCACTCCGGATTGGGGCCGGTGGTATATGCAGGTGGACCGAGGTCCCAATAGCTGTTGGCGGCTCCACGTGATGCTGGCAGATGCCGACAAGACCGAGGTCGACGCGGAGCGTTTCGTGGAGACCTTGTGGCGAGCCTACAAGGACTACTTTGGTCGCAGCTGGTTACCCCGAGGCGTCACGAAGACCGCGGCGTACGATGTGACACGACTGTACGAGGACCGGGAGTTCGAGGATAGCAGGGTGCAACTGATCCGTAAACACCCGGAGGAGTTTGACAATGTCATAGAGGGTCATTTGGGCAAACTACCCGCTCTGGGCGATGTGTATCGTGCCCAGTTACAGCACGAAGAATGCATGCTCTGGTGTGACACCAACGATCCTCGTTACACAGCGCCCGCATCTCGCCTGTGGCGTACGATGCTGGTGATCTAGTCTGACTGTATTTGACAGCTTGCTTTTTCTGAATGTATGCTACAAAATTGTGTATGCCGTCGACGGCAACAGCAAACCCCAATAAACTTTAATGTCAACTCTGATTTCTGCCCAAGTTTTTTGTCTATGTGTCTGATCTGATTCTAGCAGTTATTACATTGAATGATATTAGCAAGCAGGAGATAGGAGACGATGCGATGTTGCACACATTCTCTTTATTTATCCGGTTACCCAATTACACACACAAAAAAGACACTGAAACACTGTTAAGTGAATACTAGTATGGCCAAGCAAGTAAATTGAAATCATCATCATTATCATCATCATCATCATCGTCATCAACATCACATTTTACAAGTGAGCCGTTGCTCTGTCATATACCGCTGTAGGTGACCGTATTCATGGCCGCAACTTCGTCGTCCGTCAAATGTACCCAGTGTACAGCACAATTGAACTGTGTGTATTCGTAACCAGCTTCCTTTGTGGGCTGTGGAACGAGTGTTATACGATCAGGTACTTTACAGCGCACCACAAGACCTTGCGCTTTGTGGTCCATGTCTTCCAACCACGTGTGTATAACGGTTATCAGTGTTGGTAGTTGCTCGCTGTGACACAAGGGAAACACAGACTCATCGGTGGGATCGTCGTCCCCTGTGTCATCGGACTGAATGTCATAGTCCTCCTCTTCTTCTTCTTCTTCTTCACCGTACTGTATGCCACTGTCGTCTTCTTCGTCGTACCGTATGTCACTGTCGTCTTCTTCGTCGTACTGCATGCCACAACGGTCTGCATCGCCGCATTCAAGATCGCAGTCGCGCTCGGCTATCAGTTCACAACGGTCTTCCTCAAAAAACCCAGAGTCTTCGCAGGCCTGAGCGTCACCCACGAGCGGCTTTAGCACTGGATCTTCGATTGCAGCATTCTCCCCGTACTCTAGCGACTCGTCCTCCCGGTCAACCCATGTGTCACTGCTGATGAACACCGGGCCTTTAGGTTGCTTGTACACGCCCCAGTATCCGGTTACACTCCGTGAGATATCGCCGTGTCTCGCCGAGATGTTCATGTGCTCCGGGACCATCATACCAGTTAACCTACAGGCAATTGCCGCTAGGTTAAAGTAACATCCGTCACTGTGCATATCGGGTTTAGGGAAAGCGGCGTCGTAACCAACGCAGTCGACCAACTCTATATTCCCTGTTAGGAGCACATGTAGTAAATCCAACACACCTCTCAGGGGCATGCATAGCACTTTTGCAAAATACCCCAGGGGCGCCTCGGCGTGCACTTTGCAAGGCCAACTCTCCGAGACGGACTCCGTGAGGGAGGTGAATTTCAGACACGGCACACCAATTGTCGGTGTGATGTACTGAACGGTGAAAGAATGTCCGATCTTCCACTCCCTCGGTCCTATATCGACATATACCCACGGGTGCCGGTCGACGGTCTCCGGGGGATCTTGCTGTGTTTTCTGTCGTTTCGGAGCTGCGATAACCGATGAGGGCACCTCGTCGTCGATGGTGCGTTTTAATGTCGCCATGTCGAACCTCTAGTGCGGTCTGGTGGTAATCTCTGTTGTATGTGCAGATAGATATCCGTGTGTGTGTGTGTGTGTGTGTGTGTGTGTTTTCAGAAAGAACGCTTTGACATATATATAATAAACTTAGACCGCTCGTATGACAAGGTAACACAAAGAAACAGTGTAGAGTTGAATGTGTTTTATTTCATTTTTTAGATACAGAAAAAAACAGTGTAAACATTGAAGCGGTGATGAGTATTCCTAATACACAGCTCTTATTGTTGCCGACACCGGCATCGCATTTCATTTCAATATCTCCTATGTTCAAGGACGCGGACAATGTCTCTTGCTGTGAGGACACTCGATCATTGCGTTTCGGCATATACCGTACTGTGGTTCCACGGACACAACTGTATCCTCGTACGAGGTGTGCCACATATCCTTTGGGTTGGAGAGAAGGGGCCAGTACTGGTCCATGCTGGCGAGGGTATACCGATAACCCAGCGCTTCAATGGGCGTGGGTATTAGCGTCATGTTGCTCGGCACGTTGCATGTGACTAATAGGCCCAGTTTCTGGTAGTCTGTTTCCAACCACTTGTGAACAACAGCCACCAGCCCAGGTAGTTGTTCCGTGTGGCATAACGGAAACACATACTCCAGCTCAACATACTCTGTGGCCATCACGGTTGTCTTCTCTCCGTCGTCAGTTTCGATGCCCCAGCCACTGGTAGAAATAAAGATTGGACCTTCGGGTTGTCTGACTATGGTACAATCTATACCTGGAGTCCCAGTGAACCGTAAGTGCTCCTTGGACACTTCTGGGATCTTAGGCGATGTGTTATTGTTACCGGTGGCATCCTGAAGCTTGGGGGCAGCAGTATCACCGTCCTCGAATACCAGCAACGTGTGGTAACACCCTGCATCTGCACACAAAGCAGCAGGCATACCCTTTACCACTTCTCCGGGGTCCTCTTTGCTAGGAAACACATCCGAGTAAAGGTCCTGGTATTTATCTTCATTGTGCGTGAGAACCATGTGCACTAAATCCAGAAAGACCCTGAGTGGAATGACTATTCGGTCGGCGAACACTTGGTTGTTCTGGGTATTATCCGTAAGCTTAACTTTCTGTCCTGGCTTCACTGTTGGATGTGTACTCACCAGCACCACACAAGGAAGATCGTGTGTGACATCATAATTGATAGTAAAGGCGTTTCCCGTGTCCCAATCCCGTCGACCTAACGTTGCTGTTCGCAAGGTTTTCTTGGGCGGCAACGGGCCCCCGGTCATGTCGTCCACGGGCTGTGCATTTGCGCGCTTACGGTTTGCCATATTCAAAGACATGGTCGCTTCAGTAGCCTGCTCGATCTATAGGTCCTTTTGGTCCACCTAAGCACTCTGAATGAACATATCACAGCTCAATTGCGTTTTTGTGACTATATGATGTGCTAGCAGGGATTGTATTTAGTGCTGCTTGAATTGCTGTGTCCGAGCAATTAATATAGTGTATGTGTGTATTTAGAAACCACGCTACGAAATAAAAGACAGTGAAACCACAGGTCGGCAAGCGCCGACCCACAGGTCGGGAAGCGCCGACCCACAGGTCGGCAGGCGCCGACTCACAGGTCGGGAAGCGCCGACCCACAGGTCGGCAGGCGCCGACCCACAGGTCGGCAAGCTCCGACCCACAGGTCGGCAGGCGCCGACCCCACGTCCCCCGTGGGGATGATTCGTCTTTCTCAGTGGTTGTTTATATTGAGACTTAAGTGTGTTAGCCGTGTGTGTGTCTGTGTGTTTTCAGAAAGAACGCTTTGACATATATATATAATAAACTTAGACCGCGCGTATGACAAGGTAACACAAAGAAACAGTGTAGAGTTGAATGTGTTTTATTTTATTTTTACATACAGAAAAACAGCGTAAACATTGAAGCGGTGATGAGTATTCCTAATACACAGCTCTTATTGTTGCCGACACCGGCATCGCATTTCAATATCTCCTATGTTCAAGGACGCGGACGCTTCTTGTTGGGACAATGTCTCTTGCTGTGAGGACACTCGATCATTGCGTTTCGGCATATACCGTACTGTGGTTCCACGGACACAACTGTATCCTCGTACGAGGTGTGCCACATATCCTTTGGGTTGGAGAGAAGGGGCCAGTACTGGTCCATGCTGGCGAGGGTATACTGATAATCCAGCGCTTCAATGGGCGTGGGTATTAGCGTCATGTGGCTCGGCACGTTGCATGTGACTAATAGGCCCAGTTTCTGGTAGTCTGTTTCCAACCACTTGTGAACAACAGCCACCAGCCCAGGTAGTTGTTCCGTGTGGCATAACGGAAACACATACTCGGTCTCCTCGCAGTCCCCGGGCATCATGGTTGTTTTCTCTCCATCCTCGGTTCGAATGTGCCAGCGACTGGTGGTGAGAAAGAGTGGACCTTTAGGTTGTCTGACTATAGTGCAACATACGCCTGGAACACCGGTGTATCTTAAGTGTTCCTTTGACACTTCGGGGATCTTGGGCCAGTTGTTGTCATTCCCCTCTTCATCCTGAGGCATGCGTATGCGATCGGCGATGTTGCCGTCGGGGTCTTCTTCCTCCTCATCGTCGTGCTCATCCTCCTCCTCATCCTCCTCGTCGTCCTCAGCAGGACCATTTATTACCACCGTGTGGTAACAACCTGCATCTTTATATATAGCAGCAGGCATGTTCTTTACAACTTCGTCGGGGTTTTCCGTACTAGGAAAGGCATCGGTGTACAAGTACAGATATTTGTCTTCATTATGCGTGAGATGCATATGCAGTAAATCCAGAAAGACCCTGAGCGGGATGACCACTTTATCGGCAAACAGCTGCTCACCAGCGCTGTCAACCGTGAGTAGAACCTTATGGTCAGACTTCACGGTTGGCCATGTACTCATGAAAGTCACACAGGGGAGACCTCTCGTGACATCGTAAGTGATAGTAAAGGCATTTCCAGTGTCCCAATCCCGTCTGCCCAACGTCGCTCTTCGCCACTTTTTCTTGGGTGGCAACAGACTCCCGGTCATGTCGTCCACGGGCTGCGCGTTTGCGCGCTTACGGTTTGCGATATTCAAAGACATGGTCGCTTCAGTTGCCTGCTCTATCTATAGGTCCTTTTGGTCGGTCCACCTAAGCACTCTGAATGAACGTATCACAGCTCAATTGCGTTTTGTGACTATATGATGTGCTAGCAGGGATTGTATTTAGTGCTGTTTGAATTGCTGTGTCCGAGCCATTAATATAATGTATGTGTGAATTTAGAAACCACGCTGCGAAATAAAAGACAGTGAAACCACAGGTCGGCAAGCGCCGACCCACAGGTCGGGAAGCGCCGACCCACGGGTCGGCAGGCTCCGACTCACAGGTCGGCAAGCTCCGACTCACAGGTCGGCAAGCTCCGACCCACAGGTCGGGAAGCGCCGACTCACAGGTCGGTGGTGTCGAACCCACAGGTCGGCAAGCGCCGACTCACAGGTCGGCAGGCGCCGACCCACAGGTCGGGAAGCGCCGACTCACAGGTCGGTGGTGTCGAACCCACAGGTCGGCAAGCGCCGACTCACAGGTCGGCAGGCGCCGACTCACAGGTCGGCAGGCGCCGACCCACAGGTCGGGAAGCGCCGACTCACAGGTCGGTGGTGTCGAACCCACAGGTCGGCAAGCGCCGACTCACAGGTCGGCAGGCGCCGACTCACAGGTCGGTGGTGTCGAACCCACAGGTCGGCAAGCGCCGACTCACAGGTCGGCAGGCGCCGACCCCACGTCCCCCGTGGGGACGATTCGTCTTTCTCAGTGGTTGTTATATTGAGACTTAAGTGTGTTAGCCACTACATAGAAAGAGAGGAGCACAGCGTGAACCTGGAAAGTTCTGGAGTAACTGGAGCGATTATGCAACTTGGATTCCTATAACAACCAGATGTGGAAGATGATCCAACTGATCCACTTGTGTTTTACCTCTACTGTATAACGCTATATAACGCAGCAGTATACATGTGTTGTGTCTACAATAAAAGTGTAAATCTCTATTGTGTTATTCGTGTCATTTATTCTACGCTCAAAAACACACACCGATAGCTTGGACAGCACGGTATTATTTAGCATGGGGGTGGTACACGTACACTGTTGTTGGATTGATGTGAATGAAATGCACGCAGACAGTTTGTATGTACACATGGTTGGTTTATTGCTGAATAAAACATTACCTGATACACGTACACTGTTGTTGGATTGATGTGAATGAAATGCACGCAGACAGTTTGTATGTACACATGGTTGGTCTATTGCTGAATAAAACATCACCTGATACACGTACACTGTTGTTGGATTGATGTGAATGAAATACACGCAGACAGTTTGTATGTACACATGGTTGGTCTATTGCTGAATAAATCATCACCTGATACACGTACACCAAGGCTTCTTTGCTGTGAGTACCTTCCACGGCGATCCACGTACAACTCTGTGTGGGCAATAACCGATAACCGGATCATCCAAGCAAGCAATGCTACATGTACATTCTGAGAACTTTTTTAACACAGCGGGCACAGACTTTACAGGTAGTATCACAAGAAACACAGCACACATGACCGCAATCCGACAGCCAACACTTGTCCTTTCCACACGATGTGCAAGTCCTGGAGGTTACGCCTGCGGTTGTAATGGTTTTTTTGCCAACGTGTTGCTTGCAAAGAGGACATGTAATCAGCATGGCCTCTTTGTTTCCCAAAGAGGTTATGCACGCTTGGCAACAAAGGTGGCCACACTCTAGGTAGACGTCGCTTTCCTCTCGGCAGACCGTGCATTCGTAAGGGTATGTGAACACGTGATCCTCATCAGGTGGGGGAGTTGTTGTACCTACCGAGCACACGAAACAACTGTAAGCGACTATGACACAGACACACACACACACACAGACACACACACACACACACACACACACACAGTGTCTTACCCACAATGCACAGCTGATTGTGCTGCCACTGACAAATGGGCGACTCTCCCGAAATGGCGACATCAGCTGCGTGCACGTTATGGCCGTCATCGTAAGATGCGGCGAGTCGACAATCAGCGAGAAACCGACCGTCGTTCCTCAGCACATCGGCGATCGTGGACAGCGGGTCGCTGTAATATAACACGGTGGGTAAGGTTGGGTTGGAGTCCTCTTGGGTTAGACCATCGTCCAGGAGCGACGCGCCTCTCGGTACATTCTGCGGTGTCGTATGTATAGAGTACGGCTTGTTTTTCATGGTGCGGTGCTTTGTGCGAACTTTCAGGTGTTTCATGCGATGATCGAACGTGTCCTTAGCCCCCGCTGTGAACCGGCCAGTTATCATACCTGGAGTGGCCTCCGTGTAGATGAGGTCCATGCCATGGTCAGTCAAGGCTATACAGGGAGAGTTGGATGACAGGGACATGGTGTCGTTCCACACCGTATCACAATGTATGTCGTATCTCTTCAGCAGGTCTCGGATGCACATAGGTTCATCGCATCGGATTTGCAGCAACTTAGTATCGCCCGAGTGGCTTTTGACGAGAAGAGTCACGCTATGGGGCTCCTGCACAGGGGGATACATTGTAATTATTATTATTATTATTATTATTATTATTATTATTATTATTATTATTATTATCATTATCATCATTGTTGTTATTATGTAGACACACATAGCTTACAGTGGGTCAACAGCACCACGACACAAAATAAAACCACCTTACATGTTTACAATGCAGCTGGAAGATAGTGTGAGAATCACAGGCGGTTGTTTTGGCATCCTTCTTCCAACCCTTAGCAGCGACAAGGGCATTGCAGTCATTCACGTGTCTGTAGAACGACGAGCCGGAGCACGGAGTCGTCAGTGTAGTGTAGGTATGTGACACTGTTTTGCTTGCGTCTACATAGGAGTCGAGGATTGTATCAAACCAACCCTCCGTCATAACGACACAACTAGGGTCTACCCACAGATTTTTTGCTCGGCGTAGCAGTTGTTTCTTGATGGCATTAGCCGACAGGGTGTCGATTTGCATGCACACTATCGTCAAATGTTGAGTTGGCAGTTGATAGGCTTCTGCTTCCCATCTTGTCAGGCTCCACTTTCTAACACCTGAATCCTCGGGCGACCACACATTAATGTGAGCTTTAGGTTCCCAGCACCATCGAATGGCCAACGTTATGTACTCCATGGTTGTCAGCCAGCTATAAGTGGGGAAACAGCCTGTGGTAGTGTTTGGGTTTGTTGCACTACAAAAGAGTCTAGCTGAAAACACACTGTGTTACCTCTAAGCTACGAAACTTAAATGTATCTGGGGTTGAGCAGACTCCAAGCGATCTGGTTATATTAGCAGGGATCCAGCCGACCTGGCTACACTATCCAGCCGACCTGGCTACACTATCCAGCCGACCTGGCTACACTATCCAGCCGACCTGGCTACACTATCCAGCCGACCTGGCTACACTGTGGTGTTTGGGTTTGTTGCACTACAAAAGAGTCTAGCTGAAAACACACTGTGTTACCTCTAAGCTACGAAACTTAAATGTATCTGGGGTTGAGCAGACTCCAAGCGATCTGGTTATATTAGCACGGGTCCAGCCGACCTGGCTGCACTATCCAGCCGACCTGGCTACACTATCCAGCCGACCTGGCTGCACTATCCAGCCGACCTGGCTGCACTATCCAGCCGACCTGGCTGCACTATCCAGCCGACCTGGCTGCACTATCCAGCCGACCTGGCTGCACTATCCAGCCGACCTGGCTGCATTTTCCAGCCGACCTGGCTACACTATCCAGCCGACCTGGCTACACTATCCAGCCGACCTGGCTACACTATCCAGCCGACCTGGCTGCACTATCCAGCCGACCTGGCTGCACTATCCAGCCGACCTGGCTACACTATCCAGCCGACCTGGCTACACTATCCAGCCGACCTGGCTGCACTATCCAGCCGACCTGGATGCATTTTCCAGCCGACCTGGCTGCATTTTCCAGCCGACCTGGCTACACTATCCAGCCGACCTGGCTGCATTTTCCAGCCGACCTGGCTGCATTTTCCAGCCGACCTGGCTACACTATCCAGCCGACCTGGCTGCACTATCCAGCCGACCTGGCTGCATTTTCCAGCCGACCTGGCTGCACTATCCAGCCGACCTGGGGTATAATCTCATTGTGAAGAACGTGTGATGATCGCATTGGACATTCTCGGTGGATCACTGAGAAAATATGGCCATGTTAAGCTGGTTGTCCTTGTGTGTGTTGTGCACTCCAATAATGTCTTTGTCTCTTGACTCAAAAGGTTTGTAGTCACTCCTAAAACACTATTGTTGACGTGCATGTTTGTGAACTCGCTTGAACGCCGTTTGTTTCCTGGATGAAAGACATTGTACATTGTACATAGAACGAACGTAGTGTTGTAACCTTTATGCGAATAACTAACCAAATGCGTTTCTCTCGTTTAGCTGACACATACGTAACGGCGATATGTGGACAAGACGTGGTTCTTCGCTGTCAGGATACTACAGCGAGTCCAGTTACCCTGGTGGAGTGGCGGAAATCAACCGTATCCAGTTGTTACCTGTACTTCTTTCGAAATCTACGTTTGTACGACGACTACCAATGTGACATGTTTAAAGGCCGAGTGAAGCTGCTCGAGCCGTCCGTGGGAAACGCAAACTGGTCTGTGATTCTAAGGAACGTCAGTGTAGCCGACACAGGGCTATATACGTGTGAGCTTACAGCCAAAAACACAACAACTGGCCAGATTGACGTAGAGTCCGAGGGACGTGTCAACCTCACAGTCTCAGAGCTCACAACGGCTCCTTTTTCACACTCTCCACAACCTAGAGGCCGCCCTGGTATAATAGCAGCCCTGATCCTGTTGCTGACCGTCATCGCCGTGTTGTGTGGTGTAGTGTGGATCCGCGCAAACCAAAAACACAAGACCCCTGAGGGCGAAACGTGTTCCAATGTATGAGTCTGACCACGTAATGAAATGTATCTGTACCAAGGGTTTTGCAGAGGTACTTGTTGGTATCATGTATAAAAAAAAATAAAGACACTGTGCTGCAATGTGTAATGGTTGTTATTTTATTTGTCAAATACAGTCAAACACCACGCTTCACACTCGTGCTGACACACCACATGTCTACACAACCAAAGCCCCCGCTTGGGGGGTTACAGTCTCCAACCAGCGTTCTGGGAAGATACCGAAGGCGTGTAGGTTGTACACGGCCAGAATCAACGATATGCTGGCCTTCGCCTCGTCGGGTAGTTGTGGGCATTCAAAGAGGCATCTGAGCGCACCCACCTTCCCCTCGGTGGTTTCATACATGTGATATAGCATATATTCTTCATCGGGTAAGATCAGCTGTTCTTGAACCATGAGGTCGACTGCGTCATCTACAGTCGTGATTTTGTCCAGGAAGCTGCGTTCTCTGACTGCACGTTGGAACCTCGGCAGCGACGAGCCGATCATCTGCTCGACAGCGCCGGTTAACTTGAACTGTGTCAGTTTTCGTTCTGCGGAGATATAGACATAAGTATACAAGCAACAAGGTGTTCGTTCAACACAATGTTTTTTTTTTTATTTGCAACGAAAAGAAATACAGTACCTGTCTTTCCCTGCGGTCCCCGGTCCACCAAGTCCTGGTAAAAGTAGGGATTGAGTTCATGGACCGCTGACAGTAACACTTTGGCTCGGACCTCATCCTGCAAGCTGTATTCGACAAGGGCACGTAGGCGATGCACATGGTTTGGTATTTTCGTCATAGCAGTTGCATCTAGGTCCTGGTCCCCGTCAGTGTATCTGTCAAAAATACTTTCGGTTATGTGAGTGCACCGCTCTGCAATGTCATGCTTCCACGACCTGAGTTGTTCCACAGCCATAACTGTATCGTACGTGGGGTGGCGGTGTATGTATATACGCGGATGGTTATTCGAGAGATATAGCAATAGCTGGCTACACTATCCAGCCGACCTGGCTACACTATCCAGCCGACCTGGCTACATTTTCCAGCCGACCTGGCTACACTATCCAGCCGACCTGGCTACACTATCCAGCCGACCTGGCTACACTATCCAGCCGACCTGGCTACACTTTCCAGCCGACCTGGCTACACTATCCAGCCGACCTGGCTACATTTTCCAGCCGACCTGGCTACACTATCCAGCCGACCTGGTTACATTTTCCAGCCGACCTGGCTACACTATCCAGCCGACCTGGTTACATTTTCCAGCCGACCTGGCTACACTTTCCAGCCGACCTGGCTACATTTTCCAGCCGACCTGGCTACACTTTCCAGCCGACCTGGCTACACTTTCCAGCCGACCTGGCTGCATTTTCCAGCCGACCTGGCTACATTTTCCAGCCGACCCAGGGTTCCAGGCAACCTGTAACTCTGGGCTGGCCTACCCAGAACAAGAGCTTATTTAACAGAACAGCACAGGGTAGCAGACTTGTGCTGTGTCTACAGTCATGTCCTTGGCAAATAAGCACATCATAGCCGGCATTGTACGCCCCACAACCCCGGACGCCAAGCGGGCACTACCGCGGGCCGTGTACATGAAGCGTTTCCATGTAAGCAAATGGAAATGCGTACAGGATCAGCAAACCAAGACGCTGGCGGTGGTGCACGCATTGGTGCCCGAAAGGAAGCTATTTGCTTACTGCCAAAGGGTACAAAGAACCTTCCTCTCCTGGTTACCACCGTACAACAAGAATTTGTGTTCAAAGTTATCGCTTCAAGACATTCTGGACTGCGAACTCGATTGCGGGGCCGTTTACTTTATCAACACCGTAGACTTCACCGGCCCCGATCCGAGTGATAGGGATTACGCCGAAAGGTCTTGCACCGAGCCTACATTCGGCTTACAGATCCAAAGCTACAATGGAACCGTGCCCACTGGACGTCCTAACTCGTGGGAGACCACGCGTGCACCTGTCATGGACGATCACACCCGACGTGAAATGGGGCTACCTCCCCGCCTTGTGTCTTCTGCTACAGTGCCCGCCGCGGCACAAAGACCTGGGCCTGGGAGCTACAGGGCGGATGGGCCGTCCGTGTCGCAGGAGGTAATAATCGACGTGGACGGACCATCCGTGCAGGAGGCAATCGACGTGGACGGACCGTCCGCGTTGCAGGCGACAATCGACGCATCTTTCAACGAACCCCAACGGTCAACGTCCTCTACGCCTTCTGTGTCAATCGGAAGACCTACGGACCTATACACGTGTCCCTGTTGTTACGAACGGACACACATGTGTGTGTTTAACTGTGGACACGTTGCATGTGAGAATTGCATCCTGAAAAGCGTGACAGTGTCAGGGTTGCGAAGGTGTTTCTACTGTAAAAGCCGGTGGACGTGGTACCGGTTCGTCCGTATGAGTAGCGTGTCACAGGATGTAATCTGTTCGGATTGTGCTAAGGCTAAGATGTACATCAAGCCTTGCGGTCACGCTAGCTGCGAATGTCCTAATCCTGTTTGTTCAGAATGTGTACGCGGAGAAACGGTCAGGTTGTATCTTTAAGTGTAACATGTGTCACGCTTAGACATAGTCTTGCGCACCTGTACTCTACAACGTTTTAGCAAGAGAATGGGCGTGTGTTTGCTTGCATTGTGATGTTTGTACATGTATGTGTTGACATTGTAATCACCATTTGTCAAATAAAACAAAAAAAACCCCAAAAAACCCACAAAGGTGTCATCGGCTATGTATGAGTACGTGTGCTGTGTAATACCAAAACGTTCACAGACTCAGTTTATAGTACGTACAAGACAAAACTTTATTTGGTTTTATGTACAGTCTGCGGTAGTAACAACAGATGTGATCTTTGTCTTTGGTGTGTCTTTGGACATTTTACAATTTGAACTTGATCTACAACACTGTGATTGATATTAAACCAACAACAATAAAAAGAGACTTTGGTATCCTACACAGGCGTGAATCTTTATTGCTGTTTTTTTTTGCACACTACAACAACAACAACAACAGAATAGCACTACATCATATAACCAGTTGGTGAATTGTACAGGTTTGAATTTCTGGTGACATATTCCCGCGGCACTGCCATGTTGGTCACAACGTCCGTCATATCCGAGGGGTCAGAGTCACTGTGTTCTTTTTCGTGTTTCCCTCGCAGTACGGATGCCGTAAGTATCATGGTGACCACGTACATCGCGTATATGATGATGTTGAACACCGCAATAGCACATTCGACGTTATGCGACCTATGCTCGTTACTGGTGAGGGGACGATATAGCAACTCCATGCACCCTGCGATCACGGCCATAAACAGTTCCACGTTCATCATCGCCAAGCACGCGTACACAGTCATGGTGCTCCGTGTGACAGGGTTGGTAGAAGTGGCGGCCGAAGCGTCGACCTTCCGTTTGCTGATTGCGGCGAAGTAACTTAGCACTATGCTCACCACCATGGCAAGGCACCCTAGGACGACCAGAGCAATCCCAGCGTGAATGTAAGCGTATCTGTGCTCTTGGTTACTGTCGTCGTCGTTGTCGTACGTCAGCTTGGACGAATGCTTATGGTCGAGGAAATACATGATGTTATTTGGTAGCGTCAGGAAACCCACGATGAGAGATGTTATGACAGCAATCGAGCTTCCGAGGCGGCCTGTGAATCGCGCCATGGACGAGGCTGCGGCGCCCGACACGGGCGCAAATTTTGCCGCGAACATGTCTTTGCCGTTCGACACGAGCGACTTTAACACGGGCATTCTCTTGCGGTTCATCGTCGTTGCGTGTAACGTGTCTGGCGAACGTGCGGGGTTTTTTTTTTAGTATCTACTGACTATTAGTACACCATGTCGGCCGATACGCAACGCTTTGCCGAACTGGCCGCTGTTAGTTTTGCTCTGCGCGACGATGTTAGGAAACGCGACGATCGAATTCAAGACCGTGTCAGGCTGCCTGCACGCGAAGTCGACGAATGACCATCGGTGGTACAAAGTGCAAGGCATAACGAGAACGCTGGACTCTATGGCTCAGCATAGAAGGCGAGGAAACCATAACCTGATAAACATGGACGTGTTCACACGAGCGCTGCAAGACCGACACAGCAACCCCGAAAGTAAGTTGGACTGGGTCGTCGACTACATCAAACAACTGAACGTCTCCGAGAGCAAGGCTTCAGAGTTTCAGGCTGGTGTGCTGCGGATATTTACGTATAGCAAAGTCCCTAGCGTAGCGGCGTGTAGACGGGTGTGGGATAAAACACGTATGTCAACGCACATCGGAGTGGCGGTGGACGCAGATTGCAAAGATGTATTCAACGGGAAAAAAACCAAACCCCAGGTCGGTCCAGTTTCCCAACTTATCCTCACGCAACTAGAGGCCTTGCACCTGCGTCCGATTTGCGGAGGCTTACGAGTGGCCGGCATACCGTCCCCCGACCGCTGCTCGGGTGCAAAAAAGCGGTACACGTACCATAACCGCTGTGTAGCCGGGTGTAAGGGCATACAGCCAGACTGGGGGTTCTACACCGAAATCGACATGGTTGCGTACGACACGGTCACAAACACAGTGGCGTTGCTAGAGCTCAAGACCAGGCATAGCGACGTTCTAGATAAAGCGACGCTATGGCGTTATAACACCCAGCTGTGGCTGACGTGGGTGATGTTTTCCGTCACCTACCCCAGCGCGGCTCAGCGCTCCACCGCCCACTTGGTCATAGTGAGACCCGGGACGAATTTGGTTAGAATACGGAGCTGTACCAAGCCCACCGTATCGAAAAGCATGAGGCGTAATTTCCCTTGGCTGACATGTTTCTGCACACAGGTTCTCAACTGTCTAGCTCCTACTTGTGTGCACATGAGGTCATATAACAGAAGCGATACTATGTACACGGAGGACCTTTGCTCACAAGTCAACCCGGGAGATCTAAGCCACAGGAACATATGTTTCAACGAAGAAAAGAAGAAACTTAAACGCGACAAAGTGCACTCCGACCAACAGCCTCCGCACCAGCCGACACAACGCGTGCCTGATCACTGAAGTGTGTGTGTGTGTGTGTGTGTGTGTCCGTGTGTGTGCCCGTGAGTGCGGCTGCTATAATAACGCCAGTCAGGCCGCGACGAGTTGATAGGACGACGTCTGACAATGGGACTGAAGAACCAGGCGCTGCACGTTATGCTCGCGAATCCCCATCTATCGCCGTTCGATGTGATAGAGCGACCCACGGAACGATACGACTGGATGTTAATCGACCATTTGATAATGAGATTTAAGGTCAAGGCTAGCGACTACGTGGAAGGAGATCGGCTAGCGTCCATCGAAAACATGGCAAGAACACTGGCGGAACATTACAATCGAGACAGATGGACGTCAGAGTGTCTGATTCTGGTAAAGGACGGACGGGGAGCGCAAAAGCCGGCGGTTAGAGAAACCAGAGACCGCTACCCGCTTGCGCCCCACCTGGATTTCTGTAGACGGAACGCGGACGCTATAGACTATCTCACCTTGAAACTGCTACGCGACACCAACGTGGCAAAAAAGGCAGTGTTTCTGGTCACCGGACGGGACTGGGGTTCCCGTGACATCTTGTGTGAATCTAACAACGAAGACGTGGTGTTGCATCTGAAAAATGAAGTCGACGGCATCGGAACCGTAGCCAGACCGCCCGGAGTCCACGGGGCGTACGTGGCGTCGTTTGCGAATCGACCTCTGGAGGGACACCTCGTGTTTCTGGACGGCGCGTGCCGGAAGAGCTCGAGCACAGAGGCCGATACTCTGATGGTAGAACTGGCCAACGCTCTTCCGGGCACTGTTCTGGTATGCACGGCAGACTCAGACGTGATAGCCGTGCTCACGGCTTGCGGGCGCGAAGGGCTCACACTGCGGTTGGCCAACACGAGCTACGACAGCAATCGACCGATGCACAGCTCCGCGTTTGGCGACCTGCTCGCGGAGGCGCCCACGGTTGGCGGTTTACGGACAACTGACGCGGACTTCGAAGCCCGCAGGCCCAGATTCCGTACGCTGTACGACATTGCGGAAGACGACGATCACCTCGGGGAAGAAGAGCTCGAGCTCCTGCACGGAGAGTGGGAAAGTCTCGTGGCGGACAAAGACCAAGACTCCACGTTGCCGCAACGATTAGCTAGGTATTTCTATCTGAGTGGAATACGAGGCTCCGTGTACGGCGAATTTCTCACCAGAGTGTTCAAGTTAAATGCAACGGATAAAGCCGAAGTTGCGCGCAAGATACTAGCACGCCTTGCCGTGGTGGGTCCGCGGGGGTTGAAATCGAAATCGGCATTCGTTGACACTTTTGAGTTGTTACCCGCATGTCACGACGCCGTGGCCTCTGAGGGCTCTGCTGTGAATAACAAACGATGTGGGGGAGAGCTCACTGCGGAGGACGACGCGTGTGTCGCGAGCTCAAAGCGACTACTCGAACGCATGAACAAACTTAGCAAGCTGTACATGGAAGGCAAGGTGCCTCGCTTCAGTCACGGCAGGTACCTGCGACTGACCAAAATGGGCTCTCATCTGTACGTTCGCGTCAAGCAAGACGTCGCAAAGTACCGGCGGCTAAAACATAAACTCCTCGTCCTTCTTATCCTGTTCGGTACGGATTACACCCGCACGTTCCGGGGACTCGGACCCAAGGGGCTTCTAAAGGTTGGTGCGAACGATCGGTTCGCGAGCTGGTGTGACGATCTAAAGGCTGCGTGGGATAACGAAGATCGCGCCGCATCTTTGGAACAGTACCACGTTCTTTATAAGACATTGGCTTTCATGGCTAAGATCCCTGACAAAACGCAAGCCAGTTGGACTCCGACGCGATCGTCGCTGACGTTCAGAACCATGAAATATGTGTACGACCTGTGGAGCTTGACGCATCCAAAAGGAAGCGAAGCTTATGGTTTCCGTGTAGACGAGAACAGTGTTATGACTTTTGCCGAAACGGCGTAAGTTTTGGGGTGGCTGCGTTGTGCTACGTATGAAAGTTGTGTGTTTATGTACATGGGGGGGGTGGTATGTATCTGTGTGCTAATAAAATTGGGAATAAACCGAGCCTATGACTTGTGTGTGTGTAATTTCTGTTTATTTCACAATCATCAATTCCAACGTACAACACTCGAAATGCTTTACAAAGGCAGCTAATAACAGCAAACATCACACACACTTTCAGGGTCACGTTTTCCGTACTCTTATTCAGCAGTCAGTCGATCCGCATGCAAACCGTGCTCGCCTCCCAGTCATCCAGGCCGTATATGTGCATGTTGTGTGAGAGCAGTATAAGGCTAATGCTGTGTTTAGTAACCGCTGGTATATCCGGATTATGGAGCAGCATGCGAATCATGTCCAGCATTGCATTTTCACACGCATCAATTATGTATTCTCTATCATGTTGATAAACTGTCTGCCACTTGTAGCACGTAAACTGAATATCCAGCAGCCGTGAATTGCCCCTGCGGAACACGACGTGAAAGTCTTCGTATTCTTCTGTCAGTATCACGCGTTCTGCGAACATGTGGTCCACGGCTGCCAGGATCTCGGTGACTTTGGGTAAGAAGCTGTAGTCGGCGAGGGCTTTCGATACTCGGTCGAGTCCGCTTCCAAGCGCTGACTGCGCGTCCTCCGTTAAGGTGTGAGTGGCTTTGGTTCGCTCTAGTGGAAAGCAACAGACAGGGCGACTTAGCATTTAACGTTTAAAAGTCAGCGTGTAACGTGTCATCTTGCGAGTTATAGTACCTGGGGGACCTTTTGTCCCGTGCTTTTCCATGCTCTCGTACAACTCCTTGTTGTTAGTCTGCACTATACGAAGAAACTTAGCGGCCCGCTCTTCGTTCTCCAAACAGTGATCGATGATCGTACGGGTTTTCCTCACTAGGTTCGGGGTGGAGAGTAACTTGCACTCCAAGCGGTAGCCTTGGAACGCTTCCGAGGCGTCCTCAACTATGTCGGATAACGATTCGTAGCACTCGGCTATGTCGTGCCTGTACGCTTCGAGTTTCTCTAGGCTCATGTTCGCGATCCAAGCTTAGCCTTAGAAAGCTTGTGATGACTACTCGTTCCCGGTCGGCTACTGTGTCTCAGCTGGCTACTTATCTCAATCGGCTACTCGTGCGACGGCTGTATAAGGCTGATGATGCCGTCTACTAGCCGCTGGTATATCTGGATTATGGAGCAACTTGTGTGTAAATCCCAGTCGGTCGCTGTAGCCAGGTCGGCTGGGTAATGTAGCCAGGTCGGCTGGGTAATGTAGCCAGGTCAGCTGGGTAATGTAGCCTGGTCGGCTGGGTAATGTAGCCTGGTCGGCTGGGTAATGTAGCCTGGTCGGCCGGGTAATGTAGCCTGGTCGGCCGGATAATGTAGCCGGGTAGGCTGAATAATGTGGCTGAATAATGTGGCTGGGTAGGCTGCATAATGTATCCAGGTCGGCTGACTAAGTCGGCCGGTGCCGTAGGTCGGCCACCTTGTTATTTTGGAGTAGGAGTGGGGGCTTTAGGTGTAACATATAGTGCTTTAGGTGTAACATATAGTGGTTATATGTATAATAAATAACATATCACACTGAGCAAAGTGATCGTGTTCGTTTATTATTTTTTCATTGTTTCAAATACACACAAAGAGCAAAGAGCATTGTGACATGGCAACAAACATACACAGTTTCACAGCGGTACAATGATCCACGTGTGTTGAATACATAACATGGCCTACAAACGAATGTCATTTCTTGTCAAAATATTTCAACAGTGTACCTTTGCTATTGCTCACACGGGTACGTTTCGCGGCGGGCTCGCCATGATCAGAATGTGTTGCGAGGGGTGGTCGGTCAGAGCAAGGTTGCAGTGTTTGGCTGACATCGATTGCTTTTGCCAGCGACTCTAAATATTTGATCATGACGCTACTTTGAGGACCAGGGCACGGTTTTTCTTTTCTGCGCACGGCTGACATAGTGGCCACGGTGTCACAGGGGCAATCGGCGTTTGTAGTTACACACCTCGACCCGGCTCACATAGCAACGATGTGTCCACAAAAGTCCACGCTGTCCTCTAGATCACCGTCGGACTCTACGGGTGCCACTGGGTCTTCCGCAGGGCGATGTGAATCCACAGCAGCGTGGTCGATGTACTCGTCTTCGATGTACTCGTATTCTGTAGGGGCGCTCGTTCTTCGGCGTTTAATCTCTGGAGACTTACACGCACTGGACCCGTCGTCCGTGCTTGAGCTCAGTCTTGGGCGTTTAATCTTTGGAGACTTGCACTTGCTCTCGGGATTACTGGCGTCCGAATCCGAATGAAAAGAAGGTGACTTTCTCCGACGCTTGCCTGGACCTTTCGCTCGATCGCCCTTGTGCTGCTTCTTCCTGCTGGTTGTTGTCTTACGGCTTAAGCGATCAATCGGCGTTTCCTTTACCTTTCTAGGTGGTGACTTTGTAGGAGACTTTGCGGGCGACTTGCTAGTGAACTTTGCACTTGTCGTCGGTCGATCGTCACCATCAGTGTCATCTTCATCGCCGTGGTGTTTGCGTCGTCGCTTTTCTATTCTCGCCGGGGCGGGTTCCTCCTCCTCCTCGGAGTCAGAGGAAAATAACGCGCCTTTATGCACACCAGAGTGTTCGGGGATGTCGTGGTCCGACTCAGCGTCAGAGTCGTCAGCGCGACGGCGGCGGTCAATTCGACCGAAGGCTATCTGTTTCACAGGGCCGCAAGCGTCAGAGTCACTCTCTACGATGCTGTAATCGTCCTCGCTCCTGTCGTCAATGAAGTCGTCCTCCAAGTCGTATTGATCTAGACGCTTGTCATCATCGTATCTGCCCGACAATTCATCCTTGTCATACTCCTCCGTGGCCAGCAACTCTTCGCCTTGGGCCGCTGTGTAATCGTACTCCCCTTCTTCTTCGTCCTGGCCAGATTCCTCATCGGCGTCATCCTCGCAGCTCATTGCTTCCTGGCAAAGCAATTCTTCTCTGTCAGCGTTGGAGCGGGACGTTTTGTTGGCTCTGCTTTTCTTGTTGCACTGATCACGGTCCACCAGCGTGGTCTTTGTTGCGAGCGTACGCGCAAAAGCTCGTTTGCCTTTTCTTGCCTCGGATGAAATTGTGGCCTTTGTTGCGGGTGCACGCGTGAAAGCTCGTTTGATTTTGCTTATCCAGTTTTTGGTCGATATGGCGCCCAAGCGGTCGATCAGAGCCAAACTCAGTTTATCTTGTAAACCGTGGGCGTTCAGCTGTTCTACCACGATGGGATTGCTAGACACCCATTGTTCCAACACCAAACTGTATTTCTCGTGCAGCAGCGTTTTCTCCAAGCCGAGAACGCTGCACACAGCTTCTCGTCTTGTGTTATCTGCGTACAACCAAGCTGCGCTTTGTAATAGAGTCCCTATGTTTCTGACCCACGTGCCCAAAGGGGGGTTGTCAGGCACGATCATAGAAAAGCACCAGGGTTTTTGGGACGGTGATACCGGTCCGGTTGCGACGTCGACGTCGCGTCTCGACGCTTTCTCTGACCTAGGCGAGGCAGATCCGACTGAGACGTTCGACGCTTTGCGGTTGGAGTTACCGTCGTCCGGCGGCGTGTTGCTGTTGTCGTCGTTGTCGTCGTCGTCGATATCGTCGGCGGTCTTGGTGTTCTTCTTCAGCTTGTTAATTTTGTTGTGGTACACCCTCAGGTTGTGGAAGAGCACTTTCATGTTGCTATAATCTCTGCCTCTAGCAGTGTCTTTCGGAGCCGGTGTGTCTTTTATCAGCTGTTGCCACTTCTTAAAGGTGTCGTTTATGTTGTGGGTGCCCAAGTTCCTGAACAGGTCTCTCGTTGCATGCCTTTGCGCTTTGTTGATGACACCGCTGTTCGACGCTCTAATCCGCCTGTCGATGCTGGCCAGGGCGCGCCAGTCTTCCTTGAACTGTTGCTGCAGTAAAGCAATGTTGTTCCTATGAATCTGCGCGCGATACGCGCCGTCTTCGTTGTAGCACTCGTAGGCTCGAACGTACTGGTTGGCTTTTTGCGTATTACACAGTAACAGCTCTGCAACAGCAAACGCATTGGGCACCCTGTCGTCCATTAGCTTGATGCCCAGATCCACTATCTCGCACATTATCGGCTCTTCGATCGCGCAGGCCACGTGTTTTGGGGTGTAGTTACACCAGTTGCTGGCGGGAGGGCTCACCCGTTTTAGGAACGCGGTAAGCGCAGGATTGGTTATGTCCTGATGCAACTCGGGTCCGGCCAGGAAAGTCTCTCTGCCGCTGAGCTCGTTTAGCAGTGTGTAGCAACACTGCAGCAGCTCTCCGCTACCTTTTACGCAGGAGTGTTTCAAGGCCCTGCAAAAGCGTGCGGTGGTAGATATGTATAACGTTCGCTTGTCCTTCTGCTGGTCGCGCAACGAAACCACCGGTGTCATGTTACCTCGCTTACGGCCCACCACGCGTGCCGTGCGTCTGAAGTACACAGTTTTGGCCACGCCGGCGTGACACGTGAATCTCGACAGATCGCATATCACGTCCACGTCCGAGAAACAGTCCACGCTTCCCGGTCGTTTACTGACTTGCAGGTCAGCTGACTCAGTGTCCAGTACACAACACATGGGTTCCACATCAGCAATGGTGTCTCCGGTTTCCCCACACGTCTGCGTAGCAGACGTTCTGTCATTGTCCTCTCCGCTGCGTAACAACTGCATCGGTTGTATGTGCTTGAACGATGGAGTGAGAGCATCCGGATGAGTGGGGACTTCTAGAGACATGTCCCAGAACTCATATCTATCGCCCGTTATGTCCTTTAACAGGTTTAAGCTTTGGACACCCGGCACGATTAGGACCTGCTGCATGAAATAAGCAGCGCTCCCGCTCATCAAATTCACCGTGTACGTGCCCAACATCGATCTGGGCTTGTCACAGAACCGTAGCTCTAACTCCTTGTCCGTTTGGGACCACATTGTCACGACCGGTATGACAACGCGGTCCTCTGCGACAGACTTCAACGCTGTAGAGGGTATGTAAAAGAGGGTGTAGTTTTTCAAAGCCAACATTAGCTGTTTCATACCGGCCCTGTCTTCGGTTGACATACATTCTAAGCCATCGGCTCGCAAGTCCATAATATCCATCAAAGCAGTCAAAAGCGACTTGGAAGGGTTTTGTTTGAAACGGCCGATGTCTTCGATCACCATGTCTCTGACGATTTTCCGTGTCGTCTTGTGTTGAAACGCTTTGCTTTTCTCGGATAACATAGACTCTTTCACTGTCATGGCTTCGGCTACCTGGTCGAATAAACCAACGGTGTCGGTGCATGTGAACGCCCGACTGTCCTTTTGTTCATCTGAGTACCAGGCAGGCTTGTCGGTCACCACGAACTGCATATTCGTCCCGTGTGTGAGTGCTCTGATGTACAAGGGAAAGCAATGCCCCTGCTTTATGTTCTCGCTCCAACCGAGATGTTTCCAATTGCTGTGTGGGATAAGCTCTCTCCTTATCTTCAACTCTTGTGAAATGTCTCTGAGTCACGACAAAACACTCCACACGGTGACGTGAAATGCCTGTCCGACCCACAGCACCAACGTTCCCGACCTGCAGCTCCAACGTCCCCGACCTGCAGCTCCAACGTTCCCGACCTGCAGTTCCAACGTTCCCGACCTGTAGTTCCAACGTCCCCGACCTGCAGTTCCAACGTTCCCGACCTGTAGTTCCAACGTTCCCGACCTGTAGTTCCAACGTCCCCGACCTGCAGTTCCAACGTCCCCGACCTGCAGTTCCAACGTTCCCGACCTGTAGTTCCAACGTTCCCGACCTGTAGTTCCAACGTCCCCGACCTGTAGTTCCAACGTCCCCGACCTGCAGTTCCAACGTTCCCGACCTGTAGTTCCAACGTTCCCGACCTACAGCACTTCTTGTTTTGCTCACAGCAGCTTTGTTGCTGGGCGCAGAGTAAAAGTCACCAAGTTAGTGTGTCACTCCCAGACCGCAACCCGCTCAACTAGGCCTCGTGCTCCTTGTAGCGTTTGCAATTTCTCAGTGCTACACATTTAATTAACTACGGCCTTTGTGAATCATGGACGTCGACTGGATTTCCACATTACAAATGCGCGCAGCTCGCATGCGTCTTAAACTTGTGTATAGGGAAAGCGTGACCGGTGTGAAACACAGACTGGTCCACGTTGTCAACGTACACGTGGAGAATGCTGCAGATCTCAAGGCCACGGGCCGTGGTTCGAGAAAGAAAGAGGCCAAACGCACAGCAGCTAAAGCGCTCTATGCGTTACTACAGGACAGGATCGACCGGCAAACGGCGTCCAAGGCTACCGAACCTTTTCAAGAGCAAATCGACGACAACGCACGCAAGTGTAGCAACCCCTTCCATGAGTACACGGTACTCGATAATAAACGAAAACGGACTGACCTAGAAGCATCCGAGTGTGAAGAAAGTCAACCCGACCCCGACGACTGCACAGAGACACCTCGGTCAAAGGAACACTACCCTCAACAGTCTGATAATCACATTGGACAACTGCAGGTGTGTCAGGCTGCTTGTGTGTATTTACACACATAACGTTACAATTGCAAATATGCTGTACATATAACACATCGTATTGCCTCTTTCAACAGGAAATCTGCCAGCAGACCAATTGGCCATTGCCCAAATATAACTTTGTCTTCACTGAGGGTCCTCGTCGCTACGCATGTCAATGTCAACTTACTATACCCTTGGACGTCCACGCAAGTGATGCCGACTGTGCAGTAGATGCCACGTCTGATCGCGTTCGTACACGACTACACGGTGGGCAACACGGTGGGCAGGCGTGGGATTGCATGTCATATCCATAACATAAATGGCGGTAACAAGTGTAGTAATTCTCTGTGAAACTTTTGTGTTTCCTCACCACAGGCACGGGAGACTCTAAAGGAGCGGCTAAACAAGCGTCGGCTGGGAACACTCTCCTTTGGCTTTACAGACACAAGCTCATCTAGCAATCCAGCCGCATACACCATGCTGAACAACAGTACGACGTGTACTCATCGCCGGGATATGTGGTGTACATGGTCTATGATACTTGTAATGATGGTGTCCGTCCTACTTCTTGTGTATGGTGCGTACTGCATGTGTACGCTTTGCGTCGAAAGAAATAGACACAGGCGAATCGTCAGGTTTCATAGCACTCGTATATAATTTTTGTGTTAGACATGAAATAAAGACAAAAACATTTTCACATTACATTGTTGTCTTCTTCTTTTGCACATACTCATAATAAAAAAAAACCACACAAAAGTACAAAGAAGGCTTGTTCCGCGACCCGGGGCTCCTCGGACCTCCTGTGTCACAAATGCTGCTTCTAACCAAAAAGTGTGGCGACAGACACACGGTCCAGCAGTGTCAGTCTTGGACCGTCTTGCGATGATGATGATGTTTCAGCAGTGATTCCTCTTGCTCGGTTACCACGGTCATAACCGATGGACTCTGTGGCCCAACGACGACCGAGTGCCCACCGTCACAGCACTCGTCGTCCATTGCACAGGTGGTGGGTTTGTACACGGCGTTGTATACTGCGGTGCCATCCCCCGGTTTGTAAATGTACGAAGGGGTTCGTCTTTCGTACAGTTTGTAGCTGATCAGTGCCAACCCCAAGACAATGAAGACCGGAGCCGCTATAACTGTGACCTTAAGCCAGTCCTCGTTCTCCGTCCACCACCAATATGGGCTATAATCGTTGTGACCGCTCATGGTTGGTCGTGTAATGTGTGGTGGTATTAGACAAAAATCACAGTCTTGCACAAGGAGCGTCAATGTGTATAAGAGCTTGTTTTTATTAAAAAGCATCATTAGTAATGAGATGTATGCACAGATACATAGGAGCGGTACAACATACAATCAGTGGTGCCTTTTCACAAGGCCAACACCGTTTCAGAAGAGATCCCCAGGTAGACCAGCAGATCCCTACGGTCCAAAAGGTTCAGGATTGCAAACATGACACACTTGTAATATTTTTTACAGTAGTTTAAAATCTTGGGGGCCAGTTCGTAGATGCTCTTTTCTTCCATCCAACCATATGGAATGCGCAGACAATCGCGACTATCCAAAATGTTCCAAGCAAGAAGCATTTTAACCCTACGGATTTCACTGCCGCTGAGTTCACACATCAACTGGCAAAGCATGCGCTGGGCGTGAACGTGGTCGACGTCCTCCAGAACCAGTTGGGTTGGACATGTCGCATTGTAATGCTTGTCGTTTGTCAGCGCGTCGGGATTCATAGCTCGGAACGAAGCTTCGATTGTTTCTCTCGTCACATCGCAGCATAAATGCCGACAAAGGAGTACGATCAGACACTCCGGGTGCCCGTCGGTCTTGTTGTATTTCTCCAAGACGCGTTTGATCTCTTGATGTTGTCGGGTTTCGTACACGAACTCAGTGTCTTCGCTGAGCGTTTTCACCAACCACTGAAAAGCGGACGGTTCTTTGTTCAGGTAATAAGATATGCGGAAATGCCATGATAGTTCCATGTCAGAACACGAGAAGGAGTTCTGACTGCTGTGAAGCTACACTGAATTCAGATGCAACATAAAGCCTGCTTTGAGCTGTCCGGGCTACAGCACGGAGCCCGCCGACCTGCAGCACGGAGCCCGCCGACCTGCAGCACGGAGCCCGCCGACCTGTAGCACAGAGCCCGCCGACGACCTGCAGCACGGAGCTGTCGGGGCTACAGCAGTTGCTTGTTGTACAGACGACAGGAGACGTGATGTTTTGTTGAAGTTCAGAGTAACTGTTTATTGATATTATCGTCATTTTATTTGTCTTGCCATGGGCAAACTCACCCGTTTGTAGATTACGCTTTGATTACACAGCAAACCAGAATGTACTATATACATGTGTATATAAACAACAGCGATTACAATAAGAGACACAATACCAGTAGCATGCGCGTTTTTGCACATAACGCTTTAGGCACCAAGCGAGACACATTCCCTTCAGTGTAGCATTTGTCTTCATCAATTATACCAGATACACATTGGTAAGAAAGACTTTATGGCGAGACACATTCCCTTCAGTGTAGCATTTGTCTTCATATATTATACCAGATACACATTGGTAAGAAAGACTTTATGGCGAGACACATTCCCTTCAGTGTAGCATTTGTCTTCATCAATTATACCAGATACACATTGGTAAGAAAGACTTTATGGCGAGAAACATTCCCTTCAGTGTAGCATTTGTCTTCATCAATTATACCAGATACACATTGGTAAGAAAGACTTTATGGTTTACAACACATGTTGTGCATGTATATCAAAAACCATATAAAAACACGAATAAATATATATATAAATATAAATATAAATATAAATATAAAAGTACAGTGAGAAAGACTTAGCTTCATGGTTTTACAACACTTATGTTACACGAAAGTGTCAAGTGTATACCCTGTGGTCGTTAGAAGTAAAGTAAAGCTTCGATTGTATTTCCACGTCGTGGTGACATCCAAACTCTTGTCTGATGTCAATTTTGACACCCCCGTCAAAATCATTTGGAGGTTGACTGAATAGTTGCTCTGGGTATCTGTGGTCGATGGTGTAATGCAAATCTGTCTGCGCCCTGCGTTGTGTAATCGCAGGCGAGAACACGGACAAGGCTAAACTTTTAGCTGCCAGCATAGAGATGAAATGCGCAAAGGTTGAGCTCTCGGAAGGCATACAGTCAAACACAACCTCAACGACATCCGCATCACCTTTACCGTAGTGTACGCGGATCCATCTGTGTAGATAATATAGCATAGAGTTGAACGCATTAGACGACGTCAACTGGCGTACTCTCTGGTCCCTTCTGTCTGTGATAGGCAGAACTTCTGCCAAACCAGTGTTGGTTTGCCCTGAGCACCACACGGCCAGTATAGTCTGGTCAACAAACACAAAACAGCACCAGTGGAAATGCAGACCGCCCATGTTCACATCGAACAGTTGTGGCGTGTACACATCGGGCGACAACATGAGTTGCGTGTTAGGCGTGTGGCAACCCATGGCGATGTGATCCCAAAAGCCCGGAATGTGCGGCATGCACACAAATCTGTAGGCCATCGCCTCCGGCATGGGCGAGTTCAGCCAGTACTTGAAAGCCATCTCGTCTCGGTTGTTGATTAATCTCTCGAAAGCTGGAAGACAAAAAAAAAATGTTCAAGTGAGCGTAGTGTGCTCTTGTGAAACCATGCAGTGTGTGTGTGTGTGTGTGTGTGTGTGTGTGTGTGTGTGTGTGTGTGTGTGTGTGTGTGTGTGTGTGTGTGCGCAGAACCAACCATTTCTCAGTTCGTCCACAGTCGGAGCACTGCAATGCAGATGCATGATCGTACGCACACCTTCGTCCCCTTCGGTCCTGAAAGCAGCCGTTTGGTCTAGCTCTAGATTCCACTGCACGTGTGCCACGCTAGCTAGCTGGTTGACAGTGACATTGACAATAGCGCGCCTCGACTGCACTTTGTGTATGGCACACCCTTTGTGTTTCGTGTAGCACACAGAGCATATGACACACCCGCAGGCACACTGCAGGGGTCTGTTTAGCTTAATCGTGTAGTCGACACAGAGCACAGTGGCGTTAAATGCACATTGACACACTGTACATTTCACAGCGTTGGAAACTATCTCTAGTATAGACTTGAGTGCTTCGCGGTATTCTCCGTCTTCTGGGTTTACGTGCAGTGTCGGCGGCTGCGGCGGAGCTACAGCTGGCGTACTAACAGGCGACACGCGTTCGCAGGATAATGTATCTGCTGCGTGTGCTACCATCGCGTGTTCTTCGGTATAGCTCAGATCGTCTTTGCGATCTGAAACACTAGAGTTGCTATAGTACCCATGGCCTGTGACGGCTTCTCCGTTATGTGATGATGTCGATGACAACACATAGTTGGGATTTGGTACGTTTTGCTCATTGTTGCTTCTGTTGCCATTGTCCGTCCACAATCTCGCCGGGGCAAACCCAAGGTCGTCGTCACCATTGAATGCATTCACGTAATCTGCAGACTCTTGGGCTGTCTCCATGTCCGCGAACCTATTTTGTACACAAACACAGTGTACAAATTAGATGTGAGTGCTTTAGAAAGACGATTGGCGATGTACACACAGACTGTGGGACCCTCGCCATGTAGATGATATAGTACACTTACCTTGCCGCAGGAACCTCGGTTGTCTCCCTGCTTCTCTTGCTGCCAATTAATCTTGGGCTGGTGCTGTGTTGTTGTTGCATTGCACCCTGATATAAAACAACATTGTCTGCTGTCGCTGGGGCCGGTACAACATCTAGGTACCGAAGGATATCGTCGACGGTTTCGTCAGGCGACTCGTGAGGCAACTCGCTGTGGTTTTGGTATTTTGGCACCTCGTCTTGCGGCGGCTGTTCTGCGGGCTCGTCGCTTGTGTTCTTCTTTATAGTAGTGTTACACATGTCTCTCATACACTGTAGGCTCACCACGGCCACAGTAGAATCGGAGTCATCAAAGGGCAACAACTGTGAGCTTGCTTCGGTCGGGCATAGGGGCTCCTCTTCTCTAGGCTCGGTAATGGATGCCAGATGCCGGCACGCGTCGCTTGTTTCGATTGTTTCCTCTTCTCTAGGCTCGGTAATGGATGCCAGATGCCGGCACGCGTCGGTTGTTTCGATTGTTTCGATTGTTTCCTCTTCTCTAGGCTCGGTAATGGATGTCAGATGCCGGCACGCGTCAGTTGTTTCGATTGTTTCGATTGTTTCTAGGGGCTCCGCTTCCATAGGCTTGGCGGGGGAGCGCAGATTCGAACTGATTTCCTTTAGGGCTGCCTCAGCGGCCTTTTGGCTGGATTCTTCTACTTGTACTGAGGCGACCCACCGACATTTAATATCTTGCGCCTGGTTGTTGGATAAAACACGAAGGTCTGGCGTTGTTTGTTGTGTATCAAGCTTGGGTTTTTCACCATTGGGTACTTCCTGACCGTTCACGACACCAGGCTTGCGTTTCCATTGAGGAGTCGTTCTCGCTGCCTGCCCGCGAGCCCTATGCTTGTGGTGCGGCGTTTGCATCGCCGTTCGAGGGCCAGGAGGAGTGGAACGGCTGTGCGTTTCACCTGGTTTTGCTGGAGATGTGACCTTAGTTTGGGTCGTGATGGTTGGCCGTGTGCTCTGCTCTGAAGCGAGTGCGCTGTTGCTGCCGCTTTGAGGTTTGCGGTGGGTGTTGCGTTGATTAGACATTTGTTTGCGCGGCAAGACGCCGACATGCTCCCGCGTACGTGTCCCAGATGATCCTTTTCCAATACCATGAACCTGTCTTGATGTCGTTGCCACGGTTGGAGAAGACCCTTTGGTGGCTGCAACAGCGGCGGTAGTAAGACTGGCCTTTTTCGTGGAGGCTGCGCGCTGACTGTTTGATTTATGTTCTTCGGGTAATGCCACCTCGTCTTCCGAGTCCGATGAGTCCGATGAGTCCGATGACGACGAAGCAGACGGCGTCGCGCTCGATCCAGATGAACTCGAGCCGGACGACCCGGAGTGATGCGATTCTGCATCACTCGCACTGGAATCGGATGATGAGGCATCATCGGCATTGCCCTCCTGGAGTGCTCGGCCGTTCGTCAAAGAGTGTCTTTGGATCTCTGTGTTCTCTTCCTCCTGAGGCGCAGCTCCATAATTATACTCCGTGCTGCGTGTCAACCCGGCATTGTTGTCTTCGTCAGAGTCGCAGTCTTCTGAGTCGGGGGTGCGAGTGAGTTTAGCATTCCTCCACGGTCTTTTCACACTGTTGTTCCTTTTCACTCGCGGTGGCGTTTGCTTCGGACTCGGTTGTCTCGTCGATTGAGACGGTTGGGTGGGCACAGTGTGTGAACTGCAAGGCTGCTCTTGGCCGATAGCGCGGCGTCTGATGTCTTGTGCATCGCGCCCAGTAGAACTGAGAGGCGCACGTTGTAAGGTGATGGGCTTTCCTTTAACCCGGAGAGGCTTTGGTTTGTCGTGATGTGGTTGAGCAGCCTTAGCGGGTAGGTATGAGGTGTCCTTCTGCCTATTGCTCCGATTCCTGTCTTGTCCCGCGAGCTTATTGTTTAAGCGACTTGGTGTGACATCCAGACGCTTCTGTTTATACCCAGTCCTAGAATTTGACATAGGTGTGGTATTGGTATCCCGGGACGTAAGGCGCTGACGGTGCTTTTCTTGTGGTTGTTGCCCTTGGTATCTAGACGAAACGGTTTGGTTGCTTTCCACGTTGTATCGTCTCTGTTTAGCTGGGGTGTAGTATTCCTGCCGTGAATGGGTGCGATTCACAGTTGTCGATTCTCTCAAACCTGAGCTCGTGGGACCGCATGGTCGGCTTTCATTGTTGTATATGCGATGTGTCTTATTATTCTCGTATTCTCGTCGCCGCTGCACGTTCCGAAAAACAGAGGATATTCCTGGTGGTCGTACGGGTCCACACCGTTCGCTGTCGTTTTCTTGACGCCATTGGTATGGTGCATAGTACTCTGCCATGTTCCCTAGTGAAAACGAGCTGAGATCCTCTTAAGCACGGTGTGCACACATAAACTAAGGATCTGTATTTCTCTTTGGATGCACAACGCCTTCCGGAGAATACACAGGTCCAAATTATGTTGTTCCTGGAACATCAACACATAGCTTAGAGTAATCTGGTGGTCAAAATGCACGAGTGTTACACCCTACCCTGAGAACTATATTCCATAACACTATGTAAAACACACAAGAGACGACTACTTGTGAAAGTTGTATTATGTTCACAGTACACCAATTGCAAAGTGCCCGACCTGTAGTTCCAAAGCTCCCGACCTGTAGTTCCAAAGCTCCCGACCTACAGTTCCATCGTTCCCGACCTACAGTTCCAACCTTCCCGACCTACAGTTCCAACCTTCCCGACCTGTAGTTCCAAAGCTCCCGACCTGTAGTTCCATCGTTCCCGACCTACAGTTCCAACCTTCCCGACCTACAGTTCCAACCTTCCCGACCTGTAGTTCCAAAGCTCCCGACCTGTAGTTCCATCGTTCCCGACCTGCAGTTCCATCGTTCCCGACCTGTAGTTCCAAAGCTCCCGACCTGTAGTTCCATCGTTCCCGACCTACAGTTCCAACCTTCCCGACCTACAGTTCCAACCTTCCCGACCTGTAGTTCCAAAGCTCCCGACCTGTAGTTCCATCGTTCCCGACCTGCAGTTCCATCGTTCCCGACCTGTAGTTCCAAAGCTCCCGACCTGTAGTTCCATCGTTCCCGACCTGCAGTTCCATCGTTCCCGACCTACAGTTCCAACCTTCCCGACCTGTAGTTCCAAAGCTCCCGACCTGTAGTTCCAAAGCTCCCGACCTGTAGTTCCATCGTTCCCGACCTGCAGTTCCATCGTTCCCGACCTACAGTTCCAACCTTCCCGACCTGTAGTTCCAAAGCTCCCGACCTGTAGTTCCATCGTTCCCGACCTGTAGTTCCAAAGCTCCCGACCTGTAGTTCCATCGTTCCCGACCTGTAGTTCCAAAGCTCCCGACCTGTAGTTCCATCGTTCCCGACCTGCAGTTCCATCGTTCCCGACCTAGAGTTCCAACCTTCCCGACCTACAGTTCCAACCTTCCCGACCTGTAGTTCCAAAGCTCCCGACCTGTAGTTCCATCGTTCCCGACCTGCAGTTCCATCGTTCCCGACCTGCAGTTCCAACCTTCCCGACCTACAGTTCCAACCTTCCCGACCTGTAGCACCAAAGCCCCCGACCTGTAGCACAACCTTCCCAACCCGTTGTGTTGTTGTATAATTCTGTTAACCAATACCCTGTTAGACCAATAAACCTCGTAGACAACCAAGAACATGACTGATAGAATCATAGCTGTGAAGCCACAAAATCTAGTCACTCACGCATCTTACTGGTGAAGTTCCTAGCTACTGCACGCAGCCAGGACTACGAGTAATATTTACAAGATGGCAATGGTCCATACTGTGTAGTAGTAGTAGTAGTAGTAGTAGTAGTAGTAGTAGTAGTAGTAGTAGTAGTAGTAGTAGCAGCAGCTAGTTAGTTAGTTTTATCGGTACATTCCGATATCATGGTCGACAGGCCCAAGGTCGTGCTTAGTACTGGACAATGTTACCTGCCTGATATTGACAGGGACACTGCTGTGATTGACAATGTCACTGTGCCCCGGAAAAGGAAAGCTTTATTTCTATCGGTTTCCAATGATGTCGTACACGACAGTCCGTCGGACGAACTGTCCTTCTCTGCGTTGTCCACCGCCGATAGAGCTACGTTCCAACTGCTTCTATATCTCACGTATTGTTGCAAAGGTACAGTGCTTCAAGTCACACTAGAGGACCCGGACTTCGTGTCCATGTCGCCACCTATCCGAGAGGATAACGCTCACGGAAGATTATTTTGTTTTATTCTAAATATGGACAATGACAACGAAGTATCAAGTGGAGACGGCAGTACGCAAGTGCAACCCGACTCCTCGCAGGTGGGATACACACCTAGTAATTATCTACTGGATCTACTTGACATGGACGCTGGTATAGACGTGTTTGGCCAGGACGACGTGGCCGATGTGCAATCGGACGACGAGGACGACGAGGACGACGACGACGAGGAGCTGCACAAACAAGCCTTCAGCGCCTTCATGAGACTGCAGCTGGTCAGGAAGAAACTCTCCTCGCTAAACAATGCAATGGTAGCGATGAAGGATGAGAAAGCTGAATTGTCAGCCATATTCCATTGGGTGGACATTGTCTCGGACGCGTTGAACTCTAAACAGTTGGACAAGAAAACAGTTAAAGAATTACAGGGATCTTTGTACACACCGGTGTGTCAGTCTGGGAAAACTGCAGTGGTGTTGCCGCAGAGCATAACTCGTTTGAAGCTTAAGACCCTCGAGACATCGATATCTACGATGACGGACATTTGCCTGCGAGGCGAAGGCCAGACGTTGTTCAGAGCACTGATGGCTAGTTTAGGACCAACGCGGTGGCTCGAACAAAGCGTCATGTCAACATATAATCCAGATGTGCCTGGCGATGTGACACACGTGGAGAAACTCAAGGCCTTCACCCGCGATCTGGCGCGGGGATCGCAATCGCGAGTCGACTCGCGAGGACTGATTGTGTTTAGATACACCCTGGACAGCCTCATAGATTCTGACACCCCAGACTTGTTCACTCGAAGCATGCTTCACAAACACGTACCGGTGAACAGGAGTGTCGTGGATGTCGGGTTGCGCAAAATACGCACCCAGCGCAGAACTCTACATCTCGCGCGCATGTTAGACAGCGGACGCTGCGACTGTAGCCGCGGGAGTGGCGACAACATGCCGTGCCGAGGACAATGTTACGCGGCGTATGCCTGCTACTACAATCACGCAGAAACGCACCCATTTGTCACAAGCAAAAACGATCACAGCTACTGTTTTGCACACTTGTTCCCACAGTTGGGTAAAGTCGAGCGTATGAGCAAAGAAATGAAACAGGAGTACGGTGACAGGGATCAGTTTGAGCTCATAGCGGATATGGTCTTTACAATCTTGACAAGACGGCACTTTGGCGAACGAGATGCAATATACATGGGTTTACACGAAGTTGTAGATGGGAGTCGAGGCAACGCATCTTTGTCTCTCGGACACCACCTGCCGGACATACATTCACAGCTATGCAGGACAGTCTGCGACGACGGCCAACGGGAGTACGCCAGCGTAAAGGTGTACGACGCGGCAGTGGTTAAACACCTGTTCTGTGACACCTTGGCAATAACTAGACTGTTTCAAGCGTCGACCACCTTTAATTACATCATAACAAACACCGCACCCAGATACACCATCGAACGTATCATGCTGTTGAACATCACCGGTCCCGGGGAAGGTAAAAGTTACGCTAACAACGTGCTGGAGCATCAATTTCGCGCGGTGAGGAATTGCATCGAGAGGCTAACTTCGTTCACGATGCAGGCCTTCAAGTACAAGCAGAAGAGGAACGCTTGTGTGGTGATGATAGACGACGCTCACATAACACACGAGAAAAACACCAAATCGATCGACAGAGAATCAAACGTCATCCCCAACACGTTCAAAAATCTGTTGGACACCAGCACCCTAGAAAGCGACGTCGTGACCAAAGACCCCATGACAGGCAAAATTGCCACGGTGAAGTTCCAAGCTGTTCACAACTGCGGGTTTGTGTGGAACACAAACACCATGGGGTTCATGAGCGACGCCTGGGCGGACAGGTGTCTGATAATGGAATCTGAACATCCTAAAGAGGTCAGTCGCACTCGAAGCACTGTACAAATTAGGGATGTGGTGGAGAAGCGGAAGATGGATCGCATCGCAGCGCTTTGCCTATACAGACAGAATCTAATACAGTCTGCTACGATGATCGCGGACTCCGAGGTCGTGCAATTCGGAGTCCGGTTTGACAGCGCTAGAGACGCGTGCGTCGCCGCGTTTTACGAGACGCACATCGAGTGCGCGGGGATGGTGGGCCGGAGGGTTGCTTTCTGCATAAACCAGCTGGTGTTCGCGGAGGCGATGAAGCTGGCCTGTCATTTTGTGTTTGACATTTGGATCCCTCCCTGGACTCGTATTCCCGATAAGGCCGACTACCCGGATTGCGACTCGTTCACAAGGACGCTGAACGAAAACAGACTGCGAGCGCTGAACAAGCTGTCCTTCGGACAAATATGCTTAGAGACCAACGCCGTGTACAAACTGTGCACGGCGGCCTGTCTGCCGGATATATGTCCTCGCGCCCTCGACTCGCAGGGAAGGTTTGCGTGTAAGGTGTTGGGATACGTTTTAACACAGGTGTACGAACAGAAACTCAAGACGACTATCAAAAACGGCAGCCTGTCTGTTTCGGGGATAGAGGACATGTTTTTCTCGGCGGAGCACAACAAGGACGACAATGGCACTGCGCACGAGATGCTCATGTTGTGTTCGACGTGTAAAGTGCCGGCTAGGTCTGCTGTCGACAGCGAGGTGAAGACGCGTAAATTGTGCACGTACAGATTGTCCCATAGCCAGCTTCCCTCGCACGTGAAGAGAGGTCGGGCGAAGGTGAATAAAAAAGTGAGCACTGTCACGTTGTCCCTTGAAATGCTGTATGACATGTTAGCGACCTACGCCCCCGATTCTCATGCTGGATTCTGGTCTCAAGTCACCTCGGGTATGGTGGAGTCTTACGAGCAGAGCGCCGACGAGGAGGAATGGGAGAATGCTATGGGTCAGTGTTACGAGAACGCGAACGAGCGACCTCCGCAGTGTCCTAGGTTGTCATTCACGCTAGACTTCACAGAGGACCCGCTTCGCTCGCTGGTGTTGGAAGCTACAGCCGGTGTGAAGGCATTGGACGAGCTAACCTTCCACAGATGTGTGCTGGGCGGCGAGACGTTTCAGTGCTCGGCGCCTTTGTATTACGGAGCTGTTTTACTCGAAGTGCTGGGCGAGGAGGCTCCCCATCTGGCTTACAACGAAAGCCACCTCAAAGAAGCCAACGTGGGCCCGCGGCACACGTTCCACGGACCGAGGTTGACGGTGTATTCCGGAGACTACGCGGGTGTACCGGTTAAGAACATGAGTTCGTTTTGCAAAACTAGGACTACGTATCATCAGGATCAAGTGCTTCTGACGAACGATACAGTGGACAGGGACTACCTCTTCGAATTGGAAGAAGATTGGGAGTGGAAGGATGCGTGTGATGTGTTCAATCACGTTTTCAAAGATGACATTTTTACGGTCGACATGTTGAAACGAGATTACGCTGCGACCATGATCACAATGGTCAGCGATTATCGACGCTCGGGGCCTTGTCGTGGGGACCCAGACGACGGTAGAACGGCGCTTGCGTTGCGGAGACACACACCTCTTACACACGGTGGACAGAGAGAGGATTGTAGTGACCCAACGCAATGTTCGCATGCTGCACCACAGGGTAAACGTTCACAAAAAAGAAAACAGACGCCATCGCACCACTCTTCGCAACGGGAGAGATCTCACGGATCGAAACGGGGATCGTCCAAGAAACACAGATCTTGTGATTAGAAGTGTGCACGTACATGTTGTTGTTGTTGTTGTTGTTGTTGTATATACTTTCCATGAAATAAAGTGTCTTGTTGTTGTCGTTGTATATACTTTCCATGAAATAAAGTGTCGCTGCTTCCTTACTATACACATCTAGTTTGTTTCTTTTTAGCTAGTGTGCGGTGCAGGACAAAGAAGAAGGACAGGAATGTGTAGAAGACCAACATACCTCAAAAGCAATTAGATTCAAGACAAAAGTCAGAATAAAGCTTTCGGTGAATTTATTTACACAAATATATACACATTACACCGCTTCCCTGGTAGCTAGAAACTGGTACTTTTGCTCATAGCACGCAGAGTACCGTTGGACCTTCGCTTGACGAATATATACAACACAGGGTTTGACAGGCAATATAAATGACCGACACCCGTGCAAATGTTCAACACTGTAGCTACGTTGCAATGTCTATGTGAACGAAAGTACAGCACACTGACGAGCCACGGTGTCCAACAGCACACGAACGATGCAACAGTGACCATCGGCAATATCTTCGCCCTTCTGTATGTGCGTGTTACGCGCTTGCCCAGCACGGTATTTTGTATGTGATTCTTTACAGTGTGTACAATCATGCTGTTACAGTATATGATAGCAACTGTAGGCAAAAGAAAAGACACGGTCATCCTAAGCCAAAAACTGAGGTCCTTCATTATAGGTGGCATGGCGTTGTAACAAAACATTACGGGAGACGTTGGGGATAACCGAATAGTCTGCCAGTAAAACATATCCACCGTAGCAGATACAGCGGGTATGCATCCGCATATAGCACTCACTAGGCTTCTGCTTCTGCGGGACGCGCTCATTCCTCTATTGTGTACAATCTTCATATATCTGTTGACGTTCACGAAGACCAACAGGCACACCCCGTACTGGAAAAAGAGCTGTGGGCAAAAAAAAAATGAAAACACAGTGAGTGTTACACATGTCCAAGTCACGGTGTCACGTCAAACGTACTGTAGTAGCTACGATGTTAGCACATACCGTGGTCAGGCCTTTAAAGACTTTACACATTGCGTATCCGAATATCCAGCGGCCGTGTAACACACTTTGGGTAAGCCACACAGGCAGAGTGAGCAGAGTGCATATGTCACAGATCCCCAATTGGGTAAAATACACATCGATGTTAGCAGGCCTCTTCCTCCTTCCATTTCTCGAATGAAGTATCAGCAACATGTACGAGTTCGCAAACAAGCCCAGTAACATCACCACCCCATGGATAACAGGCACGTACACGGCACTGCTGTTGTATGCTGCGTTTCGGTCACAGCTATGTGTACGGCTGAGCAGAGGCCTGATTGTCTCATTGTACCGCACGATGGTACGGTGTGAAATGTTAGCAATCGGCTCCATCTTGTCAAACTCAAGCCTACGGTGTAGCTGTATTTGTGCTCATGCGTGAAGTCCACTTAAACTGTGCCTCGGGGTGTCAAGCTCGCCGACCTGGCTACGGCACCGGCCGACCTACGGCACCGGCCGACCTACGGCACCGGCCGACCTACGGCACCGGCCGCAAACCTACAATACAACTGTCCCGTGGTTTATACGACACAACCTGAGAGGCCACACAAACGCTTGCTTTGGGGTGTTTGACATTGCCGGTAAAGGTATCGCTGAAGCTGGCATCCCAGATACAGCCATGTCTTCTGTAGAGATCCACATAATCGCCGGCGTTGTCCGCAGAGGGAGGCCTGATGTGAGACAAGCGCCTCCTGTTAGTTCATACGTGCGACGTTATCGCGTGAGCAAATGGCGTCTGCGTACCCTGGATCGTAGGATCATTGAAACGACTTTAACTCTGATACATGCGGTGATCCCTGCAGATAAATTCGAGCAATACTCGTTGCGACTAAAGGCACGTTTTGAAGGCTGGATAACATCTCACGCCCCGAACGAGCCGATCGCAACGACATCACTTGCAAGCGCCTTCGCCCAGGACGTATCTGACAATAACTGGCCCTATTTTGTCAGCCGTGGAGAACTCTTAAGTGACTCCGCGATTACATTCGGTGCACGTATTGTAAGGTACGAGGAGGCGCATGTACCGTGGTTGTGGGACTCTATGAAAACACAACCTAAGTACACTGACGCCTTGACCGCAGAAGAGATGGCTCGATGCAGGGGAGCTCCCAGCGTGGGTGTGGGCCGAATGCAACCTGTAGTCCGGGAGCCGCATCGATCACCATGGGAGGGCTTCGCCTCGCCGGACCTTGAACATGAACGCCGGTTGACATTTGTTACCCAGGATCCAGGTCGCTTGCAAGCGAACGGGCCTGGTGGTCCGTCGGGTGTAATTGGCGCAGACGCTGGAGAACGCTCGGACTCGGATGCGGCTGCAGGATCTCGCGGGGCTGATCTGCCGGCGTGTTGTTGCTGTTACGAAAGGAAGCCAATGTGCATGTTGAGCTGCGGACACATGTGCTGCTCGGCATGCATCGACCAGGGCGTCAGGGTGACAAAGAAGCGCTCGTGTTTTCTGTGCAAAGCGGAATGGACTTTTTGTCGTGCGGTGGACACGAGCAGTGTCCAGCCGGACATTGTCTGCGTAGAGTGCAATAAGCCTAGGGTGTACATAATGATATGTGGCCATGCAACCTGCGGTTGTTCTACCAGGGTTTGTCCAACGTGTAACACTGGGCCGACAGTAAGAGTTTTCATGTGACTGACCTAACTGTGGTGGATACAAAATAAATACGTTTGGATTTCGCCTGTTGACTGTAGTTGCAAATAAACATTACACACGCTGTCTTGTTTTATCGCATGTTTATTTTGCATCCGTATAACACATTCAATATACATGACAGACATACATCTCGTCAAAGTGAACACATACAGACTGTACAATCACAAACCAACAACCCGCTGGGGTGCACTTAGATTCTTCTGTACATTAACATATACAAATGAGCAGGCAGGTTGTAGTACGATAAGGGTAATACAGGGCACTGTTTCACAACATCGCCGTCAACAAAATACCACTTGGACATCTTTTTCACAAAGGCTGCGTAATGACCGAACTCATAGGGGCCTGTGTGAGTTATCATACCGTACAGTTCGTACTTTGTAGGCTGTGAAGTTGCAGACATCCTGCTACAGTCTAGTTCTTCTGGTACGTCGATCGCACTGGCGTTGACCATAAGCTCTCCGCGTTGCACACACCGCTGCCCTCTGGCAAGGGTGAAACACAGGACCGCAGGTAGCTCTGTGATATCCGTATTGACGTTCAGCTCCGTCTCCTCTTGACAGGTGCCACAGTGGTAGTCGGACACTCTAAAGGACTCAGAGTAGTCGTCCATGTAGTCCTGTAGCTTACTTGGCTCGTTTTCCCCAATATATACAATCACGTTGTTCGCCGCATGGTGCGAGACGCATTCCGCGTTACACGTTGAACACTTTGCCGATTGTCGTTTCCGTATAGTCCACAGGTCAGATGCTTGTTTGCATCGAGGGTCGCCGTCGTCCGCCAGTGCGTTTAGCACGCACTTAAACACCGAATCGGCATCTTGTTGAACCTCGTATGTCATGCCACTGTATCGAATTAGCGCGTCCACAAGTGAATTCGGATCGCACGGCGGCATTCCCGGAGTGTTACGGTCCATGTCCCGTAAGACACTCGTCAGTTCGCTCGTCACGGTGCTGTAGCTGGCTCTATCGCAGTCGGCGTCGTCGACATCATCAACAACAACAACATCATCATCGTCGTCATCAGATCTGGTCAGCGTGATCCTAAAGTCATCTGTGACATACAGACACTGCAATACACTGTTTACGGCGCAGTGAGACCCAATGTTGATCAGCCCTCTCATGTTGTTTATCCTGCGTGCTGCGCGCGGCAGACAATGCTCAATAGTCCGTCGTGCAGTAAAGTGGCACACCCCTAAACAGTTCGTCCAATGTCTTGATTGCTCCTTTGGTAGTCTCCTTTGCATCAATATGCACTAGTAGTATAATTATCTTGAAGTGATACGAGCTGAAGTTTGACAGGGGAGTCAACGTGACATGTTTTGTGATTTTCATAACGGGAGCCCAATCCAATAGCGCTGCCCTGTCGTGAGTGTACAGGCATAGTAGATCGAGGGACTCAAACATATCTCGCCTCAGCTCGTCCAAGCTTGGCACTCCTGAAAGTGCACTAGGTCTTAGTGTGATCTTAGTAAGACCCTGAGTGCAGTCCAGAGTGGTAACTGCGAGCGCGTTATCCCATAGCGCCTTAGCCTTTACTCTCAAGACAATGTTTCGCACAAGGTCTTTGACGAGTCCGCTGTGGTGAAGTGTCGCATCAGCCGCGCCGGGGGCCGAGTCCGGGCGGCACGCGGTCTTAGAAAACCTCGTGAACGGAAGACGGGTCGGGTTTCCGCACACCAGAACCTTAGCTGTACATTTATTCAAGTTGGCCTCGCCGACCCTCGAGCCTACCCAATTTGGTACGTCGGACAAATATTCTCTGAACGTAAAGTGCGTGTGCGCTAGCGATGACACAACGGGCTGAACTCTTGTGATAGCGCTGGCAACATTCCGCTGGCTCAACTCTGTGACCAAACGCTCTATGTCTTGGCTATTTGAAAAAGAAGACTGACATTTCTCTAGAAATGGCACAGCGGGAGATCCCGGCTCGTGCTTACTAAGTAGTTCCAAACACACAGATGTAATTCTCGGGCTGTGGGCACCTAGCAACTGTTGATGGTCCGGCTGGGGAAAGTGAGCGCTCAGATAACCCACTATGTCGATCATCACAGCCCCTCGGCCGAGTAGTAGGTGCTCGGTTGCCATGTTCGTAGGTAGCACGTTGTTCTCGGCGGCAGCTTTCAATGTCAAGAGAACTTGCATCAAGCACGGATAAAAGGATTCTCCCTGTTGCAACACCCAGTTGATCATCTTGGTGGATCTAAAGAACTGACCGTATTGAAACACGTATAGCCCATGAGCCTTAGCTTGCTTGTACACAGATTCCCTAGGTCCGGCAAACAATGAGGGATGTTCTTTTGTCAGCCGACATGCTCTTTCCACGACGTCGCGTTGGAAACACGCAACGTCGTCCTCCGTGGGGTTCGTGACAATGACCATGGTGACGTCGGACTCGCCTTTGGTCTGCTTAGTACGAACAAGGCATTTGACGCGACTGGGTTGACTGAGAGACGGCCTAGTCGACTGACGGTTTCCCGCAGCGGCTACATTGTACGCAGCTGGCACCTGTGGGACCGAGGGTGCCCGGGTAAGCGCGTCCTCCGCGGCAACGACACCCGTAGGCGCTCGCCCCCCCGTTTTATCGCTCGGCTGTTGGCCGCTAAGGGCAGCGTCCGCCGTGACATTGTGAAAGCCGGGCACCGCACCCGGCTGCGCAGCGGCCTGTGTTCGTTTTGCACACGGACGAAACGCCCCTACGCGGTCGGCATCTGCAGCACAGAGCGTCCCCAGAGTACTTTCCAGCGATTCGCCAGCTCTACGCTTTTCGGAGCATGCCTTTCTGACGCAATCGGACAGCGCTGTTTCTTTTTCTCTATACCACGGACTGGGTTGTAAATCCGGCGATAAGCGTATCAAGTCTATGCCGTAGTACCTTTTGCTCGTGTGTGTATACACCCCAAGCTTCTTTTCTTGCACTAGTATGCGGAACTGGTCGGGGACACAGTCGTTTGCTACGATGGCATCCGTCGCTCTGTACTGGCCGACCTGCATATTACTGGGGATTACGTGAACCGGCGAGGTGGCGTGTGATACGTCATCGTTCAAATACGTGTAACGGTTCAATTTCAACAACTCGCCGGGCGTGCTACGTTCTTGGGGAAACAAGGTGATGCAAAGCACGCCCATGTTAACGAAAGCTTTGTCTCGAATATTGCGGCCCATTTCACCCAGCGTACGCCCAATGGTTGCGGTGGTGGGCCTAGAGTGTCCGTACTTGCCGTACAGCGTCGCGCCGTCGTACGCTTTCATGTAGTTGCTTTGAAATGCAGTCGTGGGGTCTGAAGGCGTGTACACGCCGACGAGTTTAGAGAGGCTATCCCCGTAGGTCTTCTTACAGAATTCGGACGGCGTCTGAGCACGCCTGTATTCTATCAACGGGGATCCCGTGTACAGTTCCCACATGACACAATACCAGCTGAACACATCGCTGGCCGTGGTGGAATTTAGGCACCAAAGCACTTCGGGGGCCGTGTGCACTCGATTGCCCCGTTGCTGGTCTGGAGTCGAGTAGTTGCAGGCTGTGCCGAAGTCGCTGATCTTAAACGACAGCTCCACCGGTTTTCTATTGGGTTGATGGCACACGAGGATATTTCTGTACGTCAGGTCTCGGTGTTGAACATGTCTCGCGTGTAGGTACTCCAGTCCTCTCAATGTATCCAATTCCACAATGGGTATCAGCGCCAGGTGCACGGCGCTGTCGGTGGAGGTGCTCGATTCGGGCCTCTGCAGGTTGTTCATCCTGGCCATGAATTCCTGTAAGGAGAATAGGGCTCTCTCCATCACGATCACGGCCCTGCCGCCTAACGGATACTGCGGTATGTCGCACCAATATCCTCCAAAGGTACGTAGTATGTTTGGGTGCTTCATCGAAACGCCTATGGCGATTTCTTCCACTTGAGTGGCGATGTGCGCGTATCGGTAAAACTGATCCTCTATAAACGGCAGGCTCCAGTCTGCCATTTCTGGGAACATGTTAACTTTTGCAACTTGCACGTTGGAGGTTTCCACGATGATGCCGAACCCGCCTCGGCCCAACAGCATACTGGGATCTTGCATTGACTGCTGAATGTCAATGGAACACTGCAGGTTACTGGGTAGTCCGCTGTACACGGACCAAGGGTTTACCGTAGTAGCTTCACAGTCAGCAACGTCGACGTACTCTCTATGGAAACTGTCTAGCGAGCTGGAGCGCTTTCTTTCTTTCGCGGGTGAACTGTAGCTTTGTGGTCGATGCACGTGGAGTATCGGGTGATCGCCCTGGATCCTCGGATGTATCTGTTGGTATGGTTGCGCGGTGAACGTGGGTAGGAACGAAGTGCGTCTGGTGTTTGTTTTGATCAGCCGGTTTGTATTGTCCAGTAGGTCGCTGACATTCTTAGAGTACGGGGCCGTAATCTTAGGGTTAGTCATGAGAAACACCACCACAGAGTTGTACTTACTGGATATCGCATTTATTATGTACACCAGGAGGTATTTTGTTTGCTTGCTGATTTTAACCTCTTCCTGTACGGCTATCTCCTGTATGGCTAACAGCTGCACATCGCTCCGATCTTCCTCTCGTATATATCTTTCCAGTTCGGCCACCGTGTCGCAACTGGGACCTGGCACGAATCCGCTTCGGCCGGTCTCCGAGACGACAGACAGTATCCCTTGTAGATCATTATAACGAAACGTCCTCACGTGAAACGGACTGTATTTTTCGACCAGATCCAAAAGCAAGTCGCAGTATCGTTTGCCCCTGCCGGAGCGCGCAGGGGCGGCCATTGGCAGAGCTGCGGGTCGGACGTTGAAATACAGCGAATTCAGATTAATCTTCCGTCCTTTCTCTCTCTCGACAGGTAAATAAATATGAACTCTCGCAGAGAGATCACGTTTTCGGGTACAGCGACAGCCAACCTGTTTGAGTGTTTGGTGATGAGCGGCTCGCCTGCCACGGGCTACCTGCACGCCGCCTCGTTCAGGGATGTGAGGACACTTCAGATGGGCCTACAGCTTCTAAGGGACATGTGGACAAAGGTAGATGGGTTGTACGTCCCGAAATCCGACTTAGAATCCCTGCATGCGATGGAATATAAGAGCGCTGGATCCCACCCTCCGGATATCCCTCAGTGTATTGCAGTAGACGCGAGGAAACTGGCTAGATATTACATATATCTCCTTTTCCGTTACTGTGTCAGCGCAGCGGAGCACGGTTCGGCTGGCAGAGTTCACAAAGAGCACACGCTGCATCTTACGGACATCCCAACGTCTTGGATGCAATCTGTGACATCCACGAATTTCCCCTCCGCTCCTCCGATGATGATCGCACACCAGAGCGTTCCCGGCGTGCGCCAGCAGCAACAGCCTCAACCTAGTGGAATGACACAGGTGAATAGTACCCATCAACACGAACAGAGGTATACCGCTACACATGCTCAGGAACACTTGACGCTCCGTGATATTACACCGCAACAACATCATCGACACCAGCAACTCTATAACCCCGGCGACGTCCCACTTCGGCATACTCTAGCACACGAACAAACAGCAGCCGAACGTAACAGACAACTCACCTCGACGCACAAGGTCAACCCTGAGATCCCACCAAAGAAGCCCTGTGCTATTGTTGGGAAACGACCCCACGTGCAGCGTCGCTCCGGAGGAGCTTATCGGTCCGCCGCGGAGAGCGATGACGATTAGAGCTCTCTCTACCTCACGCACACACACGCACACACACACACACAGAGAACAGTATAAATACAAACACACACACACACACACACACACACATATATACAGAAGCAGCTCTAATGTCAAACAACTATGGCTTTGCAAGGAAATAAGGTCGAGGTTGGTCGTTTCAGTGAAGGAATGTATGTCAAGTCTGAGCACCACGTACACGAAAGCCTGGCCAGAACATGTGGTGTGTGCATGGACGTCATACTTACCAAACAGAATCCCTCGGAGCGCGTCTTTGCCATCTTACCAAACTGCCAACATTGCTTCTGCCTGCACTGTATACGAACCTGGAGAAGAAAGACAGATGTTGTGTCATACAACGCGGCGAAGGGATGCCCTGAATGTCGGACTGTGTCCTTTTACTTCATACCGTCTAAATGCTGGGTGACAGATCAGGACGAAAAGAACGAGATCATCAGCCTCTACAAGACGAGTATTCTGTCCAAAATAACATGCAAATATTTTCTCAAAGGCAACTGTGTGTTTGGGCCGGACTGTTTCTACAAGCACAGTGCAGGATCGCCCAACAACAGACCACTGTTTTACTAGCGGATCGACACAGCCAGCGCAGAGAAGTGACTGTAGACAGTGTTACACGGCCTGCAAGGGACTGCAAGCGTCCTATTTGGAGATGCTGTGATTCATAATAATACTACTGTGCTTGTCTCTGGGTCGTGCGTTGAGGCTGCGTTTGGTATCTCGATGCCTCCCATTTGTACCTGCTGCATGTATCTACGCGTCTCTGTTTAACAGTCACTATTTTTGATGGTATTGCTGAATAAAATATATAAAATCTTTTCTTTGTGTATGTGTGAATCATTTGACCCAATGTTTACTCGAACACTAACAAACAGAATCGCACTGCTGTTTAAATGTTGACAATAAAAAATTTTTATTACGTGCCGCAGTTGGTACAATATCGTCGTACATTTGTTGTCAGTCAAATAACTGTCATATGCACTTGTTACAATATCTTCATACATTAGTTGTCTTGCATTGTACAAGTAAAGTCCAGTCTTCTTCTCAACTCAAGTCTTCGTCTCACACATCGGTGAGACATACTTGGTTCACGAAGTTTCACTGGGGCTCCCAGTCTGGCTTTGACAGGAACCCGAGTCCCCTTCGAGGTGTACTGCTTATTCCTGCGTGGCGTATAGTACATATTCACAGCTTCAAACTCGTACGACAGGTTTCTGCGAATACGGTCCTTGCCGCCCGCACGCTTCAAATCGGACCGGTCTCGACGTCTCAGCCCGAGACGACTTTTAACCGGAGCTCTGGGTGGCACTGGCGACACGGCAAGCTGCGCCATGGGTGAAACGACCCCTTCTGTGGGATAGCCCCCTGTCTCTTGAGCCAGTGCAGACGTAGTCTCAATGCAGGTAGCCTCAGTCGTCCGGCCCTGGACTTTGTTCCACGCTTGCAAAGAGTTCTCGTGCGTTGTATCCATAAGTCGTTTTGAATACAACACGCTTCTAAGTTGGTTACACAATCTTTGATGGCGATCGGCAAATTCTTCACCGTATTGATGCAGAGCGTGGTGACGCGTCATGCCCAAGAAGGTCGCGAAAGACGTGTTTTTAAACCGATCGCACAAATGTCCAAGGTTCCAGATGGTCAGGTAATGGTGCACAGCCATAGCTTGTGTACGAGGTGTAACTCGAGAAGCTGTGTTGGATGAGACTTTGTTTCTTGGGTGGATTGTCTTATACTCCGGGTCGGCCGGGTAATGTAGCCAGGTCGGCCGAGTAATGTAGCCAGGTCGGCCGGGTAATGTAGCTATGGACCCCCCCCCTCCCCCCAGTGTGTTTGTGAGAATAAGGGGGTACGTCGACCGACTGACACAGAACACAGTGATCGTGGGAGCACAAAAAACACATAATACTGTTTATTTCCAAATAGTATGCGTTAAACACATGATACAGAATGAATGGTGATAACACAATTGTCATACTTTCAAGCAAGCTGCTCCTGTAGCAAGCCTATATTATGTTACATTTGCAAAAAACATTAGACCGCCAGGATGAACGCCAACATGCTCAGGGAGGCTATCACAACGGAGCCTCGTGTGGATAGCGTAGAACGCGAATATGCACCATCTCCGTGCATTGTGGTCTCGCCGTGTGCTGCGGTCGTGGTGTCGAAATACCGCGGGGTCTCTGTTGAGATCGTGAGCTCTTCGTCCATTGTGGACTCACCGTGTTCTGTGACTGTGAGGACGATAAGGCATTCAAGCTCTGTGGGGTCTCTGGATTCACCTGTCCGAACCGTACACGAGTACAACCCTGTGTCAGCCACACTGACGTTCCTTACAATCACAGAAACGTTTCCGTTGTTCATGGATGGGTCCATCAGCCGCACTCTGCCGTGGAAGTCTGCGTGTTGCTTGGTCTCCTTTGCGTGTTGCTTGGTCTCATTTAAACGCTTATTCCAAACGTGAAACACGTATCTGTCATCGGTGTATCCTTCCTTCGTCCACAATGCGATCAGGTTGTCGTTGGTACGCCTCAGACCCTCACAGTGAAGAGCGACATCTTGTCCGCTCGTCGCGCTTACGTTTTTGGGATCTGATGGCAAGAAAAAAAAAACATTCGAGTAGTCACACAGCGGGGTACGATCGAAAGGTGACAACCTTACTTTGGGCGTGCAATGGACAGTGTTCACGTAAAGCAAAGGCAAGAGTGTGCAATGCAGGCCATTAAACGTTGCAAGTGACTACATACCTGTTGTGTTGAGAGCCGTAGCTAGGGACAAGGCGCACAGCAACATCCAAAAGCACGAAAGGCGTAACGTTGCCATATCGTTCGCTGTCGATTCACCGAGGTTATTGTTAACGTGTGATACTTGTGGCTCCTATTACTGTCTGTGCCGTTCGGACTATATGAGTCTTAATAAAATACTCCCCCTCCCCTCCCCAACCCCGACCTAGGTAGTTCGGGGTTGGGGTAGTTCGGATCCCCGACCTACAGTCAGACACACAAGCAAAAAAAAAACAAACAAAAAAAAACAAACCACACAACAAGACCGACCGATGTGCTCAACGAGCGTTTTATTTCGATGTGACATATGAATTAGGCAGTGTGGTTCCTATACTCTACAACAACAAAAGGTTCACACAGTCTATCGTTCACCTGTAATACACTTCGCCCTGCACACGGACCATTTCGCCCCCTTGTTGTAACTCTTCTCTGGTGTGACACAACAAAAGGAAAGCATTGCGGACTCGCTGTGTCCTGCGGTTGGTGATAACACAATTGCCATACTTTCAAGCAAGCTGCTCCTGTAGCAAGCCTATATTATGTTACATTTGCAAAAACATTAGACCGCCAGGATGAACGCCAACATGCTCAGGGAGGCTATCACAACGGAGCCTCGTGTGGATAGCGTAGAACACGAATATGCACCATCTCCGTGCATTGCGGACTCGCTGTGTCCTGCGGTTGTGGGAATGACATGACGCGGGATCTCTGTGCGTTCTCCGTGCATTGTGGACTCGCCGTGTCCTTCGGTCGTGGGGTCGAAATGACGCGGGATCTCTGTTGAGACCGTGAGCTCTCCGTGCATTGCGGACACGCCGTGTGCTGCTGTTGTGGGCATGACATGACGCGGGATCTCTGTTGAGACCGTGAGCTCTCCGTGCATTGTGGTCTCGCCGTGTGCTGCGGTTGTGGGGATGACATGACACAGGATCTCTGTGCGTTCTCCGTGCATTGCGGACTCGCCGTGTGCTGCTGTTGTGGGCATGACATGACGCGGGATCTCTGTTGAGACCGTAAGCTCTCCGTGCATTGTGGACTCGTCGTGTCCTTCGGTCGTGGGGTCATGGCGCGGGATCTCTGTTGAGACCGTGAGCTCTCCGTGCATTGAGGACACGCCGTGTGCTGCTGTTGTGGGCATGACATGACGCGGGATCTCTGTGCGTTCTCCGTGCATTGTGGACTCGCCGTGTCCTTCGGTCGTGGGGTCGAAATGGAGCGGGATCTCTGTTGAGATCGTGAGCTCTTCGTCCATTGTGGACTCGCCGTGTTCTGTGACTGTGAGGACGATAAGGCATTCAAGCTTTGTGGGGTCTCTGAGTTCACCTGTCAGAACCATACACGAGTACAACCCTGTGTCAGCCACACTGACGTTCCTTACAATCACAGAAACGTTTCCGTTGTTCATGGATGGGTCCATCAGCCGCACTCTGCCGTGGAAGTCTGCGTGTTGATTGGTCTCCCTTAAACGCTTATTCCAAACGTGAAACACGTAACTGTCATCGGCGTGTCCTTCCTTTGTCCACAATGCGATCAGGTTGCCGTTGGTACGCCTCAGACCCTCACAGTGAAGAGCGACATCTTGTCCGCTCGTCGCGCTTACGTGTTTGGGATCTGATGGCAAGAAAAAACATTTGAGTAGTCACACAGCGGGGTACGATCGAAAGGTGACAACCTTACTTTTGGCGTGCAATGGACAGCGTTCAAGCAAAGCAAAGGCAAGAGTGTGCAATACAGGCCATTGCACTTAAACATTGCAAGTGACTACATACCTCTTGTAATGAGAGCCGTAGCTAGGGACAAGGCGCACAGTAACATCGCAACACGGCAAAAACACGAAAGGCGTAACGTTGTCATATCGTTCGCTGTCGATTCACCGAGGTTATTGTTAACGTGTGATACTTGTGGCTCCTATTACTGTCTTTGCCGCTCGGAATATATGAGTCTTAATAAAATACCCCCCCTCCCCCTCCCCCAACCCCGACCTAGGTAGTTCGGGGTTGGGGTAGTTCGGATCCCCGACCTACAGTCAGACACACAAGCAAAAAAAAAACAAACAAAAAACAAACAAACCACACAACAAGACCGACCGATGTGCTCAACGAGCGTTTTATTTCGATGTGACATATGAATTAGGCAGTGTGATTCCTATACTCTACAACAACAAAAGGTTCACACAGTCTATCGTTCACCTGTAATACACTTCGCCCTGCACACGGACCATTTCGCCCCCTTGTTGTAACTCTTCTCTGGTGTGACACAACAAAAGGAAAGCTGAAATCATGTCGTCTCTGGTGTACTGACCGTCCACGGACCTTTTTCCGCCCGTGCTCACGACATCCAAGCCCTTCTGTGATTTTGTTATGGTGACCATGGACATTTCCTCTCTCAGTTTACCCAGTAGCAACTTGCCCTGCTCCGCGTGCATTTTGTCCGTCAACCTGTGATCCGGTAACGATATCACATCGTGCGACTCCAGCACGCTCGAGGTGATAGCTGTGGGGAGATTGCCACCCCTGCGAGATCGCTTGTACATGCCCACGTTCATAGTCGAACCCATTCGGTTGCTGGAACCGGCACCCTTGGTGTAGCCCATAGTCATTTCTACAGCGTTGGTCTTCTTCGTGGCCTCGGAAAGCACGGCCCAGCCTAGAGACATCACGGTGTCGCAGTAACAAAGCGCACCCTTGCATATGCCGGAGACCGCGCTGAGCACCATGTCGAGTTTGGTCTTGGCGCTGACGTGTTTCCCGAGCATGTATTTGTTGTTGACGTGAGACCATTTGCTGTAGAATTTGATCAAAGACCCCGAACCCAACAGCGATTGTTCCATCAGGTTCTTCACGTCCACGAGTGCGTTGACGTACGTGTTTTGTTCGAATACTATAACCACAGGAACTTCCTTCCACATGACTCTGGGCATGAGCACCTTCAATAGCCTGACGTGAGCGCACAGCAGAGCCGAGTACACGCGAGTCACTTGATCCAGGTCCGCTATTTCCAACTCCTCTAAGCCCACCACCTGTAAGGGCAAAGAAAAAAAAAAGAAAAGGACATCGACACACACACATCATTGTCGGTCTGAGTAGATTGCGGACACACAATGTTTTGCGATACGTGTGAGATGTGCAGAAGAGACATCCGCCAGTTGCTCGCTGCTCCGTGGGACTATGTGATATCGCACTACGAATTCATGATCGTGTTCACCGCCTACCGCCGCAACATGACGTTCTACTCTAACATGGACTTGGGACAACTTAAGACCATGTATGCTCAACTGGTCTCGTACTCCCCTGCCAGGATCCTAGTGATCGACAAATTGGCGTCTACGTACAAGGCGCAGCACCGTCACGCCGCGGAGCTCGTCAGGCCCACCGTGCCTTGTACGCTGTCGGACGTTATAACCCTGGCGTTGGGCAACAGAGTGCCTAAGCGGTTCGTGCACGTTTGCATAGCCCAATGTAATTTTCTCAGTTACGACAATATGACATTGGCGTCTTTCGCGTCCGTAGAAGGCATCCGCGGCGGTGCTCTGAGATACATGGCTGTGTTACAAAGTCAGGGAGAGCGGGGGCGACGCGATCTGCACGTAATCATTTCCACCGCCATCACGGGGTGGATGATGAGATTGGCAGGTTTAGAGTGTACGTGCGGAACGTGGGCTCAGGTGATGGACATGGTGTCGTGCTCTACTGCGGATACCGAAACCTCGCTGACGTTACAATCGGAGGCCAGGGTGACCGCTTACATTTGTACACTGCTAGACCTCCACGCGGACGACTTGCCTCAGGGCGACACACAGGGAGACTCGCGACGACGACAACAACAACGGGCTAAGGTGGATTACGACTACGTGTTCGACGAACTGCTCGTGTCGGGCTTGTCAGCAGACGACCGCACTCACCGCCAATTGTCCGCCGCTTAGCTCCACGGCACAGCACACTCCGGCGCAGGACTTGGAGCCTCCGCCGAACGTGGGGTCCATGCATATGTAGGCCCTGGCCACGCTACTCTGGACCATGCGTTCCAACTCCACGCAGTTGCTGGATAGGAACTTGTTTATGATACAAGCCTCGAATGGAGTAGTCGTGTCGCTCTTGGTGTCCGAAGAGGACGTGCTGCTGCTACCCGTCACCTCGCTCTCGAAGCCCCTAGGCACAATTATGTTCATCAGTTGCTTCAGATGGCTGTCTACGGAAATGTGCTGTGGACAGTAGATTCCCATGCAAACGCAGGTGGAGTCCGGGTCCCTGGCGTGGTGTTTACATTTGAAGCTCTGCGATACAACGTGATAGGCGGGTTCCCCGTCGTCCCCTCGGATGTCTGCTACTTTATTCAACCAAGGGGTGTTGTTGACGTGACTGGTGATGTGCACTTGTTTACGTCCCCTGAACGCTATATTGGGGAGAACGGCTAGTAGCACTTTGGAGCTGACGAATCCCACCTCGTCTACCAAGATCAGATCGGCGCTCTGGCCCCTACTCGCCTGTAACGAAAGCACAAAAACACACGGACAAAGTGCGATCAGAACCAACTGCGCGTCATCGCAATCGCGGCGAACGTGCATGCAACGGTCACAGAGGAATCGTGACACACAAGACAGGAGGAAAAAAGGACAGGAAAAGAAGGGCAGACACACAGAAGACGGCGATGGGATCGAGGGATCCGGGTGCGAATCTCCTACCTATGGGGTTAATAGACGATCCCCAGTGGGTGAGCTATTGCGTCGAAAACGCATGCACGTTCAGCAGCAGCGAGGCCCTAGGACACGTGTGTCACGATCACTGTAGTAGACACGTGTGCTCCGGCCCGGGGTGTACCTTGGTGCGCGACATGGTGGACTGGACGAAACGTAAGAGGTTGCCTCCGCCAGAGTGCCCCGTCGAACAACTGCTGGTGTTCCGCAAACCGCAAGTGGAATTCAGAGCCTCGTACCACATGCCGTCCAGGGACCTCAGCCTGGAATTGGGATACGGAGGCCTGGAGTACACGTCCGGACAGAACACAGCGCCGCCTCGTAACACGGACCTGAACCAGATGATTTTGACGGCTTCGTTGCCGGTGACGGTGGCGCTTTTCGCCACGCTATTGACCCGGGAGTTTTCCGACGAGTACCGCCATGTACATTACGATAGAGGGTCAACCAGCACCTCTATCGGAGTGTTGTGCTCGCCCTGGATGGCCATTACCCTGTCCCTTGCCAAAGAGGTAGCATTTAGGTCTGCCTTTCCGCTGAGGTGCTCGAGGGAACATCTGAGCGTAATTCGCGACGCGGCGTTCGGCAACGCCGTGGCCGTGTCGACTCTCTTCGATTGCAAAGAGGGTAAAATCAACCGGTTCATGAGAAAACTGGCCGGCAAATACAATGACAAGCACGCAAGTCGCACCGGGTTCTACACGATGGTGGCCATGGTCTCCCTCTGCCTTTTCCCGTATTTAAAGCATCGTGTATTGGGTACTATGTTCGACAACAGAAATCTGGTGATCATGTTCTTTGACAAAACTACAACTAAGCACAATCAGTGGTCCACTTTATCCACGCACGTGCATCGTCACGCCAACGACGCGGCGTTCGCCAAGAGAGTGCATCTGACGAACCCGGACAAGCGAAAGAGGCTACCTACCGCGGTCAGCGCGATCTTGGATACGTACATTTCAAACGCAGTATTACAGCAAGAGATGGACGACAGAGACCTCGCAGATGGCGGACAATGCAACGACCCACGCTCACAGCACACGGAGGAGACCGCGGAGAAAGGATCCGTCTCCGACCGTGCTACCGAGCGGCAAACCAAAAGGCTCTCGTCGAGAAAACGAAAAGGCCCGTGTTACGGAGGATACTACGAGGACGAGGGCGAGCGAGTTGGACAGAAAGTGACAGTTACGCGTCGGATGCTCGACCTACACACGCCGTGTTAGAGTTCACGCCGTATGTTATGTAATGTCATGTTACGTTATGATGTTTACCCGATGTGTGAGCGAGTGAGCAAAAAAAAACCAAACAAAAATAAAGCATCGTGTCATGAACACAGACTGGTGTCTTTTACTTTCTTTGTTGTCTTTATTGTCATCACCATTAGATTCATATACATGTTCATATACATGTTATACAGTACAACAAACAACAATTCCACCCTTAGACATGCACACAGTATGTATACATATTGGGGTGGTATGCACAACGGCAAAATCCGTGGGGCTCACGGGCCGCATCGGCCCGTCCTCTTCTTTGGCCGTCTTCTAGGCGTTTTGGCAGCCGACACCGGCCTTTTCCACTTCACGGTGTTTTTCATTCGCTCGGTCGAAGGTTTGCGCCTCCGTCTCGACTGTCTCGATTCTTCGTACTCGCGCCTAAGGTCTTCGATGTGAACGGCGTGGTCTTCCGCCAGCGCCGCGTTGTGTTTCTCCAACACGTCTTGTTTCCATCTCATGTTCACCAAAACGGTCAGAGGCATGTAGCCGCATTGAACGAGTGTATCGTAACAATGTTCGGGTTCTGACATCGATATCTTGTCAACAAAGTCTTTCTTTAGCGCAATCCCGCAACGCAAGCAGTTCCAGAATGCGTGAGAAGGGCATGTAGGCCGAGGCCCAGGGCACTGAGCGTCGATCGCCTGCTGCTGCGGCCGGCGTTCCGCCGGACACTCTAATCCCGACGTGGTCTTGGTCGAACACGTAGATTCCGTCGGCGTCCATCTCGTCGGGCGAGTCCCCCATGCGCACGTGTCCATGGTCCAGCTGACGAAGCGTGCAATACGCCGCGATGTGCGAGAATAACCAGATCAGAGCCGACACCTTTCTGTTATAGTTTGTAGGATTTAGCGTTTTCCGCAATTGCAACTCCAGGGCCGCGTCCAGGGTCGACTCGACCATGAGCGAGCGCTTCACCGATAGCACGTTCTTCACCAGCATCGAGGCGCTTTCCACGGGAAAGCCGGACGCCGTCAGGTGTTTGAATAGCACGACTCTGTCGGCCACGCATCCGTACCTGGGGTTGTATCTACGCAGGGGTCCTATCATCGCCATGCACACGTACGACAGTAGCTTGTCGTTGTTGCCGGTCGTCGAGATGGACTTTAGATTCATGCGTAGGTCCTCCGTTTTCACGGACACCGCGGTCCTGTCCACGGGTGTCAGTGCGTAGTGGTCCGAGAGCAGCTGCGCTCTCTGTCTGCTTCTGTTCAGCGAGCCGTAAAACCTGTACAGCGACGCGATGGGATAGGCGCTCAGATACCGAGGCGTCTCGAGTTCCCGGAGAGTTCGAGTGTGCAAGCAAAGCTGATGGAATATTTCTTTGCCCATCGTCTTCTGTTTAATCGTTTCGTCTCGTCTCTTAAGCATCGCTATCTGCTCGACGAACTTGCCCGGGTTCGCGACGCGCTCGCCCTCATTCGTCTCGTCGGCTCCCTGATTTATGAACATGGTTCTACGAGGTCCCAGGCGGCACATTTCGCCGTTTCCGTCGATGTGAAAATTCACGTTCGCTTGTCGCGCCTCGTCCCGCGCGTAAGGTATGTGTTCGTGTCTGAGCGTGAAGTGACAACAGGAAATCTGCCTCCTGACTTGCTCCCACGAGTCCATCGTGATCTCGGTTTCAAAATAGCACTCGGGGCACTCTTTGGTGTCCACCGACAGTTCTGGCATGAACGGATACCGTAGCATTATTATGAAAAAGCCCTGTAACAGGTCCAGCGTTGCCACGGTCTCCTCTATAGAGCAAGTCACAAAGTCCCGCAGTAAAGCTCTGTAGACGTCCACGGCCGCCGACAACGTGATCGGTTGAGCTTGATTCGACAGCATGAAGTGAGATCTCTCTAGCGCTTGGATCGTAAGCCACAGCGTGTACTCGCCGACTTGTTTATCCGTCGGTTGCTCCGGAGTACGCGCGGAGGACTTGGGTTCGCTGTAGGACGAGGTGAAATCTATCAGCCTGGGGTCGATCGTTCCCGTTATTCTGCCTCGACAGGCCATGTCGTAAAGCTCTAGCGTGGTCGACGGAGCGTTCGAAGCGCACACTCTATCGCCCCCGGAGCCAACTTGTCCGCTATCGACAGTTTCCTCTCCCACTCGGCGAGACACAAACTCAGGCCCATCCATCTCGGGTCTCGCGAACTCGTAGGGTGTTTCACGTCACCTCGTTTGGCGAGATGCGGCCAATGTTGCATCAGTTTGCTGTACAGAGACACGCCGACACGGCATAGGAAATCCGTGGGGCACGGACAGTTGCTGAACCTTGCCGTTATAGCCCTAGGGAGAGCCACGTTTCTGAATTCAGTCTCTAGCGTTTCGGGTAGCCGCTTGAAGGAGTACGCCGCAATTATTCCCCTTTGCTTAATACGAGGCGTTGTCACCACGACGACACGGTTAATGTCTCTGGCGATTGCTAGGGCTTGCTCGCGACCTCCCGGCGTAACAACTGCGACGGTTCTGCACGGGGTGCGGGCCATTGGTGTTATGTGATGGGATACCGCCACGGCGCACAGGGCTAGATTCAGCACATTGTCAGCCGCGGCATCCGAGTGCGCGATCCCACTCTCCTTCGCAAACACCGGCGTTAGCCCGCATCCGTACATCAGAACGGTGTACAAGTCGCAGGTGAGAGATCTGTAGTTGTACGGCTTGTAGAACTTGATCAACTTCCCGTCCTCCTGCAACTGCACTACTCCGGCGTAATCCTTGTTGTGGACGGGGTCGAAGAACACGTGTCCCTCGGTGGCAGGGGTAGCGTATGTAAACTCGATGGCAATGTGAGAATTGAGTACCAGCACACCAGCTGCAGCCTCGTCGTACCACTCGCAGCCCAACGTCACCGAATCCGAGTCCTCGGGCCTCGGGTCTGCCCGAGGGCGACCGTCGGAGTCCTCGCTTTCACACGATTCGCCTTCGCTGACCGAAGAGCGCTCAGTCGTTCTCGCGAAAGATCTTTTGTGATCTACCGAATACCAAAACCTAGCTTTTTTGGGGACGAGCATGCCGTCCGAGGCGCACCGTTGCCACCTGTGTATTTGCGTCTCGTACTGAGAATGGACAGCGCCGGCGTCGCGAACGGGAACCTGCGTGGGCTCATCGAGCCCAGACTCCCATCTGTATTTCAACTGAGATACTTTGAAACAAAAAGCCGACGGGTTGGTCTTAGACCAGGGTATAGGTCTGGCCCACAGTTCAGGTCCCCGTATCCCCTTAGGCACATTGTGGAATTCACAAAAACGCTTCAGTGAACGATCGCAGTAAATGTACACTCGGTCCAAGTCGTCGCCGGTTTCGGCGCCGTGCGATGCGTTGTCACAGTAGAGAGTCTCGACAGCTACATGCAGTCCGGCTTCTCTCTGTTGCCGTGAGAGCTGTACGCTTTTGCGATCCGCGTGCAACACTAGGTTACCGAAGCTGTTCACCCTCTCGGTTGCCACACCGTTAGCGAGCATCGCTTTCACGTCCGATCTCTCGGCGCACTGAGACGTACAAGATACGATGTAACTGCTTCTGCTGGACTTCAAAACATCCACCGCCGCGGGGAGGGTATGCGTCCACGGCTTGGTGTCACGCTCTGCTTCTGGTGTAAACACGGTCACATTACGGGACCTAAACGGCCCCGCGGCTCTGGCGAACCAAGCCACAGAGCGTTGAATGTACGCGTAAACTCCCTGGCGAAAGCACCTAATCTCCAGTTCTTCGTGCACGGTCCCGGAAAGCATCACACGAGCCAAAGCGTGAACGAATTCCGCGGCTGAACAAACCTGCGCGTCAGAAAACAGAAGGCTAGACTCGACGGCCGTGTCGCCGGTGCCCAAAGGACGGGCGTACCATTCGTTCGACTGTACTATCGTTACGAGGTGCGCCGCGGGAACCGTGGATCTTTCGTCGAACGCATCCAGCGCGTGGTTCGATACTGTACAGAGACCCGTGGACCACAGCTTTTCGGCAGGACAGGCCATCACGCGCGAACACAAGATGTCGAAGCCTCGCCACACGAGCGGGTCTTTGAGCCGAGCCATCTCGGAATGTAACTCGATGCGATCCAGCGCGCTGCCCTCGGATTGCAACGCTGCCACTCCGTTGCAAAAACGCTCAGGTGGCGCTCCGCATAGCCATCTGATAGCAGCAACACCTGAGTCCTTAGGTCCTACGCTGACTAGGCTCTGAGATACAGGATACTCGTTTTCCCAGTCGCGTTCCACACCGCCGCGGTCGCGGCGCTTGACAAAAGTCCATTGCGCGCATACGAGCGAAGACCACGCTCTTCGCTCCACACTAGATACCTCCAACGGGTCCCTGTAACCGTTCCGCATGAACATCTCGTCGAGGACGGCGTGTTTAGGCCTACGTCTTATGGGGTCTTGTATGACAGTAGGATCTGGCCAGTCGGGTGTCTCGTTTCTCAGTACGTCCGTCCTGTACTGCGAGCTACTGTCCACTATCACCGCGACCGATTCCAAGTGTTGCACCAAAGGACCCTCGCCTTTGAGGTAGAACAACGGCGACTCCGAGGCGAACGCCACGGTGTGGCCGTCCACAACAGTTATACCCGGGAACCGCTTGACATCTGAGGATGTCGTCGTCAGTCGCAGAAAACGCCACGCGCCCAAGCTAGTGGTGACTTTCCCCGGGAAAGCGTCGACCTGTTCAAATTCAAACACCGGTCCTAGGGTTCTGGAATACGCTGCCCGAAGCAGCTCTTCTTCGTCCCCGCGAGGCAATAGGCCGCAGCCGTTGTAGAATTCCGAGCAGAGCAAAGGCGTCGGGTTGCAACATCTCGCGAGTAGCGTGGCCAATCTGTGATCTTGGGCGCATAGGAAAGCGCCCACCGTGTTGGCTCGCAACATGCGAGAGTTTGTCTCGTCCGTGCCCCTGGTCCATACCGACGCCCCCCTGTGCCTACTCAGGATTATCAGTCTATACGAGGGAAGGCAGTTGACCCTGCAACTCTGAGCCAAATGACTAAGAAGCGCATACACTGGATGAAGCCGGCCTCTACCGTGCACCACGAATTCGTAATCGAGCACGATGTCCCCTACTTTCATGTCGGGCACGCAGGGATGCACCGATCTGTAGAAACACGTCAAACACGCACTGACGTCGAAGTTCCTTTTAGCGCCCGCCGTTTCGGTCACCCTGACGCAGTGTCCGAGTAACACGGCCTCGTCCAAACAGGCCTCGTACGCGCAACCGCACTCGCCCACGGATCTGTCGGCTCGGGCCATCGCGTGCCGTCCCGGTTGGGACTTACGGGACAGGTGGAGTTTGTATTCGGCTAGAGGAGACGATAGCAGCTCCTCTTCCTCGATCCTGTCGCGATCCGAGTCCACGGCGACGTGGATCAAAGGGAAAAACTCACCGTCTCCTATGACGGCTTTCTCCTCGCGCACCCCCGGAGGTTTTCGTCTCTTAGCCGCCACGATCCATGACATCGTCTCTCGTCGACACGCCGACGGATCGTCGCATTCTTCCGTCTCTACGTCAAATAGACATTGTTCGTATTTCGCGTGCGCAGACTTGAATAGGCGTACGAGTCTTTGTTCCTCGTAGCCTCTGGCGGTGTCGCTGCATATAGCTTGTTCGATCCTGGACATCGTCACCTCCGGGCATTCCGATGCGGTCTGTTGCGCCCGCTCGTACGGGGATGACGGGGAATAATTTAGTTGAAAGAAGAAACCCGTTTGCTCCATCAACGGAGCCGGTAGGCCGTCGGCGCGACTCCCGTTGAGTTCGATCACACACAGGTCGTCGCTTAACACCGTGTCTTCACCCAGCCATTTGGGTCTTGGAACGACCCCCTTTGTCCGAGGTATGTGGAGCACAGCTCTCCCGCTCCCGTGCTTCTTGTGAAACACCCCACACGCTCTCAATATCTTTACGTTCAAAAGACCCAATGTGCGTACACCAACGGTCACACGTGCAAAGCACTTGCTGTCATCAACACCATGGCCAAATAACACACAGTGTCCCGTCGGAATCATGTGCGATCCAAATCTCAGCTTTGTTGTTGTCAAAGGCAGAACGCGATCCGACGCTCTGTCCTCATCGCGATCCGTTGCCCCCTGAGCGTGTTCGGCCATTATAGCAGCAGCAGCAGCAGCAGCAGCAGCAGTAGTAGTAGTAGTAGTAGTAGTAGTAGTAGTAGTAGTAGTAGTAGTGTCTCCGTTTTCTTTGCCTTCAAAGTACAGTGCTTCTTGTGCGTCGAGCAAACCTTGCTCTATGTCAGGTGCCATTGGTCTTTCGGTACCCGGCACATGCAGTCTCACGGTCGAAACCAAAGGCCTGGGGTTAGCGGATAGCATCTTGCGTAGTTTCATCAAGCTCCCGTGCGATTCCACCCTTAGTTCAAACGTACTGTCGGTAGGCAGGACAAACGAGTCGGATAACGACAGATAAGTCGCCGTGATAACTTTAGCTTCGTCTAACTCTACATTCCAGGCAAAGAGAAGACCAGTCGGAGTGTTTGACAACTCTGTGTTGTCGTTCAGAGTCAGGCCTCTGAACGCAAGAATTGAATACATGATAGCAATGCAACTGGGAATCTCCAATCGTTTCTGGGTTACAATTGACATAGAGCCTGGCAACAGGCACACCGCGTGGTCAAACGCATAACCGCGAAACCCACGGCGTGTTGTTGGTGCTACACGATTGGAAGGTGTAGCTGGGAACACGCGTAGCGTTGCCACTTTAGCCGATGTGCCGTTGGTACACGTGGGAGCGTCACCGCTCATCTGCGCAGTGGATATAGCAAGCGGAGGCACGCCCGTGACTCCTCTGCGTATCACAAACGAAGAGTAATTGCACGAAAACCATTCCGTTACACAACCCTCGGGTACGACAGAATCAGGGCAGTCTGCGGTCCGGTTCGTTTCCAAACAAGTGTCCTTGGGCACGACGATGACAGCGTCTCGTAGTATGTGTCTCAACACTACAACTAGCTCGTTTTCGGCTACGATCGAGAATCCCGCCGGCACCCTGACCATTTCCTCTAAACACATAAGGCCTCTCTGTACACTCGACGCATCCCCACGCCGACATTGATCGACGTGCCCTATGTTTGGCTTAACTAGGGTGTTGTCGGCAGCCCGCAACGGTTGTATGCTTCTCAGGTCCAAATCTCGTACTCCTTCTGGTATGTTGCACCGCAGCGTGAAAGCGCTCCCGAGCTCCGGATCGCCTAGGGCCAAAGCGCACAGTGTCCGAATTGTATCGGTTCGACAAGAGCTGTCAAACACCAAACACACCGACGTGTTCCACGAGGCCACCATCATATACAGACACACGCCGTCTGCGGTGTACACGAACTCAGAATCCATTTCCAATCCACGTATGTCTTTTTCCTTCACTGTGAAATACGCATCCCACGAGATACCGACAGACGGCTCGTGAAGGGACCGATGCGAGCCGTCACATAGGACCAGAGACAAAACCGCTCGATCGGCACGCTTCACAAACGCCGCATTGTCAAACAGGACTGTGCTCTCCTCAAAACGAGCGCATTCTTCACACGATAATTCTCTGGTTTCGTAAGGATCTGCAAAGTTGTGAAGTCGCACAATGCGCCCGCGGTCATCCGCCACGGTGTGGGTGCTGCGGGCCGTTCTCGCTTCGTACAGCAGCAATCCGTCGCTAGAGAGCACGGAGCTAGACGAGCGTATGTGTTTGCTGACATAGTCATCGTAAAATATTTTGCATCTAGTTAGAAACCTCGCCATCCAGATGGGATCTAGCTTAGGGTACACGGTGTTATTTGGTCCAAACAAATGTGACAACTCTTTGTCGACAAGCTGTAGCTTGCCTCGCTTTAGGCACGTGTACACATACGTTATGTATTTATCATGCATACGAGGCGGCCGTTTGTGGGGTCTGCCGTTGTGAATGATCACAGAGTTGTGTTTCCTGTCCTCCGGCAGGTTATCGCTACCATCATGACCGAACCTGGCGTCTCCGCTTCTCTTTGGAAGCGACATGCTGATTTCGACTACTCCGGGTCGCTGCGACCCTTGCTGTCTAGTGCAATTGATGCTGTGTTTCATAAATACAAATTGGCGGTTGAGGAAACTGCAGTGTCAATAACAGACGGACAATCGCCGGAATGCGAAGAGTCTATGACATTTAGCAACCAAGGGTCTGCTCATGATGTTGATGTTGGTGATGATTGTGATTATGATTATGATGACGATGATGATATGAGTTCAGCTGAATCACACGGGCAGCCAAACGCAAGCGGACCGTTTCTCAATTTTGATGACAGCGACAGCGACGTAACCATGACCATCTCGCCATCCGAACTGCATCATCAGCCGGACAAAAGTGTGGATCGGGACGTTGAGATCGCGTGGCAGCCTGCTAAGTGGCCACCAGCCGATTTACATAACACCTCTAGCTACCACAGAGAGCGCAAGTCAAACGACGAAGTAGCGTGCCACCGGTGTAAGGCCTACGATGCTCACTGCAAATCATCGGCTGAAAAGTACAGGAGGACGTTAGACAACTACACGAAAACCGTTTCGGAACTCATGGCGGGTTTCAAGAAAGTCTTGGAGAGATACCCCGAGCTCAAAGTAGACTGTAGCGATGAGCGTCTGTACTACATGGTGCAGGCGGCCTTAGGTCGCAATAACCTAGTTCGAGAAATGGTACGCTTATCCGCGACGAGAGCTGCCTGCTCGCCAAAGTCCTACGGCGAGTCTACGACGGCTGACATCGCCGCGGTACACGATGCCCTGAACATCTGCTACAACGACGCAGATGCGCTCAGGTTGATATTAGACAGATACGCTGATCTGTATGTGCGATACATACAAGTTTGGCGCGAAATGTGCGCGAAGGTGTCCAAAGACATCACGGTGATGGAACTGTTGAATTACACCGAGGGAAGACCCGGTGTTGAACACGGAGAACCCTGGTGTGAAGCCAGAGCGTACATACGCCGCATAATCGACAGGTCGAAGCGCCTGGCGCCGCGCTCTGTGGCTGATTACTGCGCTGAGAAACTGAACGCTCTGAACCTCAAATTGACACGCGTTCCCCGGGACCAGGGTGTTCACAAAGAGGATCTCGAAGTACTGCTGGAAGACATGCGACAGAGACTGGACCTGGATGCGAAACAATGCGCCTCGGATTCTCACATGTCTGACCTGTACTTGGACGTTCGGAGCGACCTCGCTGTACTAGACACGTTAGTTGGTGTGGGATCGCTCTCTGCCAAGACGCTGTTACACGAGAGACATTTGCTTGTGTGTCAGATACGCAAATTGGTGAAAACTCAGGGTTGCGTTCAATTCCACTGACCGAAATGCCGCAGTGGAAACGCGCCCTGTGAGTGGAAGTGCGAGCGGTACTGGAGATCACGTTACCGACATGTACTAATAACCCCTCTGTTGTAGTATATGTGATTGTTTAAGGCAACGATATCATGGACAGTCAGTGTGACTACTTGGTGTTGGATATACCTAAAGGGCCAAAGGAGGATGATGATGATGATGATGATGATGTGGATTGTGAAGTATGCAAAGAACCGATACGACAAGGGTTTTACGAATGGAAAGGTGGGGCGATATGCGTGTCGTTGGACCAAGCCACAGCCGGAGCCATGGTACCCTACGTAGATGCGGGGATCAGCGAGCACGCTTCTGGTGAGGCAGTGGCGAAGTCATCCACCACGGCCGTGTGGTACGTGGCGGACAGCACTGTGGTTGAATTGAAAGGGGACATACATCTACAAGACATACCACCCAACGGCACCTGGTTGTCATCGCCCGAGGAATGCTTGCGTTCGATTCTACGGCTACGGGGCGCGTATTTGGCATGCATCGCTCTGCCCGAGCTTAACAGAATGGTGATAGAGCAGAAGAACGACGACGGATTGCTAGGCTTGATTCGCGACTACTTGGCGGACACTGACAATTTATCCTGGGCCGTGGATTTGTTCGGTGCGTTCGCATGCGATGCCATGCTGGCTCCCGTGCTGCATGTGATCTTGCGATCGAGCTGGGTGAAGGAACGCAAGGACACACTGGACACTAACAACGATCTCAAGTTAGGTTGGGCGCAAGAATTCTACGACTACAAATGCGTTGCCAAAGACGCCAGAGGATGCCCGATGTTCACGCATCTGCGTGATTGTGGAGACGCGTGCGGCAACGAGCACACGGCGATCACACGCCTCGTGCTCCGCTCAATGAGACTGTCGGGTTACACGCCTTGGTCCGCTGTGCATGCTGTCCGCGTAGCAGAGGTTGCTATAGCGAAGGTAAAGTGTCGACTGTGCAGAGCTCGTCTTCTGGCCTCCTGTGCGTTTCTAATAGAGTGTGCCGCCGTAGAAGCGTCTGGAGAAGGCGATTGGCTTGTGCGAAACGAAGCCGTGATAGAATTATGTTGGATTCTGTACGGCATAAACTTTGGAGAGTGCCCCGGGTCCGATGATGAAAACTTAAAAAACTGGGCCCTTGCTACGGTGGCGCATTCCGTGGGATACCATGTGTACAAGCCTCGAGAGCAACAGGACGCAGAGGCCCTGGTGGTTATGTTCGCAAATGACCACGTATCTACAAGAGCACGCGAGATGTCCGACGAATCGCCGCTGCCGCCGCCGCCGCCGCCGCCGTCGTCCAGTCAAGCATACGAACCCGACCACGAGCTCGAGAGTAAAATACGCGCAAACGCTAGATACTCCACTGGCGAGAAGCTGTCGCGTCGCACAGATAAGATAACGGAAGAGTTATACGCCGACATATCCACTGCAGTGGATGTGATGGACGTGGCTCCGATTGCCATGGAAGCCAGAGCGCAAGACCCGGAGGACGTGAGTTTAGCCATTCTGTTGTGTTTCCCCAGAGTCGCGGAAAACGCGATAGATCAACTGACGTTCGAGCCGCCTGGGAGAAAATGCTACACGACGGAGTTGTGGCCCGTGTTTGTGAATTCCACCAGGGCTTGTTACCAGTTATTTAGAGCGCTGGCCATTCCGGTCACCCCGAGCCCGGCGTACTTACTTGAACTGTTGGCCAGGGGCTGGAGAGGCCTACCCGAACGCACGCTGCAACGGTTCCTGCCCATGACAGCAGGCCCGTGTTGGCACGTGGATCGCAAACACTACGACGTTTACTTCTTAGGTCCACTGGGGAATCTCGTGTCGTTGGGGGTGATGACGGAGAGCGACAGAGGGGCGATCGTCGAAGCGCTTCACCGCGGACTCGTGCCCTGCTTTGCAGGTCGAGGCGATAGCTCGTGCGATCGCCTCTTGAGCTCGACTTTAGCGCTGAGCTTTGCCGCGTGCGGGGTCACGGCGCTGTCTCGGTCTAGCCAGGCCGTCGCCTCGGCTCTTGCGTGCGACTTGGTCTGCGTTACTTCGGGAGGACTGTTATATTTCGCGGCTTGGTATCTCATGGTGTATCTATCGGCTATATACGCTCACCCGACGTTACGGAGCAAGTTGTTACAGTCGGGGTCCGACGCCGACAAGTGCCTGTGTCGCACGTTTGACATTTCCGACGCGGCCGACTCAGTCGTGGAGTACAGGAGCGGGGAAATGTCAAAGGCCACGCGCTTGGTGTTTCGGGACATGCTCGCCGAACACACCCGCCTCAGACTGGTGCAGCTTTACGTGCCCGAGATGCTGACACAGCTGCCTTACGTACGTCGCACGGCCCTGCTACCGGCAACCGTGAAGATGGCTATAGAAAGCAGAGACCGTTGGTTCGCCGAACATCACGGTCGAGCCAGTCGACGCGAGGCCGATGCTACTACGGGGCCTAAGTTCGAGTACCTGGGTAACATAGCGTACGGTCTTCACAGCAGCATTAAGGGCAAACTGAGCGCAGACACAATTAGACCCGTGGCGACGTCGCTGGTGGACGGCACCGTCCGAGACTTTGATTTGTGGTGCGATTCGCTATTCGTGTACAGTAGTAGTACGGACCACGGTGACACAGAAGAATCGCTCCGTGGCACACTGGAGGACGGTGACACTACTTTCACGGATGTTGCAGAATCAGTCGACGAGGGTCTCGTGTCGACACCGGACAAGCCGATCGACGAGACGACAAATTCAAATACAACCACCGGTGAGGAGACTACACGTCAACACGATGTTGACGTCGAGGTGGACATGTTGACAATGGGTGTAGCTAACCTTAGTGTGTCCCAGGGCGTCGTACCAAGACAACACTGTGTATGCAAGGGACTTGTGGTCGACAGCGTCGAGAATCTGGGGTTTGACGAGGAGGACGCGTTCTTGGCGAAGCTGGCCCCTGCGAACAAAGAGGAGTACACAGTAAATGACGATCCCGTGATAAACAATCCCTGCATGACAAACATAGGTCGGACATCATACAGTGTACGGGGGTCCAAGGACCACCACGACGTGAACGCCGACAACATTTATCCATGGTTGATACAAGCGTTATGGGTGCTCACGACTAAACGGTCCCATGCTACTAGCGAGCCCAGGACACCAGAAACGCTCGCAGTTATGGTACATTTGATAGTGAAAAGACTCCCAAGTCAACACAGTACGCTTTCGGTGTGCAACGATATTGTGCAACTGCGTGAAATCTGCGACAGAGAGCGTGAGTTTGTCCCTATAACGGCTATAGTCGGAGGTATGTTTGGGCTGAACATCCAAGTGATCGCGCACGGAAGCGAATACAACGTGTTCAATCCGCACTATGTAAACCGGCCCCACGGTGCGTTGCATTTGACCCAGCGCGGTTGGTGTGTCATCAGCGATCAACCTACACCACGGGGATCGATACCCGTGGGTGACACCTTGAAGGAATATCTTCGCTTGAATGACATTGCAGTGAAACCGGTGAAAAGCGACGGGTACTGTGGATTTCACACCGCTTCGGTGTTATTGGACCTGGGGCTAGAATGTTCATTCGAGGCACGAGATATATTGGTACGAAAAACGGCGGCTCATATCTTTGCGCAAAGAGCGCAGAACCGAGAATTTACAGTGTACCTTAATGACAATAAAGTCGACGGTGAAAACGCTTTGCACACTCTGCTTATGACACCGGAGAGATGGCTTTCGGTGGAAGAAGTACATTTCATCTTATTAGCCCACGGGAAAAACTCTCTGTTCATAACAAAGAACTCATACCCACTGTACAGCGATGAACATGTTTATTTCCACATTGACAATAATCATTTTCAACCTATTATTAGGGCAACAATGCCCTGAGCGGTCCTTGAATGTACAATAAAAAAAAACCAAGCACTCGTAGACATACAGCAAATGTAATCTGTGTGTGTATAATAAAGAACCCTTGCCCTATGTACAGAGATGAACATGTTCATTTTCACATTGACAAGAATAAAAATCACTTGTGGATATATATATATATATATAGCAAATGAAACCCAGTGCAGCAGGGACTAGTTGTGGCACTCATTAAAGCATTAAAGCAAACACACAGGCGTGCACGCGCATAAATTGGCATATACATGTACTGGTCAAAGTGAACAGGGAGACAAATCAGTCGTAATAAACACTGTGAGGCACTCATTAAAGCATTAAAGCAAACACACAGGCGTGCACGCGCATAAATTGGCATTCATATATACATGTACTGGTCAAAGTGAACAGGGAGACAAATCAGTCGTAATAAACACTGTGACGTGTGTTCATATAGTCAACACCGCAGTTCAATGCGTACACGTAGCTATGATTGCGCTCAGTGTCAGGGACGGGCGATGCGGGTTGGGGAGGTTGCTCTGTTTCGAGGGAAGGTGGTGTTCGTGGTAGTGACACGGCATCTGCTCTCTGGCGGGATGCTCGTGCTTGTGACACGGCTGGGGTCGGTGTAGAAATTGACCTGCGGGGGGCTCTGCTTTTGGATGGTCTTGGCGCAGGAAGCTGTCTTTGAGCAGGAGCGGTTTCGTTGGGCTCACGTGCAGGAATCCTCGTTGTGGTCGAAGAACGACGCCGTGTGGTCAAAGAAGAATGTTGTTTATTTTTCGATGAACGTTGTGGGATCAACGTAGGCAGTGGCAGAGCGTCCGCTGCCTGTACCGGTTCGACTATTATGACCTTGTTCCACTTGACGTACTGATTGTGTATTTGCACATGAAACGGCGCAAACGGTGCAGACCGGCAGTTTGCCGTCGGTACAGTGAAAGGCTGATATGTTTCGCATTCACCCAGGAGAGACAATATGTGCACGTCCCGCACGTCTTGCTGTGTTAACTGCTCATACATACTATAGAAAACCTCTATGTCGCCATCGGGAACGTCGTTTTCGTAATCGTCGGGCAGGTTTTCCCACTGAGGTACAAATCGGTCGAGGTCTAACGTTCTGAGCGTGTCGGTGATGGCACGCACACCACCCGGCACTGGCGCAATGGGACTGTCAAAGTCCTCTTTCGCGTTCTTGCGCACGCAGACCTGCGAAATCAGTTTGGACGTGATGTGATCGAGCAGACATGCCAGCAAATCCACTTTGAAGCGCGCGCCGTCTCTCCATATCCTACCAGGGTGTAGTCTCAACAGGGGAAACCCGAGTATACTCATTGTGAGGATTTGTGCTTTGATAAGACAAGTGGTGACGTGGTACGCCAGCGTACACTTTTGGCTGTCGGTCATATTTGCCAATCCGTCTGGACTCCCTAAATTCCATTCGCCCACATGCTCCCCGACAAAGGCCCCGGTGACGCCTGTGTCCGTGAAGGGCATCTTCATGAGGTGCAAGGCGAATGTCCTTGCCACAAACGGGTGTATCTGCAACCGCGTGTGCATGTCCAGTACAGTCTCCAATAACTCTGCGTCTTCGGAGAAAATCCTGTGGATCAAAAGCCCGGCGACGTTCTGTGTAGTCAGTACGTGGCCCAAGTACAAGGCTTCTGTGCTCTTGATGTCGAGAATGGAATCTATTCTCATGCCGATCGGGAATTCGTTGACGTGTAGACACACGTAGCGAAACCCCCGCTCGGGTGGCTTCGATAGATCTACTGCGTAGTATACCCTAGCGCCCGTCTTGCAGTTTATTGTCACCGATGGTATATCCGATCGTGTGTAGGTGAATTCCTTCGGACGGGTAAATTTTCTCGTCAGTCTAGAACATACGTATATGCCCATAATGTAGTTCGAGTTGATATCCTCGACAGCTGTTCTGTAAACATCGGACGCCTGCTGAGCGTTGGCATCGCAACCGTGCGTGCAAACGACTTTCTCTAAGCCCACGGTGGGGTTGGTTTGAGGCGTGTCGGGGGTTTTCCTTAGCATTAGCTTAGTGGCATAGCCTTTGTGTTTCTGGATCTCGAAGGCTGTCGTGAAAGCCATTGTGAAGTAGGGCGAGTGCGTCGTCCCGTAGCGTGCATCGTTCAGGTGACTGTACTGCACTCCGTTAGACCTCCATTTTGGCACTTTATCTAAGAACCTCAGATCGGCTTCGGTTGTAGCACGCAGTACTTCTGGCTCGTCCGATGTGTATTCGCTTGGGTACAGGACACTGTCAGGTAGTTCGATCGCCGATGCGTCGTCTGTCGGCAGTGGATTTCTTTGGGCGCGCCGTGCACTGTCACCGCTCACAGGGCTCTCGAGTCGGACGTCATGTACGGCCTGGGTTGGCTGGTCGTCTCCATGACTCGGACCCGCTGGCGTGTCATCGCAACCACCCATCTGCTCACACTGTGGCGCCACCGTTTGCTTCTTGCGTTTGTCTGTGTTACTCAAAGCCAATATGTCACAGTCTTCGCCATTTCTAACATGCATTTTGTCGGCCGCTACATTGGGAAACAAGCTCGAGATCATGGTGTTGACATCAAAAGAGGTTACATCGTAGGGGTCTACCTCCTCGCCGTCTACCTCCTCGCTGTCTACCTCCTCGCCGTCTACCTCCTCGCCGTCTACCTCCATGTTCAGCATTGGAGCAACGATGTCGTAGGAATGATTTGTGGCGTTGTGCAGCATCAGCGCGGAAGCGTCTATAGTATCGAGATCCTCGATGTGTGCCATCAGCGGATATCCAGCGTTTAAATCATCGACGTCCGCCAGCGAGGTCCCAGTGTCGAACAAGCGGCTGTCGAATGAAAAGCTGATGGAATGGCATGGCTCGCTCGGGACAACGTTGTCCCCTATACTTGGAAATGTGATGTTGTGGGTGTCGTTGTTATGGGGAAAGTTCATTAGCTCTATGATGATGGGCTCATCGGTGTGCGTTTCAACATAAGACATTTTAGGTCGAGCGCTGCCGTTGTCCTGCGGATCGCTGCCGCTGTCAGGAGCCAAGGGCCTCTTACCGGGTCCGTGGTAGGCATTATTACTAGCTTGGCTACGACGGAATTCATGTCGGCGTATTATCATGTCGTTGGGCATAGACACACACATAGCATTCACTGTGAGTGCACTTGCCAGTCCTCTGAAACATTCTAGCACTCTTGTGCCAGGCCTGTGGATCGGCGCGGTGAGAGATCCTTCAGATGGCACGGTTTGCTTCGGTGGTATCTCGATGACGGTGACGCGGACAGGTTCGGTCAGGCCGATCTCCGACAGCCGATCTCTCATAACGCTGTCGTCCGTCACGCTGTCGCCCAGCCAGACATAGCCGCCGTCCACTATCGACATGCATCGGACGCCAAACGATTCGGGTTGTAACGCGTCCCAAGTGCTCAGATCACGGAAGCCTTCTTTGCACAAGAGTAAGAACTGCGACTCGATAGTATCGGCACTGTCCGACGCGTCACTACTCCACCAACTGTCCACTGCACTCTCGACATCACCGGTGAGGGGTAGCAATATCTGCACCATTATCCCACAACAGGCCTTCCTCAGGCTCGTCTCGTCCGCCGCACTGTTTACTGCCCTGTACATCTTATTCATACAGACATAGGGTAATAGAGACACGACGTCCCACGTGCGCGTGTTCACTAGCAACGTCTTGATCAAGTCTCGGTGGGTAGCATACAGTTGCCTGGGAGGCACTGTGTTTTTCTCGTAGATATCTCTGAAGCAGCCCAACACGCCCGCGGCAACCCTGTGCCTGGTCACGGGTAGAATGGGATTGTCGTTACAGTGTTCCGGCGACAGCCACGACTCGAGAGGAATCCAGATCTCGTGTAGTGATACAATTGCACGCAGCGACAGCACGGTGCAGTCCACAGACTCCTCCAACACCAGCGAGTCCAGCCTGGGGGCGAGCGGTTTGCAACACGGCAGCGACATACCTAAGGACTCCCAATCTCTGGTGTTGTACGTTGTCACAGTGGCGTCCAAGACTGTATTGATGTGAAGCTTAGGCACGGGTGTCTGTAGCGAATACACGACAGAGTTGTCGTTTGCACGTGCGACGCTTTGTAATGTCGGAGACGAACATAGCGGAGCGTTGTACGCGTCGTCCTCGCACCACACGTCGCGGCATATGCACGCACTCTTGACAAACGAGTAGAGGGGCTCCGGTGTTCTATCTGCAAATTTGTCGTGTACAGGGTTCCACGTGCCGTGGGTTGTGGTGTTGGGCATTTCAAGATAATAAGGGATCTTGAGATTCAGTACCTTAGAGCTTTGTCGGTTCGTGTATCTCCACCACAGCTTTAGGAAAGTGATATCCTTATTCTGTCTATCGTGAAAGGTCAATGGCGTCTCTCCGTGCCCGTACTTGCTGTAGATGACAAGCACCAGTTCCTGCCTGCTCGCCTGATCGCTGTGTAACACGTGTCGTTTGTTCTTCACTGACCCCAGAAACAACATCACAAAATATGGCGTGTGGTACACAGCTAAGTGTTCCAAGTGTTTCAGAGACAACTGTTCCAAATCCGACATCTCACACCACGGTCTTCTGTTCTCGATCCCGTAGGCGACGGTTCCGTCGGCGGTCGGGGCCATTGTCACGCCATTGCACAATGCGCATCGATTGTCAGTGGCTACCCCGGGAAAAAACACACTCAATTTAAGTTGACATTGATGAGTGCGACACGGTTTGTCTTTATGAATGTAGCAGAAATCACGATACTGTCCATGGTCATGGCCGCTGACCGCGGCGATGTATGACTCCTGGTAATAGTACAGATGGTTGAGAGCGTCTTGGGTCGTTTCGAAAGTCACGTCGTTGTGCAAGGCTCCAGAATGCAGCGCTTTGGCAATGCGCTTCCACTCTGTAACACCATAATCCTGTTGAGCCATGACACTGTCCTGAAATACAAAGCATGAAACAGTATGGACTAGATGATAGTGTGCTTTATAAATAGTGTATAGTGCTACCCCAGTCTTTGCCTGATGGTGTACTACCTCAGTCTTTGTCTGATGGTAGCCCCAGCAGTGGCAATTTATTCACACACACACACACACACACACACACACACACACAAATTTCCAAACGAAGGAGACAGCTTAGAGTATCGCACAATACGACGATCAAAGCCTGAACATGTTAAGCGAAGTGTCTGCGTCTGGTACAGTGTGACACAACATCATCTTGTACTGAGCGGTCTCCCAGTGGTAATACAGTGTGTGCTGAACGGCAAGGCCTTGACAGTCAGCGGCGTCTGTTTTGAGTGTCCATTCGATCAAGTCTGCCTTCATCTCATCTGTTATGTTCACGTCTGCGTATCTATCGCCACAAGTGTAAGGCGTTGGATGGCACGAACCCATTGAGGGTAACGTGTACCAGACGTCGAGCGGTTTACCTTGACAAGGCGAGCCCATCCTGCTTCTAGGGCCCGTAACGTGGCCGATTGCGGCCGTAGCTGTGGCTAAATCGCCGGTGAAATGTGTGTGTGTGAAAAACGACATGCCGGCGCGAGGAGGCTGCGGTAAAACGCCGGTGAATGTGTCCATGTCCACTAGTATATACCGGACTCCGAGAGTTTCGGCAGTGTAGTCTACCATCTGCACGTCCGAGGGCAATTCGTTGGAGTGGCCAAAGAGCCAACTCAACACTTTGCATTCTGTGTTCTGTACATCGCCGTTGTGGTTAGACCATAAGATGGCTTTCATGCCTTTGATCCTGGGTATGGCGTGGACGCATCTCGTTCTGGTGTCGAACGCCTTCCACCGTAGGTCTAACACATACATCCTCTCTGTCCTGATGGCCACTTCGTAACGCTCGGAGGCTGACATGTATCCGGGTGGATGCACCGACTCCACGATACCCAACGCTGCGGCCTCTCCGAATATCCTATTGCCGTACTCGGGCGTGAGCCTACTCTGTTTGCGCGTCACAATGTACATGGCGCTGTAGTTATCGCAGCCCGGGAACATGTCAATCGTTATGGCGTTCGGCAGCTCGGGGTCGACGGCTGTTCGGTTAAGGTTGAATTGTTCAATCACAGCTACGGGTCTGTCCACTGTGCAGCCAAAGTGCGTAGGCCTTCTTCTGTACACGTAAAGCCCCGGAGGCAGCCACTTGGATCTCTGTATCTGATACACAACCACAGCGTCGCAACACTTGGTGTAGTCCGTGCTGCGATGGTTCAATATCCATCTGTACGCTGTGACGACTTGGCTCATCTCGAAGGCCCACAGCGGCCTGCCTCCGGATCGCGCTCGATATGCTGCTGCTCTCGCGGAGACCCGGTCGTGTCTCACGTGATCGACTCGTCGCACTATATCACCGGCTTTGCCGTCTGTACGCTGATCACAAGGACAGCGTACCTTTGCCGAACCGGAGGTCCGCTGCAGCAGTACGTGTACGCTGTGAGCAAAGTTGAACCTGTGATCTGAACACGGGGCCGCCGACATCATTTCAGTCAGACGGAAGCCTTCCGCCCCGGGGACGTAGACCATGTCATCTATCACAGGCATGGGCTCCAGCGACAGTGCTTTGAATAGAGCACAGCAAAGCCCTCGGTTCGCCATCGAAAACGCTTCGTTGTCCGCGACTCGGGTTCCAGAAGAGCTGCTGAGAGATTGCGAGACGAAACGCAAAGACGCTCTGGTCAGGTCTGTGTGCAAAGCTACGAACCTGTACAGGCGCGTATCTACGACGAGCTACAAAGACACGCGGAGCGGCCGACTGGGTAAACCCGGACACAAAAAACACAACAGCAATGACTCGAAGTGCCTAGTGTGTCGGGTGACCTTGGTGAAAAGCAGCAAAGACAGACACAGAGCAGGCGTCAAGCTTCGGTGTCCCTGCAACGTGAGAGTTTGCAGCATGTGTTTAGGAGGCAATCCTACATGGTACTTAAGTCAGCCGCACTTCACGTCGTGTGAGGTCATGTCGCGCTTTGTGTGCGGGATATGCTCGACCTTTCAGGATGCTGTGGAAAAAGTGTGCTGTCTTTGGCTCTGTGCCGGATGCTCGGCCGGGCGTAGCGCGGGCGAGCCTTGTGTCAAATGTTCACGAGAGACTACACGCGGCAAGCGTCGTGAAATGTGCACGTTGTGGCCAAAGACGAGATCTGCGGCGGACTGCCCGGCGGATGACACACGGCGCGTTTGCGACGTGAGCAAAGTGGACCGTTATAGACAGGAGATCAGACATCGTGTACTGCGCAAAGTGTCGCAAAGCAGACACATTTCTCCATCTGACATCAAAGTATTGTTTCATGACACGCACGCCGCGTCCGAGCCGTGTGCGTGTGATTCCACTCAGGGATCGGCTCTGTGCACAAGCTGCACTCCGGTGCTGACCATAATGGAACTGCTGGCTAAGAACCCCAAGCCCCTGATGGCGTCTCTCGCAGAGAGAGCTATACCGGGTAGAGCCCTCGTTCGACACACGTACAATAGAGACCTGTTACTGCAAATGTTAAACGATCAACGTTTGCCATTTTGTTCAAACGCACATAACTGCAAAGGCATGCTGGTCAGCGCAGCCGACGGCAAACGCCGGCCGCTGAGAGCGTTGATATCACCTCAAGCGTACGCCGACGTCGCGAGGTGTGACAACGACACCGCGAACACATATGGAGCAAGCCCTACGGCTTGCATATTGTGTTTGCTGTTCAACCAGTCTAGCTCTGTGTCACGCATGCTGAGCTCAGAATCACTGTACCTAGAGCCACCGCCAGCTGGACCCGTGTACTATTTCAACATAAAGTTGTCACCTGACCTTGGAATACCACAAGTCGACATTGGAGAATATCACAATTACACAGTGTGCTTTAAAGGCACGGCGTGCTGCTTCAAACCTACATTCTATTACAACTGGAGAGACGTGTTGGCTGCATTACGGATTGACAACGTGGGAAAGGTAACACTCTTACCTGTGTGTTGAACGGAACTGAAGCGGAATCCTGTGCTTGAACTGGTGTGAACTGGTGTGAACTGGACGAAGCGGTCTCCTGTGTGTATATTCGAGAAAAAAAATCACAATCAATTACACGGTCTGCTTCAACACTAGGTTTACTAACCTGCGCAAATTTGCGTAACTTCCCTAAACCCAACACCCCCTAGAATTACTGGCTTTTTTATTTTCTGGTGCAAGTCCCGAAGTGTTAATCACCCATGCTGAGATTTTCACAGGTCGTCAGCTTGTTTCTCCTCCGGTTTTTTGTTGTGCAAACCACCCATTATCCTTGAGGCCTGGCACATTTACATTTGCTCACTCGGAGTTGCTCAGATCCAAGGCAGGCCAAACCTCTGTGTTAAAACTTTCAGAAATGCCTGCCGTATCTATATGCCACACATCGACTGACCTGTACATATAAAAGACACACATTCACACCTTCCTCGACTCTCAGCACAGATCTTCCATTGTGTCATGCAGGTGCAAGAGAACATGTCAGAAATTCACCTGTGCCAAATGCAGGGATGATGGATACTGGGTCTGCAAACGCTGCAAAGTCTGAAACACTTGGAAATAAAACAGACGTGTGTACCCGTATATTGTGAATGTGTGTCCTTTGCGTGTAGGTTGTATCACAGACATTTGGCCTGCCTTGGATCTGAGTAAACAAATGCCAATGTTACACACACACACACACACACACACACACACACACACACACACACACACACACACACACACAGCAAATCTGGTCCTCGCCGACCCACAGCACGGTCCTCGCCGACCCACAACACGGTTCACGCCGACCCACAGCCGTGTTGCCGATGAAGAATATAAAGCCAGCTGCTGACTTGTGTGAGTGCTGCTATTGTTCTGAAACCATGGGCACGAAGGTCGCGGTACCTGTCAAGACATACGATGGTGATGTGTTCCTCGTTAAAGTATGCCCGAGAGGTACGGGTTGCAATACTCCTATAGATGACATTAACGTCAAGGGACGCGTGGAGCTTGGAATCCACCTCGACCTCTGTAAATCGGAAGCCTACCCATGTTCACTCGGGTGTGACCTCACCTCATTGCCGACCGACATTGTAGTGTCCACATGCAGTGGGAGTGTGCGTTTGGGAGACACGTACCACATTATGGCAAAAGGCGACGTTGTGGTGAACGACAACCTGGACTCGCTTGCAAAAGGCCCAGCTAAACGTGATGAACTGCGAGTGCACCTTAACAAGGACGAACGCTCCTGTGTCGTCTACACTGCCGGCGCGGACCCCGATCGGCGCGACCACGGCATATGCATTATCGCCTCTAACTTCATAGAACCGAATGGTAGATTGGTGGCCGAAGAACTAGAGGTGATGGAAAGGCCTGGGTACACGAAACTCGAACCACAGACTGGGGTGAACAATGAGGTAGATGGCTCCATGATAGTGGACTTTTACATACGCCCCATCGCCCCGGATTTACAATATGACAAGTTTTGGTTTTCTCTTAACCCTGTGAGCGAACAATGGTTTCAACCTCCAGCTAATGTGAAGACGCGCAGGGCGGGAAGCCCCGATCAGGTCCGTGGGGGGCTGACGATATGCAGAGGAGATGCATCTGTCTTCATAACGGCAACAGGCATGGTTCACCTTAACGGACCTGTGTGGGTGCACGTTGGTACTAGCACCGATCAGGAGAGCCCTGGAGTCAGAACGGTGGTTGTGTTTGAGTGAATGTCTCCATTTTGTCAATGTGATCTCCCGAACATAATTGTACACTGTTGGTCACGGAAAGATCACATCTGTTGTTACTACCCCAGACTGTACATGAAACCAAATAAAGTTTGTCTTGTACGTACTATAAACCGAGTCTGTGAACGTTTTGGTATTACACAGCACACGTACTCACACATAGCCGATGACACAGTCAAGCTGATACGCGGTAACCCCTTTGTGTATTTCTTTTGTTTTATTTGACAAATGGTGATTGCAATGTCAACACATACAGTAGTGACAAGGATTGACAAGAACTAATATTGCACATAGAAACTAACATACTGCAGGTCGGGAAGGTTGGAACTGCAGGTCGGGAACGTTGGAACTACAGGTCGGGAAGGTTGGAACTGCAGGTCGGGAAGGTTGAAACTGCAGGTCGGGGACGACTCCAAACTCCGCCATGACCAAGACCAAAGAGCTTTCGAAGGACACCAGGAAAAGTATTGTAGACCTACACCAGACTGGGAAGAGTGAATCTACAATAGGCAAGCAGCTTGGTGTGAAAAAAATCAACTGTGGGAGCAATCATCAGAAAATGGAAGACATACAAGACCACTGATGGTCTTTTGACCGTGGGGTCAAAATGATCATGAGAACGGTGAGCAAAGATCCCAGAACCACACGGGGGGGCCTGGTGAATGACACTATTGCCAGTAAGTTACTGGAATTACTGATCTACAGTATCTTTACTGTAAACATATATTACAGTATAACAACAGCTTTACTGTAAATGTGGTTTACAGTTAGAAAGACTTACCGTGATTAAGTTTTATAGTATCACTGTACTGCAAATGTGGTTTATGGTATAACACTGTAATTGTGTACAGTATAATTTGTTTAGACTGTAATTGTGTTTTACAGCATATGAAATAATATTAACATTCATATTCGATATAAGAACATTTAAAACCCTCAGATGGTCATAGTCAAAAAAGGGACCCTTTTGGGTCCCCTTGGATTTTTGATTCTCAATATATCAGTCATTTTAAAGACTAGTTGCATGAAACTTGGCTAGGATGTGCATTTTAGCATTATTTTTAAAATTCATTGATCCCCTCTATGGTGTTGTGTATAGTAAAGGAGATTCACATAAGTGTTACCATCTGTGGTCCTCGTACCATTTTGGGTCCCATTGACTCCCATTATAATCACATATTTTCGATATACTGTAATCCTGACATGTGATAATTTTTTTTCTCGTGAAAATGGATCTAAGCCTCAGGCTTCAAAATAAAGGAAAAATATGTTTTGGATCCAATGAGCACAATATTAGGTACAGCACCACCATAGACATTTTCAGTGGTTTTGAATGCAGGACATGGTTATCTTATTATGCAAAATACATGACAATAAAACAGCTGACCACCATAAAATAGTCTCGATGTAGTGGAACTGATATAAGAGAGTGGTGTGAATGTGATTGAGAATATATTTATAATATATATTACGGGTTTCCCCCCCAAAAAAAATAAATAAATAAATAAAAAATAAACAGGGGTCTTTATGACAATAAAGCCATAAAAACCTAAAAAAATATAAAGAAAATTATGAAAAACTTTATATCAGTGGATAGGTCTGAAGTTGTTTAAAAGATCTGATGTGAAAAAAAAGTGAAAAAAAATTCATAAAATCCATTGCTATATCACCTTTTGGATGGGGACCATTTTGGGTCCCGAGGACCATAAAAGGGTGTAAATTTGAAAAACTCTTATTGCTCCAAAAATAATAAAGTATCCAAATCAATTCTGTTATGACTTTTTTTACCTATCCAAGGCTCTAATAACCTCATGCCAAGTAGTTCCATTTGCAACTCATTTTTTAAAAATATTGCATATTATGATTTTTTACCCCCCAAAAAACAGGGGTTTTTATGACAATAAAGCCATAAAAACCTAAAAATTATTAAAAAAATTATGAAAAACTTTATATCAGTGGATAGGTCTGAAGTTGTTTAAAAGATCTGATGTGAAAAAAAATGAAAAAAAAATTCATAAAATCCATTGCTATATCACCTTTTGGATGGGGACCATTTTGGGTCCCGAGGACCATAAAAGGGTGTAAATTCTGACGACCATCCATTAAGAACAATATGTACGTCTCCCACAGTGTGTGTCTGACAAGGTGATCAGCAACACAGGGGGCACCACAGGGGACTGTCCTCTCCCCCTTCCTCTTCACCCTCTACACCACAGACTTCAGCCACTGCACAGAGACCTGCCATCTTCAGTTTTCTGATGACTCTGCGGTGGTTGGATGCATCAGCAGGGATGATGAGACAGAGTACCGGGCTGTGGTCGACTCCTTTGTCACGTGGTGTGAGCAGAATCATCTGCAGCTCAACGTGGCAAAGACCAAGGAACTGATCGTGGACTTCAGGAAGACCAGGAAACACTTGACCCCTGTTTCAATCCAGGGGGTCAGTGTTGACATTGTGGAGGACTATAAATACATTGGAGTACACATTGACAATAAACTGGACTGGGCTAAAAACACCACAGCACTTTACAGGAAGGGCCAGAGTCGTCTCTATTTTTTGAGGCGACTGAGGTCCTTCAACAACTGCCAGAAAATGCTGAGGATTTTCTATGAGTCTGTGGTGGCCAGTGCGATCCTCTATGCTGTTGCATGCTGGGGGGAGCAGGCTGAGGGTCGCAGATGCCAACAGACTTAATAAACTGATCCGTAAGGCCAGCAATGTTGTGGGGATGGAGCTGGACTCCCTCAAGGTGGTGTCGGAGAGGCGGATGCTGTCCAAGATAAAGACAATGTTGGATAACACCTCCCACCCACTCCATGACATGTTGGTCAGTCACAGGAGCTCGTTCAGTGAGAGACTGAGATTACCGAAAAGCACCACTGAACGACACAGGAAATCATTCCTGCCTGTGGCCATCTCCCTGTACAACGCATCCACTTAACACACTGTTTGCTGCTACAACTACACATGTTTCTTTTCCAAATCATTATTTATAAGTGACTTATGTATATATATATATATATATATATATATATATATATATATATATGTATATATTGTACTATTCTTAGTTAGCGTATTGTCTGTCTTGTCTTAATGTTGGTTTAAAATGGAGCACTGTAACAAAAAATAATTTCCCCCAGGGATCAATAAAGTATTCTGATTCTGATTTACAAAAAACAATATAATTCAATAAAGTAGTCTCAGAATAGTGAATTAAACCAACATTTATTGTTGATATTTTTTGTTGATATTTTTTAACAAGAAAAACATTTTTCAACTGAATAAAAACAATGTCAATAACCAAAATAAATAGAAGCGTACATGAAAACTACACAGTCCTTCACCTTTCTGTGTCTGATTTTTTTAAGGAAAACAGTTTTTCATTCCACTAAAAACAGGACAAACCCACCAGCATGAACATTAAATAAACTATTACAATTGTAAAACAAAAATCATTTACAAAATATAATAATTATCAGTGGGTCCCAGGAAATAGAATGTGACATGGGATTTAGATTTCCGTTACCAGGATGGTCGGGTTCAGCGTAGTCTTTATCACCACCTGTCAAAGACACATCATCAATATTCATGTTTGCTCAGGTTATTCACTTGTTCACATCTGTCTGAGATCATTCATACTGTTGTATGGAGTGTACAGTATGTATATAATTATCAGCTATGTAAAAGATATTATCATCTCTGTATTCTTACCTAGTTGGAAGTCCTCCATTCAAACTCAGAGAGCCGCTGGAGGAAGGTGGTGATCTGAGGGCTGATGCTTGTAACCTTCCTCTTTACGACACGACCTGTCTTGCAGCTTGTACCAAGTTTTGCAGGGCATTTTGTTCCCATGTCTGGATTGATCCTCACAAAAGAACCTTTTAACGGAAAAGGGGCTGCTTTAATTTCAAAATTAAAACATACATTACAGCAATCACCTATATGTTTCTGCAACTGTAGTCAAGCTATCACATATATTTCATTCTTAAATGGTGTAAGCTTTAATGGTGTAAAGTATTTACCTCTGTATCATCTCCAGTGTGATGGACGCTGACTCCTGATACTCAAGGTTGAAAACGTAGTATGACGCAAAGAAGACAGCAAGGGTGCTGGTAAAGTCATGCATCTGCTCAGGCTCATAAAATACCTTGCCCTCCAAACTGATCATCCAGCGGCTTGCAGACATGAAATTATTCCCTAAAAACAGACAAGAGTCCAATAAGACAATGTGCTCACCCTTACAAATAAGGTTTCCACAAGAATGCTGGATAGCAGGCCTCACACTGTAAAAAAAAAATAGAATCCACACGGTTTGCTGCTGTTTCTCTTATTATTTATTATGTCATGAAAATTATGATCAATTACAGGAAAAAACTGCCTAATGTTTTGGCATTTTGGCCTGTGCTGAAATGTTAGGCTGTTTTTTTTCCTGTTGGTCATTGTGTATAATAAGAGAAACAGCAGCAAACTCTGTGTATTCTATTTTTATACAATATAAAACAGACAAACCCCTGTTAAGTAAGTTGTTGTGGGTACAAATACCACAATAATTACATAGATTTTTTACAAAAATATTACAAGAGGAAACTATTTATTTACCGAGCGCTATTACCCTTGGTGTGATGGGTAAGGTCATCTCTCTCTCAACAGACATCTTGGTGGAAAAAGCCTTTAAACACAAACACTGAGGCTACATCACACTGTCAGCGCAGCCAGCAAGGGCAGGAGGACAGCAATGTACCACACTGGGCGGGAAAAGACAGAGAGACAATTGTTAATTTAACGTTGCATTTATTTAACCCTTGAAAAATATATTTACATAAGTAAATAAAAGAAAAAAAACACACAACCCATCTTTTCGAGAATAATTCAACTAATTGCTCTTTTGACCAACCTAACACAGACGTTACATGGTTTTCCTATGAAAAAGACCCTGGAAGACGTTGTATTAAAGGAAAAAAAAACATACTCCCCTTCCCACTTAAAAAATTAATAAATATTAAACTTAGGTTGGAGTTCCTCGCGCCACCAACCTAATGTCACATTAACTTTTTAATGTTGTGTACTGCAGCTCACACAAAATTAAATAAAGCAGGCTAACCTACATGAGCAAGCTCAAAACTGGATAAGATTGTTTTAGCAGTCTCTAAATTTCCAAAAAAGAAGTTGTCTTTCTTTATTCTCATTAAATGTGTATTTTTACCTGCTGCTTAGTCAAACTCTCTAAGTTTGTGCAGCTTCCCCGCTTGAAAGGGATTGATGCATCTACCACAGGTGTTTAACTGGGTTTCACTCAATGACCAGGCAGATCTTTTGTTTTTCCTTTTCTTTAATCTTCTTTTCGGCCACAGTCAGCCATAGGTGAAAACCCTTTAAATACAAACCAAAAAACCCAAATACAAATTATGTTTGTTATCACACATCTGCAAATATTGTAAACAATCCCAAACACATTTTCTTTTTTTTCCTTTTTTTTTAAACACATCAATGCAGTGCATAAGCTTTGTAGTACAATATTTGCTTGAGTATTTTTAAATGCTCAAATTACGTAATTCACTAACAATTGTACATACACCTTGAGAAATACTGCTTTCTATTAAAGTGCTAAATTAAATAATCAATCTGCATTAGAACTTGAGCAGTAACAATAGTATTTATAACCAGCTTCTCTTAACCATATGCAAGCATTAACAGTCTTCCATATGCAGACCAACAATAAACAATGTTTACGAGCGTGCCGCTCGTAAACAGGCGACCAACTCACGACACAGTGCTAATGCTACATGCTAGCGGCAGCCGCGATTCTTTAGCAACTCACTTCAAAGTCTTTTACCATAGTCAGCAACCATTCCCTTACCGGCTGCCTCCCTGGCTTTGTAGATACTTCAGTTCCACACAATATTCATGTTGGCGACAACTTATTGAAGGAATTATACTGGGCTTTTCCCGAAAGTGGCACCTTCCTATTGCTTCCCAGTTCGCCTTTCTTTTTCTTCCCGACAGAAACCCAGACACAAGATTAGTTCCGCCCTCCAGTCTGTCACGTTTACGTTTTCCCTCAGGGCTCTTCACCCGGTTTGACTTGACAGTCATAGAACAGAAGCGCAGGAGGACAATGCACCACACTCGGCGGGGAAAAAAAGACAAAGACTGTCGTTGCGCCTGTGTTCCTCGCCCCTCCCCGTGTAAAATATATATCTAAATATATATTCAAATAAGAAAAGAAAAAAAAACACACACAACCTATTTTTTCCAGAATAATTCAGCTAATGTGCTATTTCGACCAAGCTAACACCGATTTTAAGCCCTCCCACACACACACAAACTATACATGCTCTTAAGAATTAATAAACGAATATGTTAGGGTAGGAGAGTCCTTTGCATTAATTACCTTATGATGTCCCGTTTGCAGTTTCCACACAGAGGTCCAACAATAACAGGTGCAAAATCTTTTGTCCTCTCGAGAATATCGTAAGAGTGAAGAGTTAACGAAGTTGGCCTTTCCTCTCCTGTCAATCACTGGATCACAGGTCATGTCAGTCAGGATATGGAGTGGTGGTTGGTAGAGGTAGGTGGGTAGGCGGGGCCAGCATGCATTCAGTGTGTGTTGTCTGGCCAAGTTGATACCAGCACACAAAATATTAGCTCTGAAGTTGGCTGTACTGGAGCATGAGAAATATATGCTTGTGTAACGATGTAAAAGAATGAATATGGTTTTGTTGTTGTTAAATTCCTGTTAAACTTGGGATCGCAACCATGGGTTTATTTTGGAACTTTTATTTTGAAAATCCGCAGCGGAAGTCTGCTACTGGTAAACGGGCTACCCCCCTGCCTATCGTTAGGAGCAATAAAGCTTTCGCTGTGGTAAGTCCTCTCCGTCCGCTCTCACAGAGCATGAGTTTAAAACATATTTTTTTAAATCCTCATCCAGAGAGTTTTATTCACACAGCGCTGGAAAGAGAAGCTGACCAGGGTTTACACTTGTAAGTACGATTATATTCTGTGTTCATGTTAAGCATGTGATGTAAAATGGGTTGTTGACTCTCATATTTGAAGCCGGCATGTTAGCTGCATTGCCGATGCTAATTCATTGTGTGTTAGCATCAAGCTAGCGGGATTTGGAGTTAACATGTTTTCATTTATTTGTCTTGGTTATACCAGCTATAGTTCAAGTTGCTAAGTCTTCAGTCTGTATTTTGTAATGTGAGAAATATATTATGTTCCAGATGTATGTTTTAATATGTTTTTCTTATGTCTCTCCTTTTGAAGAACTGTTTATCTATCTGCCAAACTGGAACGTACAGGGAGGGCCGAACACACATAATACAGTAGCTGCTAATGTGTTAACGGTAGGTATAACTACTATCGCAATTTTGTTTTAAAAAAAATACAGTAAGTAATTGTAAATAACCTTAATATACCCATAATGCAAAGCAATAATTAACTGTAGAAATGTTTTCAGGTAAGTTACTGGGCATTTTGTGGTATTTTACTGTGGAAAAATACAGCAAAGGTTAACAGTGCACATTGTGAAAAAATTTCGTACTGTAGTTCTTTAAATCGGTTACAAACATAGATTTTAGATGGAAGGAGCAGGATTTTTGTCCCATGCTTGTATATCTATTTCACATTTAAGCAGCGTCCCCCAAGATTTTCTCAATTATGGCAGTTTATCCACAATTAGGGCATAAATTTATTACAACTGGAGAGACATGCTGACTGCATTACAGATTTACAATGTGGGAAATATAACATAGCATAACATAACTCTCACCTCTGTATTGAAAGAAATGAAGCTCAACAGACCTGGCCTTGGAACTAGATGAAGCTGTCTGTCACGGCGGGGTGCACACCCGATGTGGAAACAGGACCCAAAGCAGATGATGACGAGGAGTAGTAAGTTTAAACAGAAAAGTGATCCTTTATTGAGATGACGGCAGGGAAAACCAAGAAACCAAAGCAAACTGTCAAAAACACTACGAAACAAAACACTAAGAGGTACTAAGACCTATAACTATAACTGTGGAAAACAGGCAAAGACGAAAACTAAGGCTAAGGTCAAAATAATAGAACCAGGCTAGATAGGGCAGAAGACGACCCAACAATGGCATGCAGAAAACAAAGGGCTTGAATATATAGATGACTTAATGAGGTTAAAATTGAACATATGTTATTCTGACAATGTGTTCTTCGTTCATATTCTGTCCTGTTATCCCTAATCACCCTAATGACAGGACATAAACATAATGTCCTGTCATTAGGGTGATTATATTTGGAGAGCATTTTCTCATTATCATTATAACAGCTGGGATCATTACGCCAAAATAAACAAATTACACATCCCACCGCAGTCAATTATGGGATGCATAATGTAGTCTGGCTGTGTATATGTATGTATGTATGTATCTAGTATAGATAAGAGGGCACTGTTGCCCAAAGGTAATGACTCAGAATCAGAATCAGAATGGGTTTATTGCCAGATGTTGAGGTTTACAACATTAGGAAATTGCTGCGGTGCTTCAGTGCAGACAATAAGAATTAAAGTGCTATGTAGAAAGAAAGATATGTGCATGAGATATACATGAGATATATACATGAGAATAAGAATTATGAGTGCTACGTAGAAAGATATATACATGAGTGCAGGTGGTGATCAGTGCCAAACATGAAATGATGAAGTGACACAGCGTAGGGTCATGTGTTAGTGGCGGGGACAATCATGTGGTAATTGTTCATGTGTCCAACAGCAGAGGGGAAGAAACTGTTCTTATGGCGAGAGGTTCTGGTGGGAATGGACCGGAGCCTCCTGCCTGAGGGGAGCAGGTCAAACAGACTGTGTCCAGGGTGAGAAGGGTCAGCTGAGATCCGGGCTGCACGCCGCAGTGTCCTGGAGGTGTACAGGTCCTGCAGAGATGGGAGTCTGCAGCCAATCACCTTCTCAGCAGAGCGCACAACACGCTGCAGTCTCTGTTTGTCCCTGATAGTGGCTCCATATTATATGCATTACAACACTGAGTCCTTCCAGTGACGTGCATTTGATGTCATTATGCTTGGTGTTGATAGAAATACTGAAATCTCTCTAAGTGAAATATTATTGTGTCCCGGGTTATTATGCTTGAATAATTGCTCTGCGTCAGAACAACCAGCTGCTGCGAATGCAGCAGTAAAGAAAATATGTGTTTTTCCTTCAGTCCGATGGAGGATAAATCTTAGAAAGAGTAAAAAGCAGTTGAACGATAATTTGAAGAAAGAAAATCCAGATTCTACCAGTTTCAGGCTTTGATTTGCTCAGGGGCAGTTGACAGCAGATCGACAGGGCCTGGCTTCAGACACGGTCAGCGTGAAGCAGAGGCTCGTGTTGGAGGGGCGGGCTGAGTCCGTTTGAAGTGTGTCTGTGTAAAAATAGCCGCTGCAGCCGTTTTGCGCGCCCTGGCCAGGCATACCAACCTTGGAACCAGGTGTACCTCCAGCCAGCTCGCAGGAGGGATCATGGGAAACAGTTTAGTTGCACATGGCACATCCAGGGCACAGCTACCTGCTGCACGTGCTTATCATCTCACCCACAGATGTGGGTGTGATGTGAACAGATGTTCACTGTGATATGTAAGACAGACATACAGTATCATAATATCGCAGCCTGTTTGCATTAAAACTCTCCTCTCACTGTCATTGGTTTAGCTTGAGGTTTTCAAACTGATAAGAAATAAATATACTGCTGTGATATAAGACAGACATACAGTGAGTGAGTCAGCCAAATACATAAAATTAAACATGGCTGATGTTATTCCAGGTACACACGTACCACAGACTTTTTAGGCATGTGTGAAAAGAGGTGTGCTCACTTCAGTCAATCAATCATACTATGTGTATTCTTCCCTTCGCTTCCCTCCAAGACATCTACAGGAAGCGGTGCCTGAGGAAAGCGGGGAGGATCATCAAGGACTCCAGTTACCCCAGCCATAAACTGTTCAGACTGCTTCCATCAGGAAGGAGGTTCTGCAGCATCCGGTCCCGTACAGCAGACTGAGAGACAGCTTCTTCCACCAGGCCATCAGACTGCTGAACACGTCATAGACACCTCAGCTTCACTACTGGAACTTCAACATTATGCACTCCACACTGTATATAAATGCCACTTGTTTTGCACATATTCAACTCTGTATATTCTATATATTTTATTATTATTATTATTTTTTTTTTTATTATTTTTATTTATCTATTTTTTACTATTTAATTTGTAAAAATGTGTATACACACACACACACACACACAGGAAAATATTTAGTATACACATCCAGAAATGCATACACTATTATATATTGTACATACAGTGGGGCAAAAAAGTATTTAGTCAGCCACCGATTGTGCAAGTTCCCCCACTTAAAATGATGACAGAGGTCAGTAATTCGCACCAGAGGTACACTTCAACTGTGAGAGACAGAATGTGAAAAAAAAAATCCATGAATCCACATGGTAGGATTTGTAAAGAATTTATTCGTAAATCAGGGTGGAAAATAAGTATTTGGTCAATAACAAAAATACAACTCAATACTTTGTAACATAACCTTTGTTGGCAATAACAGAGGTCAAACGTTTACTATAGGTCTTTACCAGGTTTGTACACACAGTAGCTGGTATTTTGGCCCATTCCTCCATGCAGATCTTCTTCTCGAGAGCAAGCTCTTTGGTCTTGGCCATGGCGGAGTTTGGAGTCTGACTGTTTGAGGCTGTGGACAGGTGTCTTTTATACAGATGATGAGTTCAAACAGGTGCCATTCATACAGGTAACGAGTGGGGGACAGAAAAGCTTCTTACAGAAGACGTTACAGGTCTGTGAGAGCCAGAGATTTTCCTTGTTTGAGGTGACCAAATACTTATTTTCCACCCTGATTTACGAATAAATTCTTTACAAATCCTACCATGTGGATTCATGGATTTTTTTTTCACATTCTGTCTCTCACAGTTGAAGTGTACCTCTGGTGCGAATTACTGACCTCTGTCATGATTTTAAGTGGGGGAACTTGCACAATCGGTGGCTGACTAAATACTTTTTTGCCCCACTGTATATTTATTAGTTTCAGGTTGGCCATTCTTGTATTTTGCTCGTTTGTGTTGTTGTGTTTGCACATCTCTGTTGCTTGTGGGGTTCGCACACAAGAATTTCACTCGCATGTGCTGTGCCAGTGTGCCTGCACATGTGATGTGACAATAAAAGTGATTTGATTTGATTTGATTTGATTATTCTTTGACAGACAACAGAGCACCAATCAGGCTCTCCAGGGAATCCCAACAGTCAACAGGACCCTTCACCATCATACATCCCTCTTGCTGTAGGCTGTAGAATAGATCTTTAGCTTGGTCTCAAGAGCCGAACAAGAAATATTGTCATCAGTTATAGTCATGGTTGAATTGGGCTATAGCCTCTGTCCAGGTCCACCTAAAGCAACAGGTAAATCTCATCTCATTGTTATTCTTTCATCATTGCGCATGCTCACATAGTTTTCATCCTGGATTTTAACTGCTGATGAGTACTTAGTAACCATCAGTAACTCCCTTTCACACATAAAGAAAGGTGTCGGAATAACATACACGTTGAACCACAGACACATAAGGAACAATAGTCATTGCATCTTCAACACGACTAGTACCAGCTACAAGTTGTATTCAGTTGTATTATTTTTGTGTTATTTTCTCCCACAAATTTGCACATTTTTATTTTTGAAGAATTTGTGTTTTTGTAAGTTTTCTATTGCTAAAATCAGGTCAGTATCTGCAAATCTGAATTCAAGAATAAAGAATGACCAGAAACTCTGTGGTCAGGTATTCCAGATTTGCACACAGGTACTATAAACCTGAAGAAGGCCAGGCTACTGGTATGCAGAAGGGAACTGTAAGGACCTGATGGGAAAGGAGCAGTGTTAGACAAACAGCAGTCTGGTATCCAGGTTACACTAAAGGAAAGGGGTCGACAGGGACTGAGAGACCCTGTTGTTAGAGGATGACTTCAAGTAGATCCTTTTGTTGAAGAGGATTACCCTTATTTCATTCCTGACCGATAACTACACTTATTATATTCCCGCAAATCACACGCATGCAGTTCTGCATGGTAGTGAAACCAAAGCACGTGCAAGGTTTCTGTGTCATAAAGACGCACATTTCAATAACAGACAGCTGCATGCCAAGGTGCTTCGGTGAAAACAAACACTCTGTGGCTTTCTGTTGGCGGAATCAAATTTACCTTGGAGGGCAGCTGTTTAACTGGCGTCAACTTTACCACTTTTGTCACGAAAATCTTCAACATGGCTCAAAAAGAATACAAGTAGCAGCATTCTCCGCCTGCCTCTTTCTTGTATATGTGTCTGAAAGCCAGTGTTTGACTGTGTGAAGAGGCGAAAGGCCTACTGGTGGAAGGGGTGGACCTAGAGTGTGGAGTGTCTAGTATTCTCAGGGAATTTAAAGACGACTTCTTCAATTAGTTAGTATGTTTGGTATCAACAGTTTGGCCTCTGTATTTTTTATTTAAATGAGAGGAGACAGAGAGGTTAATGACAGCACTCTGACTTTGTTAAACAATAACTCAAGTCTGGAACCGAATAGTTTTCACTTAAATTCAATTCTGACAACATAGCACCAAATCACAACAGTTGCCTCAAGGTGCTTTATATGGTAAGGTAAAAGCCCTATAAAGACAAACCCTCAACAATCAAGCAAACACCTGTATGAGTGAATACCTGGCAACAGTGGGTATTGACAGTGGGAAGAAAGAAACCTTTTTAAACAGGAAGAAACCTCCACCAGCAAAAACCAGGCCGAGGGAGGGCAGCCATCTGCTTTTCCAAAATAAAGTGATGTAGAAAAGTTAGGAATAGGAAAGCGTAAAAAGGCTGAGGCTTTCAAATTGTACATGAGCTGTCTAATGTCCATACAGAGCATTTTGGCTTTAAATGAAAAAAGCTTAGTCGGTGGCTGAGCTTCAGCTCATCTTTATTGTCTAAACGTGAACAAGAAACAGAAAGTTTATTTGTTAGTAGTGGATAAACTTTATCATTTAACAACAGGTGTATGTTAAGTTTCACTGCTTTAACCTTGCGCATTTGTAGGTGAGTTATCTCAACTTTTTTCTCAAACACGGCATTTCTCTCTCTCTCTCTCTCTCTCTCTCTCTCTCTCTCTCTCTCTCTCTCTCTCTCTCTCTCTCTCTCTCTCTCCGACCTACAATGCTATTCCCATGCGGCGTACCAGGCGGCCTCTGCTGGTCGCGCGCCATAGAGCCTGCGTGAAAACGCAGGTATTTCAACTAGGAGGATCTCTGCCTGGGGTAATGCCATTAGGGCCGCCCGGGTAATGCCATTAGGGCCGCCCACGACAGGGGGGTGCGTTTTTAAAACGCCCCCCTGTGGCTGTATATTTTTTTACAGCGTGAGGAAAGCTTTGGCGTCGAGGCGCTTGTTTCCGCTTAACCCTTGTGCGCCCGCCTGTTCTCGGGGCGTGGGTCGTGGTGACCCCCCGAGGTGTGTGTGTGTGTGTGTGTGTGTGTGTGTGTGTGTGTGTGTGTGTGTGTGTGTGTGTGATGATGATGATGATGATGGTGTGTGTGTGTGTGTGTGTGTGTGTGTGTGTGTGTGTGTGATGATGATGATGATCCTGATGATGGTGTTGGTGGCGATGGGGGGTCTTGGTAACCCCCTGGGGGGGGGGGATATGTGTGTTTTATGATGATTAGGGTGGGGGTCCTAGCGACCCCCTCGGGCATATGTGATGATGATGATGATGATGATGATTGATAGGTTTGGGGTCACTAGGACCCCCCGGGGGGCATATGTGATGATGATGATGATGATGATGATGATGATAGGTTTGGGGTCACTAGGACCCCCCCCGGGGGGCATATGTGATGATGATGATGATGATGATGATGATGATGATGATAGGTTTGGGGTCACTAGGACCCCCCCGGGGGGCATATGTGATGATGATGATGATGATGATGATGATGATGATGATGGGTTTGGGGTCACTAGGACCCCCCGGGGGGCATATATTGTGTGATGATGATGATGATGATGATGATGATGATGATGATGATGATAGGGTGGGGTGGGGGTGGGTCGCTAGGGGACCACCGTTGGGGCGCTTGTGTTATCACGGCGTCGGTGGCGTCCGGGGAGCTGCATCGCGGGAAGAAGAAGAAGAAGAAGAAGCGGCGCAGTTGGGACAGTACGTGACGGCGCAGTTTGTACACACGTGCGCTCGGCACTCGCGGCACAGGATCTTGGTCTTGACGTCTTTGCTCCTGGGACACACGCGGCACCTTCGCCTCTTGACCGGAGAGGAGTCGCGTGGCGTAGCGTTGTTAGAGGCTGCCTCGGCGGTAGCGCCTCGGGCCGCGACTCTGCCTCCTCCTCCTCCTCCTCCTCCCGGTCCTCGCGCTAAAGCCGCCCTGGCTTCGAGCATGGGGCGCGCGAGCGCTTTGCCCAGTCGCTCGAGGAAGAGCCGTCGTCTGTTGAGCTTGCCCGGCATCCAGTCGGGGTGAATTTCCCTCCACAGCACGAACGCGTTGTAGGCCGCCACGTCGACCATGTTGTGGAAAAGGGCCACGGGCCACCTGCGGGTCTTTCTCCTGCAGCTGTACGTGCTCACGACCTTGTCCAGGTTGTCCACTCCTCCCTTGGTGCGGTTGTAATGCAGCACCAAGGGCGGTTTCGCGCCGCTTCTGTTGCTGCTGCCGCCGCTGCTGTTGCCGCTGCTGCTGTTGCTGATGCGGCGGCTAGGCCGGGGCTCGGGGCCGGAGCGATGGTGGTAATAACGAGGAGCTGTGGTGAGGAGCAGCACGTTCTTGTTCTTCTTGGCCACGTAGGAGAGGATGATCGTGTCGGGCCCTCCTCCTCCTCCTCCTCCTCCTCCTTCTCGTCCTCCTCTTCCTCCCCCTCGTCCCGCGGAGCCGCCGAGTACCACGGATTCGACGGAGCCCACGGCCCTGCCCTTGACGCAGCGCAGCTCTCTGGGGATCTCGGGTCTGTTCGACCGCAGAGTGCCCAGCACGGTGTGGCCTCTCTCGCGATAGAGCCTATCGGCGAGCTCGCGCGAGGTGAAAAAGTTGTCGCACGTGACGTTGCGTCCCGGAGTCAGTCCCTCGGTGAGGTCCACGACCACTCGAGTGGCCAGGTGCTTTTCGGGAGGGCCGCGCTTGTCGGGCTTGCCGGTGTAGACTTGCATCTTCCACGCGTAGCTGGAACGCGCGTCGCACGCCACCCATATCTTGATCCCGTACCTGGCCGGCTTGCTGGGCATGTACTGTCTGAACGGACACCGTCCTGATGGATGGATGGAGAGAGAGAGAGAGAGAGAGAGAGAGAGAGAGAGAGAGAGAGAGAGAGAGAGAGAGAGAGAGATGTGGGAAAGTGTGGGGGGAGATTGGGGCAGAAACGCAAGGAGAAGACATTCAATTCAATTCAATTTTATTTATATAGCGCCAAATCACAACAAAAGTCGCCTCAAGGCGCTTCATAGATACAAAGACATAAAGAGTCATAGACTTCATAGCTTCATAGCTTCATAGACATAAAGACATAAAGAGTCATAGACTTCATAGCTTCATAGCTTCATAGACATAAAGAGTCATGCGAAAGCACCACAAACGCGGAACCCAACACGAGTATGCAACAGAGCAGCGAGCTAGCCCGTTTTCGTCATTCCCGCTCCTATTCCTCCTCCCAGTCACACACACACACACACACACACACACACACACACACACACACACACACACACACACACACACCACATAGTACGTACGTACCTCTGAACGGCACCAGTCTCTCGTCGACGGTGACCTCCGGTCCCGGGCGGTACATGGCGGGCAACCTCGCGCACCACTCGTCCCACACGGCTCTGATGGGGGCCAGTTTGTCGTAGCAGCTATCGCCGCCCTCGCCCTCGCCCTCGCCTTCGCCTCGCCCGGCCCTTCTGGTCTCCCTGTCGTCGAAGCGCAGCGCGCTCGAGTAGGCTCGAAAGGTCTTGAGCGGCATCGTGGCTCTGAACACGGACCTGCCGCTCTCGGCGTCCCACAGGCTCTCGCAGGCCTCTCCCCGGGACCTGTACACGCCGGCGAGCACGAGCAGCCCCAGGTAGGCTCGGAACTCGACGCGGCCCATGGGCTTCCATCCGTCGATGGCGGGCCTGCGCCTGCCCGCTTCCAGGTTGGTCATGGCGATCACCGAGTCCTCTATCTCCGGCGGAAAGTAGGCCATGAACGCGGAGGCCTCGTCTCGCGCCGCCGCCACGGCCTCTTCGGTGGGGCCTCGTCCCGGCGGGTCGAGGTCGTCGTCTTCTTCTTCTAATTCTAATTCTTCTTCTTCTTCTTCTTCTTCTTCTTCTTCTTCTTCTTCTTCTTCTTCATAGTCTTTGTCTTCTTCATCGTCATCGTTATAATCATCAGCGAGGACGTCTTCTTCTTCTTCTTCATCATCATTGGCGAGGATGTCTTCTTTTTCTTCTTCATAGTCTTTGTCTTTGTCTTCTTCTTCTTCTTCTTCTTCTTCTTTTTCTTCTTCTTCTTCTTCTTCATCATCATTGGCGAGGATGTCTTCTTTTTCTTCTTCTTCTTCTTCTTCTTCTTCATTGTCTTTGTCTTCTTCTTCATCATCATTGGCGAGGATGTCTTCTTCTTCTTCTTCATAGTCTTTGTCTTCTTCTTTTTCTTCTTCTTCATCATCATCATCATCATCATCGGCGAGGACGTCTTCTTCTTCTTCTTCTTCTTCTTCTTCTTCCTCTTCTTCTTCTTCTTCTTCATAGTCTTTGTCTTCTTCGTCATCGTCGTAGTCGTAATCGTCGGCTACATCAGCGTCGCGAGTTTCACCGACAGCGCCGCGGCCGCGATCGCGCCCAGGATCATGAACGCCACCTGCAGCGCGGCCGGCGTCGTCCTCTTGCCAAATCTCCCGAGTCCCCCGCCCCGGTGGGTCGGCGCCTGCTTCTTCTTCCTCTCCCTCTCGGCGGTTCGACTCGCCTTGCGAGCCGCCGTCCTGGCAGAGTTGCGACGCCATTTCGTAACCGCGATCGTCTTCCTCGCAACTACCCACCCCATCGTTTTCGTCCTCCTGATCCTCCGAGTGGCTCTCCTCCTCCTCGTCGTCTGCGAGCGTTCGGGCCGTCGGGTCGTCGTTGTCGTCCCCCTCGGCCTCTTGCTCCTCTTCCTTGCTCTCGTCCTCCTCCAAGTTCTCCTGTAGCTGCTGCTGCTGCTGCTGCTGCTGCTGCTGCTGCTGCTGCTGCTGCCGCTGCTGCCGCTGCTCTTGGTCTTCCTCGACCCCTAGCCCTCGATAGCGAAACGTGGCCGGTCGCAACAACGGAGCCACCGGAGCCGACCACGCAGCGTACGCCAAATGCGATGGCGATGGCGACGGTGATGGTGAGCGGGAGGAGGAGGAGGAGGAGGAGGAGGAGGAGGACACCGCTGGCGATTGCGATCCGCCTGTACCGACCTTAGTGCTCTTTGGCTCCCACGGTCTAGTGCGTGACATTATCTTCTTCTTCTTCTTCTTCGTCTTCTTCTGCTTTCGCCGGGGTGTTTCTCGACCACCTTTTTACAAGACTTTATATCTCTCTCTCTCTCTCTCTCTCTCTCTCTCTCTCTCTCTCTCTCTCTCTCTCTCTCTCCAATCACATCCCATCCAATCCCCATCCCATCCCATCCCCATCCCATCGGGGGGGGGGGGGGGGGATCTCGCGACCCCAACCTCCTCCCTCCCTCCCTCCCTCCCTCGGCGGGGGACCCGCATCCCCCGAGCCCGCCATCCCATCCCATCCCATCCCCATCCCATCGGGGGGGGATCTCGCGACCCCAACCTCCTCCCTCCCTCCCTCCCTCCCTCCGTGGGGGACCCGCATCCCCCGAGCCCGCCATCCCATCCCATCCCCATCCCATCGGGGGGGATCTCGCGACCCCAACCTCCTCCCTCCCTCCCTCCCTCCCTCGGCGGGGGACCCGCATCCCCCGAGCCCGCCATCCCATCCCCATCCCCATCCCATCGGGGGGATCTCGCGACCCCAACCTCCTCCCTCCCTCCCTCCCTCCCTCCGTGGGGGACCCGCATCCCCCGACCCCGCCGCTCTCCCCCTGGCGGGTGCATCAGGGTTAAAGCTCACTCCCGTCTGCTCACTTGTGTACGCACCTGGGTCCATTACACACATTCTCCACTCGGTCCGTCACAGCGGACCGTGACAGTTTAGCGCCCTGGGCGAACACTCCCTGTGCTCCCCCCCCCCCCCCACACACACACACACAAAACATATTAAGGATTGTACATTAACATAAAACTGTTGTACACACACACAGAGAGTATGCATAGTATGCAAACGGCTACCAAACAGCCATCATAATTCGTCATACAATGAGGACAATGAGGACAAACCAACAATTGACAATGACTAATTAATATTAAAATCTGTAACTTAATATATTGTTTGGAGTTTAGTCTGTTACTGTTGCTATTTTTACCATTTCTTCTTGGAGCAACTGTAACGCACATTATTTCCTTAGAGATTAATAAAGTATTCTGATTCTGACTCAGATTGTTTCAGGATGACCTGCCATTATCCAATGACACATCTGCTTACCTGTATCTTTTGCTCGTTTCTTCTCCTCTTCTTTTCTCTTTTGTCTAAACTGAGCACCTGATGCCTTTGAACTTTTCTTGTCCATCTTCCATTGGTTTTAATTTTGCAATCCAGTATGAACACCCATTCCTCAACCCGAGTATCACCACAACATAATCTAACAGACCTACACCTTAGTTCACAGATTCACTTTGTCTAAGGTGTATTTCTGAGATTTCACACAACCCAGGATTCAAATCATGAATACATGATGGGCTTGGATTTACATCATTAGAATGAAATGTGCTCTATTTGGAAGCAGCCGCCCCCTCCCCTGTGTGTGAGACTTTAAATCATCAAACTGTAAATTATAAATTTTAAATTGTTATTGATCCCTTTACCCCTGGTCCTAAAGTGTATATTTATTTTCTTACTCTTCTTATATATATTGTTTGTTTACTTGCACTGCTGTAACTGGAGCCTCGTCGTCTCATCTCTCTATATACTGGACTGTATATAGCGGAGATAAAGTTTACTTTGACTTCAGCAGCGAGCAGGCGCACCGAGGGCTCTCGCGCTCACTTTTTGTGTATAGAATTTCGAAAAAACATCGGTGCAAATTATAAGTCTAGTGTTTTCGTGTTTGTTGGTTTGTTTTTATTTTGTTTTATTTTGCGAGTTGGTTATTAGATGCTGCTCCAGCCGTTCAGAGAATCCCCCGCCGCCCCGCCCTCTCCTCTCTGCGCTGCAAGCAGCAGGCGCACCTCACAAACGAAGGGCTCTCTTACTCCCAGCAAATGGGCGATAGAAAACCAATCAGTGCCTATGCCATTCCCAATATGCGCTGGCTGACGTCGGGGCAGCATGAGTACGAGCATTTTTTTCCCCCCAATGCCCATGATGCCGCCCCCCACCACGATGCCATGTCGCCAGTATCTAAAACCACTACTGCCTGTAACACCTGTAACATTCAGCAGTCGCCTCATTGTTCTGACACACACAACAACACTATTGACTACACTACACACTAACTACACAAGATTTACGCTAAACGTCGCAAATCCCTCACATCTCAAAACACCGCCGTCACTCCTAAAACTTCCCCCTTCCCAAACAACTAAATGCCATGTTGCCATATCATTTTTGATTGGTCGACATGATACATTTTTCCACCAATAGGAAAGGGTGGGGTTGTTTTGGTTTTGTTTTTGCTCACAGGTGGAGAGTGCTTTCGCGTGTTTTCCTTATAAAACACAGTTTCTTCCCGCAGTAAATATAAACAACGATAGTATTCAGGAAGTAAACCAAACATTGAATATATTTTTATCATAACTCTGGTTTTACGTGGCCTATCAACACAATTTAAAAATTGTTATAAAGTCCACACTTTTTCCGTCAATTGTTCCGTCTGTCCTGCTCACATCTCCAATGGTTGTACACGTTGTCATTAATGTGGCTTCACTCCACATCAGCCACGCCGCTTTGCTAGCTGCTGTCATAGCCTGTCAACGACGTTGATTAGCTGTGTATATACGGATGTCAATCGCATTATTGGCTGGACTATGGGATAAGGTGGCATCATTCTAATCCCATATGGGAGCAGCCAGTCACTTACCGACTAACACTGCAAAACAGTATTGTTAAAGTATTCATTTTAATTTCAATTCAGGTTAGATTTTTTTTTGTGCACAACACAGATTTTCTGTGTGCAGAGACTGTGCCAGCAGTGCGCAATTGCACATGTGCGCAGCTTAGTAGTGATGTGTCGGTTGCAAACAAAACGGCTCTTAGAGCCGGATCTTTGACGTGAACGACGCGAGCCGGCTCTTTATCGCGAGCCGTGGGTTTTCTTTTTTCTTTCTCTCACCCTCTCTCTCTCTCGCACTTTTTTCCGCTTCACTCTGCATGCAAGCCTTGTGCTTTGCGTTGGGAAGAGGGGGGAGGTTACACTGGCAGTAGCACAGGAACAGAGCGGGAGGGAAAGAGAGCCAGGGACAACAACGTCACATTACAAAGGAATAGTAATCATCCACAACTATTTTCAGTTGCAGATGATAAAAGATTCAGAAAGTTTATTCATGCAGGCCTATATGACAGAGAATGTGCATCTTCTTTTTGTTTTCATATTTTAATTTATATTTAATTGTGTTGTGTTTTGCAGTGTTTTTTTTTTCACTTTTAAATTTATTTAAAAGGAAAAAGCTGAAAATTTAAATAGTTAAAAGTCGAAATGTGAATAGTTGGCTTTTGTATTATATTATTTATTTATTACATTTTATGTGGAGTGAATAAATAAAAGTATATTTACGGTGGCACGTATGAACTCCAAAACACATAAAAACTCCAAAACACATAAAAACTCCAAAGGACGTACAAATCCCGAAGCACGTACAAACTCTGAAGCATGTACAAAACCCCAGAAGTGCTCCAGGATGCTAGGCGCAGTGTTGAGGTTTTGTTACCTAGTGGCTACACAAGCCAGGAAGTACCAACGACTGGATTTGGTGTGTAGTAGTAACAGGTAAATGAACATTTTTTTAAATTATTTGAAACTATGTGAGTGCTTGTGTATAAATACACAAACAATACACATATGCTTTCAATTGTGTAATTTAAGTGATCTCGGTAGCTCTGTTTTGGAAGTTCAGTTAACGCTAGAAATGTGCTTTGGAGTTTGTACGTGTTTTGTCTCTAGGAGCCAGCGCATATAAACATATATAAATAAAACCACCTTTTCTTTACATTAGTAATTCTTTTTGTGCATAATTTTATATTATTGTTAATAATAAATTAATTAAAGCAACAAAACAACCTGAAAAGCCGGCTCTTTCGGTTTAGAGCCGAAAGAGCCGGCTCTTTTTAGTGAGCCGAGCCGAAAGAGCTCTAAAAAGAGCCGGAAATCCCATCACTACAGCTTAGAGGGAACATTGGCATAACCTGTCCATCATTTCAGACAAGAAGGGACTCGGAACAGATCACTTATGTAATCTCACCCTATCTCGGACCCATCACTCTTGCTGCACACTTCACCACTGATTGTCTGGCTGTCCTCATGTAGGTCCGGTAACAGCCTTATATCAGCTCACCTCACAACCACTCCAGACTCCCTTATGCAGTACCACAGATCCTCTCTTGGTACATAATATATGTTTTCACTAGATCCAGATCACACTGGAACTCCTGAAGCCATACAGGTGCTCATACTCCTTCATGGTATGACCCATCAGCTTTATCCCTCTGTACTTAGTACATCTCTGTACATCACCCTTGTGAGGTCCAGATTCTACACTGCCCTCTCTCACACAGGCGTCTCCATACCTTCACATATATATTATGTAGACCATCTGCCTTCTTGGTTTACATCCTCTTCATAGCTACCCTCACTTCCCACTAACTTTCTGGTTTACTAACTGTCACTAACCAGTCCTCCTCAAGATCTCTCTCTAAATAAATAAATAAATAAATCTGGGTAAATTCCCAGATGATTAAACATGCAACTACTTTATTGAATAACTGACATTTCAGCTGCTTTTTGAAAGGGAGAACGGCTGTTGTGGATGTCAGAGGGGAGCATATTTCAGATATAAATGAAGGCTGATCTGACTGAGGGATGGGATGCACTGTACAACCCATAGAACCCAAAAATGCCACTGCAGAAGGATAACAGCAAACGTCTATGGAGTCTAAATTACCCTGCCTGTAGTCTGCCCTTGTCACTCATTGAAAAAAATATGTTGCATTATTAATCATCATTGTCAAAATTGGCCAAAGTCTTATATCAGGTTGGAGCTCAGTCTGGGGGGAGTTATTTTTTTCTCCTTATCTTTCCTCATGTGGTGCATTTTCCATTGTTATACCTCTCTGACCTGTCTTCCCCATGTGATGTTTTGTGTAATGTATGTATGGTCGGAGGGTAAGATGGCGCCGCCATTGCGTGCAATAGGTCGGCAGCCTTATGAAATTTCCCCTTGTGGGACTAATAAAGGTATATCAATATCAATATCAATATCAAAACCCAATTTGATTTCAAACTACAGCAAAACAGTGACTCAGTTTCCCAAAACGCATAGTGTTACTGAATAAAAGTGATCTAACAGAGCAGTAAACATGCTGCTGTAATTATACGTAGCTGCATTTGAGCTTATGTGTTTTTACTCAGTTAAATGCAAATGACTGCATTGTATTTATTAGTATTTATTGTATGTCTACCATCTAAATTCACACAGCATCTTAACTGTTTTGTGAAATAGGGTTATAGAAGGGAATGAGGAGGAAGAAACAAGCACATTAAACTAACGGAAAACATGGTTTAAGTCTCATGATAAGCTTGGAGAAAGTAGTCTGCTGTTAATTACTATGTTTTGTGGGTCAGTCTTATTCAGAGCACAGCTGAGCGGAAACTGTGAAAACAGAGGCTTTAACTCCCAAAGGCTCTCCCACACTCTGTCCCAGTCCCAAAGGGACTTCCTGTTCTAGATGTATGGAGGCACTTACTGTAGGCCTTCCGCGATTGCACACTGGCTAAAAATATCCACCTACAGTATACAGGGATTACTGAAGGGTCACATAACCATGCATCACACGACACAGTCCACAAGATGTGCAAATGTATTCCACACATTTTGAAAAAATACCCCCAATTAAATTACAGAGACTGACTCCTAATAAACAATACTTACCAACAGTCAACAGTGGCTTTGGTTGCACCCTACCTTATTTCTCCACTAGAGGACAGAAGCGATCCATTCTGCTGCCAGAGCTACAAACTGAAATGCAGGAAAAGAAATCAGCTAAATAAATAAAATACAATAAAATAAAATCGGTTGGAATATTATCAGAAACACACTTTGTATTATCAAAAAAACAAAAACAAAACAAAACAGGAATAAAATGGACACCAGTTGGTTTTAACACTTCTAGTTTTATGGTCAGCTTTTTGCCCACAGAGGAAATTTACAAATGACACAAAGTGTAAACACTGACCTTTACGCAGAGTCTGTAATATATAAAGCACATTTTCTATTTTCATTTCAACAGTGCTGTGCTTCATTTGGTTGTCATTTACTTCCATACAGTGAAGGATAAATGGCAAACTAAAGTTCAGTGTATTTAGGTCCTATCTATCTGTCTGTCTGTCTGTCTGTCTGTCTGTCTGTCTGTCTGTCTATCTATCTATCTATCTTATTATCTTATTTGGCTTTTCCCTATTTTTTAAATGACTGTTAGTCATGTGACTATGATGCGCTGTGACACTCTCTTCAGTAAAAAGGAAAGTGTTTTTATTCACACTTTTTCAGCCTTCCACCAAACTCATGCTTTGAATTAGGAATAATAATGTAGCTTACCTAAAAATTGTCACATGAAATATTTTGGAACTTTTTGACCTTTTACAGAATAAATTTCAGTGCTAGTCATATTTCTTTATGTACACTCAACAAAAATATAAACGCAACACCTTTGTTACTGCTCCCATTCCCCATGGGATGGACGTAGAGACCTAAAATTCATTCCAGATACACAATATAACCATCCCTCCCAAACAGTGGTCACAAATCAGTCCAAATGTGTGGTAGTGGGCACATCTGCTATAATGAGATAATCCATCCCACCTCACAGGTGTGCCACATCAGGATGCTGATCTGACATCATGAGTAGTGCACAGGTGTACCTCAGACTGCCCACAACAAAAGGCCACCCTGGAATGTGCAGTTTTTTGCGCTATTGGGGGTCTGGGGACCCAGAACCGGTCAGTATCTGGTGTGACCACCATTTGCCTCATGCAGTGCAACACATCGTCGCATGGAGTCTATCAGATTGTCAATTGTGGCCTGTGGAATGTTGGTCCACTCCACTTCAATGGCTGTGTGAGGTTGTTGGATATTCGTGGGAACTGGTACACGCTGTCGTATACGCCGGTCAAGCACATCCCGAACATGCTCAATGGGTGACATGTCCGGTGAGTATGCTGGCCATGCAAGAACTGGGACATTCTCAGCTGCCATCTGCCCTGAACAATGTGAACCATGATTCATCCGTGAAGCGCACACCTCTCCAACGTGCCAGACGCCATCGAATGTGAGCATTTGCCCACACAAGTCTGTTACGGCGACGAGCTGGAGTCAGGTCAAGACCCCGATGAGGACGACGGGCATGCAGTTGAGCGTCCCTGAGACGGTTTCTGACAGTTTGTGCAGAAATTGTTTGGTTGTGCAAACCAATTGTTCCAGCAGCTGTCTGGGTGGCTGGTCTCAGACGATCTTGGAGGTGAACCTGCTGGATGTGGAGGTCCTGGGCTGGTGTGGTTACACGAGGTCTGCGGTTGTGAGGCCGGTTGGATGTGCTGCCATATTCTCTGAAACGCCTGTGGAGACGGCTTATGGTTGAGAAATGAACATTCAATGCACGGGCGACAGATCTGGTTGACATTCCTGCTGTCAGCATGCCAATTGCACGCTCCCTCATTGCTTGTGGCATCTGTGGCATTTTGCTGTGAGACAAAACTGCACATTCCAGGGTGGCCTTTTGTTGTGGGCAGTCTGAGGTACACCTGTGCACTACTCATGATGTCAGATCAGCATCCTGATGTGGCACACCTGTGAGGTGGGATGGATTATCTCAATATAGCAGATGTGCCCACTACCACACATTTGGACTGATTTGTGACCACTGTTTGGGAGGGATGGTTATATTGTGTATCTGGAATGAATTTTAGGTCTCTACGTCCATCCCATGGGGAATGGGAGCAGTAACAAAGGTGTTGCGTTTATATTTTTGTTCAGTGTATGTGTGAATGACTAAATATTGTAATGCTCATGATGAGCAGGGGTTCTTAGTGGCTCTATTTGAGGTTGTTGCTGGAGAAGTTTGCATATTAGGATGGGATAATCCCCGCCTGTTTATTCAACAGGATGAGCATGAATGTTTGAGCCCATAGCAAACAAACAGCCAAGCCCTCCCCAAAGATTTCAGCTTAATGCTAATGATATACAGTAAGCAGTTACAATGATTTTGCAGGTTAATGAACTGGCTGTTTCTCAGATAACTGAGACTTTTGCTTTTCCACAATGGAGAGGCTGATGTGTAAAAATGAAAGATTGTCACGATACGCTTAGCCTTAGCTGTCGTTGCCTTTCTGCAGAGTCGATACTCATTTATGTTCCAGTGCTTCTCCTACTTTGATCCTTATGCTTCTTACAGAAGACTGTCAAGAATATAGGCCCTAAAACACATGGCTGACCGACTCAAATTCTAAATATCTTTTTATAAAACAGCTGAGCCTCCTGCAGGTCTTTGCTCACAAAGGAATAATGAATGATTTAGAGTGATGAAACAGAAGGTTGCTGCAGAGTTCAGACCCTTGTTTGAAAAAGCCCAAGTGTGCGCTGACAACATTACACATGGAAAACCTGTGGACAGACAAAGCAGGCTAGCAAGAACTTATTTCAGGAAGGGTGAGGAGACGGAAGATGGCTGCGATCACTTTGAATTCTGTCAAGTATTGAACTAAATTGCTCAAAACACATTTGTAAACATGTGTGATGAATTCTGAAAGGTAAAAATGATAAATTACAAATAAGAGAAGACCATTTGAAAAGCTTATTTATACATTTGTCCTAATGTGTCAGAGAGATGCCCTTCTTCAAAACAGACATTTACCCAGCTTGTAGGTTTGAGTCCATCTCATTATATTTGCATGTGAGTTACACTTGCATAGCTAGTGAACAGGAAATGACTTTGATTGCTCATTTGTTAGCCAGCGCTCTCAATTTTTAATCTTATTGACCACCTTGAACAGCCACTCTAACCTGCAGTGGAGTAAATTAAAATATCTTTGAGGCTTTGTGGTGGAGTAAAAATGGTAGAACATTTGCTTTCGATTAAAAAGAGCTTAAAAGTTTTGTAACAAGTAAAAGTACTTGAACCAGCATATTTTCTTTTCAAATCAAATCACATCAAAATGTATTTCTATAGCACATAATAATACAACCAAGTTGACCAAAGTGCTTCACAGTCGGTCAGAGCAATAGCATAAGACAGAATAAAAAGAAACAGTTAAAAGGAAGGCAGGAAACAATATGAACAATATGGGTAAAAAAAAACATAACTTGCCACAAAATAACATACTAGTTTGAATTAAAAGCCAGACTAAAATAATAAGTTTTAAGACGCAATTTAAAAGACTGGATGGACTCGGAGGAACGAATATAAGGAGTCTGGGAACTGCGACAACAAAGGCCCAATCACCTCCGGACTTCAGACGAGACCTCGGTTTTGTCAGGAGCATTTGATTGGAAGATCTAAGTGCCTTATTAGGGATATACTAATGGAGGAGTTTGCATAGATAGCTGGGAGCCAAATTGTTTAAAATTTTAAAGGTAAGCAAGAGAATTTTGAAATTGATACAATATTCAACAGGGAGCCAATGTAGGTTGGCTAAAACTGGTGTGATGTGGGCATAATTTCTAGTACCAGTTAAGAGATGTGCAGCTGCGTTTTGAACTAACTGGAGCCGGTGAATAGAGGAAGATGGGAGGACCAAGGAGAGGGAATTAAAGTAGTCTAAAGTGATAAGAGCATGAATAAGCTTTTCAAAGGTCCTTCAAAGGGAGGTATGGCTTTGGTTTAGATATCTGACGTAGCTGGTAGAAATTGTTTTTTACCACAGAGGAGATCTGTTTCTCGAGTTTGAAAGAGCTGTCCAGGAAAACACCAAGGTTTCTAACAGCGAATGAGAGATGGCTAGCAAGGGGCCCTCTTTTATACCAATAGGCAGTATAACAGTTAGGTTTATAGTAAACTGGGTAAACTGGGTTGTCTAAATCTCCAGAAGTCTTGTTGAGGAAAACTTATATCTTTCCCTCCTTTGTGTTACTGCTGACTTAATTTCTGCTTGTACAGTTCATTTTAACTAATAACTTGCCAATGTCAAATTTAAAATATCTATCCGTCCATTTAGATGATCAGTACAAGTACCTTTTTGGTAGAACTCGCAGTTTACGGTACTCCATCCATTTTTGGACCAATATTTTTTTCCATCACATAAAACAATAATAATTTTGTCTCTACAAATGATTTTGTATTTTCTATATTTTAGATGAACTCAAGGCAAAAATTGGATTTTTATAGAAAAACAATTCATGTTTGACCTCTGCTAGTCTTAATGTCACTGTACAACCAACAATTTTTCTGCACTCAATTGTAGTGATATGCATGGTAATATGAAGTTGGTGACTCATAGAGGATCATTTCCCAATTCAACACTGTGTCTCATATGACAAAGTGGGATGGTCCTCTTTGGCAATTAGAAGAGAGCAGTGCTGCATTATGTTTATTTTTGAGCCTCTACTTGGAAAATTGCCCAGTTCCCTTGTCACAGTAAATACTCATAATGTCATGCTTAAATGTTAACATTGGCTGTAACTGTTATTAATCATGAAAGAGGAAAATACTGGTTACAAATGGAACAAGATACAACAGATATGAAACTGCATTCTCTTATTTCTCTGCAACACTTCAACAGCTTACAGTGGGGCAAAAAAGTATTTAGTCAGCCACCGATTGTGCAAGTTCCCCCACTTAAAATGATGACAGAGGTCAGTAATTTGCACCAGAGGTACACTTCAACTGTGAGAGACAGAATGTGGAAAAAAAATCCATGAATCCACATGGTAGGATTTGTAAAGAATTTATTCGTAAATTAGGGTGGAAAATAAGTATTTGGTCACCTCAAACAAGGAAAATCTCTGGCTCTCACAGACCTGTAACGTCTTCTGTAAGAAGCTTTTCTGTCCCCCACTCGTTACCTGTATGAATGGCACCTGTTTGAACTCATCATCTGTATAAAAGACACCTGTCCACAGCCTCAAACAGTCAGACTCCAAACTCCGCCATGGCCAAGACCAAAGAGCTTTCGAAGGACACCAGGAAAAGTATTGTAGACCTGCACCAGACTGGGAAGAGTGAATCTACAATAGGCAAGCAGCTTGGTGTGGAAAAATCAACTGTGGGAGCAATCATCAGAAAATGGAAGACATACAAGACCACTGATAATCTCCCACGATCTGGGGCTCCACGCAAGATCTCATCCCGTGGGGTCAAAATGATCATGAGAACGGTGAGCAAAGATCCCAGAACCACACGGGGGGACCTGGTGAATGACCTGCAGAGAGCTGGGACCAAAGTAACAAAGGTCACCATCAGTAACACACTACAACGGCAGGGAATCAAATCCCGCAGTGCCAGACGTGTTCCGCTGCTGAAGCCAGTGCATGTCCAGGCCCGTCTGAAGTTTGCCAGAGAGCACATGGATGATACAGCAGAGGATTGGGAGAATGTCATGTGGTCAGATGAAACCAAAGTAGAACTTTTTGGTATAAACTCAACTCGTCGTGTTTGGAGGAAGAAGAATACTGAGTTGCATCCCAAGAACACCATACCTACTGTGAAGCATGGGGGTGGAAACATCATGCTATGGGGCTGTTTTTCTGCCAAGGGGACAGGACGACTGATCCGTGTTAAGGACAGAATGAATGGGGCCATGTATCGTGAGATTTTGAGCCAAAACCTCCTTCCATCAGTGAGAACTTTGAAGATGAAATGAGGCTGGGTCTTCCAACATGACAATGATCCAAAACACACCGCCCGGGCAACAAAGGAGTGGCTCCGTAAGAAGCATTTGAAAGTCCTGGAGTGGCCTAGCCAGTCTCCAGACCTCAACCCCATAGAAAATCTGTGGCGGGAGTTGAAAGTCCGTGTTGCTCGGCGACAGCCCCAAAACATCACTGCTCTCGAGAAGATCTGCATGGAGGAATGGGCCAAAATACCAGCTACTGTGTGTGCAAACCTGGTAAAGACCTATAGTAAACGTTTGACCTCTGTTATTGCCAACAAAGGTTATGTTACAAAGTATTGAGTTGTATTTTTGTTATTGACCAAATACTTATTTTCCACCCTGATTTACGAATAAATTCTTTACAAATCCTACCATGTGGATTCATGGATTTTTTTTTCACATTCTGTCTCTCACAGTTGAAGTGTACCTCTGGTGCAAATTACCAGTGTTGGGGAGTAACGGAATACATGTACCGCCGTTACGTATTTAGAATACAAAATATGAGTAACTGTATTCCGTTACAGTTACCGTTTAAAAAGGTGGTATTCAGAATACAGTTACTTTGTTGAAATAAATGGATTACACTGCGGTACTTTCCTGTTTCATTTTGTCGCGGGTCAGGACTGTTTGGGTTTTGTTTGACAGCTACGTTCTTTCGTTCCAGGCGGCAGCGTTACGGTTGCCATGGTTACAGGGCAATGCTCTCTCTCTCTTTCTGCGACTGTGTGTTTCCTGGGTGAGAGAGCGCCTTTTCGTTGTTGTTGTTGTGCTAAGCTAACAGGCAGAATGCTACAAGCATAGCTCTAAAGAATGTAGCATCATGGGCAGTATAGTCCGTGTTGCAGGGAGAATGGACTGCCATACACGTTATGTGTCTGTGAGCGCGAGGAGGGAGAAAAAGGCGAGTGGAAAGGTACGAGTTGTCGTCGAGGAAAAACGGGAGCTGGAAGCATGTAAATATAATAATAACCACTGCAGCCAAGAAGAGTGCCTGACGAGCCCAGTTGTAAGTAAGCTATTAAGACTCGACTGTACACCGTGTTCGTGTTTTCCTCCGAAAACAATAAGTTCCGTTGGAGCAGTCTTTCAACGCCTCTCTCTGTCTCTCGCAAGAAAAATTGACCCACACAACAAAGTAAAGCTATTTTTCGGCTATGAGCCGACAGGGACCCCGCCGTATTAGTCAGAGGTCCCTTTACTACAGTTCGGAGTCGCGGACCTTCAGTAATAGTAATAAATCACACAGCAATAGTACATTCACGTTGTTGTAAAAAGCACGATAATATATTAAGTAATCCAAAGTATTCAGAATACGTTACTGTCATTGAGTAACGTAACGGAATACGTTACAGAATACATTTTGGGGCATGTATTCTGTATTCTGTAACGGAATACATTTTAAAAGTAACCTTCCCAACACTGCAAATTACTGACCTCTGTCATCATTTTAGGTGGGGGAACTTGCACAATCGGTGGCTGACTAAATACTTTTTTGCCCCACTGTATATTTACCTGTCAGTTTTCATTCTTGAATTTTCTTTTCTTAATTTATTAATATGTATAATGTGCCTCTGCATTATGTGTCTGGATATACTGTTATATATGTTTCCTAAAGCCTCTCTTGATTTCCTCAAATCAGGTGTGATGGTGTAAGGATCCTTTACTGGTGACATTGTTGGGGATTTATTCAAAATTGAATGCACACTGAACCAGTATGGCTACCACAGCATCCTGCAGCAACACGCAATCCCATCCAGTTTGCATTCAGTTGGACCATCATTTATTTTTCAACAGGACAATGACCCCAAACACACCTCCAAGCTGTGTAGGGGCTATTTGACCAATAAGGAGAGTAATGGGGCACTGTGCTAGATGACCTGGCCTCCACAGTCACCTGACCTAAACCCAGTTGAGATGTTTGGGAGGATCTGGACCGCAGAGTGAAGATGCTCACTCTGGGGTCAAGTGCTCAGCATCTCTGGGAACTCCTTCAAGACTGTTTGAAAACCTTTTCAGGTGACGACCTCATGATGCTATTTTGAAGAATCTAAAATATAAAACATGTTTTGAATTATTTCACATTTTTTGTTTACTACATAATTCCATAATTCCAGAAACTACAATGTCAATACTCATGAAAATAAAGAAAAAAAACATTAAATGAGAACATGTGCCAAACCTTTGACTGGTAGTGTATGTCTATATTTCTCTGCCTTTTTGCTGTTCCAGCAGTGGTAGGACCTAGAAGTTTGCAAAGCTCTGAGGTCTCAGTTTGTAGAAATTATTCAACTATGCAGCAAAGCAAGCTGATATAACTAAATGAATTTTACTTCCCAAAGGCATATGCTTTGACAGATTAAAAAAATGAATTTTAGGGGGACATATTGATTAAAATATTATTTACATCAACCTTCAAAAAGCACAAATTGGCTGGCCTAATGTAATATATTATTCTGCAAGGCCTGAGAATAATATAATGGACAGCTTTCGGTAGTTGGAAAAGATGAATCAAAAGCTGAAAGATATTTGACTTGCTAATGTAAGTGTTTATGTAATGGGATGGCAGAAAATTGGAAACCTTCTTAATGTCTATGACCTGAAGGATTAAATGGACTCTGTCTAAATCCAGGTGAGAACAGCTAGTTCAGACTCCCCATTGATGGCTACCACATGTAACATATTTGTGACCTTCAGCAAGACACTTTGAAGAAATGAATGGAAGAGATTAGGTTGTTAATTCAACATAAACAATTCTTGAAGGCTAGTTAACATACATGGCTCACCATGCATTTGGTACTCCCAGCCTGCAGGGTTCACGGTAGCTCTGTGGGACCTACATAAGGGGAATCAAGGAATTGATTCAAGGAATTCTACCTTCACACCCCTGCTGCGTTTGCTTTACATTGTCCAGTAAGAGAACCTGGCAGCTTCCAGTGTGTTTCTACTCAGACACATGCCTGAGGGGCTAACTGTTTGTAGAATATACTTGGCAAATGTAGTGTAAGTACTCTACAGTGAAACCAAGACCAGTTTAACAGGTCAGTTACCTTTCCTTTGATTGCTCATCTGTTACTTGGATAACAGATGGACTCTTCACCCTCCTGCCCTCTGGGAGGCGCCACAGGAGCCTCCGGACTAAGACCACCAGGTACCGGAACAGCTTCTTCCCCACAGCTGTCAGACTCCTGAACTCTGCCTCCTGACATCTGACCCACGTTAAACTCATGGACTGAACATACACACACCCACAATGGACAACTGTACCCTCAAACACAATAATAACATGGACTGAACCACCACTCACAACCACTAGCACTTTATATAGCCTCTGTAGAAACTATCTACACCCTCACTTATCTTAACTGCACTACTGTATAGCTCTGTGTAAATAATCATTCTGTACATTCGATAATCTTTAATCCTACAACTGTTTACAACTTGCATAGTTCCCATTTCTGTATAGCTGTATATCCCAGATTCTGTAAAGTTATTTATTTCATATTCTGTATAGTTTTTCATATTTATATCCTGTTCATATCCTGTACATAGCTTGTACTCACTACAGCCTGTACATACTTATAGTTATAGAATATTCACAACATACTTCATACCGTGTACATTATAACATACCATAATAGACCCATTTCTGTAATATACTCACATATCTATATTATTGCTAATATATATTGTAATATATCTATATCACTAAAGCACTTCTGGATGGATGCAAACTGCATTTCGTTGCCCTGTACCTGTGCATGTGCAATGACAATAAAGTTGAATTCTATTCTATTCTATTCTATTCTAATGAGGATTTCTAGAGCTAATACTTGCAAATGAGTATTTATCTTTGAGAAATGTGTCTGTGTCTGTTACCTCCCCACCCCACCCTCTTTTTTAAATTATATGGGGTACTGGCTTGCATGTCTGCCTGTGCCCCTAAAGATTCTACCACAGTCCAAAGATATGAATGTTAGACCTAAATCAGTCGTGACTGGGGGATGCAAGTATATATATCCTCGAAGAGGTAAATTTGGTTGTAAAGTAGAGCACTTTGCAAAGCCAAGAAGACTGGAAAAGCACTGTAGAAGTGTCCTTTTTTACACATGGAACACAGACATTGGACTGTTAGGTGTTCAGTCTGTACCATGCCTCTTACCTAATGTCAGCTAGGATAGTTTCTTGCAATATCATGTTGGATAAGTACTTGAGAAAATGGATGGATCCTTCGCCAAGTCTGAACATTTAAAGTTAAACTGTTTTCCAAATACTTTCTCAAATCACACATATTGTTCTGTTGTCTTTCAGCAGATTGTAAGTATGTTTTAATTCAGCAGTCTTATCAGTAGCAGTTGGCAACTTGGCACTGGAGCATAAAGCACCACACTGGAATGAGTTATTGATTATTGCATCTGTGTAACTCCAGAATTATCATCCACTGGGTATGGAGTTTAAAAACTGTGATTTTGTGCTTTAAACTCATTTGAAATATTGCTACTAGAGGAAAAACATACAGCTGCAACATTGCCACCAGGTGTTCAAAGTTGCAAAGATATAGAGGACAGTGACGTTACATGGGCTGAAAGTAATACTTCAATTTGAGGATGTGCGATGACTTTGCACCTCAAACAGCAGACTGATTTGGTTGTGGCCTACACCTAATCCCCGGTACAGTCAATTAACTTTAATTCCTCACTCAGAGAGACAGCGACAGGGTTTTCTTGTGGTCGACTAACCTCAGTAATAACTCTTCATTAGTTCAGAGAGGGCTGAAAGGAAATGAAAGGATTGCTGTGTGTGAGATTCTCCCCCCGAGCTTAATAATGCTGTTCCTGATTCGTGTGATGAATGCCTCATGCATGTCTGTAAGAAACACTTGTCACTTACTTTAGGATTGCAGCTTTGTCACTGAGTTAGGAAATTGCACTCAGTGGATTTACTGTGCACTCTGTTTAAATGACTGCGGGGTGACGAGTAGGCAATATGCAAAATTGTAAATTCATTTTTCCAACAGTTGTTTTGTAATCACGTAAAGAAAAAAAGCACTGGGGAAAATAAATAAATAAATAATGCGCCCACTATATTTCCATTTTGATTAACCATATGGACCATTCAGAGTAGCAGCATGTTGATGTTCATGGATTTCTTTGTTTGGAAAAAAAAAAAAAACAACTCAATTTGGCTTTGTTTTGCTGTCTATGACTTTTTTGAATCATATACAAAGAAAGGGGCTTATTTGACAGTTGTCAAATCAACCTGCGATGTTGCAGTCAATCTCATTCACCATTTTGCTTTTTGTTGTTTGCATTATAGTTACTAATATACAAGAATCAGGTTTAAATTAACACAATAAATGGTGTTTCAGCTAGTATTTAAATTTCTTTGATAATCTGCAACATTTATGACATAAAATGAAGAAATAGGAAATTAGGAAGAGGGAAAATTTTTTCACAGCACTGTAGGTATACAACACAAGCATGTCCGAGGTCACACCCACACATACCAAAGGTAAGAATGCACACAGATACAAAAGTGTGGCATACTTGGATGCATTAATTGGCAACATAACCATCAGATTTAAATATTGTATAAAGTATTTTATTTTTCTAAAGCAGCACAGGAGTTTAACATTATAACAGTGTCAGCCTGGGATTCCTGTTACTGTTGCTGATCTCATACATTGTTTCTGAAATCCCTACTCTGGTCATGAATGTGTGCATGCCGACTTCTGCCTTTGCATGAGAGCAAAGTATTGCTCTCACTTCCGTCAGCAGCCATGTAATTTCTTAATACCCTTAAGCAAGGCACTGAACCTGCCAGCTGCTTTTAAAGCAGGAGGATTCATTTGGACTTTGTATGTACGGTATCAAGTGAAACAGTGAGGATCTTAGTGAATGTGAGCTCATGTATTTGCGTTCATCTTTTTTTTGTGTGTATAAAAGGTTCAGGCATGCTTTCAAGTAGAGGCAGGTCAAAGCGAGCAACAGTGCAGCTGTATTTGTCTTTTCTTTGCCTCACAAACCTGATTATGTCCTGTAGCCTTTATACTTTTGGCTGCTCATGTGGAGAACTATAGAAGCAGGTATTACATAGCAATGCGTTTAATGCTGCAAATCACACTTAGCCTCTGAGGCAACTGGGAACCTACTCTTACCTGAAACCTTTCACACAGCAGAGTCTCCCTAATGTCCGTTTCAGTGCCTCCCCTGGAGACTGGGTCTAAAAATCAGTCACTCTGCAGGTTCAGAACAAAATGGAGCCAACTCACTGCTACATAATTATTTATAGATGGCCCTGCGATTCAGCTGCAGCAACAGCAGCAAAACCAGGTCAGTGCATTTGTATATATTCATGCATGCTTAGTGATGTTGTTGTTAATGAAGTCAGACAGGAGACATGCTCTCAAGTCATCATCAGTGCTGCTGTGTGATGCTCTGAGATAGAGCAGTGGCAAGTAAACACAGTTGAGGGGGCTTTAAAAAAATCCTCTCAACTTCCTGTTTGTTGATCAACTACTAGCTAACACATGTGGCTAGCACCTACTAACAATGCTTTCACTGTAAATTCTGACGTCATTAGCAATTTCCATGTCCAAATGCTCCTGCAGTTCCTAAACGCAAAGAAAGAGAGAGACATCATTGACTTAAAACCCCACAAAATATTTAGTCTTTTAACTGTACTAAAATGATCAATGTGGCAATTTATCCAAGTGTTAAACAGCTCAATCTCTTATTGTCTTTCGCATGGACCTGAGTCCATAGGCAATAAAAACATTTATAGAATTCCAGATCGGAAAAATCAAGCAAACGCTTTAGTCCCCTCAACTTGCATATTTTGTTTATTTGAGGGCCACTAGATGGCAATACCTGTAATTGCAAAAAGATTAAAAGGCCTATAGGAAAACGGTTTTCTGTCTTGACCTCTGTAAATACTTGTGTGCTGGGTTTTTGGGCACAAATTTTGGGTCATATCAAAAATGAAATTAAGTAAAATGTGTAAATCTCGGTTATACTATATTTCATAATGGATTATCTGGGGTAAGACATCACATGCTTACTGGCTAAGATTGCGACGGGGGAAACGTTCATCTTGAGACTTGTCACGGTAGCTACGTCCACCTTTTAAACTGTCCACAGGTGAGTTAGAGGTTAGCAATAAATTAGCAAGCTGATTGACGTATAAACAAGATAACCCATGCTCTAAATGAATATTTTGAAAAAAAAAAAAAAAAAGAGAGATAATAGATTCATTTGGAGCGTTAATATGTCACTTGGGTTATATTTACTTCTTACCTCTTAGCTAGCTAGAGACTCGTGTTAGGTTAATATAACACATTTGCAGTGTTGGGGAGTAACGGAATATATGTACCGCCGTTACGTATTTAAAATACAAAATATGAGTAGCTGTACTCCATTACAGTTACCGTTTAAAAAGGTGGTATTTAGAATACATTTACTTTGCTGAAATAAAGGGATTACACGGTGGTATTTTCATATGTTTGGCTATGCCCTCTCTATTTTTGGTTTCCACGCCCCAAACAAAACACGCATTAAGAGGCTCTAATGCCTGTGTCTCAATCTGTCCATGTCACCCCTACTTGTGGCCCACATAATGACGTGAAAAAAATATTTAAAAAAATTATTCACAAAAATGATTTAATATGAAGGCAACAGGCAGAGTGTTACAGGCATCGCCCTAAAGAATGTAGCCTCATGGGCAGTATACTGTAGTCCGTGCTGCAGGGAGAACGGACTGCTATACCCGTTATTTGTCTGTGAGCGAGGGAGGGAGAAAAAGGAAAAGTACGAGTTGTCACCAAGCAGAAACGGGAGCTGGAAGCATGTAAATATAATAATAACCACTGCAGCCAAAAAGAGTGCCTGACGAGCCCAGTTGTAAGTAAGCTATTAAGACTCGGCTGTACACTTTTTTCGTGTTTTTCTCCGAAACAATAAGTTCCGTTGGAGCAGCCTTTCAACGCCTCTCTCATTCTCTCGCTAGCAAAGTTGACCCAAACAACAAAGTAAAGCTAGTTTTCGACTACGAGTCAGACACGGAACCTGACGTATTAGCCAGAGGTCCCTTTACTACGGTTCAGCGCCGCGGACCTGTTTTATATACGCGCGGAATAGTTCTCTATACGAGATCGCTGCAAAAAGTGCAGCCTTACCTAATGTCCACCCTACTGTTACTCATTTATATTAAGATTTTAACATCTAGTTGGTATTGGTATGGTGACTAACCTTCAGTAATAGTAATAAATCACACAGCAATAGTACATTCATGTAGTTGTAAAAAAGCATGATAATATAATAGGTAATCCAAAGTATTCAGAATACGTTACTGTCATTGAGTAACGTAACAGAATACGTTACAAAATACATTTTGGGGCGTGTATTCTGTCATTTGTAGTGGAATACATTTTAAAAGTAACCTTCCCAACACTGCACATTTGCAAAGAGAAGATGTATGATGAGGACAAATTGGCCTTATAAACCATATACATAGAAAATATGTGCAAAAGTGTGTAGACCTAACAGGGTTAGATCCATAGATTTTTGTACAAAGACACAAAGTTTACACCACTACAGTGGATTTTAAATCAAACAACTGAGATGTGACTGAAGTGCACACTTTGAGCTTTAATTCAAGCTATTAACTGTTTAAGGATTTTGGTAGTTTGTATACATAGTAAGTCGACAAACTAACCAAATTTAAATATATTTCATATTTCAATGATAGTGCTTTGTAGTCAGTCACTCCCTGAAGACTAGAATGCTTGAACATCATGATCCATCAAATGCTGTTTCCTTCTTCTAGATACTAGATACTCTACCAGGCTTTTACTGCAGCCTCCTTCTTAAGTTAAGAAGTTATATCTTGTTTGTTCAGTTTTCAGTTTAATCTTTAGAGCCTGAATTCCTGATCCCATGGCTTCTGCAGGTCTTGTAAGACAGCGGTCCCCAACCCCCGGGCCTTGGATCGGTACCGGTCCGTGAGTCGTTTGGTACCGGGCCACGAGAGTTGAGGCTCAGGTGTGAAATGTATAGTTTTCAGGGTTTTTATCGGTTTTCAGCGTTATTTTGTTATCGTTTTTATCGTTTACTCGGTTTTCCTTGGTGTTTTCATGTGTGTTATGAATAAATTTCTTTTTTTCGGTACCGGTACTAGTTTTATTTTGTTGTATTTATCTGCGACACCTTAAAGGCCGGTCCATGAAAATATTGTCAGGCATAAACCGGTCCGTGGCGCAAAAAAGGTTGGGGACCGCTGTTGTAAGACATTCCATGAGAAACTATATTGACATGATTTCATCTCGCCTATTTGCAACAAATTTCTTGAACTACATCCCAAAGGTGCTCTTCAGGATACAGAATGGGTTAAACTACTGAAGTCATCCCAATTCATTGGCATGCTGATGAATCCAGTTTAAGATACAGGGTGGGCCATTTATATGGATACACCGTAATAAAATGGGAATGGTTGGTGATATTAAAGTCCTGTTTGTGGCACATTAGTATTTGTGAGGGGGCAAACTCCTCAAGATGGGTGGTGACCATGGTGGCCATTTAGAAGTCGGCCATCTTGGATACAACTTTTGTTTTTCCAATAGGAAGAGGGCCATGTGACACATCAAACTCATTGGTAATGTCACAAGAAAAACAATGGTGTGCTTGGTTTCAACGTAACTTTATTCTTTCGTGAGTTATTTACAAGTTTCTGACCACTTATAAAATGTGTTCAATGTGCTGCCCATTGTGTTGGATTGTCAATGCAACCCTCTTCTCCCACTCTTCACACACTGATAGCAACACCACAAGAGAAATGCCAGCACGGGCATCCAGTATCCGTAGCTTCAGGTGCTGCACATCTCGTATCTTCACACCATAGACAATTCCCTTCAGATGACCCCAAAGATAAAAGTCTAAAGGGGTCAGATTGGGAGACCTTGGGGGCCATTCAACTGGCCCACGACGACCAATCCACTTTCCAGGAAACTGTTCATCTAGGAATGCTTGGACCTGGCACCCATAATGTGGTGGTGCACCATCTTGCTGAAAAACTCAGGGAACGTACCAGCTTCAGTGCATAAAGAGGGGAACACATCATCATGTAGCAATTTCAAATATCCAGTGGCCTTGAGGTTTCCATTGATGAAGAATGGACCCACTATCTGTCACAAACTGAAAGCAGGGATTCAAGCGCAGAGCAGGTTGACGTCTCAGAACACGATTTATTTACACACCAGTGCAATACTATATACAGTGACGGGGAAAGTCCAGGGTTCCAGGGGATTTGGGGAAGGTTCTCTCTCTCTCTCGCTCACGTCCTCACATCCGACTCACACACGTCCGTACCGCGGGGAGGTCACAGGTCCGGGAAGATAAACTGGAACAGGGAAGGGAGAAATCACTCACAAATCACGAAGGTAGGGCGTAAAGGTATAAGACCAAAAGAAAGACTAACGTCAGTAGCTCAATCATCCAGCGATGAGAGGATCTGTGACCCAGCCTCAAATAGTAGATCGGTAATCAGCTGATCGCCAACAGCTGTGTGAGCATTGGGTGGGAGCCAGCTGTGAGCTCCGCCCAGGCAGAGAGGTAGGGGAGAGAGAGAAAAAGCAAAACACAAGTGTAGCCTTGTGAGGCCAGCTGGGCAGGCACAGGGACCATGACAGTACCCCCCCCCCCCCCCCCCCTCAACGGGAGCCTCCCGGCGACCCACCAGGCTTACCTGGATGCCTGCGATGGAAGTCCCGAAGCATATTCTTGTCCAGAATAGCCGCCCGAGGCACCCAGGAACGTTCCTCTAGCCCGTAGCCCTCCCAATCCACCAGGTACTGAAAACCCCTGCCCCGGCACCGGGAGTCCATGATGCGGGAGATGTCGTAGACCAGCTGACCACCCACAAGCCGGGGGGGCGGCGGGGCCCTGGCGGGAGGACACAGCGGGCTGGAGAGCACAGGCTTGACCTGGGACACATGGAAAACATTGTGAATCCGCATGGTACGTGGCAGTTTGAGGCGAACGGACACAGGGTTGACAATGGAGTCTATGGGAAAGGGGCCAATGAACTGAGGCGACAGCTTCTTAGACTCTGTCCGTAATGGCACAAAACGGGTAGACAGCCATACCTGTTGACCGACGGAGTATTCAGGGGCCGGTGTCCGGTGGCGGTCAGCGAGGGCTTTGTTGCGCTCCTTAGTGCGAAGTAGAGCGGCCCGAGTAGCACGCCAGGCCCGGCGGCACCTGCGGAGGTGAGCCTGAACAGAGGGGACAGAGTGCTCACCTTCGACAGCTGGGAGCAGGGGTGGTTGGTAGCCCAGGGATGCCTCAAAGGGTGACCTGCCCGTGGCGGCGGAGGTGTGGCTGTTGTGGACGTATTCAATCCATGGCAGCTGTTCACTCCAGGTTGATTGATTGTGGGAGGCAACACACCGGAGGGCAGCTTCCAACTCCTGGTTAGCCCGTTCGAACTGTCCGTTGCTCTGCGGGTGGAAACCGGAAGAGAGGCTGACCTTGGCTCCTAGCGCGGTGCAAAATTCCTTCCATACTCGGGAAGTGAATTGTGGTCCTCTGTCCGAGACGATGTCCTCGGGGATCTCGTGGAGCCTGAACACATGTGAGGTGAGGAGCCGAGCCGTCTCCAGAGCAGTAGGGAGTTTAGGAAGGGCGACAAAGTGTGCGGCCTTAGAGAAACGGTCGATGATAGTTAGTATAGCGGTGTAACCTGCAGAGGGAGGCAGTCCAGTGATGAAATCTAGAGCGATGTGTGACCATGGTCGGGCCAGCGTAGGGAGAGGCAGAAGACGGCCCGACGGCGGTTGGTTTGACCGCTTGTTCTGGGCGCAGGTCGGACAGGCGGACACAAACTCCCTGACGTCCCTCGCCATGGTGGGCCACCAGAAGTAGCGTCGAAGGAAGGACAGGGTGTGGAGGACCCCGGGGTGACATGAGAAACGGGCAGTGTGAGCCCACTGGAGTACCTGGGAGCGGACCGCCGAGGGGACGAAGAGGCGGCCAGTCGGGCCGGTACCAGGATCCGGTTCAGTCTCTTGTGCCTCCTGAATGAGGGATTCAATCTCCCAGGAAACGGCTCCAACCACCCAGGCCGCCGGCAGAATGGGTTCGGGGTCCGACTCCTCCTCCGTGGTGGAAAACTGCCGGGACAGGGTGTCTGGCTTCATGTTGCGAGATCCTGGCCTGTAGGTGATGGTGAAATCAAAGCGAGCAAAGAACAATGCCCACCTGGCTTGCCGAGAACTGAGACGTCTGGCCGAACCGATGTACTCCAGGTTCTTGTGATCCGTCCAAACAATGAACGGGTGAGCAGCTCCCTCCAGCCAATGTCTCCATTCCTCCAGGGCGAGTTTTATGGCCAAGAGTTCCCGATCCCCGACGTTGTAATTGCTTTCTGCGGGTGAGAGACGGCGAGAGAAGAAAGCACATGGGTGAAGCTTACCGTCCTCTTGTTGCGAGAGAACCGCCCCCACCCCGGAGTCAGAAGCGTCGACTTCCACCACGAACTGCCGTGTGAGGTCCGGTTGCCGGAGGATGGGTGCCGAGGAAAACCTCTCCTTGAGCTGGGCGAAGGCTCGCTGAGCGGCAGGATCCCACTGAAAAGGAACCTTCGGAGAGGTGAGTTTAGTGAGAGGGAGGGAGATCCTATTAAAATCGCGAATGAATCTCCTGTAGAAATTAGCGAATCCCAGAAAACGTTGCAGTTGGCGGCGATTAGGAGGAACAGGCCATTCAACCACCGCACGCACCTTTCCAGGGTCAGTCCGTAGATTTCCCCTCTCAACTATATAGCCCAGGAAAGCTGCTGCAGGCACGTGGAACTCACACTTCTCCCCCTTCACAAACAGCCGGTTCTCCAAGAGGCGTTGCAGGACCTGTCTCACATGCACCTGATGTTCCGCGAGCGTCTTAGAAAAGATGAGAATATCATCCAAGTACACAAAGACACAGCGATTAACAAAGTCACGAAGCACCTCGTTCACCATGGTTTGAAAAACCGCGGGAGCGTTGGTGAGGCCGAAGGGCATAACAAGGTACTCAAAGTGCCCCTGGTGAGTATTGAAGGCCGTCTTCCACTCATCCCCCTCCCTGATGCGAACCAGGTGGTAGGCGTTGCGCAGGTCCAGCTTAGTAAAAACAGTCATGCCCTGGAGCAGCTCAAAAGCAGAGGAAAGCAGCGGCAAAGGATACCTGTTCTTGACAGTGATCAGATTAAGGCCCCGATAATCGATACACGGGCGCAACGAACCATCCTTCTTGTCCACGAAGAAGAACCCAGCCACAACCGGGGAGGAGGAGGGACGGATCAAGCCCGCAGCAAGCGACTCAGAGATGTAACGTTCCATAGCGACCCTCTGCGGCTGGGAGAGGCTGTACAGGCGGCTAGACGGCAACGGAGCCCCCGGAAGGAGATCGATAACGCAGTCATACGGGCGGTGGGGGGGAAGGGACCGCGCCCGATCCTTGCAGAACACGCCTCGCAAGTCATGATAGACCCGTGGGACCGCCGAAAGATCCGGGGGGTCGGACGGCGAACCAGAGGACAGAAGCGGAACGGGTGACGTGGCCGCCCGAAGGCAAGACATGTGACAATTCACACTCCAACCCAGGATGTCACCTTTCTCCCAATCAATGTGCGGGTTATGGAGCACCAGCCAGGGGTGACCGAGAACCAGCGGGGTGAACGGAGCCGTGAATGCAAAAAAACAAATCCTCTCCGTGTGATTGCCCGAGAGAGACAGCGAAAGGAATTCCGAGACATGAGTGATATCGGGCAGGCGGTGACCAGAGAGTGCGTGCACGCGGAGAGGGCGCGACAAGGGCTCCAAGGCGATGTTCAGTTTGGCGGCGAGCGAGGTGTCAATAAAGTTCTGCTCAGCCCCAGAGTCAATGAGTACTGAAAGCGAGTGAAAAACAGATTGTACTCGAAGTTTGGCCGGTAAGAGAAGTCTGGGGAGAGGGTTTTTACTAGACAGATCGCCCACCAGCACCCTCTCAATCACTGGTGAGCGCGCCCTTTTGCCAGCGTCGGGCACGAGGAGACAGAGTGACCCTTACGGCTGCAATAGACGCACTCACTGGCAGCCAGACGGCGCTGGCGCTCTGCAGGCATCAGCCGCGAGCGTCCAAGCTGCGTGGGCTCCTCCTCATCACAGGTGTCGGAGTCGTGCGGCGCGCGGCCGGCAGGAGAGGCCCCGTGATACTCCAGTGATTCCTGTCCCGTCCGTGTGTGTGCGCTCCGGTGTGCGCGCACGTGGTCATCCAACCGGACGCACAGAGTCATAAGCGCGTCTAGGGAAGAAGGCAGTTCACGAAGCATCAGTTCTTTCTTTATTTCTTCGTTAACATTAGAAAGCAAAGTACTCGGCGGCGCGCACGGGTGCAGCGGCTCTTAGCTCTCCAGTTTGGCGCTCGTTTTTACTTTTAATGTGGATATTTTTGAATGTTTGCAACGCCGCCATCTCTTACAGTCGCCAGAACCTAATTGACCTAGGTTTTAAATATAGTTTGTCTGTTTCTGGCGACTATCAGCGAACACACAACATCCTGGTGGAGATAGCGAGACCGCCAGGGTCACCGTGGATGGTCTGCCCGCCCAGCAAGCGTAGAAGGCGACGGAGGGAAAGAAAGCAGAAGAGGGGATGCCGGTCGGGCTCAGACACTAGGCTACGCAAACATCCACACCGGCTAGCACTTCCGAGCCTTTTCCTATCGAACGCCAGATCCATCACCCACAAACTTGACGAATTGGAGCTACAGATAGCCAACACAAGCTTTGCACGTAACTGCAGCATTATTCTTATTACGGAGACGTGGCTTCACCCGCTGATTCCCGACGCTGCAGTCGAGTTAGCAGGCCGCACGCTACACCGGCATGACAGAAACAGCAACTCAGGTAAAAGCAGAGGAGGGGGGCTATGTGTTTACGTGCATAACGAGTGGTGTTGTAACAGCAGGATCATTCACACACACTGTTCTCCTGATTTGGAGGTTCTGGCAGTCTCGTGCAGACCTTTTTACATCCCGAGGGAGTTTACAGTAGTTATTGTGATAGCTGTTTATATACCGCCGGATGCTAACGTTAGCACGGCTCTCAGCCTCTTGCTCAACACCATAAACAAACAACAGCTTGCCCACCCCGATGGGGTTTTTATTGTCGCCGGCGACTTTAACAAAGCGTGCCTAAAGACTGTGCTTCCTAAATTTGTCCAGTTTGTGGACTTTGCTACGAGAGGAGAACACACTTTGGACCATGCTTTCAGAGCGACACCCCTCCCCCACCTGGCTGGATCTGACCACCTCTGCATGTCCCTCACCCCCACCTACACCCCCCTGCTGAGAAAAACAAAGCCCCAGACAAAGACAATAAAAACCTGGCCTGAAGGAGCCCTTTCTCAACTGCAGGACTGCTTCTCAACAACTGTATGGGATTTATTCTCCAGCCACAACCTCCAGGAGTACACGGACATAGGGCTGCTCGATTATGGCAAAAATGATAATCACGATTATTTTCACTGAAATTGAGATCACGATTATTTGACGATATTTATTTAACCCTTTAAGACCTACTATAGAACCAAGTCCACCAGAGCTTATATTATTTTTTTTACATGCTGTAGTGCCATTTGTGGGAGCATTTCAAGTTGCTATACATCAATACAACTGTTATAGCCCATATTTTAATAATATGTATGCATTAAGTCCATAGTAATTACATAAATTGCAAAAAAGTGCAATAAACTACAAAAATGCAGACTTCTTCCTGTACCACTGCTTGAAGAAGGTGTCTTCCAGAAACTGGCAGTAGGACTGGGAGTTGAGCTTGACTCCATCCTCAACCCGAAAAGGCCCCACAAGCTCATCTTTGATGATACCAGCCCAAACCAGTACTCCACCTCCACCTCGCTGGCGTCTGAGTCGGACTGGAGCTCTCTGCCCTTTACCAATCCAGCCACAGGCCCATCCATCTGGCCCATCAAGACTCACTCTCATTTCATCAGTCCATAAAACCTTAGAAAAACCAGTCTTGAGATATTTCTTGGCCCAGTCTTGACGTTTCAGCTTGTGTGTCTTGTTCAGTGGTGGTCGTCTTTCAGCCTTTCTTACCTTGGCCATGTCTCTGAGTATTGCACACCTTGTGCTTTTGGGCACTCCAGTGATGTTGCAGCTCTGAAATATGGCCAAACTGGTGGCAAGTGGCATCTTGGCAGCTGCACGCTTGACTTTTCTCAGTTCATGGGCAGCTATTTTGCGCCTTGGTTTTTCCACATGCTTCTTGCGACCCTGTTGACTATTTTGAATGAAACGCTTGATTGTTCGATGATCACTAGTGATGTGATGTTCTGTATCGAGGCTTCGAAGCTTGTGTCGAGTAATTGAGGGAGCGTATCGAGGCTTGCTTCATTTATGGGAGGAGCTGAAAATGATGACGTCTGAAGCCTCGCTGCCCGGCTGTACCACGTGACTGGTTCAGGAAGCGGTTCGAACTTTGCCGCGAGATATGACAGCGATATAAACCCCTCAGACTTCATTCAAAAATGTGGGTGTTTGATGGAGAGTTGCAGTTAGTGAGAGTTTGGAGATAGTTTGGAGGTTTATGAGAGTGAGGAGAGAAAGTCAGAAGAGAATGGAGCCAGCTAAGAAGAGGAGGATGTCCTCCCCTGTGTGGGAACATTTTGATCTTATTCCTCCCAACAAGGTATGTAAATTTCTACAGAAGATGTATTTTCATAATACTGATGGTGCAATACAATTTATGTTAAGCTGTTTTTACTTTTGTACAAGGTGAAGTGTTTGCTATGTGCCAGGGAGCTGGGATATAACAACAACACCTCATCCATGCTTGGGCACTACAGAGCTTTGCATGAGAATAAGGGGAACACCGATTATGGAGCAGGACCAGGTGAGCCATCAAACGCCATGATAATATAGCATGCCGTAATGTTACTAAATGATATTACAATATTATACAACTGTAATAAGTTACGTGTGTGATATTTTTATTTGTGCTTTGTCTTTATTGTCTTTCCTCAGGAGAACAATCTCAAATAGATGAAGACCTGGTTAGCATGGTGATTGAGGACTCCCAGCCATTTAGCATTGTGGAGGACAAAGGATTTAAAAGATTTGTTAAATCATTAAATCCTAGCTATGTTCTCCCCACTAAAAAGGTCATAAAAGCAGTGAAAATTTAGTTTTTACAGAATAAAATGTGGGCAATACTGAGGATGAAAGCCTCAGTCTGTAGCTGTCCATACCTCAACGTTACAAAAGCACAACCACTGTCCACACCCCAACCACACCTCACAGTAAATGATCATTTCCATTTTAAGCATTTCCAAATGATCATTTTCCATACTGCCAGTATAAATATACACAGTATACTGCCATCACTACAATATACATGTTTTACACACTCCTTTTGTTGTTGACATTTACAGGCTGTGTGCAAAAGGCCACACTCTTCAAATTCATGCCAACTAATATTTTTACGTCCAGTAGATGTCCTACTAGAGCAAATGAAGCTTCAAGACGCTTTGCGCTGGGGTGAACCAATTGGATGAAAAGCTTCAGTGCTTCATGAAGCTTCATCTGCCCATCACTAATGATCACGCTTCAGAAGCTTTGCAATTTTGAGACTGCTGCATCCCTCTGCAAGATATCTCACTATTTTTGAGTGAGATATCTTCTTTTGACCCATTTTGCCAAAGGAAAGGACGTTGCCTAATAATTATGCACACCTGATATAGGGCGTTGATGTCATTAGACCACACCCCTTCTCATTACAGAGATACACATCACCTAATATGCTTAATTGGTAGTAGGCTTTCGAGCCTATACAGCTTGGAGTAAGACAACATGCATGAAGAGGTTGATGTGGACAAAATACTCATTTGCCTAATAATTCTGCACTCCCTGTATATATAATGTAAACCAACAGACAGGATTGGCATGAGGTGCATACTGAATCTACAAAACTGGAGAACATGGAACGTCAGCCTTGTGGAAGAGAGGTGAGGATCGGTGGAGGACGAGGACAAGGACAAAACCGGGTAAGAAGAGGCCAACCACATAGACACGTTCCTGACGAAATCAGGGCAACACTTGTGGATCATGTGATAAACCATGGCCTCACAATGGCCGAGGCTGGTCGAAGGGTGCAACCAAATGTTGGGAGAACTACTGTAAGTTCTATTATTCAGACATTTCGTCGGGAAAACAGGTGAGCATACTGTAATGTAGTTATTCAGCACAAACTAATTTGCTCTGCACTTCCATAGTCATACAGGAGACTTGCATTAGGACATGACCTTATAGATCTTTACATATAGACGTACTGTAACTGAAGCGCAGACTTGGCCCAGGTGTGGCATAGTGTGCTGTGGTACAATACAGTAATGCTGTAAAGAAAGGAGTTTTGAATGATGGTCCTGTAACAATTACTGTAAGCATGTTTGCGCTTATTTATGTTTGTGTTTTTTCATCTGCATCTCAAAAAGGACTGCCAGACAACCTAGAAGAGGTGGAAGAGGTCCACTGTTGACTCCGCAGCAAGAGGAAAGCACTTGTGCAATGGTGGCTGCAAACAACGCTTTGAGACTGAGAGAAATACAAAGAACTGTCGTAGAAGATGACACCATCTTCGGAAATATTCAGTCAATATCAATTTCCACCATAGACAGAGTCCTCAGACGGAATGAAATGTCCATGAAGCAATTGTACAAAGTACCATTTGAACGGAACAGTGATCGAGTGAAGGAGCTCCGTCACCAGTATGTACAGGTAAAACATGTTTGCATATGTACCTCTGTTTACTGTAAAAGTTTAGGCCATGTACTGCACTTACATTTATGCATGTTACTGTAATCCTATTTACAATTTAAACTGTACAATCTGTTGTGCCAAATGGACCATTACAGACTTTTTTATTCTCATCCTTTGTATAGCGTATCCTGGAATTGGAAGCCAGGGAACCCCTGCACACGTTTGTATATCTTGACGAAGCGGGATTCAATCTCGCAAAAGGCAGACGGCGTGGACAAAATCACATTGGAGAAAGAGCCACCATTGATGTTCCAGGCCAACGAGGAGGAAATATTACAATGTGTGCAGCAATCTCAGAAAATGGCGTTCACACCCATATTCCTTGTATTGGTGCATACAGTACACAACACCTGTTGGCTTTTCTGGACGCTCTTTATAGGGACCTAATCCCACAAAATGAAAGGGATGATCCTGGTGACAATCGGACAATGTATGTAGTGGTTTGGGATAATGTTAGCTTCCATCACTCTGCTGTAGTCAGGCAGTGGTTTGCAGCACACAACAGGATGCTTATGGAGTTTCTTCCTCCTTACACTCCATTCCTAAATCCAATTGAGGAGTTTTTCTCTTCCTGGAGGTGGAAGGTATATGACAGGCATCCACATACCCAAATGACCCTGCTAGCAGCTATGGATGCAGCTTGTGATGACATCACAGCAGAGTCCTGCAGAGGGTGGATTCGACACTCCAGAAGATATTTTCCCTGATGCATCGATAGAGCTGACATTTGCTGATGTTGATGCAAATATTTGGGCAGACAGACGGGAGCGTCTAGATATCAATGATTGATATGCAGCAGTGTCTGTTTTTCAGTTTTTGTTTTTTTGTTTTTTGTTTCATAACTACTGCAGTAAGGTTTACTGTCTAAGTGAGTTTGTTTGCTGTAAAATGTTTAATTTACTGTATTTCCCCAGTTGCACAATGCTGTGAACAGTTTCAATTAAATATTATCAAGAGTGCATATGAAGTGTCTTGATTTTCCTTTACAATTTTTGGTTTAACATGTCATTGGGAAGCACCTACAAAGAAATCCGTCACAATGAGAACATGTTCAAACCATTTGATTTTGTGACCAAAAAGTGCTGCTGTAATGACTTGTAATTGTGACAGCCCTGACACTTTGATTGATATAAGTACTTGCTTTTGATGAATATATTATCTGTTTTGATTAAGGGACTTGCTTTTGAAGCATTGACTACTTATTTTGAGCAACTGACTTTTCTTTTTGATGAAGTGACTCACTTTTGCAAGTTATCCACCATGTTTTGCAGTTTGCACTAATTGTTTTGAGAAGAGCCTTAGTAGTGGTGCAGAGATCAATTCTGTTGTGAGAAATGCACCAAAGCAACTGAGAAAAACTGTAAGACTGAGGTGAGCAAACTCTGGGTTTTCCACTGAAGAGAGCGCTAACTGAAGACTTGAGTATCGTACAGAAGTAACTGACTCTGGGTTCAGCATACCCAGGATATTTCTAGTTGCCCTCTTACTTTGACAATTGACAATCATGTTAAGAGGTCACATGAAGCGAGTTCTGAACTCAATCAGTCAATCTAGGATTGTTTAATCACCTTATGAGCATTTTTGAATAAAATAAGCATTGCTGGTAGTACATGACTATCAAGAAACATGGACAGATCTACTGGAAGCAGAGTGGCATGTTTTATAAATGCAAGAAAATATAAATATTGGTAAAATACAGTTCATCAAGTTGTAATTATCAAATGCAAATACAGCACTGTGTATGATGTGAAATGAAATGAAGCGAGTTCTGACTTCACACCCGATCAGATCTGCACACTGTTAGACCTCTGCCTCACCACTACATATTACAAGTACAACGGAGGCTTTTACAGACAAAAACATGGCTGTGCCATGGGCTCCCCCGTGTCACCTATTGTAGCCAACCTTTACATGGAGGAAGTGGAAAGGAAGGCTCTTGGCTCTTTCAAAGGAAGAGTACCCAGCCACTGGTACAGATATGTGGACGACACCTGGGTCAAAATCAAGACATAAGAAGTGGAATCCTTCATTGCGCACATTAACGCTGTGGATAAAAACATCAAGTTCACCAGGGAAGACACAAAGGACAACTGTTTGCCTTTCCTGGACTGCGCTGTGCACATTGAAGAGAACGGCAAACTCAACATCGAAGTTTACCGGAAGCCCACACACACGGACCAGTACCTCCTCTTTGACTCCCATCACCCTTTGGAACACAAACTTGGAGTAATTAGGACCCTACACCACCGGGCAGAACATGTTCCCTCTAAGCCTGAAGGAAAAAAGAAGGAACACACACATGTAAAGGAAGCACTCAAAACGTGCGGCTATCCTAAATGGGCGTTCTTAAAGTCAGCAAAGAGGCACAGAAAAGAAGATCAGACACCAGCGAGGGAGGATAAGAAAGACAGACGCAACAACATTGTCATCCCCTATGTAGCCGGTGTATCAGAAAAACTCAGGAGAGTTTTCTCCAAGCATGACATCCCGGTGCATTTCAGACCCAGCAACACGCTCAGACAAAAACTGGTTCACCCGAAAGACAAAACGCCAAAACACAAACTTAACAATGTGGTGTATGCTGTACAGTGCAGCGAGGAATGCTCAGACCTCTACATTGGAGAGACCAAACAGCCACTTCACAGGCACATGGCACAACACAGAAGAGCCACCTGCACAGGACAAAACTCAGCAGTCCATCTGCATCTTAAGGATAAAGGACACTCTTTCGAGGATGCCAATGTTCACATTTTGGACAGAGAGGACAGATGGTTTGAAAGAGGAGTGAAAGAAGCCATCTATGTCCACTGTGAGCGACCATCTTTGAACAGAGGCGGGGGTTTACGACACCAACTCTCTGCCATCTATAATCCAGTTTTGAGATCCCTTCCCAGATGCCTTAATGCCCACTCACATCCTGGGCCATCTGACCTCAGGAATTAGCATGATAAGGTGGGGCCAGGTTTCACAATGAACACACCTGAAACTCTGGCTGATTGGGACCCACACCCAGTTTCACACCTTGGCTCAGGCGATTAGAGGATCATCAGGGGGTCCTTTTGTCCCTCTGTGGGGGGTTTCTCCCACTAGGTTTATATCTGGGACTCTCCACCATTTGACCTTAGAACTGAAGAAGCTTCTCGGATGAGAGGTGAAACGTCTTCAAGCAACTTAAAGAAGTCCAGACGCTTTTCTTTGCAAGCTCCTTTGACTACGATGTGAAATGTGCTTTATATGTAGGAAAACTGTAGGCTAGATAATTGAGTCACAGAAAAATCTAACTATAATTAAAATTGTGCATTCCGTTTAATTAATATTTTGCTTCAATGAATGCAGTATAGTTTTAGCTAGCTGTAGCCACAGGCGAAACACTATAAGCACAGGAAAGACAGACAGCACAAAAACTATTTTTATAGTTTTATTTTTATATCCCTAAGTTTTTCTCAGGTGATTATTTAAAAGCCTAGCTAACTTGTGTTTACAAAGCAAAAGCATTACTTGTTACAATGAAAAATTTATTTAATCATTTTAAATGTCAAAGTTTCAAAAAGCTATATACAATGTCAGTCCTACAAGCTACTTTAAGGTGATGTTGAAGCTTGTACTGTAGGATGATGCTGCTCTGGGAGTTACTGTAAGTATCCAAAATATGCTCACCAGCATCAGTGATGATCCATGCAGTACTAACAACATGGTGATTCAAAGCTGGAATATGGTACTCTATCACTGATGTTGAAAACTACACATAACATCACTGTTTCTATAAGTATAATAATCTTTTTTTCTATTTTTCTTAAAATGGCTTCAAACTAAAAATCTGACATACTATAGCCGCTGATGCACTGTTTGCATATTGTAATTTGAGTCTGCTTGTCTTTATCTATATTTAGTATGACTCATCTGTATGAATTTAGCTCATACGATTGTAAAGCAATGATGCATGCATTCCCTTATATTTTCTTCTGTGTATGAATAATTGATCTAATGTTTTTTAGAGACACTATCTGTCACATCTGCCCTGGTTTGCTGAAGTCTCCCCACAGCTAACACTGGCATTTTATCTTCTGACCTTTGATGGTGTTTTTTTTTATTTTCATTCTCTTCAAACTTAAAAAGAAAACTGCCCCAAGACTCTGTTACTGTCACCTAAATGCAAACTGTGTTATCATGTTGGCTGTGTTGTCACTCCTTATCTGCTTTTTCACTGCTGGTGATCAACAGAGTTGGGTTGAGCAAGTCTCTGCCAGGTCATATTGCCTGTATAGCTCAAATGGACTATTTGCAGAGTCACGAAAGACCTTGTCATGAGAGCATGCATCAACAGCTGCTTTAACTATATCAAGTAATTTAAAAAGCAAATTCATATGGGAAGGTGATTAACCAGTTTTTTATTTTAACAGTTTAAAAAAATCTAATTTAAATATCATATAAAATGTCAGACATTTGAGTTCATACAGTACTGATTATTATAATACAGAAAGCTTTACTGGATACTAATATTGGGCATACCAGAGCAATACATTGGGACTTCAGCAAGAAAGCTGGCTTTAAAAATCTATATTTGTGTGTGTTAAAAATGACAACTGCACAGAGATTTGGCTGCATTTAAAAGTAAAATGATCAGTGAAATATTTAGTTGTCTGTAAACACAGTGAAGGCAGCATTTAGCACAAAACACCACTGTACTTAATGCACTTTCAGAACACCGGTGTCATGTTTGATGACTCTGAGACTCTGTTAACAACATTTAGTATTCAGAGTATTCACAGTTTTTCAAGACTTTAGTTTGTGTCCAACATGGCTTAACAAAACTATGAGAATTAATACAAAACACAAAATGTCAGCAAAAAAAGATGATAAGAAGAAAAGACTCCCCTTGTTGGATTTAGACTGTATAATTTAAAAAAGCTTGTTTCTTATGGTGAGATCTTGTCAGGTGACACACCTCTAAAAAATGGAAATTATAGTCTGCCAGTGGGAGTAGAAATTATCTCTTCTGAATCCAGATTTCCCTTTGTCACGCTTCAGGAAAGATGACTGGCCAGATATCACATGAAGCTGCCTTTTGTAATTTTCCCTCTCTCCTTTTTAAAAAAAAAAAAATAAATAACCGAACATGTCACCTGCTGCAAGAGTAAATTAATTGGTTTTGAGTTTGAAACACAAGTAGTAATAGAATTCTGCCTTAAGCCTTTTGAAACAGTTCTTTTGTTTTTATTCAAGGTTGTACTTTATATTAAAGTCTGATGTAAAGAACCTGGAAAACCAGCCTATGTAGGTAACAACAAAGTTACCCACCTAGTTAGAAAATAGTTACAGATAGCTAAACTAAATATAATTAAATTAGTTCAACACTAATCTCCAAGAGCCCTTTTGGACTTTTAGCAGAAACACCTGTTCTTGTAAATTGGAGTTACACAGTAGAAATAAAACTTAAATGAAGTACTGGCCCACCTACACATTACACCTGTAGGAGCCATGACACCATAGAGCTCCCAGAATACATCTTTTGTGGTGATGTTAACGCCAGAGGAGGTTGGGAACTTGGCATCTGGAGTCAGCACAGTGTTGGTGACTTACACACTATACACTCAAAAAAATCAACTAGGGCATGTGTTTGATTAACAAAGTAGTAATATGTTTACATCACATGAAGAAATCATTTTTATGCTCATTAAATGATTCATTCTTTTTTGTTGAATATAAATCAAAGAAAACTTTGATGAGTTAAATTCGTTCATGGCAATCCAATGAGAATGAGGTCCATCAAACCAAAGGCTCTGATAGCATCATGTATTGCGCATGCTCCACGCCCACCGGATGCGGAAAGGTCCGTTGAGAAGTTAACGAGCGCACGTGGAGTTACTTCTTTGGCATACCTGATAGTGAGGTAAGTAATATTTCTTGATATATTTATTTAGGTTAGTGGAGTGAGAGATAAATACTATTAGTTAAAAATTTTTACCTGTGTAGTGTGGAGATTTATATATAGCAGGGAGGTTGTAGACCCAAACATTTTTCAAATGTAAGTCGGTGAATTTAATGTTTTTTTTAAAAAACTTAACCGGAGTCGCTAATTGTTGCAACAGAGCAAAAACTGATGAGGTTATTTTGGTAAGTTCGTTTTTTTTGTTTTTGTTTCTGTCGACTTTGAATGAGGTGTGTTTCATGGTTATCTGCGTTGGTAGGACTGTTTTTCTTCTCTGGAGTTAGCTAACTTTGAAGAGCGGGAAAGCCGCGTAGAGCCGTAACGTCTTCGCATATAGCTCCATGAATGAAGGGTTACTTTCTGCTTAACCGGAGTTGGTGATTGTTGGTAGTAGTGGTCAGACTGACCGACATGGTTTTGGTGATTTTATGAGTATTTTATGATGCTCTATCTAAAATTCCTGTTTTTGTCAGTGGAGTTTAGTCGCGGGCAACCGCATTAACTGGATTGATGAAAGGTTTAATTCAACTAAACCAGCGTTTAGGGGAGTTAATAACAAGGAGTAAGATAAAATCTGTCACAATAATTGCATGTGCATTTTCTTTTTTTGTAATATATTCACTTAATTTTTGAATTCAGAATGATTTAGGTGGATAATTGTTTGGGTTATAGTTTCTCTGGTGCTCTGCATTAGGCTGACTAACGGTGCGTTCACACCGAACGCGATAGATGCCCCTAGCTGATCTCGTGCACATTTGCACCTCGAAGCGCGTCCAGCATGAACTGGTCGAGCTTTATATGCAATTTTCACGCGTATGAAGAAGAGATCTGGGAGGAAGTAGTGCCAGACGGTATGTTATTAAAATGGCAGCTGTCAATCTAGCGTTTGAAGAAAGAGTCTCCCTTCTCTATTTGCTGTGGAGAGCAGAGCAGTGCCTAAAGGACGTCCTCACTGTACCTGGGTCCATCAGGTCTTCCACAAGCGTGAGCAGTTTGGTGAGTTTCACCACTTGCTCCAGAAGCTCCGTCTGGATGACGGCCGCTTTCAGCTGTACCACCTTCTGTCCCTTGCCGAGTTTGAGAAGCTGCTGTCCCGCAGATTTTACCAACTCGAGCGGTAGACGTGATAAGCGCGAATGCACAAAATGCACCACACAAACTGCAGTGCGTATTTTACTTCGCGCTTCAAAGGCGTCAGTCGTGTGAAGTAGGCAGAAAAGCGTTTTCTCAATGCAAATCTGCTTCCGAAGTTTAGCTGGACCCCCAGTCGCGCTTCATCGTGCTCCTCCATTGACTTTACATGTAAACCTGAAGCTCTGGTCGCGTCTATCGCGTTCGGTGTGTACGCACCGTAACAGTCTTCACATTTCACAGTATGTAGATATTAACACAAATTTGTCAGAGTAATAACTTTGTTTTAATTAATTTCTTTCCCCAGAAATACATCACAAAATAAAGCCACATTCCCATGCTCTGAGATTCTTATGCACCTCCTCAACAATACATGGTAAGTTCATGTTTGCCTTATTATTATTATGTTATTTATTTATTTTTTTTGGATGATGCAGAAGTTTAATCTCCTTGACGTTTTCTAATGCATATTTCATTTTTTATCAGTGACGTGTATGTGGCAGTGCAAGCATTGTGTTACCAGAGAGAGCAGCAGGTACAAATTACTTCAACATTATAAACTACATCATCATTACGGAATAGGTCAACATTATCTGTGCATATATGTTAATTGTCCGTGCACATTTAAGACTTGGAGTGGACTGAACACTCATGTCTATAAAGCTCATTCATCTCAGTTTACACAGACAGCTTCAAGTTCAGTAACTTTTAAATGTGAGTTATGTGACTGCAGTGACGTCTTCTCTGAGAGAGATTTTTTTGTCCATATTGGAACACATCTGCGAAGTAACGAGACAGTTAGTTGTGTGTTTCTTGGTTGCCCTTTCAAGACAAATATTTACAATACATTTTATACACACAAAAAGAGGAAGCATCATCCACACACACTTAAAGATTTTAAAGACAGGGTAGTTACACGTGTGGACCCAGTTCAAGTGATAGAGTCCTCTGATAATGTAAGGGCTAGCTGTTCTGAAGATGTATCCTATGGTGAATTTGAAAGTGAGTCAGTGACAGAATGTGATAATAGTGCTGTTGAAAATCAGCCCGAACTAATTGAACGGAAATTAGCAGTAATATTGTTGAAATTGGAACACATATTTCATGTTCCAGCAAAAGGATTAGATGAGTTCTTAGAGGAGTTAGTTTTTCTGTTGAGTTCAGCTAGTGTACCTCTGACAAAACGTACAATTACAGAAATTTTTAAGAGCCATAACCTCCATATTAGTCAGGCTGTTATTGAAGAGCTTGCAAATTCTGTATGTGTTTCTAACCCTGTGGCTAAAATATTGGGAAAGTGTGGCCCTCTTGCCACTCCTTATAAAAGAAAACTATACTACATACAAAATTTTAGGGTTGTAGAGCCTGTTGAGTATTTTTTATCGATAGACCAAAGGAAGTCATTTCAGTACATCCCTTTATTACAGTTATTGCAGGAAATATTGAGTCACAATAAATTGCTGGATAGAGTGATTGAAGAACAAATAGCTCAAGAAAATAGAGAGAATCTGAATGGTGATCAGAGGGTTTACAGATCTTTTCGAGATGGGGAGCATTATAAAAGAAATAGCTTTCTAGATGGTGAGAAGTTGAGAATTTCTATTAACCTTTATATTGATGATTTTGAGGTTTGTAATCCTCTTGGGACCTCACGGAAAAAGCACAAGCTTTGTGGTGTATATTGGGTCTTGGGCAATTTACCACCTGGTTCTCATTCAGCCCTTTCATCCATTTATTTGGCAATCCTTTGCAAGAGTGAAGATTTGAGGACATTTGGGTTTGAAAAAGTCTTTGATCCACTTTTGAGAGATCTGGTAACTTTGGAGCAACATGGTGTGTTCATCAGTCAGTTGAACGAGTGTATTAAAGGAACTGTGAGCTGCGTCATAGCTGACAACCTAGGAGCCCATGGGCTGGCAGGTTTTGTGGAAAGTTTTTCTGCTGAATACATATGCAGATTCTGTACAGCTAAAAAATCTGAAATAAAGTCAGTGACTGCTGGTGATTTTGAGCATAGAACACCGGAACTTCATGAATTCCATTTGAAGCGTGCACAAGAAACAGCAAGTGCTTGTTGTGGAGTTAAGCGAGATTGTATTTTGAGTAAGAATCTGAGCCATTTTCATGTCACTGCAGGCTACCCTCCAGATGTAGCACATGATCTGCTAGAGGGCATAATACCAGTGGAGCTTGCGCATTGTTTTTCTTTTTTAATCTCTAAAAAGTATTTCACCTTAGAAAAACTTAACAACTTGATCCAAAATTTTGAGTATAAATGGGCAGATAAAACCAACCGGCGTCATGCAATTCCCCAGACTTTCTCATTAAAAAAAAATATTGGTGGAAATGCACATGAAAATTGGTCTCTGCTTCGTTTGTTGCCTCTAATTATTGGTCCACTTGTTCCAGAGGATGAACCTGCATGGCATATTGTTTTGGATCTGAAGGACATTGTGGAGCTTGTTGTAGCCCCTGTCCAGTCTGATGAGTCGATTTCCTACCTTGAGTGTAAAATCAGTGAACATCGCCAGAGATACCAAGAACTTTTTCCAAACAACAGTCTTCTCCCTAAACATCATTATTTGGAGCACTACCCTGCTCTGATTCGGCATTTTGGGCCTCTTGTCCACAAATGGACAATGAGATTTGAGGCGAAACATAGTTTTTTTTAAACAAATTGCTCGCCATACAAACTGTTTTAAGAACATACCTGTTACACTTGCCAAAAAACATCAGCTCGTGATTGCCTCTGACTTGCACTCTTCTGACCATAAGACACCTTTAATGGTAAATGTTGGCTCATCAGTACCAATTGATGTTCTGAAAAGTGATATCGCAGTAGCTATAAAGCAAAGATTACCAGATGAAACTGATGTCCATATTACAAAAAGCGTGTCATACAATGGCATGAACTACAGCACAGGAATGATAGTTGTTCATGGGCAAATATTTGGTTTGCCAGAGTTTGCAGAAATTCTGCAGATTTTTATTTTGCATGGCAGAATATACTTTTTTGTAAAAAAGTTCTCTGCTTGGTATCGAGAGCACTTCAGAGCTTTTGAGCTTGACATGTCACATGCGAGAGAGGTGTCTCTGATTGAGCATGGGGAACTACTCGATGACTACCCGTTAGCTGCCTATTCAGTGGGAGGCCTGCGTCTGGTTACTCTGAAGAGACACACTAACTTGCAGGGTAAACAGGAGTGATGTTTGTAAGTATTTTCCCCCTATATCACCTGGCACAGTAAATAATACATCATACTTTGCAGACCAATTGCTACTTAATTTATTGAGAGTAGATTTCTTTTAAGCATCTTATGCAAGAATTGTCATTAATTAGAAGAATGCAAGACAAATATGGAAAATGCACTATTCACTTCTCCAGTAAAAAAATTCCTCGAGGCCAAGGTGACATCATCAAATTATCGTTGACATTAGAATTTGTTACACACACTCGCACAATAGTCAATGAGTACATCTTTATTTATTTTTTAAATATTTGATATTTGTCCAGGTCAGCATGATGCCCCAGCCCATAAGACTGAGGATCATTCTCGGAGAAGATGATGCCAGGAAACTAATTTTACCAGCTGGGATATCAGACTCCATTGAGGAATTGTGTCAGGAAATAAAGACAAATTTTGGAGTGCAACAGGATTTTCGTCTTCAATATCAAGATCCTGATTTCGGAAATGATTTTGTAAATCTGACTGCGATCTCTGAAATTAATGATAAAGCAACTTTAAAGGTTGTATACTTGGATAGTGTGCAGTTGCAAAGTTTTACAGAAGATGGAGTGACATGTCAACCAGTGCGAAGTCCAACACATTCCTTTTCAAGCTCTTCAGACACAGACAATACAAGGCCCGTTTCATCGTCAGGTTCATCACCGTCTACAAGACTGTCAGTGTGGCCAAGTGTCTTCACAGTCCCTCATTTCAGCTATGAGGCTGAACTGCAACTTGAAAAGGCCAATGCTGAGTTCATTGCTGGTGGAACTCATTTGACCCCCTCACCAAAACTGAAATCCCACCTTTTAGAAAGGCTGGCTGAAGAAATAATAAAATTTAAAGTCTATCCAACTGACAATGACCTGAATGAAGTTGCAGAAGCCCTTGTCAAACAGCATCCTTGTCTGAGGGAGCAGGGATCCTTTAATGGCTGTTATGGTTGGAAAATTAGCCTCAAGTATAAAATGGCCAATGTCCGGACCAAACTGAGAGGCCTGGGCTGTGCTGAGGTGTTGGTAAATTCACTAAAGAACAAGGCCCAAGACAAAAGTAAGGCAGCATTGAATGTCAAAAAGCCTAGAAGAGCAGAAGTCAATTACTGTCCGCAGTATCCAAAAGGAGAAACCACTGACAGCCTGGAAAAAGAGAGAATTGCACTGCTTTCAGAGGTTCAGAAGAGAAACAATGACAATATAGTGACAATGAAAATGCAGAAGACTTTTTCGTACAGAAGGCAAGAAGTTATTCAAGGACAGCCCTTTATTGCAGATTTTAAAAGCAGATGGCCAGCTCTGTTCACCGAGAAAGAGGTGCATGTCCTATATGTCTAACTTTTAGAGTGTGTTTATGGTTGACCAGTTATTTCTTGCTTCACTAATATTGACATAACATAGTGATAAAACAGCTAATAATTCCTGGTATGTCCTTCCTCTGGTGCATATTATAAGTGCATTGTTCATGTTTTTCAGATTGACAAGGAATTCCTGCGCATATCGACAGTACCGCTGCTATCTAGATTCTTTTATGAGCTAGACTTGTACACTCCACGCATGATGGAGCTCTTTCAAGGCAAAGGTGGGGTGGCTGGCAGAAAAATGAGACACATCATGGTGGCCATCTCCAAGGTGGGTTAGATCTGTGCTTAAGAACTTTTTATGCCCATAATCTGGCAATTTTATGAATAAAGATATCTATACATATGGTAGGCAAAAGTCCTAAGAGGTTTTCATATTTTATACAAATTATATAAGCATCAGTCTTATATTAATAAGTAATTGATAAAATCGTATGGTTAATTTTGATCAAAATGGGGAAAAAACCCCCCAAAAAAACATTAGTGTTGCCTCATTTTGTGTCTGATTTGGTTTAGACAGATGTTTTGAGGTGGCTGTAGCTCAGGTGGTAGAGCAGGTCAGCTACTAATCAGAAGCTTGGCGGGTTGGTCCCAAGCTCCTCCAGTGTGCATGCCAAATATCCTTGGGTAAGATACTAACCCCAAGTTGCTCACCGATGCATTCATCGGAGTGTGAATGTGTATGAATGTTAGACAGTAAGCACTAAACCCGGTGGCGCCAGTGTTCGACAGCCTCGACCTCTGTCAGTGCGCCCCAGGGTGGCTGTGGCTACAATGTAGCTTACCATCACCAGTGTGTGAATGTGTGTGTGAATGGGTGGATGACTGGATATGTAAAGCGCTTTGGGGTCCTTAGGGACTAGTAAAGCACCTATATAAATACAGGCCATTTAAACAGTTTAGAAAAAGTGATTGGGTGAATGAATTGTTGTATAAAGGCAGCTTTGAGTGCTCTGAGTAGAAAAACGCTATATAAGAACCAGTCTATTTACCATGTGGCCTTTTGGACTCTTCCAAACTAAGTATTCCTTTTTCAAACTGCTGCCTAAAAGTTAAATATTGTCATTATGGATTCCCTTTTTTCTTAGGATGACACAATACATACAAGACGAGCATGCATCCTGAAGTCCTTGTGTGTCTACCTGAATGAAGACCATGAGAAACTTGTGAAGGAATATACGGTCAGTTATATTCACAAGTTGTTCTGTGTTATGTAATTTGCTCCAGGAGTTATGGGTAATTTCGATATATGAAATGGTAAAATGTGACACCACGTGTGAATAAAAGATATTGTCCTTGTTTTGTTTCATGTCAAATTTCTGAGGTGTGAAACCAGAGACATAGAATTTAGTAAATATATCAGCATATTCACGCTGATTGCTGAATTCCTTTTTTTTTTTTTTCATATGTAGACTCAAACAAATGTATTATTATATTTTACGTCACAGAACACTGAGGCCAACACTGAAGCCATGGAACAAACTGTGATGGGAGTGTATGTCATACATCAGGAGGGTGCGGAGCCTGGAGATGACCCAGAGAACATCGGTGTCCTGATTGAAGGCGTGGAGGTTCTCACTGGTTTGAGGAGCATTGCAATTGCTTGTGCTCTGTTATTTGGACTGATATACTGTCTGAACCTAAGCTACCCACCGGAGCTCAAATGCACTTTTGAAGTCTTGCAAAAGATTATCATGAAGCTGGATGGACAGAGGTTGTCATCCAAGGCACAGTTCCTAAAAAACAAGCTAATGGGGTGAATGAGCTTGAAACGGACTCATGCAAGCCAGATATTTTTTTTTCAAGGTTTCTGCAATGCAAATATGTGTTTACTGTTTTAAAGTTTAAAATTGTAAGTTATAAAATGTTCATATAAACTATGTGGTTTGCTCTGTGGCTATTACACAAAGATTGTTCGTCCATAACTTAAAGTCTTATACACTTGAAGTGTAAACACTGATTTTTGCCAGATGGCAATTGTTACAAAGGCAAATGCACACTGGTTTTCACAAATTGTTTGAGTGGAGCAGTTATGCTCAAAATTGAATGTTTTCTCCACACGTTAAATAGCATAAAGTCACTATTAATGGATACAGCCTGATTAAATGGAGGACTAATGTATGCAAGCAACATAGTAATGTTGTAATATTATAGTAATGTTGAATGTTATGTCTGAGCTTTAAATTGTGTTAAAATTCATATTGTTGTTTGCAATGCATATTTTACTACATTTTACGAAAGTTGCTTTGGGGATAATATTTTTTGTCTGCAAACTATTCAACAGACTTATTTCATTTTTATTATTAGGGTTAGGGTTATTTTATTGTATTTTTTCTTTCAGTCAGCATGTCTTGATCTGGAAGTTCTGTGGTCTTGGTATGAGATCGTTAAAGGGGAGAAAGCTAGGCTGAACTGGGATCCTGCCAACTGTTTTAAGAATGTTCAAGCAAAATAAAAGATGGTTTTGCAAGTTATCATTTATGTATGTTTCATTAATTTAATTAAAAGTAATGTTTACATAAGCAATACAAACACTAACTGAAACATGACTGGTGTAAGTACTACAGACATAAATTACATTTGTTCATTCAACAAGATTAACATTGGTGAAACAAACAAATATTTTACTAGTTCATGTAACAAGACTGACTTTTGATGTGCCAAAGTGTTTAAACAATATAACATGAATTTAAATTAATTTAATTAGACTAACTTGGTACAAACATGTTAACTGAATAAAAATCAAATTAACTGAATGTTAATGTTTAAATTATGTTACACTTACAAACATATTTAGTGTTGAAACAACACAATCAAGATGGATTGATTTAACATGATTTGTTTAGATGGAATATAGGTGGCAAGATGAAATTAAGTTCATCCAATGAATTATTTTTTTGAGTGTACCTGCTCTGTAACTTTGTGTGGTCTGTCACTTCATTGCTGAGTTTCTGTGGTTTCATTTCCACTTTCCAGTTACACCACTTAGTTCTACTTATTGTAGAATATTCAGGAGGGAAGACACTTAACCAATTGTTGCAACAATGGCACCTTTTACTCTTAAATTCACTGAGCGCTTTAACATGACCCATTCATTTACAAATGTTTGTAAAAGGCAGAATGAGCGAATGACTTCTACGGTAAGTGACGGAAGGGAACGGTAAGTGACGGAAGTGATGTTGTAGGTGACGTCAGACGCCGGAGATTTTGGCGGAGAAAAAGCAAATGGTAGCATAGAGTTTAACAAAGGTTTTCCAAGCTTCAGTATTACCAAATATACTAATCAATTGTCATATAACTAACAACATCTGTTTTATCATCTCTAACACCCTGGAGGACAACGGGGAGAGTTTAGACGCTCTCCAAGATTACATCGACCGCTGTTTTCAAGATTTAGTAATGCATAAGGCCCAGAGTGCATCTTCCCCGGCCAAAATCGAGACGCCGTCATCGAAGAAAAGTCGCCAGGCAGACTCCCCCGGTACAACATCGCCTGCCGGCAAAGACATCGCAGAAATCCTGGAGTCAATCGACAAGCGATTGTCCAGTTTCGATGCGAGGCTGTCCCTGGTGGAGATTTTACACCGGGAATTTAAATCTCTGAGAGAATCCCTGGAATTCAGCCAGCAGCAGGTGGAAACGCTTGCCGCTGAAAATGCCACGCTACGGGAGTCGGTTAAATCTCTCACCGATAACGTGACCCAGCTAAACATTGAAAATAAAAAAATAAAAGAGTCCGTTATCGATCTACAAGCCCGTAGCATGAGAGATAATCTTGTGTTTTCTGGTATTCCAGAAACTGCCGGAGAGGACGCAGAGGCAACGGTGAAAAACTTCATTAAAATCCACCTGAAGCTGCCGGAGGACACCGTAAAGAACATCGACTTCGATAGAGTACATCGCTTGGGGGGCGCGCGGTCGCGGACCGGGAGACCACGGCCTATTGTGGCCAAATTCAGTCAATTCAAACAGAAGGAACAGGTGAAGAGTCGCGGCAGAGAGCTGAAAGGAACGGACTTCAGCGTGAACGACCAGTTCCCCAAAGAGATCCTGGAACGACACAAGGTCCTGTTCCCAGTTCGACGTAGCTTCATCCAGAAAGGCTCCCGTGCTGTCATCGCCGTGGACCGGCTCTACGTGGACGGACAGCTTTACCGCGACCTCGGCACCACACCGTGGTTATATTAACTGCACTCCAGATAAGAACCCGCTACACTCTTTTCTTACTCATTCACACTCTCTCCTTTAACACATAGTCAGACTTATGGAGCCTCTCACCACACTTCTTTTTCCCTTTCTATTTTACAAACAAGGGATGTTTCCATATTCTCTCCACCTGTCTAAACGAAACACCCAGCATACATCATTAGACATACACGCACAATTAAGGGCATGCTGAGGTTTGTCACATGGAATGTAAATGGAGCTGGCACCAGAGGAAAGAGGTTAAAAATATTTAACCAGCTTAAAAAACTACAGGCAGATGTTGTTTTATTACAAGAAACTCACAAACCTGTCACAGGTTTAAATGAACTTAAAACACCTGAGTTTCCTAACGTGTTTGCAGCCGGTTATAATTCTAGACAACGGGGAGTAGCAATTTTAATACATAAAAATGTTAATTTTACAGTACTCGATACAGTTATAGATCCAGAGGGTAGATTTCTAATTATTAAACTATCAATATTGAACAAAAAACTATGTATTGTTAGTATATATGGTCCAAATGTTGATGAACCCTCATTCTTCCACGGTTTTTTTAGTGCACTCTCTGAACACCTTGATTGCACACTCATTCTTGGCGGTGACCTCAACCTTGGACTAAATGAAGAAATGGATAGGCTCAACACAACAGGAACTCAGCGTAATTGGCAGTCCACAAATATAATCAAACAGTATATGAACGACTTTGGTCTTTGCGATGCATGGCGCTCTCTTCACCCCACCAGTAAGGAATATACTTTTTTCTCGCATGTTCATCACTCTTACTCTCGTCTGGATTATTTTTTGGTCGGCAGCTCACTGCTGTATGACATTTCAGACACTGAGATTCATCCTATAGCTGTCAGCGATCATGCTCCTGTATCTTTAACACTAATGCACAAGAATAATACTACGCCAAGTAAAAACTGGAGATTTAATATATCACTACTTAAAGATGAAGACTTTATTAAATACTTTAAAAAGGAATGGACTTCATATTTAGACTTTAATGACACTCCCGGAATATCTGCTTCTGTTCTATGGGAAGCAGGGAAAGCTGTGACGAGAGGTAAAATAATTTCTTTCTCATCACACAAAAAGAAAGAAGAAAACAAAAATATTCAGGAATTAGAAAAAAACATCAAATCACTAGAAGAAGCCTACGCGTCCCACCAAGATCAGGAAACATTGAACAAAATATGCAAAACAAAACTAGAATTAAATGAAACTATTAATAAAAAAACACAATTCCTTATACAAAGACTTCGCTTGCAGAATTTTGAACACAGTAACAAATCAGGTCGATTTCTAGCTAACCAGCTAAAAATAAATAAAGAAAAAATAACTATATGTGCTGCTAAAGATTTATCGGGGAACACAATATATGATCCTGGAAGAATAAACAACATTTTTAGGGATTTCTATGAAACTTTATACTCACCACAAATAAACCCATCTAAAAATGAAATTGATCTGTTTCTTGACAACGTAACTCTTCCAAAATTACTAGACAGTCAAGCAATGGAACTGGATTCGCCACTGACGCCAAGTGAACTCCAGGAAGCCCTGATAAGTATGCCCAATAATAAGGCTCCAGGTCCAGACGGCTTCCCTGCAGAATTCTACAAAGAATTCTGGACAATTTTGGCACCAGTATTCCACAGCATGTTGCAGGAAATCAAGGAAAAGGGCAGACTACCACCAAATATGAATTCTGCCAACATTAGTCTCCTGCTAAAACCAGGCAAAGACCCTTTATTTCCCTCAAGCTATCGTCCAATTTCTCTTTTAAATGTAGACCTTAAAATAATCTGCAAAGCTCTCTCAAAGAGATTAGAGAAAATGACCCCCCTCTTAATTCATCCTGACCAAACTGGTTTCATAAAAGGTCGGCACTCCTCAACAAACACCCGTAGATTACTTAATTTAATAGACTACTCATACGATAAAAACATCGAAACCATAATATTATCTCTAGATGCAGAAAAAGCATTTGACAGAGTTAATTGGAAATTTTTATTCGCAACTTTACACAAATTTGGTTTTGGAAACTCTTTCATAAACTGGATAAGAATATTATACAATTCCCCAACGGCTCGTATGAGAACAAATGACCAGACATCCTCCAGCTTCTAAATAAATAACCGAACATGTCACCTGCTGCAAGAGTAAATTAATTGGTTTTGAGTTTGAAACACAAGTAGTAATAGAATTCTGCCTTAAGCCTTTTGAAACAGTTCTTTTGTTTTTATTCAAGGTTGTACTTTATATTAAAGTCTGATGTAAAGAACCTGGAAAACCAGCCTATGTAGGTAACAACAAAGTTACCCACCTAGTTAGAAAATAGTTACAGATAGCTAAACTAAATATAATTAAATTAGTTCAACACTAATCTCCAAGAGCCCTTTTGGACTTTTAGCAGAAACACCTGTTCTTGTAAATTGGAGTTACACAGTAGAAATAAAACTTAAATGAAGTACTGGCCCACCTACACATTACACCTGTAGGAGCCATGACACCATAGAGCTCTCAGAATACATCTTTTGTGGTGATGTTAACGCCAGAGGAGGTTGGGAACTTGGCATCTGGAGTCAGCACAGTGTTGGTGACTTACACACTATACCTGCTCTGTAACTTTGTGTGGTCTGTCACTTCATTGCTGAGTTTCTGTGGTTTCATTTCCACTTTCCAGTTACACCACTTAGTTCTACTTATTGTAGAATATTCAGGAGGGAAGACACTTAACCAATTGTTGCAACAATGGCACCTTTTACTCTTAAATTCACTGAGCGCTTTAACATGACCCATTCATTTACAAATGTTTGTAAAAGCAGACTGATTTTATACATCTCTGGCAAAGGGACTCAGAACACCTGAATTCAAAGATTAAGAGGTGTGTCTCGTTATTTTTTGCCCTTATAGCGTAGTTCCTGTAATTCTTGAAGGAATTTCCCTTTAAGACCTACCATAGAACCCAAGTCTGCCATGCTGTAGTGCCATTTTTGGGAGCATTTCAAGCTGATATACATCAATACTAGAGATGGACCGATCCGATATTACGTATCGGTATCGGTCCGATACTGACCTAAATTACTGGATCGGATATCGGAGAAAAATAAAAAATGTAATCCGATCCATTAAATATCACGAAAGCACCTCACAAAACTTGCAACACACCGTAACTCACCTCAGAACGTATGCATCACGTGATAGAGCAGCTGTGGCATGCAGGACCTGTCGGTGGTCTGGATAGCATGTGGAGCTTCGCTAGCAACCTGGCATTTCATCTCCGACAAAGTTATCCCCGAGAGAAGTAAAGCAAGTGTGTAAGTCCATCTCTGAATGTTTGTAAAGCATTCCTGCGTTAAGCTTAACAAGCGACTGCCTCTCGCTCTCCGGCTGCTACTTCAATCGTGAAACTGCTTAATGATCAGCTGATCGGCTTTTCTGTCGCGAGTCCGTGTCTCTAGTTTGCTTTTGGCCCACTTTGCACCAGAAAGAGGAAACCAGCGGCTGAACAACAGCAGAACGTTTAAGCTTGATCAGCTGTTGTTAGAATTTATTTAATATTACTTTCTACTCGAGGATCTTTTTCTACGTAGCTGACGCTGGTAACTGTGCAGGGGCGGATCTAGCAAAGTTTAGCCAGGGGGGCCGATAGGGCATGAACAGGGAAAAGGGGGCACAAAGACATACTTTTCTTTCTTATTCTCATTTAAAATGTCGAGCTTTTAATAAATAATTATTTGACACCCAAAGTTTTAATTTGATGCAAAATGAATAAAGTCAATTACTGTATATAGTGACTATTAAGTCTAATATATACACCCTAGTAAGCTATAGTACTTTTTCCTTTGGGAAGGTACCATCTGTGCAGTCTGCAATTTTGTTGAAGAAAGATGTTGAATCTATTTAATATTTCTTGAAAAATAATTGATTTCTGTGCATTTTTTTCACACTTCATCAAATTAAGGTTGATTACGTCGATTAAGCATCATGAGGTGGAGCGTGAGGGGTGGTTCCCTATTATTTATTTTTTAATTTTTGTTGTTGCTGGGAGTTGGAACCCTATTAGTTAGGTTTCTTAATATTTACGCTAAGTACTCTTTAAAATACCAGAATAGTGAGGATGGTGTAGGTTTAAGTTTATTAGATTGATCAGTATTGCTGAACTATGAAATATTTTTTTTGTATACAGGTATAACAGAATAGCTTTAGTGTAGTTGTTGTTTTAAACTTGAGTATGAACTTGCAGACTTGCAAAATGCAGCAAGATATTTTAAAAAACAGTTTTGTTGATTAAAAAACACTATATCGGATTCATATCGGTATCGGCAGATATCCAAATTTATGATATCGGTATCGGTATCGGACATAAAAAAGTGGTATCGTGCCATCTCTAATCAATACAACCATTATAGCCCAAATTTTAATAATATGTCTGCATTAAGTGCATAGTAATTACATAAATTGCAAAAAAGTGCAATAAACTACCAAAAATTTGAAAATCGTTTTTGTTTTTTTTAACATATATTTGTAGTTAGAGAAATTTAAGAGGCTTATCCCTCAAAACTGTAAATACAAAAAAGTTGCACAAACTAGTTTCCCACCAAAGGAAATTTATTTTGAGTGTCTTCATAGTTTTGTTTTTGAAATACACAAATTTTTATATACTGCAGGAAAAACGAAAATAAATATTATAGTGCAAATTTGCAAAAGAACAGCATATGCATCAAAATAAACAATTTCCAGCAGTGCAATTTGAGTCCTAAGCATCCCAGAAACGACACAGAAAGTCATAAAGTCAAACATAACTTTTAAGAACACAAGTATAGGCTCATAAGGCCCTGAAGGTAAAAACTACATTTCCGCAAAATGATGTCACTTCCGGTTTCAGGCAAGTCATGGCGGGCATGCGATAGTTCGCGCTGATGGACGTAGGAAGTGTTACAAACAGCTGATCGGATCGGCAAAGCGTGTTTCTGGAATATTATGTTTTTGTTGCTGCAAGTGCTTTTATGCAATATTTGCAAAGCTATATGTGGAAGGAAACTGTGACCTAGGACAAGCTGATGGCATAAGATGTAAGTACAACTCCTCTGGTTTCATATGCAAAAAAATTATTGTGCTAGCTTACGTGGTTGCAGTGCTACCGGGATTTAAAAATAGTTACGCAAAACAGAGCGTGCCCGCTCCGACCGGCTTTAAAGGATTAAAAAATAAAATCATAAATAAAAAGACCACATCCACTGTCTGTGAGAAGAGCTGTAGTGACACAACTTTGCTGCTCTGTATGTGTCACACAAAAGACAATAATGGTAGCATGTGGATCAGGGCTGGACTGGGACAAAAAATTGGCCCGGGCATTTTGACTAGAGACTGGCCCACCAAAAATGGGACGTCATTCAGGGGTAAGACCGCAAAGGATTCTGGGAACTTGTGGCAAGAGGTACTAGCACATGCAGGCTTTCAATTGAACTCAGTTACACAGCGATAAAAAGAAACACAAAAAATGGCAAGAAGCTGTTGTATTATTAACTGCAATAGCCGGTGTTGTGCCAAAAAGTGATTGTCTGCCAAAAAGTGATTTCCGGTATTTGCCAAAAACTGATTGCTCGTATTTAAATTGCTATAAGTAACTTGTTGGGCTATAATATGTGAAACATATGTCAAATGCATCCCTCATGGATGACATAAAGTCATCTCTCCATCTCTCTCTCCTGCTCTTTTATTTCTCTCTCTTGCTCCATCTCTCTCTGCTGCTCTTCTGTCTCCTCTGTCACAGACTTCTCCACTTTTGATGATAAATCAGCCTGGTGCAACATGTAAGGATTGACAAAATTTGTTAAGATTTTGAGGAGTTTGAGAAACTAACCTGAAGCATAAAATAAAATTTACTATCAGTAACTTCATAGCACCCGCCCAGCAGTATATAAACTCCGTCATGCTAGCTAGTACGCAGTACCAGTTATTCTAAGCGACTGTAAAAAGTCAGCACAACGAAAATAAACTACAACTAAACTTGATTTATATCTGACACAGATAGAAAGCAGGTCATAACTTCTTACCTGAAGTTCAGTTCCTCTGCCACTATGACTGGCGGCCGCCTCGGGTCTCTACTCCTCTTGCCTCCCCTTTCCCTTATCCACCTGCTGGCCTCCACCACTTGCTGATGTTGCTAAATCTGTGGAAGCTATGCCATAGCTACCGCCAAACAATTCAGTTATTTTTACACATTTGGCAGCGTCTGCCTGAAGGGCTTGTTTCTTTTTGGCCCTAATTTTTTCTGCACCTCCTTTCCTTTTTTTGTTCTCCATTTTTTTTTAGTTCGTCTATAAGATTGTGTTAAGGTTCACAATTGAGGAAGGAGAGTACAAACCACCCATGGTCCAGAAGGTCTTGGTCAAACAATGATTTTAATGACTACACACGTGTGGGAAGAACACTCTGTACGCCGACAGCAAGTGATCTCCAACTTAATCAAAGCATGAACAGATATTTTATAGCATCAGGGTTTGATTTACTGACGCCCCTTCATGCGTCACAGATACATTTTATACATAGATCAGATCAACACCACAATGATTTTTAACCCAGAAGATCATCTTCTATTTTCATGGCTGGTACTTTCCGTTCTTGTCTTAAAGTGAATTGTTCCTCTTTCTTGCCGAGACATGACTAATCTCTCCTCTAAATAAATCTAACTCATGTGTGTGTGTGTGTTGACCTCACATGCTCTTTCTCAATTCACCTGTTGCACTTCTGACCTTTCACCAGACCAGAGGCTCACTGAGACTATATGTATGTCTTCTACTAAATAAATGTTTTAACCAAGAACCTCTACTTAAACCTTAATATGAAATGACCTGATATATAAGTGTTTTGTAAGCATGTATTGCAATTCCTTCTATGTTCTAGTTTTCCCTCAGCATGTATCACCTGAACAGTCACGTCAGTGAAGCTTAAGACCTTTAAAGAACCTGAACATCAACTCAAATAAGCACAGATATGCAATATGTATAAAATAGTTATAACTGCACCTGGAATACAAAATTAATATAATAACTTGTATGCATAAACATCTTAAGGCCATCTTAAAGCTATCTGTTACATTGTTAAAGCCTCGTCTTAGCCTGCTGCTCAAAATAACTTTCACTTCTGCAAAACTCTCCAAGCCTGTTTCCTGTCCTGTTACTTTTAGCCTTTCTGAAAGACACACACTGTTCAACCCCTGAATGCAATATAAACTCCAGATTATATTATTAATGCAATGGTAATAATGATGATTATTTAACAATAGCAGTAAAATAATTTCCCTGCTCCACAATTGCTAAACAAGGGGGAGGGTGCATTCAACCTCCTCGGCTGTAATTGGTCCAGCCTAGAGTCGATCATGACCAATTGGCCAATCCAACACCTTTCATTATTTATACCCTTCCAAAAAAAAAAAAAATGCCCGATGGCCAGTCCAGCTATGATGTGGATAGAGCTACATATTAAACACCAACTCCCCTCCTCCTTGTGGGTCCACTTACACACTCACACTCTGTTGTCATAATGAAAACCAAGCACCACGACAAAGATATGATACGCATCCTCAATACTGTTTCCTTTGTACTGTAATTCTAATTGTGCAAATGCAAAGAGAAAGCACTGTATCTCATGGGAAGCCTGACAGCAGGCATTCACTCTCAGTGAGTACCAAAACTCCCTAAAACAACACGTTTTTTTACAAAGCCCAAACTATCTAAATGGTTTGACTGAACACCTTGTAACTGCAAATAAGTCTTCATAATTTTGATGAATCTACTATAACAATAAAGAAATACTGCTATGCTGCCTTTGTCACATTGGTGTCATTCTTCTTGCAGCAGCCCCTGCTGTGGGATCCAACGGATGTCTACAATACTATGTGATTAGCTTTGCTGTCTTCTGGGAAAACATGTCGACCCTTCTTTCTGGTTCAGTGCCTTTGTTTACATCTACCCACTAACATCTTGTAGCCAGCCCATCACACCTCTGCCAGGAAAAGTCAACAAAGGGAAAAACGCAAAGTCGCAGAGCGCTTCAGCACATTTGTATGCAGTGGCACATCCTGCTGCACATGCATACAGTGAGACTCACTATAAGTGGAGAGAGTGAGAAGCAGTGAAAGAAAAAAAAAAAACCATACATGAAAAGCTGGTCTCCTTCCTCCTCTCCAGTCTGAGCATGTACAGAGATTTCTATTCCCTAAGCTCAATGCCTCCACTTTTGATCCTGTCAGCTCTGAGCGGCTCTCTCGGACGGGTCACAGGATGAGAGCTTTGGGCCTGCCTCCTCCACAGGGAAGAAACCTGGACCTCAAAGAGAGGTCAGAAAGAAAAGCTCAGACTCTAGGTCCTTGGGGAAAAGAGACAGACTGCTTATCGAGGGCTTATCAAGCCATGGAGAGCTATATGCACAGTCAGGCCTCCGAGATTTGGTATTAAAACTGAAGTACTATGACGGCGAGTGAAATGGATGGGAGGGTGAAGAATGGGAGGAAGAGGGAGTAATGGGTCAGTAAGGGAGGGTTAGGTCTCGGAGGGAGAGAATAAAAGGGATTAGTTTTAGATTAGATGAGCTTCATTGTCATCAAGGCAGAAACTTCTTTGTCTCTTTAATCAGCTTCTCCCCCTCTTTCTCAAAACAGAGAGGAAGAACAAGTGAGAATTGTTGGGATAAGATTTAATTCCATTCCAAGGCTATAAACACTTGAGGGGCAATTTAATTTTCATTAGGGGCCCTGATGCTCATCAACAAATCCAATATGTTTGTAGAGCTTCACGGGGACGCACTGGCTCACACTGGTACCTCAAAAAGCAGGAGGCTGAGGTTGAGTATACATATACCTACTATGTTCTACTATGTTTTATAAGACAAGCAACTATAGAAGTAGAAAAAAATGTGTTTAAAATAGATATGTTGATTTGGAAGAATTTTCAGTAAAATAATGCATCTTTTTAAATTCCAGCTGTTGATACCACAAAATGTATTTGTGTCCATGCTATAAATTGAAGAGAATAAACCATCATAAAGCAAAGCAGACTAACAACAGCTGTTTTCTCTATCCGCCCATCCATTTTCTTCTACTTATCCTGGGCCAGGTCGCAGGAGCAGTAGCCCGGCCACCTCCTCCAGCTTTTCCAGGGGTACACCAAGGCATACCCAGGCCAGCCAAAAGATATAATCTCTCCAGCGTGTCCTGGGCCTGCGCCGGGGCCTCCTTCCGGTGGGACATGCCCAGAACAACTCACTCAGGAGAAGCCCAGGAACCACCTCAACTGGGTCCTTTCAATGTGGAGGAGCAGCAGTTCTAATCAGAGCACCTCTTGGATGGCCAAACTTCTCACGCTAACGCTAAGGAAGAGGCCAGCCACCCTTTGGAGGAAGCCCATTTCCACCGCTTGTATCTGCGATCTTGTTCTTTCAGCCACTACCCACAGCTTGTGACTATAGGGTGAGGGTGGGGACATAGACCGACCGGTAAATTGAGAGCTTCTCTTCACCACAACAGACTGGTATAGCATCTGCATCACTGCAAGCGCATCCCCAATCTGTCTGTCTATCTCCTTCTCCCCTCTCCCCTCACTTGCATGAGCAAGACATGAGATACTTAAACTCCTCCAGTTGGAGCAGGAATTTCATCCCTTACCTGGAGTGGGCATTCCACTCCTTTCCAGCTGGCCTCAGATTTGAGGTGCTGCTTCTCATTCCCACCGCTTCACACTCAGCTGCGAAACGTTCCAGTGCAAACTAGAAGACATCACCCAATGAAGCCAACAGAACCACATCTTCTGCAAAAAGCAGAGTTGACATTCTGAGACCACCTAATTGCAAGCCTTCTGCCACTTGGCTACGGCTAGAAATTCTGTCTATAAAAATTGTGAACAGAATTGGTTACAAAGGGAAGTGCCGGTGGAATTTAACACCCAGCGGAAACAAGTCTGACTTACTGCTGGCTATGCCGGCCAATCTCCTCCACCTGTTGTATTAGGCTGATATGGTCTGTAACAATGGGCTATGCACCCATACTCCTGAAGAACCTCCCATTGGACACCCTGAGGGACATGGTCGAATGCCTTTACAAAACACATGTAGACTGGTTGGGCAAACTCCCATGCCCCCTCAAGTATCCACAAAAGGGTAAAAAGCTGAGTAAACCACATTGTTCTGACTAACCGACGGGCTCTTTTTTCCAGCACCCTGGCATAGACTTCCCAGGAAGGCTGAGGAGTGTGATCCCCCTATAGTTGAAGCACACCCAGTGGGGGAACCACAACAAAAGGTGTTTTTTTAACATCATATTGTCTCATTGTTGCATGTTTTACAGTTTATGCCTATTATGCTTCAAAATTACTTGTTTTTTTTCTCTCTGACTAACATGACCCTGATGAAGGCAACAAGTCGAAACGTGTTGGTCAATTAATAAAGTTGTTCCTCTTTACCTTTAAGTGTTGCTGGAGTTCCTGCGTTGTTAGTTTCTCATCCTCTCCATGCACCTTGGAAGCAGGTGAAGTTGTGCCATAAATTTTTGTTATTATCTGACTAACATAGCCATGATAAGCTAGCTCTAGTTCTCAAAGCCTTGAATAAAAAGGGGGTAAAATATATATATATAAAGATGGAGCAGGGTGTCAGAACCACAATTTTCGATGAATGGCACAGATTTTAACTAATGACCAATTTAAAAGATTGATGTTTTGTTAGTTTAAATGTAAAGATTCAGACCCTACACTGGTGCAGTGGGTTCTGGGTTTCTCCAGGCATATGGCAATGCCCAGCCGCATGCGGTGAGAGTATGCAGACAGTTCCTCCAGAATGAAGGAATTGATACCACTAACTGGCCCCCACATTCACCTGACCTGAATCCAGCAGAGCACCTCTGGGACATTATGTTTTGGTATATTCAACACCAGCAGGTTGGAACTCAGACTGTCCAGGAGCTCAGTGCTGCCCTGCTGCAGATCTGGGATCGTCAAATCGTCCGTTCAACAAGCAAAAACATGAAGAAAATCAAGCTTTGTAGCTGCTCCCATCCACTGGCATCTGTCTACACAGCTATGTCATTATTTTTGTGCCTCTATTCTGAGCGCACATGAAAAAGTTTTTGCAAGTGCAAATATTGAGGAGTGGCTTATTTTGAGCGAACAAAATTCAGTGCTGTGTGCAAGAAATATATTTCAGTGTCTGCTATTATTATTGCCATTTTCTGTTAGTATGATTAATTATTTTATTTTAAAATATATAATTTTTTAAGATCGTTGTTGGTTTTAATCTAGTTTAAACCAAACCACTCGACTGGATTTAGCTAGCGAGCTGATTGGTACGGTGGCCCTGAGAGGCCAAACGGACTGCAACTTCAGAAAACACATGCAAAAAAAAAAAATGCTGCAAAAAGAAAAATGCTGCAAAAAGAAAAACACTTGCAAAAAGAAAAATGCTGCAAAAAGAAAAACGCCTGCAAAAAGAAAAACACCTGCAAAAAGAAAAACTCTGCAAAAAGAAAAACACCTGGAAAAAGAAAAACACTTGCAAAAAGAAAAACGCTGCAAAAAGAAAAACACCTGCAAAAAGAAAAACGCTGCAAAAAGAAAAACACCTGCAAAAAGAAAAATGCTGCAAAAAGAAAAACGCTGCAAAAGCACACAAGACACAACAGAAATGTTTCTGGGTAGACAATAACCTGGACCAGTTGCACGAACCAAAACATGTATGTATGGCTGTATCCCAATTCAGGGTTTGCAACCTTAAAGTACGCAGCCTTAACGGTCCTCAAGGGCCGCATACTCAAAGACTGCTGAGGCCGGAAGTGCGAGGCTTGTAGGCTTGTGAAATGGGACGGTCCAGCCTCCGTCGCACTGCCCAGGTTGCCTAGCAACCATGATACTAACAGCTGGAAACGTTTCATACAGCTTTGTTTGACAGAAATGAAGGAGAACATATTTTGTACATTTGTTTCTACATGAGCTTTGTGTGATTTGATAAGTATGTGAGCCTGAGACCACAGGACTGTAAAACATGATTGTTGGGCTTCATTTCTGTACTGAACAGTCATTTTAAGATTTAAAATGACTGTTCACACATTCACACACCAGTGTGTGAATGTGTGTGTGAATGGGTGGATGACTGGATATGTAAAGTGCTTTGGGGTCCTTAGGGACTAGTAAAGCGCTATATAAATACAGGCCATTTACCATTTACCATTTAAGATTAGCTAGTTAGCTAATGTTGTTCATGAGACTAAAGTCATCTCACTTTGGTAATGTAAATATAATATGGCCAATATTATAGTTATTATATTAATCATTATTAGTTATTACAGCAGTGAGTTTGAACTCTGTGTTGAATACTGAGCTTCAGTAAGGATTCAAGTTGCATTTATTTATATTTCCTATCACCTTAAATCTTCACTCAAAGACAAGTATCTTTGACAGTGTATCTATAGACGTATTATATATAAGAGACAAATATTGTTCTTTTAATATGTTGGCATTACTAAATTTGGCTCAATGCTTACATATATGTGTAAAAACAAAATGTACGAGCTGTGATAACCGTTTCTGATAGAATGAAAAGTAGACTGATATATTAAATATTCCTTTATTGGGCGAGAAAGTCCTACAATGTCATAAGTGCTTTAAGTCATACGGAATAGATATCAGAGCCTTAAACAGGCTGACTTCTGCTAAATGGGTCAAACTGGGCAGGAAGTATACAAACACATAACATCCTTATAGAATATGATGTAACACTATAGATCAACTTACCTCAGAATATATAAAGCATATAAACAATTACAGCAATATGATGCAACAAACACAGCAGTACTACTAATCTAAAATACTCAAAGCTTCATAGAACTGAAACAAACATTTATTTTTAGGTCCATTCTGCTGCTGATACATACTTTAGGTTTCTGGACATTAAACTTGCTTCTGCCTTTCATAGTGTGTAACTTGAAGGCCCTGAGTACTTTCTCCCACACTGAAAACACTGGGATGATAAAATTATTTGAACATTACCTAATAAGACTGATTCAGGACAGACAATTAGTTATTCTAAACTTTCCTAGCAGTCCTTCACAAACAAGGAACAGACTTTCTATTCTCTCCATCTGTCAGCTGGTGCTGGATCTTCCTCCTCCTGTTCCTCACACACTGCTGAGTTTGTCCTGGTGGATCATCAGGGGTGCAAAGCCTCACATATGATGTGTAGCAGTGGGTCCTTCAGTCTGTCCTCACTCTGGACACTTGCAGTTGTCACACATGGAAATCAAATGTGTGATGAGCTGCTGGATTCAAACACATGCGTAACTTATAAACACATGTTCATACTTTTGTTACACAATCAGAGAGAAAGAAAGAGAGAGAGAGTACAGGACAGACAGGTGACAGTCTCAGGTGTGTACACTGCTACAAAACAGCACAAGAGAAGGAGGATTTAGTGTTTGTCTTATTACGAGTGCTAAACAAGAAGAGTTCCCAGATGGTACAGTGGACACATGTGTGACTCCTGTGATTATAGCATCTTCCTTCCATCTTAATAAGTGAACCGTCAGCTCGTTCAAACACACGTTAAAGTCTGTTTGGCTCGACACCACCGAACAGAGGCAGCAATATAACATAGCTAACATTAACAGTGCAGTGAATTCTGCTTGTGCCGTGATAGCACAAACTGAGCAGCATTCACTGACTTTCAGCTTGTTGTGTTTGTGGATATATGACTGACTTTAACCCTTTAAGACCTACCATAGAACCAAGTCCGCCAGAGCTTATATTAAACTTTTACATGCTGTAGTGCCGTTTCTGGGAGCATTTCAAGTTGATATACATCAATACAACCATTATAGCCCAAATTTTAATAATATGTATGCATTAAGTGCATAGTAATTACATAAATTGCAAAAAAGTGCAATAAACTACAAAAAATAATTTTTGTTTTTGTAACACAGGCTTATCTACTATTTTGTGCAACTTTTTTGGATTTACAGGGGGGTAAATCCAAAAAAGTTGCACAAAATAGTTTCCCACCACAGGAAATTTATTTTACGTTTCTTCATAGTTTTGTTTGTGAAATACACCAATTTTTATATACTGCAGGAAAAACGAAAATAAATATTATAATGCAAATTTGCAAAAAAAGCAGCATATGCATCAAATAAACAATTTCCAGCAATGCAATATGAGTCCTAAGCATCCCAGAAACGACACAGAAAGTCATAAAGTCCAACATAACTTTTAAAAACAGAAGTATAGGCTCATAAGGCCCTAATGGTAAAAAATGACATTTCCGCAAAATTACGTCACTTCCGGTTTCGGGCAGGTCATGGCGGACATGCGATAGTTCGCGCTGATGGACGTAGGAAGTGTTACAAACAGCTGATCAGATTGGCAAAGCGTGTTTTGTTGCTGCAAGTGCTTTTTATGCAGTTTTTGCAAAGCTATATGTGGAAGGAAACTGTGACCTAGGACAAGCTGATGGCATAAGATATAAGTACAACTCCTCCGGTTTCATATGCAAAAAAACATATTGTGCTAGCACTGTGGTTGCAGTGCTACCGGGATTTTAAAAAAGCTACGCAAAACGGAGCGTGTCCGATCCGACCGTCTTTAAAGGGTAAAGCTTTATCCACAAAATCATCAGATTCTCTGTGAGATTAAGGTTGACTATCGAACGGCGTAAAGGCTTAAGTAAAGGCGTTAAAACAAAGTAAACGCTGAAAGTACAAACATCGCTAATGTCACATAACTTTGCCAGCATGTGGCCAACAGTAATGTTTTAATGTTCTTCATTATTAAACATTTGCACATAAATAAGTGACATAATATTCAGTACATACTTTTGTAAGTTTACTCTTTGGCTGCCCCGCTTCCACTTCTTTGAAGTGTCTCCCAGACCCAGTGCACTTGTTAGCATGTTTTGGGTCGTGTCCAAATTCATGGGCTGCATCCTCCTGAGGCCGCATTTGTAGACCGATTACGTCACAGCGACGCGCCGAAGGCTGTCCAAATTCGTAGACTCCTCCGCATGCAGCCGACAAATGCGTCCTCCTTTTCCCCGAATTTGAAGGATGGGTTGGGTGTGTCCTTCGTGGCCTACCATATCCCAGAATTCATAGCGCGGCCCAGCCAAACTCCAGTTTCCAACAATGACGTCCGCTACTAAGTTTTAAAATTACTCATACTAATCTTTCTGGGTCGCAAAATAAACTTTTAACATATTTTCAGGCGAGAAAGTAGTTGTGTAAACATCAAATATCTGCTCGGTTTATCAAGATACCGCATATTTGCAAAAGTGCTTCGACGTTTTCGGAGACGTCTGCTACCCACCAGCTCGATAGCTAGCTGGGAGCTCGAGGGTTACTGATGCGGCCGAGAACGGCACAACTCCCGGCACATCATTTTCAGATCACCGCGGACTTTCGCTGCTAGGGTTAAACGTAATATATAAGTCACTTAGACAACCTAAAAATGTTATCGTTGGGCTTTTTTCAGTGTTTTGTTTGTTCGTGAGTAAATCGGTTTGGCTGAGATTAAAGTTATTAGATTAGATTAGATAAAATAAAATAAAACTTTATTAATCCCCCGGGTGGGTTCCTCCTTGGTTTTTACACAGCTGACTAAACGTCAAACAGAAAACTGATTAAACAGAAGTCTGAGACAGTCGAGAATTTACGCCAGTGTCCTGTTAAAATTTAGATAGCAAGGAGCAGACGGCTGAGTTTATTAAACTCCACCGAGACAGCGGTGACGCTAATCTGAAGGCTAGACCGTCCAATTTCACGGCCGTTTACTTCCGGCCTACCCGACCTTCTGAGGACCTGCTGCATCCTCAGGAGGATGCAGCCCATGAATTTGGACACGACATTGGTTTGTGCAACTGGTCCATCGGGCTATTGTCTCCCCAGAAACATTTCCGTTGTGTCTTGTGTGCTTTTGCAGTGTTTTTCTTTTTGCGGGTGATTTTCTTTTTGCAGCATTTTTCTTTTTGCAAGTGTTTTCTGAAGTTGCAGTCCGTTTGGCCTCTCAGGGCCACCGTAGGATTGGAGACCGTAATAGCCAATCAAATGTTGAGAGTGAGAGTGACACTGAGAGCAGGTCCACCAATGTCTGTCAGCACACAGAGCAGAGATCTGAGGAAGAGCAAATGCCAACAACTGAGTGAGAGGGGCTGTTATTGTGTGTTTGTGTATCTAGATAATAGCAAACACTGAAATACATTCCTTGCATGCAGAGATGAATTTTGTTCGCTCAAATTAAACTTTTGTTTACTCAATAATTTTCTCCTCAACATTTGCACTTGCAAATTATTTTTTATGTGCGCTCAGAATAGAGGCAAAAAATAACATCATACACAGCCACAAACCTTCATTAAAGCTCCCTGCAGACGATTAATATAAAAGCATATGTATGAAGATGACCCTTTAAATTAGTCTGACAGCTTAAATTAGGCAGCTTACTGAAGGCTGTTGACAGCTGTCCTACTTTCTATCACATAGATACCTATAGTAAGTAGAGAGGTGGTCTTTTTTGCATCCTACTAATTAAGAAAATTTCATTTCAAGAAGACAAAGTAAAAGCGGTTTTGTTGTATGCCTTAGTTTAGGTTGCACATATTCCTTTTTTTATTTGACATTACTGCACTAGTGATTATTTATTTCGTCTTTTGAATTTCATCAAATGTTAGTTTATCATGCCATGCAAATACAATGAAATATTAAAAACATTGCAAATGAGAAGACCTGTATTTTTCTGTTTTGAGTTTTTATTATTGTGCATTAATAAGACAAAGGTAGTTTTTACGTGACTAATTAATGGAATATTTAATAGAGTCCTTGATTACTAAAATAATATATAAAAACCTAATATAAATAATATACTAAAAATAAATGGTGTCATGCAGGCTGGTAGTATATAAAGTAGCCTGTTTGTCGCCAACAACCATGCCACACATTTACCACGCACATAAATCACCTTTGTTCCTCACTCTGATGTTTGGTTTGAACTTCAGCAGGTTGTCTTGATCATGTCTACCTGCCTTAATGTATTGACTTCCTTTCATGTGATTGGCTGATATGATATTGTGTTAATGAGCAGTGGAACAGATGCACCCAACAGTGGCCAGTGAGTGCAGAAGCAGTCTACACTGAGATCATGGAAGTGACATTTTTCCAAATATTTTATAAATCAGGTACCACCGCTATTTCTTGTCCTTCCCCCTATAGCAATAGATGTTAACTATATTTAAGTTTTCTTCACATAGTTACAATTACAGGTAAAGGTCTATGAATATTTTTTTCCGTCCATTTTAGCACAAATGGCAGTAAAAATCTTATCATAGTTACAAATATGTATATTACAGTCTTGGAGACACAAATATACATTTTTTATTGCACACTAAATCAACACAGACAGACATTGGATTCTTCATTTTGTTGACTGGTTCAATCTGCAAACTCCTCCTCCCAGCTCTCAGTGATCACTTGGCTAACAGGGTAATAACATGGACTAAATGGCCCACGACTCTATGTTGCACTTCATGATGAGACAGAGACTTACTCCTCTGTATAAGCACAGAAGGAAAGACAAAAAGTGCAGCTCGTTCTAAGAAGCGCACATGCACAGAAATCTCTCTGGTAGCCAGGACTAATGATGCCTGATTGGTTATAACAAAAAGAAGCAACCAGAGCTGGATTTGGGCCAATTATATCATCTTTCCAGCAGGAAAAACTGAAGTAGATATTGTGCTTGAAGAAACCAGCCAGAGAAAAAAATGCCTGAGAGATACACAGATGTGAACATCAAATTGCATCAATATCAAGGCTGGGAGAGTAGAGGTCTCAGAGTCCTTGGGGGATTCAAAGAGACTGTTTTAGTAGTAAAGGGAAAACAAACATTCTCCTTTGCGAAGAAGGCAGCGCACCAAAAGCTCAAAATAGGGACATCATTCCATACCCCCCTCCCCCTCCCCCCCAATTTGCACAAAAAATGAGAAAGAAATGGAGCTACAGCTCTCAGTGTTTCTCCAAACTGATTAAAGCTTAAATGTTTTGATGAGGAAGGAATTCAAAGTGGACCAAAGAATGTGAAAGCTGTCGCTCTCAGTTCCAGCATCTCATCCCAGTGTGTCTGTAACTGCAGGGTTTGTGGTTTCACAAAGCTTACTGTGCTTAATCCAACATGCTAACTGAGGCAGTCACACCAGAAAATCCTGTAACTACAAAACGCCTACGCTGCAGTCTTATTTCAGTCAAATCCTTTCTGTTTTCCACATGACAACTCTGTTTTGTGCATTTGTGTCTCCTTCATCCTTCAGCTACAAAAAAGGTAAACAAACAACACACCATACCCATTTCTCTTCCACAGGAAGTCAGGCCACAAGGTCAAAAGGTAATGGAGATGGAAATGGGTTCCTTCATAAGCTCCTGTTTATTGCAGGTTTCACTGAGTTGAAGTAATATTTTTGCAAAGCTTTGATCATGAAGTCAATTCCAAGCAGGAAAATAGACATAACTTTGTGTGTATTACAGATGAGGACAGAACACAAAAAACAAAAACTACCAGGGTCAGAATTATTAGCTCCCCTGATGCTAATAGCCAAAAGTGTATTGTTTTTGTTGGGTAACAGCCTGCACACTTGCTATGAAGTATTGTCAGCAAATATCACACTTATCTCCTTTGCAATCCCAGCCTGTTCTTGTTTGGTGAGTCTCTCGGGCTGCTCCAGATTTGACTTCCTTCTAGTAAAAACTTCACCACACATATTTTCAATTGGATTCAAGTCAGCGCTTTGTGCCCTCAGTGTGGGTATTCTTCTTTTTACAACTTGCCCCATTCACACATACATGTTTTCCATGGTTTTCCCGTGTAAGTGCTTTCTATCTCACATTCACACACACCTGGTGGGATGCATAAGGGGTTAGCATCTTGCCCAAGGATATTTGGCATGCAGACAGAGCACATGGGGATTGAGCTACCAACTTTTAGTAGGTGACCTCCTCTACCACCTGAGCTACAGCCACTCCTAGTTTTAATGGCAGATGTGATGTATATTTTAGATCCTTGTCATGTTGGGAGACAAAGCGATGACCCAGACCTAGTTTTCCTGCCTTCTTTCTTCGTGAAATCTTCCACCTTGACAAAATTCCCAGTTCTTTTTCTAACTTTGCTCGGTGTTTCACTATGGGAATCGCCTCGGCGTGACCAACTACGGAAGCTCCAATGACACCACGTCTGTCTATGACAGACCTGTTGAGCCGTGCTCAGGGCTCCGCCCTCTCAAACTAACACGGCCGACCAGCTCCTCCTAACTCATTCTCGCTTTCTTCCCGTGAGAAACTACTTTGAGCTCCCTCAGCGCATCTAGGCTAACTTGATTAGCTGCTTAGCAGTTCTCAGGCGTCCCGTGTAGGAGTTTGTCGCCAAATGCAGTTTTTCCGGTTCCAGTTTGGATTGTGCTGAGTAAGTCCTTCGAAAGAAGTGTACTTAGAGTTGCACTGTGGAACAGCAACCGCGTCAGGTGAGCTGTCCCATTGGTTCCTGGTTTTAGTTAGCGAGGTAGCCGATGTTGTGTGACTTGGGCTAACGTGTTACAGCGAGCTGTTCATTCAGTGTCCGGCTAGCATTAACTTGTTAGCAGGCCACGAACCACATTAGTGTCTCACTAGCATTAGCTTGTTGGTCGACCTAGGGTTCGGTTAGCATTAAGTTGATAACAATATTGGCTAGCGGAGTGCAGCTAACGTGTCACGGCGAGCTGACTCCCGCGGCGACTAGATCGGATTTAACACCCACTGCTTGTCCTAGCTACTTACGGGCTAACGTGTCGAGACGAGCCCTGGTGTAGCCTAGTCTCACCCCTTTCTGCTAACCATGTCTATGGCTCCTACTCCCGTCAAAAGGTCGGAGCCGAAGGCCAAAGAGGCTGCATCCCGCCCGTGCCCCGCATCATGCGGTGCCACCATCTCGGGCAGGGACCCTCATCCAATGTGGATCGTCTGTATGGGTGCCAAGCATGCTCAGGCTTCACTGGCGGACCCTCAGGGATGCCCACATTGTTCTTTGATGCCAGAGAAAGTCCTGAAAAGGAGGCTGAGAGTAGCAGTAACGAACAGTCGGGACCCCTGCCTGTCGGCTGCTACTGCTACGAGCGATATCCGTCATCCGCGAGCCTCCACAAGCTGGGCGGACATGATGGAGGAAGAGTCCCCGCTCATGCCACCATCGTTCAAGGACCTCCTCGATCAAAACGAGGATGCGGAGGGCGATGCCGACTCCGACCTCCTCGACCTGGAGGACATGGATGAGGAACTTTTCCTCCCCAGCAGTCCAGGCCACCGAGTGGGGCTGAAGTTGCACCCCCGGTGGACAGCAATTTGTACGAGGTCTGCAAATGGGCTGCTGCCAAGCTAGGCATCCCATGGCTAGCCGCCCAGGATGCCGAAGGTGCAGAACGCAATCTGTATGACGGCAAGAGGCTCCCACCAGCCTTGCCGCCATCGAAGCAGCTTCTGCCAGCAGTCCCGGCCTGCATGAAAGAAATGAGTCGCTATTGGTCAAGCCCTTTTAAAAGCAAGCTTCCGACCAAGGGCTGCTCTAAGCTTGAGATCCAGGGGATGGGTGAACTGGGGCTGACCGAACCCCCAGCAGTGGAGCCTTCAGTGGCGTATCACCTTCACCCTAACCGCAGGGCAATCTCAGCTTCTTCTAGCATTTCTTTGCCCAACAAGATAGATCACCTCACGGCATCTATTTATCAAAGGATGTACAAATATGCTGCACAGTCAGTATGCTCACTTAATGCAGTCACACTGCTATCAGGCAGAAATTCTGGAAGACATCTGCCGTCAGCTTGACGCGGGTTCCCTGAACCCAGCCCTCTGGGATGAAATCTGCGTGGTTAATGATCTCATTCTTCGCTCCTCCAGGGGAGCAGTCCAAGGGTGTGGCCCTTGGACTGCTGCTGTGAGCAGCTGTGAGAGGGAGACAGAGTGGGCTCAGAATGCAGAGAGGAGCAGGAGGCCAGCAGGGTGCCCACCAGGCCAAGGTACAGAACCGAAGACTTTGGGGCAAGCATTCCTTTGCAGCAGTTGCTGCAAAGAATCTAATATGCGCCGAGATGGTAGTGAATCACCTCACGGAGCTTGGATTCACAATCAACCTGGAAAAGAGCCACTTGGAACCCGCACAATTTACAGAGTATCTGGGGCTCAGAATAGACTCCATCTCTTATCGTCCTACACTCACTGTCTTTCCCGTTTTCAGCTGGGGAAAGTCGTGCGGTTCCGACTCTGTCTCCGCCTCTTCGGCCTCATGGCCTCGGTGATATCGGTGGTACATTTGGGGCTGCTTATGATGAGAGATTTTCAGCTGTGGGTCGCTTCTCTGCAGCTGTGCCCTCGCCGACATCTCAGTCGTGGTGTAAAAATAACGCAGCCGTGTATCGTGGCTTTCCGGCCTTGGAGGAGCCCGACACCTCTCGCTGTGGGGGTACCTCTCGGGGCAGTATCATCCAGGGTGACGCTGACCACAGATGCATCCCTGTCAGGTTGGGGTGCAACTATGATGGGCAGAGCAGTGAATGGCGTTTGGTCAGAGAGACTCGCTCTGAATCACATAAATGTGTTGGAGCTCCGCGCAGTGCTCCTAGCCTTACGGCATTTTCTGCCGTATCTCCGGGGACAACATATTTTAGTGAAAACAGACAACTCCACTGTAGTTGCTTATATCAACCGCCAGGGCGGCACCCGTTCCCGGCAGCTACACAGGTTAGCCAGGGAAATAATTGTGTGGAGCAGCACTCGGCTCCTCTCCCTTCGGGCAACTCACGTGCCAGGAATTCTGAACAGGGGGGTGGACCTCCTGTCCAGAGGAAATCCACTGTTCGGAGAATGGAGGCTTCACCCACAGGTGGTGGAGCAGATTTGGCAGAGATACGGCCGGGCTGCCATAGATCTCTTCGCCTACGGCACGGTGCCCTCTGTTTTTCTCCCTGTCAGACGCAGATGCGCCACTGGGCGTGGATGCTTGTTTTGTGCGAGGGAACCCCACAATCACAACCAAAGCAGACATGACGCCAGACCACCAACCTCTGACTCTCTCCCCCACTGATGTAGGAATGGTGCTGAGCAGGATCAATGTTCACAAGGCTGCAGGTCCTGATGGCATCCCCGGGCGTGTTCTCAGAGCATGTTCTGAAGAGCTTGCAGGAGTGCTGACAGACATATTCAACCTGTCCTTGGCCCACGCCGTGGTACCGGCCTGCTTCAAATCTACCTCCATCGTCCCGATACCCAAAAACTCCAACCTATCTAGCCTCAATGACTACCGCCCAGTAGCACTCACCCCCATCATCATAAAGTGCTTAGAGCAGCTGGTCCTAGCACACTTCAAATCCTGTCTTCCCCTCACCCTGGACCCCCACCAATTCACATACCGCCAGAACAGGAGCACAGAGGATGCAGTCTCCATCGCACTGCACTCTGTCCTCTCACACCTGGACAACAACAACACCTACGCCAGAATGCTGTTTATAGACTTCAGTTCAGCATTCAATACAATCCACCCCTCACAACTCATCAGGAAACTGATAGACCTGGGCATCAGTTCCCTCATGTGCAAATGGTTACTGGATTTCCTGACCAACCGGCCCCAATATGTCCGGCTGGATAACCGCTGCTCATCTACAATCACAAGGCTGTGTGATGAGCCCTTTCCTCTACTCCCTCTTCACCCACGACTGCAGACCTGCCGATGGTTCTAACACCATCATTAAGTTTGCAGATGACTCCACGGTGATTAGCCTCATCAGTGACAACGATGAGGCCACCTACAGGGAGGAGGTGGATCATCTGGCTGAGTGGTGCGACACAAACAACCTGCTGCTTAACACTGAGAAGACCAAGGAGCTCATCGTGGACTACCGGAGGAATGCTGACCCACATCCACCCATCTACATTAAGGGGACAACTGTGGAGCGTGTGAGCAGCTTCAAGTTCCTGGGAGTCCACATCTCCGAGGACCTCATCTGGATGACCAACTGCTCCAAGCTGGTCAAGAAGGCTCACCAGCGCCTCTTCTTCTTGAGGACTCTGAGGAAGAACCACCTGTCCTCAGACATCCTGGTGAACTGCTATCGCTGCACCATCGAGAGTATCCTGACCAACTGTATAAGGTTGGCGAGGTGGCGACCGTGGCTAAGGTGGCGACCGTGGCTCAGGGGGTTGGGAATCGTATCTGTAACCGGAAGGTCGCCGGTTCGATCCCCTGGCTCTCTGTCCTGGTCGTTGTGTCCTTGGGCAAGACACTTTACCCTACTTGCCTACTGGTGTTGGCCAGAGGGGCCGATGGCGCGAAATGGCAGCCTCGCTTCTGTCAGTCTGCCCCAGGGCAGCTGTGGCTACAACCGTAGCTTGCCTCCACCAGTGTATGAATGCGAGAGTGAATGAATAGTGGCATTGTAAAGCGCTTTGGGTGCCTTGAAAAGTGCTATATAAATCCAATCCATTATTATTATTATTATTATTATTATAACAGTCTGGTACGGGAACTGCTCTGCCTCGAACCGGAAGGCATTGCAGAAGGTTGTGAAAACTGCCCAACGCATCGCCGGAGCACCACTTCCTGCCATAAAGGACATCTACAGGAAGTGTGTCTGAAAAGGGCTGGGAAAATCATCAAAGACCCCAGTCACCCATCACATGGACTCCTCACCCTCCTGCCCTCTGGGAGGCGCTACAGGAGCCTCCGGACTAAGATCACCAGGTACCGGAACAGCTTCTTCCCCACAGCTGTCAGACTCCTGAACCTCCTGACATCTGACCCACGTTAACATATGGACTGGACATACACACACCCACAACCACCTACACACACAATGGACAACTGTACCCTCATACACACAATAATAACATGGACTGAACCACCACTCACAACCACTAGCACTTTATATAGTCTGTGTAGAAATTATCCACATATGTCACTTATCTTAACTGCACTACTGTATAATTCTGTGTAAATAATCATTGTGTACAATACAATAATTTTTAATTATACAACTGTTTATAACCTGCATAGTTCACATTTCTGTATAGCTGTATATCTCATATTTCTGTATAGTTTTTTTTATTTCATATTCTGTATAGTTTTTCATATTTATCCTGTTCATAGCCTGTACATAGCTTGTACTCACTACAGCCTGTACATACTTATAGTTATAGCATATTCATAACATACTTCATAGCGTGTACATTATAAGATACCATAATAGACCCATTTCTGTAATATACTCACATATCTATATTATTGCTAATATATATTTGTAATATATCTATATCATGGCTGAAGCACTTCTGGATGGATGCAAACTGCATTTTGTTGTCTTGTACCTGTGACATGTGCAATGACAATAAAGTTGAATTCTATTCTATTTAAATACCTTGATGATACTTCTTACTGCAGTTCTTGACACTTAGAAATGCTCTTATAACTTTGTACATCCATCTTCTGCTTTGTGAGCATCAACGATTCTTTATCTTAAGTCTGAAATGATTTGTTTTGTTTTTTCCATGGTCCTTATCAAGTGACAGCTCAAACTTTTGCTTAGGTTTTTATATTATGTCTAAATTGAAAGATAGCCCTCAGCTGTAAATAGATTTTATTAGCTTTGGGCATTGCAAAGTTAAAGCACATCATTGCGCAGCACCAGTTTGTTCAGTTATTTGTGGGCTAATAATTTTGACACTGGTCATTTTTGTTTTATTCTGAAATGTTTTTTCTGTTATTGTGTATAAGAGAATAATTGATCCTCTCTAAAGAAAACTGCTTTGTTTAGAAATACTGTGTTTTAAATTCCTTGTTCAGTTGAAAAAGCACCTAGGAAAATTTTGAGAAAAACTTTAAATTTCAAATGAGAGACTAATCGTTTTGTCCTCATCTGTTTACCTCAGCTTCTGTGAGTATGGGTGTAGCTCTCCGGCTGCTGCTCTATGAAAACACAGATGGAAAAGTTAATCATGCTGGTGGTGATGTTTGAAAGAAAACTGTGATTTTGATCAATCAGGGACAACTTGCCTTGAGTATCTTGCCCAAGAATATTTGACAAGTGAAGGAGCAGAGGTTCAACACACTGACCTCGGATTAAAATTCAACCTGCTCTATCACCTGAGCAACAACTGCCCCTGTGTGGTGACTGTTAAAACTAAATCCTTCACCACGTCTAGATTTGATGTTGCTATTTGTCTCACTTCACAAATTAGCAGCAGGACAAACGTATCTCTGTAGGTCTGTTGTTAACTGGTTTGAAGTTACAGACATGGACAAAATGCATCTACAGCTTAACAGCAGGGACAATTATGAACACACCGCAGCTAGAATGACTTTAATTAAGAAATATAAATGTTATCTAAGTTTAACATAAGAAGGCAGTGGATGCCAAATGTGACTAACACTCATAAGATTCATTTATTTATTTTTAATTAAAAAAATACAGCACTCAGGTTGTGTATGTTGATCCACACAAAGGAATTTTGTTAAACAGCATCTGACTGGGACAATGAACAGACAAAACAGTGTTTGCCAGCGCTAGTGTTTAAGCAAATGATTTAAATGAGTAATTACAATATAACAATTTAGTAAAATACAGGCAGTCACCTGCACTTAATTTAATAGCAACTGTGTCAAATCTAATTGGGGCTAATTGATACCTGCTGCAAATACAATCAGCAGGACCACAATGGAGATCTAATTGTCAGATGTCAGAAATCATCATGTATATATAGAAAAGAAAATCAACATAGTACAAAGAGACCCCATGCTTGAAACCTTGTTTTGTTTGTTTCCCCCCGCTTCTGTCCTTGCTAAAATTTGAGTTCAGCCTTGTGGCCATGGAGCTGGCTTTCCATTGAAAACCACTGTTAAGGTAGATTTCTACAGATACATGTAGAAATAATCTTTCAGACAGCAAAGCTATGCATTGGACCCCCCCCCAAAAAAAAAAAAAAAAAAAACATAGCAGTAAGCTAACGTTCACCTTTGTCTGCAAATATCCTCCTTGCAGTGTAGGGAGATATGGCTGGAGTGATGATATAAATTATTTACACAGAGTAAACCATCAAAACACTTTGCTAATGACTGAGGAAACAGGTGCAGAATGGCGAAGGTCATTTTTTGATGTGATTACATTTTAAAATTTATACTCCCAACATCAAAAAGCCTCAATCAGCACTCCATCTGGCAGCGATGCAGCAAATCAACCAATCACAATTAGCATACGAGTCATTAGGTTCATGAAAGTGTGTGTCATCTTGTTCCCCTTGTTACTGCTAATATGAAAACCCCCTTTTGGAAGATGCTAACTTTTGCTGAAGGTATGACTGAGTAGGATGCTAATAAGGACAAGATGACTTGCCTTCTTTAGGGTTGTTGTAAAAGCATCAGGGCCCTGCACTCACTCTGTCTCCCAACACCTCGGCTCTTCCTTCGTGAGAGACGGCAGATCTAATGGGAGCCAATGGTTAATGCATGAGAGACCGTACTTTAGACTAATGGCTCCTGCAAAGTGCAAAATGAGGGCACATGAGGAGAAAGAGCAGTAACAGGCAGAAAAAGGGGGAAAAAAACTTAGCCAGTAAAAGTTCTTTTTAAAAACAGACCACTGACACACAAGACTTTAGAAATGATCTAGCCATGTTCTCTGAATTAAATTTGTATTTTCACATTGGGGGCCAGGTTCTGTCATAGTCCACAAACCCAAATTTCATATGATCAGTTGAATAAAACAAAGTGGTTTGAAAATCCTTGTTTTTAGTTGGAAACGAAAAACAGAAAGGACAAAAAGCAAACTGGGATCATCTTATTATTTTAAACAGAAATCACCTGAGAAAAAATTATCTATAATGTTGGAATTTGAGACCTGCTTTCTTCCTTGGTTTTCTCCTGACCAATATGACAAATAACGTTTGCTATGGGCATGTGACAGTTGGGTGAAATGTGGGTAAGCATTATCTAGATTTGATTTGCATCTTGGTGGTTGTTTGGTGTCTATTTAGGAGGAGTTTTAACTTTTTATAAGATCTTTTGAGTTTGTGATATGTCTCCTGGTGCAGCTTTGCTCCAGAATTTATTTATTTTTCATAATTTGAGAAGTTTTCTAAATTCTAGCTTTGTGGGATGGGTGTTGAAATATACAGTGCTTAAACGGTGCTTAGACTTCCACCCAATATCATATTTATGTAACAGCTCCTCTAACTTAACAATACTGATAATTATTGGTGGTAGGTTTCTTTAATGCTTAATCCACCATTTTGCACAAGCTCCTTAACGGAAATAGTTTTAATGCTAAAATAAAATAATTGTTATTAATAAGAGTTTTTCAAATTTGCTGTTTTACAAAAAAGCTACATAAAAATAAATCAGAGCATGTTATCATTTTTCGATTAAAACAACAAATTACAGTCATGCACTTGCATTCTTCTACAGAAAACATAGTTTTATTGGTTGTGTGTTATGCTTGATAATTTTGTATTGGCAGTGTGTCGGCTCAAATCTGGGTCTAAAATGTGTGAATTCAGTTTAGCCTAATAAACAACAACATATGATTTATTTTTAGGTTTAAAGAAGTTTTTGACAAATTTCTAAAATATTTGTTTTCTTGTTTTCATGATAGATGTTCAAACAAACTGGTTAAGCACTGTACCAGTACTGTCTATACAAGTGATAATTAATAATGAAAAATGCATATCACATAACAAATGGCTAGGGGTGCAATGATACTCGTATCGATATTGAACCGTTCGATACAGTGCTTTCGGTTCGGTACGCATATGTATCGAACAATACAAAATTTTTAATTTGTTTTATCAACTTTCCTTCTGATGGTGCTGTCTGTTGTAACAGCAGTCTGGCGAGGAAGGAGCGGCTAGCCGGTCCAGCGGGCATGTGGTGTGGAGGTTAGCCGGATAACACGGAGCCAGTCGGTTAAATCCAATAACAGACCTTTATTCGCCGTCAGCAACATTACACTTTATAAACCAGGTCTCCTCGGCTGTACTCGTCCGAACCTACATACGCGGGGATTGGTACCGCCAGCGCCAGCTTGTCACAACAGTAAGTAAGGTGCTTTCTTGGAGCATGGAACATGAGCAGCATGGAATGGCTGCCGCTAACAACTCACACACCCACTAGGAGACCCCCATAGCTACTACAATAGTTGGGCAACCCCCCCTAGTGGTGCTATAACCCAAAAGGTTTGTTACACTGTGTTGAGCGCTCAGTGGATCTGCGCTCGACAGTGCAGCCTAGGCGGAGTAGTCGAACGCAGATTCACTGAGTTCAGGGCAAGCTAGCGAGACAGAAGTTAAGCTTTCCTTGCAACATGGCAAATTGAACCTCCCCCACCGTCATTCAGATGTGGCATTTGGAACTATTTTGGTTTTCATGTGACATATGACCCTGAAGGTAAGCGCGTCATGGACGAAAGTAAAACAGTATGTTGGATGTGCCACGCAATGCTCAATTACATGGGGTGGGAACTAGTGTGTTAGCGCAGTTAGCTCGTTAACGTGTTGGCCGTCCAGCCCCAGGCATGGGGCGATCCGTGGTAGCTCGTTAACGGAGATTTGCCATGTTGTGGCGTTATCGTCATTTCAACGAGATTAACGCTGACAGCACTAGTGGGAACACAAGGAATATGACTGCACATTTACTCCGACATCATCCTAGTGAAAAAGACAAGTGGAAGCAGACAAAAACAACAAGCAGGCATGCTACAAACTTTACCGAGTCATTTAGACAGCTGTTAGCACATGATTCTCCCTATGGGGACCTAATATGTTTAATATGCTGCTGAGAATATAGCCTGGAAGAAGCATATAGTATAGCTTTTATTTTGGAAAAAGCCATTTCTCTGTAATAAACTCTCTTTTCCAAAGATGAGTGATTCCTCAATCAGATACAGGGCTCGCAAAATCGCTAGCCCCGGGACGTCGGGCTAGTGATTTTGCGGTTTTTCCAGTCGGGCTAGCAAAATTTATCTCTGCCCTGCCCGTCGGGCTATCATAGGAAGGAAAAATATATGTCAATGCTTTTGCATTCTTTTGGAAATGTAGCTGGGTAATTATGTCATTGGCATCGGTGAGCCACTGTCAATATGTGACATATTGAAATCGCATTTGAATTTGCGCTTGTTTTTTGCTTTCACTTTGCAATCGCACGAACTCTGTATAGAGAGCGTCAGCACTGATTGGTGAGTGACGATAATTTGCGCACCAATTCCTCTGACATCGTCTTATCAATCGCTAGCTTACTATGCAAACATCCATCCATCCATTCGCTTCCGCTTATCCTTTTTCGCCCCCCCGGGGGCGCTGGAGCCTATCCCAGCTGTCATAGGGTGAGAGGCAGGGTACACCCTGGACAGGTCGCCAGTCTGTCGCAGGGCCAACACACAGGGACAGACAACCATTCGCACTCACATTCATTCGCACATTCACACCTAGTGACAATTTGGATTATCCAATTAACCTATCCCCACAAGCTGCATGTCTTTGGACGGTGGGAGGAAGCCGGAGTACCCGGAGGGAACCCACGCAAACACGGGGAGAACATGCTAACTCCACACAGAAAGACCCCAGCCTGTGCGGCAACAGTGCTAACCACCATGCCACCGGCAGCACTATGCAAACATGACAAGTGAAATCTCCTGCAGCAAGCTTAAACATGTGAGAGGTTGATCGCGCAGAGAATCGCTGAGCGTTATGTGAGTGCGTGTGTAAAAGCAGCAGGATATATATTTTAGTTCTGCTGAGCCAAATAAGACAGGTCAGGGTGAAGAAGTGACCACAAAACAGAAAAGTTATGACAAATCAGACTATAAGGCAAAAAGAAAGTGCAGCTTTATGGTTTCATGGACAAAAGAATTTCTGTGGCTGCAATATGACAAGCTATATAACCAGGGGTGCACATAAGTGGTCCGCAGGTGCGCATTCGCTGTCAAAATAAAAAACGCGCACAAGATAAGAAGTTAATATTATATAATTATACAATATTATACTTGTATAATATATATATATATATATAATGTATAATATGTATAATATTGTAAAGGAAACAAATCAGGAAACAAAACATCAATCCAAAAATTGCTCTCTTTTTTAATCGGGCTGCTTAAATTTATTTCGGGCCGAAGGGCTACCAGGGATTTTGAAATTTTGTGAGTCCTGAGATATATATTGTGGCGTGTTGGGGGAGCGGCTAGTTCTCTCCCATCATGCCTTGGGACGTGTGCTGCTGTTTGGATGTTCTTGTTTTGTTGTTTATGGTTACACTACTTTTAACTGTTATCCTGAATGTTGTGTTTGTACTGTGGTTCAAAGGCACTTACAGTTGTTGTTTTATAGAATGAATGCAACCATGGGTGAGTTCTGTTATGCTGTTGATGACCCTCGAAGCACAGTGTAGCATCAGTGTGTGTTGTAATAAAGAGCTCCCCCTACCAGCTTGGGGTTGAATAACAATCTCTCTCTGTGAGCTTCTTTGTAAAGTTTCCTCTGCATGCCACATTGGTGTCAGAAGTGGGATTCCAAGAGCATGGCCACTATGCTGAAAGAGGAAGAGGAGCTGAGGAAGATTGAGGAGCTTATCACTCACCTGGAAGCAGTGAATGGAGCACAATCGAAGAAGCGGGGAGATCCCCGGGCAGCAGCAAGCCAGCCAGGGGAAGACCTGTGGGGCTTACCAGATGGAGCCTCACACCCCCGCCCGCTGGGGAGCTGTCGGAGCCGTCAAGGCATGCTGCAGGCTCCAAGACCACGAGCGACCAGCCAGCCTCCACTCATGGTGATGCCTGGGAGCAGCACACCCTCATTGTTGGCAGCCGAGGGGGACAACGCCAACTGTCTCCAGGACCAAGTGCAGCCGCCGCTGCCATCAGGGGCTCCTGTCCGGGGGAGCATGAAGCTGCCACGCTATAATGGGGAGGCAACTCCAGAGACCTACCTTATCCAGGTACAGCTGGCTGCTCAGCTAAACGGTTGGTCAACAGAGGAGACAGCTGTCCAAGTTGCCCTCGCCTTGGAAGGCAGGGCCCTGCAGATCCTCACAGATCTTCAGCCAGAAGAGCGTTTAAGTTGGCCTGCTGTTGCCAGAGCAATGCAGAGCAGGTTTGGCCTCCGTACACATGCAGATGATGCCCGAGATAAACTTGCTAACCGCCCACGGAGACAAGAGGAGAGTCTGGGTGCCTATGCTGCTGACCTACGTCTTTATGCACGTAGAGGGTACCCTGCTTTTGATGCTGCAGCACAAGAAGAGCTTGCTCTCCAGGCTTTTGTCCGGGGTCTCCAGCCAAAAAGACTACAAGAGCACATCCGTCTGCATGCACCAGAAACCCTGGCGGCAGCTCTAACTGAGGCCGAAAGAGTGGAGCATGTGCTCAGCCCAGGTGCACGCAGCCCTGGCATAAGTCACCAAGTACGCCAAACGGACTACGAAAGGAGCGACCAGGCGGAGGAGGCCCGCCAAACCACTAACACACCACCCTGGCGATCTCGGCGAGGGAATAGGCGAGCAGGAGGCCAATCCAGGGGTAACTGCCATCGGTGCGGAGAACCAGGCCACATTGCACGCTACTGTCCAGCACCAAGCCCACAAAGCCTGGCACCCCAGCTGCCGTTAAACTAAGGCGGGGTGGCACAACGGAGGAACTGCCCCCTGCCACCACTCTGTCCTCCGAATCACACTTGCGGGTTGGCCGGCTCGGCCAGACACGGGGACTGTATCTGGACTGTGACCTTGCCGGCACCACCTGTAGAGCCCTGATAGACACTGGATCCACGCTCTCCTTAGTACAGGCTGGAGTCCTCCCTGGTTCTGATGGCCCAATACCGCAGGGTTGGCAGCCTATTCAGCTCCACATCACCACAGTCACGGGGGAGCGTGCCAAAGTTAAGGGGGAAAGATCCCTCCCGGTGACTGTTGCTAACTGCACCGTGGACCACCAGTTCTGGCTAGCCAGCATCCAGGACCAATGCATCATTGGCCTGGACCTGCTAGCCAAATGGGAGGCCACAGTGGACGTGTCCCGAGCAATCCTTTACCTGGGCACGGAGGCTGTGAAGCTCCACACCACAACGGAAGTCCCGCTGCCTGCCTCCACCTTTTCAGCCAGCGTCAGGAAGCCTGAGGACCTGTCGCCGCTGGCGGGGGAAGGGGCCTCCCCTTCACCAGCAGTACCGCAACTGTCTGCAGAGACCAAGCAAGCTGTCGAGGACCTATACCAGAGGAGCTGCGAGGGTCTCCAGGCTGATCAGCGACGGCAGCTGCGAGAGATACTCGACTTGTTTGCCGACATCTTTGCAGCCAAGGATGAGGACTGCATGCAAACCAGCCTGGTACAACACGACATTGACACTGGGGCTGCACGGCCCATCCGCCTCCGCCCTCGTCGCCTTCCCCTTGCCAAGCGTGCCGCAGCAGAGCAGAAGTTCAGGGAAATGGCAGAGGCGGGCATCATCGAACCCTCAAACAGCCCCTGGGCAGCCCCGGCTGTACTGGTTCGGAAAAAGGATGGTACCTGGCGGTTTTGTGTCGACTATCGTCTACTCAACAGCATCACACGCAAGGACTCCTACCCATTGCCCCGGATTGACGATGCCCTCGACGACATTGCTGGGTCCTGCTGGTTCAGTTCCCTCGATTTGCGCAGTGGCTACTGGCAGGTAGAGCTGACGCCAGAGGCCCGCCCAAAGACTCCTTTCTCCATTGGCCAGGGACTGTGGCAGTTTAAGGTGATGCCCTTCGGCCTCTGCAATGCCCCAGCCACATTCGAGCGCCTAATGGAGAGGGTTCTGGCTGACATCCCCCGCGACCGCTGTGTGGTCTACCTGGATGACCTCCTCGTCCACGCGACAGACTTCGAGAAAGCCTTGGCTAACCTGACTGCTGTTTTCCACGCTATCCGCCAGGCTGGCCTTCGCCTCCACCCCAAAAAGTGCCATCTCTTCCGAAAGGAGACGACCTTCTTGGGTCACGTTGTGAGCGGAGCAGGGGTTTCCACTGACCCTGCGAAGGTGGCCGCTGTGAAAGACTGGCCCATTCCGGGCAACATTGCTGAGTTGCGGAGTTTCCTTGGCCTGGCATCATACTACCGGCGTTTCGTCAAGGACTTTGCTACCATTGCAAGCCCCCTGCACTGGCTCACACAGAAGGGCCGGGAGTTCCATTGGAGTGAGGACAGTGCCGTGGCATTTGATCGGCTCCGATCTGCACTGGTTGAGGCACCGGTGCTAGCCTACCCAGACCTGCAGCTCCCTTTTGTCGTGGACACCGATGCCAGCAAAACAGGGGTGGGGGCTGTACTGTCGCAGGAAGGCCCTGAGGGGGAGCGGGTCATCTCCTACTACAGCCATTCCCTCAGCAGACCGGAGAGGAACTATTGTGTCACCCGTCGAGAGCTGCTGGCCATCATCCTGGGTCTCCGCCATTTCAGACCCTACCTCTACGGGAAGAAGTTCCTCCTGCACACAGACCATGCGTCCATCACTTGGCTGCTCAGCTTTAAAGAACCGGAGGGACAGCTAGCCCGGTGGTTGGAGACGTTGCAAGATTACCACTTTGAGGTCCGTCACCGGGTGGGAAGTCTCCACACCAATGCAGATGCCCTCTCCCGACGCCCTTGTGAGGAAAAACAGTGCAGGTACTGCCAACGCTTGGAGGACCGGGAGGGCATGACTTCAGTGATCGCGTCACCACAGGGCGGCCCTGAGAATGACTCTGTTCCAGGTGGGCATTGTAGCAGTCTTCAGGTCCAGTCCGCCGCGGGGGATACTGAGGGTCTGGAGGCCATGGATCCCCAACAGCTGCAACACAACCAGAACCAGGACCCTGCCCTTTCCCAGGTTCAGTGTTGGATTGGAGCCGGTCAGAGACCATCATGGCCAGAGGTATCTGCACTGGACCTCGAGACCAAGGCTCTCTACTCCCAATGGGCCAACCTCACAAACCGAAACGGCCTCCTCTATCGCCGCTGGCAGGCTCCCGGGGGTCACCGTGAGGTCTTCCAGCTCGTGGTACCTCAACAGTTGCGGTCCAGGGTGCTCCAGCTGGTTCATGGTGCAGCGGGGGCAGGACACTTTGGAGTTACCAAGACTCTGCGGCGACTCCGGTCTCGGTTCTACTGGCCCGGGTGTCGCCAGGACGTAGAGCTCCATGTCCATCGGTGTGATGCCTGCACGGCTCAGAAAGGGCCTTCCCAACGCTCTCATGCCCCCTTGCAGCAGTATCAGGTGGGGGCTCCCATGGAGCGGGTTGGTGTGGACATCTTGGGACTCTTCCCCACCACTGACCAGGGGAACCGCTACGTCCTGGTTGCCATGGACTACTTCACTAAGTGGCCTGAGGCCTATGCAGTCCCTGACCAGAGTGCTGTTACCACTGCTGAGCGTCTGGTCAACGAGATGTTCTGCCGGTTCGGGGTACCAGAGGAACTGCACAGCGACCAGGGCCGGAATTTTGAGGCTGCGGTGTTCAAGGAGGTCTGTCAGCGGCTGGGTATCAGGAAGACCCGGACGACGCCACTGCACCCCCAAAGCGATGGGTTGGTGGAACGCTTCAACCGCACCCTGGCCACCCAGCTTGCTATCCTGACCTCCCACCAGCAGCGTGACTGGGATCAACACCTTCCCCTGGTCCTAATGGCCTACCGTTCTGCAGTCCAGGAGTCTACTAAGTGCACTCCAGCGGCCTTGATGTTCGGTCATGAGCTTCGTACCCCAGTGGACTTGGTGTTTGGATCTCCCCCCGGGCCGGAAGTGTGCGGGGACCCCGGGTTGGACTACCTCCACAACCTTCTCGCCCGGCTCCGAGCGGTGCATCAGTTGACCAGGCAGGCTCTCCGAGATGCAGGTTCCCGGCAGAAGCGAGCTTATGATACCCGCTGCAAGGGGGAAGGACTTTCCCCCGGTCAGCATGTGTGGGTCTACAGCCCGGAGAGGAAGAAAGGGCTTTCTCCCAAACTGATGAGCCAGTGGGTTGGACCCTGCACTGTTCTTGAGAGGCTGTCCGACGTGGTCTACAGGGTGCGGCTGGTCAAACGGAACAGGGTGGTCGTACTCCATCGCGATCGCCTGGCACCCTATCAGCCCTTGAGTCCATCCAGGGAGACGTCAGGGTCCCAGCTTCAACTGCAGGCCCCCAACCTGGCCTCGGAGGCAGCTGGGGGACCCACAGAACGTCCTCAACGAAGCCGTCGCCTTCCCCAACACCTCAGAGACTTTGCTATGGACATGCCGGTTGCTGGGGACAGCTAACCACTCAGGTGGGGGCTGTGTGGCGTGTTGGGGGAGCGGCTAGTTCTCTCCCATCATGCCTTGGGACGTGTGCTGCTGTTTGGATGTTCTTGTTTTGTTGTTTATGGTTACACTACTTTTAACTGTTATCCTGAATGTTGTGTTTGTACTGTGGTTCAAAGGCACTTACAGTTGTTGTTTTATAGAATGAATGCAACCATGGGTGAGTTCTGTTATGATGTTGATGACCCTCGAAGCACAGTGTAGCATCAGTGTGTGTTGTAATAAAGAGCTCCCCCTACCAGCTTGGGGTTGAATAACAATCTCTCTCTGTGAGCTTCTTTGTAAAGTTTCCTCTGCATGCCACAATATATATATTTTTTATTACTTTTTTGTTTCAGCAACCTAAAATTTAAAACCTGTACTTTTGAGTTAAAATATATATTTATAATTTTAATAAATGACAAATTAAAAAGGCATGAACATTTTTTTTGTATCAAAAAAATATCGAACCGTGACACCAAAGTATCGAACCGAACCGTGAATTTTGTGTATCGTTGCACCCCTACAAATGGCCGTATGATCATATAAAATAGAGTTAAGATTAAAGACTTACTTTCATCACTCTCTGGAAAGCTCTTAGCTATCAGTAGCTGCTGTGTTAAACTCTGCTACTCACAGTGATGTCTGTGCTATGTGCACAGTCTGAATAAACAACTTAAATTTGCTGCTCTTTTTTAGCTTTATGATCATTTCTAGATGTTTGAAGTAACAATTTTACCATTTGCTTTATTTAGGGTATTCATGGATTACGGTTTTTACATTTAAAAAGATAGTTTCTGGGTGTTTTTTAACATCTGCTGTATGTTTTGTTGGTGATTCTGGTAGCTGAAAGTTTGCAGTGTGTTCTGATTTCATATGTGTTTAACATCTGCCCTTCAGTCACTCTGTTCATATTATCCCTTCACCAAACCTCTTCATCCATGAAGCACCGCATAATCTCCTTTCTTTAAAATTCATTTTTATTGTCAGTATTGTCATGTTTATGAATGCACCACCATAATCATGCTGTGAAAATCCTCATATTCTCATAGTCCTACTTCTAGTTCAGGGTCATTATACATCCCAGTATTCATTAAGTCTGTCCAGTCTTTCATCAAGGATATTTAGAAAGGTTTTACTTCTGACTCTGGCCATTCCGAGGTCTGTACCATGCATCAGCCACCCCTCTGGCCCTGCCCCACAAATGTGGGGTGAATGAGAGGCCGGAAGACATACATAGTGTCAGTACACCAATCTACTGGGTGTCCTCAAAGGTTTCACATATCTCAGGGCTGAAATTAGGTGCTGCTGTCGAGGACTGTGCCACATCTATAGAGGTAACAGATAATAAGGAGTGGGTGTCTGACAGATGACCTGCATTAAAACTGTGTTTCAGCCGTACAGTCAGAAAATGACTGTGTATGATGGGTGTGGTGGGGGTTGAGCAGGGGTGGAGGAAATATTCATGACTCACTCAGTAAATGACTTCAAGGAAACCTTTTTGCACAGCGGCATTTATCAAGTGTTAATGAACAGCAGAAAGGGTACAAATGCAAATGAGGAGACTGGGAATGGAGAAAGAGAGACAGATGGAAAGATGGTGAATAAGAGAGAGGGAGGGAAAGAGGGAGGGAAGAGAGGGAGAGAAAACTATCATCACTGTGATGAATGAGGGTGGTGGCAGAAGACCCGCAGGCGATCACTCAGTCACTGAGACAGGCTTCTGTGGCCCTAACTTCATTATCATGACACAGTCACATCAACACACTCCTACAGATAAGAGCACGGGAGAACTCAGCTCTAGAAAGGATCAGTTAAACTGGTCGGGGTTCAGTGGTTTGTCACAGATAGAGAGGATGGCTCTGCTCTATTCAGGCTTTAGAAGCCTGTCAAAGCTTCCGGTTTACTCTCTGAGAATTATGACAGTGTGAACTGGGTTACTGAGATTTCAGTTTCCAAAATTATTAACCTACTCTGTCCTATAATTATATGAATATTTCTTTGTTTGGAAAACTGGGGGTATCTGAAATACTAACATTAAATATACATAGGCCAAGAGATCTATAAGAAAGTTTAAGTCATGTGATATAGAAGAATTTCACAAAAAGTACACCCTTAACATATTCATAGGAATTAAGAGGGGGATGTTAATCACATAAACTTGATTAACTGATATCAGCAAATGTCAGAAATGCTATAAAGCAGATGTTCTGGCAGTTTTTTGATCTGGAATATTCAGGTGTATATTAACCCAATAACACAATATTCCTAGGAGTGAACATCCCTGCAAATTCACCTCAAGGTCAGACCGTGCATTGTTTAGAGAAATTTCAAAAATCCCAAGAGCTACATCTCAGCTACATCCTCAGTTAGCACGCTAAAGCTCATAGTTTAGGACACGAGACAAAGACTGAGCAAGTATGGCTGGTTTGGAAAGGTTGCTGGGTGAAAGCCCCTTCTCTCTACAAAGAGCAGCATGGCTTAAGTTTTCTAAAGTTACATCTGAATTACATTGACACGAGATTTTTGGAACCATGCTCTTTGGACAGACAAAACCAAAGTAGAGATGTTTGGTCCTGATGCACAGCACCAGGATTGACAAAAACTGAGCACAGCATATCAGCACAAACATCTCATGCCAGCAGTAAGGGGCACTAGTGTATGGGTGGCTATTTGGGTTTGTTTTGCAATTGCAGTCACTGAGTCAACCATGTGTACCTATGTATACCAAAGTGTTCTGAAGTCAAATGTGAAGCTGTCTGTCTGACTGCTAGAGGTGGTTTGAAAGTGAGTCATGCAACAGAACAGTGATCTCAAGCACACTCAGCAAATCTACAACAGAATGGCTGAAAAAAAAAATCAAGGTGTTGCAATAACCCAGTCCAAGTCCATACCTCAAACTAATTGAAATGCTGCGAGTGTATGAGAGTGTATACCCAAAAGCTCACAACACTGTAAGGAAAAGTGGCCCAAGATTCCTTCACAATGATGTAAGAGACAGATAAAGTCATACAGAAAACAATGTCTTGTTTTGCTTCTAAAAAGGGGGTTCACTTTTTTTTACAATTTTACTCAGGACTGGATGTCCTATAAAACTTTCTTTTCCACATGATTATAGGTTGAAATTGTTTTCCACAATTAATTCCTTTTTGTAGAGACAAAGGGTTAACTGTCAGTGTTTTTATACTATACTTAGAGAAGTGATTTATGTGGTCAATCTGTAACTATTGTGCTTAAAGATGATTGGATTTTGAAACAAAGTTACTACTCAGGATATATAGAAGGCATTTTAAACACCATTTTGCCATACGATCTCTGTGTAACATTACTGGGGTATGTGAATAAATGGTAGCGTATTTACATATCCATAATTCCGTTTTAATCAGGCGTCTAGCCATTTAATGACTGCAAGTACACAATGTTCTCTCCTCTGAGCTTCATTTTCTTCTCAAATTTACCTATTTCTTACTTGGCATGTAGTGCTGGTTATCCCAGTGAGTTGGTGAGCTGACTGGTTTTGTTCTACATCCACCAACCAAATGGACGATTCAGCTCAACCGAAAGGACCACTCATTAGTGTTTACTTCTTGTCATCCTGTCACTGGCATGACTGGCACAGATAGACACTTTCTTCTGCAGCATGACAGGGTTGGTGAGTGGAGATTCCTATAAAAAAAAAACTAACTGTAGCTGCTGTTTTAGATTTACTTTTTGTGTTTTTGCCCATTAAGGATTGTGGCTGAGATGGTCAAGTTTCATGAGACTTAGGTTTCATGAGACTTAAGTTTCATGAGACTTAAGAGAAGGCAAACATCATTAGTGGGTAAGCCAATCCCAAACAATCAGGATGAATAAGTAGCACAGGAAAGGAAAAGGCTTTTCTTGTCACAATGAAGCAATCAAATTGCATTTTTTTCCCCACATTACTTTACCACCCTCTTAAACTTCATTTGAGAATCCTCATGCATGGTTCTTTGTGGTTGATTTGTAATTGACAGGTTCTAAAAAAAATTGTTCCAATAAACAATTAAACTGATTTGTGTTTTGTTTCCAAAGCTGCTCTCTGCCTGCATTTTCTTTAAATTATGGCAGACAACATGACTTTGCAGTTTCATATCGCTCAGAAAAAAAGCTGGGATCCAGTTTGCAGGGTACACGGATACTTTGTATTTGTTATTGGCTATGAGACCGCTCCATATTCCATATCAACCCATGCAGAACAGTTCCACTTGGCGTCCTTCAAAGAATAGTGCCAGCAAACAAGCCCTTAGGCCTTGAGCCATGGTATTTATCATAATTGGAATTCATATCCAATTTTGTACCAGTTGTTTCATCTTTGTCAATTTTGTCCCTGGGTTAATTTTGCCTTACATTGATTCCCATCCTCCTGGGCGATTTTCAGCAATCTGTGTCTGATTACACCCTGTGTGATTGATGAGGCGCTGTGGCCTCCTATGCCTTTGGTCTTGCAGTGTAACCGACACAGGTGCTACCGCATTATGTAAAGACATCACACAGCGTTTAAAACGGTGACCACTTGTCTGAGCATCATTATAAATTCAAAAGCTTTACGTGGCTTGTGAAGTGTGCTCAGTGTGACCAACAGGGATGGCTTGGCGAAGCTTTAATCAATGGAAACTGCAATCTTGCTAATGCTTTGTGTTTTTTTTATGGAAGCAGAGCACACATAAATGTGATGAGTGGAATAGTTTCCATGGTGGATAGCGAAGCTGTGAATCGTGATCCCAAAGATGCATTTTATCGTTAATTGAAATGTGGGAGGTGGGAATATAAAAGGTCCATATCAAATATTTATGCTGTGAATTAGCCTCTTTTCAAATGTGAATGAGATCATTACATAAAATATGCATGAGAGGATAGGTCATTAGGAAGCAACTTAGACCATTTTTGGCATACTAGGAGAATACAGTGAAACAGAGATGCTCAGAGCAAATTATTACTGGAAAAAAATTGTAGTGAACATAGGAAGATACAATCGATTCCTTAAAGTTTAACATGCAATATGTGTATGTATTTATTGAAACTGTATTCTGCTGTTATTTAATCTTTGACACAAACCCCTGAGATTTCATTCATACCCACCTACCAAATGACAGTAGGTACGAATAAGTGCTCCTCAAATGATGGACATCTGAGGAAAGTAAGAAAAGGTTATCTCAGAAAATGTACTTCATGAAGCCAATATTCCACTGATACCACACAGCTCACTGTCAGGGGAAGAAAATGTGTCACTGGTGTTTAGAGCAGGTCATTTTTCTAATTGTTTAGAATATTCAAGCAACTCAAGTACAAGCCCGGTTATGAAAAGTACAAGCTGAATGCAATGATTTATGAATCGCACACTGTTATATGACATTAAAATTACAAATGCCAATTTAGCATTTTTTTTAAGTAGATCAAATTCAGGAGCAGTACTATCTGATACAAAAAGAGCTGTTGATTAAAAAAAGGGCAAAATTACATTAATCAGTGAGTTTAGATTGTGGTAGAAGTTACAGATGGGTTAAGGGTGGAGGTTGAATTACATCAGGGTTCAGCTGTACCCCTTCTTTGTACCTGATGGACAAGTTAACAGATGAAATCAGGTAAGAGTCTCCATGAGGTTTGGTCTGGTATGAGTCTTTTACGGTGCTGTGGAGAAATTTTGGCCCACTCATCTTTGCAGAATTGTTGTAATTCAGCCATATTGGAAGTTTTTCAAGCACCAGCCGTCTTTTTAAGGTCATGCTACAGCATCTTTATCAGATTTAGATCAGGACTTTGACTAGGCCACTCCAAAGTCTCCATTTTATTTTTCTCAAGTCGTTCATAGGTGGACTTGCTGGTGTGTTTTAGATCATTGTCCTGCAGAAGAACCCAAGTGCGCTTTAGCTTGAGGTCATAAACAGATGGCCGTACATTCACCTTAAGGTTGTTTTGGTGGACAGCAGAAATTCATGGTTCCATTTACCAAAGCAAGTCTTCCAGATCATGAGGCAAACCAGCCCTAGACCATTACACTACCACCGCCATATTTTACTGCTGGTGTGATGTTCCTTTTCTAGAATGCTGTGTTACTTTTACACCAGATGTAATGGGACACACACCTTCCAAAAAGTTCAACTTTTGTCTCATCAGCCCACAGAGTATTTTCCCATAAGTCTTGGGGATGATAAAGATGCTTTCTGGCAAAACTGAGAAAGAAGCCTTTATCTTCCGTTTCCTAGCAGTGGTTTTCACCTTGGAACCCAGCCATGCAGACCATTTTTGCCCAGTCTCTTTTTTATGGTGGAGGTGGAGTAATGAACATTGACCTTGCTGCACTCTTGGGGTAATTTTGGTAGGCAGACAACTCCTGGGATCGATCGATCTATCTATCTATCTATCTATCTATCTATCTATCTATCTATCTATCTATCTATCTATCTATCTATCTATCTATCTATCTATCTATCTATCTATCTATCTATCTATCTATCTATCTATCCGTCCGTCCGTCCGTCCGTCCGTCCGTCCGTCCGTCCGTCCGTCCGTCCGTCCGTCCGTCCGCAGGATCCCTCCTTTGGGTAGTTTGAACACATGTACCAAAGTTCACTATGCTAAAACAATGACTAAATTCTCTACAGAATCAGGTGCTTCTCTGTATTCGGCAAGCAAGACATAAAAACAATGACTGCTCAGCTGGCTTTAAGGTCACAACAGCAACCCCAAGAGGCCCGAGGCACTCTGATGTGAATTGAAAGTCCTTTATTAAAGCACGAGGGACCAATGTCTTTCAGTTGCCCTGACAAAGAGCCTCCTGAGTCCCAATACAGTGGTTCCTCAAACTTCAATAAAAGCCTATTACAGAGCACTGCCACAGATCTCTTGGGATTTCCAACCACAGGGTCAGGGGCTAAATGTAAGTTGAGCAGGGTTTATCTCTATAATCCTGCTCTTGGTTTCCATCCTGTGGTGTACCCAGACCATTTTGTAATAAACTAAAAGGTATTAACTATGGAGTTAATCTCATGTGTATAACATGGGTCTGCAGATCTGCTAACAATGATGATGGAGGACTCTTAAATCAAGGTGATTCTCTTTGGCTCACAGACACTTGTAAAGTAACTGTGGGTTGAGGGTGATGTGACATCACTGAGTAATGCCCTGGTGTCATGTCCTACATCGTGAGGTTAAGGTTCTTAAAGTCAGTTTTTCTTCAAGCACTTAATAATAAACAGTATTTATTTAATCTACACATTCACTACATTTGACCTTAATGAAAATACTTCATGTGATGTTTTCTGTTCAAGGGAAAATTCAGCTCAAAGTGTGTTTATGCTGTTAGAAAATCATTACTTTGATGGGCCTCTTTTTAAGTGGATGTTTTGCACTTCTGTTTATTTTTTTTCATATATAACAACAATTAGATGATGGTAGATGTTAATACTAAACAAGGTCATTTAAAAAACTATTTAAAAGCTTTTTTTTAAAAAAATATATGAAAAATCAATATCAAGATATGAGAAATTAAATTTAAAAAATAACTCTACACTAATGTTGGCCTGAACAGACCAGAATGTGATGCACCACTGACATGTTGATGTACCGTAGTTGGTGAGCATGTTAAAATAATTATTGTGTTTTTAGCCAGTTACACAAAATTCTAACTCTCCACTTCCAAATTGACATCCCTCACATGACTACACTACTGTAACCCACTCACTCTGTTCATGCAAAAGCAATCACCACGTTTCCCAGCTTCAGTTAATTCAAAGTGCCACTACCAGAAATCTCACCATCTCTAATGAAGGATTAGATTCTACACCACCAATTCCAATTTCATTACACCACAGACCTATGTATTTTAGAGTAGATTTTAAGATTCCAGTTATTGCATTATAAGGTCCAGATGGGACAGGTCTCAGAGCAGATCCATTAATGTTTAATCCCATATGTGGCTAAGTGTAGGCTGAGATCCTCAGGTAGGTCTTGTGAGAGGTTCCGAGATCTAAACTTAAAAGCAGGGATTAACCTTCCTTAAGAATTCTCTGTCTCATTTGCTTTTCAAAAACACCTTTGCCATAATTCTTGGCAGTATATGTGTACCAATTCATTCTATATTTGCAGTTCTTACTGACCACACATACAGACTGAACAAACAGCATATCACATAACCGTCAGACAGCATTTAGAGTACCTGATGGAAAACTGGAATTGTTTCCAAAAAAACAATGAACTTATTAACCTCATTCCCCCATTTTGTTTATAAAAAACATTTTTTACTTTCTTTTCGCAGTCCAAAACTAGATCTACTGAAACGTTTTTAATGTATTCTGTTGCTCAACTATATGTTTATCATGCTTTGACTTTTTTCCTCAATTGTAATATTTTACCTGATTAAGCCTTTAATTTCTTTATTGACATATTTACTCTCTCAATATAGAGGATGCAAAAAGACCTCTGCCTTCTGATACATTTTTTTTTTATATTTTTCATTTTGCTTTCATGTTAATGGTAGTAAATATTATTGTTTGCCTTGTTTATTGGTACCACGGGAAGTACTCTATTTTCAGAGTGTCTGCACTGCAGAACGGTCATTGCAGCGTTTTTTCTTCAGTTTCTACTACTGAGTAGTCATTATTTCAGATCAAGAAAACTCTGAGTGACATAGGTGTACTGTGACTGGTGAAACACTGGTAACCACAGTAAGAAAAATTTAAAGAATGGTACATAAAACAAGTTTCTGAGACCTGGGACAAGCTCCAACCCTCAGCACCTTAAGCCAAGTAAGCTTATAGTCAAGACAAAGTCAAAGTCAAGTCAAAGTCAACTTTATTTGTCAATTCTGCCACATGTACAGGACATACAGAGAATAGAAATTTCGTTACTCTCAAACCCTAGATGAAATAGCAAATGAACATTTAAATATAAGAGAGTGATTAAAAAATGCAAATAAAATAATTAAAAAGTAAAAATTTAAATAAATACAATACAATTTAACAAGAAAGCTATACAATATACAATATTCAGGTAAGGGTAAATGACATTGAGTGTAAACCGGGAGATTTAGTAATATACGGTAAGAGATAGTATAACAACAAAGTCTTATGAGGTAATGGCAGTCCAATGCTCCACAAAGTGACTGGTAACTGGTGCAGGCCAGTGAGTGAGTCAGAGAGTGTGTGTGTGTGTGTGTGTGTGTGTGTATGTGACAGAGTTCAGTGAGACCATGGAGGAGAAGAGGGGAGAGGGGGCAGAATCGGGAGGGAGTTAAGCTTCCTGACAGCCTGATGGATGAAGCTGTCCTTCAGTCTGCTGGTCCTGGCCTGGAGACTCCGTAGTCTCCTCCCTGACGGCAGCAGCTTGAAGAAGCTTTGCATTGGGTGCGTGGGATCAGCCGCTATGCAAAGGGCTTTTTTAGTGCTGTAAATGTCCTGGAGGGAGGGGAGAGAGACACCAATGATCCTCTCTGCAGCTCTCACTATGCGTTGGAGGGTTCTATGACAGGACGCATTGCAGGCTCCAAACCACACAGTGATGCAGCTCGACAGGATGCTCTCGATGGTGCCTCTGTAGAAAGTGTACATGATGGGGGCTGGTGCTCCTGCTCTTCTTAGTTTGCGGAGAAAGAAGAGACGCTGCTGTGATTTCTTGGCCAGTGCTGTGGTGTTGTACGTCCAGGAGAGATCCTCTGTGATGTGCACACCCAAGAACTTGGTGCTGCTCACTCTCTCCACAGACACTCCGTCAATGGTCAGAGGAGCATGTTGGGTGTGCATTCTCCTGAAGTCCACAACAATCTCCTTCGTCTTCTCCACATTCAGAGAGAGATTGTTGTCAACACACCACGTGGCCAGGCGTCTCACCTCACTTCTGTAGTCGGTCTCATCCCTGTTGCTAATGAGACCCACCACCGTTGTGTCGTCTGCAAACTTGATGAAGAGGTTGGAGCTATATGATGGAGTGCAGTCATGGGTCAGCAGAGTGAAGAGGAGGGGGCTCAGCACACATCCCTGCGGGGCCCCCGTGTTTAAAATGATGGTGCTGGATGTATTACTGCCGACCTGTACTGCTTGAGGTCTTCCGGTGAGGAAATCCAACAGCCAGTTGCACAGTGAGGTGTTGAGCCCCAGCTGGACCAGTTTTTGAGTGAGCTGTTGGGGGATTATAGTGTTGAATGCTGAACTGAAATATATGAACAGCATTCGAACATATGAGTCTTTTTTGTCCAGGTGTGTGAGTGCTGAGTGGAGTGCAGTGGAGATGGCATCATCGGTTGAGCGGTTGGGCCGATACGCAAACTGGAAGGGATCCAGGGAGGGGGGCAGGACAGTCTTGATGTGTTTCATGACTAGTCGTTCGAAGCACTTCATCAGGATGGGAGTAAGTGCAACAGGACGGTAGTCATTAAAGCAGGAGGGAGATGACTTTTTTGGAACCGGAATGATTGTGGTGGCTTTAAAACATGTGGGGACGACAGCCTGGATGAGTGATGTGTTGAAGATGTCTGTGAAGACATCAGTGAGTTCCACTGCACAGTCTCTCAGTACACGACCAGGAATGTTGTCAGGACCCGGAGCTTTACGTGCATTGATCCTGCTGAGGGATCTCCTCACGCTGTCCGGGGACAGAGTCATCACCTGGTCACCAGGAGGGGGTGGGGTCTTCTGTGCAGTGGTGATGTTTTGGACTTCAAAGCGAGCAAAGAAAGTATTCAGCTCGTTCAGCAGGGGGATAGTGCTATCACAGGTCTGTGGTGGGGGCTTGTAATCTGTGATGGTCTGAATGCCCCGCCACAGGCTCCGTGAGTCTCTGCTGTCTTTGAAGTGATGAGATATTTTCCTGGAGTATTGTCTCTTAGCCTCTCTGATGCCACGGGAAAGGTTGGCCCTAGCTGTCCTCAGGCTTGCCTCGTCTCCATCTCTGAAGGCAACATTTCGAGCTTTCAGCAGCCTGTAGACCTCTCCTGTCATCCATGGTTTTTGATTTGCCCGGACAGTTATGGTTTTCGTGACTGTTACATCCTCAATACACTTGTTGATGTAGGCAGTAACAGTCTCTGCGTACTCCTAGAGGTCAGTGGTGTTGTTATAGGTGGCAGCCTGCTTAAACATGTTCCAGTCTGTGGTGTTAAAGCAGTCCTGTAAAGCCTCTGAAGACCCTTCTGGCCACACTTGTATCCGCTTACGAACCGGTTTGGTGGTTTTAACGAGCGGTCTGTAAGCAGGCATTAGCATGACAGTGATATGGTCTGAGGCGCTGAGGTGGGGGAGGGGAAAAGCTTTGTAGGCTCCTCTCTGGGTGGTGTAAACAAAGTCCAGTGTGTTATTTCCCCTTGTTGGAAAGTCTATGTGTTGTTGTATTTTTGGAAACACGCACTTTAAGTCTGCATGATTGAAATCCCCAGCCAGGATGAGAAAAGCATCAGGGTGGGCTGTCTGCTGCTCACTGATGTGCTGGTACAGTTCATTCAGTGCCTCACTCCTGTTGTTGACATTGGAGGAGGGAGGGATGTACACAGCGCACAGTAGTATATCTGTATATTCCCTCGGTAGATAGAATTGCCGGCACTTAATAACCATAAACTCCAGCACTGGTGAGCAGTGTTTGCAGACCGCAACAGCATCGCGACACCAGGCATCATTGATGTAAACACAAAGTCCTCCCCCGCGGGTCTTACCTCCCGCGACGATGACTCTGTCAGCACGGTAGCATGTTAACTGGTCGAGCTGAATGGCGCGGTCCGGGACACTGTCGCTAAGCCATGTTTCCGTGAACACAAAAGCACAGCAGTCCTTTACGTTCCTTTGAGATGAACGTAGCAGTCGGATGTCGTCCAGTTTATTTTCTAGCGAGCGTACGTTGGCCAGAACGATAGAGGGGATGGCGTGTTTGTGTAGGCTAGCCGCTAGCCTAGCTCAGATGCCACCGCGCTTACCCCTCTTCTGCTTCCTCTCACACCGCTTGAGGTGCATCCATTGTGGGCGAAGTGCAGGAGTGGGGGTCGGTGATTGAGTAGGCCTTCGGAGCAGACCCAGATCTTTCAGCTCCTCGATGTCCACAGAGTTTAACTTAAAAAGTTTGTTTCTGCCGATGTCGAGAAGAAGTGTTCGGGCATATCCTCGCTTGCACACAGGTAGACGCGACAAAGACTTACAAAAACACTGCAACTTACAGGACGAAAAACACGAAAAACACGAAAAACACGAAAAAGTAGTTTGTTTGGGAGAGAGAGAAGCCGCTGCGTGTGCACGCGCCGCCAAGATTATGTGAAATGTGATTGAGCAAATCAATGCTCGATCATGGTGTTTTAGGTGGTATTGTGGTTCTTGGGGAGTGCACAGTTAGAGGTGAAACCTTGGCTCATGTATGCCTATAAGTTTCCATTTTGTATTATAACCTTACTGGCTAATTTGTGATGCACATGTAATGTGAATATCCTGAGTTACACGCTGGAGAGATTACATCTCTCGGCTGGACTGGGAACGCCTTGTGTCCCACAAGCTAAAGGAGGTGGCTGGGGGAAAGGAGGTCTGGGCTTCACTGCTTAGGCTGCTGCCCTGCAACCCAGCCCCGGATAAGCAGGAGAAGATGGATGGATGGATGGCTATGACTCATTTCTTTATATGCAATGCTAATAAATATATATTAGCATGTGTTTGCTAACTTGTTATGAGGAATAATGCTAGTTCACTCAATGTTATGTTTGACTTAGACTACTTTGAGATTGACACTGAAACTCCATCTCAACTAATAAATTATGTATGCTCAGTGAATGGGAAGATAATGAGCTGGTTTTGTTGTGTTTATTTAGTTTTACAAACAAGAGAAAAGGAGCAAAATGCATAAAGCATACCATGTATAGAAAACTTAAAATAATGTGCCATTGTTAACTGCAGATGCAGCCAAAAGTAATAATAATAATAATAATAATAATAATGGAAGTAAAGAACAATCTGTTTAAAGGTCCCTTTCTCTCATTCTGTTCACTGTCTGTCTAACTTGATTTAAGTCAAGTCTACATCTAGTGAGGGCAGAACAGGTAAACGTGGTTCAATCCCAACATTTTGAGACATATAGCTGCCATTAAAATCACAAATACTATATTTTTGTGGCACGGACTACGCACCATTACGGACTACAAAGCCAGGGACACTGCGCCGATCAACGCCGACTCTGCATTCACCAACGAGCTGAATCAGTTCTACGCCCGTTTCGAGGTTAGCCAGGCGGCTAATGCTATCTACCGCCTGACTACCGAGGACAGTGACGTCATCAGCGAGAGCCCGGTGACCAGCATCGCGGAGCATGACGTCCGAGCGGCACTGAGGAGAGTGAACACAAGGAAAGCGGCGGGGCCAGACGGCATCACCGGCTGTCTGCTGCGCTGCTGTGCTGACCATCTAGCAGGTGTGTTCACTTACATCTTCAACGAGTCCCTGGCGAAGTCTGTGGTCCCCACATGCTTCAAAAGATCCACCATCATCCCTGTGCCCAAGAACAGCAAACCCTCATCCCTGAACGATTACCGGCCAGTTGCACTGACCTCGGTAGTAATGAAGGTGTTTGAGAGGCTGCTGAAGAACACCAACACCATTGTGAAGTTTGCTGACGACACAGTGGTGTTGGGTGCCATCTCCAACAACGATGAGGCGGCCTACATGGATGAAGTGAAGAATCTGGCATCGTGGTGCCAGGACAACCACCTCCAGCTGAACGTCAGCAAGACCAAGGAGCTGGTGGTGGACTTCAGAAGGGGTCAGCACAGAGACTACAAGCCCATCATCATCAATGGAGCTCCAGTGGAGAGGGTGCAGTCCTTCAAGTATCTTGGTGTCCACATCTCCTCAGACCTGACATGGGCTGCCCACATTCAGGTCCAGACCAAAAAGGCTAGGCAGCGCCTGTATCACCTACGACAACTGAGGAAGTTCAGGGTCTCTCCAAAGATCCTCAGGATTTTCTATACAGGCGCTGTGGAGAGCATCCTCACAAAGAACATGACATCGTGGTTTGGGAACAGCTGTGTGAAGGACCAAAAAGCTCTCCAGAGAGTGATCCGTACAGCAGAACGCTGCTGCAGGATTGCTCTCCCCCCGCTTCAGGACACCTACACCAGGAGATGCCGGACTAGAGCAGCGCAGATACTGAAGGACCCGTCCCATCCTGGCAACAAACTGTTCCAACTTCTGCAATCTGGTAGAAGGTTCCGCATCTTCCGGGCAAGGACAGAGAGACTCAAGAAGAGCTTCTATCCCCAAGCCATCCGTGCCCTAAACACACACACCCGCCCTCTCACATCATCTATAATTGACTGAGACAGGACTCTCTTCCAGACACTCTAAACCAAGGCACAATGTACATTTCAATTCCTTTAATTTTAAATATGTTTATATTGTCTATCCTGTAAAATAGTCAGATGTCTATTCATATTAATGTACAGAAGTCACCTGCTTGCTGCTACTACTGCACATTCACCCAGTGTATATACTATATGTCTGTATATAAATATATATAATGTTCTTCCTCTACACCCCCCCCCCAATTTTTGCACATGTCGAGGAGCGTGTCAGGCTACATTTCACTGTGTGTTATACTTGTATAACTATGCATGTGACAAATAAAGAACCTTGAACCTTGAACCTTTTATTTTAGTTTAAGCACATTATATGTTTGCTATGTTCTGTTGCGAGTAAATAATGGGTTTGAATATGGGCTTATGAGTTTGTGAATCAGAATTGGGTTCATGGTGGCCTGGTATATGGGACTGTTATAATGGATTCACTAACTGACTGTGGGTATTTCCTGGAAGCAGTGTGTACCAGAGCAGACAAGTACATAACAAGCACAGTAAAGTCACAGTGGGAAAGATTTCTTTTTGCTGCACATAAAACACAAACGAGGTTTTGTTTTTGTTTTTTTGCTTTTGGGGTGATGTTGTGATAATCAAGAAGGGAACGCCTATACGTAAATATAATTCTCTGAGTCTAATCCATCAAAGGTTTAGGGTTAACTCTGACACTGTTCCCTCGGAGAAAAAAAAAAACCTTGATTGCCAAGACTTGAAAGGAAAAAAAAAAAGCCAAAAATCACATACTCTGATGGCATAGGGTGAGGGAGGGGTTTGGGTGATTGTTATAATCATAAATCAGTGTCTAGTTTAAACCTTGGTACACACAACTGAGGAACTGCAAGAATTTCTTCATGTTTCATTTTAACAAGAACATATTCACAAACACATTCAGACTCTGCAAGCACATTATGTCCTGCTATGCACTCCGTCTGCACCAGAACATGGCCGTGCGTCACTGGATGGCTTTCTGATGGTGTTTGTTTGGTAAAAAAAACAAAACCCCGACCTGCATGGCCATTAACAATCTCTAACAGCAGTTAACAGAAAGTCCATCTACCCACTCTTATTTTCTTATACTCCCATCAGAACCGAAAAAGAATAAATCATTAATAAATGACTCTTTTTCAAAGTATCAAAAATCAGACCTGCAGTTTTTTCGACACGTGTGTGACACATCAACAAACAAATAAGAAAACAATCTGTGCTGATTTGATTGTTTGGAGGAAAATCTTACATGCTCTTTTGTAATTACATACGACTGTTACAATTACTCGAAACTCAAATTGCTTGCCAATTTAGATTTGGCTGATTTTTTAAATCACTCTGTAAAAAAAACAATAGAATGATTTTTTTTATGACTTTGCTGCAAGTGTCATGTATTAAGACTGAATGGGAATTTTACATTTTTAGTAATTTCTTTTCCTAAGCAAAATGATGGTCAACAAATCACAGACATCATTTGTCAAGGGACTGGTACTTTCTAAGACAGCAAACATCTGTGTGAACAGATATAGAAGAGTGTGAATGTTTTAGGCACATTCTATTTAAGATGGATTTTTCAGTTCTGGCATCAAACTGCATCATGCTTGGCAGGATGTGAACAGTAAGGCAGCTCCAATATCTGTCATGTATCATAATAAAGTGTTATGTATCCAAGAAGCGTGCATGATGAACTGAAGACAAATTTATACAAGCACCATTTCAGATCCATTAACAGATGTTGAAAAAATGTAATTGTATCTATCTAAACAAAATGCAAGTAGCAATTTATATGTAAGCTGTGCTTCTGACATTTTTATTTGCTATTACAGTAACTAGTCTAACAATGTCAATATGCGGTCTGCAGACATAGCCTCTATAGTAAAGGCAACTGAATTTATACAAATATTTTTGTTTTTAAAGCAAAAGGATGCAGTAGCCATATAATTCCCATTAAATACAATCACGTTTGACCCTAAGCACCCTGCCTCACACCCCTTCAAATAGTTGCGGCTTCCGTGCTTGCTCAAAAGTCTGGTTTTTAGGGTTTTCTCTCTGTTATTGAAGAGTCCTACAATATAGAGTGCCTTGAAGCAACTCTTATTCTGATCTGGTTCTATTCAAATTACATTTAATTGAATTAATCAGTTCATTGTATCATTGTTTGTCATTATTGTATGGATAAGAGTGAGCGCATAGATATAAACGAATGTCTTGTGTATTCAGTCCTGCCTTTAAAGAAGTCTTGACAAGTTGTAAAACTAACAATACTTTTACAAAATATGTGTTTATTGATTTTACTTATATTACCTCAAATAACTTTTCTTTTGCTGTATGTTAAGTATTACTGCATTAAACACCTCTTGGGACTCGTAATCGCTGACAGGTAGTGAAAAAATGTGGAAAGCAGACATGGAGAGTGCTCCCCTCCAACATCAATGTTTTACCTTATTGCTGAAATGAATACAGCATGTTTCAAATTTCCAACTTTGAATCCAGATGGTCTCTGTGTCCACTTTTTTTATTGCACTCTTCACAGTTGTAGAACCAGTTAGCATATAGTTGGTGAGTATTTACAGACAAGTCTGTGTTATCCATACAAATTACTGGTGACAAATGGTATCACCTAGCAACCAAAGCAATTGAAAGAAGATTTCCAGTGTACTGTATACCTGCAAGCTATCTCCTGCAACCACTCACATACCAGCTGGGGAATCCACATTGTTCCCTAGCGACTAGTGGAAGTCAAGGATTGTTGGATGATTGAGTCAGACACATTAGTGTAAAACCCCAGCTTTGTGAAATTCTAAAGTTTTCTTCGGGAGTTTGTTTCTGGTTGTGACCTTCGTCTCTTTGTGGATAGATTCCCCAGACCCATCCCGTTACCCTGACCTTTGGAACCCTGAGCATGAGCACAAGTCGTTTGTAGTGGCATACTGGTGTTGGCCAGAGGGGCCGATGGCGCGATATGGCAGCCTCGCCTGTCAGTTTGCCCCAGGGCAGCTGTGGCTACAACCGTAGCTTGCCTCCACCAGTGTGTGAATGTGAGAGTGAATGAATAGTGGAATTGTAAAGCGCTTTGGGTGCCTTAAAAAGCATGGAGCGTATTTTGGAGTATGAGTGTGAAGAACCCATACCCTTCCCCAGACCCACCTTTGGACCCCCTGGAAACCCCGACTTCCCCTCACCTGTATATACTCTGCATCTGGTGTTTTTGTGAATAAAGAGTCCCATCCGCCCACCGTGACAACAATATTGGACAGCAAAATGCTATAGATACTGAAGTGAAATGAGACCAAATAAATGAGTTAAATGGCTAAATACACTTTTGTTTTAAATTTTTTCTTTCCATTGTTACTTAATAATGAATTCGAGGTATGTAAATTTACAGATGTATTTATTTTTGTGTTTCACAATGTTCAGCAACAGTTGTGGTGCTGAATGTTGATAAAAATTCTGAAAACTTTTTTGTGTCAAATTGTTACCCAGATTCACTTTGGCTTGTCCACAGACCTTTGTCCTTTATGCAGTGATGTGTGAGCTGTATGCGGGTATACAATGCATACCCACTTCTAGAAAGGGATTTTCACCAAATGAATAATAGTTGTCACAGGTATGCATCATTGCACATCTTCCAGAATAACACTGCAGTCAATCATGTTACAGTGTAGCATGTAATTTTTCTGTGCATAGAGGCTTGTCTTCCCCAGCTTTATCCTCCCAAGCAACATTAAGCATAAAATGCACCAGTGTGAGGAAAAGTGCAGCATTAATGTCCTTTCCCTCGTCAACATGTATTTGACAAGCTTCACAGCTCAGACAAATACAAACATGAAGTGAGTAGAACAGCACACACAGTCAGAACACAAAAGAAAGTCTTCCATCTCCTGCGCTAGTCATTGTTGCCAGCAAGTATTAGAGTCAGAAAGTAGGAACACTACAGTTTTGCACCTTCTCATTCAGAAAACTTTAGCAGACAAATAAATGTGGAGCCAAAGCTACAGCGCTTGGATGTAGAACTTGTTTTTCATTGTTTTATATAATCTTGTATCAGTATTATCTATAAGAGTTCACAAAGTACACTCACTTGTATGTACACTTTTATATGTAAGCTTCTAATGAAAAATAAGTCTAAATGTAAAGGTGGAAAAAGTTAGATTGAAGAATCTAATAAGAAAACACTATGGCAGCAGACAGGAAAACACACTAGCATTTCATTCAGCTGTAGTATTAAACACGTCTTAATGCACACTGTCACACCTAAAAAATCTGATACACCTAATTGATATAGATTTCACACAACTGACTGCTGAGGCGGAACAGTCAAAGATCATCATCGTCTGCCCAATGCTGCAGCCACCTCTGTAATGTGTTTTCAACCGATCCTCATTCTGCTGAGGTTACAACCATGAAAGGACCCTTGAGTCAGACCCTGACCCATTGGGTCCACAGCTGAATGACTACGCATCCCTGATGTGTGTGACTTGAATTCTGATCAGGAACAGCCTAACCTTCACTGCCATCCAAAAGTACAAAAGAGCCAGTCAGCCAACAAGATGCACAAAAGCAAGGTACTGAAGAACGCTTTCCTGGTTTCTAGAAACTCAAGTGCATTTCAAGCATAAAACCAAGACATAAATTTAGCATCCGAGTCAAGGTCCTGCATGGATAGTACCTCTAATGATCCAGTGAAGGATGTGAGGAACGTCTGTGACTCAGTTCCATAACTTTCAGATTAATGGCTAGGTATGGAAGCTCATATTCATATTCTACTCCACTAGACTTATTTTTCCCTTGTTGGATTTTAAATATAGACTTTAATTCAAAACATAACATTAGCTTGTAAAATATAATTCATTGCTAAAGATTAAACAATCACAAACGATTCTGAATGCAATACTTATTACTGATTGAAAGACATCAAAGGAACCCAACATATGGCACAAAAGCACAAGAAAAAAAGGAGAAAAAATCCATTCACTCACACATCGTGCCTTTGGATTCAGGTTTCTCCCCTAAAGTAATATTAATAAACTAATCAAACTAGTAAAACTAAGAATTAAAAACATGAGTACCAGTGACGTTTACCTCAACAAATATTTTATCAAATTTCAAAAAGCTATATCTTATAAAAGCTTATATGTGCAGGTGAACTTCTACAGTCAATTAGTTCTTAGAATGAACTAGACTGAAAGTGCAGCAGGTTGACAACTATGACAGAAAGAAACAGTAATGGAGGGCAAATGTGCTACCTTACCTCAACTCAGCTTTTACGCAAACAGTTGGTTTTGCAAGTCAGGGGAAAAATACATGCTTCAGGGCTGTACAGGTATAAAAGAAGTGGAAACAGAAAGAATGTGAATGTTTTTCAACAGTCTCAATCTCTGAGAAGCTCTGTGCTCCTTCATATATGATTAAAATGCTGGTAGATAAGATAAGAAATACTTAAAAAAAATCTTTAACCAATATTTGGCATTTTCTTTAGCCCAAACAACTCTTGCACCTCTATTTCAAAGATTGTAAGATATGGCCTGCTTGCTGTCATCTTGCACCTGTTGTGCTGGATCACTGCGCTTCCTGCACCTGGGATCTTTCCTGGTGACAGTGGTTAGAACTCAAAAAGGGAAAACCAGAAAATAATCAACCTTCATTCTGAATGTTCACAGATAAACCGACGTAATGTCATGATTCTGGGTCTCTAACCTAGTTTATTCATTGTATTTAGTCACCCTTCTTACTTACCCCTTGCAGCAGCAGCAGAAGCATCCCAGTACCCAAGCCAGCTTCTCACCAGTCTCCTCAAACTGGATCAACTGACCAATGCTGCCAGTTGACCTGGGACAGCCAATGCCGACAGCTTCAGAGACTGGGAGCCCTGCACCTATCGAACTCCAAGAGTAAGGGTGTCCCAGGTCCAGCCTGGCACTTGACCTGTTCCTGATCTACGATTGAAGGGCAGGGCAGGACTTGTAATCTGCCATACCTGGCATTTTGCTGGTGGGCCGATGAACGTTTGGGCCAATGTGCCGGCTTGAAGGGCTGCTGTGCACTGGCTGTGCATGCACTGACCGCACTGCTTTCTGATCACACTCCTACTTACTCAACTTACTCAACAGTGATGGGGAAAGAGATGATGATCAGAAATCTGTTGGTTTATTTTAGTCTTCCCCCCCCCCAAGCAAATCTGTTTGGCTGAGATTAAAGTTAAGTCTCACTGGAGCACCATCAGTTTATTATTGAAATGAATCAGTTGAGCTTTTTTGATGTTCAGATGTGTTGTGCTTGTTTTTTTTTTCTATCAAAATTTACATTCAGGAAGGAAAATGAGAGCATTTTTACCCAAAGAAGAAACGTCTGGACCAGCATGCTGTTTGTGGTTATCCCAAAGAGTGTCATCAAGTCTGCTCCAGAAATGATCAAATTAACTTCTTTTAATATTTAATTGATTGCATTCTAAACACCCTCTGTCTTTTATAAGTTTTGAAAGTCTACTAGAGTTAAACATAATAGATAAAAAAAACACATTTTATCTGTGTTTTCTTTTCATTGGACAGTAAAATCAGTCCAGTGTCTATAATCTTTCAAAATAATCCCATATGTCCTTTTATGGGGCAGCAAATTGCTGGACTAATTATAACACTATATTTATATATATAATAAAATAACATAAGCTAATGGCATAAGCTAATGGCAGCACGGTGGCACGGTGGTTAGCACTGTTGCCGCACAGCAAGAAGGTCCTGAGTTCATTTCCACCATCAGGCCGGGGTCTTTCTGTGTGGAGTTTGCATGTTCTCCCCGTGTTTGCGTGGGTTCTCTCCGGGTACTCCAGCTTCCTCCCACCGTCCAAAGACATGCAACTTGTGGGGATAGGTTAATTGGATAATCCAAATTGCCACTAGGTGTGAATGTGCGAGTGAATGTGAGTGTGAATGGTTGTCTGTCCCTGTGTGTTGGCCCTGCGACAGACTGGCGACCTGTCCAGGGTGTACCCTGCCTCTCGCCCTATGACAGCTGGGATAGGCTCCAGCCCCCCCCGCGACCCCAAAAAGGATAAGCGGAAGCGAATGGATGGATGGATAATGTTTCACCGTGAGCTGTGTCCTTGTTTAAAAATCAGGGCTCTTAAGTGTACTTGACAAGTAGGAACTATTGAGTATGCAAGTACAAATTCTTTGTACCTTTACTGAGAAATGCCAACTCAAATTCTCTCGATCAAAGCTATCGTTTTGACTCGATCAGCATCAGGTGATTGAGCGGGGAGGTTGATAGATAGAATAAATTTATCATAGACTGAGCCATAGAAAACATGAAATAATTGATTAAATAGTCAAACCAATGTAAGCACACAAAACAAGAGAGAAGCAAAAAGATGTAATTTTAGCTACAAACTATTTGTTCTTAGATTAAACACTGATTTCCCTGTTGTTGTTGGGACATTTCTATTTGGAAATGAAAGCTAATAGCCACAGAGTATATAAAATATGGACACTGTTGCTGTGGCACTATCCACTGATATAAGAAGTGTGGCTCTTAAGCCTTCAGAGATGAGTGTTTTTGCCATCACCAGCTTGATGTTTTGATGAGTGAGGGGTGATATTGATTGACCTGCATGCTTATTGTCTAACACCTCCTAACTGATTCAGTCAGAAGTCATTAACCAGTAAGTATAACCTTCTTTTAACACAAAGTTTACAAAATAGAATGAATATTGTATTCATTAATATAAATATTATATACCAAAAGTGCACGATATGGACCCTTGCTAGTACTGGCTAATTTTAGCCATAGCCTCATATTATGCCACTTTAAGTTTTACTCTACTGTTTTGCATTTTTTTTTTTATCCCTTGCAGTTTCATTCCCAATTCACCTTTTTTTCTTCTTCCATTCAATGCATGATAAAAAAAAATTAAAACTGTATAACAGTAAATAGTTTAATTAGTAAAATGAGGAATTTTTCCACACCCGGAGAACCCAAAAATTAATGTGGACGTGTAATCAGGGGGATCCCCAGAATTTTTTCATAGGGGTAACCATATGGGGGCCACTAAAAGCAGAATTTCCAGTTTTATTATGTTGCTGTCAAATATAGGTTATTTGAAAAATGTGTCAGAAATAAAATAATTATATGCCTAGTTAATATCCTGCTATTAAAGTTGATATCACTGAAAAGAGGTACATATAAAAAACAAAGATTTTGAAATCTCAGAGCCCTGAGATGCACCAATGATTTGTCCAGGGGTCATTAGTTACAGTTCAGTATTTTCTGAACATGGATCTTTAGTTTAGAGACAATTCAGCTAAAACAGATTTGTGTCTGGAAAAACTGCTGTGTGGCCATCTGCAAAATGTTTTAAACATTTTAAATAAGCAGCCAGGCTGCTTAAAAACAAGATGGACTGGCAACTAATTCATCAGCAGGTGTCATCTTTGGTATGTAGGAGTCCAATTTTAAAAGAACACAATGCCTCCTTTCATGTTGTTTTTGGTGAATTGAAGAGTATGCTCCATCAGAGGGCTTTCAGGAAAAAAGAAAAAGACCCAGTAGAAAGTCTAAGTGATAAAGCACTGGCAAAGGAGCAGCAGCCTGACACTGTAGCACAAAAACATGTAGAGCGGGGAGGGTCAGTCGCTTTCATAACAGGGTACTCACATCTGCCAGCCCTCACAACTATATTGCAGTGAGCTACAACCACTTTTAAAAAGGGGATTTACTTTGAATATGTGGGTATTCACAGGTGTTATTCTGTCATTTCTGAATGCTCAGGCAGAATGAAATGAAAAAGCATAAAAAAAAGGAATAGGAAAAATACATTTCATCCATTTGCTAGTCCTGCAGAGCTCTGAGTCTAAGCAGATTTTTAGAAGCTCCTCTAATCATTTGGTGCAGGATGTGGACAAAGCTTGGAAACAACCCAAAACCAAATGTGTTCTGTAAACAGGAAGGGAATGAAATGACAGTGTTGTTTTTTGCAGGCTCCCTGTTGTAAAATTGATTTTGTAATCAATCCTATTTATTAGAATGCTAAAAACATATCATCAGGATATTGTGACTGTAATTAAAGACCAATGGGATCTTTACCTTGCTTGAGGGCACTTCCTGTTACACTTATTTGACATGAATTTGACTGAAAATGCAAACTATGCAATTAAAGAGGAATAAATAAATATGATCCAAGAACACAAAAATATAGAAAGTTTAACTTCAAGAATGGGACTTTTCACCTTTTTTTTTGGTAAAAGAAAAGTACTTCTGTGCAAATGTTTTCTTTTAACAATTAAAAAAAAAAAAAAAAAAAAAAAAAAAAAATATATATATATATATATATATATATATATATATATATATATATGTATATATATATTATTAAGATGCCAACTTGCATTCCTGAACAGGATTGGGGATAAAACCATTCATTTCATTTGTTGTTTCCCTAATAAAAAAAAGTGTAATTTTTTAGTTTAAACAAGTTTTTGACAGATAATAAATTTGTTAAGCAAATTCGATTATTTTTTTCTGTAAATGTCACATTGTCACATTGCAGCTTTCTAATACAATTGAAACAAAAAGCCAGTCTGTTTACCAAAGCTGTAGCACCTAGCCACTTTGCAGACTGACTTCAAAAGCAAAAATACGTTTAAAAAGGGGGCATTTGGTCAATTATAGGCTAATTGAAATAATTGAATCGGACTTCTCGCATTTGAAAGAGTCTGTTTAATTGGAACTCCAGGGCAAAGAGGTAACCATAGATAAATCTGCAAGTAGTTGATTTCTCATGTAAATGATAGCTCATTAACAAACAACACTAGACTCCATAATCTATTTACCTTGATGTCTTACACTGTTTTGGCATATGTGATCAGGTCATGAGCAGTGAATTGATGAGAAGTCTTGAAGGACAGGATGAGTTTTGGAGGTTCTCTTTCATAACAGAGCTGACCAACTTTGAAGTAAGACTTTTAACAGAAAGCCCTGAGGCTTGAACTTGTTCATTGAAGGTAAGGGGCATCTATTTTTAATGTTACCAGAACTCTGTCAACAAAAGAACTCTTTTGATGTACATTAAAGCACCAGGGTCTTGAGCTTCAAAATATAAATGAGTTACGAAAGCCTGACTTTGTTGCATTACATCATCACTGATGAAAGTCATGTGGTCAGTTCATTCTCTGTCAGCTTTTTTCTGTTTTTGATGAAAGTTAAGATGATGTGAATGCTATTGGCTACAGAAGGGATTGATTGCAACACTAGTTAGTTAAAAAATATTGCAGTAAAGTAACAGTTATAGTTAAGTTTGATTCAAAAATTCAAGGCACTTTATGTGAAACTACAACTTTGCCATTCTCCTTGCTTACTATCACTCTGGTATTATGATTAGGTTTGTGACTAGATACATAGAAAAATTAAATCAGCTCAGCTGTCCTTTGTGAGTTTGCTAATAAGCTGCTAATGATGAATATGAAACATCAGCATTCTAGTGTCATTGTGAAAATATTACATCCTGATTGTTAGAAGTGCCACTGTCCTCCAGGTCAGTCTCACACTCATGAATGCATAACTGTAGACTCTAAGGACTTATGGTATTGCCTCCATGGGTATAAGGATGGTGACTACAGTGGAAAGGAGATTGAGGAAAGTTGACTCTGTAGTTGGTACTCAAAATTTTCTCACCTTTCCAATGTGCTTTATTGGTTTGGGATCTGCTCAGTACCCACGGAAACTGTAGGTATTTCACAGCTGTTTTAGTTCCTTGAACTGCACATGCTATGATGGACATGTCAGTTGAGAAAAATAATCAGACACAATTTCAAAATCTGGTTTCCCAGTGTGAATACAAATTATGAGCCAGCACTAATTAGCAGTACTTGCCATAATTGCTAAATAATGATCACCTATCCATTCATTTTCTACCACTGCAGTGTAAGGAGAGATGGCATGATCTTTCTCTTCCCAGCCACCTCCTCTGGCTCTGCTGGTGAGACAAAAAGAATTTCTGGAGCCAGGAATCTCTCCAGTTTGCTACATGTCTCCTCCGAGTTCAGACATGCCCAAAAGACCTCATCTAGGTGTCCACACCAATAAGATGTCTGTACCAACTTGCTGGCTCCTTTTGATGTGGATGAGCAGCAGCCCCTATTCGGCATCTGTATTACTGCAAACATGATACCAGTAAGCCAGTCTGCCCCACTTTTAACAAGAACTGAAGATACTTGTGCTTCTCAATTTGAGACAGCAGCACATCATTAACCGGAAAATGGCAGGCTACCTTTTCGCAGCTAAGAACCATGGCTTCAGATTTAGAGGCACTAATTCTCATCTCAGGTATCCAACTCTCCGCTGCAGCACACCTGGAGATTTGATGAAGAGAAGATCCACCAAACCTGACACATCTTGCCCCCTGATTGCACCCAGAAAAATCTTTAGCAGCCATTTCCCTAATATTAATCTACACCTTAATCTGTCAAATCAACATTTGATAACTGTAAACTGTAAGACTGAATCCTGGGACCCAGAAATGGGTTCCTATAACTCAAAGTCCCTAAGTATTTTGTATAATAAAAAATAACAATAATTAAAAATATGAAATATGACACATTCTGTCAAAACACTCATGCATGCCATCTAAGAAATCATCTTTACACTCAGTCACCCCTTTCTCCCTATTATACATGACCTGCATAACATTTCTAAAAAGCTGGACTTCATAACTTGAACAGAGCTGTTTTTCTTCAGATCACCACCTCAGCAGTATTTTCATGCTGTATTTATGAAACCCTTTTTTTCATGTCATGACATTTGCTGATTTTTCTGTTCATTTGTGTTTAATTCATCCTTGTCATTTAAGGAACCGGGCTAATAATTTATCTCCCTCTGTGCTCTATGCGTGACATTTTAGATCCTTTTGAGACCTTCGACAAAACTAAATTACATATTTTTTTTCTGAAATATGCCTTTTGAATAGCACAGTGAAAAGACTCTGTGATGGACAAAAGAAAAGAAGCACAGCATTCTCTGCGTTCAGGGCAGAAGCGAGAATATTCCTTTGTGCCTGCCTTTATTACAGAGATGATGAGCCTAAGTCTGGCAGACAGTATGGTAGCAGCAAGGTTATATAGAGGTTCCCCCTGAAAATGTTCGTTCAGATACAATTTTTAAAGCCTCTCCTGTAACTAATCCATGAAATAAGCAAGATTTGGACAATCTCCTGACTGAGAGGCATGGGAAGGTTTGAGCGGATATGCGTGTGCTTTTCTGTGTGTGACTGAACACAACTTTAGGTCAGAAGAAGGAAGAAAGAGAGAGAGCGAGCAGATTTTCTCACATTCAACACATTTACTGGATGTTCTCCAGGTCTCACCAGTAAACAAGTAGGTATGTGTGTAAGTTATTTTCCTCTCACAGACAATACAGTGTGGCTTTACAATCTTTCACAATTCCATAACACCTCAAATCCACCCCATTATACTTTCAGTTAACATCTGATTCTCCCGGAAACGATACATATCTTTTTTTTCACAACTGATAAAATGTTGTAGTTTTCAGTCACCTCTTTCAGGCTAAGTCTGTCAGGGTTCAATATTGTTAGATCACCTCTCCATTAGAACAAGTTAAACTTCGGGTCTTGGGCTCTTGTGATGGATGTACAGCCTGGGTAAAGTCCACAGTAACACTTGAACATTTTACACATATTTTATAGCAAGGGTCAGGATAAAAGTGTGAAAAAGTGCCTACAGTTCTACAGGGTCAATAATGTTCACAGCACTGGTAAATGTAGTTCCCATCTGTTCACCAAACCAAACTATTGATTCCACAGTTCTGGATAAAAGTGGGGATATTCTTGGTTTTAGCAGTTTTTCAGATGGTTTAATTGACTGACTCTGTAAGTTGATTTTCCTTTTAACTTTTCATACAACAACCACACGCTTGCAAAGAAGGTTTGAATTTCATCTAAGTTCTCGTATGATTTAGAAGGTAAAGGAAAACGGAGAAGACAAATTAGGTGACGAGTCGGAGGACAGACAGACAGACAGACAGTGTTGGGGAGTAATGGAATACATGTACCGGCTTTACGTATTTAAAATACAAAATATAAGTAACTGTATTCTGTTACAGTTACAGTTTAAAAAGGTGGTATTCAGAATACAGTTACTAATTCTTAAAGAAAAAAGAAGATTTAATCGTGTTAGCTCTTGTTTAAAAATGGATTACACAGCGGTCTTTTCCTGTTTCATATGTTTGGCTATGCCCTCTCTATCTTTGGTAATTCCATGCCGGTGGAAACCCAAACAAAACACGCATTAAGAGTCTCTAATGCCTGTGTCTCAATCTCGCGGTCCATGTCACCTCTACTTGCAGCCCGCATAATGATGTGAAGAAATATTTTTTTAAATTATTGTTAAAATATTATTTAATATGAAGGCAATAGGCATAGTGTTGCAGGCATAGCCCTAAAGAATGTAGCCTCATGGGCAGTGTAGCCCAGTTGTAAGTAAGCTATTAAGATTCGACTGTACACTGTGTTCGTGTTTTCCTCCAAACAATAAGTTCTGTTGGAGCAGCCTTTCAACGCCTCTCTCTGTCTCTCGCTAGCAAAGTTGACCCAGACAACAAAGTAAAGCTAGTTTTCGACTACGAGCCCGACATGGAACCTGACGTATTAGCTAGAGGTCCCTTTACTACGGTTCAGAGCCGTGGACCTGCTTTATATACGCACGGAATAGTTTTCTATAGGAGATCACTTCAAAAAGTGCAGCCTTACCTAATGTCCACCTACTGTTACTCATTTGTATTAAGATTTAAAAAAATATAGTTAGTATTGGTATGTCAAGTAACCTTCAGTAATAGTAATAAATCACACAGCAATGGTACATTCATGTAGTTGTAAAAAGCATGATAATATATTAAGTAATCCAAAGTATTCAGAATACGTTACTTTCATTGAGTAACGTAACGGAATACGTTACAGAATCCATTTTTGTGCATGTATTCTGTATTCTGTAATGGAATACATTGTAAAAGTAACCTTCTCAACACACATAGACACACACACACACACACACACAGAGCGAGAGAGAGAGAGAGAGAGAGACAGACAGACAATGTGGAGCCTTCACTTTCAGCATAAAAATCCTAAAAAACATGATTAAAAAGTGAAAAGTTTCACCTTTTTAACATTTCATCAAAGCAGTTAGCAGGTTTTTGTGTGTTATTATTGGCGTGAAGTTAACCAGACATTAAAGTATAAAAGGAGAAAGCATAGAAACAGCTGCTGTTGCCGTCAGGGCAGTCTGCTGTTTGCATATCAGAGCGGTAATTAGTTGTCATGGTTTTTTTTTTTGTCACAATGATTTTCAGCCAGGAATCCTCACCACACTGTGAAGCACCTTGTAACTTTGACTCAGAGAAATAAATTTGATTAGTATACTTTCATGCCACCCATGGGCTTTGTAGGGAAAATAGAACGAAGTCAAATATAGAATATGTAAGCACTTGTTATGGACCTGTGACGGTCAAATTCTTCTTTTGTCCTCCACTTGTCCAGTTTCCTCAGATTTTTTATGGACACACTGCACACCATGCTAAGATATGACAATAGGTGAAAAGCAGTCAATATCCAAACAAAAACTATGAAATACCTTCATAAAGCCTGGAGAATTACTGCTTAAGACTAGTTTTTAAAATAACAAGAAAGTCTGTCTCCTTGGAAACAAAATATAAAGAAATGAGGGGTGGCTCAAGAGTTTTGCTCAGCATTGTATGTCTTTACAACTGTGTCAGAAATTTAGTCTGAAAAGAGATATTTTTAAAAAATATCTAATAACAACATAATGAAAGTACTTTTGGGTCTGTTTGTTTTTGGTCGCTTTCTTTATGTTTGCCTATTTTATTGCAATTTATCAAATATAAAGATTCGTTGCATTTTTTTATTTTTTTTGTAACGAAGACAGAACAAAAGAAAAAGCCCTTGAAGTGGTGTGGGGTGCAGTGGATGATGGACAGGCAGCACAGGTGACCTGAGAGCCCTGTACATCATCAAGGTTTGTGCATGGGGACATCCAACACTGGTGTGAGCAGCAATCATGCTGGCAGTGCAGAATCTCATCTTGGATTGCCTTCTCTCCTCTGTCTGCGGTTCACCGGCTGTGTGCGGGCCAGCAGGTTTACATGCTTTCCCTACTCTCCCAGAGAGTGATGTGTACTGGTCTCTGTCCAAGGTGCTGAACCTCCAATGGTGCATAGTGGTTCCTGCTTTCAGATGGTGAGTTGTCTTTCTTAAGCAAAAAGGAATCAGGATGCTCATCTGAGTTTTAGCACTTAGCACTTAAATCAAACAACAAGAAACAGATCATTTCTGGGGGGATAATTTTCAGTGGGACAGTTTATGTGTGACTGACTCTAAATAAAGTGTCAGTGTTCACATTCACTGAAGCAAAAAGCTGGGCAGTACAGCACTGTGAATCATGGAAATTAGAAACGCTTTTGGCCAGCAATAGAAGGCATCAGGGTTTGGAAAAACACACACACACACACACACACACACACACACACACACACACACACACACATAGTGGATTTCTGTCGCTCATTATGTCTGACATTTAAAAGTGACATTTACCTGGGATTATCTGTAAATGCATTATTTATTGCAGCTGTGTTATTAGAGATTAGCACGATTTTAATTAAAGCTATTAAAGCTAGTTGTTACACAACTGCTACTGTAGAGCTTCTCAACGATGAAAGTGAGAGTTTTCATAATTGCTGAAACACTGATAGCTACAGAGAATGCACAGTGACACATTTGGAAAATGCACAGTATAGTTTTTTTAACAAATTCAGTGCAGCAGCTGTGATAAAAACAAATATAAGAAAACAAATATTTTAGAAATCTGTCAAAAACTTGCTTAAGGTCATCAACTTTAACATTTAAGATGCTAACAGAGGTCGGTAGTTTGTCGGTTGTTTGTTTTTTGGCAGTTTTTCAGAGTATTGAACAGACTGGCCTTAATGCACATTGGCTAGCACATTTACCTCTGGGAACACTAGGACACTGAATATTTTCCACTTATGAATAATCTTCCACACTGTAGAATGATGGACTTTAAATGGTTTGGAACTGGCCTTTAAAATATTTACCATATTGATTGGCAGCAAAAGTTGCTTATTTAAGATCATTGCTGATATTTTCCTTTGTAGAACCATGTTAACTCACACCTGAATGCTCCAAACAAGCAAAGTGCCAAAAAAAAATCTGCTTTCAAAGAGGTGTTCATACTTGATAGTGATCAATTAATCAAGCACATTTGATTATCGGCACCTGGTTACTGATACTCTTCCTTCCTATGGAGGCAAGAAATTAGTAAATTTGTAATTTTTTGTTTACAATGTTCCACAGTATCCTGTATAACTGTATGTTGTACTTCCTAGTAACATTTAGTCAGTTTTCCTTAAAATCCAGTTCACTTTTATTTTCATAGCTCTAAATCATATTAAGACACTTTATACTGTAAGATAAGTGCTCCACTATAAGCAAACAGTTCATGACTTACATAATTTTTGCTACATGACTGTCCTACCCTGATTCTTTTCCCCTGTTGTTCATCTTTGTAAATCTCCTTGTGTACATATGGCCAGCCTTATTTGTGCCTGTATGGCCTCCTCTTGTTTAGCCCAATTTATCCCTGTGTATTGGCCCTATTCTATTCTTTGCTCCTTGTGTTTTTGGATCTCTGTTGAACCTTATAGATGTTGTGTCAGCCACAGTAAAGGCCCAGTTCCTTGTATTCTTTAATCCTGCATTTGGATCCTGTCTTCTCAGCTAAGGGTTGCTGCTACGGGGAAAAAGTGACAGATCTAAAATTATTGTCACAGTGTGCAATGAAGTTGCAATTTCATTGCTTCAGAGATGGGGTCCAGCTCTGCAACCACTTGCAATAAGTTACTGTCTTCAAAGCATGAATGCATGCATAAAGGTGGCAATGAAAAAGAGTCAGTCTTAAGCTAAATGGGGTCAAGTTTGCAATCTATATGCAATCTTTTATCAGTGAAAATAGAGCGATGTGGGATAGTTGTGAAATTGCAAATTTCCTGCTGTCTCTTACAAACACGTACAATCTAGATAAACTATAAATAACATTATGTACTTACATTCAGAGTCCAGGCAAAATTCATAAATTCCTCCACAAGGAGTAACATAAGGACTTAACTTCAGAATGACATAGGTGTTTTGCTGCCTTGCTTTTATATAGCAAGGCAGCAAAACATAATCCCCTATTTCAAAGAGACACATTACAGACGAGTTGTGATCATTGTTGCAGACTGACTCAGACTGAATGCAATGTGTCTGTTTGTGTTTATGTTTCTATTTATTAGATTGGAGCTTTGCCAAACCCTTGCTTATTTTTCTGGGTGATTTACGTCAGTCGAAGTCAGACCACGATTGCTTAGAGACATGTTGCCTCCCACCAGGGAACCTTGTGGTAACCCGAAGGTTGAGTGTTGCACATTCAGTCTTTTGTGAGTCAGATGATTGGTGGAACTACATTCAATTCAATTTCAGTTTTATTTATATAGCACCAAATCACAACAACAATCACCTCAAGGCGCTTAATATTGTAAGGTAGACCCTACAATAATACATATAGAGAAAAACCCAACAATAATATGACCCCCTATGTGCAACAGTTTTGGTGAAAGTGAGAAGGAAAAACTCCCCTTTAACACGAAAAAACTGCATGCATTTGATACCAAATGTCAAATGTAAAAGAATTCAGTGCACTCTCTGTGGTCTTACTTTTATTCTAGTGTGACTGAACCATAACTGAGGCCGTAATTTTATGTTAACCATTTTGTTTATATTTGCATTTCCTCATACTTGCTTTAATTTAAGGAAAAATGATCCAACGGTTTATTTCTTTTCTTATCTGTTTAAGCATATCCTAGCCCAATGGGAAGTAGTGAAGTTCTTTAATTGTCATGCCCCTGTGCAGACATTTGTTCCTCATAACTTTATAAAGACCAAAACAAAGTGTATGACACACAAACAAAAGTTTTTGTTTGCTCATAATCCACAAAACATTATTAATGTATACTGATGTTCATTTTAATCAAATAGCAGATGATTGTAACTATATTCAAACACAAGCCACGGCTAAAGGCTGATATGCATGATAATGGAAGCTGCCTGCAGAATATTCTAGCAGTATTATGAGAAAATGATGAATATTTGACAGCAAACCCCACTGGAGGGACTCTCTCCGGCAGAGCTCATTTTGAGTGGCATCTGCTGACTTTCCAGAGAGAGCTCAACCATATTCTGGAGGTGGTAATTTTAGGAAATAAATTCAGCACCTTCACCAAACATTGGGAGGTCTCTGAAGTTTAAGAGGTCTTGATAATCCCCCCTTGCTTCTCAGAGAATTGTGGCCCATTAGCCCTCACACCAATGGAGGGACATAAGAGAGCAAGGATGCAGACAAAGGAAACAGACATCTGTACATTTCTGAAGGAGAGAATATAGCTGCTGATTACTAATGAAGGACACTGAGGAATTTTAGACTCAAGGTCGACTAAAGAAACATAAACAGACGAAAAACCCTCCCACTGGATATATTTGCATGCAATTAAATGAGACACAATGAAGGCAACATTATTGATTTAATTAAGATAACGTTGAGTTACATATGCCCAATGAACAATACAGTTCTATGTATACTCAGTGAAAAAAATAGTGCTGCTCTTGGTCGTCAAAGGAGCTTGCAAAGAAAAGCATCTGGACTTCTTTAAGTTGCTGGGACTTCCAGTGTTAAGACGTTTCACCTCTCATCCAAGAAGCTTCTTCAGTTCTAAGGTCAAATGGTGGAGAGTCCCAGATTATCCCCCCACAGAGGGACAAAAGGACCCCCTGATGATCCTTTAATCACCTGAGCCAAGGTGTGAAACTGGGTGTGGGTCCCAATCAGCCAGAGTTTCGGGTGAGCTCATTGTGAAACCTGGCCCCACCTTATCATGCGAATTCCTGAGGTCAGATGGCCCAGGATGTGAGTGGGCGTTAAGGCGTCTGGGGCGGGAACTCAAAACTGGATTATAGATGGCAGACAGTTGGTGTCGTAAACCCCCGCCTCTGTTCAAAGATGGTCGCTCACAGTGGACATAGATGGCTTCTTTCACTCCTCTTTCAAACCATCTGTCCTCTCTATCCAAAATGTGAACATTGGCATCCTCGAAAGAGTGTCCTTTATCCTTAAGATGCAGATGGACTGCTGAGTCTTGTCCTGTGGAGGTGGCTCTTCTGTGTTGTGCCATGCGCTTGTGAAGTGGCTGTTTGGTCTCTCCAATGTAGAGGTCTGGGCATTCCTCGCTGCACTGTACAGCATACACCACATTGTTAAGTCTGTGTTTTGGCGTTTTGTCTTTTGGGTGAACCAGTTTTTGTCTGAGCGTGTTGCTGGGTCTGAAATGCACAGGGATGTCATGCTTGGAGAAAACCCTCCTGAGTTTTTCTGATACACCGGCTACATAGGGGATGACAATGTTGTTGCGTCTGTCCTTCTTATCCTCCCTCGCTGGTGTCTGATCTTCTTTTCTGTGCCTCTTTGCTGACTTTAAGAACGCCCATTTAGGATAACCGCAAGTTTTGAGTGCTTGCTTTACATGTGTGTGTTCCTTCTTTTTTCCTTCAGGGTTAGAGGGAACATGTTCTGCCCGGTGGTGTAGGGTCCTAATTACTCCAAGTTTGTGTTCCAGAGGGTGATGGGAGTCAAAGAGGAGGTACTGGTCCGTGTGTGTGGGCTTCCGATAAACTTCAATGTTGAGGTTGCCATTCTCTTCAATGTGCACAGCGCAGTCCAGGAAAGGCAAACAGTTGTCCTTTGTGTCTTCCCTGGTGAACTTGATGTTTTTATCCACAGCGTTAATGTGCGCAGTGAAAGATTCCACTTCTTGTGTCTTGATTTTGACCCAGGTGTCGTCTACATATCTGTACCAGTGGCTGGGTACTCTTCCTTTGAAAGAGCCAAGAGCCTTCCTTTCCACTTCCTCCATGTATAGGTTGGCTACAATAGGTGACACGGGGGAGCCCATGGCACAGCCATGTTTTTGTCTGTAGAAGCCTTCGTTGTATTTGAAATATGTAGTGGTGAGGCAGAGGTCTAACAGTGTGCAGATCTGATCGGGTGTGAAGTTGGTCCTGTCTTCCAAGGAGCTGTCTTCTTGTAGTCGTTTTCTGACAGTCTCCACGGCCTCCGTGGTGGGTATGCAAGTGAAGAGAGAGACTACATCAAAGGACTCCATGGTTTCATCTGGATCCAGGGTAAGTTTCCGGACCTTGTGTGGGGTGTTCCCCAAGAGAGGAGCAAGGATGGTAGCAAGGTGAGTTTATGCTACTGACTATGGGTCTGAGTGGGACAGCTTCCTTGTGGATTTTAGGAAGTCCGTAAATGCAGGGTATGGCATCCCCTGGGTAAAGGGGGGATGGTCAAACAGATTGCTGTAGTGAAACTAAATCTCTTAATTACGAATACATTTAACTGCAAAATAACCATTAGTGCTAAAAGATAAAAAAGGGACGTACTATATGAGGACATGACTACATGGCCACATCATTAAAAAGTATTTTTCAGGAAGCTGTGTCAATCTGCACAGAGCACTTAAGAAGGCCACAAATTTAAAAAGAGGAACCGCTTTCAAAATAAAAGACCAGTTTCGTCTTCTAAAATGTTCTTGGTACAAGGTTACTGTACAGCTGTGAACAAACAGTGACCTTGTTTGATCATTTTGCTGTACCTGTTCTCAAGACCATCAAGTCTGCAACTAGCCTTAGAAGTTATGAATCACCATAAAAGGCTCAGCACATTAAGAGTAACAAGAAATGGAAACACTTTCTCAGCCAGAGAAATATTTTCAAGTTGTGAGCCACTACCAGTATTTTGATGTTAATAACTAACCTATCAGGACTCCTCAAAAATGTTGTTCTATGAATATGAAAACAGCCAACATATTTTAAAAAGTAATTTTATTCTATGTTTATTCGTAAATTTTTTTTTCAGCACTTAAAAAGGACATTTTGGGCATTATCTCTGTTTAGTAGTATTTATGCTAATTACAGTAGCTGTGTGTAAACATCTCTTCTTGTTCACTAATCTCATGGTGTGTTTTCTTCTTTACTTCATTTCCATCTGAGAAATGATACAATATGTTACGAGGTATTTAAAATCATCCTCTATAATATACAGATTGCTAGAAAATCTTGTCATTGGTAGAGGTAGGAATGAATACGTTGTCCTCATCTTAAGTAAGATTTACTTACTTTGAGGCAACAAGTTTGCATAATTTTTTTAAGTTCTGGGAAATAATTAGATTTTACAGTGCACAGACCTTTACCTCAGTCTTACCTTGGGTTCTTCCATCAGTGTTGGGAGGAACAGAGGATTCGGTGCTTGACATTTTTGTCTTGTGAGGTAAGAAGCGTTTTCATTTACAAGTACAGAAAGGAAACATACGATGAAAAGCCCAAACTTTAGACATAAACCCTCTTTTAGTTTGTTTTTTTTTTTAGATGGGTTTATGAGCAGGGAATAGTACTAAGCCCCTTTAACTATTCAGTACAGGCATTCAAGATTTAGGAAATTAGTACATATTTATTCTAGGGCTGTAAACATTAACTCGTTAACATGGATTAATCCGTCATCATGATAAACCCAATTACAATTTTCAACTTAATTAACCCATCTGGAGCACAAAATGACTCAAAATCCCTGAAATGTCTCTGTCAACACATTTCGGGCAGTTTGTCCAAAGTTTGTCCATTCTGCACTCCACATGGGTTAAGTGCATTAAAAATTTTAATCGTGTTAATCATTATGATGCGCTAATGCGTTAACGTTGACAGCGTGTGTGTGTGTGTGTGAACAAAGAATTTTTTTTCTCAGCTTACACAGACCAGTATGAATCTGCTAAAGACTAAAGAAATAAAGATGGCACTCAAAAGCATGTGAGATTGATAAGGATGACACTGATTATTTTATGCATCTGACATATTGACAGATTCTCTATGTTTGGACACTATTTTGCCACATTCTTTATAGAAGACAACAAAGCCTTAAATCAGCTTCTGATATGGTGCTGCCTAAGGGGGGTTGTAAGAAGAATTACTGAGAAAACCGTTACTTTTATACCCGTCTGTTCTCTTACTGGCATGCCTGTAGAGGGCTAATATCTGATATGTGCATATTACAAAGTTCTCTGATGGAAAGTCTATGCAGAAGGCATGCAGTGCAAAAAATATTAATCAAATCATAAAGCTTTTAAAAAGACTGAAGAGGGAGCGTAAATGGGGAGACAGTGGGCTATAAAGTCTCTGTGCATCCCTGCAGTCATAACAAGACCACTGATCCTCTGAAGCACATGTGATATTAGTATTCAAAGTAAATTTTTACAGCACTGCTGGGGGAAACTTGTGCAGAGAGTCAACTGTTTCAAGGATTTTCTAAAGAGCTCAATCATGTGTCTTCCCACTGAATTAGACTACTCCCATTTTGCCTGACTTTCCTGCTGCAGAATTTTCTTTCAAATCATTTCAAATTAATATCCCACTGCCTTGTTTTCATTAGTTTTCCATGTGCAGTAGGATTGCATAATTTGATAGATTTAAAGTCTTTCACACACCCCGAGGGAGGAAAAAACCCAGCCTCATTAGAGTGACAGATAAACCGCAAATACCAGAGCAGCTGATAAAGGGCTTGCAGAAAGAAATTTAATTACCTAGAAAAAAAAGAAGAAGAAAAAACTGGGGAAAAACAACAACTGCACTCTCAGGAAACAGATCACAATACTCTGACTTCTTAAATAGAAACACAATGCAGTCACATTGGCAAGAGAGATAGCCTGAGTGAGTGCAAAGCATTAATAACACTGTCAAATTAGAATTTCCTCTAACTGGTTTGTGTGCCAAGTTTTTAAAGTTATGAGTCTGTGTACAGTAATGATAGAAAATCTAGGGGCTAAAGAGAGATGGTGAATAGAATAGAATTTCCCTTTATTGACATTGTACATGTACAATGGCGCTCCACACCAACTGTGCTGGTATAAAATGAATAGCATGACAAACACAATGTCAGGGGTGTTGCCTGCCTTCTATTTGATTTTTACTGATTAACCCACAACAGTTTTTCACATCATAAAGCATGAACTGTAATCTCCATATTCAGATGGAATCCTTGCTGTATGTTGCACCAGCTGTGCACTGAATGCTCAGGTAGAATAGAAAAGCCCTGCATAAGAACCAGTCCATTTACCATTTACAATGGTGTTTTGGCCTTTCCCCTGCAAAACATTTAAGTAATGAATAAACCTCAGGATATGCACAATGTGGCCAAGTTTTGCATCATCCATGTACTAAAATCTAATTGCTAAACTCAATTTTCTCCAGTCTGCTCTTGATTCAAAGTGTCCCTCTGTGAATAAGAGTTGAATCAAAGGTAGCACTGCTCACTCAAACTGAGTCAGAACTTTGAAGACATTTGACTGCTTAAGGTATTATCTCTTAAAATAAAAGTTGCTATACCCATGAAACTATCAGCCATTGTTGGGACAAGACTTGCCAATGAGTTCAAAAGTTGTCTGCCATATTGAACATGACACCATCACAGCTACCAGTCTCCTATTTTAGATTCTTTAGATTAGCTTCTGGTAGATTTTAGAATTCATTTACACATAAAGCACTAAATAGACTAACTCCAGACTATTTATTTAGATTTAAAGTCTTTAAAGCAGTTTAAAAAAATATGTTTGTTTAATGATGGTTTCTGTTGAGACAGTTTTTCTTTTGTTGATTTTTTAAAATCATCTGTTTTTTAAACATATTTTTAGTTCTGTGTTTTAACTTGTATTACTATTATCTGTATTTTATTTTTATTATATACTTTTGCGATTATTGCTATTTTTTTTTTCATTTTGATTTGCAGTGCTAGGTGTGTTCATGTCTGTGAAAAGCCCTTTATAAATAAACTTTACCTTCATACTTCATTACTAAATAAAATAGGGGAGGGCCTATACTTAATCTTTGTGGTTACTGAGAAATAAAAACTACATATAAAGAATAAGTAGGTAAGTTATGGGATGAGCACCTGTGTCTCATCGCAGTGGCTTTTGGAGGCAAGTAGTATTTTTATTTCACAATCTGTCCAGAGTGTACTGGACCTCTTGCCCTGTGATAGTATAAAGATAAGGCTCCAGCCCACACCCTCCTGCAGCTGTGAACTGGATAGGTATAAAAGAAAAAAATAGATGGATTGTTATTTGGGATTCTTATAATGTTTATGAGCTAACAGACTGTCCAGTACATGCACTGAGAGTTGCTGAAGACACTAATAAAACCCTTGATCAAGACATTATGTTAGATAGGAAATACAGTACAATGATTAGTTTTGCAAATACACTTCCTTTTCTACATTTATTCAGTAGTTTCTAGGCCGCTGAGAATTAAAATGGCGGAACTTCATTTGAGTCAAAACATTGTTTTTGTGGTAAATTATTAATATAAAAGACACTATTCACTTGAAAATGCGGTGCACAAAATTGTGAGTAGCTGCAAAATGATAGGATACATAATAATGAATGCTGCTTGACAAATGATGTACCATTAATTTCAAACTTATAGATAATGATGAGTTACTAAGCAACAGCCTGTGAGATACTGTGTTAATGAGACATGAAGTAATAATTATCTCATAAATATATGTGAATATACATGAGTTGTTGCTTCAATTTGTTATTTCTTGATATAAGATGTATACACTAATGAGTTAATTGAAAAATCTACCAAAGTTTCAAATTGAACATTCTGGTTGAAATTAAACCTACCGAGCAAAGCTTTTCTTTCTGCAGTCATAGGTTATTAGACACATTGCTGGTGCTAACTTCTCATTCTATGAGAAGAATGAATTATTAGTTAAACTATTAGGGATTTCCCTCTATAATTGTAGTGTCTTCACTATATGTGATATACAAATACGATCGATGATATAAGTTGGTGTTAACAGATAAAACTGACTTGACTTGGATTAAGATATTACCACAGTGATTCTTGACATAAGGGACAAAATATGTCCGGAAGATAAAACCCAATTTTGTGGTTAAAAATATGCATACAAGTGTTAACCCAACTGCCTAAAAGACAAACCAAGGCAATTTTTTATACAACAAAAGTATGATTTTGCATTTTTTATACATATTTATTTATTTTAATGTGGCGAGACGAAGTTGGGATATAAAGTAAATACTCTTCAGTTTTAAAGAACGACAACGCCACCCTGGGAATTTCACCCAGAGAATACTGGAAATGACACTAAATCACCAAAAAGGCACTTAGGTTCGCTATACTCAATCCAGAGACGAGGTTCAATAATAAACAAATTGACAATTTATTGGTAATTATTTAAAACACCGAATAAAAACATAATCATAAATATTCAAATACAAATATGCTTAAAAAGGTATTCAGAGCTGAGGCTTACCAGTGGAGGGGCAGGGATGCCACACACAACTAAAGAAAGAAAACACACCAAAACACAAGTGCAACACACTATCACACACTCACACTAATAAACTAGACAAGGCAGGTGTGTACACTCAAGGGATCCCACCACCAAGGCACCCTAGTCTCCTCCACGTCGGCACTCCGCATCTGAATAAAAGAAACAAAGAAAATGTTAATATATTACAACAAACTAATGTGTAGCACCGGGGGATAACCCAACTGCAGGACCACACTGGTGATCTACAGCTAGAAAAAGGGCCTCCCACCAGTGGTGTAACAGAAAATCCAAACTACAAATCAAAAAGCAATAAAACAACATACAATCTGAATAAAACTCTAAAATCTGGAGCAAACGGAATCGCCGTACTGCTCCAACTTGCCGTCCACACGACGATAAGTTAACAGTCAATCAATATGCACGCCAGCTGACTCCGATAACCGGCATGCATATGGCCGTTGTCCACGCCGACGTCCACTGTAAAAGCTGACAGCAGCAGGGAAAGAATTCTCACAACGGGAACAGACGGTAAAAGCACAGCAAGGCAAAACAGCAGCACTTCAGTTCGCGTAGCTTGGCGCAAAACTAAGGCCCACACTTCCTGCGAAACATAATAAATAATTACTATAAAAGAACAATAGAAGGCAGAGAGCGTAACAAAAGTTGATTACGTACCAAGTAAGCCGGGTCACAGAACGTAAGTAGAATAGCTCAGAGGAGGCTTCTATAGCTACGACCAGCCGCGATGGAGGCTTCAGAAGAATAACCCGCAAATGATCTCCACCACACCGAGGGGAAGTCAGGTGACCAAAAAGGAGATCACAGGCAAGCGACGCAGAGACACTCAAATGGCCACTATTTATACCAGCGCCCCCTAATGGGCCAGGCTGAAAGTGGGTTGGACCGAAGGATAACATTCATCCTGCCACATTCAGTAGTACAATATATTACCAATACCTTAAAAATCCATTGTCCAGAAGCAGATGTGATAATATTAAAATACAGAAATCTTTTTTTAAAAGTAATGTAAAATTAAACATCATGGCTCTCGTCACTAAGTATTTAAGTCAATACCTTATTTAATATCAACATATGCAATTGATAATTTATTTTTACATATTTTTTAAGTGATTAAAATCGTGTTCAGTTTTTGTCAACACCATCAGATATTTTTAAAAGTAGAAAGGAATCAGGAATTATTGTGGGTAGCTTACACTCTGAGGACCCCTTTACCACTTCCTGTTTGGTACACATGCCATGAGGTCACTGCTGTGATAATTTTTTTTATTTTAATTTCATTTATTGCAGACCTTTCTGATAAAACTCTGTGTCACAACCATAGTGTGTCAACACCAAAGTCGATGTAATCCAAGATTTAATCTTTTTTTTTTTGTAAAAAGAGCTTAATTTAGGTAGATTGTAGAAGCAATAAGCAACTGATGAAAAACAAGATGGCTTCTGTCAGAAAAACATGTGTTATGAGAGAAAGTAGGGTATTTTGTCAACACCATCAGGATTTTTGTCTGACGGTGTTGACCCTTTTTCTAATGGTGTTGACAAATGCCACAAAAGTGTGCTATTCACCATTCATATTAATATTTTTTACTAATATTTCAGATATATTACTTCCTGTGTATTTTACTGATATTTCTGCTTTACAGATGTGTCAAATATAATAATAATAATAATGGATTGGATTTATATAGCACTTTTCAAGGCACCCAAAGCGCTATACAATGCCACTATTCATTCACTCTCACATTCACACACTGGTGGAGGCAAGCTACGGTTGTAGCTACAGCTGCCCTGGGGCAGACTGACAGAAGCGAGGCTGCCATATCGCGCCATCGGCCACTCTGGCCAACACCAGTAGGCGGTAGGGTAAAGTGTCTTGCCCGAGGACACGACGTTATCAAATTTGTCTTATCTTGAATCTCATTGTTTATGTATACATTATTATTATTATTACATTAATATACATTATTATACTGTAGGAAAATGCTTAGTCCTCTGCATTTAACCCATTCACTCAGTGATGCAGTGGGCAGCTACAAATCCAGGATAGCCGCTGTTTGTTTGATTTGAACGCCCAACCTTCCGATCATGTGGCATCTACTGAGCTATCTCTGCCACGAGAGTTGGTCTTTAAGTGATGATGTATGAATCCTGCTTCCGGGCCTAAACTACTCTGTGTTTATTAAGCCTGTTGTGCTGTTAAAATGTTTTAATGCTTTTTATCCTTTTTTATTACATCTGAACAAGCCCCTAAAAACAGCCAGTGATCACTGTCAGCCTAACCATCGGAAATCCTCACGTTAACTTTTATCAAGTGGTAAAAAGTTAGCATTCATCCTCCAGCTTCACTGTGTTTATATTATGCTAACATAGCTGTGTCGCTAGCGATCATTTAGCACATCACTATATAACCAGCTAGTCCAACTTCAGTAACCTGGCAATAGTCACTGCTGTTTAGTTTTCTGTCTTCATTTATGTTGGAAGTGGTAGCAGAGCTGGTATATCATGTTCAGGTGGAAACAAGCAATCTAACTTCTAACTTTGTTAAATTTCATATATTCTGTTTTCATGGATGCCTGGATGTTACACCTGGTAGAGCCACACACTGATCATTTTATTAAAGATGAAAGAATTCAGACAGTTTGTAACTCTCAGTGATGCTGCAGAGTTCCTTTGACTTTGGAATCTGCAGTGGAGTTTGGACCTGGAAATGGCTAATGACATCAGACTTAAAGACCGGATAGCATCTCTATTGCTTAATGCATAATTGTGTTGTGAACATTTATCCTTAATCTGTAAAAAGCATAAGTGTCAGAAAAATTATAGTGATTATAAAATGGTACATTTCAGACTAGAATGGCAAAGGGGAACCTGTCAGTAGAGGAACGAAAGAGAAGGAACGGGGATGATCAAAATAGAAGGAGAGAAAAAATTAACAGCCAGCCTGAGTTGAAGAAAGAGTTTCTCATAATGGAAAGGGAAAGATTGAGAAATAGAGTAAGAAAGAGAAAAATTTAGAACATCAGTGATCTGAAAGAAAGAGAAAAAAGGCAGAAGAGAAGGTTTTGGAAGAAAGCACAGAGTCAAAAGGAGAGAAAGTCCAGCAGGGCACAACCACAGAGAACTTTAGGAATCAAGGAGTAGTAGGCAGCTACTTGTTGGTGAACTATTAAGATGTAGAACTTGACATGTGCAAAAACAGAATTGTTATGATGTGTTTTGTGATATTACAAAGGTTGTTAAGGTTTAATGGTCATTTTGAAAGAAATAATATCTTGTTTTCTACTACTTGTTTTCTGTCAGTGCGCCTCAGGGCAGCTGTGGCTACAATGTAGCTTGCCATCACCAGTGTGTGAATGGGTGAATGACTGAATGTAGTGTAAAGCGCTTTGGGGTCCTTAGGGACTGAGTAAAGCGCTATACAAATGCAGGCCATTTACCATTTTAGTGTGTCAACACTGTCAGATTTGTGTCACCACCGTCAGCACCTTGTTAACTCCATAATATGGAGTTTTGGTTTATTTTTCTCTTTTGGAGAACCATATAGTTTCCTCCCTCATGATCTTCCAATAAAAATACGTAATTTTCTCAATAAATGTGTAATTTGCATCCTGCTTAATATGATTGTTTCTTATAGAGATTAAATACAAGCTTCTGAAAATATGTATGACTGTAACTCTAATAATAAAAAGCCAAAACAATCTTAATTTTAAATGTGGTAAAATTACTTTGAAAACATGTGTGCATAAACAATAGAATAGAGAAGCTGCTAATAGTCAAAATAGCTGAAACAACTTAATTTAAAAATATATATTTTTGCATTTCTTTGTGTCTGACGGTGTTGACAAAAACCTTGCACTTCTCCAGCAAAAGCATAAATTATTAAAAAATGTTACACCTGGGAGATTGCTTTATAGCAGATGCGTACTGGTCTGTCATTTTAAAAATATCACAACAAAGAAAACCAATTATGTGGAAGTGATGCAGTCCAGAGCTAAACACTGGCTTCAAAAACAAATCGTGCTCCAGCATTCAAAAAGGTAGCAATATGATTTTTAAGTACGCATAGATATGTGATATTACCAATATAATAACAAATACATTTCCCTTGAAATTGGAACATTAATCATGTCAACACAGCATAAAATTGCATAATGTCATTAATCATATTTGATGCCCCCAGAAAACAAAGGTACTTTTAAAGTTAAATTTGGTGCTAGAGCAGAAATCAATATATGAAGACTGTTCTTGATTCATTCACAGCTTGCAATTTCACAACATCCTTTTTTCTATTTGGGGATGATGTGGAGATTATGTGAAAGCTGTCAGATGGAATCAGGTTAGTCACCAGCGAGCTTGCAGTTCGGAGCTGTGACTGTGTCGCAGTGACACATACTGTACCACAGAAGCCTATCTCATACTGATCACACTTGGCACATTTCTCCTGATTGCAACATATAGCGAGTCAACAGACGCAAATTCACCAGTGCAATATGGGGGTGTGTAAGTATGCTCTGCATGCGCCTTATCAGAAAGAAAAAATGAATTACAGATGGCGAATAATAGATGGAAAGACTCAGAGGGAAAGTATAACGCTAGTTTTCAAGCAAGTCTGATAATGTCTAGGGATGTTTATTTGGCTGTTAGTGATATCCTTAAAACTCAAACTGCTTTTAACTTGTCACAGTATCCATCTCTTCATAATATCAATTAACACACAATTTTTCATTCTTTGTGTACATCAAATTGGACACTAGCTCAGTAAGTGAACTTGATCCTAAACGCTACTGTTTCAAAGAATTTTCACATCAATGCAACAAACGAAGCATTCTTATCTGGCAAACAATGTTTGAGTTGGGCCTGAAAATTCTTGTCAAGACAAACACTGCAAGGAGTTTTACTTCTAAAAGCACCCTCAATGGACCCGGTGTAACCACACTGATACTGATAAACACAGGAGGCACTGACACAGTTGGGCTGCCACGTGATGTAGACAGTGCCTTGCAATTAAATTCTCATACCACTTTGCAGAGTCAACTTTGATGACCAGAGTCATCCATCCAGTAATAAGCCCTAGGTGCATAACAAATGAGTCCACATTAAACAGAGAATGTTGTGTTTGACACATGGAGGAGTGCCTCACTGTTTCTCAGGACTAATTGTCTCTCATTAGTATGAAAAGCATGACATGATACAGTTTATACAGCAAGGCAGTGAGGCGTGTTGGAGCTGTTTACCCATGTGGAGGCTCTTTTATCTTTTCTTGTTTTAATTTATTTTCTGTACTTGTGAAAGACTGGACCATATTTTTTCTTATTTTTATTTTGGGGCTTAAAGTAAATGCAGAAAGTTGTCCACTGGGAGCGGGGTGACTCAATTAGTTGGTACCTGATGGGGTTGCTCAAAATATCCACATTAACTTAAAGAGACCAAATCGTTTCAATGGATTTGTTTTTGCTGTGTTTCTTTCCATATACACAAGGTGTCCTTTGTATTAATGCTATGATGCATCAGGTCCAAAAATCACTGGGCAGACTGCAGGACTTTAGCTTCTGCACAAAGTGGAAACATTTTGTTTTGCATTTTTTTAATTTTAGTTTTCACTTTTATTTCTTGACCTTTATTTAACACGTTTGGAGTCTCACTCTCTCCAGTGTTCTACTGGATCACTGTATAAAAATCCATTATAAGCACAGGGAGTTTATGTAAACTCTACACAGGAGGGATCTGGGTTGTCCTTGTTGTGATGCAATAGTGTGAACCATTGAGCCACTGTACTGCTAATTCATTTTATTTTAAATCACTCAGTTTAGGTTTAGGCACCAACACTACTTCACAGACTTCAAAAAACTTGGAAGTAGTTTCTGTATATGAAAAGCAGGGCCAGTGCTGAAGTGCCTCAAACCTATATTCTTTTGACTGGTCAGCAGCCCATCTATTTGAGGGAAAAATAGACTTTCCATTGTATAGAAATCTGTGGGGAAAATTGGCCTTGGCGTCTTTGCTTGTCAACTTTAGTAAACACTTTCCTGATAAGACTATGGAGATTATGGTCTCAGTCGGTTTCAGGACATTTTTAAAAAGACATGAAGTTTATTCTGAAAATTATAGTTATAATTAGAGTCAAAAATGAGGACTGTCCAGGGTATGCTCGGACCCACCAATCAGTCATCATACGCGTTTTTAAAACACCAAAAGGGCCACAGCAATAGTGTTCAGCTGCAGGCTTCAGAGTGGGGCATGACTAACCAGTGGGTAACATAATCCATCTTTTTTAACGCCTGTGGACGGTTTAGAAAATGTCATCAGATGGTCAAGAAAAGGCATTAACTCTGGAGTTTGGATAAAGACAATACAGGACACCCAAGGCATATTAAAATATGATGAGTAAGGACTAAGGCCTGTTTTGACCTTTACTTCAAGTATTAGATTTTTTAGAGCAAAATTGGCATCAGGTGTCAGAGTATGCAAATGAGAAAAGCATCTGAGATAGACAAAAGGACAGAAGGAGCTGGTCTTGTCCTCCATTTGGACAAGCATCTTTCTTACTGAAGTCTCCCCCCTGAGCAAGCTACTCTACTGAATCGTTACCCGCTTAAGGGGTATGTTCTTCAGCTGAGCCTGACTTTTGACCTCCCTGTGGAGATTCTTGTGCTTGTTCTTTCGCTTGTTGTGAGGATCAACAGAATGTCACAACTAAACTGACTTCCCACACAACACTGTGCATGGCTGAAGTTCATAAAGTTGCAAATGTTAAATCAAATGTGACAAGTAGCAGAATTAAGGAAGCTAATGTCCCTAACCAAAGACCGACCAAAAGCACAAAAACATTTCGATATATAGAGGTTTTGTGCTAAAATCTTTACTGTCAATGCCAAAAATTGTGTGTGTTTGAGAAGCAAAATGGAAACCAAAGTATGCAACACATTACACATTTATGCTCATCTCTGTAACACACAGTAAACTTGATAAAACAGAATTTGTGGAGACAAGGTGTTAACACAGGAGGCATATAAAAGAAAAATACTAAGCTTGCTCCAACACGGAGGCGCTAAAAGCTGCGGTTGCTTAATGTCTCAAAAACCCATTGACCCTGTAATTTTAATACAAATTATTCCCTGACACCAAATATATTTGTCATAGCTATAGTTAATTTCCCCACTTACATCATCTGTATCAGTGTAAAACAACTTTTTAATTACACTTTAAGACTATTCTTAATTAAGGCCATCAGTTGGTGAAAAACAGGCTCTGATACATCAGTTGTTTTAATTTTCACATATCTCCTTCTTTTTTAAACCAAGGATCCTGTTGGTTTAGCATTGGGAGTGAAGTGTTGAGCATAAATGAAACGAATCAGTGCATGTGGATTTTAAGACATATGCCCACCTGCTCATTTGCAGTTTTTTTGCAGTTATTTGCAGTTATTCAGTCTGTATAAAGGTTAGTAGTTTCTCCTTAATTCCGGTCTTCAGAAAATGCAGTTTGCTGCAACAGGAATAGTTTTGCCAATATTTAAATACTGGGAGGCAGCACATACTTGAACTCTCTAAGATTTTGTGATCACAATGGAGCATTAAAATGCATAAATAGTGTGTGTCTTCTTCCACTCTGGAAGTCATGAGAATCTTTGTGGCTCATAAACATGAATAATTTTGAATAAATATGTATTATCCCCTGGAGCACAGTTGCTAGAGTATATTCATTTGGCATAGTTGATTGCCTTTTTCATAACCTTCGCTACCCTCATGTGCGTGTTTTAAGGCAAATAATTAAACTATGACAAATATATGCCTCAAGCGATGCAAAAAACGTACATGAGATTATCCTCCATTGAAATTGGTTCTCAAGAGTCTTTTTGACGATTTTACATCAAAGACAAGGAATTAGATTTCATGTTGCTCTGGTTTTCCTTTACCAACACCTTCAACATCCTGTTAGATTTTTGTACTCGCTAATGAAAGTAACAGCTAATGTGCATTGAAACAATAATGAGACATATAATTTGAAGCTATTTTCAGGCTCCTGCCTTTCTGTAAATAGACCTCCACAATATCATGTCTGCGTCATTTTTAGTTCAGGGTTGTCTAATGATATCTGATAGACCTCAGGGCGTTGTTAATGATCTTGTTAGAATGAAGAAAAAAAACCAACTCATAATCTTGTACTGAAGATAATAGCGATAGTATCTCAAAGTATTTTTAGCCTCTACTTCATTCCCACCACCACTGGCATCATATATGAGTATTATATCCAAACATTAACACACAAACACTTAAAAAAAGAGAGTGAGAACAGAGCAGCCATGGCAAAAATGAGGTGAAGTTTATGTAAGTGCACCGCTGATGAGTCTTACATGAATAAATGAACAGGTTTGAACTGAGTTCGTTTTGGTCCCAGACTTATTTTACAGCATCAATTTAACAGGCCCCAGCTTCAGCATCAAGCATCATGGCTAATTACTAATCACTTTGACTAAAACTAAATAATAAATAAGCTATACCAAGCAGCTCCATCAATAATTCGACCAAAAACAGGCTCCAGCTCCTTTAACGGAACATTAAAATTCTAACTATCTTTTAGCGAAAGAAGAGGTCCTTGAGACATACAATGGGATGTAAAACAAAAGTGTATGCAGTGTGCAATTCAATTTCCATTTCAAATAAGAGCTGTTGACCTGCTGGATGAACTAAACTGCTTAAGGTTTCCACTTAGTAAGTCAATACAAAATTATTTGTCTACTTCTCTCCTTGCCACCTTGAACACACAAACACACACATTGTCTCCCACTCACTGAAGCACATGGAGTTCTGTGTCTCGGTGAAGTAATTGCTGCAACCTGACCACCCACCATAGCCTAAAATACAGGCAGAATGCCAATTATATACCACATCTTTGTGTGCATACACAGGTCTAATTAAGAGAAGTGTTGTCTATTAGTACACATACTTTGCATTCATTGCGTAATATGCTTCCCTCTGCCCAAACGGTGCCGGCTTCCTGGTTCAGGAAAAGCTAATCGACACAGAAATGTTTCTCATGGCCAACCTTCACCCGTCTTACAGAGCAACAGACCTCCATCCTATCAAACCGATCATTCACACTACCTCCAAGTAGAGATGCGTGCTACCTCAGGATCAACTGCATTTTTTATGCTTAGTATATATCTTTATATGCCTCTGGCATGTTTATTTGAAGCATAATCTCTAAAGACCCCACTGCTGTTTATACTGCCAAACTTTTTGAGTTCTGTCTGAAAAAATTGATCAGACTCTCGGTGTCACTTTCTCTTTTCACTTTCCACTGTCCTCTGTGGTAGATGGGGTGAGATCAATAAAATTGATGAATTCACCCCCTTCCTAATCCCAAGAAGAACTTCTGGAAACTATTTATGCAGCAAAACTTCTGCTGTCTGTTATTCAATGAAGACAGAAGGAAGTTTGTCGAGCTACTCGCCTTCTGCATGGAGGTCACATCTCACTTTTAATGAGGATTCACAGTAAGGTGACATTACTTTCAGCCATTATAGCTAATTAGGGGTTTAAATATGTACTTACTTTATTGCTAATGGTGGTCTACATACTAGATATGAACAGAAGAAACATACATGCTAACACTCAGAAAGCAATAAATCTCAGTATGGGATTATTTTTATTTAAAGTACCTGAAAACAAGTATCTCAGGATGCCTCAGTCAAGCATTTCATGAGCAACCATGTCAAAAACCTTTTTTTATTTCATTAAGAAATAATGACAGTAGCACAGCAGTGAATAGTCATGAATACCAAGATAACAGACTGAAGTCGGGCTTTTCCAGCTCTTTTCCAGTGCTCCTAAGCTCAAAGACATAGGGGACAGAACCACACTGATTAATTCAAAGGCTTTCATTGTTTGAACACAGTAATACTTTGAAACCACTGTGTATTCAGAGTCAGGCTGGACAAAAACACCAGGCAACCAATTACAGTTAAGCCAGCTCATGAGTTCAATTCTCACTGTATAATTGGTTGAAGAGGACTTAAAATGTATTGGCTAATGAAGCCAAGACAAGACAGTAATACAGACATCAAATTAATGTTTCAAGGATAAGAATATAAACAGTACCAATATAAACAGTGTAACTAATTAGAAGAAACATGACAGATTTGACAGTTATGCCAACGGGCAGAACTGTGTTCAGCATGTTGTGGATCCCTGTGGAATAGCGACTTGATGATGACGAACACCTCTAGGAGCGGGTGACATTTTATTCCCATTCTCTAGAGCTTTACTTATGCTGCAGAGGCATGATTAGCTGGTGCCTAATGTCTTGCAAAGGCATAGTCATTGTAATCTTACATTCAGAAATCCAGATCTTTAAAACTTGGGCTGGTTTGTGTTTGGTGTCTGTATGTGTATCTGGTTTATGATAGGCAAACAACATAAACTAGATCACAAGGTGTCCTGCGGTCCCTAAACTGGTACATTTTCTGAATGTTACAAATATAAAAATTCTAGAAGTGTATACAGAATCTACACAGCTGTTAGTGTTTTCCTGTTACAACTGTTGCCATGGAAGTGATTGGAACACCTGAATAGAACAACTTGTATGAGTGTGTGAATGTATTCATTTAAGCATAATATATGCAAAAGTATTCACCTGTGCAACAAGTGTAGTCACGAAATTCCTCTCTACCAAATATTTCACATATAGGCATTATAACAAAGTGGAATCTACTGGGAATGACAGCAACTCAGCAGGTTGCAGGCCAAGTAAAATCACAGTGTGGTCAGCAGATGCTGAGATGCATAGCGTGCAGAGGTTGCCAACTTTCTCCAAAGTCAATCACTACAGGCCTGTAAACTTCATTTGGTCTTCAGATTAGCTCAAGGACTGGGTTTCCATGGTCAAGCCTTATCTCAGCAAGCATAATGTAAAGTATTGGATGCAGTGGTGTAAAGCATGCTGCCACTGGAAAAATGGAGACGTGTGTTGTCTGGAGTGACATCACACGTCTCCATCCAATCCCACATCTCCGAGATTGTTGTGTTGTTTTTTTTTTTTTTCCTTCAGGAGTTGGTTCCATTGAAAGGAACTCTTAATGCTTCAGCACACCCAGACATTTTGGACAATTTCATGCTCCCAACTTTGTAGGAACAGTTTAGGGAGAGCCCCAGCACACCAGTGCACAAAGCAAAATCCATAAAGACATGGATGAGCGAGTTTGGTGTTGAAGAACTTGACTTGCCTGGACAGAGTCCTGACCTCAACCTGATACAAAACCTTTGGGATGAATTAGAGCAGAAACCGTGTGCCAGGCCTTCTTGTCCAACATCAGTGTCTGACCTCACAAATGTCCTCAAAGATTTCCATAAACACACTCCTAAAACTTGTGGAAAGCCTTCACAGGGGAGTGAAAGCTATTAAACCAACAAAAGGTCTTGAGATGACACAGCCAATATTGTTTGTTAATACTGATTGCAATGGCAAAGTTTTGTGAGATGAAATCTAATTTAAAGAACTAATAGACTCACTGTTATAATTTATTATCAGATTGAGAAGATTTAACTAACAAACATTCTCCCAATTTACACAAACGAACACATCCACACGAACTGGAAAAACACATGACAAATATATATAAATTATATATAATATGCTTTTTGCACACAGCTGTGGCCTTGAAAGGTGAGGATACTTATAGTGAAAATAGTGAAGTTGCAGCAGCTCCATCACAATGTTTGAAAGCATCTTCGGCTCAGGTTCGGCTCTTTGTCATCTTTATTGCAAAGCATTTGATACTGTTTTTACGCTGCAATTTCAGCTCTGAGTTGAGGGCGGTGCTCTGTTTTTCTGTCTTTCTACATTAACTACCGAATCATTCTTTTTATTCCACTTCTGTTGCTGAAGCATTTCTTCTTTTGCAATGAGGGTCTTTGAAACAATTGCAAAAAAGATCTCATGAACTGTGTGCAGAGTCACTTTTCTTGTGAAGCAGCCACGGAATTGGATGTTTTTGTGAAATGCATATATCTGTGACTGAAATGACAAAGGAATCGGCTGCTTCCTTGCTGCTAGTGTAATGAGAAAGAAACAAATGTGAACTTTGCAGTAAATGAATGAATGCATACAGGTTATTATTATGGCCCTTAGTATTGATTAAAGCCTGATCCTGTCCTCTAATTTTTATGCCTCACAAACCCAGATACATTCTTTATCAGTTTTATATATTCCATATAATCACTTCTTCATGTGGCCTCCTCCAGCTGGATTGTAAGGCTCCCAGCACTGCGAGTCACAGACCTCTGAACCAGTTCAGCAATATATTTTCTCCCTGTTGAGGCCATGCAGGCCAGGTGCTATTCAATGACTGCAGTAGAGCAGTAAATTCTGCAATGGTATCTGGCGATGATATCTGATCTCTATGACTGCTTGCGCACACACACACACACACACACACACACACACACACACACACACACACACACACACACACACACAATATGGTTAAAAGTATGTGAAAACCTTTGCACTGAGCCAACTATGGGCATTTCCGTGCTGCCTCATCGACTTTCACTCTTCTGGTTTCAGGCTTTCTACCAGATCTTGGAACCTGGCAGCAGATATCGGCTCTATAGTGTCAACAACAGCCTACGGTGTGGCTGGTCCTAATGTTCTCCATAGTGTGCTTTGGAAAAAGGAAACCTTGGTTTGAATCTCCTGTTCAGCTAGGGTCTTTCAGTGTACAGTTTGCATGTCCTCCCCTTTTCCCAAAGATATGTTACATTATTTAAAGTGATGATTCTAAATTTGATTTGCCACTGATGTGAAGCAGATGTGAAGTCTGTAAAATAAAACAGTCTATTAACATATGTTTGTTAAAGGTGGCTTGTATTCTAAAGGCTTTGAGTGTTGAGAAGGACTTGAAATACAATATGTAAATCCAAGTGCAGTCCATATCACATGAAAGATTAACATAACATTTGGGTCCTAAAACTAAAATGTAAGTACGTTAATCCTTCTGACAGCCAGCAGGAGGGGGACTTCCTCAGGTTCCAATAAGTCTGAGAAAATAACCTTATTCCTCACTTGATTTATTACGTCAGTAAACACTTTTCTAATGAGCTCAATTGCTAAATTAAAGTCCTATTTAATACAGCATGTTTTTCATTTAGTAAATTAGTCTCCCAATTAAGAATAAAATAGATCATAAAGCAGGGTATGCTTTATGTGATTGACAGTGTGCTAGCGTGCAAACAGAGGTTAAAGTGGGACGGAACGTTCTGGAACAGCATCCTGGCACATTCAGTGAAAGAGTAATGAAATCTAATAGGCAGTAAAATGCATAATAATATCAGCTGAGTTCCTTTTTGATGTACCGCAGCCTGGTTTCCAGCTGATACCACAGAACTATTCCCTGCTACACGGTCTGCACACACTTTTCTTTCTTTCTCATTGCCTTCAGGCATTCATATGAGCAGACGGACAAGTTGAAGTCGTGATACTTCAGCATCTAGATGTTACAGAAGAGGACTGAACGCAGTTATCGTTTCTGAAGTGGAGGGTAAATTCAAATGCAGACGGTGCATATTGAAATTACCTGCATTTGAAACTGAATGCACACAATCTGCTAGCGAATAGAGGGCAGGGCAGAGTTGGGTGCCCATTATCACTGGTAGGTAAGGTTAGAGGGCACAGTCATCAATCTGAATTAAAACTCATGAGTCTCTTTAGTATCAATTACAATATTTTACCTTTACATTTTTAGCATACTGTGTAGGGGTTGGAAAACAGCCATGAGAGTTTGTGTATCATAGGTCCCTAGTACACCTCAGAGCCACACAAGCAGCACGGGTCAGCTTATCAGGGGAGCAATTTGTGAATAACATAGTGGGTATGTCCAAAAAATACATTCTCCCTTATTATCAGTGTTGACTTTGTGATGGGAAATTCATGAAATTACCTCGAGGTCGTATTCAATGAGACTTGGAAAAGTCTTTACTCAGGTTGTAGAGTTTGGTAGTTGAGAGACATTTCTCAGGGGGCGGTATTTTAATTGTCCACTGCTGGACATTAAAAATAAGGTTTTAGACACTTCTGCAATGACGTCACTTTTCTGACTCAGAGGCTGCATCCATTTTTTTTTTATGTACAGTCTGTGGTCCAAATACAAAAGATTTCCTTGAAATAAATCTCGTTTATTTGTGACTGTGTCAGGAAAACATCCTCTGGCTCTGCTCACACCTGTGACTCATTTGTGCTAGGCTGTAGGGCTTACAAAATTGATCTGATATGCACACACATGCACATGCATGTTAGTGCCTATAGTGTTGTGTGTCACCTTTCTTTTTGGAAACAAACACACACGTTATGGGGGTGAGAGAACTCACCAAAATACCACATTCACCCACACTTGTACCTGTATTTTTAGTGTGCAGGTTTTTTTTTTTTTTATAGACATTAAAACAGTTATATGCAGGTGACAAATGAAAGGAAAACCTGAACCCTCAAGATGATTGGTGTCTCTCTTAGAGTATGTTGTCAGTGACATTTGCTAACATGGTTTGGATCCACTTGCCCTCTTAGAGGGAACCATTAGTTAAAATCAATGCATGATTTTATTTCTACTTTATTTTTTCTGGTTTCTTTCCAGTGCATGTGAAACAAGAGGTCAACAAATGGCCTGAAACGCGCAAAAACATCCTAATCTTCATCTTTAATGGACTATTATTTAATGGTTTTCTTCTCTATTTAAGAACTCATTCGCCCCAAATTCTTTTTTAAAAAAAAGCACTTTTAACCTAGCAGGCACATACTACTCCATTGCCCAGGCACATACTAACATTGTATACTAAACGTCTAGAGCTCCTCTAGTCTGACAGTGAACACTTGAGGAGCCGGCGATTGAACCACTGATTTTCCAGTTAGTAGACAACCTGCTCTAGCTCCTGAGAGACAGAGCATGCCATGGCAGTGAAAAAAGCGACAGTTTTAGGAGGCGCTTTCAGGTTTAGGAGGCATGGGAAAATTGAATGGGAAGCTGGAGCTTTAATTACTAATCAGTGCTAGCCATTATCATAACTGATAGCATGCGTTCATAAATGATTTGTTTCTTCCTTATCAGAGAGACACCACTGAAAAACATCATCCCTTTATTTCAGGGTCACACACAGAACACATCAACAGCTATTTCTGTGGCTGTTTCACTTTGGTGGTTTTAATTCCTAAATCACAAGCAGAAAAAAAAATACTGTGGGGAAAAGGAAACCTTAAAGAGCTGAAAGGATGAGGGAAAGATGGTGACTGAGGTAGAAAAAAGAAACTTTCTGACAACTAATGCATCAGGAAGGTCCTCCAGCAGCACCACAGCAGCTTACGCACAACTGTTGCACACAAATGTGCTATTTATAGCATCCTCAATTAATCCCCCAATACACACATTAATGAATAAAAATGAGAGGTTTCACAAAATGTATTACACACTCATTTTTTACAAGGTAGTTTTATAATGGTAAATCCTACATATTAATTCAAGTAGGCGTGTGTGAACTGAAATCAATTATAAAGATGAGAAATTCAAGCTCTGTGAAATTAGCTTTTTTTTGCAGTTTTTGGTTCTCTCTTACCTTACTTTCATTTCCACTTCACAATGTTCAGCTTGACTTGCTCTAAACAAACAAACAAACATAAATGTGCAAAGTACTCAAGGGCTCACACACTCTCATCCCACATTCTTTCTTTGTAACTAGCAGTTTATGTGTGGTAAATGGCATATGCACACTCTCAGCCCAGTAAAACACCTACAGTATGGCGGACCATAGCGACCAGGGGTTACCACTGTGTCACTGACCAATCTCTAGGCCTGCATGCTGTGGGCTTAACAACTGATCCCAAAGCAATCTCCAGCAAATGCTATTCAACCAGTTGGGGAATGCACATTTTTCCATTGCAACTGGTGGTTGCCAGATGTTCACTGACCATCCAACAAAATTAGAACAGACCAGAAACTAATTCCTGCTAAAACAGTTGGTCATGTGTTAATTTAGCTTTTACTAAATATACAAAAATATTTTTTGTTTTCTGTGACAAATGACTTCAGTGGTTCAATCAGGTTGCTAGGATGGGTGTTTTTTGAGAAATCTGATACGTCTAATTTGCCCATTCTGCACATTCACAATTTAATTAGGTGTTTTATTTTTAGATTCATAAGCTTAAACATCTCTTTTAAACTAAGCTGTTAACCTTTGTGAGCTGGAAGCAGACCATAAATTTTATGATCTGAATTATACAGTTACATGATCTTGTTATGTGCATTGCCAACTGAACGTCACCTCAGCTCAGTTTTCTTTAGCAATAATTCATTTGGCCCAAATGTCCCAGAAAAGATTGATTTGGCAACAGGACAGAGGACTGAATTTTGCAGCTCGGTGGGGAAATGAGAAAGAAATGAGTAAAGAGGACCATGTCATTTTTTTATGCTTCAGTAAATATAAGCAGGAGACAAGATAAAGTTTGGCATTTACATTTCCTATTTATGGGCACTATGTCAGGATAATTAGAGACTGCATGGGAAGAACTGTGAATATAACGGTGAATATGAAAAAGACTTAGATGTTTTTTTGTTGTTGTTTTTTTTTACCTCCCTGACCTTTACTTCTCTTTAAGCCTATTCAAAGGTGGCGTTACACATTAAAATATGATCATTAAGGCTGCCATTGTCAGAGTCATCTTACGAACATCTTCAAGAAGTGCTCTACGTGTTATCTTTGCAACGCAAGTCTAAATTATTTCCTAAGCTTTTAACTTTTAACTTGCACATTTGTGTTGGGTGATGGGGAAACACACACACATATAACATGGATCTATTTTGGTAATGGGGTGAAATGCCCCCAGCAATGTCACTACGACAGCTTGTTTGCCGCATATGTGTCCTCATTTATCACTGTACACTGAATATGTGATTTTTGTCTTCTCTCCTCCTGCATCAATGCAGGTTCACTGTGCACACATGGAGGAGAGGGATGTTGTTTGAGACGCCAGTATGGAAGCGGGGTGGAGGGTGTGTATAATTATCTGCTCCAGTGCATTAGCCTTTGGAAACTGAGACATGGGGGGGAAGACAGAAGTGGGGAGAGAGATAAAGTATACAGAGTATAAAGTGTAAGACTGAGAAAGGAGGAAGAAGAGAGGAAGAAGAGCATTAAGTGCAAGCCTGAGAGAGTGGGAAGGAGTAAAGCGAAGCTGCAGATATTTCATTTCAAAGTGAACAATATTAATGTGCGTGAAATACTTACCAGAGAATGTGAGGTCATAACTAAATTATGGACTTTCACCAGTGGGAATGGATGTGATGCTGCTTCCCACATCTATATTTGACATTAGCCTTACCATCTGTAAGGTTAGCCCATATTGTGTGCACTTTCTGAGCCTGTGTGTATATTTACTGTCATGGCAAAACGTGATCCTGGAGACAAACTGGTACTCTGCGGTAGAGGAAAGTACTTTTATAAGACATCTGTCTTTGTCAGGACAAGATCTTCTTAAAAATATTTTGCCATCATCGTGTTTGATATATTTTGCAGGTGTGTCGTTGAGGCAGGAGATTAAAAGAGCAATTTGGAAGTTAGTGCTAAGTTATTTGCTAATGCTAGCAGGCTTTTTAACAAACTGCAAACATAAGCTGTAGGAGTGAAACAAGTGGTGGTTGGTATGACCTTTTTGAAAATTCTGGTGGTTTTACAGTGTGTGTCATTATTTTTATTAATATTATTATTATTATGCACAAGTGGGCCTCTGCATTGGTTTAAAGTGGCTCATTCGTCAGTTTATCAGTGTATACACTATAAAGTCATGAAACCACACAGCCAAAACAGTATATATTGTTAAATACATTGTTTTGATATTATAACAAAAAAATCAACAAATAGGGACAGGGAATTTGGTTCTTTTTTTCAGTGTCACAACAAAGTGATTTGTTTAAAATGTATGTGCTACATATGTGGGTTATATGTTAGGCACTTTTTCCCCCTCCTGGCAGTTATTCTTGTTGAGATGACATGATGCAATCTAGTAAGAGTGGTTAGTTGCCTGGACTCACGAAATTCACAAGATCACACGAGATTTCAAACCACAGAGAAATCACTGGGGTTTTAAGAGGCAGACAACTATACACACACCACATGTATGCTGTTGCTATTTATTGTTGTGTAACCTGTCAAGGACAAAAACGTACAGAAAATTCTGGATCAAGCTTTTGTTAAGCCTGGATTGACAGCTCATGTCCTGGATTCAGTCCGTCAGTTGGTTCTCTCTGGGTACTCTGGTTTCCTCCCACAGTTAAAAGTCATGCAGTTATTAGGGATAAGTTAATTGGTGATTCTAAATACTACATTTAATTCTAAATTAAAAACTACATTTAATTCTAAATTAAATGTAGTATTTAAGTGACCAAGTAGTATTGGGGTAAAAGTCGAAGGATTAAAATATCCCAAGAACTCAACTTACTTCATCTAAACATGTTTCAATCACGTTGTATCAACACAAAATGCACAGACTTATTGAATATGAATAAGTTGTGTTTATTTAACTCAGTTGTTTAAGTTGCTGCCAAAGCAAAACTATATTGTGCAACCAATGTCCACTATTGAATGAAGTAAATCCACCATGTTATTTTTTTCAGTGTAGAAGTGGAGTAAGTCAAAACCCTTAAATAAAAAACAGGAAATAAGAATATTTTCAGAGCATGTTTTGTATTCTTTTTTTCTTTGCCCTCGACTGTTTCCCTTTTCCTCCCCTGGTCTGTTGATTTGTGAAGGGAACCTGGCAAGTTGGTTCTTAACAGTGCACTTATTCTGCTTTTAGTTATGTCACTTTTTGTCCCCACTGTTTCTAAACAAAGTCAACATCTGGCTCATTAGTGTTTATACTTTCACAGCAGAGCTGTGAAGAGCATTTTTGAAATACTTCATGGGACATATTCTTTCTGTCATGGTCTGGGTCTGATGACCCAGAGCTCATGTATTTCTTGTATATGTTTTTCCATATGTTATGGTGGTTGTCTCTCCCTTTTTGTCCTTTCTCCCTGGGTGCTCCCGGATGTTTTGGGGTCGCTGAGGGGACTGCGACCCGGAAGTGTTCCCGCACTGGGGACTGCCGCACCTGCCGCCCATTAGCCCTCACCAGCTGCAGCTGATGGCTTCATGAGGGGCGCCTTATTTAAGAAGGTGGCGGAGCCCCAGTCGGCGCGGGATTATACTAAGTCGAACCTGTTAAGTACCTCCGTAGATTAGTGTGTTGTGATCGGCTTCGCTACTAAAGGCTGCCTGCTGAGCTGTGTGTGTTTTTGTGTCACCAGGAGTCGGGAGTCAGGAACGTCGTCACGAGGGGAAATCACAGAGTGGAATCGGGTTTTTGGAGTTGTCACCTTTTCACTGCTATGGACACGTGCACTGTGTGGGATTCTTGGAGGAATCGCCACAGGAGTCACAGTGCTTGAATTGTATATAGTTGTCGTTTCTGTCCACTCGCCATAAATAAATCCACTGTCCTTCACTTGAGTCTCGCGTTTGGGCCCTACTTTCTCTACAACTCCACGGTCTGCCGTCGCAGCCCGTGACACTTTCAACCTTTGTAGCCCTAATTAATCTGTTTAGAGGAAAATCTGTTAGCTTTGCATACCTGTGGTACCCACGCTTTACCTGGTTTACTGTTCCTGTGTGTAAGTGGTGCCCACAATGTAAAAGCTACACATAAATAGTAGAAATCAAGTAAAAAAAAAAAAATTAATCAATAACACACACCCACACATATATGTGCAGCTCCTGTATTTGCAATTTTGTTGTCTAATACCCTGAATATGTGATTTGTATGTCTAATCTTGTCTTCATCCTCTTATATCTCACAAATTGTTGTATCGTTTATTGTTTCGCAATTTTTGTGTTAGTGCCTGTAGAATAAGTTATTTGGTGCACTGACTGTTGTTTCATGTTTATTTTTATCCCATGTAATTAGAATCATATTGATATGTGTCCCTTGTTAAAACACTCATCAGTGCTCTTTTTATGCACTACTACAATGTTGTAAAACTACTTGAAAAACCACAGCTGGTGTTTTTCACTGGTATTTGAAATTTTCAGGTTATTATGTGCAACACACATCACAGATAACAGTCTTTACATGTAGTGCATATTTCCACAAGTGTTAGAGGTAATTCAATCCTCAGTTCAAACAATTTGCCTTGTTCTTCATCTTATCTTTAAACATTACAGTAAAGATACTTTACTGGTTTGACCTTTTGTCTAAAAAAACATATTTTTCTGTAATTTAGGCTCAACCCTGTTGTGGTGTGGTTGGTGCAGCTTTGAAGTTTGGTTTTTCTGTTTCTCCAACCTTTTTGCTGTTAGTCTCAGGTGGAGTTGCTGGGCTGGGTCCTCTCACGAGGTCCGTCCCTGGGCAGTTTCCCCACAGTTCTTTCCTTCCTACACCTGTCTACACTCGTATGCTGTATGTGGAAACCTCCAGCCAAGCTTAAACCTTCATCTCGTTGTCTGCAGCCTGTCAGAGGAAAGGCTCACTTGCTCACCTGCCTGTGAACTCTGGCTGTTGCACTTAGTAACTTTTGGTTTGCTGCCAGCTGCCCACAGACCCCGTCTGTGACTCCATTGTTCTACAACACAAGCAAGACTGACACAGTTTATCAAACTCATCTCTGCAAACCAAAAGTCTTCTGTACTTGTGTAAGCTCACTTTCTCCTCTCTGGCAGAGCTCCTGTGTGTGACACTATTGTGCTGCAGGACCTTTCTATCTCCAGCCTACTAGTTTTTCACAATTCACTCTTTATCAATAAATGTCTTAAACTTTCTAGCTGTCACTATTTGCCACATTATGACAAACACACTGACAGAAACCATGATGTTAGTACTTTTCCTCTCAGGCTTTTTTTTCTTGTGTTTTTTCTCAAATAGGCTACAGAGTGGTAATATGATGTTGGAAAAGCCCGTAGAGGGGCATTATTGTTTTTGCCAGTCTTAAATAAACTGTTATAAAACTCAGACTCCAGTGAAGCAGATATATTTATTCGTGATTTTAGATGGATCGTTTGGAAAAAAAAAAAACATGAAGTGTGAAACACAGACAGAGAGCAGATGCTAACTTCCATAAAGGTACTTCCATCTGTCTATTTTATGCAAACAAATACTAGAAACCTAAAAACAAGTAAATATGATATAAAAAACGTTTACAATTTTTTGTGGAATGAAATTTTTTTTATTGCACAGTGTTTATGAGCAGTGAGCAAAAAATGTATACAGTACATTCAGGAGTCCTTAATCACCTGAAACAATTAAGCTATGTGGGTTAACAATGTCTGTTAAAACACTTTTCCGTGATTATCTTCATGCTGACTTGAAATAAAATTTCCCTGTCTGCAGGTACTGCAGCTTACTGAAATTTCTGCGTGCGTGTATGTTTCACGTCTTGGTGAGTCAATGCGTGAAATAGACACGGTGGAGTGGCATGTCTATTACCCGGGTTATATCGGGTTGAAAAAGAAAGAAAGTAGATCTGAGATCTGTGATATTAAACCTTGAGATCTTTGTTGATCACCGACTAGATGGTAATCTTCCTCAAATTCATATATCTTAAAACAAAGTACTAAATCTGAAGGACATGATGTATAGTTGAGTCTTCAAATATTGCACAGTGGCACTGTTTTTGTAATTCTGCCCTTGTAAACCACCAGAGTAAGTCAGATAATGAAAGTGTGATTGAAGTGCAGACTTTCAGCTTTAATTAAAGAGGTTTAACAAAAGTATGGCATTAAATGATTATGTAATACAACCATTTTTATCCACAGTCCCCCATTTTCAAAAGTTCCAAATTAACGGTATAATTGACTGACAATCAGCTAATTTTTCCATGCTGAGTTGGAGTGTTGAAGTTGTACTTGGTAGTTTTTTACTGTGATTCTCAATCTGAGACGTGAAAAAAAACAATAAATTAGCCACAGGATACAACTAAAGTTTGGTTAATAAAACAATAAAATAGGTATATTCTTACCAACATCAAGATCAACAATCAAGAGCTGCCTTCATCAATGGAAATACAGAGTTTACAACAAAGTGCAAACACTGGTTACACTCAAGAACAGGAAGAACAGATTAGTGTTTGACAGAAAACATTCAAAAGAGCCTGTAAAATTCCAGAAAACATTTTTAGGACTTCTTAGAACAAACACCAACTTGTACCAGATCATGATGGTGTTTATAGGTTGCAAATGTACAGGCTTTACAAATGCTGGAAACAGATCACACTGCAAATGTATAATGACCCAAAGCATAATGCAAAAGCAAGCCAAAAATCATATATGCACATTCATATTTTTCTTGTTTGTTTTTTTAAATTTGTCGGAAGTTTCAATAAACACTCATTTAAAAAAATCAGGTAATTGATTCATGGTTTAGGCTTCAAAGCCTCTTGAATTAAAACAAAGTCCAAACTGTAACTATCCATAAACTTGTGCACTTAACTGTATGTATCATCAATATATCATCAGGGTTAAGTGCATATTAACACCAAATTGGGACTTTGCTGAGAACATGACAGATTGGCGAATTGTTACACTGAAACACCTTAATCCATCAGAGATACAGCCAGACCTCTGCAGCCAAGCGCAGCAGCTTGTTTGCTCGGTCTGGGCAAATAAGAAAGAGAAATCAATAAAAGAAGAAAATACAAAATCATTTTCTAATTCATGTCTCAGCAGCAGATGGAGCAGGCGACGTAGATTAGTAGTAATAGTATTGTCCATTTGCCTCATATTGATGGACAGCCAGTGATGGCGATGACGTCAGGCGATAACGAGGCTTCCATTGAAAGCAACACGTGATTGTTATTCAGCAAATATGTAGCTGCTGTGAGGCCAGTCTGCAAGGCAGTCACAGCCCTGTAGCCAGCAGCTAAAGATAGCGCCATTCAACACAGATGATGTAATGAGATTTTAAAAAAAGTAAAACCTAAACAGCCTGGAGAAAAACCAAAAAAAAAAAAAAAAAACTGTGTGCCTGTTGTTCACAGCAATGACTCTTACAGCAGCAGTGAGGCCAAGAAAAGAAAAGCTGTAACAATGCTGGGGCGCCATTACCAGTGTAGTTATCTGCAAATGTAGCATTGCACTGGGTAATATTTATCACTAATGAGATAAATAATGCTGCTGTTTGTCCAGAGTTTAGCCCCGGAGTACTACATCAGCTCTGATAAATGAGATTTCTGAGGTTAAATAGCAAAAACAACGCTGAGAGGGAAGTGTATGGCAAAATGGACCCACATATGAGCGAGATGAATATCACACATGTAAATGCTTTTAAATACTCTCTCATGTGCTTCTAAAGATGCTAACATGAATAAATAAAACTGATCCTAAAATCTTTAAAGAGCATAGAAAAGAACATTAAGGTAAAAAGAGTAAAAAAGGAAGACAGCGTGATAATGAATGGAGAGTCAAAACAAGTGAGCAGGCACATAACTCAGGGAACTGGGAAGTCACATGAAAAAGCCTCAAATGCAATGAGAGGAACTTCAGAGATCACACCAGCTGCCACTCATCTGACTGTAGCATGCACAGGAATCAATAACAAAGAGACAGGTACAGAAGGCCATCCTTCAGCTGAGACTCCCAGGCTTTTACAAGACTTCCAGTTATCACGCAATCTCACTGCTAACTGGGGAAAAAGGATTTCTAGAAAATTCTAGCAGACATGCACAAATAATGACACCTGTCTGTTAAATTTATAGTTGGGATGCACTTATATCTCCATGGTTTCAAAACCAGTCAGCATCTGTATTGTTTCTCACTGAGGGACAATATCGACCTAATGGAATTTTTTTATTTTCTTTGTTTTTGTATGGATTTTATAGGTCTTTCTCCCTGGCTGGAGAGCTGCATTCATCTCTTTTATTAAGTAAGTCTGCTACTACATAATACACCAATCAGCCACAACTTTAAACCTGCTGCCAGGTGAAGGGAATTACATTGATTGGTTGATTAAAGTAGCACCTGTCAAGGGGTGGGGATATATCAGGGAGCAAATGAACAGTCAGCTCTTGAGACGTTGGAAGCAGAATAAACGTGCAAGCAGAAGGAAAGAAGTGAATTGAACAGAGGAGGAGCCGGAGAGGTGCTCTGTTATGCGGGGGAGACCTTGGCATTCACATAGCTCTCTGGCATTCATGTGGATGTTACTTTGACACGTACCGCCCACATAAACACTGGTGCAGACCACATACACCCCATTATGGCAACAGTATTCTCTGATGGCAGGGACCTCTTCCAGCAGGAAAACAGACTGTGCTACAGTGCAAAAAAAATGCTCGGGAAGGGTTTAAGGAACATAATAAATGGTTCGAGACACCTTTCAGGGGTCTTGTGAAGTCCATGCCTTGGGGTCAGAGCTGTTTCTGCTGCACAATGGAAACCTACACAATACTCAGGCAGGTGGTGGCTGTGTATAGTGACAGAAGTGTGCACCTAGTGGTGTGTAGCAAGACCGTGCCACCTTCAGAGATTTGCAATAAATCATGTTACAATATCCATATGTGCATTTTATCAAATGATCTCTGAATGCAACATAAAACAAAGGAGTGCACAGGTTTTAGTAATTATCTAGAATATTGATGTTGATGTGTGTGCATGTGTGTGTGTCCGTTTTCAAACAGCCCCTATGTAGCAAAAAGCATAGATTTCCATTTATATTTAAAATTATGAATGTTACAGCAAGGGTGTTATAGTACAGTGGTACTGACCATGTATAACCTTTTTTTTTCTTAAAAAAGGACAAAAATAACATCTTAATGTGCTACATTATGTGTTACATTTTCTTTTGTTTGTGGAAAAAACTCTTTATCTGTGTATACTCATACTTTGAATGCAATTGATTTTCAACAAATTTTCATAGGTAACACAAAATTATAGCCATTGTGATTTTCTTTGATCATGAAAGTCATGCTGTGAAAGTCTGATGTTTCCGCCCCATGGTACAGTTTGAATTACAGAGAGCTCTGTAGGTGGGCATTTGAAATTAAGAATTTGAGTTCTCAGAAACCGAGAGGATAGTTTCAAAGCTGTGGAGTCCATTTTAAGTACATTTTGTTGTAGAAATCTGTACTGGATCATAGAGTTGGAGGTGTCGAGACCGGTCTCGAGACCACTTTTACATGGTCTTGGTCTTGTTTTGGTCTCGGATCCCTCGGTATTGTCTAGATCTCGCTGTCTCAGATCGACATAGTGGTCGGAAGATTTGGAGTGAACAGTATCCATGACACAGAACGTAACGTTTGATAATGTGTCATGCGCAAAAGCATCAGCTCTGAGAGCCATGCTTAGAGAGTGCTTTGTAGTGAATCAGAAGAGTCGACTCTCATTGAGAGAGAGCCGGCTCCTCACTTAACTTCGTTTCACTGCTCAGCTCTCACACAGTGGCTCAGCTATGCTCCAGTCCCTCCATATTGTGGCCAATCACATGCGAGGATACAGGATAATATCATTATGTGGAAAAACAGAGAGGGTGAGAGACGCGACAGTCAAGTGGAGCGTGCGTCTGTCCTCTCAGTAAGTGAGTGAAACAGTAGACAGCGGTGAGGAGGGCTGTGCGAGTGCATTGCAAAAACACATAAATATGCCTGACACCCGTAAACAAAGCAGCAACTGGCTGCAGTTTAAAGACTTTATTGTCTCGGTCTCTGTCTTGGTCTCGTCTCGACTTTGCCTTGGTCTTGACTAAGTCTGTCTTGGTCTTGGTCTTGTCTTGGTCTCTGGATCGTCTTCTCTGTTATATTGTGTATTAAACCACATATTATTAAGCCACACATACATGAAAAGCGTATGCGTAAGTTCAAAAGGAATATCTATAATAAGTCATGTCCCTGCTTTCCTAGGTGTTAGGCTGCCTGTCTGTCTGCTGTCAATCTCAATACTGAGATCATTACTCTAGTCCAAACATCTTCTTGCCTGCCTTCTTTGAGCAAATCAGCCTCTACTTTGTGTGGTTTAAATCTCTGCTCACTGCCAGTTTTCCTTTTTAGGCTCTCTTTATGCAACAAACCTCCTCCCCATCTCACACACACCTCAGTCAGAGCTCCATCCAAACCTCAGTTTCCATCTTCGCCACAAGACTCAGCATCTGGACTCCAGGAGGTCCTGTCCTAAATCCTATGACTGCTGGGACTCAGTTCTGCCAGGATTGGGTCTTCAGAGTCTTATCACCGAATACATTCATTTCCCTATCTCAATAAATCATGCTCATCTCTTTCAAGTGACCACTCCCTATTAAAATTAAATCAAAAGAGCCTTTCTGTGTATTATTAAAATTTAAGTCAATAGCATTGAGATTTTAATAAACATTAATTTCTTTTTAAACATAATTTAAGAAGTTGATAGTGCAAAGTGCTGGCTTTGGTTATTTGCTGATTACAGATTTTTGTATACGTGACATAATTTACAGAGTAAGGGCAGCACGTTTGCTTGGTGATTAGCGCTGGTGCCTCACAGCAAGAAGGTCCTGAGTTCAAGTCCACCACCTGGCCGGGGCCTTTTTGTGTGGAGTTTGTGTGGGCTCTCTCTGGGTGCTGCGGCTCCCTCCCACAGTCCAAAGTCATACAGTTAGTGGGGTTAGGTTAACTGATGATTCTAAACTGCCCGTGAGTGTGAATGCTTGTCTGTGTCTCTGTGTTAGACCTGTGAAAGATTGGTGATCTGTCCAGGGTGTACCCCTCCTTCTGCCCGGTGGTAGCTTGGATAGGCTCCAGCCTGCCCACAACCCTGATAAGGACAGAAAATGGATGGATGCATGAATTATGAGTGTAATTATTTTTGTTATTTTGTATTTTTGTGTATATAGCATATGTGTAACATTCATTTCACTGTTGAGAAAAATCAGTTTAAATGTTTACTAATAAATATGTTAACTGATAAGTATCGTTTTTTGTTTTCCAAAACAAAATATGTATTTAGGAACATTGTATATGTATTCAAATTGTTATGTATTTCAACAGTTATGTAAATCACAGTAACAGCTTATAACAAAATCAAAATAAGATAATAGAATCCATATATATCATTTCTTATATGTCTATGTGTTGTCAGTCCAAACAAAGGCAGTAGGAAACATAGTTTTTAGTAGTTTTATATGACAAATTAAATACTGAATTAAATTGAATGTAAATACTTAGCCTGGCCAGTGTGACTGTAGTAATGTAGCCCAACTTTGTTTTTAAAAGTATATTCTTTGAAGGTTATCTTTGGTTGGTTTGTACCTCATAGTGTGATCAAGAACCACCTCTTTGTAGTCACGACTGCATATTTTACCAGCTTTGTGTCAACGCCTGTCAGCTCACATGTCAAACAGAACAAAATCTCAGTCTGAAGGGGCCTCTAACCCACTTCAGATGAGGGAAATTTCTGAATGATTGCTTGAAAGCACGAAGCTTCATGGTTCAAATGTTGTAAACTATATTTAGCTGCCGACATCGTGGCGATGATAGCAGCAGCAGAAGTTGTTATTGTGCATTATAGTTTTTTAGTGTCTGGGTGATGCTTCATTGTAGTCAGGTGCTTTTGTGAGAAACACAAAAACACACGCTTACAACCTCACAAAAAGCAAAAATAATGAAAAAATTAAATAAAAAGACAAGATAGTGAATGTTTATGCAGGGATGTAAAAATACCAAGCGAGCTTTTGATTTGTTTACTCATCAGTTTCCATGTTGCTGCTGTGACTGTCTTGAGATAAAAATGCAGCATATTGAAAGCACCTAGACATGTAAAAATGAGCAAAAAAAACCAACTGACTTTTTGTTTTTTTGTTTTTACATCTCATAGTGAATGCAGTGCTGTAGTGCTGTTCTCTCGGAGCACCTGTGACCTTTCTCTGGCAGCCTGGCCGGTTGGGTAGACACCACAGGGCCAATTTATTGGCAGGCAGAAGGCTGAGGAAACACAAGTAACTGGCAGAGGACCTCCCACCCGAAACCAGACCTCATTTCCACACACACACATACGGCCACCCTCACACCTCTGTGGCCTCACCCCTCTCTCTGTTTATCTCCCCTCAACTCAGGAAATGTCCGCTTCGTCATCACTGATCTAAGGCGTGTTCATGCAGTCGGTAGTCATGCATGCCATTACGCTGTGTGGAGGTTTTTATCTCCCTGTAGTTCTCTCTCCCGCCCCCGCAAGAGTGAAGACTGGTTCCCTGTGGGCTCCTGTGTGTGTGTGTGTTCAGTGGGAGAATATGCATTTTTAAAACTCAACCCTGAGCTCACTGCTGTCCTGTTCCTTTCCTGCTGATTAGCCAAGGATACAGGGGATTATCAGGGCCAAAAATACAGCGAAGAATGAGGGAGGAAAAAAATGGAAGCATGGTGGTTTCCTTTTGAAGACTTTGATGGGCGTGCGGCGCAAGGGACATGCATGTTGGAAGCCCTGTGGCAAAACCTTCGGCCAAAGACTCGAAACTGGAGCAAAAAACATGCAGTGACTCACAAGTAAAGGAAGAACCTTTGAATTCACAGTGCCAGAGCTGTATCCACTAGATTTATTATATAATGCTACAAATTATGTTGATGTGAATCCTGTAGCGACATCAACTTCATCTTACTCTGAATGATATTAATAGGCTGGGAAAAGTAATATTTAAAAAAACGGTATAATCGTAATCACATAACACAATAACACAACATTGGACAAACACTGATTGATTACATAACTGTTTAATTAGAAAGCATTAGTTTAAGTTTGATGCACCAAATAAAATACCAACAGTTTTTTATAGACTGGATGATATCCTCACTTACATATGCTACTTCCTCACTCTCTTTTAAACTCTATTTTTTTTTGTCTTATTTTTGTTCTGTATTAAGCACTTTTGTGTGTGACTCTGATTTCATGGCACAACAAAACTTTTGAATTTTACATGTATAGCAGTAATAAAACTGTATAAATATAATAACAGCAACTATATATACACTAGTACTGATAATAACTGTGATTATAAATAAATTGTTAGTTAGATACGTTTATTTCGAACATTTTAAAATAATTAAGTACAACTGACATATAAAACAACAAAACAAAATACCAAATATATTAATCATGTGTATATAAGTAAGTCCAATTTTATGCTTGAAAAGGAAGGAAATGAAAATGTACATGATCCTCCCTTTCCAGTTTATCCCGTTCATTTAAACAATTTTTTTAGTAACTGCTACACTGTAGCTTTATCTTATACACACACACACGTACACACTCACTACTGCTAATGCAGTACCCTTTTCTGTGGCAAAAAGAAACAATAAGACTATAAGACTTAAAATAAATATAATAGATCCACTTTAAGAACTCTGATATTTTTTTGGTCAGCGGTTCCTCCATTATAGTAACTTTATATCTAAACGTGAATTATGCTCTTTTAGTCGTGAATATTTAATGATGAACATTTAATAAATATTTCATATGACCTTCAATGTGTTGAACGGATGCATGTGCAGGCTTTTTAAAGTCTTAAAGTCTGTCTGTTTTCACCTTAAAGTTTTACCAGTGGATATAAGGTCTTTATGGTAAATGGTAAATGGCCTGTATTTGTATAGCGCTTTTCTAGTCCCTAAGGACCCCAAAGCGCTTTACACAACCTGTCATCCACCCATTCACACACACATTCACACACTGGTGATGGCAAGCTACAATGTAGCCACAGCCACCCTGGGGCGCACTGACAGAGGCGAGGCTGCCGGACACTGGCGCCACCGGGCCCTCTGACCACCACCAGTAGGCAATGGGTGAAGTGTCTTGCCCAAGGACACAACGACCAAGACTGTCCAAGCCGGGGCTCGAACCGGCAACCTTCCGATTACAAGGCGAACTCCCAACTCTTGAGCCACGATCGCCCCTTTATGTCAGCCATGGTCTAAAATCAGCTAAAAATAAGTCTCATAGTTGAATTATCTAGTAGTGTCTGAATTTTCCAAAGAAGGGGGAATAATAGGGTGTAATTTTAAGAACGCTGAGTACTACTGGACTTTCGTGTAAAAAACAAAAAAAAGAAGAAAAAAAAAAGAAAAAGGCATGTCAGACCTTTAAACCACATCTAGAGGGGTCTTTAAAATTTAAAGCCACATTTCTGATATGCTTTAACTCACTGATAAAAAAAACCAAAAGAGGAAAGGTAAGTGAGTGGAAACATTGCACCATTCATGCTGTTTTAGTTGTTAGAAAGTCACTGCTGCATCACCTCTACAGAAAATATATTAGTTTCACAATTGAAGCATATCAGTTGTTATGGATGGGAATCAAGAATCGGTGGTGCATTATGTGTGGACACTATAAACATGCAAAGAACAAGAGTGCAATAGTGAAGCGCAAGCTGATTTCAGGACAGAAACAGCTGCATTATACTTAAAACACAATTTTCGCTCTTTGCAAGCATGTTCACATAAAGCATGCTAATGCTAAGCTAGCCAAGAACCGAGATTGATGATATAGGTGAGTGAATGCTGACCCCAGCCAAGCAATCAGACACTGAACTTAAATAGGTAACAACCCCCCACAAAAAAAAACAAAACAAAACAGTGATGGCAGGCTTGTAGCATCCATTTCATGTGTAAAAATTGGATGTGTCCTCATTAGGATAGGGACTTGTCTTACTGCGTAGTCTATAGGTTTGGATTGTTGTTGTAATGAATGTGTATGTAATGTATATTGTAATGACACTAACACTGATCACAAAAAGAGGGTAAAAGGTGGAGCCACTCTCAAAGTGGAGCCAATGTGAACCCAATTTGAATCGATAAAAGCATTAATATGTGACATCAATAATTGAATCAGCATTGCAAATTTTTCCATTACCCATCTACACCTGCAAAGTAAAAATTGTGGCGCAGAAATCTATGCTTACAAGCTAGTCGTCTGTTACCCACAATGTCGAAGAATTTGAAACCTGTGCCATGCGTTCTGATGCAACTGAAGTCAGACCAAGACATTTTATTTAAATGAAAAATATAGTGCGGAAATAATTACATTATTATGAATAAGGAAGGCAGAGGCTTACTTTTACACTAAAAAGCCTTTCTTGGCATATAGTGTATAGAGTAATGTTTAGTCAATTCAAGACTAGGTCTACACACAAAGAACAAACAGAGAATTAATAACATTTCCATTGAACCGTTTCCCAATGACAAATTTCCCTGCCTCCACACGGTATCAATAACACGAATTGCTTCTGAGGTCAATCCGTATTGTTTTGTCAAATGCACGTTTGAACAGACTGAGCTCATTTATCCTGCAGCCAAGACAAGCCGAGTATCCCATTTCTTGAATTCCATAGATGCAACCCTCTCAGTGGTCTCAGTCAATATGGATTTGATCAAATGTGATGCCTCTGCCGCTGCGATTAATCTCTGCCGCCTTTTTTTTTTTTTCGGTCCCTGTCTGCCGCCCACTTACATCCCAGCATCCCTCTGAAGCCAGCAGACTGACAGCAACATAACTCACGAGGCTGCATTAAAAACACATTAGGCCAGCGGAAGAAATTAAGGTTGGACTTATCTGATAGAAAGTACCTGCTCCAGAATGAACTGAGTGCCAATGTCCTCATGCATCACCATCGCGTCTCTGTTGTGACTTATGGACTCACTGAATGCACTCCCAGGCACTTTTAGGGAGTCTAAGCTATATGAATATATTGAATTTATGATATCTCAAAGGACTACCCCGCTTTCTCTTTCCCTCTACATTTTTGTTCTTCTTCCAATGAAGAGTCAAAGAGATGGCACTGTTCAAAAGCAGAAGTGAAGACCAGAGCAAGGGCCTCATCAATTAGTCTTTCCTAACAGATAGTGATAGGTAAGATGTATGAAGCAACAGTAACAAATAGCAGAGACACAAATTAACTAAGACTAGACAAATCAGGAACCTTAAAATGTAAAAAAACAAAAAAAGTTTGTGGTTTGATGTTTGGTTACTGTTTTGGTCTACAAGATTTTGTCTTTTGTTCTGCTTTCCATATGAGCTTTTCTTGTCTGTTTTAATTAAATAACTTATTCTCTTTGCTTGTGTGTTTTTTCTGGTTTTACTTCATGTCTTCATCTCATTCTCTCTGGTGTGATTCTGCCTCTGCCCCACCTCTGCAGTCCTATACGATCTTTATCATTATTTATTATTATCATGTATTATTAGCTGACTATTTTATTTCTCAAATGGTTACTTAGACATATTCCTACCTGTTTATTACATTCCTCTCTGTGCCATTTCGGTATGCGGTTCTGGTTTATGTATGTATGTATTTATTTATTTATTTATTATCAGTAGTAGTAGTAGTAGTATTCCTGATATTCGAGCTTCAGTCTTTTACCTTTAGCTGGTTTTGCTTCCTGTCTTTGTCTTTGTGTCAAGTTTCAGGACCTCTTCACACTTCCTCGTGCACACATGGAAAGTCAAAGGTTTCAAAGCAGCTTGCAGGGGAGCAGCAGCTGTATGTTTAAGCAGCTTATGTAGCACATGCTTCTCAAAAGGATGTACAGAAAGATAATGGTGAACTAGTATTTTAGGTCAGATGATCTGCTGAGATTGCAGACTGTTTCATTGCCAGCCGAAACTAAAGCATTAGTTTCAAAAATTTTAATTTTTCATAATTTTACAATGAATAAAACTTCATCCCAGTCTGCCACTCTAAAGTTTCTAAACCTAAGGGTACCTGCAAAGCTAACACGAGAAGCAAACAGGGAGAGAATATGAGAAGAGACAAAGAGAGAAGGAGAGAGAAAGAAAAAAAATGGGGCTTTGTTGTGTGAGGAGAGTGAATCACCTCTGGAGCAGTAATTTGATTTCATGTGGCTCATGGTGCTCTGCCGTGCAGAGGGAAGGTCGTAATGGCAGCCATCTACCATCCATTATTGCACTACTGGAGAGAAGTGTGATGTGTTCAGGGTGGATGATCACATCTCTGCCATGCTTGGCTTCAGTAAATTTCCACCTCTGTTATTCATTAGTCACAGTTCACAAAGATAAATGGTGAAATTTTGGTTGGCTTTAGGTTAACAGTGGACCACCACTTCTGTGTTCAGTATGTCAGAGGAACATACAGCCTGCTGGTTATACTTTTATTGAGGTTAAGCTGTTTACATCAACCTTTGTAACCATGAGACTGACTTTCCCTCCAGGACTGAATAAATGAATATTCTTCTTCTCTTTTGAATGTGCCATAGCAGGTTCCCCAAAGTAAAAAGAAAGAAAAAACAAAAATGGAGGTTGGAATAAAATTAGGATTGGTAAGTATGGCTGTGGCGTGGGTGTGGTCCTTGGCCAGCTGCAGAGGAGGGGTGACGCAGTGAGCTCCCGGGGCGGCGCAGGGGCGGGGTGAACAGGTGTGCTGGGATCTGACAGTGATTGTGTCTCTTTATATGTTGGCAGTGACAGACGGAGACGGAGGTGACAGCAGAGAAAGAGAGCGCGGGAGTATATGTGTCCACGTACAACCCCGAGTTTAATAAAAAGTTCTGCATTGTCAAAGTCGCTCCGGCTGGTATTTCTTGGGTCCACCGTTACACTGGTGCCGAAACCCAGTCGTGATGTCCGGTCCCCTGCCGGCTCCCCCTGCTCCCCCGGCGGCGCCGCCGCCCGCCCCGCCGCCCGCCCAGCCGCTGCAGATCTTGGGCCAGATGATGGTGGACATGGCGGCGATGGCGGCTCGTCAGGCGGCCACGCAGGACCAACAGTTGGCGTTGCTTCGCCTGCAATCAGAGCAGCAGACCGCGGCTCTGGGGCAGCTGCTGGGGAATGCGGCCGCGCCGGCTCCCGCCCCTCCGCTGTCGGTGACGTTGCACCGGATGCGGGATGGGGAGGACCCGCTGGTTTTCGTCGAGGCTTTCCAGGCCACGGCGGTGGCCTGTCGTTGGCCGGAGGAGGAGTGGGCCGCCCGGCTGCTGCCGCTTCTGTCGGGTGAGGCCCAGACGGCGGCGCTGAGCCTGCCCCCCGGCTCGCGGGGGGTGTTCGAGGACGTGTGCCGGGCGGTGCTGGATCGTTTGGGGCTCTCCCCAGAGGATTACCGCCGTCAGTTCCGGGCCAGCAGGATGTCGGGGGGGAGCGGCCGTTTGCCTGGGCTCGGCAGCTGGAGGATGCGGCAGCAAGGTGGCTGCGACCGGGCCCCTCGGCTGGGGAGACGCGGATGCTGAACATGGTCGTCCTCGAGCAGTTCGTGGGAGGCCTGCCCGAGGCGACGGCTCGTTGGGTTCGCTGCCACCGCCCGGCGGATTTGACGGCGGCGGTGACGCTGGCAGAGGACCATCTAGCGGCCGACCCGGTACCGGGCCGTGAGGAGCCGCGGCGGGGCGCCCGTGTTCCGCCGCCCAGGCCACCGGCGGCGGCGTCGCAGAGGAGAGGCGGCGGCCCTGCGGGAACGGAGCAGGCAGCAGGGTGGAGCCCCAGGAACCCGTTCCGGCCGCTGCTTCCCGCCGGAAACCCGGCGGCCGCCGAGGTTGCCCCGGAGCCACGGGGAGCCGCACAGACGCCGGGGCCGGACTGTTGGAAGTGTGGGCGGCCGGGGCACCTGCGCCGAGACTGTCCGCTCATGGAGGTGGGGCAGGTGTTCCGCGTTGCCGGCGCTCCAGCGCCCGCCCCCGGTCCAGGAGTGACGTACCACGTGCCGGTAAGGTGTCAAGGGGGTATTCGCCATGCTTTGGTGGACACGGGCTGCACGCAGACTCTGGTCCACCAAAGTTTGGTTCGCCCCGGGGCATTGTTGGAGGCTGACTGGGTGGAGGTTAAATGTGTGCACGGGGATATTCACAAGTACCCAGTAGTGTCACTGTTGCTGAAATTCAGGGGCAAAACGCATAGAGTGAAGGCGGCGGTTAGCCCGCGCCTGTCGCATCCCCTTATTTTGGGTACGAATTGGCCGGGGTTCCACAGCTTACTGGGGCAGTACGCGGGGATGCGATCGCGGTCTGTAAATTCGTGTGACGTTTGCGCGGCGCTCGGCGGTGACGCGGGGTCGACCGACGCTGACTCTGGGGGGGAGGAGGAGGCGGGGACTTCCACGGAAGCCCCGCCGCCTCCCGTTGTGTACCCCACGGAAGATTTTCCACTAGAGCAGTCTCGGGACGACACCCTACGCTCAGCCTATGACCAAGTGATGGATATTGATGGTCGCTCGGTGCGCCCCGACGCTGCGCGAACGTACCCTCATTTCCAATTGCGGAACGATCGGCTTTATAGAGTGAGCCGTGACACTCACACTAATGAAATCCGCACACAGTTATTGGTGCCGCAAAGCCGCCGGGAAATGATTTTCCAGGCCGTGCCAAAGGCGCCGTTGCGCCCATTACCGCTGATGGAGATCCCGTTTGAGCGTATTGGCATGGATCTCATCGGGCCATTGCACCGGAGTGCACGCGGCTATCGCTTTGTGCTGGTCCTGGTGGACTACGCAACGCGGTACCCGGAAGCAGTGCCGCTACGCACCATTTCAGCGAAGAGCGTGGCGCAGGCACTGTTTCAGGTCATCTCCCGAGTCGGTATTCCGAAAGAAATACTGACTGACCAGGGCACATCGTTCATGTCGCGCACATTGCGGGAACTGTACGAATTACTGGGTATTAAATCTATTCGGACCAGCGTCTACCACCCTCAGACTGATGGGTTGGTGGAGAGGCTGAATAAGACTTTAAAATCCATGATTTGTAAGTTCATTCGCGAGGATGAACGCAATTGGGATCGCTGGTTAGACCCTCTGTTGTTTGCAGTGCGGGAGGTGCCCCAGGCCTCCACGGGATTTTCTCCCTTCGAGCTGTTATACGGCAGGAAGCCGCGGGGGGTGCTCGACCTGATTAAGGAAAACTGGGAGGAAGGTCCGAGCCCTGCGAAAAGTGAAATTCAGTACGTGCTGGACCTGCGAGCAAAGCTGCACACACTGGGGAGGCTCTCACGGGAGAATTTGCTCCAGGCCCAGCAGCGGCAGCGACGCCTGTACGACAGAGGGGCTAGACTCAGGCAATTTTCACCGGGAGATAAGGTGCTTGTGTTACTTCCTTCTTCCAGCTCTAAATTGCTCGCCAAGTGGCAAGGACCCTTCGTGGTCACACAGCGAGTGGGGGACGTTGATTATGAAGTGGTACGGTCGGACAGGGGCGGGGCCACGCAGATTTACCACCTCAACCTCCTCAAAGCCTGGAGGGAGGCGGAGACCGCTTCTCTAGTGAGCTTGGTAAGAGGGAGAGATGAGTTGGGGCCGGAGGCGCCAAAGTCTAGCATCCCCGCCTCCCTCCATTGCAGTGACCATCTCACACAGGCCCAGAGGGCGGATGTTGCTGCATTGCAACAGCGCTTTGCCGACGTGTTCTCCCCCTTGCCCGGCCGTACTTCTCTCATAGAGCACCATTTTGAGACGCGGCCTGGCGTGACGGTGCGTTCACGGCCCTACAGGCTGCCGGAACATAGAAGGCAAATTGTTTTCCGGGAATTGAAGGAAATGCTGAGGCTGGGAGTAATAGAAGAATCACACAGTGCTTGGTGTAGCCCCATCGTCCTTGTAGTAAAGAAGGATGGGTCTATACGGTTCTGTGTCGATTATCGCAGAGTGAATGAGGTGTCACGTTTTGATGCTTATCCCATGCCTCGGGTCGACGAGCTCCTGGACCGGTTGGGCACCGCTCGCTTTTTTACGACTCTGGATTTAACCAAGGGCTACTGGCAGATTCCCTTGTCTCCAGAGTCCCGGGAAAAGACGGCCTTCTCCACTCCGTATGGGTTGTACCAATTCGTGACGCTTCCGTTCGGCTTGTTCGGCACCCCTGCCACTTTTCAGCGCCTCATGGACCGGGTGCTGCGGCCCCACGCTGAGTAGGTTCGGCCGGATGGGCCCCGGCCTCAGTCGGGCGGTGGGGATGTGTGGCGTGGGTGTGGTCCTTGGCCAGCTGCAGAGGAGGGGTGACGCAGTGAGCTCCCGGGGCGGCGCAGGGGCGGGGTGAACAGGTGTGCTGGGATCTGACAGTGATTGTGTCTCTTTATATGTTGGCAGTGACAGACGGAGACGGAGGTGACAGCAGAGAAAGAGAGCGCAGGAGTATATGTGTCCACGTACAACCCCGAGTTTAATAAAAAGTTCTGCATTGTCAAAGTCGCTCCGGCTGGTATTTCTTGGGTCCACCGTTACAATGGCTTATAGGACTCATAAGCATAACGGAGTTCTTTAAATCAAATGAATGTGACCTTTTTATTAACTTTTCCCAGAAGACTTTTTTTGTAAAAATAAAAGAACTAAACTGGAACTAAACGATGAATGAAACACATGAATGAAACACTCCCTCGTATGAGGGAGATCGCAACACAGGACCAAGGGAAATGCTGACATAAATGCACAGGAGGATAACGAGGGAATTGAGAACACACGGGAAACACAGCTGACACAAATTAACATGACGCCACTGGGGAAGCACACCGAACATGAAAACACAAGACTTTCACAATAAAACAGGAAACTGTGGAACATGGCACAGGAACGGCAGACGAGAGGGAAAGAGGGACATGAGGGTGAGGGGAGACATGACAGGGTGAGGAAACAGAATGGAACAAAGATGTAAACAAGAGTCAAGGGCTCATACAACATATATAAACACAGACACACAGACGGTGAAGACACAAGGGGAAAATACTAAATAATCAATGAACTAAACAAAACAGCCCATAGCAACCAGAGAGCATTTAGGGGCGGAGAGGAGGATCTTACTGTCATTGTTGTTGGCACATTTCAGGAGGACACTGCTAATAAAGTTACACAATTACAGAGTGAATTTGTGTTTATTATTATATTTACAAAATACCACAGTTTTTATCTTGGTCGTTTCATTTTATTTTGTTGTATTTATCCACGACACCTTAAAGGCCGGTCTGTGAAAATATTGTCTGATATTAAACCGGTCCGTGGTGCAAAAATTCTTGGTGACCGCTGAATTAAAAGGTACAAGCTGCTAAAGATAGTGTGAATATCCTGTTTTCCAGTTTTAAGCACAAACAGCTCCCATTCTATTTTATTAGAGCAGAGATGTTTATCTTGAAGGCGTGGTACAAAGAACCAACCTATCTGCATGGGTTGATGTCTTTTTGTTTAACCATTAAACTGTTAATCATACTTTAGTTGATGAGCCTCAGTAAAAAAAAAATGGCACTGCCACAGTTGGACTGAATGAGCATTCTGGCCAAGACAACAGGACAGCTTACAAATTTCCTGTGTCTATTAGGAGGTATTGACTTTGTCTCTCTGAGTGCTGTAAGCTGTGATTGCAAATGACACATTGTTACACTGGTTTTGTTCTAAGATGCCAAGCACAATTCTGCCACTTGCTATTTATTCCGCCCAACAAAAGGCTAATGAGGACATGATAAACAAATACAACAAACAGACCATGTAATTAAGTGACTACTTAATCCAGCCAAAACCTCACACATCCACGAGACGGACAACAACCCCGTCTCCCCAGTCTCCCTGCTTCTCCTGTTTATCTTAAATACACCACACACTGGCATAATCCCACCTACAAACACCCAGTTTCTCCACTGAGGAATTGTTTCATTGCATTACATAAGTGTACAAGCCTTGTGGGAAATTCAGTGTTTGCAGCTAGTCAGCTCCTATGGCAACATTTGAATATGTGAGGTGGGCTCAGACATATTCAGTGATATATACTAGGGAGCTATAGTTTGTAAATTCTGCTTTTTATATTACATGTGCAGGTTCATACTCTGCTGCTCCAAGTTCACAGTGCTGCAGTGACTTTTTGAAGAGGCAAAAAGAAAAGAGAAACAGTCCTCACTGAATTTACGTTTCAAAAACGGAGAATAAAAAGGATGTATGACAGAAAAGAAGTGTTGGATCATCCTGAATAGCATACATTTCTCCCCTAACCTGTCTCCACTCTAATTTTTCCCCTGTTCCCCCACTACTGCACACTTCCATCTTTTCTAATCAGAGCTCTGGCTCGTACTGTACATGTTCACATATTCCTGCCATGACCCGTCAGTGTATTAACTGATTAAAATAGATTGATTTTCTGCCAGTAAATGCAGCCGGAGTAGGCTAAAACCTTGCCTTTGATAAATGGGTTTCAGAGTTATCAGAGTGGATGAGTCGATGTGCAGATCAATGGTGAAATGTAACAAGGTCGTTTCTGCTGAAGATAAAGCATTTGTTATGCAGATTCATCCAAAGGGCCCACACAGTGGGTCCCATTCTACATCTACAACAACTTTTGAAAATAATTACAGTAAGTATTTATCCCAGATCTGTTACTTCAGTATAATATATTTGACTTTAACAGAGTACATTTTACTGCATTACTCTTTGTAATACTAGTTACTCTTCAAAGGTCATTATTATAATAAAGTAGTAACTAGAGATGCACCAATCCGATATTACGTATCGGTATCAGTCCGATACTGACCTAAATTACTGGATCGGATATTGGAGAGAAGTAAAAAATTTAATCCGATCCATTAAATTTCATGAAAGCATTTTACAAAGCTTGCGATATGGCGTAACTCAGCTCATGACCTTAGCACTCAGAGCAGTATGCGTCACGTGATAGAGCTAGTGTTGTGCGCATCGATATTGCAATATCAATTTTTCCGATACCACTAATTTATGTTCAAGAATCGATTCTCTTATTAAAATATCAATATTTTAGTACTTTGGGGTAAATTTGTAGTTTTTCATTAACAGGAACATAGTGGAAAGAAACTAGATCATTCTGATCGTCTAAATTGGAAGGAACTACTTCCTCTCCCGCCTTTCATAGTCATATGCAAAATATGGCTGACCAGTTGAGCCGGGGAAGCCCCGAGGTCTTCCTTAACCGCGCTGCGCAATCCCAGCAAAACCCACGGAAGATGGTCAACCCAGTTACCACCTGTTAAGGAAGCCTGGAGCACGGCCTTGAGTGACCGGTGAAACAGTTCGCACATCCCATTAGCTTGCGGGTGGTATGCTGTGGTGCGGTGGACCTTGACCCCCAGGCTGCCAGCCATGGTAGACCAAATCTCAGAAACGAACTGGGGGCCCCTGTCCGAGGTAATGTCAGCAGGGGGACCGAAACGCGAAACCCACGTGAAAAAATCCCCTGGCCACTGCCTCCGCTGTCGTGGACACCAAAGGCACTGCCTCTGGCCACCTGGTCGTGCGGTCCACCACAGTTAAAGTGTGCGTGCAACCCTGTGACTGCAGCAAGGGACCAACCAGACCCACATGTATGTGATCGAAACGCCTACTGGGGACGCGGAAAGGTTCGAGCGGTGCCTGTGTGTGCCTGTGGATCTTCGAGCATTGGCATTGGATACAAGCCGCTGCCCAGTCTTTCACCGGTTCACGAAGGCCCATCCAAATGAACCTGCCACTGACCAGCTTGACCGAGACCCAGACGCCCGGATGAGAGAGGGCATGTACCGAGTCGAAAACATGACGACGCCATGAAATGGGGACGTTGCAAAGCAGGCGCGGACCACCGGCCCACACAGGCGTGTCCTCCAGCACGAGGCCTGTTTTTTCTGACTGAAGGGCAAGGACATCCGGGTCAGCACGTTGCTCAATGGTCATGGCAGCGTAGTCTACACCAATATACATGGGGGAAACCAAAGCACGGGACAGACAGTCAGCGACTTGATTGAACTTACCAGCCACATGCTGAATGGTGCGCTGCTGGTGTGTGCTCCATGGGACTGACTGCTACGTCGGATGCATCGGTGGTCAACGCAATCTCCTCCAAATGGAATGGGTGGGTCAGCAGGGTGGCATTAGCCAGCACAGACTTGGCAGTGGAAAATGCCTGGATGCATTCTGGGAGCCAGTCAACAGGATCTTTGGCTTTTTTACATTTCAAGGCAGCGTAGAGCGGCTGCAGCAGGTGGGCAGCTCTGGGGAGAAAGGGGTTGTAAAAATTGATCATCCCCAAGAACTCCTGCAACGCTTTAACTGACGTGGGATGCGTAAAGGCCGAAACGGCTTGGACCCTGTCTTAGAATGGGACCACACTATCAGCGGAAATGCGGTGCCTGAGGAAATCCAGGACAGGCAATCTGAACTAGCACTTGGAGGGGTTGATGATCAGGCCGTGCTCTGCCAAACGCTGAAAAACCTGGCGGAGATGGGACTCGTGCTAGCTCACCGAGCAGCTGGCCACCAATATATCGAGGTCCAGGTACATGAAAACGAAAGGCAGCCCGCGCAAGACGGAGTCCGTCAGCTGCTGAAAGGTCTGGCAGCACCTTTCAGGCCCAACGGCATGCGCAAAAACTCGAACAAGCCAAATGGGGTAAAGACAGTGGTTTTAGGAACATCTTCGGTGTGCACGGGAACCTGGTGATAACCCCGCACCAAGTCAATTTTAGAAAAAATCGAGGTCCCGGCGAGATGGGCAGAAAAATCCTGAATGTGAGGGATGGGGTAACGATCGTTCTCTGTGTTGTTATTTAAACGGCAAAAATCTCCGCATGGCTGCCACCGACCGTCCGATCTGGGCACCATGTGAAGCGGACAGGCACTGATTGAGCGCTGTACAATGCCAAGCTGCTCCATGGCTGCAAACTCTTCCCGAGCGACGGACAGCTTCGCGGGGTTGAGGCAGCGCGCCGGGGGCCTGACTGTGGGAATAGAATGCTCAACCCCATGCTTCATTACCGTGTTAAAGAAATTGGGGACAGACAGTGATGGAAACTCCATAAGCAAACGCTGAAAAGCATCCCCGGAGGTCACTACATTAGCCCAAATCAGGGGCTCGGCAGCCCGAGTAAAACAGGGTAGTGAAGAAAACGGGAGAGCATCAATTAAACGTCTGTGAGCAACATCAACTAGCAGTCCATGGGCACACAGAAAATCAGCGCCCAAGATAGGCACTGAGCTTGCAGCAACAACAAAGTTCCACTGGAAATCCCGGCCATGGAAACAAACAGTCACCAACCTTTCTCCAAACAATGTGATGGGAGAACCATTAGCTGCAACAAGCTGTGGCTAGCTGCCAGCCTGTTGGTGGCGGCCGGAGAAGGGAGGCTCTTCTGTGAGCCGGAGTCCACCAGAAAACACCTCCTAACGTCCGCGGCCGCTACGGCAGCCTGGCAGGTCCGTTTCCCTGGGCCGAAAAAGAGAAACGTGGCAGACAACGATGCGCCCTGGCACCAAAACGCTGATGGTAGAAGCAGAGGCTCTTCTCGCGGTGCCGTCGCGTAGCGATCCCTGCCGTCGGTGAAGGATCCGACGCTCCGGGGTAGGCAGGTGGAGATGTCGCCGGCGGGTTCGTAGCCAGGGCGTGCATGTCAAAAGTGTGGGTAGCGAGAAGAATCTGATCCGCTTCCTCAGCCAGGGCGAGGTAATCCCTTGCAGCCAGAGAGTTGACGAGGCCGGCTCTCACGGCAGCCAGCTGTCGGAGGAAGAGGTGGGCGAAGAGGAATCCTCCATCATACGGTCCGAGTAAGGACAACATGAGCTCCAGAGCCGTGCCACCACCCAGGCCTGTGAGGGAGAGAAGCTTTTCGGCTCGCTCCACGTCAGAGAGGGCATAGCGCTGCAGAAGCAGCGGGCATAGCGCTGCAGAAGCAGCCCCTTGCCCCTTAAGGGCAACGTATTTCCCTTGGACCCACCCTCCTCCGAACTGAGCCGGCAGCTTCAGTGCCACAGCAAACGCAGCTGCAGCAGGAGGCGGAGGACCGACGGCCGCAGATGCATCCAGAGCGGAGCCGGCATCACCCTCGACCTGTGGCATGTTCGAGTCTGGGGTCACCAATGTGGAGGTAAACAGACAACACGGAGCTATTAGCTCTCACTCCACTACTTTATTTCTCTTCTCCATCAACTCAACACATCGCGCCACAAAACACATCAACATACTTCCTCAATACTGGGTGTGAGTGGAGCCCTCTTGTGGTCTGCCACAATACCCTAGTAAGCTATAGTACTTTTTCCTTTGGGAAGGTCTGCAATTCTGTTGAAGAAAGATGTTGAATCTATTTAATTATTATGGAAAAATAATTGATTTCTGTGGAATTTTGTTATACGTGCATTAAATTAAAGCTGATTACATCGACTGAGCATCACAAGGCGGAGGGTGGGTGGTGGTTCCCTATATTTTTTTGCTGGGACTTGGCAACCCTATTAGTTAAGTTGCTTATATTTCCGCTAAGTACTCTTTAAAATACCATAATAGGGATGATGGTGTAGGTTTAAGTTTATTAGATTGATCAGTATTGCTGAACTATGAAATATTTTGGGTGCAGTGTATTTTTTTTTTTAAACATACAGGTACAACAGAACAGGTTTTGTGTTTTTCTTTTAAAATTTCAGTATGAACTTATACAAAATGCAGCAAGATATTTAAAAAAACAGATTTATTGATTACAAAAATACACTATATCGGATTCACATCAGCATCAGCAGATATCCAAATTTATGATATTGGTATCGATATCGGACATAAAAAAGTGGTATCGCGCCATCTCCAGTGGTAACCATGTGTTGCTACTTACATATTTTAGGCAATTTATTACAATTTATTAAAGTAGAACAACATATAAGCCACAATAATTTTTCTAAAGAATAATTTTTTATACTTTAAATACATTTTGACAATATATTACTCTTACTTTTACTTCAGTAGTACTTTTGCACTGTACTGTATACTTCTTTGATCACAGTGTACATACTACCACTACAGCCTGACCCATGGCTTCTCAAAAAGTGAAAAAAAAATCTATGTATTAATTGTGTTTCTGTATAGAGTAAGCTTACTTTGATTAATTTAAAAAAAAACTTTCCACTTTGTTTCCCTAATCGTAAAGCAGTGAAAATGGTGTGGTATAACATCCTCTATACTTAAGTAACATCAAGAACCACAAAACATAATATGTGAAAAACAAACATCAACTTCTAAATTCACCTTATGTATGCAGGTCATTTAAACTTCAAACTCACAAAGAAAACCTTGTATCCATGAGCTAAAATTATAATAACAGGTGCAGGGGCTGGGATATCTGGCATGCAATCAGGAGGTAGCTGCTTTGAAGCCAGCAGTGGCACATTATTTAGGACATACATGATTAAGATATTTATATCACAGCCATTTGCATAATGCATTATGTATGATATTAAAGAACTACTGGTAATTTCAAGACTGGATTAGTCTATTTCATATCAATCATAACATTGTATTAATCGGAAATGGCTCTGACATCATCTCTACTTCTGCTACTTTTGCCCACACTGTAAGATTATCAGACATGGATTTGTACGTAATGTCACTTCCAAAGATAAACACACGTTTTACAATAGCATATTTAGATTGTAAGCACCAACACATATGCTAATGCCAGCAGGCTCTTACCCCCAGGAATCCCGTCGTGGTGATCCAGGTTTTTTTTCTTTTTTGGTTGCTATTAGTTTTATGTTCCTCGTTTCATTTAAAAACATTAAATGCCTCTTAGACTGGTGTTGTATAAATAACATATTAGCATAGTCAGAAATCTTAATGAAGTAACTTGTTGTACTATTCTATTACAGTACCACATTTAAACCTACTGAGCTCTTTAGAACGACCAGTTCACTCACTTCACTGCAAAGTCAGACTGTGTGACTAGGTTTTTGATTTCTTCACCTGTGGCAACAGGACTGAAACCATCTGAATTCAAAGATTACCAACTGCAATCCATATGTAGTGTAGAGACAACACACTGATTTGCTGTTTTTAATATTCTTCACTTAGCCAATGTTTCTAATTAACCTACAATCAGAAAGTGATTTGATTTTGGTATTTTTATTTTGAAATAAATAAATGAAATACACACTGAATTGCAACTCAAAAAACCCTCAACTTTATAGCTGGTGATGAAACAAAACATGAACTGACAATGAAGAACTGGAAACAGAAACACACAGGCACAATCTGAGGGTACAATGCGACACTGACACATCTATGGGCTCAAAATGTGGTCATAAATATTTTGTACGTGTAAAAACGATTTGTATGTGCAAAAAAGATTTGTGTGTGTAAAAAAGATTTGTGTGTGCGTAAAAAAGATTTGTATGTGTAAAAAGAATTTGTGTGTGCGTAAAAAAGATTTGTATGTGTAAAAAAGATTTGTGTGTGCGTAAAAAAGATTTGTGTGTGGACTTAGAAAAAAAACCCTGCAAGTTACAAGTACGGATTTTGACCCTATTTTTCTTCCTTTCATCTGATTGGTCAATGTCATGTCAATCACAAATGTAACAATCCAATCAGAGAACAGATGGGTTTGGCTGTCGAGGGGCGCTTTTTTTGAACTGCAGGTCTTTGAAGGGAATAAATCCCCATTTACATGCCAACCCAGCGTTTTCCTTCATCACCACGAAGGAAAACAGTCTGTGGTCGTCCGAGTTTGGTGATTTTTGTGTCACAGGTCTACGTGTTTAATACAGGGACTTCCACAGCCTTTTCAACAGCGCTGCGGACCGCGGGGTGGGGGCGGGCAGTGTTTTGGAAATGACAGTCTTCATTACAAAGCTTTCTTCGTTATGAATTAGCATACATGTTTTTATTGAACATTTGAAGAACCAGCAAAAAAAACAAACTCTTGTAGAGGACATAAAGTCAGAGATAGAAAAGACAAGGAGCAGGTGCATCTAGTACAGGTAGACCTGCTGCAAAAACCCACAGAGCCCAGCAGCCAGCGCAACAAATTCTGGATCCTTTGCTTTTAGTTAGCAGTTAGCATTAGCAGCACATCCTGCATCCGATGTGAAAGGACTTTTATGCTGCGCACTGTGACTCACAGCAATGGTCCTGGGTCAGCCCTGACTTTGTGTTAAACTAATCCTAAAGTAATAATGGTATTTCTAACCACTGATATACCACAACTTTATCCTTTCAACAGCTGCTGAAAGTAAGGGGACCTAGCTGCTATCGGATATTTATATAGCGATCCTCCAGCTTCAAACTGTATCACCCTTCAAGGACCTGCAGTTCAAAAAAGCGCCCCTCCGACAGCCAAACCCATCTGTTCTCTGATTGGATTGTTACATTTGTGATTGACATGACATTGACCAATCAGATGAAAGGAAGAAAAATAGGGTCAAAATCCGTACTTGTAACTTGCAGGGTTTTTTTTTCTAAGTCCACACACAAATCTTTTTTACGTACACACAGATCTTTTTTACACATACAAATCTTTTTTACGTACACACAGATCTTTTTTACACATACAAATCTTTTTTACGCATACAAATCTTTTTTACAAGTACAAAATATTTATGACCACATTTTGAGCCCATAGCTAGTGAGGAAAAAAGACACGGCGATTTACTGAAACGAGGTATGGAAAAAAAGTAATATAAACGGAGAGTTGGCACTTGCTGAAAAAGATTGTTTTATTGTATGTGTACTGCTAAGACAAGTAACTAGCTGGTTCCTTTTACATTGTCTGGTAGACGAAGGTCGGGAGTTAGAGAGGACGCCATTTCATCATTCCTGCGCCATTCCTGCTCCGCCTTTCTTTTCTGAGATCGGTGAGCAAAGTATTTTACTAGTTCATTGTTTATCTGTGCTTTTCATGAGTTCTTTGCAAGCAAAATGTTCCAGTGTTCATTGGATAATTGTTTAAAAATATTTTGTGGAAAACCTTATTCAATTTACTGAAAAACAGCATTTGAAGCAAATGCACAGATTGTGTGTTTTACTGTCTATTTTCAATTTGTAACATGGGTAACGTTGCAAATAATACATTTTAGGTGATAGGACTGTGAACTGTGATTATATAAGGAACTTAATATGTCCTATGACACTGTCATTGACAGGTCAGGTTTTTTTTTTTTGTTTCCCTTTGTATCTTCCTTTTGATGCATTGCAACGGATCCTGTAATCGATGGCGAGCCAACCCCGTTGAAGGACCAACTGACTTTGTTCTGTGCTGCACAGCAGAGTGTGGTAGGCCAGCTGCAACAAAACAGAAACAACCACGCCACTTTGAACTTGTTGTTCCCCTTCTTCACACACATCCCCTGGACTTACGGACGGTTTATTTTAAGGACTTTTTACGGACTCTATACATCCCACAAACAGGAAGGGAAGTGGGTGTGGGCGGTTGGATCTATTTCTCCAGCTGAATAATTGTTGCAATTTGTTAACAAAGTCTATGAAGATACAAACAAGTGTTGTCATTTGGATCTTGGTAATTGAGATTGTGGTTCATTTTGAATGTGAACTTTGTACATCTAGAAGGGTGCACCCATGTAAGGTTTCTTTTTTTAAAGTGATTACTGTGATTGTGCCACAGGGTTGTCACTGAGGAAAATACTGGTACCAAAAAGAGACACTTTTATTTGTAATGTTTTGTATGTTTGTCATATTTTCTTTTTTGTTTTCTGGGTGAAAAGAAAAATACAAAGCCGGGAATTTTTCAAAACTCACAGTTGCCTGAGTCTCATTCAGTTTGCCTCTCCTCTACGTCCAAATCGTTGAGCTCTTTTGCATCAAATTTGGGTGAAGTACCTTTTGATCTTGGAGTATTTGAAACACATCAGTGTTACACTATACTAAACACAAGACACAACCTAAGAACTAATCCCTAACCAAGAATAACTGAAACATAGATTTATAATAATAATCCACAAAGTACCAGAGAATCAGAAAATAATCCATAATGCTAAAAATAAACCAAAACATAATAAACTCAAAATGCTGGGTCAAAATGACCCAGAACTGTGACAATTTGAAAGATTTGTTAATCTATAAGATTAAAAAAAGAGTGACAGCACTTGGGCAAATGTTATAATTTAATATCCTTTTTCTTTCTGTTGTTTACCTGATATCTGTACACTTACATTCAAATGACTGTGGGGGAAACCGTTTCTGGCTAAAATAGCCTAACTGGTTTCTCTTCATGTCAGAGGTTATATGTCTTAAGAACCTTGGTACCCCATTGTGACACAGTTACACACACGAATTTACCCCATGCTCAGTAGTATGCTACAACAACAAGGTCAATAACAAGTCATCAAGTCCCCTGCCCCTCATGTCAAGAGGCAGGTCAGACTTGTCTCACTAAAGATTAATATCCCACATGAAACTGTTCTTGGTTATCTACTTTCACCTGGAGGAAAAACCAGAGGAAAAATGTATCTTGAATATTGGTTTGTGGAAAAAGGAAGTAGGTTCAGGTGATCAATAACTACTTATTTCTCTACGGAGTGCAGTGTGGTGTGCATCTGTATTGGTAGAACTGAAATTAGCAATCAAGTGGCACGAGAAAAGCAATAGGAGAGTATCTGCAGCATACTACAGGTGAGTATTTCAGTGCATGTTCATGCTGATGACATTACATATTCAAGTGGTGCATGCTGCAGCATTAACAGTGACAGCACAGTTTCTCTTTCTAAACAAATGATTACCTCATCAGCTGTCATTAGAGAATCAGTGATGGTCAATAAAACACTCATGTTCAGGGCAATAATCTGCAATAACAGGAAAATATTTCAGTAAACACTGTTTACTGAGTAAACGTGATCAAGCCACTGAAGTTGCTTTTAGTGTCATGATACACCCTTTTATGTACTGAATGCAAATAAACTGTTTTGTCACTACACAGGAATGTTACTCAGTTCACCATTTTATTCCACAAATATCTCCCAACACTTTGATGAATGACACATTTAGTGAAAAATGTCCACCAGCTAGCTTAATGGTTACCATCAATTAACATGAATCAAATCCAGGAAAACTAAATACCTGACTTAAATTTCAAAAGTATTAAAACATTATTACATGCACACGACAAAGAGACCTAATGTATTTTTACATGCTAAATAAACATGAGTATGTTATATGATGTCATAACTGATGTCATTTAACCCTCCTGCCATCCTTTAAAAAACTCACACCCATCACCCTAGGGACCATTCTCAGCCACGCCATAAAAAGACCATATATCCATATTTTATTCCACTTTAAATTAGCCAACCTTGTAAAACTACTTCTCCCTGAAATATTCATGTAAAGTTTTAATTATATTTTCATTGTTTTAACCCTTCAAATCCCAGTGTTATTACATGAGCGCCCTGTGTTATAAGCCCCAAAAACCAAAAAATGAAACTAAATATTTCCACAAAAAACCAGTTGAAGTAATATGTGATTGTCATTATAAGTAGGCCTTTAGATGGACCAAAGATTGGCACCAACATACATTTTGACCTGCCATTATTTTTTTTGCATTTTTTTTGCAATTTAAAAATTAAAACTTCAAGGCCCTGAGTCTTCATTGACATCCAAGAAAAGAAGAAAAAATAAAATCATATGATGATAATTTGGGGTTGAAAAATAGCGTTTATAATGGAAGTCAATGGGCAGAAAATGGTCCCCAGGGTGATGGGTGTGGGGATTTCTGCTGCTCAGCCATTTTAGGCTGATTTAAGGAATTCACACTGGAATATTAACATTGACAGGTAAAAACTATCCTGTGGCAAGTTTGGTTATATTCCACTGAACACAGTGGAAATGGCAGCCATTTAACACATAGCAGTGGCACAAAAAGGTCCCAAGAAGGCAGGAAGGTTAATATCCAATGTGTATCTGACTAGTTGCAGGTGGGTGCTGACTTCATAGTTGTGTGATGATGCAGCTATTGCAGAGTTTATTTCTGGAAAAATAAGTTCATGGTTTATGATATGTGTTCATATCTTAATTTTATTTTGTAATTTCTTGTAATTTCTTTGTCAGTTTTTCTTGCTCTCTATTAGTTTTCCTTTTTTGATTCCCCAACCTCATTAGTATGACCTGTGTTTCCAATCAGCCAATGACTTTTTGAACACATTCCCTTTATTCCCCGACAGATCTACTTGTTTTCTTCTCATTTAAGTATTGATTTTATATCTTTGTTTCAATGTCATCCTAGTTGCTTTAGTGTGTGATCTTTTAGATTTCACATGTTGCCTATTCCTCCACTGGTTTGCTTGGTTAATTGACTGCTTGCTAGAGTATCACCTCAACCATGAGTGATCTGAAACTTGAACTTTCATTCTGTTTATGCTTGGGCCCTTTTCACTGAGACTTCAGCTGTCACTTTCCAGTTAATATTCCACTTTTTCAATGTTGTTAAATGCTACGAGGTACTTTCTGTGGGGTGAAAATCTGCCAGCACCAATTTAGAAAAGCTTAAAGAGCAATGTTCTGTACTTTGATGGGGAACAAGACCTCATGCACGATTACTGCCTCAGCCTTGATGCGGTGTATGCCATGTGGGATTAGAGGTCTGGGGCCACCACATAACTGTACGGATAACCATGCACTGGCTGACACACAAATAATCATACAGTGTGGTGTCTCGGGCATTCCAAGTACGCAGATCACTGCTTTCCAGCATGAGATTGTTAAACTGTTTGGGGATTGTGCAGGGCTTCCTCGGTGTGGGTGCCACTAATAGGTGCCACATAGTTATCTCTGTAAGTATTCAGACAATAATGCAATGTTGCTTTCGTGAACCATCACAGTGGATTGTAAACCACAACCAGGCTGGATCAATACTGGACATGAAGTCTTGTTACAGCTCTTGGAAAGAGCTGAGACAGTGTCCCAAGAAACAGGTTTGGTTGTGGAGGTGATTGACGTGATTGACGTGATGTTGTTTTTGATGAAACGTCAGTAGAAATTCTCAAATACCAGAAAGTATTGCAGCAATTTCTGTGTGGAGGGAGTTAACCAGTCTGCTACGACCTTCAGCTTCTCAGGATCTCCCACTTTCTATCGTTTGCCAACACTCGAAGATATAACTTTAGAAATATCACTTTTCTGACTTTACACAAAGTCAACAGTGAACATCACCATATACTCAAAGTATTCAAGTGATATATTATGTGCACTAGATGGTAAGCAGTCAGTAACTCTTTGATGTATTTCTCAATTGCCTCTTTCTCATGTTTGCAGAGGTCTTACAATTGGCTGTTGGGTAAAGGAGCTCCAAGCAGGAAATCAGTTCTGTAAAAGGTCATGGTATTCCTTAGGCTTAACTACAGGGTGGGCCATTTATATGGATACACTGTAATAAAATGGGAATGGTTGGTGATATTAAAGTCCTGTTTGTGGCACATTAGTATATGTGAGGGGGCAAACTCCTCAAGATGGGTGGTGACCATGGTGGCCATTTAGAAGTCGGCCATCTTGGATACAACTTTTGTTTTTCCAATAGGAAGAGGGCCATGTGACACATCAAACTTATTGGTAATGTCACAAGAAAAACAACAGTGTTGCTTGGTTTCAATGTAACTTTATTCTTTCATGAGTTATTTACAAGTTTCTGACCACTTATAAAATGTGTCCAATGTGCTGCCCATTGTGTTGGATTGTCAATGCAACCCTCTTCTCCCACTCTTCACACACTGATAGCAATACCGCAGGCATGACCAGAAAAAAAACTGCTGGCTGTGAGAGTTTGGGGCTTTGTAGTTTTTATCATGGCCTGTTCACACAGGTGTCTATTAATTTTGATTGTCAAAAAAATTAAAGCATTTGAACAAATGGGTTCATTATGGAAGGCAAGTTGATCTTTTAACTGATCATCTAGAAATTATAGGAAAGCTTTTAGCATTTTAGCCAGTGTAAGCAGCTAGGAAATCAAATTTATTGCCTTGCTTTGGATGAGATGCTGAGCTTTGCCATCTTCACGAATGTCTCAGCTCACTAAAGAGCCTTTCCATTTAACAGATAGACTACATAGGAAATTTTAGAGAAATCATTGGTGAATGAAAGAGATGAGCAGCAATCACGACACTCCCTCATGTTGGCCCAAAAGCGTACCTTGGATAAAGTGCATGTTTGGCAGCTGGGTCAGTTGAGTCTAGTGTTTAGTCTGATTGTTCTATCATAATGAATGAAATGAAAGAATGAAAGAATTTGGACACATATACCAACAGCATTTCAAACGATTTATTATAGAACTTGCAAACAGGTCACTGTGCTTAATAGGTAAGCGTGGCAAGAGCAGAGGTTCTCCAGGATACTGGAGTTCGAGAGAAGGAACTTCAGCATTCCTTTTAATAGAGAAGTCACATCATGAAGACAACAAAGACAACAATGGCAGAGAGTGGAAGCACAAACTGCTCCTTATGTACCGCAATGTGAGCAGGAGATAGGAAGTAAGAGTGATGGCTCAGGCCCAGGAAAATCAAAGTTTCACCATCGAGAGCAGCTGGCCCACAGTGCTTCCTGAGCAAAACGAAGAGAGAGAAAACAAAAGAGAGAAGGAAAAACAACTAATGTTTTACCATAAAGTTAGATCTACAGCCCCAACAGGTACCAACACACCTGAAAATAAGAATTTTGATTAAAAGTCATGAGACATCTCCAATACATAACAAACAGAATGTAGAAAAAAATAGCTCTTATTACATTATAAACTGCAGACAGACTTCAAAGTTGGAACAGAACACATGCTGAAAGCACCAGTAGTTACAGACTACACTATCATGCACAAATTGGAAATTCAGTAGCTCACTCCTAAGCTTTCTTTTGGCTGAGTGCCTCTTGCCTGTAAACAGGTGATCACACTGCTGTCATCATTCCCTGTAGGAAACGACAAACTAAAATTAATGGTGCAAGAGAATGTTTTTGTTGATAAAATAATTTGACTTTAGCAGCTGTTTGCACTGTTGAGCGTCACGATTATAGCAGCTAAATTGGGCAAAGCCTACAATCAAAAACATGAAGTATTATCACTTAAAATGCAGGGAAGGAAAACAATTCAAACCATGAATTTTGTTTTGAGAAAGTCCGTGAATTAATTTGATCATCTCACTTAACTAAGCTTTCTTTTGGCTGAGTGCCTCTTGCCTGTAAACAGGTGATCACACTGCTGTCATCATTCCCTGTAGGAAACGACAAACTAAAATTAATGGTGCAAGAGAATGTTTTTGTTGATAAAATAATTTGACTTTAGCAGCTGTTTGCACTGTTGAGCGTCACGATTATAGCAGCTAAATTGGGCAAAGCCTACAATCAAAAACATGAAGTATTATTACTTAAAATGCAGGGAAGGAAAACAATTCAAACCATGAATTTTGTTTTGAGAAAGTCCGTGAATTAATTTGATCATCTCACTTAACTAAGACAACCTATATGTGTGAAGAAGACCATAAATTCTTAGTTCAGCTCCTGTCTTAGATTGTTGGCATTGTCCAGTGTTTGTACTACCAAAGCTCCTTTCTCCTTAAGACACATTTAAGGAAACAAGACTTCCATGGTATGCTATAATATCTGCATTCTTCTAAATAATAAATATGCAATTCTATTTTCATAAAGAGTCTCTGATTAAAAAAAACTGTTAAAAAGAGATCACTACAGCTGTTATTAAGGGATATCATTGCTAATTAGTTAAGAGCCACAATTAATAGTTGATTTTGAGTTGATCTCTTGTAATTTAATGTTAATGTAGTTAAAACAATATTATGCATAGGTGTGATAAAGTGGAGTAGCGTGCGTGTGAACAGTGTGTGAAAACCTCACAACCACCAAGGAAAAAGACTAAAGAGCTGTCAAAGGTCTGGAAAGATGTGCAAATGGCTGGAAAGATGAAAGAGGTATAGAATGAGCATTTATTACTGCTGGTATCAAACTGCATTCAAAGGTGGTGGATCAGCTCAAAACTGCACAGGAGTTTTTCATGATCTGAATGCAGTTGGGACCACGATCACCAAAAACACCACACACTGAAATTCTGCAGTGCCCACAAAGGTCCCCCTACTTAAGAAGGCATATTGTAGAGCTGTCTACGTCCACATGTACACTGAAAAAAGTGATATTGTCTCCTTTTAAATATAGCATATTATATTTTGGTATATCTTTTCAATTCAAATGAGTAATTCCTGTCTACATATATAATTCGAGTAACTCCAGAATACATTCCCTGCGTTTTAATCCAATTAATTTTAGTTAATTAAATGTAGCTCAAAATGCTTAAGTATGTTTTTCATAGCCTCCTGCTGGGCCATTTTGCGCATGCGTTAGGACAGGCCACCATTTTGCGCGCGGACTGAAGAAGCGGACTCTTTGTGTGCTGCAAGCGGGCTTAAGTTAATCGCACAACTTCATATAAAGGTGGTCTAGCTTCGGTAAGTAAACCTTTTACGGTCGTTTTTGTTTTATTTTTTTACCTCAGTCAAAGCATGTTGACTCTTTAAGACGTGTGCACATGGAGAAAGAAGTCTAAGTAGTTGTACACCTCTGAACTTTGTCATGAATTTGACTTAAGCTAGCTATGTGCTCTATTAGCTACTGCTCTATTAAAAGAGTAATTGTATTGATGCGTTAAAATGTCATATGTTTTTAGCTTAGTTCTTGTGGCACACTTTGTACTAACAAATTATGGAACGAGGCAATTTCTCTGTAGTTAGCTGTAAAGTTCACTGTACAGTCGCCTGCAGTTTTAAGTGGAGAAATCGTCCCTCCCGCCACAACATTGGCATTAAGGAATAGTCGGGCGGGGGAGGGGGCTTCTGAACGCACCTGCACAGTCAGGGGTGCAGTAGGAAATAAGTAGGATTGGCGTTGCACAACGTCTTTTGTGCAGAAAAAAATAATGGTTGTAAACTGTGGAGGAGAATAACTCAGTGGTTGCCAAAAATGTGAGATCAAAAGGCACTGAGAGTGATGTTTGTCAGAACTGAAATTAACTCAGAAAAGAAGGTGCTTCACTTGATAGAGCTGTTGAGTGCAAGACCTGTCAGCGGTCTGGTTTAGCATTTAAAGCCTCGCTACGTGCTTCCAAACCGCTGCATTTAATCTCAGAGAAAACTAACACAGAGAAGTAAAGCAAGTGTGTAAGTTCATCTCTTTATGTTTGCATAGTATTTCCATGTTGAGCTTAACAACCGATGTATGGAGCCACAGCTGGACTGGCTGTCGGAGTTTTGTATTGAGGGGGAAAGGAAGCGATTTGTTTTATACTTCAGCTAGAATGAAAAAAGACACAAAGCTGGAGTTATTTGGTGTCTTCATTCTGAACAGCTAAAACTTCTTCCCTCATTCTCCCCCCTCCTTCTCCTGTTGCTACTTCAATCATGAAACTGATCGATTATCAGGTGATCGGCTTTTCTGTCGCTAGTCTCTCTCATTTGTTAGTCACCCAGTTTGCGCTAGAAAGAGGAAAACGGCAGATAAACAACAGCAGCACGTTTAAGCTTGATAAGCTGTTGCTAGAATTTTTTTAATATTACTTCTAGTATCCGCTTATGTTTTCTGGAGCCACAGCCGTAATAGCTGCTGGTCATGATAGTTTGGATATGTGGTGAGAAGGAAACATGAAGGTGAAACCAGGAGAAGTTTTTACTGAATCATTAGAGCTGAACAGGTAATGAAGAAACAGGTTTACATTTTAGGTCACATGAATGAGTTGAAGGGAAGTTATGAACTGTTTCTGAGAGACAAATAACTCCAGGATCCTTTTTTAGGTAGCTGACAGCTGGTAACTGTGCAGGGGCGGATCTAGCAAAGTTTTGCTAGGGGCCAGGTAGGGCATTAACAGGGAAAGGGAGACACAAAGACATAATTTTCTTTCTTATTCTCATTTAAAATGTCTAGCTTTTAATAAATAATTATTCTAAATCTTACTACCAAAGTGGTGATCTGGTTAAATGTATAGAGATCCATTATTGTATGTAGTAAATATTAAGTCTAATATATGCCCTAGTAATAGTAGTACATATAGCACTTTTTCCTTTGGGAAGGTACGCTGTCTGCGCTGTCTGCAACTGTATTGAAGAAAAATGTTGAATCAAATTATTATAGAAAAATAATTGATTTCTGTGCATTAAAGTAGATTACGTCAATTAAGCATTATCAGGCGGAGGGTGCGGGGTGGTTTCCTAATATTTTTGCTGGGAGTTGGCAGTCCTATTAGTTAGTTTAATATTTCTATGTACTGTTTAGAATACCTGAATAAGGAGGATGGTGTAAGTTTTTTAGGTTGATCAGTATTGCTGAAGTATAAAATATTTTGGGTGCAGTGTATTTTTTGCATACAGGTATAACAGAATAGCTTTAATGTTTTGTTTTTAAAACTGAGTATGAACTTATACAAAATGCAGCAAAATATTTATAAAAACAGTTTTATTTATTATAAAATACACTATATCGGATTCATATCGGCATCGGCAGATAATCAAATTTATGATATCGGTATCGGACATAAAAAAGTGGTATCGTGCCATCTGTAGTTTGCACAGAGGCACAAGTAAGATTTGTTTTGTTACAAGGGAGTATCATGAAGTAATGCACTAATGGCTTGGAAACGGTAATTGTTTGTCTTTCTAAAGTTTTTTTTTATTTTTATTTGTCTTCCTTTTCTGGCAGATTTTCTTCCCCTTATGTGTTACTGTTTATTCAAGAAGATGGTGTTATTTTGGTAAGTACATGCAAATTCCTTACATATTTATCACAACAGTATTTGTCACAGTATTGCAGGGACAAGTTTATCTATCTCATCTTAAGGGTTCTTGTGATTATTAATATTGATATTAATTAATATCAATTAATATATATGATTAAATTTCTTTTATCCAGGACAAAAGAAAAAAAAAACTTGCGAAAGTGAAATGAAAAACAGGAATTTAGTTCTTGTGAGTTAAGAGGATGCAGAGCATAGGGTTAGATGGAGGTGGATCATTCACTGTGGTGATCCCTGAAGGAAACAGCCAAGAGAAAAAGGATCAGATTGCAAAAAAAAATGTGGTTTGTTTGCATACATGAGTCTTTACGGTACCCACAGGACTCCTGAAGTATAAGTACTCTGAAGTTTGCAGAGCAATTTCAGAGATGTTTGGGGCTTACATGGCAAGCATGTTTTTAGTTGCACATCTAAATTTTCTCTGCTCTCTGTTGCTGATGGCAGAGTTCTGCCCCGCTGACCTCACAGGTGAGACACTCCCACCAGTGGACAAAGAGCACAGGAAAATGTGTTGCCAACCACCTGAAACAGACAAATATCTGCTTTTTAAAACCCTTTAAACCCGTTAAATGGACTGATGCCATTCATTTCTTCTTTGATTAACAGTAGTAACATCCTTCATGCACTGTATACTAACCCATATGATAATCATGCTTTATGAAGTGATGGCAATTGCATTGTAGCATTTAATGAAGAAATAACAAAATAATCATACCAATGATTAAGCACCAGTCTTCTTTTTTTCTGTGTGTGTGTGTGTGTGTGTGTGTGTGTGTGTGTGTCTATGTGGTATGGATTGACATTTGACCTGCGCTGTACCTGGGCTCCGGGGACATTTCGACTTTTTGCTGTGTATTCATGTGTCCCCCTAAAACATGACTTGTAAATGCATTTTTAAGTGTCTAAATAATAATTTTTTCTACTTCTTATGAGGTCATTATTTATCTTTTGACCTGTATTTGCTTAAACTGTAGTGTAAATTCATTTATTAAACTATAATTAAAAGATTTTCTGATTTTCTTAAAAGTCCACCTATACCCCCTCACCTGATTTTTGTGTATTCCAGTGTATTGCACAGCGACGTTTCGAGTTAGAGTGGATGTGTGTAGGTACTGCAATTTAATACACATTTTCAATACACACGGCCGGAAGTCATTGTGATTGGTAGGCTATATATATAGGCGGTACCTACAGGAAACGGCGCCACAACTTTCGCGCGCGTGCCCTTTAACAAGTGTATGTCGACGGCAATACGAAGACGGATTAAAAACACAAAGGTAAGCCTTTTTTAATGTAAAATGCACCATGACTTTAATACTATATGAAATTATAGGTGCACAGGCCTATATTAAACTGGTTTAATTTATGCTTTATGGACTGTTAGTGAGTCTTTGAAGAAGTAAAACGGCCCCAGCGTTTGTCATTGAGTAAATAAAATAGGGCTGACGACTAACCGCGTCAACGCGATAAAGCGGGCTAACCCGTGTTAGGATTTACTCGGTGTTAAAGCATTATTGTGGCTTAAACGTGTTAATGCCGACATCGCGACTAACGCGATTAACAATTAAACCAGCGCAGTCTGAGTCAAAATCCCTGATGTCGCTGTTAGCTAATTTCGGGCAGTTTGTCCAATGTCTGTCCATTCTGCTGACAGCCCTAAAATAAAAGCAAGGGTATAAGTGTATTTAGTCGTGTATTTATTTATATGCCTGAAGAAAAAACTTCTTACAGTTTTGATGCCTAAGCTTTCTCAGTACTTGTATCACTCTCTGCAGTCGCCATTACAGAAATGTCACATGTCGCCATTTTGAGTACTAGGCCTTTAACATTTTAAAAGAAGGCATAAATTAGCACTATGAATAAGTCAGCTGTGTTTATGCTGTAAACTACACTACTGCTAGTTCTGCTACTACTGATGATGATGACAATGATGACGATAATCGTAATACTTTATATGCTTTGGTAATACAGCCAATCAAAACGTACAGGAGAACATGCGAAGGAGACGCATTCCTCCACGGGAGGATGCAGTCTGTCATGTTTCTGCTGGAAGGGACAAACTGGGACTTGATATCCACTACATAAATGCCTTCAAAGGTAAGTTGGTCTTTAGTTTGGATTAGATTTGGAGTTTGTCACTTTGTCTTTTGTCACTCACTTGGTATGCCTCTGCAATTCAGGTCGGGGCATTTTCACGACTGTTCCATTCCAAAAAGGAGACTTTCTTTTGGAATACAGAGGTAAACTCATAACAAAAGAAGAATGTGAGCGGAGACACAGAGTTTATCATGACAGCCTGAAGGTGTTCATGTTTGAATTCAAGTTTGATGGAAAACTCTGGTGGTGCGTATTATATCAGTGTAGTTTGATTAAGATTAAATTACACATTGCTTTTGATTTATGAAAAAAAAGCTTCCTAACTAGTTAAGCTAATACTTTTTTGCCTAACCCCACAGTGTGGATGCATCTCAAGAAGATGGGTCATTAGGCAGACTTGTCAACGACAACCACATCAGTCCAAGTGCTAAGATGAAAATATTAAATATCAATGGAAAGCCCCATCTATGCTTATTTGCAAGCAGAGACATAAGTCCAGGTGAAGAAATAGACTATAATTATGGTGACTCGGATTGGCTCTGGAGATGCAAGGTATTTCTACAATTGTACTTTTTGGAACTGATAAATTGCATACCCTAAGCCATTTTTACATTTGTACCTACTCAAATTGGCTTAACGTGACTTACGGCATCTAGTTTTTCACTGAAATTGAGTATCACCTACTGTGCCTGGGGTAACTATAGCAATGCAGCCGAGCATCCAGTGATATAAATGCCACAGCAAGCATGGACGTCAAGGTGACAAAATGCCTGCTGCTCAGTCTATACTTTAGTGTTCAATTCAGGGATCACGCTGTTAATTTTGGTCGCTATTTCAAACATTTCAGAGTTTCAAAAATGATGGCTTGGATTTTCACGAAGGAGGCGCACTCATAACTTATCGAGTGACACCATTGACCAGCCACCTGGTGGCATTCAGTCTATGTCAAATTTTCTGATCACTTTGGATCACTTGGAACCTTGGTGCAGTAGTTACTGAAAAACTACATGGTACTATAACCTACTGGAAAAACAGGGGTAGGTACTAATGGAAAACAGGCAATTGTGATGGCTGCCACATCAAAGCCCTCTAAAAGCACTAAAAAAATATCAGCAGGTATGCAGAAATAAAAAATGGCTTTCGGTTTCTAAATTTTAACAGTGATTGATGTTTAATGTGATTCTACACAGCAAAATCTCCAGTGTTAAATTAACACTGGAGAGTGTCTATAAGGGTCCACACCTCTGAGTGTTAAATACAACACTGTTGAGTGTTAAATTAACACTTTTGACAGTGTTATATGTTTAAAAGTAACCTAGTCAGTTTTGAAGATTAACAATGGCTAACACTGAGCAGTGCTGATTTTCTAACACTGGAAAATAACTCAAAATGTTAGAAATATTCCAGTGTTAGAAAATCAGCACTGCTCAGTGTTAGTCTTTGTTAATCTTCAAAACTGACTAGGTTACTTTTAAACATATAACACTGTCAAAAGTGTTAATTCAACACTCAACAGTGTTGTGTGGACCCATATAGACACTCTCTAGTGTTAATTTAACACTGGAGATTTTGCTGTGTAGCCTCTTTAGTTAGATTCATTTTAAATTTTGTCCCTCGAAGATAAATGGGCCCTAGTGACAGTTCGTTGCTGCTACAGGTGATTGTTTTACTCCTTTAGCAATGGCTTAAAAAATAAAGAAATCACACTGACTATTTGTCTCTTAATCATAGGGCCTTAAATTCTCTATACATGACAGTGAATATTTTAAAGACAATAGCTTGAAACTTATCTTTCTCATACAGTTTATTTAATGTTTCAAAATCCTCTTCAAAAATGCACTGTATATTCATTTTCTATCTGTTACACACGAAGACGGAGACCAGCCAGATTCAGAAGACTGTGAGCTGCCTAAAGCCGCAACCAAACAGCTTTCCAAACAATGATCTGGACCTGAAACATCCAGAGCCTGAAAGGGTAAATATAATCCAGTGTACCACTTAATGAACTAATAATTTAATCTATCATCATTCTTTATGGATGCTGTGTGTGTGTGTGTGTGTTTGGCTGTCACCTGGGTGTGATGTGATTTACATGGACCGTGGCTTGTAGGTCCTTTTCATTGTTTCAAAGTGCAAGTCTGGATAACATCTGAGTGTGTGTGTGTGTTAACCACCCAAATGTGACTTAGGAGGACCACACTGTTATTGGGGGACTCCGTCAAAGTTTGCTTCATGGTGACATCACTCTGGTTTTAGGAGGGGTCTTCTCGTATGTCTTGACAGTTTGACCTACAGCATGCAGAACTGACTGCATGTGCTTTGTTTCTATGTTGAAATTTTTTGAAACTCAGGCTTGAACATTAAGATAGATAGTACTATACAACTTCTTAACTTGTTTTAGGCACTTTTTACTGCTTTAGTGCATGGGCTCTCTCTGGCTGTGTACTCTGGCTTCTTCCCACAGTCCAAAGATGTAGCTTATGGGGTTAGGTTAACTGGTGATTCAAAACTGCCCTTTGGTGTGAATGCAAATGCTTGTCCTTCCATGTTAGACTGGTGATCTGTCCAGGTTGTACTGCCCTATGGTAGCTGGTATAGGCCCCAAAACTGCTACCCCACAATCCTGATAAGGATAAGTGGAAGAGGATGGATGATTGCAAAGGAATCAGTTGTTAATTATTGTAGCCAGTATTTTTTTTCAGAAGAAAACATTTCTTGAGTGGAAAGCCCCCCCCCCACACACACACACACACACACACACACACACACACACATGCAAATTAAAAACAGAAGCACAGGCCTGCCCAGTACAGTTGCAAGAAGAGCACTTGGTCTAATCTTTGTGCCATCTTTTCTTTGTTGCAGGATCTTGATGAAGAAATGCCTCAGCAAGGCTCAGAAGCCATGCATTCTTCTTCAGTGCAAGATTTTGAAGAGGTAACATTGACCTAGGACAGATTTTAATGAATGTTTCTCATGCACGATGTGTACCTTACGCTATTTGCCGATAGTGAAATGGTTTATTCATCCTCTTGAGTGATGCATTTTTAGTAACTGTCAGATTACTGTTCTTTTGTCTTCATTCTCTATCTGTTACACACGAAGACTGAGACCAGCCAGATTCAGAAGACTGTGAGCTGCCTAAAGCCGCAACCAAACAGCTTTCCAAACAATGATCTGGACCTGAAACATCCAGAGCCTGAAAGGGTAAATATAATCCAGTGTACCACTTAATGAACTAATAATTTAATCTATCATCATTCTTTATGGATGCTGTGTGTGTGTGTGTGTTTGGCTGTCACCTGGGTGTGATGTGATTTACATGGACCGTGGCTTGTAGGTCCTTTTCATTGTTTCAAAGTGCAAGTCTGGATAACATCTGAGTGTGTGTGTGTTAACCACCCAAATGTGACTTAGGAGGACCACACTGTTATTGGGGGACTCCGTCAAAGTTTGCTTCATGGTGACATCACTCTGGTTTTAGGAGGGGTCTTCTCGTATGTCTTGACAGTTTGACCTACAGCATGCAGAACTGACTGCATGTGCTTTGTTTCTATGTTGAAATTTTTTGAAACTCAGGCTTGAACATTAAGATAGATAGTACTATACAACTTCTTAACTTGTTTTAGGCACTTTTTACTGCTTTAGTGCATGGGCTCTCTCTGGCTGTGTACTCTGGCTTCTTCCCACAGTCCAAAGATGTAGCTTATGGGGTTAGGTTAACTGGTGATTCAAAACTGCCCTTTGGTGTGAATGCAAATGCTTGTCCTTCCATGTTAGACTGGTGATCTGTCCAGGCTGTACTGCCCTATGGTAGCTGGTATAGGCCCCAAAACTGCTACCCCACAATCCTGATAAGGATAAGTGGAAGAGGATGGATGATTGCAAAGGAATCAGTTGTTAATTATTGTAGCCAGTATTTTTTTCAGAAGAAAACATTTCTTGAGTGGAAAGCCCCCCCCACCCCCCCACCCCCCCCACACACACACACACACACACACATGCAAATTAAAAACAGAAGCACAGGCCTGCCCAGTACAGTTGCAAGAAGAGCACTTGGTCTAATCTTTGTGCCATCTTTTCTTTGTTGCAGGATCTTGATGAAGAAATGCCTCAGCAAGGCTCAGAAGCCATGCATTCTTCTTCAGTGCAAGATTTTGAAGGGGTAACATTGACCTAGGACAGATTTTAATGAATGTTTCTCATGCACGATGTGTACCTTACGCTATTTGCCGATAGTGAAATGGTCTATTCATCCTCTTGAGTGATGCATTTTTAGTAACTGTCAGATTACTGTTCTTTTGTCTTCATTCTCTATCTGTTACACACGAAGACTGAGACCAGCCAGATTCAGAAGACTGTGAGCTGCCTAAAGCTGCAACCAAACAGCTTTCCAAACAATGATCTGGACCTGAAACATCCAGAGCCTGAAAGGGTAAATATAATCCAGTGTACCACTTAATGAACTAATAATTTAATCTATCATCATTCTTTATGGATGCTGTGTGTGTGTGTGTTTGGCAGTCACCTGGGTGTGATGTGATTTACATGGACCGTGGCTTGTAGGTCCTTTTCATTGTTTCAAAGTGCAAGTCTGGATAACATCTGAGTGTGTGTGTGTGTGTGTGTGTTAACCACCCAAATGTGACTTAGGAGGACCACACTGTTATTGGGGGACTCCGTCAAAGTTTGCTTCATGGTGACATCACTCTGGTTTTAGGAGGGGTCTTCTCGTATGTCTTGACAGTTTGACCTACAGCATGCAGAACTGACTGCATGTGCTTTGTTTCTATGTTGAAATTTTTTGAAACTCAGGCTTGAACATTAAGATAGATAGTACTATACAACTTCTTAACTTGTTTTAGGCACTTTTTACTGCTTTAGTGCATGGGCTCTCTCTGGCTGTGTACTCTGGCTTCTTCCCACAGTCCAAAGATGTAGCTTATGGGGTTAGGTTAACTGGTGATTCAAAACTGCCCTTTGGTGTGAATGCAAATGCTTGTCCTTCCATGTTAGACTGGTGATCTGTCCAGGTTGTACTGCCCTATGGTAGCTGGTATAGGCCCCAAAACTGCTACCCCACAATCCTGATAAGGATAAGTGGAAGAGGATGGATGATTGCAAAGGAATCAGTTGTTAATTATTGTAGCCAGTATTTTTTTCAGAAGAAAACATTTCTTGAGTGGAAAGCCCCCCCCCCACACACACACACACACACACACACACATGCAAATTAAAAACAGAAGCACAGGCCTGCCCAGTACAGTTGCAAGAAGAGCACTTGGTCTAATCTTTGTGCCATCTTTTCTTTGTTGCAGGATCTTGATGAAGAAATGCCTCAGCAAGGCTCAGAAGCCATGCATTCTTCTTCAGTGCAAGATTTTGAAGAGGTAACATTGACCTAGGACAGATTTTAATGAATGTTTCTCATGCACGATGTGTACCTTACGCTATTTGCCGATAGTGAAATGGTTTATTCATCCTCTTGAGTGATGCATTTTTAGTAACTGTCAGATTACTGTTCTTTTGTCTTCATTCTCTATCTGTTACACACGAAGACTGAGACCAGCCAGATTCAGAAGACTGTGAGCTGCCTAAAGCCGCAACCAAACAGCTTTCCAAACAATGATCTGGACCTGAAACATCCAGAGCCTGAAAGGGTAAATATAATCCAGTGTACCACTTAATGAACTAATAATTTAATCTATCATCATTCTTTATGGATGCTGTGTGTGTGTGTGTGTTTGGCTGTCACCTGGGTGTGATGTGATTTACATGGACCGTGGCTTGTAGGTCCTTTTCATTGTTTCAAAGTGCAAGTCTGGATAACATCTGAGTGTGTGTGTGTGTGTGTGTGTTAACCACCCAAATGTGACTTAGGAGGACCACACTGTTATTGGGGGACTCCGTCAAAGTTTGCTTCATGGTGACATCACTCTGGTTTTAGGAGGGGTCTTCTCGTATGTCTTGACAGTTTGACCTACAGCATGCAGAACTGACTGCATGTGCTTTGTTTCTATGTTGAAATTTTTTGAAACTCAGGCTTGAACATTAAAATAGATAGTACTATACAACTTCTTAACTTGTTTTAGGCACTTTTTACTGCTTTAGTGCATGGGCTCTCTCTGGCTGTGTACTCTGGCTTCTTCCCACAGTCCAAAGATGTAGCTTATGGGGTTAGGTTAACTGGTGATTCAAAACTGCCCTTTGGTGTGAATGCAAATGCTTGTCCTTCCATGTTAGACTGGTGATCTGTCCAGGTTGTACTGCCCTATGGTAGCTGGTATAGGCCCCAAAACTGCTACCCCACAATCCTGATAAGGATAAGTGGAAGAGGATGGATGGATTGCAAAGGAATCAGTTGTTAATTATTGTAGCCAGTATTTTTTTCAGAAGAAAACATTTCTTGAGTGGAAAGCCCCCCCCACCCCCCCCCCCCACACACACACACACACATGCAAATTAAAAACAGAAGCACAGGCCTGCCCAGTACAGTTGCAAGAAGAGCACTTGGTCTAATCTTTGTGCCATCTTTTCTTTGTTGCAGGATCTTGATGAAGAAATGCCTCAGCAAGGCTCAGAAGCCATGCATTCTTCTTCAGTGCAAGATTTTGAAGAGGTAACATTGACCTAGGACAGATTTTAATGAATGTTTCTCATGCACGATGTGTACCTTACGCTATTTGCCGATAGTGAAATGGTCTATTCATCCTCTTGAGTGATGCATTTTTAGTAACTGTCAGATTACTGTTCTTTTGTCTTCATTCTCTATCTGTTACACACGAAGACTGAGACCAGCCAGATTCAGAAGACTGTGAGCTGCCTAAAGCCGCAACCAAACAGCTTTCCAAACAATGATCTGGACCTGAAACATCCAGAGCCTGAAAGGGTAAATATAATCCAGTGTACCACTTAATGAACTAATAATTTAATCTATCATCATTCTTTATGGATGCTGTGTGTGTGTGTGTTTGGCAGTCACCTGGGTGTGATGTGATTTACATGGACGAAGTTTATTAGTTGATATCTGCAACTGAATTGAAAACACCTCACCTTTCCAACTGTCCAAAACAAATAAATGTTGCAATATTTTGCTAACAGTGTCACAATCATCGTCTGGTGTGCACAACAATATCATCTTTGGACAAGTGCATTCAGTGTGTGGGACTGGTTTCCTCCCTCAAGTGGCTTGGCTATAAGTGCAAAGGTGAGACATTTAGTGAATAGGTACATTATATAGTAAAAAGCATTAATGGAGTTCAACAAGTTAAGACTAGCTGAAATGAACACTGCTCCCTTTTTAATTAATGGGTGGTCACGTCTAATTAAAGAAATGTAGTATTACCTCATTGGTGCAGGACCTTGTAAAAATGGTATACTTGGGATTGTCCTCAATTCCCCATTCCATAACATAAACTGCTCAAAATAATAAAGGGAACACTTAAACAATGCGATGTTACTCCAAGTCAGTCACACTTCTGTTATATCAAACTGTTCACTTAGGAAGTAACACTGACAACCAGTTTCACATGCTGTTTTGCAAATAGAGTAGACAACAAGTGGAAATTATAGTCAATTCACCATAATAAAGGACTGGTTCTGCAGGTGGTGACCACAGACCACTTCTCAGCACTTATTCTTTCTGGCTGATGTTATGGTCACTTCTGAATGCTGGCGGTGATTTCATTTTAGTGGTAGCATGAGACAGTCTACAACCCACACAAGTGGCTCAGGTAGTGCAGCTCATCTAGCGTAGCACATCAATGTGAGCTGTGGCAAGAAGGTTTGCTGTGTCTGTTAGTGTAGTGTCCAGAGCATGGAGGTGCTACCTGGATGTGGAGTAGGCCATAGGAGGGCAACAACCCAGCAGCAGGCCTTAAATAGTAAAACTATGTACTATAATTTCCAGTATTTGCTCTGTTTTTTGTCATATCTCGTTGTTAATGTGAGGTTTTTGGGGGGGTTGTATGTGTTTGGTTTTTTTGGTTTTTTTCCCCCACAATTTCTCAGATGAAATTGCATTAAGTGATGCTGAAACAAAGGACAGTGAGAGTGAATCAGATGATGATGACACATCACTCACAATGTCGGCGTGTGGCACCAGTGAGCCTGTACATGCAGTAGCTGATTCCACAAACACAGCGCAGCCCCAAGACACTGTAGATTGTGGTAAGTTACCACTAGCTTGGTTTCTGTGGATAAAATGTTTGTTACAAATATTAAAACTTAATCAAATTGTGTAATCAGCAGATGAAGGACTACTCACAATGCCTGCAGCAAGTGAGACTGCTGCTCCCTCTGAAGGTAAGGGGTGCAGTTGGTTCTCGAAGCTTATTATTGTTTCATCACTTTGCAACATATGGCAAACTGCAGAGTGGTGGCAAAAAGTCACTTGGATGAGTGACAAAATGTTTCTCCCACTGAAAACGCTACGTCCAGATTAACAGAATCAACGTTTTGGGATTTACTTACCTGGATGATTGAGCATGCATCAAGAGACTTTTATTCAACTTTTTATTCAGTCTTTTATTCACAGCGGAACACTAAATGTTGTCTCATTTTAGAAATTTGATAAATTTTCAAACAGAATTTTAGCTCGTTTTGATATTGATGGTAGCAACACATTTCAGAAGTTAGTACAGGGTAGCATCCATTCTTTTAACAAGCAAATGTTTTTTGTTTTTTTTGTTTGGTTTTTTGTTTGTTTTAACTACTACTACTTTATATATCTTCCAGAGAAAAATGCTGCTCAATCCCACAATTCCCGAAGAGCTCCCAAAAACATGTGGTCCAAGGCTGAGGTTGCTGCAGTGATGAGGCATTTGAAAGACCACATAAACGAAGGGAAACTAGCCACCAAAAATGAATGCAGTCATTGCAAATTGGTAGAAGATCCGGTGTTGGCAGGAAGAACAGTTCAAAACATAAGAGATTTTGTAAGAAACAGAGGATTAACTGCAAAAAGGCAGAAAAAAATGAACTAAAATAACTGTTTAGAGAGCTGTGGTTTTACATCTTGGTCAGATTGCCAATTGTTGTTAACACTGATGTTCTGTTTAAAGAAAAAAAAGTTCTTGTTAAATACAGAAGTAGTTTGTATTTCATAATTTTTACATTTAATTTATTTAGGGTTTTTTTTGACGGGTTATATTTAAAATAAAAAATTATAAATGCATATTTTCTCCCCTTAATATTTACCTTTAAACTATTAAAATTCATTTTAAATGTTTTTAATTTTTCTGTTTTCTATATTTTTATATTTCTGTGGGAAGCGTGGGCATTTTTGTCCATAGATTTCTTTTTTTATTTATGGTTAAAATTAATGTTCAGATCCAAGAACACTAATAAAATGATGTTCCAGTAATCCTGTGTCCTGTCAGATGTGTATTCATGGTAATGATGAGCTATTTAAATATTACATCATTGTCCCTTTAAAGACCCAATATTGCTTTTTTTGGACCTCATAAAACACATTGTTGTCAAGTGGACAATGTCTCCAGAAAACACAATAGAGTCTGGTTGGTGTGTATCAGTGTATCTAGACTTCTATAGGGAGTGTATGAGGTCTGAAGTGACCCAAATTTTTTTCAGATTTTTTCGAACACTTTAACCTCGCTCCCTTGGCTCTAAGTCCTTTCAAAAGGGTAGTCCACTTAAACCACCACCGGGCGGATTGACGTAGTATAGTCCCGCCATACCACATAGACCCGTATGTGTGTGTGTGTGTGTGTGTGTGTGAGAGATACAGGTAAATGCTGAATTCCAGTGTATTACAACACTTCAACTGGAGATGACCTTCGCGGCACAGTTAGACAGAATTACACCTCAGTTGATGACAGTTTTCCAGAAGAAGGGCGGTGTTTCTGGGCAGAAACTTGCCCACCACTTGCAGATCATGCAAGAGGTAAATCTGAATATTGCAAATTCTATTTGGATTTCTTTTGTCTTAAGTGGCAGGTCACTGGTGAGTCCAATAAGCCGTTTTAGGTGACCAGCCAAGCAATCAAAATTTTGAAATTTCATATATAAATTTTATTTACTATGTTTGAACTGACATATGATAAAATTTACTTATTGCGAATGTCAGACATTGTTCTTTTTTCCAAATTGGTTTAATCAGCAACTCTCTTTAAACAGGCTGAAAGTGATGTTAAAGTGAAAAGGGAAGCAGTTCTCAGGGCACTTTGCCTCTACCTTGGTGAAGAGGACGGAAGCCTTATTCGGGAGTTCTTTGTAAGTCATTTAAGTCATTGTAAGCAAGTCATCTATACACACACTTTTTAGATAGATATCTGTGTGTGTGTGTATTACACACACACACACACACACACACACAAACGACTAGATTGGAATTTAATTGTAGAGTTAATTGTTTTTTCTTTTACCTTTTTATTAAATGTTTAGGACATTGAAGGAGATGATATCCAGAGAGACCTGAAGAAGCACACCATGGGCATTTATGTCATCAACAGGGAGGATGGACAAAATGGACATTATGATGACATTGGAATATTTGTTGAAGGGGAGATAGTCATGGACAACATTGGATCTCTGGCCCAAGCTTGTGCATTGATGCTTGGAGTAATCTATGCACTAAACCTAGCCTTCCCCAAGGAATTGAAGGACTATTATGAATTCATTTAGAAAGTGTTGATGGGATTCGATGGTGAAAAGCTCTCCCCCAAAGTCTTTGGGCTGAAGAACAAAATTGCTACTGGATAGGAAGATTTCTAAAATAACACATCAAGAGAATGCTGTTATGTAAATTACCAATGACTGGTGCTCTTGTGAATAGGAGTGAAACTCTTGTACAACCATCATTTGTTCTGTGTTATGTTTCGATTGAACATTTTAACTTTCAATAATGAATGTTTCACGTGTGGTACATTTGAGTAGCTTGAAGAGCAACTTTGTAATTATTCAGTTATAGCTGCTGCCCTGCGTATAATCAGTGTTAACTCAACCGGATAAAAAAAAAAAAACATTCATGATTACCACACTGCAGCACACTGGTAACACTTTAAAGACTATTAATTGTTTTGAAGCGAGTATGTTAGGTCAGAAAATATGTAAACACATTCAGAATCTTCAAGGAAGGACTAGAATGGAAAGACAGTGGTCAATAAGCAGTAAGGAAAACACAAGTTTAATTTTAAGTCTAATTACCTTATTAAAATGCAATTTCTAAATATGGATCGCAGAACAGCAAGTCTGAAACTGGTTAGTTTGTGGATGCATCAGTTTCTAATTGTGATACATTATACTGCTGGTAGTGTTTTATTCTTTTATGTAAGGAGTTTTTTTTTTTTCTTTTTTAGAGGAAGAGAAACATTGGTTAACATTTCTCTTGTCTGTTGTTTCTGTTTTGTTTGAATACAGCTTTTTAAAGCTACTAGTTCATAGGCAAAAGTTTTGTAATTTGTATTATACAAATTGCAGCAATTTCCCTTAGAGATGTGGATTCTTATTCTGTTTGCAACAAATTTTGCATTAATAAATGATGTGAAAGAATGTTGTAGTTTTCATTATTGACGTTTTTAAAAACTACAAATCAGGGTAAGCAATATTTTTTAAGTAAACTTAACTTAATTGAAATAGAGAGAAATTAACAATTTGATTGATTTGAATATAAGTTTGGGACATAAGTGTAAAGGAAACAAATTATTCTGGTACATTTAACATGACCTTAGTTGGACTTACTAATAATATTTGACTAAGACGTATCCACAACAGTTAAGTTAAAGTAGCTTAAAAATATATGTTGGTTTTACTCGCTTAAATTAAATTCAGTGTACTTAAAAAATATTTCTGGATTCAAACAAATTTATTTCGTGCAACCACTTGTCATAAAAAAATTGAGTAAATTGAACAAAACATTTTTTTCAGTGTACCCGGGTATTTTTGAAAACACAGATTTTTCGATGCGTTTGCACCTTTCGTCCACACGTAAACTGCGTTTTCGGTCACTGAAAACGGAGATTTCTAAAAACACCTGCCAGGGTGGATATTTTCGAAAACTCAGTTTTTGCCTTTATGTGTGGATGAGAAAAATGGAGAAAACGCAGCGTCAAAGGTGTGCGCCTTTTTTGACGTCACACTGTGCGCCACGTTATTGTTTCCGTGAAATGAATTTCTACAATACTGTTACTGTTAACTGTACTCTCTGCAGTGTTTAAATGCTTACATATACACACACAGTTACTGTCCCTCCACACATATGACTCTGTTCTGCTTCTAAGCCCCAGCTTTGTTTACTGTTTCCCACCCAGGCTTCTAGACTTCTGATTGGCCAACATTTCTACACGGTTAGGAATATATCGCCACCTGTTGCTTTGGCATGTTCCTACCAGCGTTTTCCTTCATTTCTGTGTTTACGTGTGGAAAATCTCCATTTTCAAAAATACCCGTGTACGTGTGGACGTAGCCTCAAGGTGAACATTTATTCAGTTTCGTTTAAATATTATTTATGTATATCGCAACAACAGTTGCCTCAAGGAGCTTTGTATTGTAAGGTATAGACCCTAAAATAATAGAGAGAAAACGCCAACATTCAAATGACTGTCTATACCTATTGCAGTGTAATTAAGAAAGTGTTCAAGGTCACCTTATTTAGCTCTAACTATATGCCTTATCAAAAAGGACTGACGACTGTCTCCCATTGTAATTTCAAATACCCTAGGAACCACAAGTAAGTGAAGTGAAGTGCTCTATTAGGGAGATGTGATACTATGAGGTCTTTTAGAGATAATGGGGCCTGGTTATTTAGGACCTTCTATGTGAGGAAGAATTTTAAATTCTAGGGATCCAATGAAGAGAAGCCATTATAAGAGAAATATACCCTCTCTTTCTAGTTTCTGAATTCTGGATCAACTGAATAACAACTGATAACAATGAATTGCAATAGTCCAGCGAAGTAGAAATGCACGCAGGAACTAGTTTTTTTTTAACATTACTCTTACAGTCTGTCTCTAATTTTAGAGATAATGTGCAAATGTAGCAGAAAGCAGTCCACATTGAAGGACAGATTCATCTATATTATTCTGAGAAGGCGAGGGAGAAAGTGCTGTGGTCAGATTAAAACCAAAATCAAGTTCTTTGCCATCAACTCGACACACTGTGTCTGGAAGAAGACAAATACTGCTTATGACAAAAAGAACAGCATCCCCACAGTTAAGCATGGCATTGTATACACTGGAGGCTGTTTTTCTGCTAAGGTTATAAGACGACTTCTCCGGATTAAGGGACTAGTGGAAGACAACCTCCTTCCCTTAAACTCTAAATTTACAGCCCACTATAAGGTGAGATCTGTAATGCTGGGGGCTTTAGCTCCAGCCCATATGTCATGGTCTAAGTGAGTGTTTTTCCACTGGTCCTGCAGTGTCTACCCATTCTGGGTGGAGCCCAGAGTCCAGACCTGCCTTGTTCACCTGTTCGTCATTGTCGGCAATCAGCAGGAAGTGTATTCAAGATCAGCATCTCCACCAGTTATCTGCCAGTCCATCAGCATCCTTATGGTTGTCTTCAGGTGACGTAGAAATTCTCTGTTCCATTTTTTGGATTGGATCAACGTCCCTCCAAGCCACAAGCCCATGTCCATCTGAGTTGATTGTTTACCTCTGCCCTTGGCTGCAGATCTGATTTGTGGAATATTCACCTGTGTGGCATTATGCTCCTCTAGATTCCCACCATCTCACCTGCCTGTCCTGCTGCCCACCAGTTTCTCTTACATCTGGAAAAACAGATTGGAAGTTGCATTATTCTTGACACTTACTTGGATTCCCTCCCCTCACATCCACTCGCCTGCAGATACCAGGAAGCCACCCACCATTCCCGTGTTACTTATTTTCCTGATTTTCTCTCCCACAAATCATTAATTATTCTCTCCTTTGTTGCAATGCCATCGTCCAGAGACTCTTAATCGCTCGCATGGTTGAAGCAGAGCTCCTAGATTCACATCTCGACACCATATTAGTGAAAAGTAATCCTTGCCTCCACACTTTGTTTCGTATTTGGGTCCACGGTCTCTCTCTTCGGCCACCTGGCCATGACACCATAAGACATTTTTATGGTTATATATATATATATATATATATATATATATATATATATATATATATATATATATATATATATATTAGGGGTGCAACGATATTCGTATCGATATTGAACCGTTCGATACAGTGCTTTCGGTTCGGTACACATATGTATCGAACAATACAAAATTTTTAATTTATTTTATCAACTTTCCTTCTGACGATGCTGTCTGTGTTGAGCGCTCAGTGAATCTGCGTTCGACTACTCCGCCTAGGCTCGACAGTGCAGCCTAGGCGGAGTAGTCGAACGCAGATTCACTGAGCGCTCAACACAGACAGCATCGTCAGAAGGAAGAGCGCAGGGCAAGCTAGCGAGACAGAAGTTAAGCTCTCCTTGCAACATGGACCTCCTCCACCCTCATTCAGATCTGGCGTTTGGAATTATTTTGGTTTTCATGTGACGTATGACCCTGAAGGTAAGCGAGTCATGGACTAAAGTAAAACAGTATGTTGGATGTGCCATGCAATGCTCAATTACATGGGTTTATTTTGGAAAGAGACATTTCTCTGTAATAAACTCTCTTTTCCAAAGATGAGTGATTCCTCAATCAGATACAGGGCTCGCAATATCGCTAGCCCGACGTCCCGGGGCTAGCGATTTTTTTTCAGTCGGGCTACCAAAATCGATCTCTGCCCTGCCCGTCGGGCTATTGTAGGAAGGAAAAATATATGTCAATGCTTTTGCATTCTTTCAGAAATGTAGCTGGGTAATTATGTCATTGGCATCGGTGAGCCACTGTCAATATGTAACATATTGAAATCGCGTTTGAATTTGCGCTTGTTTTTTTTGCTTTCACTTTGCAATCGCGCGAACTGTGTATAGAGAGCGACAGCACTGATCTGTGAGTGATGATAATTTGTGCACCAATTCCTCTGACATCGTCTTATTAATTGGTAGCTTACTATGCAAACATGACAAGTGAAATCTCCCGCAGCAAGCTTAAACATGTGAGAGGCTGATCGCGCAGAGAATCGCTGAGCTTATGTGAGTACGTGTGTAAAAGCAGCAGGATATATATTTGACTACGATGACCTTCACAGACAGATATATATTTTAGTTCTGCTGAGCCAAATAAGACAGGTCAGGGTGAAGAAGTGACAGCCAAAGAAAAGCTTACCACAAAACGGAGAAGTTATGACAAATCAGACTATCAGGCAAAAAGAAAGTGCAGCTTTATGGTTTCATGGACAAAAGAATTTCTGTGGCTGCAATATGACGAGCTAAATAACCAGGGGTGCACATAAGTGGTCCGCAGGTGCGCATTCGCTGTCAAAATAAAAAACACGCACAAGGGTTAGGGTTAAATTTAAAAACTGTACTTTTGAGTTAAAATATATATTTATAATTTTAATAAATGACAAATTAAAAAGGCATGAACATTTTTTTTGTATCGAAAAATATCGAACCGTGACACCAAAGTATCGAACCGCACCGAACCGTGAATTTTGTGTATCGTTGCAACCCTAATATATATATATATATATATATATATATATATATATATATATATATATATATATATATATATATATATATATATTTATTTATTTGTTTATTTATTTATTTATTTATTTATTTATTTTTTTGCATAAAATAACAGAAAACAAAATGATCTCTCCTATTTGAGCTTCATTTCCGTTCATTTTCTGAGATTTATTTATTTTTTGCTGCTGCTGTGAGACATTTTTATAAAATAGCTTCAATAGACCAGAAATCCAAATTGACAGATAAAAACAACATAATGATGGTAAGTCCAGAGTAATGTAAGGGAAAAAAATTTTTTATGCAGGCTTAAACATGAGTTGGCTTCTCAGGCTCATCTTGCTTATAGACAAGTTAATAAGGCTTGCAGTCTACATCATTGTTCCTTTATTTTATGGTGCACCTTATGATGTGTTTAAAAAAAAAAGTCCCATGGGCTGAAACTAAAGACCCAAGCATTACAGATTTCACCTTATAGTGGGTTGTAAATTTCTAACAGTTTATCACAAAACATTTAGTGTGTCTTTAAATCCTCTGTCATATCCAAAAACGCACCGTTTATACAGCCAAAATGCTAAACCCCAACTGAGAGCTCAGTAAATTATTACTGAGCTTTTACATAAGCCAGATCATTCAGAGTGTGAGGTGCCAAGGCTGTGTTGTCTTGATGCCAGAGCACGAACTATCCCCATTACCTTAAAAATAAGACAGAAAAGAGAAGGGGTAAAAATTACACTGGCAAAGAGAAAAAAGAGAGTAGCTGCATAGCAGGATCACACAGTGCAAGAGAATGAGCGAGTCAAGATGGCTCACAGGAGGTGTGATCACACCACAATATAACTTGGGAAAAGTGTCGACCAGGATTCGTGCAAACAAACATAACTAATATCTAATAAGCTTTTTCCTGTGAATGTGTGAGTCTTCAGGACCTTCTTGCATAGCCCAGCCAAGAGAAATTAAATGTGTGGCTCAGTCGCTTTTTTGCCCTATATTTAAATGCAACTGTATTAAGCATCATCCTGAGACTCACAGAAGAATCTCAGTTCAAAGAGAGTGCAATCAGAGTAGCTGTTACAAGTTATTTAGAGCTGCTGGGTTACAGGGTTAGAAAGGCCAGTTCAGCCGCTCTTTACATGAAAGGATAAAAGGAATTTGTATTCAGAGAGAAAAACACCGTAGGTTTATCTTTGTACCAGTGCACTGCAGTGAGTTAGATTCTCAGTGTTGTAACTGGGTTGTAACTTTTTTAGCATTTCATAAAAAGGTGCCGAACAAATTCCAGCAAAGACTTTGTTTTTTATGGCATAAAAACACAATTCTGATTGGAGATTCTGAAATAGTCACAGAATAAGGTCTATTCATTTGTTGCTCGTCCATACTAGAAGCATTATGAACTACAAGGGAACACCTTTAAAGAAACACTAGTTAGGATGCTTCTGTGATGAGTCCAGTCAGAGGAGTCTTTAAAATAAAATAAGCTCAAGATCCAAACAATACTCGTGACAGGGTCACTTTAGCAGTGACAGCTAAGCCATGCTCAGTTTTTTTAGTATGAAAAGAGACAATAGTTGTCCATGCACATGTGCAAGTTCATAATTTACAGTGAGACCTAGCTGTACATTTAACATGATCTCATAGCTAAATGACTTCCTAACACCACATTATGGTACCAAAACAGACTAGCTTCTCCAGCTTTGTCTGGGTTGTAAGCATTTCTATTCTGCGGCCTTGTTTCTGTGATGAACAAATTATGAACCACCATAATATAAAGCTGTGTTTAGATATCATGTTCATTAACATGAGTACTTGTGAGACCAGCATTATTGCATACAATACATGTATTGTATGCAATAACAAGTCCTCTGTCATACAGGAAAAGAAACACTGACTCTAATATGCAGCAGGGCTATAACAAAACCCTTCAATTCATTCTATTCTGACCTAGACTTTTAATGCCTACAGAAGTGCATGTGTCCTGGTAACATCATTTCAGAGAGCGCTGTGAGGCACCTCACATCCTCCTGCACTTAGCCACTAATGTGATTACACAGGTGACATCAATTAAAGTCCATTAAGGTTCAGTGCTTAGGGTTTAGGGGGAAAGTAAATGGGCCAAAGTCTTGAAAAATATCTACTTAGCAACTTCACGGTGACACCTACATCATTTTTCTCTTTATCCTCTGATCCCCTTTCCTCCCTTTCCAGGTGTGGGCTCCCAGGAATGATCTATTTGATGTCCTGCTTCCCCTCCTCTCAAGTTGTCTTCATTGAGTTTTGCTCCCTCTAACGATTACCTCATCTAATCTAAACCTGCCTCTCCAGCTGCTCCTCATTCAAAATCAGTTTAAATACAGAGGCCATTTTTTTGCCATATTGAGTACAGCATGTTGCCTCCTGGTCTTCTTGACTGTGCTCTATCTGCCGCTAATGCTTTCTTGATTTCATCATTACTTGTGCTGCTGCTGCTGCTTCAACCCTTTTGCTTTTTTGCTGTCTTACAGCTGTAGTCAACCTTTAAGCCTTTTTTCTGCCTTTTCATCTGTGTCAGTTTTGATTTGCAGCTACCAGAATTGCAACAAACCCAAATAAACGAATCATCAGAAGCTAAAGATTCCAGTCCACCAAACATATCGGGGTGAGGGAACCGAAACATATGATGAATGTTGATGGAACTGTGTCATGTGGTTCTATATGCATTTACTCAACAATGTGGAAAACTGCATAGATGACAATTAACCGTCTGCTGAGACTATCTGAATATGTCTGTAAGAAGAGCAGATGACAGGACAAACGAAATGCAGCCAGACTATTGATTATTCTTTGCAATTTGTCACATCATTAGCGCACAACAATGCAGGCAATTTGTCATGGTGCTGGAAAGGAGACAGGACACTACAGTGAATGCAGAGTAAGTGGCTAAAATCCGTCAAAAACCCATCAACCAGCTGAGTTTGGCTACAAGTACCCAGCTATGATTTACCAGAATATTTCAGCAAAAAGAAGAGAAAAGGTTCCATCTTTTAAATGTTGTAGTTTCAACAGTTGTCGCATCATTAAGGAATCTAATTTAGTTTAAGGGAAGTTGGATTTGCAGCACATGCTTCTCATTTTCTGAATTGTTACAAATTCTCTTTCATACTTTTCTTTAACCTCATAATTTCTCATGACCCTAACCCTCAAGGCCAAAGCAAAGTAAAAAGCATGAAGTTAAGTTTTTGATTATTTGCCTGTAGCCATTTTTTGCACTACCCTCATCAATTTCACCTATGTTCACGTCTATAATCTGTATTTATGTTCAGGTTTACAGCCCTCTGTGCATGTGTAGTTTTTTTCTTTTGGCTTGTCAGATTGTCTGTTTAAATGAAAATGAAAGGAACCTTCTCTGGACCAGGCTATTTTTAGAAAATGTTAAATCTTTAAAAAAGGAGCCACCTTCACAACACTAATAACTGTGGCTTCAAGTTCGAAAACCTCACTAACTCATTCGCCTTGATTTGTAGTACACCCATCTATCAGTCCGTTTTTGTTTGTTTTTGTTTGCTTTTTTTTTTTAAATGAATGAATTTATTATTATTGTTATGTTGCTGTGGCACAGGCGGTACATCAAACCAGTGAGGGGGAGGAGTCCACAAGAAATCATAATTATATCACAAACAATTATATCACAAATAAATACACATTTGAAAACTGATTTAGAAAACACCATGGTATTAAATAAATTGTTCTGCTACACAAGAGTTTTTAAATAATATTGTATTGAATCTGGCAAGGGAAGACTATAGGTTTACTACTGGGGCGGACAATCCCCCGCCCCTCCCCCCCCCCCCCACACACACACACACACAAGAAAAAAAAATTCAACAGAATTAAAAAAAATATTAAATTAAAAAAATAATGAATACATAAACTGCATAATCCATTTTTAAGAAATACATTGGACGAAAATGTTATATGCAGTAAAAATGATACAAATTGAAACACATGTGCAGACTGTTATTTAATTTCTTCTTGTTTTTTTGTCAGAAGGCTAAAAAGCTTTCTTCAGTAGTGTCTATTGAAGGTGTCTGGGCTCAGACCTTGGAGATAAGAAATGAGTTCCAGCAGTGCTCAGACTACAGCTGATCCTCCTCCACATCAAGCCAGGAGACAGTTGAGGTGGTTTAGGTTTGTTTTGCTTCTTAGCAAGGCAGAGCCATCCATGTGTCACTAGCAGTACAGCATAACATGTGTTTTTGGTTTTGTTTTGTTTTTTTGCACTTAAGAACACCACTGCAGCACATTCACAGATATAGCATGGTCATTGCTATATCTGTCTGGCTTATTCGGTAAATAAGCCAGACACAGCATGGATGGATATGCTGATGTGGTCTAAAAGAACACTTCTGAATGAATGTCTGAGTTGATGTTGGTTAGTTCACATTCGTAACCACTGGATTGTTATTCTTGGCCTTCGCGAATCCATCGTACTGTAGTTTATAGTGTGGTTCAGGTGGTTACATAAGTTTTGTTGCTTTGCAGCACAGACACAAATCTAGAGCCAGACATGCACCTTCCCAGAAATGTAACTTAACTACTTATTTACAAATGCACAACAGCAACAGGACAGATTACAGGTTTACAGGTTTTCTACTGTTTGGATCTGCTCCAACTTTCCTGGCAGGAAATGCTAGTTGAGTTGGTGTTCCAGATGAAAATTCCAAATGGGAGCTTAGAAATTCAAGATCATGACTTCATCTGGAACTCATCGATATTATATGCTCAAGAGATTATTTTGCGGCTTGCCTCGAAATGCCCCTGTATGCCCCCAAAAAACAACCAAACAGCAGCATTGATGTGATTGGATTCACTTCAACATTCCTCTGCTTAAAATGTTATTGGTGCTGTAAGGCTCAGTGGTTTAAATGTTGTACTGCTGGCCAGCAGCCAGTACATGTAGCATTATGACTGTATGTAATACTGTCCATCTACACTGCCAGAATCAATGATATCATAATTTTTTAGTTTTACAAAAAGTGAGGAGTACAACACCATCAGACCTAGCAGCTTTAAGCTGATTTTGTCAGCTAAATTTAAGCTATGATAAACATCTTTCATCAATTAGAAAATGAAACACTCGGGGTGTGATTATATATTACGATACACAATCTTCCATCTCAGTTTGCTTTCTGCGAGGGACATGATTATAACGCTGTGGTCGATATGCAAAAACTCAGTTCAATGGCCTAACTAGAGAATTCATGTTGTTCTTAGTTTAATATTTGTTTTTACATAACTGTTAACTAATAGCAATTGTGCTCTAATTTCATGCAGTGTAATGCACCGCTAAGCTTGTTGTGCAGTGCTGAGACAAAACACTATTAAAAACCTGTTAACACTGATGTGTTGTCTCTGTGTATTTTACAGCCTTGTAATTAAGTGTTGCACAGGGTCATGGATCGTGTGGAGGAAAGTCATCCGTTTATTCCCAGGGGCTATATTTTTGTTGTAACCGCATTAAAATTACGGGTCAGGGGACAAAATGTTAAATTACGTTGCCTCCCCCCAGAGAAATAATTCTAATTCAAATGGGGCTTAGGATAACTTTCATTAGATATATTATGACCCTATAGCTATACATTTAACAGAATCTGTGCCTAAACTGTGTGTAAAATAGGAATGAAACAAGCTTCTATTTATAGTATATGTATAAATTGTTCAAATGGAAATTAAGGGCAGACACTTACCCTTATCTCACATTGGACAACAACATCAAGTCATATGTGTGTGGGTTTTTTTTTTCAAAGTACTCTAAAAGAAGAGGGCATATCTCTAGGCAAAATTGCCCTTTGAACATCCTACTGTTCACACAAGATAGAGATGGGTTTTTAAAACATGTGCCTAACGTGATCACTTGACCTAAATAAGAACAAGGGTTTAATTTATCCATGAATGTTCAGTTTCAAGAGGCACTTTTTCTCTGCTGTCAAAAATAATCTATCTGAAGGAGTAGGAGTAAAACAAGTATCCTTTCTTGAGTTTATAGTATATGTTAAATTGTTTATATACTATAAACAGTTTCTTTAGTCTCTAAAATAACCCATCTGTCTGTTTTGAAGGAAGTCGATAGTAGACGCAGGCATAAGCCAATACTTGACAATCAGACCATTTCAAAATCATCTGAATCCATTTTGCAGCTGTGAACAATATTGATTATCCCACCTGGTTTCTGCAGTAGTCATGCATCGGGTTGAACAGGGTGCTGTCATGAGATAACATGCAGGCATTCTAGTAATACTAAGCGTGACTCAAAGCAGGGAGCAAGAACCTATGGTGTGCTAAGCTGTGCTGTAAAAGTCTACTATTCACATGCCATTTATTTCTTCCGCATGAGCTTCCCTTCATCGGCTCCTTGTTAAATCCAGAATTGAACTTGAAATCATTCAGGACTTTGTATGTGAGGAGAAGGATCAGGCCACATCATGTCTTACAGACTTCATAATACCATATTATCCTATAATAAGGTACTGTGGTACCAACAGAGCACTTCATTCTCACATTGCAGACGTACTTCTGTTTCGCAGAGTTTTCAAAAATAGGATGGGAGGTTTAATGAAAGGTTGCCCCTCCCTGAGCCTGGTTCTGCTGGAGGTCTCTTCCTATTAAAAGAGAGCTCTTCCTCCCCTTAGGGGATCATCTAACTGTTGGGGTTTTCTTACCAGCACTATAACGTCTTCACCTTATTTAAAGAGAAGCAAGAGATATCCGGAGCTGAATAAATAACATGGTTTTAATTTTATTTTTGCATGTTTTCCATCCATCCATCCATCCATCCATCCATCTTCATCCGCTTTATCTGAGGCCGGGTCGCGGGGGCAGCAGCCTAAGCAAAGAGGCCCAGACCTCCCTCTCCTCAGCCACCTCCTCCAGCTTATCCGGGGGAACACCAAGGCGTTCCCAGGCCAGCCGAGATATAATCTCTCCAGCGTGTCCTGGGTCTGCCCCGGGGCCTCCTCCCGGTGGGACATGCCTGGAACACCTCACCCAGGAGGCGCCCAGGGGGCATCCATGTCAGATGCCCGAACCACCTCAGCTGGCTCCTTTCGATGTGGAGCAGCAGCTGCTCTACTCTGAACCCCTCCCGGATGGCCGAACTTCTCACCCTATCTCTAAGGGAGAGGCCAGCCACCCTTCGGAGGAAGCTCATTTCTGCCGCTTGTATCCGCGATCTCGTTCTTTCGGTCACTACCCACAGCTCGTGGCCATAGGTGAGGGTAGGGACGTAGATCGACCGGTAAGTTGAGAGCTTCGCTTTTACACTCAGCTCTTCACCACGACGGACCGGTGCAGCGTCCGCATTACTGCAGCTGCAGCCCCAGTCCGTCTGTCGATCTCCGGCTCCCTTCTCCCATCACTCGCGAACAAGACCCCGAGATACTTGAACTCCTCCACTTGGGGCAGGAACTCATCCCCGACCCGGAGTGGGCACTTCACCCTTTTCCGGCTGAGAACCATGGCCTCAGATTTGGAGGTGCTGATCCTCATTCCCGCTGCTTCACACTCGGCTGCGAACCGTTCCAGTGCGAGCTGGAGGCCCTCACCCAATGAAGCCAACAGAACCACATCATCCGCAAAAATTAGAGATGAGATTCTGAGGCCACCAAAGCGAAAGCCCTCCGCCACTTGGCTGCGCCTAGAAATCCTGTCCATAAAAATTATGAACAGAACCGGAGACAAAGGGCAGCCCTGGCGGAGCCCATCACCCACCGGGAACGAGTCCGACTTATTGCCGGCAATGCGAACCAAGCTCTTGCAACGGTTGTATAGGGATCGAATGGCCCGTAGCAATGGGCCAGACACCCCATACTCCCGCAACACCTCCCACAGGACACCCCGAGGGACACGATCGAATACCTTCTCCAAGTCCACAAAACACATGTAGACTGGTTGGGCAAACTCCCATGCACCCTCGAGTATCCTCGAGAGGATAAAGAGCTGGTCCAGTGTTCCGCGACCAGGACGATAACCGCATTGTTCCTCCTGTATCCGAGGTTTGACTAGCGGACGAACTCTCCTTTCCAGCACCCTGGCAAAGACTTTCCCAGGGAGGCTGAGGAGTGTGATCCCCCTGTAGTTGGAACACACCCTCCGGTCCCCCTTCTTAAAGATGGGGACCACCACCCCGGTCTGCCAGTCCACAGGTACTGCCCCTGATCTCCACGCAACATTGCAGAGGCGTGTCAACCAGGACAGCCCTACAACGTCCAGAGCCTTCAGGAACTCGGGGCGGACCTCATCAACACCAGGGGCTCTGCCACCAAGAAGTTGTTTAACTGCCTCAGTGACCTCGCCCCCGGAAATTGGCGGGTCGTTCCCCTCATCCCCAGACTCTGCTTCCTCCTCGGAAGACGTGTCAGTGGGATTAAGGAGGTCCTCGAAGTATTCCTTCCACCGCCTGACAATTTTCTCAGTCGACGTCAGCAGCGCTCCACCAGCACTATACACAGTGCAGGTAGAGCACCGCTTTCCCCTCCTGAGACGCCTGACGGTTTGCCAGAATCTCTTCGAGGCAGTCCGAAAGTCTTTTTCCATGGCCTCTCCGAACTCCTCCCACAACCGAGTTTTTGCTTCAGCCACTGCCCGAGCCGCATTCCGCTTGGCCTGTCGATACCTGTCGGCTGCCTCCGGAGTCCCACAGGCTAACCAAGCCCGATAGGACTCCTTCTTCAGCCTGGTGGCTCCCTTCACCTCTGGTGTCCACCATTTGGTTTGGGGATTACCACCACGGCAGGCACCAACCACCTTGCGGCCGCAGCTCAATGCAGCAGCTTCGGCAATGGAGACGCTGAACATGGTCCATTCGGACTCAATGTCCCCAGTCTCCCTCGGAATGCTGTTGAAGCTCTGCCGGAGGTGTGCGTTGAAGATCTCGCGGACTGGGACCTCTGCTAGACGTTCCCAGCACACCCTCACTACGCGTTTAGGTGCACCAGGTCTGTCCAGCGTCCTCCCCCGCCACCTGATCCAACTCACCACCAGGTGGTGATCAGTTGACAGCTCAGCCCCTCTTTTTACCCGAGTGTCCAGAACATATGGTCGCAGGTCTGGTGATACGATTACAAAATCGATCATCGACCTACGGCCTAGAGCATCCTGGTGCCACGTGCACTTATGGACACTCTTATGTTCGAACAGGGTGTTCGTTATGGCCAAACTGTGATTAGCACAGAAGTCCAATAACAGAGCACCGCTCAGGTTCAGAGCGGGCGGTCCTCCTTGAATCGCTACCTTATCGTGGTGGAGGGGTTTGTGTGTCCCAGGGATCCCAGGGGCTATGTTGTCTGGGGGCTTTTGCCCCCTGGTAGGGTCTCCCATGGCAAATTGGTCCTGGGTGAGGGACCAGACAAAGAGCGATCCGGGCAGGGTAAACGTGAGGGACCAGACAAAGAGCGATCCGGGCAGGGTAAACTGTTCCCTCAATATTCTTTTCATAAGGGTCTTATGAAAAGAATATCGAGGGAACAGTTTACCCTGCCTGGGATAGGGTTACCGGGGCCCCACCCTGGAGCCATGCCCGGGGAGGGTGCCCGAGGGCGAGCGTCTGGTTCCCGGGCCTTAGTCCATGGGGCCCGGCCGGGCACAGCCCGAAGAGGAGAGATGGGCCCATCCTCCCGCAGGCCCACCACCCGCAGGAGGCGCCATAGGGGTCGGGTGCATTGTGTGCCGGGTGGCGGCCAGGAGCGGAGGGCCCTGGTGGACTGACCCCCGGCTGCCAATACTGGCAATAGGGACATGGAATGTCACCTCTCTGGTGGGGAAGGAGCCTGAGTTAGTGCGTGAGGTTGAGAGGCCTACATTGACATTGACGGCTAGATATAGTCGGGCTCACCTCTACGCATGGCTTGGGCTCTGGAACCAGTCTCCTGGAGAGAGGCTGGACTCTGTCTCAGTCTGGAGTTGCCCCTGGTGAGAGGCGGCGGGCTGGGGTGGGTATTCTAATATCCCCTCGGCTTGCTGCCGGTACGTTGGGGTTTTTCCCGGTGGACGAGAGGGTTTGTTCCCTGTGCCATAGGGTCGGGGAACGGGTCCTGACTGTCATCTGCGCTTATGCGCCGAGTGGCAGTTCGGAGTACCCAGCCTTCTCAGGGTCCCTGGGGGGGGTGCTGGAAGGTGCTCCACCTGGAGACTCTGTTGTCCTGCTGGGAGACTTCAATGCTCACGTGGGTAACGACAGCGAGACCTGGAGGGGCGTTTTTCCAATAGCTTAAATATATTTACATTCCTTATCAATCTCACCACTGTTGTTTTAAATGAGGAGTCCATCATTCCCGTGGTCATGTCATAGTCCAAGGGTTTTGGCTTGCTTTTCAGTTTTGGTTTCATTGGTTTCTGTTTTGATTGGCTTGTTATCATAACCTCCCTGAGGGGAATTCTGCAAACAAAGTCACATACAGCCAAGTTTCTTTGAGTATTAGTTGCCTCGCCAAAACCTAAAACCCCAGTTGGAGATGATTGGCATCTCAACAGCCAGGTATAAAAAAGAGATCCATTGTCGTCACATACAGAACTCTGACTTTAAGCACGACCTAGCTCCATGTTCCTCTTTGTCTCATTTGGGCTATTTTTTTTTTTATGATGTGACAGCTGGACTACATGCTCTAATGATTTAGAAGAAATTATTATTATAATATAGGTTAATGTACGTGGTTTCACATTATTGTTATGTTGCATTTTTTCCCCTAACTGTTCAGTCTTCCTACTAATGCTAACAGAATAATGTGACACAGAAACAGCAGTTTCTGATGAGCAGTTATACGCATTAACTGGAATAACATGGTTTAAAGAAGGACAAGTATGGACATTACAATGGCCACTTCCTACATTTTTGGACTGTGGAATGATTCAGTAAAGAAGGCTGGAGGCTTTTGTTAAGGTTCTTTATTATATGATTATACTATATGATTATATGATTAAATTGTTTAATTATTTTCAGATTTATATTTTTTCATTTTTATATATATTTTTTTATTTTTACTTATTTTCTTGACAACACGATACAAAGTAAGATTTTTTTTAAAAAATCAGTTTATTATTTATACATTTACTCATCCACCCACCACAACATTATGAATTTCATTCTCTTAAGATAATGCAATCTCATATTTATCTTCTTCTATTTCTATCTTCTAAGGTAGAATAAAAGTGAAATGTCTTTGTGAGAATCCATGTTCTCATTTATGTAAGTGATTAAAAAATTCTCTTATACTTATGTTACTTTGAACACCACAGTTGACACAATATTTTCCCTAACCCAAATCAATATCTTATTTTCACTGTTAAAAACTCCAACTCTTTTTCCAAAAAAAGAAGAAAAGGTTGAGAACAGTACAGCCAAGCTCATATACAAACATAATGTTGTTTGTATATGTGGGTAAGAGAAGCTTAGTGTGACACTTGCCTTAGTGAAACATCACTGTTGCTGTCCAGCCCCTTTGTGCTCTCCACTGGACTACTAATTATCTGCCCCTTAACTTCTTCATAGACAATGTGACAATTAAAACTTTATTGCTGAATAATCGCTTTGCCGAGCACTGGGGTTTAATGACAGCAGGTGTTAAGAAGCAAATGAACCCTCTGCAGCAGAATTACTCTCAGCAGCTTGGACACTAATCACAGGCCTTGTTTTAGAGAGATAGTATTTTACAATGTCAGGCTCAGACTGGTAGACCTTGGGATAGGATGCATACCAACCACAGGGACAGTGCCTTAGCTCAGATATATTATTTTGTAATTAAGGAAACATACCACTAGTTTACACATGAAAATCACTTTAATTGTCACAAGTCATACAAGAAGACTCAACTGGGGTTTTCTCAGAAATCTCCTACCATGTTTTGATCTTGAGCTAATGGTATTAGGACAGACTGCTGACTCATTTACATTATCATTTTTAAAAATCTATCACTTACCCAGCTGTGTTACTAGTTATTTACTTGTTTTGATACATGCATTGGAAGAATACTATCTCTATATCTGTAAGTTTCTAGACATTTCTTCTCAGGAGTATTATACTACTACAGGGAAGAAAACTACAGCAAAACAAGAATATAGGGGAAAGACTAATGAAAAAATTGTATATAATTCTGCCTAATCTGAATCTCCACAGACGAGTTCACTAGAGTGCAGATTCCGCAACATATCACCTTAATTTAACAACACCAAAAATAGTTTTGCTATCGTAGGTTTGCAACTTGGCATTTTATGTTTAACTTCATGGTCAAACTGACAGATTAGAATGTCTTCAACATTGCAGATTAGAGGAATCAAGGCATGGGAATTTAAAGTTCACCAATTATGGTGAAAATGAGTATCCTGATTTTTAATCACGATTATTAACTGATTTTAGTGACAAAAATGGTTTTATAGCATGGTCATATAAACGTTACACTGCTTCAACATCTGACATTCCTGTTAATATAGAAATTATGACAAATATTGTTGGTTTTTAACCTAATTTAAGTCCACTTATGTCTTTGATCAAATGGAATGTTATCACTGTAAGATGGACATGCTGATGTGGTCTAAAAGAACACTTCTGAATGAACGTCCAAGTTGATGTTGGATAGTTCACATTAGCAACCACTGGATTGTTTTTCTTGGCCTTTATGCATTCATCATACTGTAGTTTGTAGTGAGGTTCAGGTGGTTACGTAATTTTTTTTTGCTTTGTAACACAGACACAGAGCCTGACATGCACCTTCCCAGAAATGTAACTTGTCTCCTTCCTGCATTTCAGTAAAAGAAACTGTTGTCCAACATGTGCAGTCCAACATGAATGGTTTAGTTTCACTGAAGATGGCAAAATGCAGACACACCAGTGCACAAGTATGAATGCAAACAAAGACATCACCAACTGCGGCGTGGGCTCTGCAGGGATATAACTCTTTGTGATTTAAGCTTTAGTGGGAATGCTCTTCAAAGTCTGTGAGTGTGGAAAACGAGATTCGGCCTACAAGTATGAGTTTGATAGATTATGTTCTCCCACAATGCAAATCAAAAAAGAAATGAGGGAGTAGCTCACAGTTAAATCAAATTATATGTAAGTAAATTAAGGGGGTTGTTGGTGTTCTGAACCAGATTGCTGGTGGTCTCTAAACTCATCCAGCTGCCAAACCACATCCACCTTAATGGTTTTTAAAAATCTTTAAACTTTAACGGTTTTTGCTAATCTGAAAATGTAGACCAAAAAACATACAAAAATACCAAACACTTTTATGCAAGCCATAAAGCACAACCATGTTTACATGAACTATCAAAGAATACTCATGATGTGCAAAAGAGGATACAATTAGACTCCAATGGCCCTATGGCACTAAAGTAAAAGGTATAAATATACAGGGTGGGCCATTTATATGGATACACCGTAATAACATGGGAATGGTTGGTGATATTAAAGTCCTGTTTGTGGCACATTAGTATATGTGAGGGGGCAAACTCCTCAAGATGGGTGGTGACCATGGTGGCCATTTAGAAGTCGGCCATCTTGGATACAACTTTTGTTTTTCCAATAGGAAGAGGGCCATGTGACACATCAAACTTATTGGTAATGTCACAAGAAAAACAATGGTGTGCTTGGTTTCAATGTAACTTTATTCTTTCATGAGTTATTTACAAGTTTCTGACCACTTATAAAATGTGTTCAATGTGCTGCCCATTGTGTTGGATTGTCAATGTAACCCTCTTCTCCTACTCTTCACGCAATGATAGCAACACCGCAGGAGAAATGCCAGCACAGGCATCCAGTATCCGTAGTTTCAGGTGCAGCACATCTCGTATCTTCACGCTATAGACAATTACCTTCAGATGACCCCAAAGATAATCCAATCCACTTTCCAGGAAACTGTTCATCTAGGAATGCTCGGACCTGGCACACAAAATGTGGTGGTGCAGTATCTTGCTGGAAAAACTCAGGGAACGTGCCAGCTTCAGTGCATAAAGAGGGAAACACATCATCATGTAGCAATTTCAAATATCCAGTGGCCTTGAGGTTTCCATTGATGAAGAATGGACCCACTATCGTTGTACCCCATATACCACACCAAACCATCACTTTTGTTGTTCCAACAGTCTTGGAGGGATCCATCCAATGTGGGTTAGTGTCAGACCAATAGCGGTGGTTTTGTTTGTTAACTTCATCATTCACATAAAAGTTTGCCTCATCACTGAACAAAATCTTCTGCGTGAACTGAGGGTCCTGTTCCAATTTTTGTTTCTGCAAATTCTGTGCGCCAATCTGGGTCATCCTCGTTGAGATGCTGCAGTAGCTGGAGTTTGTAAGGGTGCCATTTGTGAGTAGCTAATATCCGCCGAAGGGATGTTCGACTAATGCCACTCTCCAGTGACATGCGGCGAGTGCTATGCTGTGGGCTCTTGCTGAATGAAGCTAAGACAGCCACTGATGTTTCTTCGTTAGTGACAGTTTTCTTGCGTCCACATTTTGGCAAATCCAACACTGAACCAGTTTCACGAAACTTAGCAAGCAGTTTGCTAACTGCTTGGGAGCATGGGAGATGGGTGGTCTCGTAGGGTGTCTTGCATTGAAATCTGCTGCAATGACCCGGTTACTGCGTTTACCCGATATCAACACAATTTCGATCCGCTCCTCATGTGTTAACCTCTTCGACATGTCAATGGCTGTGAACAAAGAGGAACTTGTAAATAACTCATGAAAGAATAAAGTTACGTTGAAACCAAGCACACCATTGTTTTTCTTCTGACATTACCAATAAGTTTGATGTGTCACATGGCCCTCTTCCTATTGAAAAAACAAAAGTTGTATCCAAGATGGCCGACTTCTAAATGGCCACCATGGTCACCACCCATCTTGAGGAGTTTGCCCCCTCACATATACTAATGTGCCACAAACAGGACTTTAATATCACCAACCATTCCCATGTTATTACGGTGTATCCATATAAATGGCCCACCCTGTAGTGTAGCAAGCTTGTAAATGAATGCCCCGCCACACCGCACCCCCTGGTGGATACACAAGGCATCACGGACAGTTTTACTAAATGCCACTTGGGGGCATTACTGTACCTGGTTGCATCATCATCATATTTGTATCTAGCACCATCCATCACCATGCAGTACTCAACAGTGAGCAAACTGAACTGTGAATGGCCTTGTCAGTAGAGTTTATTCAGAGGCCCACGTGCACAGATACATGGTTGTCACTAACATAATAACCTCACCGTCCCCTTACCATAACCAACTAGCCACCTAACAACCAATTCTGACTTCAACCCTAAAACCAAGACTTAACCTACCTTTGTGATGGTTGAATAGGTGGAGACCCATCAAAATGTCCTCACTGTGGTCTACAACTCAGACGTGCCCCCTTAAGCCTTCTAGACAAGAACACACACACATACACATACTTTACTCACCTCTGCAGAAACTTTACAAAATTTAAATTGAGAAGCTATGTATGCTTTATGAATCTCAATAAACCAGCCAAGTACGTCTGTTTGTCAGATGTGCTCATGTCATTATGCAAGTCACAACTTGAGGTCTTTGCAGTTAATACTTTCCCCTCCTCTCCATCTATCAAAGAGCATGCTAAGCAGACAGAAAAATGCAGCCAACTCTGGTCAAATATTGACACACAGCTCCTGTTGTGACACTGTGACTGTGGTAAATTACATTTTCACACTATAAAGTAAATAACCCCTCCGCAGTATTAGAATGGCTTTAAAGAAATTGCCGTATTCACTCTTTAAGTTCCAAGTATTTGAGGACAAATTCTTTAACTATGTAGCTTTATCAATTTCAGACTTAGTGCTTTCGCACTTGTATGCTCTTTTTAGAGAGTTATTTCCAATTCCAGTGGATACAGAAGATAAAAGTTGGATGAAATGCAGAGAACAGCCCTTTATGGTCATATGTCAATGATCCTTTTCTTTAACTGAAAGTTTGTGCATTATAAGATAAGATAAGATAAGATAACCTTTATTAGTCCCACACGTGGGAAATTTGTTTTGTCACAGCAGGAAGTGGACAGTGCAAAAGTTATGAGGCAAAAATTAGAATACAATAAGAATAAATACAGTACACAACTGTACAGAATAGAATAAAATACTATATACAGTAGAATACAATAAAATAAATATACAATAAGATAAAAATAGAATACAAATACAAATACTATATACAACTGAGTAAAAATACAATGATGACAGAAAGGATTATTGCACTTAGTATTATTGCATATGTATGGATGTGTGTGCTTGATCAGTTAAAGTCTTTATTATGGAGTCTGACAGCAGTGGGGAGGAAAGACCTGCGAAATCTCTCCGTCCCACACCGTGGGTGCCGCAGTCTCCCACTGAAGGAGCTGCTCAGTGCTGTCACAGTCTGCTGCATGGGGTGGGAGATGTTGTCCAACAGGGATGACAGCTTAGCCGCCGTTCTCCTGTCACTCACCACCTCCACTGGGTCCAGAGGGCATCCTAGAACAGAGCTGGCCCTTCGGATCACCCTGTTCAGTCTCTTCCTGTCCCCAGCAGAGATGCTGCCGCCCCAGCAGACCACACCATAAAAGATAGCAGAAGCCACAACAGAGTCATAGAAGGTCTTCAGGAGTGGGCCCTCCACTCCAAACGACCTGAGTCTCCGCAGCAGGTACAGCCTGCTCTGCCCTTTCCTGTAGAGGGCGTCTGAGTTATGAGTCCAGTCCAGTCTATTGTTCAGATGAACACCAAGGTACCTGTAGCTGTCCACAGCCTCAATGTCCATACCTTGGATGTTCAGTGGTTGCAGTGGAGAATGCTTGTGCCTGCGGAAGTCTACCACCAGTTCCTTGGTTTTACTGGCGTTGATCTGGAGGTAGTTCAGCTGGCACCAGTCCACAAAGTCTTGGGTCAGACCTCTGTACTCCTTGTCGTCCCCATCAGTGATGAGGCCGACTATTGCAGAGTCATCAGAGAACTTCTGCAGGAAGCACTGGGTGGAATTGTGGGAGAAGTCTGCAGTGTAGATGGTGAAGAGGAACGGAGCCAGAACCGTTCCCTGTGGGGCCCCCGTACTGCAGACGACCCTGTCCGACACACAGCCCTGAGTCCTCACATACTGTGGTCGGTCGGTGAGGTAGTCCAGGATCCAGGTAGTGAGGTGATGGTCCACTCCAGAGTTCACCAGCTTGTCCTTTAGAACCGAGGGAAGAATGGTGTTGAAGGCACTGGAGAAATCAAAGAACATGATTCTCACAGTGCTTCCAGCGGTCTCCAGGTGAGCGAGGGAACGATGTAGGAGGTGAATGACGGCATCATCCGCTCCAATGCCAGGCTGGTAGGCAAACTGAAGTGGGTCCAGTGATGAGCTTATTAGGCGCCGAAGCTGAGCCAGGACCAACCGCTCCAGGGTCTTCATCAGGTGGGATGTCAGAGCCACCGGCCTGTAGCTGTTGAGGTCCTTGGGGCGTGAAGTCTTTGGCACTGGTACAACACAGGAGGTTTTCCAGAGCTGTGGGACTCTTCCCAACCTCAGGCTCAGGTTGAAGAGGTGCTCCATCACCCCACACAGTTGGTCCGCGCAGGACCTGACGACCCTCGAGCTGATGCCATCTGGACCCGCTGCCTTCTTGCCATTAATCCTCCTCAGTTCCCTCCTAACCTGGGTGGTTGAGAGAGACAGGCTGGAGCCTTGTGTTGAGTGTGTATTGGATGCTGCAGTTGGGGGTGGGGGGGAGTGAGCAGGGTGAATAGAGGAGGTGTGAAGTGTCTGAGGTGGAACAGCAGCAGTGGGGGTGGGTGAGTCTGCAGCCGATGTTGCAGACTGCCTCATGGCTGAATCAAATCTGTTGAAGAAATGATTCAGTTCATTTGCCCACCTCACATCCCTCCCAGGCAGAGAGTTCTGCTGTTTGTGGCCCGAGATGGTTCTGAGGCCTCTCCAGACTTCACCAACGTTGTTTTGTTGAAGCTGGTTCTCCATCTTCTGCCTGTAGCTCTCCTTCCCATTCCTTATCAGTCCCCTCAGCTCTCTCTGCACCCTTTTCAACTCCTCTTTGTCTCTGGATTTGAAGGCCCTCCTCTTCTGCTTGAGGACGGTTTTAATTTCTGGGGTAATCCAAGGTTTGTTGTTGGAGAAACACCGTACAGTTCTAGTAGGTACAGTGTTATCCACACAGAAGTTTATATAGTCAGTAATGCATGTAGTAAGGCTGTCGATGTCCTCTCCGTGGTCATCACAAATCACCTCCCACACAGTCGACTCAAAACAATCCTTAAGAGCCTCCTCGCTCTCCTCTGACCATCTCTGTACTGTGCGGGTGGCTGGTGGCTCCCTGCGCACTAAGGGCTCATACACAGGGACAAGGTGCACCAGGTTGTGATTATACTTTGTAAGTTTCCTGTTAGACAAGATTTAAAAGTACTTTTGATGTCTTCTTGATGATCTTTACTAGGGAAGTCAAATGATATTTCTTCATGGATTTGTATTTAGTAGCCTTCTCCGATTAAACTGGATGCATATGTAAAAAATAATAAAGTAAAATAAATAAACTTCGAAGTGCTCTGAAAATCCCTGACTTAGACATTTCCTATGTTATGACGAAACAGTGTCATCACTTTTAGACTGAGTTCAAAGCAACGCTGTGCTGCAGATGCATGCCTCTGTTCCCTCTGCAGCACTCCGTATCGTTGCCAGTGTGTAGTTTGAAAATGAAAGTGCAAATTACATTCTTTGAAAACATAATGGGCCTCTTTTTATACTTGGTAAAGATGTACTCTCTCCCTTGAAATTATTTTTTTGTTTTTTGCACACTGCAGTTACAACTCAGTGGACCAAAATTTATCGAGAACCTAAAGTGATAGTAAAAATGTCAAAGAAACAGAGGCTCCCGAACCTTAAGTTTGGCTCATGTACTATTAATCTGCCTAGGTGAACAGCTATTGCATGTCTGTTCATCATGGAAAAGGAACCCCACTTTTCCATATTAAAATAAGGTTAAAGGGCCAGGCAATAGAAATAATGTAAAAGTTGTCAGGGAGACCTGATAAATGTGATTCTGCAGGCTCTTGTCATTTTGGTACATTGCGTCTACATAATAAAGTATGCACATTAACAAAATCTAATTAACATGATCAGTGCTCTTATTTGAGTTATCAAATAAGCATTTGTAAAATAATGCAGTCTGATACAAGAACAAGCAGCAGAAGGAAAAAAATCTGCTTCTAATAGTTTAATAAGACAAGATCACCTGCAAGACTTGAGAATGCTTTATTTTGATAGATAAGTTAATTAATCTATTTATTGCAGAAAGGAATTCTAACGGTGACAGGATTTAGGACGGGGAACTACACCCACACACCTGGAGTTTAGACATTGGTGGTGGTGAAGGTGAAAATTAAGGCTTGGAAAGAGCTGTGAGTGACTTGGGTGAGGCAGAGATTCTGAAAGAGAGAATAACAGGAAAGCACTTAGATTTAAACCACGCAGAGTCAAGGATGACTGGCTTAAAGAATGTAGGCAAGAAGATGATTGGACTGTGTAATGATGTCAGTATTGAGTTTAACAGCGTGGGAAAGTCCAAGGGAGTTACGATCGTCCTTATTGAACTTTTTTTAACTTATTGAACAAGCTTCATTAATATGACTCGTAATTTAATTCCAGAAGTACATTTTAGTGAATTGTAGACCAATGCTCCTAGTTTTAAATTGTGGATAAGCATATGTACAAAATCGCCAATTGATGCTCCCCTTTTCCTGCTGTTAACACAAACCAAGCACGTCCTGTATCTCTTTGAAATTAAATAGATACTACACAGAAACACATTGTTGTTAAGTGTATTGTTTAGTTAGGTTAGTACACCTCTCTGATTGTCAAGGACTTGAACCTGCTCTGGGTGATTTGTATTTATAAGTAACTTGTCTTTTACAGTTTTATTTAGAGTTGAATTTTTCACCAAGTGCTTAAGTGCTGCCTAAAAATGTCTCCAAGTCCTCCAGTAGATATTGTGAGAGAAACAAATAAAAGATCTTACAAGTATAAAGTGTTAAAGTGTCTATAAAGTGAGTGTTAATTCTTCCAATATTACCGTACTAGCTGTTCCAAATTAAATGTTGCAGTACAACAACAGGCGTTGTTCCGGTAGCACTATTGGAGGCATGACACTTGATCCAAAACATTTTTCTCCTGGCCTTCCCCACCAATTTTCTTATATGCCTGGCAGCTTTTGAAACATGATAGCAGTAAGACCTTTCCAGAGAAGAAAAGCTTCTTGTACACAGAAGGCACGATCATGGAGAGAAACTATCCAAAAAATAAATAAATAAATAAATTTAAAAAAAAATAAAGAAAGAAAGAAAAAAAAAAAAAAAAAATATATATATATATATATATATATATATATATATATATATATATATATATATATACTGCCAGCTCACTCTCTTTTGTCAACTGCCTCCAGTCTTTAAGTACCACCACAGTGTGTCCCTCTTGTCCTGGAAAACATAAAACCACACAGTGATCCCTTGTCCTGTCTGTCACGTCTTGCTGACAAATAGTAACACATAACACTGTCACCAGCATAGAGGGAGAATTCATCATTTTATTTGCAGGGTGGCACATTTCCCCCTTTAGTCATCGTTTTCAGGAACATCAGTGGAACAGAAGTCAGATAATAGCCCCACTTTGGACCACTCTACCTCAGTCCACATGGGATCTGAGTTGGACACCTGATTACTGCTACCAGGTCTCTAAAGGTCCATTTCTTTTACTCAGTTGACCAGTCCGATTACTTACTACACAGCAAAAATGTCCTGAAGAGTCCTGAGTCATGAAAGAAGAATGTGTATATGTACACGCCATTGCATAATGAACGCTACATTATTGTAGAGGCCAGTGATGATCTTAACAATCCATATCTGCTCTAAAAACTACTGAACAAATAACACTGAAGTTGTGTGTATTGTTAGGTTGCTTGTTACAGAGAAAAGCAACAGTTGTTTTTTTATGTCATCTTTTAAAATCTGGATTTTTATACCACACTGCACTGTAGTGCTAATAACGGGCAAACAAATCCGAAAGAAGAAACCAATAAATATCCTATGGAGAACTGATTAATATGAATGTTTAACATTCCACAGCAAACGCTTACAACCTCAATTTGTTAAGCAACCGGAAATGTTCATTAGGCTTTAGTATTGGGTGAACCGCCTATTTAGATGTGTCGCTGTTAATTCTGTGTGCTAACAAAAAAAAACTGAAAAATGACTAAAAGTTTCACAATAACAGAATAATCATTTCCAGGGAATCAATTCCTAAGACATGTTGAGGATTTGCCGTGTTAAAGGTACAGGGTTTTTATGTTTAATTAATAGAAATAGAATATTGCACTCATAAACATGCATTCCCAATAGTCCAATTACTTTGAATTTTATAGTCTTCTTGCCTATTGGTACCATTTGCACTCGGCTAAATCAGCTTTTAGTTCATGTGTCAGAGGAGGAAAATAGTGGCGAAAGTATGAACATTACTTTTATTTTTATTGCAGAAAAGGACAGGAGCACGATGGTAAAGTGGAAACTACATCCAGGACAGAAACAACTACAACTACTACTACTACTGCTAATGTAAAGTGGATTACCAGGTGTTACTCTAAGGAGGAAAACCTGCCAAAAAACAGACGGAGCAGTGGAGCAGCCAAGGGAATAGAACGATATAAAAATGTATGACTAAAACATAATTTATTATACAGAAAAGGTTTAAAAACAAATAAAACAACCCTGGCCACGGAGAACACAGAGTAAAAACCAATAAAACATAAACACACTAAAAGTCCAGTGGCGTCACCAAGGTGTTAAAGTCCAGCAAAATCGGAGCGGGCAAGGAAAGCCCGGCGGCGTCCCCGGCCGTCCTGTCAGTCTCTCCGCTGTGGAGTGCTGGAAAAGAGAGGGGCAGCGATAGTCACTGTTCTTTCCAGTGGATCAGGATATTGCAGCACGATATGTCATGGGACTTACCCCGGATGGGCAGAGCTCCTAACTCTGCCCGCCGCTTTTCTATGTCACGTCAGCACTGTGGTCTCGCCGTAGGAGGTAGGGCGCTGTCCCACTGCCAACTAATCCCCCACCGTAGCATCGTCTGGCATCAAGCTACTTCAGCAGCAGCACAGCTCCCTCTGCCTCTCCGCTCACTGGCCTTCATATGCCGTCGCCACGTACTGCTGCACCAAACCGCACCAACCGCCACCATCTACTCCGCCAACTCTGCTGCTCCCTTCTCCTGACCTGCCAGGCCCTCTTATTGGGCCTCTGTGACCTCCCAGGTGTGCCAAATTAGTAATCAGGGAGGGGCGGAGTCTCTCCAGGACAAGTCAACAATAAATACAATAAAAGCATGAAAAGCCTAGTTAACTTGTTCATTTCCACCCCGTGACACTAACACAACTGACAACATGCTAATGCTAAGCCAGCCAAGAACGCAGAGTGAAATCTGATTGAATGTCTCCCTGACCCAGCAGCCAGACCCTGAACGTCAACTGGTAACAAACAAATGAGCAGAACGGCTGCAGCCTCCATTTCTACCTGTTCACGTTTCTGCAGTAGAATCATTGTGGGAATCGCTTTGAAGTGTGCTGCTGGCTTTGTGTTTATACCTAAATACTAAGAGAAAGATCACATGTGTGCCCTCATTAGGATAGGGACTTGTTCTGGTGGGGATGTAGCCTCAGGTGTATATTATTTTTGAATAATAACCCCAACTCTGATCACAAATAAGAGGGGAAATATCTCCAACATGTACAAACATTTGACCGACAGCATGAACTTAATTTGCACAAATATAATTGTAATGTCTGCTTGGCATTAAAGACATGCAGTTAGTGGGGTTAGGTTAATTGGAAACTCCAAATTGCCCATAGGTGTGAATGCATGAGTGAATGTGAGTGTGAATGGTTGTCTGTGTCTACGCCCTGCGACAGACTGGTGACCTGTCCAGGGTGTACCCTGCCTCTCACCCTAAGACAGCTGGGATATGCTCCAGCACACTTCACAACCCTGAAAAGGATAAGCGGAAGTGAATGGATGAATGGATGCTTGGCAATATATAGACTAGTGTGGATACTGGTTAGAAAAACTAAAAATATCCTGGAGAAGGTGAGCAAGAGAAGCCCAGCATAACTTAAGACTTCAGGCTGAACTCCTGGATGGGATTTTATACATCAAATCAAATCAAATCAAAATGTATTTATATAGCACATATTAAAAACAACAAAGTTGACCATAGTGCTTCACAGTCAGTAAAAGCATGAGACAATTAACACTAAACAATAAGAAAACAGGGAAGGAAACAATAGGTGACAACACAACAAGCCAGATAACAGCCAGCTAGCTAGAATCAAAAGCCAAAGTAAAAAGACAGGTTTTAAGACGTGATTTAAAAGACTGGATATACTCAGCAGTACGATGAACAGGGAGGTTATTCCAGAGTCTAGGTGCTACGGTTGCAAAGGCCTAGTTCACCTCTCGACTTCAGTCGAGACCTAGGTTGTGCTAGGAGCATCTGATTGGAAGATCTTAGTGCTCTATTGGGATTGTACAAATGGAGGAGTTCGGAAAGGTAGCTGGGCGCTAAATTATTTAGAATTTTAAAAGTGAACAAAATAAATTTTACAATCTATACGATATTTAACAGGGGGCCAATGTAAGTTGGCTAAAATTGGAGTGATGTGTTCATAGATTCTAGGACTTGTTAAGAGACACGCAGCTGCATTCTGAACTAACTGAAGCTGGTAAAGAGAAGAGTGTTGGAGGCCCAAGTAGAGGGAGTTACAGTAGTCCAGTCTGGATGTGATAAATGTGTGGCTAGCTTTTCAAGGTCCTTTAAAGGAAGGAATGGCTTTGCTTTGGATATCTGATGCAACTGGTAAAAACGTTTTTTTACCACAGTGGAGACCTTTTTCTCAAGTTTAAAAGCTAATATTTAAGAGCTATCCAGGAACACTCCGAGGTTTCTTACAGTGAGTGAGAGATGGCTAGCAAGAGGGCCTAGGGCATCAGCTAAGTGGTCTGGCAGAATGTGACTATCAAAAACTATGATTTTGGTCTTATTCTCATTCAGTGTAAGAAAATTATGTGATAACCAAATTTTAACTTCATGCTGAAAGTTGAACAGAGGTTGCAAAAAAGCAGACACATCAGATTTCAAAGGTGAATAAATCTGGATATCATCGGCATAACAGTGAAAGGAGATGTTGTATTTTTTTTTTTAAATAATCCCAACGGCAACATGTACAAAGAGAAAAGAGCAGGACCGAGCACGGACACTTGAGGCACAACACAATAAATAGGGGTAGAGGCCAAGGAGTGTTGCCCCATAGCAACACCCCACAGCAACAGAAAACGACCTCTCTGAGAGGTAAGATTTAAACCAGGATAAAACCGTACCTTTAAGACCAACAATATGTTCCAATCTTGATAGAAGATTGTTGTGGTTATCCATGTCAAAAGCAGTAGTCAAGTCTAGTAAAGCTAAAACCACAGAATCACCAGAGTCAGCGGTTAAAAGAAGATCATTAAAAAGTCTAAGTAAGGCTGTCTCTGTGCTGTGGCGAGTTTTAAAACCAGACTGAAATTTGTCATTACAGTTTTTCTCAAATGCTAAAACACATGTCACAAACGTTTCCACCATGTTTCCCAATGTCTAAACACAACACCCTTCTCTAAAGCTACATAAACACAACCACACCTTCCCACTGCAAAACTCAAACTCCCACACCAAGAGAGCAGCTCGAAGCTGTCAAAACTGTAAACACTATACACAGCATTACACACTACAGCAAAACAATTGAAAACACAATGCTCAATTTGTGAGAAGGTTCTTTGGTTCATAACTGCCAATGCATATTTTCACAAACTGTACAGTAACGGATTGTCATAGAACCCTGCAGAGGATTAGGCATTTAGATTTGTGAGTTTCACATGAAGACTATAAATCTATAAAAACACCCTGCATGTATGTACACTACTGTAACACAACTCAATGCAAAAACAGAATCTATCGCACACAACAGTACTCTCGGAAACATGATCAGGGTGTGAAGTCTTTTTATTGTCTACACGGTCGTTTTACAGTATTACACACAGTCACTGTGCGGCATCATGTCGCCGAGCTGCATTGGGCCACATCACCTCATCCACATCACAGGCTATATTGTCCCTTGCTAGGCACCGCGGGAAAAACGCCCTGGAATGGCGAATCCATCCCTGGAAGGCCTCTACTGGGATGTCAGCACAGGCCAGCTCCATTGCCCGTACGAGGTTCTCTCTTGTGTATGGCTGTCTGTCATACACCTTCCATCTCCATGATGAGAAGAACTCCTCTATAGGGTTCAGGAAAGGGGAGTAGGGTGGCAGACAGACGTTTAAAAAGTGGTCACTGTTGGTGGTGAACCACTCTCTGATTTGGTGTGTCTTGTGGAAGCGGACGTTGTCCCAAATGATCACATACATGTGATGTGCTAGCCTAGGATGGTGTTGTTGACGGTCCAGGAGGATGTCTTTTAGCTCCTCTAGGAAGGTGAGGAGACGTTGGGTGTTGTAAGACCCAAGGACAGCATGCCGGTGGACAAGCCCCTCCGTACCCATAGCTGCACAAAGAGTAATATTACCCCCCCGTTGGCCAGGAACCTCAGTGATGGCTCTCTGGCCAATGATGTTACGGCCCCTTCGCCTTCGTTTCTGGAGGTTGAAGCCAGCCTCATCCAGGAAGAGGTACTCATGGGGTCTGGCCATCGCGTCCAACTGCATTATCCTCTGTGGAACAGAGTTGCGCTCAAAGGGAACCCTGTAGACCTGTTTCATCCTCATCTGTTGGCGCCGGAGAACTCGGTCTATTGTGGACACGCTGACAGCATCAATGTTCTCAAAGTTTACATTATCTGCAATGACTTTGTCTCTGATCTCTCGGAGTCTAATGCAGTTGTTCTCACGGACCATATCTGCAATGAGGGTTTCTTGTGCTGCTGTGAATATGGCAATCCTCCCACCTCTATGTGGCATTCTTTCAGCTCTAAAGAAAGAAACATGTGTTGTCAATTGACTGATTTATATGTAAAACTACATGTAAGGTAACAGACCACTTTCACAGGCCTGTAAAACTGTAGTGTGACAAAGAAAGCAATAGCGTACTATACCTGTTGTGTTGTCTAAATGCCTTGATAATGGTGGCCACGGTGGACCTACTCAGGTTTGGATGTACTCTTCGTCCCGCTTCAGCCATTGTCATGCCATGGACAATGACATGGTCAATTACTGTTGCTCGCATATCATCTGTTATGATGGTGCGAGGTTGTCTTCTTCTCCCACCTGGACCTTCTCCTCTCTCTTGTTGGCCTCCTTGTCTTCCTCCTCTACTCCGAACTCCTCTTCTTCTTAGGCCTTCACCTCTTCCTCCTCTGATCTCAACCCCTCTTCCTCTTTGGCCTGCAGCTCTTCTCCTTCCGCACGCTTGAATGCCTTCATCCATTGTGATTGTTTGGCATCTTCACCAAACTATGCTTTCATAGGTGGGGTCACATCATTAGCAACAGGTGTCTTCAATTTTGAGTCGTTGTGTGTAGTGACTGATGCCAGGTGTGTTCCCTGTGTTCACAGATTGGTGACTGTGGCAAGCATTTTGCATCACATGGGCTTTCATTTGAGAATATGAGCAGAGTTGTTTTGCAACATGTGTTTTGGCAAGGAAAAATGTGTTTAGATTTATGAGTACAGAGGGTTGTGTTTTGTGAATTGTGTCTTCATGTGACATGTGTTTATGGTACTGGAATATGGTGGCTACATTTAGTAAATGTGTTTAGACTACTGGTCATTTGGGTTACAGGATTGGCTTTTGTGTTTTAACATTTGAGAAAAACTGTAATACCATTTGCATCTACAAAGGTCTGAAGTTGTTTTAGAACTACCTTTTCCAATATTTTGGATATAAAAGGGAGTTTGGAGATCGACCTGTAGTTAAACTAACACTTTTTAAATGTCTATTATTTTTTTGATGTTGTGCATGGTCTTCATTCTCTTGCGCTTCGACACACACTGACATCTGAACAAGCAGTGAGGGGCCTGCGGGCAGAATGGTCTTAGGGTTGTTGCTCATCACTGAATGTGCAAAGTGACACACAGGAACAGGAACATGAGAGACCCACTTCTGCGACTCAATTATATAATGGATGCATTAAGGTTGACTTAATTTTTAAAGCTTCCATTATTCCTTGTATTTTGAGCGAGTAGTTCCATGTCGCGTCAACAGAGAATACAGCATGTCAGCTATGGTGTGCTATACCCTGTAGAATCATAACTGCATTAATCTGCTGCTGTAACAAACAGTAAAAACCTCCATAAACCCACAGGGAGTCCGACTTCTCCAACTATACGTACCCCGCCCGATAGCATGTGTTGTCATTGTGTCAAAATGAATCCAGGGTTTCCTGAAGATGGGTGAGTCATAGAAGCGTAGGAAAGCACTGACAAGCTTTGATGGCCCCCTGAATCTTTAGGTCAGAGTTCATTGCTATTTATATGCCGAGAACGAGCTCAGCTCTCCATCCTCAAAGGTCAGTCTCATTAAACTCTGTCGTGAGAGCAGAGTGGGCCAAGTTTTTCAGACATGTCAACACGCAGATTTCTGCTTTTATTGCTGGGTATAAGTAAGCAGTGAGAGTGGTTTTACATGTAAACAGTTTAATTAAACCCCATTCATCAGCAGTCTAATAATTTGCCGTGCAACTGGTGTTGAGAAAACCATCCAGGTTAAAGCTAACCTGCTATGTTACTGTGCAACAATCTTATTTGCTGTTTTGAGTGAAAAATCCACATTTGGAGGTTGGAGGTGTCAGTGGTGGAATGAGTCATTTCTCTGCTCACTCCAGAGACCTGAATTCAAGTCATACATATTCACTAATTTTTATGCTCTGTTTGCATTACATTGAACATGTTACTATAATGATCATAAGGGATGTATGCATATATACAGTGGGGCAAAAAAGTATTTAGTCAGCCACCGATTGTGCAAGTTCCCCCACTTAAAATGATGACAGAGGTCAGTAATTTGCACCAGAGGTACACTTCAACTGTGAGAGACAGAATGTGAAAAAAAAAATCCATGAATTCACATGGTAGGATTTGTAAAGAATTTATTCGTAAATCAGGGTGGAAAATAAGTATTTGGTCACCTCAAACAAGGAAAATCTCTGGCTCTCACAGACCTGCAACGTCTCCTGTAAGAAGTTTTTCTGTCCCCCACTCGTTACCTGTATGAATGGCACCTGTTTGAACTCATCATCTGTATAAAAGACACCTGTCCACAGCCTCAAACAGTCAGACTCCAAACTCCGCCATGGCCAAGACCAAAGAGCTTTCGAAGGACACCAGGAAAAGTATTGTAGACCTGCACCAGACTGGGAAGAGTGAATCTACAATAGGCAAGCAGCTTGGTGTGAAAAAATCAACTGTGGGAGCAATCATCAGAAAATGGAAGACATACAAGACCACTGATAATCTCCCTCGATCTGGGGCTCCACGCAAGATCTCATCCCGTGGGGTCAAAATGATCATGAGAACGGTGAGCAAAGATCCCAGAACCACACGGGGGGACCTGGTGAATGACCTGCAGAGAGCTGGGACCAAAGTAACAAAGGTCACCATCAGTAACACACTACAACGGCAGGGAATCAAATCGCGCAGTGCCAGACGTGTTCCGCTGCTGAAGCCAGTGCATGTCCAGGCCCGTCTGAAGTTTGCCAGAGAGCACATGGATGATACAGCAGAGGATTGGGAGAATGTCATGTGGTCAGATGAAACCAAAGTAGAACTTTTTGGTATAAACTCAACTTGTCGTGTTTGGAGGAAGAAGAATACTGAGTTGCATCCCAAGAACACCATACCTACTGTGAAGCATGGGGGTGGAAACATCATGCTATGGGGCTGTTTTTCTGCCAAGGGGACAGGACGACTGATCCGTGTTAAGGACAGAATGAATGGGGCCATGTATCGTGAGATTTTGAGCCAAAACCTCCTTCCATCAGTGAGAACTTTGAAGATGAAATGAGGCTGGGTCTTCCAACATGACAATGATCCAAAACACACCACCCGGGCAACAAAGGAGTGGCTCCGTAAGAAGCATTTGAAAGTCCTGGAGTGGCCTAGCCAGTCTCCAGACCTCAACCCCATAGAAAATCTGTGGCGGGAGTTGAAAGTCCGTGTTGCTCGGCGACAGCCCCAAAACATCACTGCTCTCGAGAAGATCTGCATGGAGGAATGGGCCAAAATACCAGCTACTGTGTGTGCAAACCTGGTAAAGACCTATAGTAAACGTTTGACCTCTGTTATTGCCAACAAAGGTTATGTTACAAAGTATTGAGTTGTATTTTTGTTATTGACCAAATACTTATTTTCCACCCTGATTTACGAATAAATTCTTTACAAATCCTACCATGTGGATTCATGGATTTTTTTTTTTCACATTCTGTCTCTCACAGTTGAAGTGTACCTCTGGTGCAAATTACTGACCTCTGTCATCATTTTAAGTGGGGGAACTTGCACAATCGGTGGCTGACTAAATACTTTTTTGCCCCACTGTAGGTTGAAAGAAACTAATATTTACTAATATTTATATCCAACAATTCATCTACTTAATTAACATCATTAGCATTATAACCGGTATAAAAAAAAGTGGTTATATCTATTAAATCTGTTTTTTTTTTTTTTTTTTAAAAGATGAGTTTTTAGCTGCTTTTAAAAGTGACCACTGAGTCCACAGATCTCAGGCTCAAAGGGAGAGAGTTCCACAGTCTGGGGGTCACAGTTACAGCTGAATCAGCAGGGGTGTGACATGGGAGTACTTGGAGGACTTGGTCAGAAGCTTTGCAGCAGCGTTCTGAACAACTTGCAGATGCTCCAAAGAGGCTTTACATAAACAAGTAAACAAAGAATTACAATAATCCAGACAAGATGAAACAAATGCATGAATGACAATTTCTAATTCGGAGCGTGATACAATGGGACTCAGCTTAGCAATGTTTCTCAAGTGATAAAAACAGGAGCGGACCAGAGATTTTACATGAGCATCCAAATTTAGAGCTGAGTCAATAGTAACACCAAAGTTCCTGATAGTTCGGCAAATGTAGCAAGTGAACCCACGTTTTCCATAACACTAGGTACAAATCTTTTAGGAGCACAAACAAGGACTTTAGTCTTCTCCTCGTTTAGTTGAAGAAAGTTTCCAGCCATCTGTCTGTGAAGGTTCTCAGTCATCCAGGTCATCGTAGTCAAAGGAGCTTGCAAAGAAAAGCATCTGGACTTCTTTAAGTTACTTGAAGACGTTTCACCTCTCATCCGAGAAGCTTCTTCAGTTCTAAGGTCAAATGGTGGAGAGTCCCAGATATAAACCTAGTGGGAGTATCGCCCCACAGAGGGACAAAAGGACCCCCTGATGATCCTCTAATTGCCTGAGCCAAGGTGTGAAACTGGGTGTGGGTTCATTGTGAAACCTGGCCCCACCTTATCATGCGAATTCCTGAGATCAGATGGCCCAGGATGTGAGTGGGCGTTAAGGCGTCTGGGGCGGGAACTCAAAACTGGATTATAGATGGCAGACAGTTGGTGTCGTAAACCCCCGCCTCTGTTCAAAGATGGTTGCTCACAGTGGATATAGATGGCTTCTTTCACTCCTCTTTCAAACCATCTGTCCTCTCTGTCCAAAATGTGAACATTGGCATCCTCGAAAGAGTGTCCTTTATCCTTAAGATGCAGATGGACTGCTGAGTCTTGTCCTGTGGAGGTGGCTCTTCTGTGTTGTGCCATGCGCTTGTGAAGTGGCTGTTTGGTCTCTCCAATTTAGAGGTCTGGGCATTCCTCGCTGCACTGTACAGCATACACCACATTGACAATGTGGTGTATGCTGTACAGTGTACCTCTACCTCTACATTGCGCTTGTGAAGTGGCTGTTTGGTCTCTCCAATTTAGAGGTCTGGGCATTCCTCGCTGCACTGTACAGCATACACCACATTGACAATGTGGTGTATGCTGTACAGTGTACCTCTACATTGGAGAGACCAAACAGCCACTTCACAAGCGGATGGCACAACACAGAAGAGCCACCTCCACAGGACAAGACTCAGCAGTCCATCTCCATCTTAAGGATAAAGGACACTCTTTCGAGGATGCCAATGTTCACATTTTGGACAGAGAGGACAGATGGTTCACAGCAATGAACGGTAATTTTGAAATTGGTCTGTAGTACTGAGAAGAGAAGCGTCAAGCTTAGGTTTTTTTTTTTTAACAGTGGGTGAATAACGGCATTCTTAAAATAAACAGGGACCTGACCAGAAGTCAGTGAGGTATTGATAATTTTAAGGACACAGTGACTGATAGACTGAAAAATATCAAGAGAGCAGGAGGACGCTTTCATCGAATTAACTAACTTGACCAGCTCTGGTAAGGACACAGGTAAAAATCCATCTAAAATTACAGGCTAGCTCGAGTTGGCGCTGACAACAGACACACAGAAAGAGAAATATTGTTCCTCTCATTACTGACTTTTTCAACGAAGAAAGAAAATTTTCACAATCTTCATTTGATGAAATTGGGGCAGCAGGTGGAGCAGGAGCAACAATAACAGTGTTGAAAAGTACCTTGGGGTTACCTCTGCTCTTAGACACTAAGTCTGAGAAATAGGCAGCCCCCTCGCATCTCAAACTGAAGTGTTAAAAGAGACTAAAAGGTCCTTTAAATGAAGGAGATGGACATGCAAATGAGTTTTCCTCCATAAACTCTCAACCTTGCGGCAGCAACGCTTTAAGAAGCGAATGCTGTGATTTATCCAGGGGGACAACTTTGAAACCGGAGCTAGTCTAGTTTTGACAGGACAAACATTGTCTAAAATAGAAAGACAATGATTATTAAAAAGATTTGTTAAAAGATGAACGTTATAAGGAGATAAATCTAAATTAAAAGCATTGGAAAATTTAACAGCAGTAGAGGAATTTTAAGATGCCAGAGCTAACCACATGTCGAATAGGAGAGAGGGACAGATGAAAAGACAGGTTAAAAAGAATACAACAACGGTCCGAGATAAAAAGGTCCTCAGTACAAATGAACTCAATGTTTAAACCTAAAGTAAAAACAAGGTCCAATGTGTGTCCTTTGGTGTGTGTGGGACCAGACACATGCTGTGTAGAATGAAAAGAATCCATGACGCTAAGGAAACCTCTGGCAAAGAGGTCAGAGTCATCATCAATGTGTATATTAAAATCCCCGACTATAACCAGTCTAGACAGTTTCAAGGTCGAGGATAGAAATTCACTGAACTCCTTTAAAAACATGCTGTTAATGCCAGGTGGACGACACACTACAGCACACTAAAACAGATCTTTATTTCCAATTCTAACCAGCTGTAGTTCAACCGTTGAAAAATGCAACAGTGAAACCGGCTTCCAAACACCACAGCGACACCTCCTCCTCGACCCGACGTCCGAGGCTGGCTGATGAAGGAGTACCTATTGGGGCAAAGTTCGATGAGGGTTGAATAGTCACCATCACGCTGCCAGGTTTCAGTTAGAAATAAGAAGTCCAGTTTTGGGGAATTTATGTCTCCCCAGTCACTGTGTTGAGCTTGCGTGTCTTGAGTCTGTGTTTCGGTCTGTGTGTTTCCCGTTTTATCAGTGTTTTCAGTTTTGCTCCCCCCCCATCTCGTTATGTCGGATTAGTCCTAGCTGTGTTTCCCTCCTGTGTTTCATTCCCTCTTTACTCCCTTGTGTATTTAAGCCCTGTGTTTTCCTCTGTCCATTGTTGCGTCATACTACCCCTGCTGTGTGTTCCTATGTGAGCGTGGCAATGCCTAATCCTAGTTTCTCAGTTTCCTAGTTTTAGTTCTGTGTCTGTAGTGTTAAGTCTGATTTTATTTTCTTGTATTCAGTATTCGACTTTTGAACAGCCAAAATAAAGCTGCCACCGCTAGTTAACTCTTTTGTTTCGTGAGTCCTGCATTTGGGTCCTTCATGCCTGCCACGCAGCCAGACCATGACATTATCTTTTGGTTTGTATGTGCTTTATGTTGTTGAATTTTTATATACGGTATTATGCTTCAATGAGCAAGCAGCGTGAACATAAGCTTCATGTCTAATGGACACTTATTTTAATCTGAAGAGATGTTCAATCAACTCCATATTCACAAAATGCAATGATGTCTAATCACTAATTATTTTCACCTTGCATTTACTGTAAGTCTAATAGCAATAATTATAGCTGGACACCTTTTGTTATCAGGTTTTGGAGAAAATCTGCTTGTGTTTATTACTTATGGAGAATAAATGTCCAGATGTTGATTCCCCTTGAGTAGCTGATATTCTTCAGCATGGGAGAAATTATCATAGAGCTGTACGTATGAATTGGAATGAATGAGTGTGATTAAAATTAGATTGGTTAAGTCATTTACTATGATAATGTTTGTCAGGGACTCAAGTCACAAACTGCAGGTTACTAGTTGGCTGCTTCAAGCACACATTTAATGTTGTAAATCACTGATGTTTGTAGGTGTCTACAGGGCTGTAAATCCAGGTTTCAAGATAATTTCAATTAATGAGTATTATCTCCTTTTTGCTACACATAGAAAAGAAAAAAAAATTAATGTCCTGACCTGATTTCCTCGACATCTTCAGCAGTGCACATCTGAAAACAGCTCAAGCCAGAACCCACCTTCATACGCCAGGTGTGGATCCATGAAAAAGAGAAAGGCATATAGAAATAGTGTTGTTCAAAAATTGCAGTATAATACTGTAATTACAGCATCAAAGAACAGTGCTAAAAATAAATTATAAATAACATTTTAAACACACATCTCTGGATCATGTAGATGCTGTTAATTTGCTCTATTAAAAAAGGAGAATGTGTAACTTTTAGTAGGGAATGTTTCAGGATTTGAAAAATTGAATGAGTTTATATTTGACTTCTGGATTCTCAAAGTCTTGGGTTCTACAAAGTTGAGTTTGATTCTAAACATAGTTTTTATTTTACAGTATTGCTTATAACCCTTGAGGCGACTTTTGTTGTGATTTGGCGCTATATAAATAAAATTGAATTGAATTGAATTGAACCCCAGGAAATAGTTGGGGAATTGGATGCCCCTTACTACTAAACATCTGACATTACATAAGATTAATACAATTTAGTCACTTCTTTACATTGTTTTCTATATATTGTCAATGTATTATTTTGAATCATGTACACTGCTTTAACATGCATAGAAGTATATAAGTAGAAAAGACCTGCTGTGTCTAATTATAGTTGCTAAACTACTGAAATCACTGCTTGGGGAGAGGTTTCATGAACAGTCAATTTGAAAAAGGAAAATGCTTTGGCAAATTATACCACTCCAATATGCTGTAATAGCTTTTAAAGGCATTCAATCAATTTAAAATTACCACTCTTCCACCTCTAGTCTCATTTTCCAATACTGTTGACTGGTAAATGATCCGATTATCAGATCGTAGGCACAAAGACTGTGAAGAGATCAGTGGATCAGTTATCATTACCTTTCACAGCATGGGCAATAGTTTTTTTTTAATCAGCAATGTGCTGGGTATACACAATCAGCCACTCTAAGTGCTTCATATGAAAGAAGTGTTTCATATTGTTTTATTGTATTATTAAGACACACACATCAATTTATTCATACTTTTACAGTCACAACATGTTTATTTGATGAAAATCACATATTCATGACATTTTAATATTATACCAGTGTGGTGGTGTTTTTTCCGGGGAGCACTGTTGCCAGATGGTCTGTCAAATTTTTCATCTCATTATCAGAAACTCCACTTTTCCCAGATGGAATGTGATAATTCAAACATCTCGCAGTGCTTCGTGTACAATAACAGGAGTGCACTGCTTTATATAAATCCAATTTTCAGCATCATGTGTATTCAGCTTATGATCACATTCATCATCGTGCAACAGGGCAAGTCTGTCTCTCAGGGAGCCTCTTGAAGTTCAGGTAGCCAGTTGTGCTTGATTGTTACAATCAGACTGAGGATCAGTGTTGACTTGAGGACCACTTCACCATTATGTGACACTTCTTCAGAGTGATTCCTGAATATGAGGCATAAAGCTGGAGACATTTTTTCCTTCTAATTCTAGAGGATAATCACACTTTGAAGTCAGGGTAGAGGGGAACACAATGCGGCCATTCAGAAATGATAGCCAAATCACAGATGTGATCAATTCTCATATAAACCTAGCTTGGAAGGATTTAATAACATCATGTAATATCGTACACCATTTTTCCAACATTTCTTGACTGTAATACTTAAATTTAAGGATTTTTCCCCCATGTTTATATCATCATAGTTACCTCCTTGTCATAGTTTCCCTTCCTTTTTAAATTTCTTTTATCTACAGCAGACTATCATTTCCAGTCTTCACTGTCCTTAGAGTATCAGTGGAGAGCATAAGGTGCTGAGTAGTTTTTGTCAAATGCTGACTGCTTGTGGATATAAGATGCTTAACAGATGTTCTGAGAGTTCCCGCTGTGTTATTCCTGGTGGTTCTTCTTGAGTGCGAGCGAGGCAATCATCATGACCCATTGCTTTTTTCCCTTCTGAAAAAAAGGCATGACCCTCTCTCTTCTGTACTATAATTGTGCTTTAATAAATATTACATTTGAGATATTGCATTTTACTTAAAGTTGATTAATAACTTAATTACATAATTATAGTTGGAAAAAAAGGGCTGTTAACATATTAATTTTGTTGTATCTTGTTCTCTGTTAAAATGTCAAAACACCCATTCAAAATGTTGGCTTTCATAAAGAAGTCTTTTCAGCTTCCCCGTGAAGGTTTTGCTCATTCTAGTCATTAAAATGCCATAGGTGTTTTTGTGTGTGTGAGTGGCCTCAGGCAGTTTTTGCTCTAAAAGGAATGGGGGGAAAGGCAGACATGTAAAAGTGATGAACGCAGGCCAGGAACCTCAGTACCAAATGATCTTATTCACTGTGATCAGGCAGTAGAATGACGAGGTTTACACGAGGAAAACAAAAATCTGTCATATTTTATTATTAGAAACTCTGCAATTTGTCATGAAATTTTAATAGGCCGTACACAAAAAGCACCAATGAAAACATTTCACCGGAGCACAGTATGATTCCATGTAAATAAAGGAAAATGTTCCTGCAGCTAAACTACTTGAGCTGTGGTGCTGTGAAACATCAAAGTGTTTAATATATGAGAAGCGTATTCTTTTTCATAATGAAGCCACTATCAGGATAGAACAGACTGCCTCCTCATACAAAAGGCTGAGGCAGCAACATGGAGAAAATATCTTAATGACTAATTACATTTTAAGATGTGCAAATGGTTTATATTCAAAGCTGTGACTGTGCTTTAATCCTGTGAGCAAAGAACAGTGTTATTTGAAAATCCCACATCTCCCATATGGGCTACTCTACATGACACAAATTAGTGGGCTTTCTAGTTTTTCAATTGCGCTATACAGTGCATAGCAAACAAACTTTGACAAGAAGAAAAAATAAAAGAAATTATGGTCATTATAGCAAGAATAACACTGGGATTTCTTTCGTATGGTGTGTTTGGGGACAGTGGTGGGATTATATGCAGATGCCCTAATATGTGATTGAATTAAACTTACAGCTTGCTTGACTTCTGAGTCTGTTTTTACAGACATCAGAATGCAACACGGTGTGTCATGACATATGAAATGAAATTCCCTGCTGTAGAATATATTAAACTGCTTGCCAGAGCAGAAATAATAACGTAGTCATGGCTTATCAGTGCTTTCAAAGGCTTGTCATAAGTGATGAAATATGGTAATTGTATTTTTAATATCAGAATCAAAGCTGTGTTGGTGATTTATGGAGCATTCTTGGTAGATCTGTGGCTTTAATGATAATTTTTTTAAAGTTCATGTGAAATACTGGCTCCTAGCTGCTGATAACTACCTGCACTGCTTAGGTGGGAGCTGTGTACATGTGCTTCAACTTCCTTCAAGACTGTTCAGTGAATGTGTGCTTGCATTCACTTTGTAAAGAACATTTTCAGAGTAAGACATATTTGGACATATTTCGGTTAAAGTAGCAATACTCCAAACTAGTTAGGTTTTATCATTACCTTTTAAATGTATATACAAGTCTGCGAAGTACTTCTGCAGAGTGTCTATTCTGTTGTTTGTCTGTTCATTTTAGCTTTACTTTATACTGCACAAGTCCTGCCAATTCAAGACCCTTTATAATATTACACTCAAAAAAATCTGTGTTGGATGAGCACAATCGTGGCACTTTTTTCCACGTGATTTAACCAAGTACAATAACCCATTTTTGACCATGTCAAACCAACACATTTGGCATTTGGTGGTTTAATGTAAACCGATTACGCTGGATCAATGTAGTATTCTTACAATGACTTGAAGTGATTTATTGAAGTATGTAAAGTGAAATTTGTTTTTAATTCATTCTACACAAGTTAAAAACTTTAGGAAAACACAATGAAATCTTGTTGTTTGAACAACTACTTTGTTAATCAGGGCAATTACTGTTAGTCTTGCTTAATGAACCAATATGGGGGTTTATGATTTCATAGAGACAAACAACCATGTGCACTTACATTCATGGGTAATTTAGAACCACCAATTACTCTAACTCAAATTACACACTTCAAATCAGCCAGATTGTAGATTTGAACCCAGGCCGATCGTGGCTCAAGAGTTGGGAGTTCGTCTTGTAATCGGAAGGTTGCCGGTTCGAGCCCTGGCTTGGACAGTCTCGGTCGTTGTGTCCTTGGGCAAGACACTTCACCCGTTGCCTACTGGTGGTGGTCAGAGGGCCCGGCAGCCTCGCCTCTGTCAGTGCGCCCCAGGGTGGCTGTGGCTACAATGTAGCTTGCCATCACCAGTGTGCACCCTAAAAAATTATTCAGGGGCTTAGTAAATATCATTATAATTCTAAGTTAGATGACCTTGATTAAATCTTTGAAAATCACAAAAGTGTTATCTTGAGTTGAAAATACTGAAAAGAATGCTTAAATTTTCAACACCAGTTTTTGAGTTGAACTGAGCTCTTTTGTTCAAGTTTATTTAAAAGAAAAAATTCTGTATTTGAAACACAGGGTGCATTATTTAAATCTACTCAATATATCTCATAGAAAGTACTCATAATAACTGAGACACTGGTATTCATACTTATCATTGTCTCTAACTTTAATTATTAATGGTTCAAAAATCAATATAATTTTGTCCCCCAATACTAACTTAAAACTTTGAGTAAGACTAATGACCTTTGGCATGTACCGCACGCGAGGAGCATGGCCTCATGGGAGATTTTCTGCACGTTGAACGAGACAGACACACATCCACTGCAGACTTGGTAACGTTTTCAGGTAAGTGACCAATTCTTACATTAGCTGTCTTTATCCACACCGTTCTTTTATAACATGTTCTGAAGAAAGCGTTTGTCATGGTGGCTCACTTTTCGCAGCGTGTTTGTGCACGTTAATTTAAGTTTTCAACCCGTCTTCCAGTCAAGGCGGCGGGAAACCGCACCCTTTTATCCTTTTACGTTCTGAGTCGCTATCTGCGTTCCGGGTAATTTGACCGGAATGTCCCGGTACCAGCGACCTGACCGTTTAATTGGGGGCATTTTAGGAACCACGTGAAAGCAGGTGTGCTCAGACATTTCTAGAAAATGGCCCTGTTGAGTCGCGGTGCGGGAGCTGCGGTAGTCACGCGGCCTGACTCACTCTGTCAGGTTGTTCAGGAGGAGATGAACAGACGTCATCAATGGCTTTGGTAACTAAGAAGACCTGCCCGCGGAACAGTTCATAGCAGCAACCATGCTGCTTAGGCTTTCTTGTTCTATGTGGGGTCTTTCAGAGCATATAAGACGCTGCTTTCAGCTTTGTCCCGAACAGGGCCAGTTTTTGAGAGAACGCTGACAGGACCGCCCGGGTCAGCAGATTACCTCATCCAGGGCCGGTCCAAAGTACTATGGGGCCTTAAGTAAATTTAGACTGGGGGCCCTACTTCCTTTCAGATCCCAGAAAATAATGAAAAAAAAAAGCTTTGGTCCTTTTGGTCAAGCCAAAAGTACCATCATTTCCAGTATAGTTAGTATATAGTTAGTATAGTATAGTTCCAGAAACACTCAGTTTATTTAAATCCAGGTTGAAGACTCACCTATTCTCTGCTGCATTTGAATAAAGCACCAAATCCACACTTTTAAGCTTAAATTTCAAAACTTACATTTAACTACTGATTTTATCTACTGTTGTGATTTTATGTTTTGATTTTATATACTGTTTTGTTTGTTAGTTAGTTTGTTTGCTTGCTTTAATCAATTTTAAATCATGCTTTTTATTTGTTTTTGTTTCTCTGTAAAGCACTTTGAATCACCTTGTTGTTGAATTGTGCTATACAAATAAATTTGCCTTGCCTTGCCTAGTTACTCCCAATTTACATAAATAAATGTTTATTTCAATCCAAGCTAAACTTTCTTATAAGAGATTGGTGTTATGGCAGATTACTCAGTGACATGTTTTGTAATGATAAAGTTTTGATTTGTATTTTTTCAGCACCATCTTCACCACCAGGAAAAAAATCTGCATCAACTACAAAGTAAAGCAGGTAATTTTACTCAGAGGACTTGATGTGTTAAATTTTGGAAGGATATGATATTGTTTTATACAAGCTGAGTAGTGGATGGTGATACCACCTAAATATTTATACTGGTTTTGTGGTGGGTTATTTTAGTCATACAAATGCCAAATCTAAATTTTGAGAATTTTTCAGTTCGGTAAATATATTGATGAGTTCATGGCCTGTCATCCAGTGTCACCATGAGTATAGGCGCAGCCCTTTAAGTGGGTATTCCCCTTGTGCGCGCAGCACTGAAGTATTTTAGTCCACGCCCACCTGCTGTGTGGGCCTCACCCTGGTCTAGTATAAGTTACGGTGAGACCAGGAAATCGGCTCTACCGTTTTTCTTCAGCCAGCCAGAAGATGTCCAGCGAGACCATCCGTCTGTGTCCATCCTGCCAGACCGGCTACATCATGTCGTATGACCGACATGCCGTCTGCGTGGGCTGCCTCGGTCCTCACCATGCGGACCTTGCCCTCACACCTTAATCCTATTGCTGCTCCTGTTAGCTCCTCCCGCCAGAGGAAAAGCAGCGGAGGTCAGCCTTTTTCAAGGCTGATGCTGAGGAGGCGTTCCCACTAAGAGAGGCACTCGCTGGAAGAAGCCATCGAGTTCTTCGATGGTGGGCCGGAATTGGATGATTCCACCCACCGTGAGGAAAACGGCAGTGGTGGCAGCTCCACTGCCTCCCAGCTGGGCAGCCTGGTGACAGAAGGGTGGATGAGCCGACGCTCATCCACCCCTGGCCTTCACATGTCGGCAAGGACGCCGCTCCCAGTTGTTGGTGCGCTGCTCCTGGATCTGCCTGGCATCATCCAGGAGGCAGCTGGTGAGAAGGAACTTCCTGTCCCTCAGCCTGCTCCACCCCCATCTGATGATCGTGGCTCAAGAGTTGGGAGTTCGCCTTGTAATCGGAAGGTTGCCGGTTCGAGCCCCGGCTTGGACAGTCTCGGTCGTTGTGTCCTTGGGCAAGACACTTCACCCGTTGCCTACTGGTGGTGGTCAGAGGGCCCGGTGGCACCAGTGTCCGGCAGCCTCGCCTCTGTCAGTGCGCCCCAGGGTGGCTGTGGCTACAATGTAGCTGCCATCACCAGTGTGTGAATGTGTGTGTGAATGGGTGGATGACTGGATATGTAAAGCGCTTTGGGGTCCTTAGGGACTAGTAAAGCGCTATATAAATACAGGCCATGATCTGGCGGGAAGGTATGGCTCCACTCACTCTCGTTGCCCAGATCCCATCTGGCCTCAGTTCCCAGGGATGATGACCAACCTCTCTGAGGCAGCAGCAGAGCCAGCGAAGATTAGAGCGCCGGTCTCTACCTAGGGCTTCACAGAGGGCTTCACAGACCGGAGTTTTCCGCCTGTTCCCCCTCTGGAGCCGAGCCTCGCTTCAGTTTTCGGCACCAAAATGACCAAGGTCGTTGGACAGCGACCGGCCCATCCCGCCAAACTTGACCAGCTGATAGCAAGGTTCACTGATCGCGCACATCAATGCACTGTTCAGTCAGCTGCATTGACTAACAACACTGATTTGCTAGCGTTTGTCATCTCCAGGAAGGTGGAGGAAGCAGAGCTGCCAGAGGAGCTGAAAGGCTTTCTCTGTAAAGCCGCTGACACGATTCTGAATATGTGCGCCACTTCAGCGGTGTGTTCCTCTCGCATCGCTGCCTGGCAGACGATGGTTCAGAGGGCAACCTGGCTCCGCCTCTTCCCTCTAAGATTATACAATCTCACAGGGAAATAGTGCAAGCAATTCATAACATAAAATTTAGAAGCTTAGTGGAAGATAATACTTTATGTTGAGGGTTTAGTCTGCATACTGAACAACTCCACTTATATGGATTTATGTCTGGATGTGTAAATTAATCTTTTGCATGTTAGAAAATAAGGTCCAGGTTGCAAAAAATGGTAGATTTTTATTTTTTTATTTATTTTTTTTGATTGAATCAGAATTTTGGCCTTCAGATTTTTTGTCCTCTCCCATCCAGGTCAGTGCAGCGTTTCATAGGATCACGACCCTGAACCTTGAACCAAAGTTCATGTCATCGTTGGACTTGTATTCATCCAAACTCCTGTCCTTGTTTCAAGCCAAGAAAGGTGCTGCTGGACAACGCCACAGGGCACAGTTAAACCTTCTGCTTCAGGTAAGGAAGATTGCATTTTCTAACCACAAAAACGTTCCAACACAGCATTGAAGAGGCCCTTCCACTAAAAACGGCTTTTCTTAGGTTTCTGTTCAATATTTTAGCTCCACAGGTGTTCTTACCTTGATGGTGGGTGTGAAAACAGGTCAACAACAGAAAAAAAATAGTTATGTTTAAGCTAGAAATGGTAAGTCATGTTTTAAATGTGCAAATTTTGCCTCAGTTGAGACTTCCTGTTTTACAGAGTGGAAATTCCATCGAGAAAAAACAAGAAGTCATCATCAGATGTTTCATTGACCATCTGGGAGAGGATCCAAGTGCCTTAATCAAAACCTTTGAGGTTGGTGCAATAAATCTGTTTTAGGAATATTAGTACCGTATTTCCCGGACTACAAAGCGCACCTGAATATTAGCCGCACAAGCTAAAATCAGGGGAAAATCCTGGTTTGTACATACATTAGCCGCACCTGACCAAAAGCCGCAGGTGTTTCAATGTTGACTTATCATATGTAAGAGAATATGCACAAAGGGAATTGTCAGGAAAGAGATGGCTGTTTGGAGACACACCCCTTTTATTAATATCTTGAAAAACAAGTTATGGGTACATATTTGCATAACTTTTTAGGTATATGTACAAGTAGCGGTAATTACAAGTAGGACACATGTACTGTGCTTCATAAATGAGTAACAAATGTAGTACATAACAATAACCTGCAGTACACCAGAAAAATAGATTCAGACTACCTTTTAGGCTCAGGTGCAGTGACACAGCTTTAACAAGAAGAAAAGTCAGTCATTCACCACCATCTTTCTCTTCTTCCTGCACACTGAAACCACCAAAGTCCTCTTCTCCAGTGTCGGAAATGAACAGGCTCAGGATGGCTTCGTCATCCACTCTCCGCTTCTCTCCTTCGTTGTCACTTTCAAAACCAAAGAAATCCTCATTGTCAGTGTCAGAGTCGAACACCCTCAGAAGGGCCGTGGCGGTGTCCTCCTCTCCATCATGCAACAGTCCAGCCCTTCAAATCCGTTGGTGATCGTGGATGTTTTCACACTTTTCCACGCTGTCAGAATCCACCGGTGGAATTGAGCATAACTTGCTTTTCGCAAGTTTATCACCGCTCGTCATCCACGCCTCCCGCTGAACGCGTAGCGCTACTTTGAAGTTTGTTTTTCGCGCTACTTGTACGGCACTGTGTTGCCTGGCGGATGGACATGTGACCAACATACCACTCTTGAACCCCGATACTGTGTGTCTGATCACATGCCCTTCCGCCAGGCAACAGCGGAACAAACAAAAGAAATCTTACGATATGACAAAAATCATGGACAATCCAGAGAAAAGCCGCACCTGACTAAAAGCCGCAGGGTTCAAAGCTGGTGCAAAAAGTAGCGGCTTATAGCCCGACAATTACGGTAGTTTATTTTAGCTTGTGAGATCATAGAAAAGTTTTAAGATACTGTTCTAAAGAAAAAAAAACACTTCAAAGCATACAAAAGAATAGCATTTGCATTTGCTATTGCTATAAGATTTTGGAGCACAGTGTCTACATATTATGAGTACCGGTGATGTCATACAAATGAAACCTTTTGTTTCAATGTTTGGAAATATGTGAGCTTAAAACAGTTGTTTCTCTTTTTAAAGGACGGTGCTGATGCTGTCTTTGTTGAAGAGGCTTTGGCTGAGGAGGTGATGAAGATTTACCTGCTGCAGAATCAAGACAGGTCAGGCGAACCTACTGATGTGGGTATTGTTATTGAAGGCGTTACTGTTCTGGGCAAACTTGGGAATCTGAGCAAAGCCTGTTGCTATCTTTTGGGACTGTGCTATGCTCTGGATCTGAAATACCCCAAGAATTTCAAATGCACATTTGAAGCATTTCGAAAAGTGTTCATGGAGCTGGATCCAGGAAACCTTTCTGTCAAGGTTCAAAGACTGAAAAATGACCTCTGTTCATTGTAGACAAAATTTCACAGGGCTGTTCTTAAAGTGTTAGACTTGTTAAGTGACATGTAATGCTCATCAAAAGGTTCAGTTGCGACATTACATTGTTTTGACATTCCTGTTCATAAATAATGTTTGTACCATAAACTGTGTTTTTGTATTAACTTTCCAGATTCACATTAAGGTGTAAATGGTAGAGTATCATTATGGATGTTTTTTGGTCACTCTTTAGTTATAATCTTCCCAATTTTTTGGAATCAAAATAAGATGTTCAAAAACTATGTCACAGTGCAAATGGTTTTTTTTTCAGGATTTATATTTTTTTGGGATCTTAATTTTATTTTTGTCATTTGACCTTTTCTGAAAAGGTAAAGCACTGCGTTCACTTGAGCCACTTTTATTCTTTGTATGGCAGGTACATTTTTCTTGTTGTTAGCATCAATATGCCAGTTTTACAGAGTTTTATCAAGCATGCCAATTTGGATGCAATTTTATTATATAAGGCTGTTGTGACTGAAATTTTATCCAAGTTTTATCCACTGAATGTAGAACAGATTTCAGCTCACTGTGTTCAGAGAAGGAATCTGCTAAATGTGTGATTCACAAAAAAGCTGTTTAAAATAAATCATTGTGAACAATGTTGAATTGACGTGGTTCTTTTTTCCTGTGTGTGTGTGTGTGTGTGTGTGTGTGTGTGTATAAATAAAATAAACACTTAATTGTAATTAACGTTTTTGCTTAAATTAACTTAAAAATATTAAGTAAATTGCACCATTATTTAAAAACAAATAATTGTAATGGTGTAGGTTAAATGTGCCAAGCATTTCAGCATTTCCTAATTAATATTTTATGTAGTTTGAACTTTTGGTTACTGTTGTTTTAACTTAGATTTTCAATTGTATTTACTCAATTTTGTATGTTACTGTAACATCTTTAATTGTTCATAACAACTTATTCCATTTTAGTTGGATTTACTCAATTAATAAGGTGTATTTAAGAGATGTGATTGTTTTTGCATTTACTCATTATTTTTGAGTGTAAAAGTGTTGCACCAAAATATTTAAGTAATTATCAGTTTTAGTTCTTAGAGTGTGTGAATGTGTGTGTGAATGGGTGGATGACTGGATATGTAAAGCGCTTTGGGGTCCTTAGGGACTAGTAAGGCGCTATATAAATACAGGCCATTTACCATTTACAGGCCATCTACAGACCTTGTTTTGAGCTAATACTCCAGCATTCAATTTGTCGGTTATTCTTAGCCAGCAGGGATTTCTGATTGCTATTACTATACCAATGTTACAATAAGTGTTGCCTATAACACTGATGACCTTGCATGGCCTACAGCTAACAGGAATTGATAGCTGGTGAAAGGAATGCTGGCATTTTACCATTTGGTTTACTTTTCAAATATGGAAACTATCTCTGTTATACACTACCAACTATGGCAAGCATTATTCTGGGATATACTTAAGGTCACCAGGCACTACTTTATTATTAAAAGAAAAATCAATGGTAACAACAACAGCAAAGAAAACTCAAGTGCCAGTCAGTCAACAGCTCTCTGAAGTCACTCAATTTTGTAATTTTGCATACCGCATTTACTGTTCAGTGGGGTTATCTTTAAATAATTAAAACTTTATTTCATCAGGCAGTCTCATTAAGATTAAAATCTATTTTACAAGAGAGACCTGGGAACAAGAAACATTAACAAGAACATAATCAGCAGATGTGAACAACACAAGGAACATCTTTAAAAACAAGAACAATTTCCAAGGGGAATAAAAGACACTCACTTGACAGCTGTAAGTTTACTTAATTTGAAAAGTGCATAGTACCTGAAATCAAATCCATCAAGGTTATCAAGATTAAGTATTTAGTGGATCATGATTTATACCTACACTATTTAAATTAAGGTAATGTTAGAGGGTTTAAAAGCTTAAGCATTTTCACAAAAAGAATAACTGAAGCCCATCCAACCTTTTCAGACAGAGAGCAATGATGAAATATGAAATGTGTCATCTGTGATAAAGCATACTCCTCTATGATATATACGGATTAACTGCTGTAGGGGCTTGAAAAATACGAAATATTCCCATAGTTCTATTTGAATGATGCAAAGAATGTGAAATATATGCACTGTGTTTTGCCAGAACGCCACACAATTGCACAAAAAAAGTTCTATTTAGTTCTGTTCAATGCCCAACACTTTTCTTGCAGACATTTTGACTTATAGCAGGAAAAGCACAGGTGAAACTAATTACATTAATGATGGATCAGTTTCATCAACTGTATCAGTAAGCTGTGACAGTGAGCCAGCATGCACAACTCCAGGACCCTCGCCCAGCTAAATGAAACAGAGCCGTAATTAATGTTATTAATTACACCTGTGTTTACCCTGCAATGACACGCAAGGAAGTAGCTTACCTAAATGGAAAAAGTCTTTTAATGTTATCGATTACACCTGCGCTTTTCCTATTATAACATATTTTTTCTGCCAAGAAAAGGCCTCCATTTCATTTAAAAAGAAAAATCTGTATAGTGTTGCAGGGCGCTATATCTGTCAGTACTAGAGAAAAAAGGTCAACAAGGATGGCTAACTATGACGTTAATTAATTGATTAAGGAAATATTTTATTAGTGAACATGTGTTCCAGCTTCAGCCTTGAGAAAACAAATATTTAAACATGAAAGAACTGGTCAACTAGTCAGAACTGGGCAAATACCCACACTTTACCATACAGTGGAATTAAGATAATGTCCATCTTATAACACATGTCAATGTACTGTTCAGCTGTTCGTGAAAACAACAAAACCGATGACGTAGCATGTGTTTGTGTTCAAAACGTTGGGGCCCATCAACTCAACTTCAACGTCTGACACAAATTTCATGTGGAGGATCATTTGTGGTGCTGAAAGCAGGGTCTCTGCATTCAAAACAGCAGCTGTCAGCTGGAGAGCCCAGATTACCCAAACCTGAAGGCGGTAAATCGGGGGAGATACATTATTGCATGAGCATCCTCACCATGAGGTTGTGCATAATGAATCTGTCTCCCAGGGTGACACCATCAGTGCCACCTACTGTAACTTTCTGAGGGGTCTGATGGAGAATGCATGGCAGAAACAACCTCAACTGTGGTGTGTGCTACTGTTATCTTGTGACAGCTCACAGTGCAATGAAAATGATGAAGTTTTTTGCCCATGCAACTTTTGCTCACCTCCTGCTGTAGTTACCAGATTTGATTTCCTGCACCACCTTAAATTGAAAAAGGAATTGGAGGATTACTTATTGGACACAAAGAGGCACCAGACTACAGAACCTTTAGGTGGAAGTTCTGTAGACATGCTAAAAGCTGCCATGACCTTGAATGCAAGATCACCCATATTTAAATCAGGTAAGTGTAGTGGAGCAAAACTGTATGGTTCAAACAGTTAAAGGAATTTTCCTTGTAGAATTACAGGCACCTCAAAATTGCAGCAAGTACAACTTGTGAGTACAGTCACTTTCCACTGGCTTTAACTGTAATAATGGACAGTCGAGCAGCAGAATGTGCTGACTCAGAAAAAATTCAATCCAAAGCACCGAAGCTTTAGCGGCTGAAAGGTGTGAGTCTTTTCTGCTTAGAGACTATTTCTCCACTTATCTTTTATTTCCGATCTTGAGCGTGGAAGTCATTTTCACCCCTTTCTTCGCACCCCAAGCAAACCTCAAGGCTAAAAAGATCAGAGTGATATTATTAGCCGTTAGCCTTGTCTGACTTCGGTGCGGCTCCTGGAGTCAGCTGTCAAATCTGACACAACACCTCACCCGTATATTCTTCTGCATCCTTCCTGAAGCTGATACTGTGTTTGAGGATCAGGTTTAAGGTTTGCTTGCAAATATTAACCCATGGGGCTCATTTAATTAAGAGGAGAAGTGATCTCTGCCAGTACTTAAGTGAAAGAGAAAGGGCAGATGCCACATGATATTATCTAGGAAAGGAGGTGGTAATTAATCACTTTGACAGCCCTTGATATGTAAACATGGCTAATTTCAAGCAGTTCTTTTTTTCGTGTGGACTCACATAGGTACGAGGTGCGTCTCATTGGCAGCCATGACAGGTTTAAATTGCCCTTCAGCAAAAGTGGGCAAACTGCCAAACACTGTTACTATTTGATGTAGATAGAGTTTGACATCCTGATTAAATGAATATGAGCTGGAGATCAACTCAAATCAAATGAAGCGCTTTTCTAAGAGCTATTAAGTCTTTGAAAGATGACTTTAAGACCAGAATAGCAAACATCAGCATGTTTACTAGCAACATTTCCACACAAGTTGGGGAAGCATAAATTCAGCTCACTCTTTAAGGTGGATGTTTGCATTTAGGATGTAATGTGTTCGATTATTTAGCCACCCGAATCTCACTCATTGGTCTCTAGACTACAAATTTATTTAACTTAATTCAATTAAATTCTATTTTATTTATAAAGTGACAAATCACAACAGCAGTCGCCTCAAGGTGTTTATATTATATTGTTTTTATCGTTATTTTTTTTAAATTGTTTTTATTGTTAACTCAATTTCCCTGGGTCTTTTCCCGTGGGTTATGAATAATTTTTTTTTTTTGGTACCAATACTGGTTTTATTTTGTTGTATTTATCTGCGACACCTTAAAGGCTGGTCCGTGAAAATATTGTCAGACATAAACCGGTTTGTGGCACAAAAAAGGTTGGGGACCACTGCCCTATGAGCCCTATTTGGCAACCAACAGACCTTTCTTGGAGCCTTAAGCTCCAAGAAAGGAGTCCTAAGCTAACAGTTAACTAAGCTAACTGGCTAGCTTGGTTAGCTTGCAAGGTGAAACACTAACAAAGGAGTGTGGGTATACAGGTCGCTGAAAGTAGTTTCTACAAAGATCCCTTTGGAGTATTTGTTAACTTTCTATTTAACTTACCACAGGTAATAACGCTAAGATTCTGGAGAAGGCCAAAACTGGCTTTTTTGTGTTAGTGTGTCAGTTATTTTCTTTGCGCCATGGTTGCCAAGACTTAAAAGAACACAAAAAATACACACAAAAAACTTATTCTGATTGCACGGGTAAATGTTAGGGTTTGGTTCATCACAGATAAAAACTCTTCTGTTTCCTACCTCACATCAACAAACAGTTTAGGCCTGATCATTTTACTGTTTAATGGTGTGAAAACACCTTTTCACTTTTTCAGCTGAACTGAGTACATTACATCTGTGTGGTCACAGTGTCTGGCATTTGAAAAAAAAAGTATGCATTGTTTGTCTGTTGCAAAAAATGCCAAAATTGATTGGTGTGACCTTTTCTAAATTCTAATAAATACTAGTGGCTTTTAGTAGGAAAAAAGAAATAAACCATAGACTTGCTTGGTTGTCTCTAAATGACCCTGTCCGCAGAGTCCTGCAACTTCTCCTGCAAATGCACCTACTGTGTCACACATGTGAATGAACTCAGTCACATTTGGAAAAAAAAAAAGTATAAATTGTAGAAATTTACTTCAGCGATGGCCTTTTTGTGCTCTGAGTCACACACTGTAAGGGAGCAGATTCCCAGGACTTTTCCTCTGGGGGAACTGGAGAGGAGAATAAATGAAGACTAATGACTTCTGGCAGATATGTAGAAAACAAACATGGAACCTGCTTGAATTATGTAACCATAATGCCCGTGTGTTCTAAACACTGTTAAAATTGTACAAGTAAAATATTTAGTTGCTTAGGAGAGCATTTTTACAGACTTTGAAAGTTCACCTTTTCCTTTTGGTTTTTCTAGGAATATCTGCTTTTAACAAGATCAAACCTTGGAGAAAATGTGGAAACATTCACACCCAAAAAAAAGGAAGACATAAAGTTTAGTGTTTATCTGAAATGCAGTCCAGGGTTTTGGAAATAAAGGGTATGTTTTCCTTCCTTGTCCAAAGACCGTGACTCGGAACTTAGCTACATTAGAGCAACTGCCTGCCCTCCATAACTTAACTGAGCTGTCAAATGAACCAACGCTGCATGAAAAGCTCTAAAAAATTTCTGCAAGAATCGATCTGGACTCTGCTGTCAGTCTTTCAGGCTAGAGTGTGCTCTCCCCTGATTTGATGCAGAGCTGTAGCAAATAGCAGTATCAAGTATGTGAAATCAAACATAAATCATATTTATTTCATATAATCTATAATAAAAGTTGTATTTCTTGAGGAATGTAGGTATTACCCCAAACTGAAACTACTCACACACTGTAAAGATTACACATATGAGAAGTTATCAGAAAGTTCTGAGAATAGTTACATGAAAACCAAAAGGTTTACCTTGTTGAAAGTGGCCTGATCTCACATACAAGGTGAACCTTGTCGTGTTGTGGAGGCAGCCAAAAATCTATCAAGCAGTCCAGGTGGCAAGTAAAATCACAGTATACAGCACAATGAGTGTTGTAAAATATGACAGGCACGCTTCTAGTTTTCTCCTGGTCATAGAATATGAGGTCTGGTGAAATCCCAGAGTGCACAGTTAAAAATCACAGCAGTCTTCCGAGTTCTATACACATGAACGGTAAATCGGACAAAAAATTAGACAAACGATGTCTTACAGCCATTACCTAGTTAGCTTAACTTTAACACATGAAATGGCTTCTCCATCTCTGCCCACTAATTACAAAATGTGTTCAAGTAAACATTTACTTGAGCCCCTGTTTCCAGTCCTGCTTTTAAAAGGACAGACACTTTTGAAAGAGACAGACATTAACTTGGTATTCTTACCGGTAAATATTTGGCAAGAAATGACAAGAAAAAGTAGATTTAAAGCAAAAAAAAAAGGTCTGTAATGGTCTCTAAATTAATGACAAGGGATGGCATGACAATGTGACTCTTCTTTCTTTTTTATGAAACTCTCTTTAGATTATGATACAAATATTGAAAATATTTGAAAGGTCCTTTACATTTCAGCGCTCTCACTGATAAAGTAATAACCTGATAAATGATCGGATCTACTGAACCCAAATACTAAATGACAAAACACTTGGGTTTGATTGTTTTTCTTCTCTATTTTTATCCCAACTATTCATAGGATTTTTTTTTTAAATTGTGTCTTTTTATGTTTGGATTTATTTATTTTTTACAGTTTTACTGCCTATTATAAAATGATCAGCTTTGTTAGAAAAATCAGTGACATTACTTTACAAAAAAGTCCTTTTACTTTTCTTTGAGCTTGGTGATGCATTGGGATGAGCAGGATGGAACTCCCTGGAGAATGAGTTGTGGGGGTCAGTATAGACCTTGTCTGTTTTCGGTGTTTCTGTCAAGGAACAGTTCAAACAAGTCACACCGCTGAGAACTGCTACTTGGTGTTTTGTAACTTTTAAAACTACTACTTTCTACCTCTTTCTCTGCTTGACTTTTAAGAGGGTAAAGTCGAATGGTAAAGTCTGACATTTGCAGTGATTAGGCCTACCTGGTTAAAAGTCAGAGATTTCTGACTTCAATTTAACAGTTCCCATCCAAAGAGTCCTAGGTCATTTTTGTTACAATGGGAAGTGCTTACAGGTCTTCCTGTATGACCACAATTGCGTTGCTTCAGTGAACCCTGAAGTGTTTCTCAAGTCACATATTTAACTTTTTTTTTCCTGTTGTGACAATGGAAGAAAGAAATCTGTCAGCAAGACTCTTTGGTCTAAAATTGTAAGAAATACATGTGTAAAAAAAGTTCCTCATATTCCACTGTCCAGTTCTTTTTTGCTGTTGGATTTTTTAAAAAAAAAGAGATTTCTATAGTTTAAAGTGAAAAACGTAAACTTTTATTAGAGACGGGCTAAGCATTTTGCAATTTGGCATAAATTGTGAAAGTTGAAATTTCTTCAGTATTCAATATGAAAAATTAGGCTTTCTTGTCAGATGTCATTTTTTAGGGGGGGTGGCCGACAACAATACACAGTGGTAAACTGGTGCATAATAAACAAGTGAATAAGGCAAAAAATAAACATTTTTGATGGGAAATTGGTCTCAGACCACACTGAGATAGAGCTGTGCAGAAATTTCGATTTTATCGTGGTGGACGTAAGACAGCCAAAGTAAGTGGGAATACATTACAATGTTTTTCAAAGGTAAATTTTGGTCAGAGTGACAAAACCTGCAGTTTTAGTATCTGTGAGATGCTGACTTTCAGCACCCGACGGCATGTCCATGTATGTGCTGAAAGGATCCACGTTTGGCGTTTACTTGTTTGTGCAGAATCCGTTAATCTGCTCGTTACTTGTTTGCTGTTTTGTTTGGTGGTTGTTGAAATGGTTTTGTGAGCTTTTAGCTTAGATTCCGACATGTCTGTGGATACCACACATGTCTATATTTAAATAAGACATCTGGTGGTACATCCCTTTAAACCAGATCTTCTCCCTTTTGATACTGGGGGCATTGGGGTTCAACAGGTTAACAGTTTGCTTAATTACTTTGTGTACTATCAATGGCAATGAGGGAGGTTTTTAAAAATAGGAAAGACTGTACAACTTATGAAAATACAGTTAAAAGTAAAAAATGTCTGCTTGTGCCTGTTTGTGTTTAGAAGCAGATCAAACAACTTAAGAATTATAAATGGCTTCAAGCGCACATTCAGGCCTGTCAGACTCATCTACATGCACACATTTCTGCACCTCTGGCTTTCAAAGACACTTTGTATATGGTTTATTATATTGAAAAGATTCAATACTGAAGTGCAACTTTACTTTTTTCAAGTTGGCAGTTATTATTCCATGTTTTTATAAAAGCCTTATTTTTATGCATTTGCTACTACTATGGAGAACACACATAAGGTTTAAGGCCTGGACAAGTTTGAAACCTTTTGTCCACCACTGGCGGAAAATAAAAACAATCTTTCACATAATGGTACAATCCCTGTCTGTCTTTGCATGTGATCAGTGTGCCACCCCTGTCTGCATGGATTCTCAGCAGGGCTGAAGATTCAGCTCCCACATATCAATGGGCTATTAATAATCTATATATGAAATTATTTCGTGAGGCAGATAAAATTGTATAGCGTGCCGGATGTGGCCCGCAGACTTAGATATTAAAAGTTGTAACTTGTGATTGTAATATAATATTGGGTAAGTGTGCTAGTGATGTTGCAAAATGCGAACTGTAAAGCCCAAGAATGTGGTTTGTCTTTGTCATTATCTATTTGGATTATGCATGCTGCAAGGTAATTTGCAGGTTGCACTTTGTATTTTTTCTTGTATACGGCTCTATAGCTGTGATGGTGGTTTAGGACACGGATGGACTAATGCAGTCTCAATATTCTGGTGGTTGATTGGCTGAAACTTCATTCTTCATGTAGTATAATCAGTTAATCATAAAAATCATTAATAAAGAGCTTCTTGCTTTGAAGGTTTAACACAATAGTTTCCTGATTCTCATATTGTAATTCATGGGGATAAGTCACTCAGAATTGGGAGGATTAAACTGAGCACCTGTACAAAACAGAAAACACACACACACATACAAAGACTAGATTCTGTATCTTCAGCAACTGAGATGATCAAGAGGTCTGTGTTTACAGGACAATGTTTCCTCATGCAGGTTAGGGCTCTGTCACAACGTGATCTTAATCACATTGTTCTGATATCTGAGTTCTGACTCGTAACATATCACCAGTGTTTCCTGCAGATCGGTTCTGATCATGTAGAGATTTAGGTCCCAGAGAACAGAAAAACACAACACTCACAATTTGCTTCTGCAACATACTAAAAGCTGCAGCCAGTGTTTTAATGCAAATGAGCTGCAGCCATTTAAATCTATCCCAGAATGTCAACATTGTTTGATAAGCAAGCGTTCAGGAGTGTGGTATCGCTCCCATCAATTTATGCAAGGAATGTGCAAATAAAGCTGCGACTCTGACATTTTATTTTCACCTCCCATTGGTAAAAAAGAAGAGAGTCTGATATTTTGCGTGTATATATGCATGTGGTTCTTAGCCGGTCTGTCCTGGATGCAGTTTTTAACAATGTGGCAAAAAAGCTAAGCGCATTAGTGTTATTAGGCATCGTGATAATTATGGCTAAAATGATCACAATTATTTTAGTTCCATCTTCAAATCATGATCATTTCACTGATTTTAGTGACAATTTTTTAAAATTGCACAGAACACTTCTTTAACATCTTTACAAATCTTTGCACCTGGCAGAAACAGTGAATTATTCATTCACTGTTTCTGCATCATGTGTATGAATAAGATTCCAAGCAACGCAGTGAGAATTGTACAATGCAGGTATCACTATTTTGGAAAAATAACTGGGGATAACGTCTTTTGCCCGGTATATTTAAAATTTTCCTTAAGATGTTTTTCCACATCGTGATCAGTGGACACACATTTTTGGCTAAATGGAAGGTGATGTATTAAATTTCAGCGTGTGTTTGTAAGCGTGATGGATACGCTGGCATCCTACACAGGCTCACTTTTACAAACGTCTGAGTTGATGTTGGATGAGTCACACTAGAAACCATTGTTTTGTTTTTCCTTAGCCTTTGTGCATTAATTATACTGACGTTTGTGGTGCTTTTTCAGGTGGGTGAGTTCAGTTAGTAGTGTTACCTGTCTGCATTGCAGAGATACAACTCTACAGCACTCTTTGCATATGATTTCTTCTTGGTTAACATCACCTGTACTACATCCAAAGTTTTTCCACACAATGAAGAATGATCTGCTACAAGGGACAAGTGCTTAACTTTCTGCTGTGCCAGACTTTTGAATTCTTGTTTTGCTGTCCTTTAACATAGTGTTACTTTTCCAGATTAGTCCAGGAAACTTCAAACTGAGCAATGCAGCTGTGATTGGCACATGGAGGTACGTGGTCAGCTTCTGATTTAGGGAGAGTTTGACTTGCTTTTCCTTTGCTTCATAAACTGTGGAGCATGGATTGAGAGGCCAAAATTGTCGTCAAGAATAAAATTCAAATAATTCTGCATCCCTGAGTGTAATGATAATAACCACTGGCACTATGCAGGCTGCTGCACAAAGCTTAACTCCGCTGGAAGCCTCCACGCTTGTAACAGTGCTCTCTGTGGATTCCATGCATCTAATGGTTTATGTTCTTTCCACTGTTTGCTCATGCTTCAATCCCTCCCATGGGTCATACTGGGGTCTAATATGTGTGACAGCCGCACAATAGGATTTGAAGAAGGTCCATTTTTTTTTCCTAAGAATCAATATTACAAGTTATGCAGAATACCAACAAAATGTTTTGTGCCTTAAGGAAGAAGGTAGGCAGGAGTTCATTTTAATTAAAACAAGAAACTGAACATTTTCATTGGGGTTATGAAAACATACACAAAACAAGTTAAGAAGTAATGTCTGAATCTTGTGGTAAACACTGGTAAGTTGCATCAATCCATTTTCTCTTTATTGACTGCTCACTGGGGTTAAGTGGTGTGATTAGTGGCGGATTTAGAAGTGTATATATAATTGAAGTGATTTTTTTTTCTTCATCATCTGGGAGAACAGTTCATAATTAATTCTGAATACTTCTCAATTAGCCCTGCAATTAGCTATGCAATTACCAGATACAGTACCACACAAGTGAATTATGTGGACAGTGTCAGCTGTACTGTAGTTTGACATGTCATGCCACTGCAGCTGGCAACAGTGCTGCTGACACATACAGACGGTTAATAATTAAATAATGTGTTAACATTAAAAAAAGAAAACATATGTTATCCACCTGCGATGTCAGAAGGGAAGAAAAAATGAAACCCAGTTTGTGTAAATGTCTGATTTGTATACCAGGTGCTCTGGCTGTTCTTCAGCAGTTGCCAGTAGCACTCCCAGCCCAAGCATCATTCGAAAAAACAGAAAGAAAAAAAAAAAGGAAAAATAAAGCACAGGAACATTGCCCGTTGCTGTTCGCCTTGATTATTCCAGCCACTGTGGTGCAGGAAGCACTTTAACAGCCCACTATCATCCATCTGTGCCTGTGGTGGCAGCCACGGCTGCAGACGCCCTCTATTCATCACTGCCGACAGGTCGCAGATCCGCTGATTCGTAGAGCAGGGGAGGGGGTGGGTGGGTGTTTACATTGTGTGAGGGAGAGTTTCTGATGGAGCTGGCCAGACGGTGGGGGCAGCCGCAGTCCATTTCCCACCACAGCAGTTGACAGTTTCACCCTGACCCTTGTGAGTTGCCTGATTTCCACCTGCCATAGTTCACATGCTTGGAAACGAGCTCAATGATAATTGAAGCTCCGGGACAAGCCCACCAACAGCTGCCAGAGTGGGATTAAAACAGGATATGTTGTTGAACATTTAATTTGATGGTTTGGACATATTTTAAATAATAATATAAAATCTTTGAAAAAGATGTTTAAGTTATTCCCCGAAACGTTTTTAATACAGTTTTATTTAGCACATACGGGTGAAGCCAAGACGGTGCTCATGACTAGTCAAAACTAATTGTGGTCAACCTTCTGGCCAGTCCACATCTGACTGGTGATGTGGACTGGCCAGAACAAGCAAAGCTGACTCGTCTCAAGGGTGTTAGAATGGGCGTCTAACTTTTCCTTCCTTTCACAATAACAGTCCTTGACATATACCGGATGTCTGCTGTAATTATGTACATGAAATTTACGACAGTCTCTAGGATTAAAATCACATTTAATCTGTATTATTCACTAAACTGTGAAAAACAATAATGTTTGCTTATTAACAATTTGGTGCTAGTGTAAAAGTCACACTAAATATGGTTTTATCGGTATGAATGAAGATATGTACCACAAAATAAAGCATTACATGGCATCCATCACAAGGAAAAAATGCAAATACGTCATAGACAGTATAAAGAACAAACACGAACACAGAGAAATGAGACTGTACTGCAATAGAAGAAGTCAAGATTTGTAGAAATGAGCACAAATATCCAGTTGACTATAACATATGGATGTCAAGCAATAATAGTGCCGTCATTTTAACCCAACATTAGCAAGAAAACAATTTGTTATAAACCATAATGGTGACAGGAAGTATGTTTTTACAAGTGTAGAACAAATCATGTTTGCTTTTGCAGATCAAGCAGTGACAAAGCTCATTAGGGGGCAACACATATATTCATTGAACAGAAGTTATGTCCAGTAACAGTTAGTTTTAGAAACATCTACATGTACAGCACATAAGCAAATGATTAGAGAGAGTGACCAAAAGAAAATCACTTTTGAGCTACTCTTTTATCTTCAGAAAATGATTAAAGTATGTCATATTTCATTTAATTTAGCTGCACACCCTGCAGTCCTTGCAACCTTTGGCTGCATCAGAAGTCTGACCCATCACCATTAGAGTTATTTGATGCCCACAAGTTAAAGCAAGCTCTTCTTGTTACAGCTTACCTCATGCATTTATACAGGATAAAGTCCACATATACAATCAATTCTGACAGGTCTTTGTAAGCCTGGCTTATATTTCATATGACAAGGAACTGGGATTCATAAGAGACTGACAGCTTTGCTGAAATTAAGCACTGCAGTTGGTAACAGTTGGTCAAGCTTGGTAAACCCTGGTCACCTAAAACCTTGTGACTAGTCATCCTCTCCTTTGACTGGTAGCATTGATTCCGATTAGTTTTTTGGTGAGAATAGAGCAGCAGTTAAAAATACACCTTTTTTTGTTGTTATTGGAAAAACAAACCCAAGGTGGTCTCACCCTGGTCAATATACAAATGTTTGAGTCTGTGGCTGTTGCCATCTGATGCTGCTACAAACGCATTTCAATTTTTAATCTATATTCTAATCCTTGTCTTCTACATTATGATACAGATTTGCTATGTGAGCCTCCTTTGTACAGGGCGATAAACAAAATGATACAGTCCAATACTAGACTCCATTTGTTAAAACTAGCTTCATATTTTTATACTGCAGTGGTGCTGCTTCTTAAATCTAAACACTTTGTCTATGGCACATTACCACACTAGGTTGTGTGTGTCGATGTAATACTGTTATCTAACATTATGTTCATTGCATCATCTCCTTTTGGAGATTAGTCTCTCCTTGGCTCACAGCAATCACTGGTGTAAGCTTTGTCAGAAGCTTTTTTCATGTTTACAAAATTCACAAATTCGAGTGTACTGATGCGTTTGATTTACACCAATATTTGTAACATGAAGCTTGTGGGGAACTAAAAGGGAAGGGACATTTATTCCCTAAGGTGTGTCCCTACAGCAGTGTTAGTCCCCAGACGTGGTGCATTTTTGCGAGGGTGCTTAAGGTGTGTTGCCTGGGAGGAGGTGCTGCCTTAAAGCCAGTAAACAAAACATGCCAGAAAGCAATGTAATCTTCAGCCTTACACAGAAAGATGTGCCCGGATAGCTGTAGCTATTTTCAGGCCTATAATAATTCCCCTTACTCAGCGGTGGATGAATGGTATATAACATCCTCCTGAGTTGCCTTTTTATTAGGTATGGAATAATTTATATGACAAATTAGAACAATCTGTAATAAATTTTGACCTTGAATCAATCTAGACAAGTACAGAAAATTACTCAGAGGCTCGATGAGGCGTGTGTGCCTCGTTAGAGGGTCATCACATATTGCTCCTCCTGTGTTGAATTTCCTGCCTTTCACAACTCACCAAACCACGCTGACAGCCCGCCATGTCGAGGGAGGCCCGAGACACCAGTGCGCCTCTGAGTCTGATCAAAGGGCTCGTTACAAATGTATTCACGCCCCATGGTCACTTTGTTACCAAGCCAATTATATCACAGCTAAATGTTTAGTCAATCAGAGGGGAGGGAAATGGTGCCCTCAACTCATACGAGTGCCTGGCTTCATTTCACTTCACATCAGCCAGTACCATATCACAGCGGAGGAGCAGTGCAATTGCTAAATCATCTGGTCATAATCTCTACCCAACTTGAATTAAGTGGTGTGAGCATATGGTGCTATTTACGATGACAAATGTAATACCAGTGACAATAAAACTAATTGAAATGTGCGCTGGTGGTGCAAAGTCTCCACAGGTCATTTGCATATTTACTAAAGCAATGCTGATCAGTAGTTGGAGGTCTGATTTTATCAGATAAATCTGTGCCAGTAGGGGTGACTGAATTCCAGGTGTTCACTAAAAAAAAAACACAACAACAACAAGAACAAAAAAGCTCATATTCATTAACTCAATTAAAGATGGTGGTCACTGCAAAGTAGTCCATCAGACTGACCCTGACAGACTTTTGAAATCCCATAAAGCCCACCCCTTGCTACATAGCAGGATTTGTGTGGTTACTATAGAAACTACAATTCAGTTTGGTTAACTCGGAGTGTGTAATTGTGGTTATATCTGGCAGTTGTTCAGACGAAAATGTCATACAGGTGCACAAACACCCTCAGAAGTAGAAAGAATTAGCATAATATTTGCAGGGAAATACACTATTCTAAAATTCAGTGTAGAAATGGCTCAAAGAAATTTAAGAAATGGCTCAAATCTGCAACCTTGTTTCCCCTTTTTTTAAACAGTTGCACAGTAGCTGGTTTATTTTTTTTTTCAGTCAAATTTCTTTTTATGAAACTTTCTTCACTTACATGGGTAAATCATATTGATGTGGACTAATCCACCCTGGGTGCCATTGCAGAAAGGTGCTTTTCCGAAAGAAAAAGGACATGTGCAACTTGTGCAACTTGTGCAACATGTGCAACAGTTGGCAGTCTTGCTAATATTCAGTGAACTTATCTTAGAAATGAGTGTTTCTGTTGAATCTTAAATAGCCTTGTTTTTACTAATCTAAAATAACAGCTCATGCTTTAAATAATGTACTTATGGCAGAGTAAACGTTTGGCTCTCGGCGAAGGCAGTCGCACTTTTCTCCTCTCCTCCTTTCCCTTATCTTTCCTGCTTAGCCTCTTGTGTCCTTGTCTTGTCTCGTGTGTATTACTTTCCCTGGAACACTTTCTCACAGTCTGTTCTCTAAAACCTAAAAGGTGGACGGATGACAGGAATGGAGGATCGTGTGCCTGGGGGGACTGTCGATCGAGGACGCTGAAGATATCTACCTATTCGGAACCATGATAACAGGGTTCTTGCTGATCGGAGCTGGCTTGGCCCTGGCTTATCGGAGAATTAAGAAAGTGGAACCGGCTGTTCAAACCCCCCCAAGGCTGCCCGCTGGGATTGAAATGATCGGATGAGGCGCGACTTCTCAGAATGGGCTCACTGAGTGCAGCATGGTTAAGATCTTGGAGAAGCTTACGGCTGCCGTGAATACTCAGAATAACACCTCTGAGCGTATATTGGAATACATCAAGGAGAAGTTCACTCAGAATAACATCTCTGAGCGAAAGTTGGTTTACATCGTGGAGCGTCTGTTCTTCCCACTCTATGCAAGGCCACCTGGGTTGGCTGGAAGACTGTTTACTTAGCCTGGTAGGGCGAATGACACTGTCTCAGCTGAACTATGGACACGCACACACATACACTTACACTGATAAGCACTCACTCATCCCCCTTCCCCTTCCAACGCCTTCAATGCTTGTTGCTTCCTGGGAAGACGAGGTGGGTCTGGGCCCATGCTGGAGAAACGGTGCAGTGGCAGGATGGCTGCTGTGTTGACTGGGATTACTCCTCATCCCCTACCCAACCCTGTTACTGGTCACGTGCCCTATAATGTTGTACTGTGGACATTTATGTGCTTTCTGTGCAAAGGAGTTTTTTTGTTTCCTGTTCTCATGCTGTCCTCCTAGGAGCCCAGCATGAGTAGAGGTCTCTTTTTTTCCTCTTGTACTTTCCCATTGTAGTGTACATTTCAGTGGTTTTTCTGTAATGTAACCGTTCTCTGACTTGTATGCCCATGTTATGTCTGTGTTGTGTGTGTAAGGTCGGGGGGGGGGGGGGGGGGGTTCATTCCATTGCAGGGCAACCTGCCACTGCATGTGGCAAATAAAATTTGAACTTGAACTTGAACTTGAAAACGTTCATTTTCCATATGGGTAACATGCCTGACTCCAAATTGATACCCTACTGAGGCACTTTTGAATTAAAATGTATGTGCAATAATGCTCCTATTGTGTTTAGGTCTTTATCATGTGAATTTATTTTAATTTGGACTTTTTATGCACCTGTACTTTGTTTTTAACATGTATAATGTTTTGCTTTAGCATGTATGGGTTATATACCTGCTAAAGATGTTGGTAGATTGGTGTCCACATTTGGTATTTAATTCAGACTTGCTGTGTGTTTGTGAGACCATGAAGACTAAGAGTCAGAGGAATCCCTCAGCAGTTCTGATTACACGTATCACACTAATTATGATAGCAATATAATAACACTAATTAGCAAGGCAGTCTCACTGTATTGGTCAAAGACTTACAGTATCCTTTAGTGTCTATCTATCTATAGATAGGACACTGCGCCTCATTTATTAATATGTGCTTGGCAACATTCTTAACTTGCATGCAAACTTATGTTTTTCACCATTGTGCATGTTAGTGAAAAAGGTTTTCAGAACCAACAGGCTTGTCAAATCTCTATATTTTTTTTATATTTTACATTTATATTTATTATTGAAACTTGCACCAAGGGAGTGGCACTCCAATTTCGTTGTACTCTGTACAATGACAATAAAGGCTATTCTATTCTATTCTATTCTATTCTATTCTATACAATTTGCATACCATCATCCTACTACCCCGCCCCCATTTCTGTAAGTAAGGAAGCACGTTTACCTACAGTTGAAGTGGAGAGAGCGGTGACATTGCTGTAAGAGAGAAGACTGCATCTCTAAGGACCATGTGATCTGCTAGCCTTAGATAAGGAACTGAGAATGATGAAAAAAAAGAATCTCCAGCACCAAGTCATGTAAGTGATGACATCATCAATGATAAAAGTAATTAAAAAAAAAAGATAATGACACAATGAAAGTGAAGTGATACTTACTACTTCCCCTTCATTTACTGTAGTATTTTTTTTGTGTGTGTCACACAAAATTTATTGTAATTCTGAGCATTTTGTGGTTTATGGAAACAGAAAACTGTAAATAATGACCAAAAGTCAAAAATAAATAAACAGTAGTTGTTACTGTTAATAGTAGTAGCAGGAGTAATAATACTAGTATTCATTCATGGCCTTGTTTCTCTTAACCCTTGTGTGGTGTTCATATTTTTGTTACTCAGCCAGTGTTCATGGGTCTGGTGGACCCGCTAGAGTTTTGGCTTTCCAAATTAACACTATCAAACAATTTTATGTTAAATTACTCAACAGATGTTTACTTCATCCCAATTACAAACCATATGAACAGCAAACATGGTTATTTTTTCCCTTTACCTTTGTTAGATCACATTTAGGAATTAATGTGCTTCTCGTTTTTTTTTTTTTTTTTTTTATAAAATGTTATAAAAAAATAAATCAGTTATAATCAAGTGGAGTGAGTGGAAAGACAACACATTTACACGTGAAGCAATATGTTTCACAACTAAATGGGATCAGCTGCTCATCAATGGTGACATTAGGCCCAGGGTTGTAAAACAGGGGGAGGTGGTGCACACACTTATCCCACACTGTCCTGATGGCAGCTAGCTTGTCTCTCTGTCGTCAAGCTAGTCTGTCGTCTCGGTTATCAAAACAGATAATCCTGGAAATTTTGTGGAAATTTTCCAGAGACATTGATGCACGGAAAGGTTCTTGCCAGTTTCTGCATCCCACAGGATTCTGTGGATTCCCCTTTGGACCTGAAAACTCCTGCAAGGATAAGAACCCCATAGTAGGCCTTTGGGGTTCTTAGATGAATTTGGTCCATCTCCTTCCACCTCTCTCCAAAAACACACCGTCCTTCTAGATTACTGCAATCCAGAATAATTTTCTGGATGGAATCTGGGATGAAAAGCTCAAATGAAGACTTGATGTCCTGCACATGAGTAACTGTCAGCCGTTGGCCCTGGCTTATCACAGTAACAGCTCTGCAGGGTGGCTCATTTCTTGGGCAAGAAGACCATTCAATTTCACCAGTTATTGACATCCATATTTCTTCACTTGCTGTCTGGTGGGCTTGTTCTGGTCCTAGAGCTGGCTGCAGATGGGGTACTCGTCTTCGTTTTGTTACTAAATGGTGCTCAACCTCATCCCCTTCTTCAAAGTCACTGTCAGACTCTGAATTTTCAGAAATGTGAAATATTCTGAAACCTCTTTGTCAACATCATCATCCGAAGCCCCTCTCTCTTCCAAAATCAATTGGATGGCCCTCGCAGCAGATAATCTTTTGCCATCTTGATCAGTTGTGATAAAGAACCACACTGGCAAAGTCTTATTTATAGTATTATGCCCCTAATTAGCAGGTGGGACAGGGTATGAGAAAATAAAATTTGGATCCCTCAAGAAAGAGGGCAAAATGTGTGGGAATGTAAGAGCAGACGGTGTTGATAGTTGAATTTTCAACAATGTTGCAACTTTGTGCGGGAGCAGGAGGGGAAGAAAACACTATCAGCAGCACCAGAAAGGAGGAAGACAGAGTGTGGGAACACAGGACCTACACTTTCAACACTTTTATTAGACCTGGGTCCAGTGGACCCGAACACCTTGTATGTAATGTAAATGCGTGGGGGGAGGTACAGTATGAGGTCATTGAAAATTAGTTCGGATTTATGTTCTTCACAGAAAATAAGCCAAAGCCAATGAATTTCAGGTTGAAAAAATAATTCATTGTTTAATTTTTCTTTTGAAAAAAACTGAAAACGGGTCTCACAGACCCGAACACCATACAAGGGTTAAAGCAGCTAGGCTGTCATTTGTTTCTTCTGCATTGTCAGAGGGACTTATAAAATAGTTACTAAAGTACAAACTAATTCAGATACAATAAATTTGATGAATCACGGTTTTTGTGCAAACATTCATGCATACAATTTACAGACACATTTGTTTACACTGTTAATGAGTCCCAGTGAGCATAAAACTTTGTTTTTCTGTTACCCTACTTTCAGTCTTACTCTGGCACTAAAATCACAGACCAAACTTTAGTACAAAGACACTGGCTAATTAAAGAAGATGCCAGGCTGGGTTATCACTGGACACAGAAAAGGTCAGTCGAACCTAATTCAGAATGAGACAAAATGCACAGGCTGATGATGCATGACAGCATATCAGAAAAAGATGAAACTCTGCTTCTGTCCCCCACACTCTGAATACAAGTGACATCTGTGGTTTATAGCTTGAAATAATTAGTGTAACTGACATTGCAAATAACAGCGAAGCTTTCTCTGTGCTGTGAGGAAAGTATTTCTCTGGTCAGGAGTGGGTCATGCATGAAATGATAATACAAATAATGCAATAATAATGAAAATGAAGAGGATATGGACTGCAATGTCTGCCAAAAAAAGGAAAACCCAGATGCAATTAAATAAACTTATGTATGAAAGGCCTTGTGATAAATTATATCAGAGCATAATCACAATAAGTATATTAGCATTTTTATGTTAGTATTTTAATATTAATATTTAATATTCTGTTAAATTTTCTTTAATTGAATTATTAAATGGAAACCAATGAGAAGTCAGCTTTCTGTATTGCATTTATTAATGACCTAAAATATCTTAGTAATCTAAGTAACTTCTAAATAAGTTACTTATGTAACTAAAATGGAAATCCTGGCACAACAAGCTAGTTATAAGATTATAAAACACTTGACTTACAATAAATTTTTCCAACATTTTTTTTCAAACTTGTAATAAATTAGAATGATTGTTTTCTTTTGCTGAGGTCAGAGAGAACAAAACGTATTTTTAAAAATTATATAATTTGATTACCTAGGAGAGAGGGTTAACTCTAACCTATTAATACATATACTATCTGTATAAATTTCTCCTCTGCCAGTTACATCTGTTATCTGCCCATCTGTCACCCCAATATAACCCACATTTGCTGCTCTTTTTTTTTTATATTGTTTGGTAGGAGGAGCTAAAACAACTCTTTTGATGTTGAAGGTTCTAGCGTTAGATTTAGGACTGGGGTCATCACTAATGGGTTAAACCTAAATGACAGACACACCTGCAAATGCAAATAAATAATTTCAGTTCTGTTGTACAACTAATTTCATAATGTTTCATATACAGAAATAAAATCTAGCATTGCGCAAGAGTCACAGAGTTGAAAATAAAACTGTTTCCCATCCTGAAGTGGAGTTAAGGGGAATTTAGAAATCTAAAATCAGGCAGGCAGTGTGGTGCAGCATGCTTACACCTAATCAATGCCACATATCCAGTGTTATCCAAGGCCACCATGTGTTGAGCTCTGAGCATCTGGCACATAGTGCGCAACACACAGCTGTCTGGCTGGCACCAGAGGAAAAGTCCTGAGCATTGAGTGTACTTTGGAGAGAGCCCAATTCCAGCATCAGATTTCAGAAGTGTGCCATTTGACTGATTACATCAGTGAAGAGGATTAAACTGTGATTTTATAGAATGCTTTTCTCATGGCTTAGCAATTCTGAGTAAGACACATTCATTTCTCTGAGAGCAGAGTTAATAACTTGCAATTTATTTCGAGCCTCAGAACTGTGCTGGTGAATAATGGTTTGAAAGGTTGACGTTGGAAGATTACAAACAGCTCCCACAACTCATCATAGCTGGAGTCCCCGCAAGAACCCCCGTATCCCAAATTTTTGGCAGTTTATTTTCTTTTTATTGCCTTTGACAGACGACATTATCTTCCACGTGTAGGGAAGGGTTTCATAATGTAGAAGCAGAGTTAAACGATTGATAGGCTGAATCTACTTTTTTTTTCATGAAAAAGTTAACTTTCTCAAGAAAATGAAGGTTTCTGCACAACACCAATGACACATAGTCACTGAGTGGAAAGCAATATAGCTATGATATTATCCAGCACCAGATGGAAGGATTACATAGGCTGATTGCACCTGCCAAACAGGTCACCGTTGGAGAAAACTAGAAAACAACATTCTAGTGAACAGGAAATTAAAAATGACAATAAACTGACAAAAACTAATGGGTTCAGTCGATAAAGGTATAAAAAATTGCCTCCGTCGACTGAATAAAATAATAGAGTTAACTAATTTCAATTAAAGTCTTATAAATTTGTTTATTACCTCCCACTGCCAATTGCATTGTTGTTGATTTAAATAACACACAATAAGGCGTTGATTTAATAGGTTTTTAAATAAAATGTTAAGAGTTGGTGTATGAATTTGTTCTGGAGAACAAAGAAACAATTATCGGTGATATACAGTTGTGGTCAAAAGTTTACATAATATCACAGCTCTCTTGAGTTTCCCGTTATTTCTACAACTCTGATTTTTCTCTGATAGAGTGATTGGATCAGATACTTTGTCACAAAAACATTCATGAAGTTTGGTTCTTTTATGACTTTATTATGGGTTAACAGAAAAAAGAAACAAAAAATATATATACATACAGCAGTGCTAATATTTGGTTACATGTCCCTTAGCCATTTTCACTGCAATTAGATGCTTTTGGTAGGCATCCACAAGCTTCTGGTTGAATCTTTGACCACTCCTCTTGACAGAATTGGTGCAGTTCAGTTAAATTTGATGGCTTTCTGACATGGACTTGTTTCTTCAACATTGTCCACATGTTTTCAATGGGGTTTAAGTCAGGACTTTAGGAAGGCCATTCTAAAACCCTTATTCCAGCCTGATTTAACCATTCCTTTAACACTTTTGATGTTTGTTTGGGGTTATTGTCCTGTTGGGACACTCAACTGCGCCCAAGACCCAAACTTTGGGCTGATGATTTTAGGTTATGTTGAAGAATTTGAAGGTAATCCTCCTTCTTCACTATCCCATTTACTCTCTGTAAAACACCAGTTCCATTGGCAGCAAAACAGCCCCACAGCATAATACTACCACCACCATGCTTGATGGTAGGCATGGTGTTCTTGGGGTTAAAAGCCTCGCCTTTTCTCCTCCAAACATATTGCTGGGCATTGTGGCCAAAAAGCTCAATTTCTGTTTTGTCTGACCACAGAACTTTCCTCCAGAAGGTCTTATCTTTGTCCATGTGATCAGCAGCAAACTTCAGTCGAGCCTTAAGGTGCCACTTTTGGAGCAAGGGCTTCCTTCTTGCACGGCAGCCTCTCAGTCCATGGAGATGTAAAACACGTTTGACTGTGGACAATGACACCTGTGTTCCAGCAGCTTCTAATTCTTGGCAGATATGCTTTTTGGTGATTCTCGGTTGACTCTTCACCCTCCTGACCAATTTTCTTTCAGCAGCAGGTGATAGCTTGCGTTTTCTTCCTGATCGTGGCAGTGACAAAACACTGCCATGCACTTTATACTTACAAACAATTGTTTGCACTGTTGCTCTTGGGACCTGCAGCTGCTTTGAAATGGTCCCAAATGACCTTCCTGACTTGTTCAAGTCAAAAATTCACTTTTTCAGATCTATGCTGAGCGCCTTTGACTTTCCCGTTGCAGCATTTGTGGGTTTTTGTATCCAATGAGCACTATTTAACTGGCCTCAGAGAAGTCACCAGCTGTAGTCACTCATAATCACTCACAAGAAATAGAGAGGCCATGCTATGAAGCTCATTTCACTGACAACATTCTAAGTCACCAAAAGTGCTAATTCATGTTGCTGTATGTATATTTTTGACCCAGCAGATGTGATCACTTTTTTCTGTTAACCCATAATAAAGTCATAAGAGAACCAAACTTCATGAATGTTTTTTGTGACAAAGAAGTATCTGTTCCAATCACTCTATAGGAGAAAAATCAGAGTTGTAGAATTAACAGGAAACTTAAGAGAGCCATGATATTATGTTCTTTACAAGTGTATGTAACCTTTTAACCACAACTGTACAACCGGTCAATACAAATACTATACTAATGAGATAAAAAATATTTAAAGCATACTATCATAAGGGCAAAATGTATAAGTGTAGTACAGTAGTGTACAATATGCAAATGTGAATATGACCACAAAATAAAATTCACACAAGACACACTAATGAGCTCACTATCATGGGTTATTAAAGTCAAAGTGACAGCAAGTTTGAAAGGCCACCTCTCCCAGTCACTTAGCTCATGCACCTGTCTTCAGCCTGCCAACATTCAATTACACTGCCAGGGACCAGACATGACAAGTGTTCACACCTGTCGCCACCCAGATCCAAGTCTCTCTCTTTTTTTTAATGACCACACAGCCAGGCTCATGAAATCTTTTTTTTTTTTTTTTGAGCAGGAGAAGGTCCCAACATTATGAATGATTTTCATTCACTAGCCTTTCTATAAGATAAAAAGATCAGACTGCTTCTGTGACATGTCTGTTCTATTACGAGGCACAGACACAGATATAATCATCTGTGATTCAGAGTGCGTTTGGGCTGTTATGCAAGCTGTGTTTTATCCTTGAAGTTCTGTGCTTTAGCATATTCCGTAAAATGCATAGGAAACAAGGCTAAAGCCACAGCTTTAATTTGACAAGGTTTACATCAACATAGAAGAAACTGTTGTCATGTTTGTTTGAAAAAATGTTCTTAAAAGACCTGATATGCAAACAACAGGAGCTGGCAGGTGGGTGGAAAAAACAAGGAATTTTAATTGCTTGCTGTAACATAACAGAAAGGGCAGGAGAGTCCAAAACTCTGACAACATCCCAAAGCAAAGAAATACCAAATACAGAAAGACAACAAGGTAGATTCAGGGACATTTGAAAGCAAAGATGAAACTGAGTAAATACAGACCCCAGGAGAAAGGTAGCAAGGCACTGGTCAACTCAATAAGGAAAATAACTATCTGGGAAACTGGATGTAGGACAGGAGTAAAATAACAGAGCCTCAGGAGGAACAAATCTTCACAATAAAGTATGAAGTAAACTGAAAGATGGATAAAGAGTAAACTGACACAGATAAACAGAAAGAAAGAAAGAAAGAAAGAAAGAAAGAAAGAAAGAAAGAAAGAAAGAAAGAAAGAAAGAAAGAAAGAAGGGAGAACAAAGAGAAAAAGCCACACACTCTCAAATTGACATCTTTCGCTAATGTATAATCCCCAGTAATCCTAACACAAATGAGGACATGTTGAGGAGACCGACGCAGGCGCAAGGGAGGACATGTAAGCTCGACATAGAAAGGCCCTGGCAGGTCATTGCACCACTACACTAAACATGAAATAAATAAATAAATAAATATAGTAGATGAGCCATAGGGGTGGTTGGTTATTACACTACTAGCAGGTTCTGACTAAAGACACGTCCACTAACCTAAAAACAAAATTAACAGTAGTAACATTCTTTCACTGGTTGTTTTAAATTTTATATTATGTAAGACCGGGGTCATGTCACAGCAATAATACAAAACTAACTGTGAGTTCATTGCAATCTAAAACTTTTATATTTATTGAAGCAATCTTTAATATGTCATATTTACCAATATATTTATAGAGGCATTAAATATGTTTTAAGGGTTTGCAAGTGTAGAAAGAAAAAAGATTCTTTCACACATAAAGTAACACAAATCAAAATGTAGACAGTTTGTGCTGTATAACCTAATATATGCATCACTGACTGTACCTAACACTGGAATACTTCATTAATTTTGCAAAAACTTCTGCTCAGTTTCAATATTGAATTTCTGTGACAAAGTCTAATCATTCCAGCCTTGAATATGGAAATTGACTGCTCTTTCTTTTAGTAATTTAAAGGTTTGGGTGGTAGGTTTGGGGAAAAGAGATGTTTTGATAGTTTCACTTTGTCATGGAGAGACATTCTGTGGAACTGTCTGAACTGGAGTCCAGTGATCCGCTGACTAACTGCTCCTTCATTTGTACCCATGGTTGAACATTCACTATAAATAAGTACATTAAACTTGGGTAAAATTCCAATTCAGGGTCTGTGAAACTTTTTTTAAAGGTAACTGTCAATGGCAATAAAAATTTCAAAGTTCCCTGACAGCAGAAACGAGTCTCTCCATATGGTGAAGTGTTCATTAAGCCTTAAGGTTGAAATAAAATGAAAATGGCTAAACAAAAACACAAGCACTGTGATGTTTTCATAGATGCTTTGTAATTCAAAAAGTTTTTGTTTTAATTTATAAGTTGAAATTGATGAAATCTGTACAAATATGAGAGGATTTCACAGATACCACAAAGATATGGATATAGAGGCACTGGTGGATCATCTTATTAAACTATTTGCAGGAGAGCGATACAGGAAGGAAGTAAAGAGGCATTGTCACACTACTGCACCACGTGCAATAGTATAATAATATAAGTCCATTTGTTAGCAATAACATAATAATTATCACTTACTGAACTAGACTTACTGGATATGAGCACAAAAGATGACTGTGAAATAATAACAAAATCAGATCAAATAATCTGCTAAATTTGTTTATAATTACTGCAGTCTGCTGTGTTTTATCAATAAGACGCAAATTAAAGAAGCTGTCACTTTCATTAACCTGGTGGGATCTCTTCTTTATTCGTGTTTCAAGGATTGCATTAAGCCACAACCAAACCCCCTTTTTTAATATCTATCCATCCATCTATCCATCTTTCTTTACTTGGTATAAGTTACAGTGAAGCAGTCTAAGTAGAGATGCATTCACCTTCCTTTCCACATGACCTCCTTCAGCTCTTCTGGCGGGACACCGAGAGATTTAAGAGGCATAGTGGTGCACTGTTACCTCACAGCAAGAAGGTCCCTAGTTCAACTCCACTACCTGGCCGGGGCCTTTCTTTGTGGAGTTTGCATGTTCTCCTAATTTTTGTGTGGGTTCTCTCGGGTAGTCTGGCTTCCTCCCACAGTCCAAAGACATGCAGTTAGTGGGTATAGGTTAAGTGATGATTCTAAATTGCCCATAGGTGTGAATGTGAGTGTGAATAGTTCTGTCTCTCTGTATTAGGCCTGTGTACCCTGCCTCTCTCCCTATAACTGCTGGGATAGGTTCCAGCTCCATTGCGACCCTTATAAAGATAAGCAGAAGAGAATGGATGGCTATTCTGTATTTATCTGAGGGATCATGTATAAAATGCTGCAGACTCAGAGAAAGAAAACATACATCAGATGCAGTAGCCCACTGTTAAATATAAATCGTCACAACCTCAATGGCATATGTCGTTAAGCCCAAAAACACTAAACGTACAAAGAAAAATACAAAGAGAATGATATTAATCAAATAAGCATGCAGCATAATAATTACTGTAATTGTGGACTTGTGAAAAGAGCTATACAAGGAACAATGTTGAAGAAGAATAAAACAATCAGGTTCTTGTAATGGTGCAACTGCAACATTAGGAAAAGATGGAGCAGTAGACACCCCACCCTGGGTATTTTCTTCAGGCGCAGCAACTGTAAGGTTTGCCCCACCACCTTTTTTGATAATTAAAACCACAGTGAGCTACACAATTCTTGTTTGTTAAAACTCACAATTTATGGTCAACAAATATACAAATATATATTACATTACCTTCTTTGACTCACCTTACTAGTTGTTTCATCTTATCTCTCCTCTCTTTTCCTTTTCCCTATAGTAGTTATTAAAAAGATAAACTCCAGATATGCGTAAATAAATAAATAAATAAATCAGAACGTCTATTTCTTTATATAAACATTTTTATATGTTAAATTGTGTGCCTTGGATTAATGTTATTCATTATGATTGATACTGGTAATCAGATCTAAAGATTTGTCTTGACAACAATGCAAAAACCTGCATAGGCTGATACAGGAAATTGATCTATTCTGAAAGAAAGAGCCCCTCGACTTCTGTAAATGTCTTCCAGCAGCCAATGGGTAGTTTTTTCCATAGCAACCCCAAGGGCCCGACAATGAAGCCAACACAAAAGTCCCATAAACTCAGTGGACACTTTAGGCTTAATGGGGACATTATGGTGGCCAAATATATGTTCTATTCTGTCTACTTTTTATATAGATAGCAGAGTTAAACACGGATGTCCCAACAAAAACTAGGATCATGTAATGGTGCAACATGAGCAGTGTACATTCAGACAGAGGTCTTTATAAAACCCAAAACCCTGCACTCTGTGATGGAGATGAATGAAAATGAAAGGTGATATGCGCCGACATTTCAGCAGCACTCACAATCATAGTTTATGGCGCTCTCCATTTCAGCCACGTTCTGGAAGTTTTGTCCTGTTTCTAAAGGGCAGCAATGACATCAAACCCACGGGGAGGCAGCCATTTAGCCATCCTGCGACAGATAGGGGGATTAAAATTTGACAGAAGAACTGATTCGAATAACAGATAAGGAGAGGAACAATAGCGTAATGTGTGCTGTCAAGCAGAGGAAATTTGAAAGGGAATCAGACCCTGGCTGTCAAGAAAGGTTTTCCTTTCTCTTTGAAAGCCGTTTTTTTCTCCAGACATCTGAATGGTTGGATCCTTTTTGAAATCTTAGGTATACTGTCTGTGTTCTTTTTTTCAGTTCAAGACACAATAGCTTGTCTTTTGTCTTTTTTGTGGCAATAAAAAGTATCAGTACACAAACACACTTTACAAAACAAGAAAACAAAATAAAGAAGTTTTTTGTTATTTTTCTGTTAATTAACTAATTCATCAAAACTTGAATAAGCTGACCTCCAAACAGGCAGTTGTAGGCGAGAGACTTAAAAATGCAATTTGTATATAATATTTATACTTAAAGACAAATTAAAGAATGGTGGGAATATATTAAATATTAAACTATAGTCATAATTATGAAATCTGTCCCAGCAGACAAGGATCACATGTGACAAGATATTAGCCCGGATGACAAAATGAATAGGTACAGCCCGGGCATACTTCCCTTGCCATCCACACCTATACAGTGTTACTACACTAGACACAGGTACCGTGTATTGTGTGCAGTTAACTTACCTACTTATTCTTTTTATGTACTAAGATAAATCACCAGACTTTACCATCAAGGTAAAGGTACACTTCAGTTCATCCCTCTGGACCAGTTGGAGTTGACATCACAGTTACATCACTGCAGCTGCATGCTCATTCTGGTGGAAGAAAAACAAAAAAGAAAGTTAAAACAAACCTGGAACAAAATGTCAGAAGAGAAATGAGACCAGCTGTAAGTAGGCTGGGTCTGAAACCCAGAATTTCTTATGTTGTATTGAAATATGTAAAGTTCTAGTATTATTAGTTTGTCTTAGTTGAGTTTTAGTCTACTTTATTTCTTCTATGTTTCCTGATTTACGAGTTGTGGCGGAGGTGTGGTCCGGGGCGCGGCTGCAGGGGAGGAGTGGTGCAGTGAGCTCGACGGGGCGGTGCTGGTAAGAACAACTGATGGCGATTTTGGACTGATGGTGGTTTTCCTTCCCTTTATATAGTGAGGCAGAGAGGAGTGGAGGAGCGCTAAGGGAAAAGAGACACACATCAGCTGGGATCGAGAGCTGTCAGTCTGTGCGTCATATTGTCTGCTGTGTTAATATCAATAAATGTGGTCCTTGGCAATACGGATCTGCGTGTGTGTGCTTGGGCCTGGTATACTCCACAAGTGGTGCCGAAACCCAGGAGCCTGCCGGTGTGGGGATGTCCGACCCGCAGGCTGCGCCACCCGCCCAGCCTTTGCAGTATTTGGCGCAGATGCTGGTGGAGATGGCAAAGATGAGCCACGACCAGGCAGCGGCCCAGCGGGCTCACCTGGCTGCGCTGCAGGAGCAGACGGACCGGCAGACTCTGGTTCTGGAGCGACTGGTTGGCGCCGCTGCCCCGCCGAAGCCCCCACCCTGTCGGTGGCGGTGCCCCGGATGGGGGACGGGGACGACCCCCAGGTTTTTCTGGAGACTTTTCGTGCCACGGCGGAGGCCTGCCAGTGGCCGCAGGCGGAGTGGGCTCCGCGTTTGCTTCCTCTGTTGTCAGGGGAGGCTCGGACGGCGGCCCTGGGTCTGCCGCCGGCTTCGAGGGGCAGCTTCCAGGACGTGAGCCAGGCGGTGGTGGACAGGTTGGGGCTCACCGCTGAAGATCATCGCCGACGATTCCGGGCCTGTCGGCTGGCCGTGGCGGATCGGCCGTTTGCTTGGGCCCGGAAGCTGCATGACGCGGCCGTACGCTGGCTGCAGCCGGGATCGTCAGAAGGCGAGAAGCTGCTGGTGGGCAAAGTGGTGCTGGAGCAGTTCGTGGAGGGGCTGCCTGCAGAGATGGCGAGATGGGTCAGGTGCCACCGTCCCGCGAGTCTGGAGGTGGCGGTGACGTTGGCGGAGGACCACCTTGCCGCTAGAGCGGGGGAGCCCGGGGACAGCGGCCGGAGGCCGAACAGACAAGCCCCGGTGCCGGCACCGAGGCGCCGGATGCCTGTGCCAGGGCAGGCAGAGCGGACGCTGGCGTTGAGCCCCACTAATCCTTTTGCTGCGTTTGTGCCTTCCCAGGGACCGGACCTAAGCAGCGCTGCCCCTGAGCCACGGAGAGGAGCACAGACGCCGGGGCAGGAGTGCTGGAAGTGCGGACAGCCGGGACACCTGAGGAGGGACTGTCCTCTGATGGAGGTGGGGCAGGTGTTCCGCGTTGCCGGTGCTCCAGCGCCCTCTCCCGGTCCGGGAGGGAAATACAGCATTCCGGTAAGGACTCGAGGGGGTATACGCCACGCTTTGGTGGACACGGGCTGCACGCAGACCCTCGTGCACCAAAGTTTGGTTCGCCCCGGGGCATTGCTGGAGGCAGAATGGGTGGAGGTGAGGTGTGTGCATGGTGATGTTCACAGGTATCCCATAGTGCCGCTGTTATTGAAGTATAAGGGTAAAACGCACAGAATAACGGCTGCGGTTAGCCCGCGCCTGTCGCATCCCCTAATTCTGGGTACGAATTGGCCGGGGTTTCATCATCTGTTGGGACAGTATGCGGGGGTGCGGTCACGACTGCTAGTAGCATGTAGTGTCTGCGCGGTGCTCAGTGGTGACGCGGGGTCGTCCGACACTGACTCAGGGGAGGGGGAGACGGTGGGTCCTTCACAGGTAGTCCCGCCGGCTCCGGAAGTTCCCCCCACGGGTGATTTCCCACTGGAGCAGTCTCGTGACGATACCCTACGCTCAGCCTTTGACCAAGTGATTGAGATTGATGGTCACGTGGTGCGCCCTGAAGCCGTGCGGACCTACCCACGCTTCATTTTGTCGAAAGATAGGTTATACCGAGTGAGTCGTGACGCTCGCACGGAGGTGATGCACACCCAGCTGTTGGTGCCGCAGGGCCGACGGGAAACGATTTTCCAGGCGGCTCATTATAACCCCATGGCAGGGCATATGGGATACGAAAAAACTCTGGAGCGAATAACAGCCCGATTTTATTGGCCGGGCATCCGAGCGGATGTGCGCCGCTGGTGCGCGTCCTGCCAACTTGTTAATCTGCCGGCCATACCAAAAGCGCCTTTGCGTCCGCTTCCACTCATAGAGGTCCCGTTCGAGCGCATTGGCATGGACCTCATCGGGCCGTTTCACCGGAGTGCACGCGGCTACCGCTTTGTGTTAGTCCTGGTGGATTATGCAACGCGGTACCCGAAAGCAGTTCCGCTGCGCACCATCTCTGCAAAGAGTGTGGCGCAGGCACTGTTTCAGGTCATCTCCCGAGTCGGAATCCCGAAAGAGATACTGACTGACCAGGGCACGTCGTTTATGTCTCGTACACTGCGGGAACTGTACGAATTACTGGGCATTAAATCTATTCGGACCAGCGTCTACCACCCTCAGACGGACGGGCTGGTGGAGCGGCTGAATAAGACCTTAAAGTCCATGATTCGTAAGTTCATTAACGAGGATGAACGCAATTGGGATCACTGGCTAGACCCTCTGTTATTCGCAGTGCGGGAGGTGCCCCAGGCCTCTACGGGATTTTCTCCCTTTGAACTGCTGTTCGGCAGGAGGCCACGTGGGGTGTTCGACCTGATTAAAGAAAGCTGGGAGGACGGTCCGAGCCCCGCCAAGAATGAGATTCAGTACGTGTTAGACCTGAGAGCAAAACTCCACACTTTGGGGAGGTTGTCACGGGAGAATTTGCTCCAGGCTCAGCAGCGTCAGCAACGCCTGTATGACAGAGGGGCTAGACTTAGGCAATTTTCACCGGGAGACAGAGTGCTTGTATTACTCCCTTCTTCCAGCTCGAAGTTGCTCGCCAAGTGGCAAGGACCCTTTGTGGTCACACGGCGAGTCGGGGACGTTGACTATGAGGTCGCTCGGTCGGACAGGGGAGGGGCCACGCAGATTTATCACCTCAATCTCCTTAAAGTGTGGAGAGAGGTTGAAACCGCTTCTCTGGCAAGCCTGGTTAAGGAGAGAGATGAGTTGGGGCCGGAGGTGCCAAATTCCATCATCCCCGCCTCCCTCCCTTGTGATGACCATCTCACACAGGCCCAGAGAGCGGACGTTGTCGCGTTACAACAGCGTTTTGCGGACGTGCTCTCCCCCCTGCCCAGCCGGACGTCTCTCATTGAGCATCATTTTGTAACGCAGCCTGGCGTGACGGTGCGTTCACGGCCCTACAGGCTCCCTGAGCATAAACGGCAGATCGTTCAGAGAGAGTTGGCGGAAATGCTGAAAATGGGAGTAATAGAAGAGTCGCACAGTGCCTGGTGTAGCCCCATCGTTCTCATAGTGAAGAAGGATGGGTCGATCCGGTTCTGTGTCGACTATCGCAGGGTGAACGAAGTATCACGCTTTGATGCCTATCCCATGCCCCGGGTCGATGAGCTCCTGGACCGGCTGGGCACGGCCCGCTTTTTCACGACGCTGGATTTGACCAAGGGCTATTGGCAGATTCCCTTGTCTGCCGAGTCCAGGGAGAAAACGGCCTTCTCCACTCCGTACGGGTTGTACCAATTCGTTACGCTTCCGTTCGGCTTGTTCGGGGCCCCTGCCACCTTCCAGCGCCTCATGGACCGGGTGCTGCGCCCGCACGCTGCGTATGCTGCTGCCTGCTTGGATGACGTGATCATCCACAGCGACACCTGGGCGGAGCACGTGCAGCGGGTGGCCGTGGTCCTGGGGTCCCTGAGGCAGGCGGGGCTCACGGCCAACCCGAAGAAGTGTGCGGTTGGACGGAGGGAGGTGCAGTATCTGGGGTACCACTTGGGGGGCGGGCAGGTGCGTCCACAGGTGGAAAAGACGGCAGCGATCGCATCCTGCCCGCGCCCCAAGACTAAAAAGGAGGTGAGACGGTTTCTGGGGCTGGCGGGTTACTATCGCCGGTTCGTGCCAGGGTTCGCGCAGCTGACCAGCCCCTTAACCGATCTTACCCGGAAGGGTGCTCCAGATCTGGTCCAGTGGACGGGGCCGTGCCAGACGGCGTTTGTGCAGGTGAAAAAGGCTCTCTGTGGGGAGCCGCTGCTTCACACTCCTGACTTTTCCCTCCCTTTTGTTCTGCAGACTGACGCCTCGAACAGAGGGCTGGGGGCTGTTTTGTCCCAGCAGGTGAGGGGGGCCGACCGTCCCGTTCTTTACATCAGCCGGTAGCTGGCGGAGCGCGAAAGGCGGTACAGCATGGTGGAGAAGGAGTGCTTGGCTATCCGGTGGGCGGTCGACTCCCTTCGCTATTACCTCCTGGGGCGCTCATTCACCCTCTGCTCGGACCATGCCCCGCTGCAGTGGCTCCACCGCATGAAGGATGCCAACGCCCAGATCACCCGGTGGTATCTGGCTTTGCAGCCTTTTAAGTTCAAGGTGGTCCATAGGCCGGGGGCGCAGATGGCGGTGGCCGATTTCCTCTCTCGCTCGCGGGGGGGGGGAGTAGGTTCGGCCGGTGGACTTCCCGGCCTCAGTCGGGCGGTGGGGGTGTGTGGCGGAGGTGTGGTCCGGGGCGCGGCTGCAGGGGAGGAGTGGTGCAGTGAGCTCGACGGGGCGGTGCTGGTAAGAACAGCTGATGGCGATTTTGGACTGATGGTGGTTTTCCTTCCCTTTATATAGTGAGGCAGAGAGGAGTGGAGGAGCGCTAAGGGAAAAGAGACACACATCAGCTGGGATCGAGAGCTGTCAGTCTGTGCGTCATATTGTCTGCTGTGTTAATATCAATAAATGTGGTCCTTGGCAATACGGATCTGCGTGTGTGTGTGCTTGGGCCTGGTATACTCCACAAGAGTCTTTTCCTGTCCTCTATGTTGTCTGTCTTATCCTCTGTGTTTTACTCTCAGTTATGCCAGTGCTTTAGGCTACGTCTACACGAATCCGGATAAATTTGAAAATGATGTTTTCATCTGAAAATGCTCTGCGTCCCCAGTATCATTTTCAATCGTTTTCATCCACACTGAAAACGCTGGACCCGGACGCAGGGTTCATACGTCATAACTTAAAGACCGGATCACAGAATACACAGCAAAATCTCCAGTGTTAAATTAACACTGGAGAGTGTCTATATGGGTCCACACCTCTGAGTGTTAAATACAACACTGTTGAGTGTTAAATTAACACTTTTGACAGTGTTATATGTTTAAAAGTAACCTAGTCAGTTTTGAAGATTAACAAAGACTAACACTGAGCAGTGCTGATTTTCTAACACTGGAATATTTCTAACATTTTGAGTTATTTTCCAGTGTTAGAAAATAGACACTCATATAGACACTCTCCGGTGTTAATTTAACACTGGAAATTTTGGTGTATAGTCACGCCCTGCTACCAGTTTAGCCTTTTATTTATATAGCGCCAAATAACATCAAAGCCTCATGATGCTTTATATTGTAAGGTGAAGACCCAATAAAACAAGTCATCAGACTTTACAAACATTTCAGTGGTCTAATTGTTCTCTAGATTGATTCTAGTTTTAACAAGAATTGCTAAAAATGTGTAAACTTGAAAACTGGTCTGGACACTTTTTGTTTAATTTTTTTAATATATATAATTATGTAATAACTATTTATAAATATATTAATATTTCAACACAAATTAACCCTCTTAACAAATACAACATAAATATGTTTAAGGGAATTGGTGATTTGGTCTTAGTTTAACATCTAGTTCTTTTATATAATCATTGCATATCCAGCATATTAACACTGAAAAGAGACAAAAGAAATCGAAGGAACAAAAACCATGTGTGTTTTTAAGTACATTTGTAATTGCAGTTGCATTTGTGTTTCGCATGTGGCTGATAGCACCTGTGATCATTTTTGGTATATTTTCCTCCACTGTGCTTCTCTCTGTCTTTTTCTTTATCCCAAACTAAAAGCAAGTCCTCCAGTCCTCCCTCTGTTTTGCTCCTTGTTACATATGCATTCCATTACAATGTTAAAGACTGTGTTGAAGAAAAGACCTATTGAAAAGCACAATGAAGTTTGTGATACTGTTTACACTGTGGCTGTTTTGGGGCCATCTTCTACAATTGCACTGGGTGTAGCTTAAGAGTTAAAATAGGTTGGAAGGTTGGTGGCTCGATCCCTGGCTGCTCCAGTCTGCCTGCTAAATATCTGTGGCCAAGATATTGCCAGCTTGTCAGCAATACATTCACTCTTACACAAAAAATGAACACTGAAATGTGAATATATTTGTTTACCTTTATACAATTGCAACAGTTTCTAATCTACTTGTGTTTTTTGTCCAAAAAATAGAGAGAAACAAGACATAATTAGACTGTAGAGAAACAAATGCTGTTGCTGTTTAATTTTTTTTTTGACCCACAGCTTTATCTTTAGCCTTTCCAACCCAGCCACACCTGGTTCATTTTAACTATCTATAAAACACATAGCTTTTGTTTTTGCCTTTTTGTGTAGCTCAGCAAATCACCCCTCCTGAATGGCCAGCACTGATGATAGCAGTCATGGTGATTAGCTTGAATATCGGGTTGTGCCGGGGAACAGATGGACAGAAATCACCAGCTCAATGTTGTGCAGCCGAACAAATGTGGGCTTTTGGCAGGAGCATCATTGTTGCTCAGTTTTCACGGTCCAGACATTCACACAGGTTCACCAAGAGAGAAAGCTTTTTTTTTGTTTTTTTCCAGCACAGCAGACATCATTTCTCCTTGGCTAATGAGAGGCAAAAGCTTCACACCGCCTCATCGTCAACCCTAACTCTTTGTTGAGAAATAATCAGAATGATTAATGCTCGAAATGGAACTGCTGAGTTTCGGCTCAGCTGATAACCTTCCCTGGATTCAGCTCAGACCCAATTGTCTCATAATAATACTGTGCAGCATTTTCAATGAAATTGCTTACAATGAGCTGGCTCCTCCATATTATGTGAAAAAAGGGTCATTTACTTGCGTCTCGGAACTAGTGGAGAGCCAGGTGCTCTTACATCCTCTAGAGATGATAGCCACATTTTCTGTCTTCAGCAACAATCAGGCATCCTCATTCAAACAGTAAGATCACTTACCATAAGGCTCTTCTCTTCTTTTAGGTTAAATTAAAGTTTCGTGTCATTGTGGCACTGAAAACTGCATAACAAAAGGAATACAGTATGTATAGATGCCTTAAGCCATTATAAGTCTCAGGTTTAATAATTTGTATAATGCTGTGCAGGTGAAGCCGTAGATGGCTTTGAATTGGTGAAATTAAACAATGTGTATTAACTACAAATGGGAAAAGTTTTAGATTTTTGTGCTTCATTTAGGTTTAGAGAAGGTCATCATTCATTATGTGGTTGACCTTGAGTTCCAGTGAGTCCTTCAAAGGTTCAAAAAAGTATTAAATTTAATTTAAAGAAAAAAACTGTGACGCTAATACAACTTATAACCTAATGAGTCTGTCTATAATATATTGATGTATCAGTAGATATGACTAAAAAAATAGTGTTTGCATAATTATTATTATTAATTTTTATTATTAGTGGTAGTAGTATGTTCCAAAGGTTGAATCTGACTTTGAGTATTTAGTATACAGAAGATATTTACTGAGATATCTTAGAAATCAGGTTTAAATACAGAGCGAGTTTTAACACCTATGATAGAGTCGAAACGACGAGGAATCCTCAAGCAATGTTATTACCTTCATCAGAAGGCGCTTTTCTGAAATGTACATTATAGCTGGAAGATGTGGCTATTAGGCCTGATGTTAATGTTGACACTGATGACAAGTCACCTCCAAGGTAGAATAAAGAAGACCATGTTTTGTTGAGGAAAGAGCCATTTAGTGTGCCAAGTGCAGATGGGTTTCTCAGCTAATTGTTACGCTACACATGCAGCAACTGAGCAAACAGCACAATTCATTTCCCAGCTCGGTGCGGTGTTCATTGCTCTGTGTATAATGAGCTTTTGATTTATTCTTCTGATCAGTGAATTTTTGTAACTTAAATTGGACACATTTAACACTTGAATGTCTATGGCGTTAATGATGTAAATATGCAGTTCTGTAGTTAGGTAATTGATATCTTAAGGAGCGGTTTTACTTTCCTCATTTACTTCTTTGTAAAGCTATGACATTATAGCAGAGCTATTTCTTTGTCTCACAGCAGAAAAACTCACACAGTGACAAAACAAATTGAGACGGAGAAAAACACTTGAGATCTGAAAGAGAATGGGAGAGGCTGAGCATCACTTCTGCTGCTGATTAACTGCTCTTGATTGCAGCAGTTTAATTGTTTCCAACCTAATTTTGAATTGTATTTCATTTTGGCTTTAAATGGATTTACCTTTCTTGCAATCAACTGTGTTTACTGTCCTTGAACTAATGAATGAACATGAATAGCACTGTGTGGATATACGTAAGCTTGTAACTAATGGGGTGGTTTTCAAAGCCACAGCAGCAATTAGGATACCTAAAGTTTTCCTCACAGGTCAAAATTAACACATTCTTTGGGCTTTTAGAAATGCACATGATTAATTCTAAGTGCTGTGGTGACAACAGTCCAAGGTTAATTGTAAGATTGAGGTGACACAGACTTGATCAGTGGCTATTTGTAGTGGTATATAAGTGTCACCTCAAAGGTAAAAGAAAAATAGTCTGTGCGGTGTATATGCTCTACTATATACATAGAGCTGTGTGGCGGAGGTGTGGTCCCTGGCTCAGCTGCAGGGGAGGAGTGGTGCAGTGAGCTCAAGGGGGCGGTACCAAGAGGCAGGTGAGCCACAGGTGGTGGCGTTTGACTGATGACTGTGTCTCTTTTTTATGTTTCTCTATATAGTGAAGGCAGAGTCGAGCGGGGAAGAGAGAGAGCTGGACTGGAACGGACTGTTTTCCTTGAGTGCACAACTGTCAATAAAAAGTAATAATAGTGAGCACAATCACCGTGTGTGTCGTGTATTTTTACAAGCTGTAATTATTGCCTCTGTGTTTGTAGCTGTAGTTGTTATCAGCTGTACAGCTACATAGCCTAATTCTCCAATATAAAGTCCTTGGGGTGGGAAATGTGTCGTCTTTTTGGGTAATTCTATGGTGAGGAGGGTAGTTCTTCCAAATGTGCAGCTGAAAATCAATTGTAAGGTTAAAGTGTACTGTATGCACACTATTTTTTTTTTTTTTTTTTTTTTTGTGCACTTTTGTCAAGGTTGCAAGTGCAGGACTCACGCTGGGTAAAAGTCAAAAGGTGGTTTATTTACAAACGTGACCAAATGTGGAATATATATACATATATACAGTGCAGGGTGGGAAACAGGGGAAGGTCCAAACTTCTCTTCACACAGCCAGTGATTCACAACAATCCACTCAGACTCATGCTCATCCACTCGAGGTCCATGAAGAAGGCAAACAGGGAAGGGTCCAGGGAAGTCTGTGCACACGAAGAGAAGTTGACGTTAGCAAAGAGCACTGGGAAAACACAAGGAAATAACAGGGCAAGCTGGATTACACTGACAGAGGTTAGTACAAGGATCCGGCAAAGAATCACTAAGTAGCGCCGGAATAATCATCAGCGATGGATGGCAGGTGAGTAGATCTGCACAGATGAGTATGGAGGTGGGGACCAGAGCCAGACTCGGCCCTGACGGTGAGGAGTGAAGGAAAACAACAACAAAACAACCCAGAAAAAAAAACTGGGACCATGACAACTTAAATTTATGAATGCATAAATTAGTAACATCTTTTTTGCTGGGTCTTCAACTAACAGTCTTTACATGAGATTCTTTGATTGAAGCCAGTGAAGATTGATGCACTGTATTTCATTTGTAAATGTATAAGGTTTAAGAGGGGATATTAAAAGCTCATCTTGTTGTTAATAAAAGAGAAAGTCTACATGTTTTTGTTTTGCATTTTGTGACTTGCATTTGAAATTCAAACAAACAGAAAATGTCAAGGCATTCCATTTAGCATGAGCCGCAGCAGGGAGCGTGCCCCCAGGGCTGCAGTACTTGTTTATACTCTGAAAGACTTTAAAGGATCGCGTCGATATATTATTGAGCTGTTTTCCTCATCTCTTTATTCCAGCAATCATGACACCACTCACAACTCGCAACTTTCATCTGCTGCCTAAATTTAAAATACTCCCCAGGTTTTATTCTGTGTGCCTTTATTCCAGCCTGATGTCACTCACACAGGAGATTTGAGTGCATGTTTTAGATATTACAATGAAAGAAATATTAGCTGACCTCAAGAAAGTTGCATATTAGGGGTCCCATACTGTGAAAACACACTCTGGCAGTGTTTTGTGCTTTTTTAAAATGTGTAAAATTAAAAATGGTAAGATTTTCTTTCAGCTTCCATTCCTCTACCCCTCACACAGTGTGATGGTTTCTTAGCTTTACAAGCCAATAACACCTTTACTTAGTTTGTGTGTTGAAAGTGGAGAGCATGAAGGAATCAAGCAGGGTAATTACAGTATATTGTAATATTGTTTACCTTCTTATTAAATGTTTTGTTGCCTCAAAAACTTAGATGGTACCCACTGATCCTGTGACCCACTGAGACCCAAGTTCTTTATATGTCCACACTGTAAGGACTGAAAAAATGTATTCAGGACCTAAGGTTTTTTGATCAATGTGATATGTCAATGCTATTATATTGATGCTCCGGCGTTTTATATGTCTCCTTTTCACAATTCCCACACAAAAGGAAAACTTTTCCTGTGCTATAACTGGTCACATGGTGTTATGAGACTTATATCCCCTGAAATTAAATCTTTAAAATATTCTGATAAATCGTCCCAAAATGCTCTTTGTGAAGTTTCCTTAAGTGAATTATGAGAAAACAAATCAAATATCTAATGTCATAGACATCAGACATGTGAAGTGTTGTCCTTGAATATACTAAAAGTATATACGCCAATTAAAGGGTGCGAGGCAGTCAAATACTAAGGCACTGGTTGATGTTTTATTGAATAACGCCACAATTTTACTCCACGATGTAAAACACACAGAGGACATAAAGATATCCTGGCTACACAATGCACACATGCAAAAAAAAAACTTTAGAAAAAGCAAAAATAGATACATATACAATACATACAAATGTTTACATCACTCAAAGAAACATATTCACTGAAAATAATTTTAATTAGGCTTCTCAATTTAAATCCACATATCCTGAGCTAAAAAACAAAACAAAAAAATAATAGTTTTGAGTGCCATCTTTCCTGATTTAAACACAATGTGGTTCCAAAAGTTAAACTTATTCCATGTTTACATTTAGAACTACATCAAACACACTGACATCATTAAAGGACATGCCGACTGTATCTGTTACTGTGAGGTGTTTTAATATGACACTGGATTAGATGGTGTCACCGTGAGCTCTTTACGATCTTATATAACTCAGGCTTTTACTGTCACTAAGTAGGGCAAGTGTGATGATGAGGCATGTGACAGCACACCGTTACCAACACAGTGACACTCATGAAGACCCTTCCCAAACAGGAGGCGGATGCTGACGCATGCAACTGCATGAAGGATATACCGGACATCCGTGATGGAACCCCTTTGCAGTGTTCGTGCTTGCCTGCTATATGCACGAGATTGACCTGTATCTTCCCTTCATTACTTTTTAAATAACTTTACTGTGAGGTGGAGGAAGACGCTGCTACAGTAGATGCCGTGCGTAAACAGATCAGACACCAATAAAGCAAACACACCGTGCAGACTGCTGTGACGGCTTTTTGAGAAAAACCCGACTTGAAAGCAAACCACTGCAGATCAGTGAGTCAGGGTGGTGTCCAGGCTGTAATGATGATGGTGAGAGAAATAATGAGAACATTTGCTGCACAGCACCACCAGCCACAGAAGCCTTTTATGGTCATTAAGTGTGTATTTATGAATAATTTATACTTTCATGTTGCAATGCTTTGAATTTGATTTTTACTTCAAACATAAATTAATCTCTGTGAGATATTGAGAATTTCCTGCTCAAAATGATTTTCAAAGCTTTCTTACTGCATTTCTGCATTCTTACCTCAGCTTTGATAGTTTATGGCACATCTAAAATCTATATTTACATTTCTTTATGCATATTAGTACCAGTAGCACCAGCACAGCAAGAATATCATTTATCTAAAAATAGCATTTTGGGCAGTAGCAGAAGAAGAATCCTGGTTTAGAGCAAGATTATAGCCTACAGCAGCAATAAAATAACAATGTACAACTTTTATCTGTGTGAAGCTACTGTAGGATGCAGAGTAGCACTTAGAAAATTTGCTGAAAGACAAAAACATTGTACAGCGTTGGAACCCATCTCCTGTTTATCCATGCAAACGAAGATTCAGGGAATGAAGTCTCCCGTGTCTTGTGCTGGCCTAGATAGGATTACAATCAAAGGGAGAGCAGAGCAGGGAGCCCATCCCCTTTGCTGCAAACAGAATGAGTAAATGTTCCTTCTTTTACTCCACTTGTCAAGACGGCAAAGTGTTTGCTGCACCCGCTCTGAAGATCCCAAGCCTGGATGGCGGTGCATAATGAAAAGAGAACATGAAGACTGGGACAAAGACGAGCACAAGAAGAAGAAAGAGTAGGAAATGAAGCGAGAGTGGGAAGTGTGTCCGATGCTCCTCAGTTTATTTAATCAGAGCAGAGTGTTCTCGACTGCTGGACAGACTGTAGAGATACTGTAGTGTAATAATAACTCCCTGCTCTGCTCATCTGAAGACAGAAAGAGAGGGAATGCAACGAAGAGTTGACTCATTCATTCATCATCTGTATCAGCCTTTGGATGCACGGTCATCTGTAACTGTCGGCCAGATAAGAGCCACAGAGGTTTGAGCGCAGATGTGATGGGCTGAAACAGGTGCTTGATCTATTGCCACATATGCTGAGCAGTTTGGAGACCTGGGAGCAGGAGGCTTTCCAGAGGGCCTGTTTCAGCTTCAGTCACTGTGCAGGAGAGCGTCTGTCCAAATGCACATCAACAAATTAAAAGACTGATAAGGAAGTAAGTCTGATAATGGAGGTGGTTGTGCAGTTGACAAAAAATATATGTACTTTCCTGACTTCTTCAGGCTATACTGTAGTTTCATTGGGTTTCTCAGGGTGTCTGATAGTGATAATTATAATGTGATACTTTGCTGATCCCCTTTGGGAAATTCTGTTTTCACTATATACAGAATGTGGGGGGGGGGGGGGGGGGGTGCAGGATTATCAAGCGCTCGTGGAAACTGTCCTCCTGGTGAAAAATACCAAGCTTGTGTTGTTTTCCGCCTATGGAAGCAGTTTTTACGACATATACTTTGGTTTTAATGTAGGGCCTCTTGCCGTAGATTTTCTGTCCAACTCTTAGCTAGAAAACATGTGAGAATAATGCTGAATGGATGGCTGCACAGTGTTAAAACAGGCTTTGGGGTGTTTGAAAGTAGAAACTCTCCTATATATTGTGTAGAAGGTTACATAGGGGATTTGAGAAACAAACAATCTGCACCGTGATCATTTACTTGGAGGCCTTGTTAGGCTGGTGAGGGTGTTGCTGACTGATCTTTGCACCAGTACCACCATAAGCTTGACATTAATGGTTAATTTTCTGGGTGAGTCAAAAGGTTTTTTGCTATCAATGAAATAATTTGAAACCTTCTATTTTGAAAAGCTCCTGCATGTAAAATCCTGTCTGTAATCTACTGTTGTCTATACTTTCGCTTCTATTTTCTATCAATATTCTGAACTGTCTCTTTAGCTCTGTGTACTGAGAACGCTGAGCTACTTTCACCTTACAGCTACTGTGGTGTGCAAATGAAGTGTCTGGTTTGCTTCAGATGTGTCTGAGTTTGTTTGGAGTGTTTATTTTGGAGAGGCTGAAATTTCTTTTAAAAAAGGACATTTTCAGTGTTCAATCTTTTCACTCTTAAAGCTGACTTCAAAAGTGGGTCATTCCCCCCAAAATCTCCCTGTACTAATGTCCAGCTCCAAAACATGTTCCTATTGGTTTAACCTTCTAAGATGAAAATCTTCATAAGTGGTAATCTTAACCATATGCTATGCTATTTTACAGCATGACAAAATGACTTTAAAAAATGTGGCTATTTTTTCAATCTTCTCATTGAGAATTATTATTTTCACTGATTCACTGATTGCCATAACACTGTTCGGTCTTAAGGTTTCACAAGACATCAACTACATATGCACAACCTAACCTGGACATCTTTGGCTCATCAATTCATATTCACGTTAGCAACTGGACTTCTTAATGTTTCTTGAAGACGTTTCACCTCTCATCCGAGAAGCTCATCAGTTCTAAGACCAAATGGTGGAGAATCTGAGATTTTAAGCCCCAGTGGGAGTTGTCCCTTAAGGTCGTTGTTGACAGACTACTGATCATGTGTCTCGTCACATGAGCCAAGGTGTCAAAAAACATGGGGGTCATTATCAGCACAGGTTTTGGATGAAAGCATGGGTGCGCCACTCCATCATGTGACCTATTGCAAGATGTGATTGTGGGTTGAGGTGCCTGGGAAGGGATCTCTGTACTAGTAAAGTATATGTTTATTATGATAACAAGTAATGAACAGGTTAACTCCTGGCTCTAAATTAACTGTAGGTGTAAATCTGAGTGTGAATGTCACAGTCGACCTCTGTCTATTTGTGGTTCAGTATTCACTCCAGGGTAGAAACTCTGTGTTGGATAAGTGGAAGAAAACGGAGGGGTGGATAGATGGAGAAATAATGTATTGTGCCAAAGTGCAACACCAGTTCTGCGGAACAACACAATGGGTTTGAATGTTTTGGCTATCAGTGTATATAGTGCTGAGTGCACTCAGAGTATACACTGTGTACTTGGCAGTTTCATCACATGCACTGAGGGCAAATGTCAAATTCTCTTTAAAACTGACTTGAATTTTATATGAAGGCTCTTCAATGGTGTGAGAGGATCTCTCAGTATGACCGAAGACATTCCAGCAGTTTGCACGTAAAAACTTCACAGTTTCCAAGGTAGTGCATCAAGTAAAGGATGGGGATGCAGAGTAAAATGTTCTCAACATGACGAGGCAACATTACACACAAGACAATCTTGCCACCTGGACCACCCACCAGATTTGGCTCCCTACTACTTCCAGCTCCCGGAAATAAAAATCAAGTCGAAGGATCTGAAGAAGATCCAACAGTCATAACAGGGGTCCAAGTACAATGAGAAATAATGGGAGCTCCACTGAGAAATCTAAAAATAGCAACCACTCATAAGATTGCTCAAACGTGAGATTGGCCAAATTTAAATATATATACAGAGGATGAATGTTCAGATAAGGGTAAGGACAGCCAGCAATTTTCTCATTAAAAGCCAGCTTGGCATCAAAAGAATTCTGAAGCTGTTATTATAATGTACATTATGCTGCTTTAAAATGGTTACAATTTATGTAAAAGAAAATATCAACACAGCTGGTCAAAACAGGTGAATAACCACACTCATCTGCCATGAAGTATTTGCTATTGTTATTTGTCCTGATAGCATGCTTGAGTACAAAAGACCGCAACCTTAAAATTCCTACGAGGCAATGGTATGGTGTACATTTTAGGACATCGTCAGGTCTCAAGAAAAAAAATTTCAGTTATCAGACAAAAAAATGTCAGGTCTCAGTTCTCAAGAAAAAAGTTGTCAGGTATCAGACAAAAAATTGTCAGGTCTCAGTTCTCAAGAAAAAAGTTGTCAGGTATCAGACAAAAAATTGTCAGGTCTCAGTTCTCAAGAAAAAAGTTGTCAGGTATCAGACAAAAAATTGTCAGGTCTCAGTTCTCAAGAAAAAACATTGGACATTGGAATGCCCAGTGCAGTAGCAAATCGCTCGTGCTTCACTGCACAAGCTGGACCCACAGAGTCTGCTAAGGTTTGTCACTGCCATATTACATATGATATTTATATAAACCCATTTAGAGTGAGGTCCATGTAAATTTACCACTCTCTATTTGTTTATCTTCTGACAGCGTAAGATTACAAGTGTAGCCTGGGAAATGGTTAGCCACACAGGACACAATTACTGGGGTTCTTAATGTGCAGTTTTATTGTCAATGACGACTGAATAAACCAAAAAAATGTCCTTTGACCTTTACTTTTGTCAAACAGCGGCCATATGGACTTGTACTGAACATCGACAGCACGAGGGGTAACGTGGCAAAGTAACAGAATAACCGATTAAACAAAGATGCGCCAATACAATACGAGGAATAAAATAAATGAAATGAAATACAAAACACAAAAATACGGCAGTGGCCTCTGTCTGTGCAGAACAAAATACAAAGAACTAAATCACACAAGGCTCCTTTAAAAAAATGTGGAAGTGTTACATACATTTTTATAAACACTTACATTCCACAGAAATCTCTGCTCACTTGCAATACTGGAGCACACAGACGATCTCGCAACTTATCCCTTGCATGGAGAAAATGGCCGCTCCACGCTGCACATACAGGTCCTTTGCATCATACATTTAAGAAATACATCATCTTGTTAAAATACTGACGTTTTGCCACTGCACTACAATTATAACAATATGTTTCAATGAGTTATGTGCATATTTAACAATTCCTTACCAACAATTTAACTCCTTCACAACATTCCCGTTCCACATCCACAACAAAAAGAAAAGTAATCAGGAAGTCTCAAGATGCATTTCTTGTTAAGTTCTTTTTGGAAAACTGCAGTTAACCCTTAAGCACCCCCCCCCCCCCCCCCCACCCCGTGACCACAATATGCAACTGCACAAACCTATAAAATTAACAGCTTCAAGTGCACACAACATGCAGATAACCAAAGAAATAGCACAAGCAATAACATTAAATTACCCAATAACATTCTTGTCTTACCATACATGGAAACAAAGAAACAACATTTTAAGACCCCTCTTTGAACCTTAAATGGATATTTGGTTAACTGAAATGGAAAATATTATTATTAATTTACCACTCAGCTACACAAGTGTGCTCCAAAGCTTCATTTGCCTGTTAGACGTGGGAATGCTGCAGACCATCATGGAGTGTACGGTCCATCAAGCCCACAGAATAGAGCCGGACTGGAATTTGTCAGTTCATGAATTGATGGCATTCATTTCAATCCTGTTTGTAAGAGCAATCATGTGTCCTGTTGGTGCCATTGTGGATTGCTGGTCAGAAAGATTTCTGGTGCCAGTAATCAAAGAGACAATGCCCCAAGATAGATTCATTTCAATTATGCAACACCTTCGATTTGATGCCAAGGACACGCAGGCAGAACGGGTGAAAACAGATAAATTTGCGGTGATCTCCGACATCTGGACACGCTTCAACAAGAACTGTGCTAAGAGTTTCACTCCAGGAGAACACATGACCATAGATGAACAGCTGTTCCCTACCAAGGTTCATTGTCCATTCACACAGTATATCGCAACCAAGCCAGACAAATTTGGGATCAAGTTCTGGATGGCCACGGACTTGGACACCAAATATGTCTGCAGTGCATCTCCTTACTTGGGAAAAGACCCCAGTCATCAGAAGGGAGAGAGGCTGGCAGAGAACGTGGTCATGAAACTGATGGAGCCGTTTTTGGATGATGGGAGAAACGTCACAACAGACAATTTCTTTACTTCACTGTCACTGTCGCACAGACTGCTGCAGCGCAAAACGCCGTTATGGGGCACGGTGAATAAAGTCTGGCGTGAACTTACTCAACTTGTGTGGATGTATTCCATAAGTGTATAAAAGGCCCCAAAGTTCATATAATAGTTTTACTGGTGTTTATAAGTTTATATAAGTTCATGTAATGTTCCATCTTCTGTCAGTTTGGGCCAGCCCACCTTCTAGTGACATCATCCGGTTAGTAAGGTGGGCAGTTTAATGGCGGCTGAGCAGTGTTGGTCCGGAGGGGGTGCACTGATTCCTGGGGCATGTTAGGTGTGCGTAAATGACAAGTAAGTAGTGACCTGTGTCGTATTTTGCCTTTGTTGTGTCAGTACTGTAGTATGTTACCATTTAGGAGCTAATGTAGTGCATAGTTGGAGCGGTAGGCCACGCATGCAACGCGTGAGTTCACCCTCATTTCATATGCTAACTTATGTTGTTAGCTTGGCCCCGGTTTAGCTTGTTGACGCATGTACGGTCGCTCGTATGTCCATAATGTCATTCCTGTGTTATCAGACCTTCTCTATATGTTGTATGTGACGCTTGTGATTGTTTACTTTGAAGTAGCGGAGTTTGTAGCGAACAATTAGGTACGTGGATTAATAAAATAGCGAACGTAGTATAACCGGAAGTATGGCGTCCCGCTTGCCCTTCACAATAAGAGCATTATAGCGGAATATAATGGGGGGCGCTTTTATTTTGTATAACTACCGGAAGTAGTTCACATGTACTGACGGTTGCTTAACCTCGCACTAATGCTATTTAGTTGCATAGTGTGAGCAGTTTGAAGTGTATTATATTTTTCTGATCTTTATATTTGATTATGTTAACTATGTTGTATTATGTTTATATTTGAGTATTTGACTTTTCCATTCTCTTTATTTATTGTTATTTCCCTTGTTTATTTCCTTTGTAGGAAACCACACACACACACACACACCCAGACACACACTTATGTACACCCGCTGTGTTACAGCCCCAGAAATTAAGCGGTGACAATAAAGTGCCTCAAACGGAACCTCAAGCTCTCTCCTTCTTTCATGCTCTGGGCAATTTGGCCTTAAGTGGTGTTCTGGCCGACACACCGGGGTGACCGTAGTGCTCAAAGACTGAATCAGTGCCACAGCCGTGCCTATCTTTGATATCTCCACTACAATAAGAGCAGCAACACGCAGGTGGTCAGTAGCAGTTTTCAACAATATGCTGGACCTGGCGGCGGTGAATGCCTACATTTTGTACAAGGCATGTACAGGGTGGACAGGCAAAAGAAGATTGTTTCTGAGTCTTCTAGCTCAGGAACTTCGTTGCTGATTCATGTAGCACAAGGAAATATTAGCACAGACGCAGGCTGTTGAAGCTGCTGCAGCTGCTGTGCCAGGGACTGTAAAGACAACGCAGTGCCAGTGGAGTTTACGCAAATTTGCGCAGGGCTAGTAAATCTAGTAGTAGGGATTCGCACCAGGGAAAAAAAGGCTCAGTAATTCTAGTGTTAAGGTGTGAAACAGCTGTGTACTGCCTTTTGTTTCTGGAGAAGGTATTTAACTGCGAGCCATGCTAGGCTCAGGAAGACTCTGCTGTTGTTTCCAACTAGTTGTTTCCAACTAGCGGGAGAAGGTGGTACAACAGCTCCCCTAGGGTGGACACACACACACAAAATTAGCAGAATTGTTGATAAAAATAAGCAATAAAATAGGAAGAGGGTTTGGTGTTTTTCAACGTAGGGCAACTACAATCTCTCTGGGTTTTAAGAAAGGGGAGATCAGAACCAGAGAGGGGAGATGTGTTGTTTAAGCAATGAGAAGAATGATCAAAATGTCTCAGTGTGTCACTTGCAGGTGAAGAGCAGACCTGGATCAATTTTCCACGTGCAGCAGTCGGAAGAAAATTATAGGTTAACACCATTAGAAACACTCAAGCCAGGTTTTGGCTGAATTATTTTACAGCTTAACTTACATGTGTTTGTCACCCTGAGAACACAAGCTCCAAGAATCTCTCCCTGAAGACAAGAAATGGAGTTCCAGAACAACGAGATGGATCTCAAGAGCTCACAGCAGCATCCTGAGCAGTGAAGAAAAGGTCCAGCAAATAAAAAATGGGGACTGACTGGACTGACAAAAGCTTGACTGACTTGACACCAGTATGCAAGATTGCACCTCCACCTACACAGTGACAAAAGGGTGGATGTATGTATGTATGTTTCCTTTTACAGGAGCAGAAAGATGACAGCAACATGTTGCATGGGCTTTTGGGCCGTGCTGACTTAACCTTTTAATTGCCACTTTCTGTGTCTTTGTGAATTTACCAGAAGTGTGTTATTCATGACCTTGTATTGTTTACAATGCAAATGTCACTGTGAGAAAGTGTGCATACAGATGCGCTGCGCTAACATCTACATCACTTTTTCCACAGCAAAGGGTTAATCGTGGGATCTAATCACATGATTTACAGCAGGACACACCGCTGGCTAATGTTTTTTTCTTATGGCAGGGTTACAGGGCCTGGAGTGAAGCTACTCCAGGGGAGCAGTGTTGCCAACTTAGCGACTTTGTCGCTATATTTAGTGAGTTTTCAGACCCCTTAGTGACTTTTTTTCACTAAAAAAAGACGTGAAAGCGCGTATCACTTTTACTCTCAACAAGCAGCGGGTGCCGTAACGCAGTCAGTTCTTCTTTTACTCTTGTACTCTTATGCTGTTTTGTGGACCACAAGGTTTAAAACTACTTATAAACACACACACACACACACAAAGTAACTCCACCAGAGTGCCTATTTCGGGTCACTTGCCGGTCCAAGCCCGGGTAAAGGAGCAGGGTTGGAATTGTGACATTAAAAAAAACAATAATTGCTAAAAGAAATTTAATTTGTAGTTCTAAATAAACTCTAAATGCATTTAGGACGTTTTTTACTCACTTTATGTCTCTTCCACTATACTATAAAGACACATCTCCTGGATGCACTGGTACGCATCTTCAGTGATGTATCCTAGGGTCATCAGGTGTTTCGGGTCTCACAACATCATACACCCTCGCCCAGGCGACCCAGCCGGGGGTGATCAGGCCCCGACTTGCGTACCAGTAGCTACCCACGGATCAGCCCTCTTAATCCACAGCCACCTTGTGGCTTTCTCTGCCGCTTCACTCACAGCCTGGATGGCCCTCTTCTTGGCTGCCCCAGCCACGCCCAGCCGGCCTAGAACTTTGCAGAGTGATCGTCCTGCAAAGCCCCTACAACCCACTTCTATGGGCTCATAGAAAGTCTTCCAGCCCCTTCCCCTGCACTCTTGCACTAGTTCCTGGTACTTTCCTCGTTTCCTTTCATTAGCCTCCTCAATCCGCTCTTCCCAGGGCACTGTGAGTTCCAGCATGATCAGCTGTTTTGAGGCCTCAGAAATAATTATCAAGTCTGGCCGGAGTGATGTTTCTGCAATGTTCTGAGGAAACTTTAGTTGTTTACCCAGGTCAGCCTGTAGCTGCCAATCAGAGGCTGTGTTGAGAAGGCCAGTTGTCAAATGTGGGCGCCCCTGGGGTTTCTCTCCAGCCTTAATAAAAGAGATTGCCTTCCTCGGAGCATGATGATGCTTGCTGATGCTGATTGCTGAGGCAATCTTTTCAGCAACTACTCTGAGCACCTGGTCGTGCCGCCAACGATACCGACCATCGGCCAGGGCCCTTGGGCAAAATGGTAAATATGTTATTTCTCTCTCCAACAACATAGGTTACAATTAGATTAGCATGATCAATTATGCAAATTAGGCGATGACATCATTTAGCAACTTCTAGCGACTTTTAGGACAACCAATAGCGATTTTCCTTACTGAGGAGTTGGCAACACTGCAGGGGAGAGGCCCTGGGAATTTTTAAGAGACAATACACAACTTTATTGTGCGTGTCTAATTGACATAAGCTGACATAGGGCAAAAGAGGGTTTTCCGGGGAAGCTTTCATTTTTAGATTGCAGAGACCGTGACATGAGGGATATGGAAGGATTGACTGAGGCGCAGATGCAGACCATGACCAGGAGAGAAGGCTTCAAGAGGACCAGTGAGAAGCAGGGACCATCTCCAGGACAACTGACAAACAACAGTGGACTGCACCACTGGGCTTCCAGGAGATTTTGAACAGCAAAATCTTAAAATAAAGTGAGAGATTCGGCGTTGACGTTGAGGAAGACAACTAAGGTGTACGACATGCTCTGCCTTAAATCGTCGGCGGCGTTGGAACAGAAACTGAGGAATGAAGAGAGCGTACCAAGCTCCAAAGGTGACAGCGCAGAGGGAGACCAGCATTGGAATTATGACTCTGTAAATGGCACAGACACCAGGAGCCATTACCGTGACTGGGAATGTCAAACTAATGCTGTTTCACTTTGCCATGCAAAGTACTTTGACACTCTGGAGAAGGCCCATTTGCATGTGAGAGCTTAGATTGTATGGAATATTAAAGATGAACAAAGGGTGATGGGAGAACAGTGAAGTGAGGATACACAGTGTGAAACTCCTTTAAGTGTACAATAATGTTGATGTGATATACAGAATGTCAAGAGAGAAATTCTGGTATTAATGTGATTCATTGATTTAAGAATCAAAGGGTGGGATTGTATAGGAATTTCTTTTACTTATGTATTAATCACATTATTTTATTGTATGATACCTTGGGCCACTGGATTTTAACATGTCTCACACTCATACAGTAAGACAATTGGTGGGGGTTTAGTAAGGAAGTTGGGGGAAGCAGACAACTCCACAGGAAGAATCTTTTGTCTCTTTGAGGACTCTGGGAGGTAGCAAGGGAGTGTGAACCTTAAGGTGTGAAACAGCTGTGTACTGCCTTTTGTTCCTGGAGAAGGTATTTAACTGAGAGCCATACTAGGCTCAGGGAGACTCTGCTGACCGTCTGTCAAGCGGTCATGCAGGGACTTCATCAAGCTTGGTTGTCTGTTCTTTGTGTGTTTTGATTAAAGAATGTTAGCTTCCGCTCACCGCTGGTCTGCAGGCTTTATTTAAATGGAAATTGTCCACATCAGGCAAAAAGAAAGCTTTTTGCTAAAAAAAAGATTTAGAGCAGAAGTTTTTTTGCACTGCATTTTAAAATGAAAACATCTTGCATTTATTTACAATTAAAGACACAGAGCAGAAAGTGTGTTACTGTTTTACATCCACAGACACACAACAAAAGAAGCAGGCAACATGAGGTCAAGTTATGGCAATTTTATTTTTGTATTTCAGTACATGTATTTAGATTAGAGTTTTTAAAAAACAAACAAACGTCCCAAGAAGAAGGATGAGGTGAAAGAAAGGTGGAGAGAAGAGGAAGGAGGAAGAAACTATTGATCTCCTCAAACTCGATGCTGCTGGGTCAGTTCTGTCTCAGCAGTCTGCTCCAGAATCCCCTCCTGTCCTCGGCTTTCTTTTCTTTTTCTTTTGCCTTCAGTTCTTTTAAGGTTTTGTTGAGCTGCTCCTCGGCATCTTTAAATTTTTCTTTCAGCTGCTGTTTGGCGAGTTTCACTTTCTGTTTGAGGAGCTCTTTAGCTTCCTTTCTGTGCTTTCGTATTTCTTTAAGTGCGTCTTTGCAGTCTTTCTTGGTCACCGCAGAGCCGGTCATTTCTTCCTTGAATACCTTCACCTCAATTTTCTCTTCTGCAAGTTCTTCTTGCACTTTCATCAGTTCCTTCTTCATGTTTTTAGTGTAACTCTTTGTATCTTCCATTTCTTTCTTTGCTTCCTGTATTTTAATTTTCTCTTCCTCCAACACTTTTTGAGCTTCCAACAACTATTTCATCAAATTTTCAATCTCATTTTCTGCCTCATGTTTACGTTTTTTCTCCTCTTCAAGTTGTTGCTTTACATACAGTAATTCCTTCCTTAGTGTTTCAGCTTCAGCCATTACATTTGCAGCTTCTTGTGTTGCCAACTGCATTTTCCTTTTTTCCTCTTCAAAAGCTTCCTGCACCTCCTGTAATTCCTGAATCACATTTCCTGCCTCCTTCTTTGCAGTTTGATATTTATTTTTGGCTTCTTGTGCTGTGCTTTTCTCTTCCTCCAATGCTTTTTGAGCTTCCAACAGTTCTTTCTTCATGTTTTCATTCTCGTTTTCTGCCTGTTGTTTTCCCATTTTCTCTCCTTTAAGTTTGAGACCCACATGCAGTAATTCCTGCAATACTACTTCAGTTTCAAACTTTGAATTTTTAGCTTCTCCTCTTGATTTTTCTGCCTGTTCTTTTAATTTGACATTTTCAGCCTGTATCATTTAAAATTCTTCTTGCAGGTTAATCAGCTGTACTGAATTGTATGGTGAAGCACTCGCCGATACTCTTCTCATTCTCCCTCGATTCATTTTGGCCTTTTAACCCTTAAGAACCCAGACCTATTTTTACTTTCATGAAAATTACGGGGGTTGTAAGTTATATCAAATGAATCATATAAAACACATTTCTGAAGGGTTTTTTTGTAATAGCTCCACCCACTGCCCCAGATCTGAAATGTCACATATGCGTCACATTGGGCATACAAGGTACATTTGTTCCATATTTAGAAAGTAATTCTGTAAACACTTTCTTGCTTTTAAAAACAGAATTTCCTTTTTATTTTTAAATTCTTAACATGGGTAATGATGGTAACACTTCTTGGTTTACTTCAACAAGCTTCTTCGAAAAAAAAAAAAAAAAATCAGCCCCAATCAATCATGCGTTGACAACACAGAGCATGGTGGTTTGCCAGAACAGGTAGAGATACCTCCTCCGTGACTTCATGTGGTACTTGTACCTTGCAATGCAGGCGTCAAGCAGGTCAATACCCCCCATGAATGTGTTGTACTCCTTCACAATGTGTGGCCTTTTGACCTCAACAAATGCCTTGCCCAATTTGCTCCAGCGACGAACTGTATCTTGAGGCTCAGTTGCACAATAGGATGAGATGAGGGTAACAGATTTGTTGTCACACCACTTCACAATAACCATGCTCTCCTCCTTATTCACCCTGGCATCAATAGATCCTCTGCCTCTCTGGGCAAGACTTTTTTCATCTTCAAGCTGACAACCTCCTAAGCGATTACCACGAAGCGTTCCTACAAAGTAGATCTGTTGCTGAAGAAGTGTGAGCACAAGTGGGGCTGAGGAGAAGTTATCAGCAAAAACTTTGTAGTTTTGCTCAGCTGGCAGAGTTTCACACAACTTCACCACAACATCTCCAATCCCAAGTAAAGTCTTCTTCCCAGTACCACCTTGATAAACAACACAATCATGGAGCATACCAGAGGATGAGCACTGGGCCCAGATTTTCAATCCCCAGGGGTGGGGCTTTCCCTTCACATACTGCCTTATTGGGCTGTGTGTCCCCTTGAAGGGTACCATTTGCTCATCAACAGAGTTGTACTCCTCTGGGACGATATCCAGGCATTGTTTGCGAAACATTTCAAGCCATAGACGGATCTTCCAGCACTTGTCTTCTGCATCTCTGTGTAATAAATCTGTATTGTCAGTGAAATGTAGCGATCCCAACAGGGTTTGAAATCGGTTGCGGGACATGTTATCTGCTACCATAGGACACCTGGTGTCATTTTCCCAGTATGCTCGATTTCCAGGCATTTGGCATAGACCCATCCTCAGATAGAGACCAGTGAGTATTTCTAGTTCTTTAACAGTGGTATTTACATTTCTCAGATGGTTGGATTTTTGTACACTGTATAAATTTGTTTGTTCATTAACAACAGCAGCATATCATCTGTGATGACGTTTTTGAAGTACTCCAGTGGAGTGTGGATCTCATCTGGAGGTTTGGCACAGGGTCCCTTGAATGCGGTCTCAGGGGTTTCGAACGTTTTCTTTCTCCAGGAGAATTTTTGTGCTTTGATAGATGCCTTGGGCTGCCCAGTGTCCATATGGCTTGAATGTGGCTCTGTCTCTAAATCACTTGAATCACAACTGTCTGAATCACTGGATTCACTTGTTTCATCACTCTCCACGTCTTTGTGGGGGATGTAATTAGGGTCGTCAGAATCTTCACCTGAGGTACTTTCACATCCCTCATACTCACTGTCCTCTGCAGTGATAAACTCCAGCGCATCTTGAACACTATATTTTTTCTTTTTATCCATTCTACAAAAGAGTGAAAATGATAAAAAAAAAAAGGGGGGGGGGGGGGTAACTGAAAAACACCTCGACAAAGCTAAAGTAAAGTTCCATCACAAATTTAGGTAATTTAATAAATTAGTTATGCTTGGATTTAGTTAAATATGACTGAGTATTAACAACAAAGAATACATTTACTTAAAATAACTGAATGAGCTAAACTGACTAAGCAAGTGATCAGTTTTTGTCTTTTTGTGACAAATATGTCACATCAGTTTAATGTTTAATGACATATTTGTCACAGCGATATTTAACAAACTGATTCTAGATCAAATTGTTTCAGAAATATTACCAAACTAGGTTACAAGTGACCTATGACATCTTATCTAAAGTTTAGAATTTCTGAATGAGTAAAAGCTTACCTTTGCAAAAAGAAAAGAAAGTTTTTAAAATTAGCATAGTGGTCTCATTAGCTAACCAGGTGGACCAAGACTTTGAAAATGGTGTCTTGAACACCCAGAGTGCCTCACTTGTCACATGACTGAACTAGTTTGTGCAGTAGACGTCACTTAGGGACTTTATTAGTTAAAAGTCAAAGTTAAACCATTATAAATAGTTTTTCTCTAAGTGTAAAGGGGCATGATCACCAGTGTCACTGTGGGTCCTTAAGGGAGGAACCAACGTATTTGTGATGGACCGAGTTGAAAAACAGGAGGAGCCCAGGAATTATTAGAAAAATATAGTTTCCATTTATTTAACCCCCAAAAATTATATTTACCAGACTAATAAATGTTGAGCTCATAAAAGAGGTCAAAGAAACAAAACTGAACTCAGGCAAAGACTGCAAACTTAACAAACCAAATGACTGTGTTACGGCCGAGACCGTTTCAGACGAGTGACAGGACTCAAACGCAAGACGCCGAACAGCTCGTAAGTATATTTTAAGAATAATGTTTAATGTTTACACAAAATATTCATAAACAAAAGGTGAGCGTAGACGTTAAACTAAATAACGATCTGGTCCGGGTCAGAGAGGACAGCTATTCCGGGGATTGGACTGGAAAGCAAGTCACAAAGGGTCCAGGAAAAGGTCGGGGTCACTGTAACAGAATGCAGATGTTCAAACATAGATAAGGAGGCATATGAATATGTTGTTTGGCTCAGAATCCTCCTTCGTACTGCGTACTTGCCAACGGAGGTCGGAGATGACATAGAGGGGTGAGTAGTCCGGGTGTGTAAATCCAAAAACTCCTGGCGTGGAGGCAGAGAGGCAGGTAGGTAATTTTGGTAATAGCCTGAGGGACTGCCAGAAGGTCCAGCATCCAAGTAGAAGCTCTTCGCCAGGGGTTGACAGTTAGGTGTAGCTGAAAAGGGAGGCGCACAAAAAACAAACATACAGTGAGGCAAGGTGATTCAAAAAAACACGTAGGGAATTTATGGTGGTGGCCTGCACTGACTGATGTTTAGCAGAGAATCTGGCGAAGAGAGATTGAGAACGCTGGCCTTATGAGTCCCCGGCTAATTACCCACAGATGTAAGCGATCAGCAAAAACACTGAGGCCCCTCCCAGGGGTGGAGACGCCGGCTCGGAGGGAGACACACTGGCACACACCCGGACCATGACAGTACCCCCCCTCAAGGGACGCCACCCGGCGGCCGACCAGCACCCGCCCCACGACGTGACCTAAGAAAATCAGAAACCATCACAGAGTCAAGCATCAAAGAACGAGGAACCCAAGAACGCTCCTCCGGCCCATAACCCTCCCAGTCCACCAAAAACTGCAGCCCCCTACCCCGCCGCCGCACATCCAGAATGCGCCGGACAGAAAACGCAGGGTGCCCGTCAATGAGCCGGGCGGGAGGCGGGGGCACCGGAGGCGGGCACAGGCAACTAGACACCACCGGCTTCACCTGAGAAACGTGAAAGACCGGGTGAACCTGCAAGGCAGCAGGCAAACGGAGCTTGACAGCCATAGGGCTGAGGACCCTGTCCACAGAATAGGGGCCGATGTAACGAGGAGACAACTTGCGGGAGGATGCCCTGAGAGGGATGTCTTTCGCGGCGAGCCACACCTTCTGTCCCGGTGAGTAAACAGGCGCAGGAGACCGGCGACGGTCGGCACAGCTACGTTGGCGAGTCACAGCTCGCAACAGCGCCTCCCGCGTACGAGACCAGACCCGACAGCAGCGCTGTAGATGATGCTGGACCGAGGGGACAGCAAGATCAGCCTCCTCCTCCGGAAACAGGGGCGGCTGATAACCCAAAGAGGCCTCGAACGGTGACAACCCAGTAGCAGACGAAACCAAGGAGTTGTGGGCATATTCCACCCACGGCAGATACGAGGCCCAAGTCGCAGGGTTATGACAGGTCACACAGCGGAGTGCGGCCTCAAGCTCCTGATTTAAACGTTCCGTCTGGCCGTTCGTCTGAGGATGGTAACCAGAGCTCAGACAAGGCCTGGCCCCCAAAGCAGCGCAAAAAGAACCCCAAACTTGGGACGAGAACTGCGGACCCCTGTCCGAAACTATTTCCACAGGAATGCCATGAAGCCGAAAAACATGGTCCAACAACAACGTAGACGTCTCAGCCGCAGTGGGCAACTTCTCCAAAGCGACGAAATGAGCAGCCTTAGAAAACCGATCCACGACCGAGAGAATAGTGGTCTTCCCAGCCGAAACCGGGAGTCCCGTAACAAAATCCAGGGCGATGTGGGACCAAGGGCGATGAGGCGTAGATAACGGCTGCAACAGCCCAGCAGGACGGTGAGTACGCGACTTACACCTGGCACACACAGGGCACGCAGCCACATATTCCCGAACATCTTTGTCCAGAGTGGCCCACCAAAAATGTCTCTTAACCATAGAAGTCGTCCTGCCCCTGCCCGGGTGACACGCAAACCTCGAAGCGTGCACCCATTCCAGTACCTTGGAGCGAGCAGCCGCGGGAACAAAACGCCGGTTAGTCGGTCCCGTGCCCGGATCCGGTTCCGTCCGGAGGCCCCGGTTGATGGCGTCCTCCACCTCCCAGGTAATAGCTCCCACCGTACAGCCGGCCGGAAGAACGGTGGAAAACTCCGCCGGACCCGTGTCAGAGTCAAACTGCCGAGAGAGGGCATCCGGTTTGGTGTTTCTGGAACCCGGGCGATAGGAAATGGAAAAGTTAAAACGTGCGAAAAACAGCGACCAACGAGCTTGACGTGCATTCAACCTCTTCGCACCGCGTAGGTACGTCAAGTTCTTATGATCCGTCCACACCAGGAACGGTAGCGCCGCGCCTTCCAGATGATGACGCCACTCCTCCAACGCCAACTTAACGGCAAGCAGTTCCCGGTCCCCCACATCATAGTTCCGTTCCGCTGGTGAAAGCCGCCGAGAGAAAAAGGCGCACGGCCGTAGCTTAGAGGAGGGGCCGGCACGTTGTGAAAGCACAGCCCCCACCCCCACATCAGAAGCATCCACCTCCACAATAAAAGCCTTAGACGGATCGGGTTGAGCGAGGATGGGCGCAGTAGAAAACAGATGTTTCAGCTTCGTGAACGCGCTGTCTGCTTCGGCGGACCAGCCGAACGGAAGCTTCGTAGAGGTAAGGCGTGTAAGCGGAGCTGCCACCAGACTGTAGTTCCTTATGAACCGACGATAGAAATTTGCAAATCCCAAAAACCCCTGGAGTTGCTTGCGAGTAGAAGGCACAGGCCAGTCTGTGACCGCCTTCACCTTAGCCGGATCCGTCTTCACCTGCCCCCCTGCCAAAATGTATCCCAGGAAAGAGACCGATGTCAAATGAAACTCACATTTCTCAGCCTTGGCATACAGTCTGTTTTCCAAGAGGCGTTGAAGGACAGCTCGGACATGTGAATGATGCTCAGCCAAAGTTTTAGAAAAAATAAGAATGTCATCTAAATAGACGAACACAAAACGGTCGAGGAAATCCCGTAGGACATCATTTATTAGGGCCTGAAACACCACTGGAGCGTTCGTTAAACCGAAAGGCATAACGAGATACTCGAAATGACCCAGGGGGGTGTTAAACGCGGTCTTCCACTCGTCTCCCTGACGGATTCGCACCAAATGATAAGCATTGCGAAGATCTAACTTAGTGAACACCGTGGCACCCTGTAGCGATTCAACAGCGGAGCTAATGAGTGGCAAGGGATACTTATTTTTAATAGTGACGTCATTCAAGCCCCTGAAATCAATACACGGCCGAAGAGACCCATCCTTCTTGTCTACAAAAAAAAAACCCAGCCGCCACGGGGGATGAAGACGGACGGATTAACCCAGCCGCTAGTGAATCCCTAATATACTCCTCCATCGCAGCACGTTCAGGCCTAGAGATACTATATAACCGGCTCTTGGGCAGGGACGCTCCGGGGAGCAAATCAATCGCACAGTCATAAGGGCGATGGGGCGGTAGGGACTGCGCTTTGATCTTACTGAATACTTCCCGCAAATCATGATACTCAGGCGGCACCCCTGAGAGATCGGGGACATATTCGTCAGTCCCCGTAGCCTCCCCCGGGCCGGGAAAACGGGCGGAAGTCAGACAATTGGAGTGGCAAAAAGGGCTCCAGCTGACAACCCTTTGCCCCTCCCAATCCAAGTGCGGATTGTGTAAGCACAGCCAGGGATAACCCAAAGTGAGCGGAGTATCAGGTGAATCGAGGACAAAAAAGGTGAGTTTCTCCCTATGATTCCCCGAAGTGCACAGTGACACTGGACCAGTGTGAAAAGAAATTTTAGTGAAAACCTGGTTATTAATCGCTCTAACTGGAATGGGTGGCTCAAGGCGCACGAGCGGAACGCCTAATCGTTCAGCGAGATCGAGACTGATTAAATTCTGTTCAGAACCAGAATCTAATAAGGCTGTGCATGAATGAGTAATCTGTAGCATCTCCAAGGTGACAGGGAGTTGTAAACGGGGTTTCTGACCAGAATTCGAACCGCCCACCCGTATCCCCGATTCTACCGGCGGGCGACACCTTTTCCCTCCTTCGGGCATGCAGCAATCAAGTGTTCCAGCGAGCCACAGTAAAAACAGGCATGAGCCCGACGCCGCCGCTCCCTCTCCTCCGGTGTCAACCGTGACCGGCCAATCTGCATAGGCTCCGGCTCGGGATTAGTGACGTAAGCCGAGGCGACAAACTCATGCGAGTCCACAGTCGGAGGCGGCGATGGTGACGTACCCGGAAACGAGCGCGGTAAACGGCGCTGGGATTTGTAGTTCCTGTCCCTCTCCCTGTCACGCAACCTGTTGTCAATGCGAAGGGAGAGGGACGCCAGTTCCTCAAAAGATTTTGGCTCATCACGGGAGGCAAGCTGGTCTTTCATACCCTCGTTCAATGCCCGGAAAAACACCCCACGCAGAGCGTCGTCAGGCCAACCGGTTTCGGCGGCGGCAGTACGAAAATCAATCAAAAAATCGGCAACCCTCTGATGGCCCTGGCGAAGATCCAGCAGCCTCTGCGCAGAACTACCCTCAGAAATGGGGTGCGCAAACGTTTTCTGGAATTCCCCCAAAAACACCTCATAAGAACAGGTTAACAAAGGATTCTTCGATAGATACGCCTCCGCCCACTTAAGTGCATGATTACGCAGTTTACCCACCAAATAAGATATCTTATTAGAATCCGCAACAAATGTGCGTGGAGAACGACCGAAAACAAGGTCGACCTGAAGCAAAAACCCGCTACAACTCCCTGGATCCCCTGAAAATGGTTCGGGCTCTGGGGACGTAGCATCACGGAAAGCTGATGTAGGTGGAGATGCAACGGCAACAGGTTGAGGCAGAGGAGCTGGTGTACCGGAGTCTTGGCCCGCGGGGCCCGAGGCGGAACCAGCAGCAGTAGAAATATCCGCTTGTAGAGCCTGGAGGGACTCCAGTATTTTACTTTGACCATCTCTAAGAGTCTGCTGCTGGGCTAACAGGAACTGAATAGATTGTTCATGACTTTCTAATATCGCCCCCTGCCTCTGAATGGCTGACCGTTCCGCGTCTGCTGAGTCCATAACTGCTGGCCAGATTCTACTGTTACGGCCGAGACCGTTTCAGACGAGTGACAGGACTCAAACGCAAGACGCCGAACAGCTCGTAAGTATATTTTAAGAATAATGTTTAATGTTTACACAAAATATTCATAAACAAAAGGTGAGCGTAGACGTTAAACTAAATAACGATCTGGTCCGGGTCAGAGAGGACAGCTATTCCGGGGATTGGACTGGAAAGCAAGTCACAAAGGGTCCAGGAAAAGGTCGGGGTCACTGTAACAGAATGCAGATGTTCAAACATAGATAAGGAGGCATATGAATATGTTGTTTGGCTCAGAATCCTCCTTCGTACTGCGTACTTGCCAACGGAGGTCGGAGATGACATAGAGGGGTGAGTAGTCCGGGTGTGTAAATCCAAAAACTCCTGGCGTGGAGGCAGAGAGGCAGGTAGGTAATTTTGGTAATAGCCTGAGGGACTGCCAGAAGGTCCAGCATCCAAGTAGAAGCTCTTCGCCAGGGGTTGACAGTTAGGTGTAGCTGAAAAGGGAGGCGCACAAAAAACAAACATACAGTGAGGCAAGGTGATTCAAAAAAACACGTAGGGAATTTATGGTGGTGGCCTGCACTGACTGATGTTTAGCAGAGAATCTGGCGAAGAGAGATTGAGAACGCTGGCCTTATGAGTCCCCGGCTAATTACCCACAGATGTAAGCGATCAGCAAAAACACTGAGGCCCCTCCCAGGGGTGGAGACGCCGGCTCGGAGGGAGACACACTGGCACACACCCGGACCATGACAGACTGCCCAAACATACATAATTGACCCAAAACATGAAATGACATACAAGGGTATATATAATGGCTGATCAGACCATTGTGACACATGAGGGGTAACAAACAAAACACAATCATAAACCACAAACGATGCAGTACAATCTAGTTTGTTAATAAACTAAACACTAAAGAAGAAAATCAAAAACCCCATTAAACCCTAAACTCAAATATTTAATTAAATACAAATACTTTGTTTTTAAAGTAAAGAAAACACACATTCCCCCCTTCAGCAGGAAGTGGTGGTGTAGTCCAATTATCTTCCTTTGTATTTAATGGTTTCAAACCCTGGCTACCATCTTTTGTCCAGCAACTCCCAGGGATGATGGCAGGTAAGAAATAAAAAGACAAAGGTTAGTCAGAAAGCAAAGAAATGAAGTAGTATGAATACATAAGTGAACTAAATGTGCGCGCTTACAAATAGAACAAATGTATCCAAACCAATCAATAAAGTTATCGGAAACTAAAATGTATTACTATGTTCAAATGAAGAATGAAAATACTATAGTTACCAACTTTAGAGTGTGGCCACGGGTTTGGCCATCACAGTATTGTAGAGGAGTGAAGTGAAGTTTTCGATGTTTTCTTCGTCAACTGTCGTTTGTCCTGCACAGAGATGCTGCTGTAGATGTGTCTCTAGCTGTGTCTGGATACAATGAAAAATGCTGTAACTAAGTGCTTGTGTTGCATAGTTCTACAAAACATTCCATTTCATGCATGCTCCGCCCACATGGTAAGGAATGTCAGGTGCTGCATTGCCAAATCCTGCTCCCATTGCCTAGCAATAACAGCTGTTTACTTTTTGGGGTCTGGTTCATTATTTAATAAAGAAAACATGTCCAAGTATTGGGTGCTGAGGCTCAGCGCATATTCTAACCTTGCTGTGTGGGTGGGCAGCTAGAAATCACTGGTGGGCAACATGAGTGAGGAGAAAACTGGAGCAGCCAAGCAGGGAGCTGCAGGTTGCTGGTTTGAGTCTCTGTTCAGATGCTGGTGTCTCCTCTCTCTGAGATGTCTGCAAACAGTCCCAGATAAAACAATAAGGATAATAAACAAACACGTGACTAAAATAACAATTATGACTCTGATGTGTTTCATGTGTAGCAGGATGGCCTCTATACAGCAGTCGCTGCAAGCATCCACATCGGCACACTTACTATTCTTTAAGCAGGCGTGCTGGGGTCCTCCTAAGGAAAGTTTGAAACTTCATTTCTTTCATGCTGTTGAGTAAGAGTAATTTTAAAACTTAGTAGCAGCCGCCATTGTTGGAAACTGGAGTTTGGCTGGGCCGCGCTATGAATTCTGGGATATGGTAGGCCACGAGGGACACACCCGACCCATCCTTCAAATTCGGGGAAAAGGAGGACGCATTTGTCCGCTGCATTCGGAGGAGTCTACGAATTTGGACAGCCTTCGGCGCGTCGCTGTGACGCAATCGGTCTACAAATGCGGCCTCAGGAGGATGCAGCCCATGAATTTGGACACGACCAAAGTTAAACTTACCTTGGCTGTATCCCAATTCAGCATCTGCAGCCTTAAAGGCCGCATTTTAAGGCCAATTACGTCACAGCGACACGACGAAGGCTGTCCCAATTCAAAGGCTGCTCGAAATGCGGTCCTGAAATGCGTCCTTCATTTCATTGAATTTTAAGGATGTGGCGGTGTAGACTTCGTGGCCCAACATATCCCAGCATGCATAGCGCGGCGGTGGGTGTGGATAATTTTGCCAGAAAAAAAAACGGCCGAAGAGGGGTGGCCGAAGAGTAAACTTTTAAAAGTAAGTACTATTGTGTTACTTATTTATGTGCGAATGTTTAATAACGAAGAACATTAAAACATTACTGTTGGCCAAATGTAGGCAAAGTTATGTGACATTAGCAATGTTTGTACTAACTTGGTTTTAAAGCCTTTACTTTAAAATATACGCCGTTCAATAGTTGACCTTAATCTTACAGAGAATGTGATGATTTTAAATTAAGCACTGAGACAAATTTAGTAATGCCAACATATTAAAAGAACAATATTTGTCTCTCATATATATAACACAGTTATATATACTGTGTCAAAGAAACCTGTCTTTGAGTGAAGATTTAAGGTGACAGGAAATATAAATAATATAAATAAATGCAGCTTGAATCTTTACTGAAGCTCAGTATTTGAAACAGAGATCATTCACTGCTGTAATAACTAATAATGATTGAAATTATAACTTTAATATTGGCCATATTATATTTACATTACCAAAGTGAGATGACTTTAGTCTCATGAACAACATTAGCTAATTGTTATTTACTAGGTAATCTTAAATGACTGTTCAGTACAGAAGTGAAGCCCAATAATCATGATTTCACAGTCAGCCTCAGATACTTATCAAATCAAAGCTCATGTACAAACAAACAAATGAACAAAAGATTTTCTCCTTCATTTCTGTCAAACAAAGCTGTATGAAACGTTTCCAGCTGTTAGTGTCATGGTTGCTAGGCATCCGGGGCAGCGCGACGGAGGCTAGACCGTCCCATTTCACAAGCCTCTCACTTCCGGCCTATAAGTACGCAGCCCTTGTGGACCGTTAAGGCTGCGCACTTTAAGGCTGCAGACCCTGAATTGGGATACAGCCCTTGTGTCGTTAGGAGCCTGAACCGCAATGACATTACGCTCTCCCACTGTCACACGTTGATGACGTATTTGGAAATCAATTCGGGTGGGACCAGTGTTGCCAACTCCTCAGTAAGGAAAATCGCTATTGGTTGTCCTAAAAGTCGCTAGAAGTCGCTAAATGATGTCATCGCCTAATTTGCATAATTGGTCATGCTAATGTAATTGTAACCTACACTGTTGGAGAGAGAAATAACATCGTGGAAGAGACATAAAGTCAGTAAAAAATGTCTTAAATTCATTTAGAATTTATTTAGAACTACAAATTAAATTTCTTTTAGCAATTATTGTTTTTTTTTTTTATGTCACAATTCCAACCCTGCTCCTTTATCCGGGCTTGGCCCGGCAAAAGTGACCTGAAACAGGCACTCTGGTGGAGTTATTGTGTGTGTGTGTGTGTGTGTGTGTGTAGTTTTAAACTTTGTGGTCCACAAAACAACATAACAGTAAAAGAAGAACTGACTGCATTACAGTCAGTGCGGAAGCCCTGCCCTGATAGCCGCTGGAGGAGGACTATCCTCCATCTGTGAGCGCTTTGGCACGGGCAAGGTGCCCACCGCAGCACCCGCTGCTTATTGAGAGTAAGAGCGATACGCGCTTTCACGTCAAAAGTCGTCATAAATAAGTCTCTAATAACGGCAGAAAAAGTCACCAGATTTGTCGCTAGTCGCGTTTCAGAAAAAAAGTCCCTAAGGTCGTCTGAAAACTCGCTAAATATAGCGACAAAGTCGCTGCAGGAGGAAGATTTTCTCTCTGATACCTTGTGTTCTGATACCTGACAACTTTTTTCTTGAGAACTGAGACCTGACAATTTTTTGTCTGATACCTGACAACTTTTTTCTTGAGAACTGAGACCTGACAATTTTTTGTCTGATACCTGACAACTTTTTTCCTGACAACTGAGACCTGACATTTTTTTGTCTGATACCTGACAACTTTTTTCTTGAGACCTGACATTTTTTTGTCTGATACCTGACAACTTTTTTCTTGAGAACTGAGACCTGACAACTTTTTTCTTGAGACCTGACGATGTCCTAAAATGTATACCGTACAATGGGCACAGTTAATTTATGCTGGCCAGCCGATAAACAATGAGTATAAAAACAGCAGCTGTTTTGAGACATTTCATACTGGTTCCTCCCTCGGGGCACGGTTTTATTTGTTCTGTCTGAAGTGTGTGTGCCTTAAAATAGTGTGATCTATGGACCCTACGGTGCAATTCCTGCTGGAGTCGATAGCGTGTTTGTGTTTTGTTTGCTTTTCATGTGATATACAGTGTCTTGCAGTCTTGCAGGTAAAGATCTCTCAGGGCATTAGCAGATCATTCATCATCAGATGAATGGGGGAGGGGGGGGGGACTCAGATAACAACTGACTCAAATAGGGAGGAAACGGTCCAGTAAGGTAGATAACCTGTTGTCTGAAGATATGCTAACATGCCAGGCAGTTTAAGCTGCCAAAGAAAAAGCATGGAATGATTGCTGCCTCTGCTGCAAAGAAAGTAATTGTATTTGTCCTCACCCAGAGGAAATGAGAGTAAAAATGAGTTCACTCTAAACCTACAAAAATTGCTATTATCTGTCACCATTTAAACGCAATTGTGACAGCGGAAACTTGGTTTCTCTCTTCTCTCACATCTCCCTGAGGCTTTTTGTTATGAGGAATTGTTTCACTGTGATGGTTCAATTTTGCCACATTGAACCTGATCTCGCTAATCGAACATTGTTTGGAACTTTAGTTCTCATCAAACATCTTCTGGTGAAAAGTGAAGCCACCGCCGCTGGCAGGAAGTGCTACAGATTGATTAGCCCCGACCCTTTTGAAGTGCCTCAGGTATGGATGCAGCAGGCAGACACCTTGTTATAATTGTGATGAAGCAGCTGTCCTTGGCAGAGCTGATTTGGGTTACCTCTCTGCTTTGTAACCCTGACAGGCCAAATGAAGAAGCATTCAACTTCTATCCTCGGGCGGCAACCTGGGTTGGGATCTTAAGCAGGTAAACACTAATTAATCACGCCAGATATCGGACAGCTACCCCCTTTAACTGTTTGGGAAGGAGATGGAAGCTTATTTACCTCCACGTCATTAAGTCCAGCAGTCACTTGTGCATCTCAGCCTTGTCTCTCTTGCTCAGTGTCACGCTGTTCAACAAAGATGCAGATCCCTCGCTTACCATCCTCGCATTTCTGCGTCCTGTCTTTTCCACTCTGTGTTATTTTTTTATTTTTTTGAAACATGCATTAGCGACTCTCCCTCTCACCCTGACTCATCCCCGTTCCCTCGCAAGACTGAGCACTATAAAGTGTGGCAGTGGATCAAGAATTAATGCATTTGCCTTCAGTGAAAGTTGTTCAGAAAAGTATGCTCATTAGGCCTTCCTTTTTACCCTGCACAGAGGCCAGGGGAAGCAGACAGGGCGTTGGGAGGAGATTGGCGGGGTCATTATCTACCCTGTTGCTGCACTCTGGACTTCAAAGTGAAGCTTGGTACAGCTGTCACTGGTGCTCTGCACAGCTCGGACATGGTCTTGACAGCAAGGGCAGGCGCTCCTGGCTACAGCGCGGAGGCCAGAGCTGATGCTGGAGGGTTCATTAAAGCAGGAAGCTTCAATCTCTCAGCACTTCTCTGTTTGTATTCCAGTACAACTGTTTCTTTGTCTTTCACATCCTGTGTTTTTTCTTTCTTTCTTTTTTTTCTCTTTTGTTTCCATGACCTACAGTAACATCACACATTGCTAGAGCTACTAGAAATAGCCAGGTATTAAAATGTAACCTGGAACATCTTGTTCTCTTTGTCTGTCTTCACCTCCTGTATTCCAGTCAAATCCACTGTAGCTTTCATCTGTCAAAGGTTCCTTCTCTTTTTCTTCACCGGGCCCCGTTTTCCCTGCCTCCCCATGCAATATCGCCCTTTACTGGATATATCTTCGCCTCACTGCTCATTTTTTTTGTCCTCGTCCCGCATGCTCCTCAGCTCTTCAATGTCTTTCCCTTAATGACGATAAAACAAGGTAAAGTGCAGGTCCCGACACTGTGTGGAACGAGGATTAATCTACAATAAATGACGGGCCGCTTTGTTAACTACATGTGACAGCACAGAGAAGCATGATTGAGCATACGTTTAGTGAAATTGTGGGTATATGTGTGTGCGCGCCCAGGCTGTTGTCTCCAATGCCTGCTCACACTGCTGTTTAAAGACCTTGTAAACTGGTATATTTACTTCCATAATGTAATATTTTCTGGGGAAACATGTTGTTGATGTATTGCTGTGGAGAGCCTTCTGAACTACGATGCCTGAGGATATCAATTAAACTTCTGATAACCTGCATATCTTTTTTGTTTTTAAACACCAGTAAAAGCAGCTATACAATTTTCCCAGTGGGTCTTTCTAGTGCACAGATTGAGTGATATTTCCATGTTGTTTTGTTTGTTTGTTTTCTCTGAGGTTTAATTCATTTTTCATGATAACCCTGTTCATCTCTTTTTAAAGAAATAAACTAAAATAAAAAGTACAGATTATTTTCTTCTTTAACTGATTAATCAAGACTTGGGAGAACAATTTCATGAAAATAAAACTGACATTTTCTTGTTGCCTTGGGTTTGGGTTAGGGTTTGATCGTCATCAACGACGAAGGTTAATGCGATCATACAAGGTACACTAACAAGATGAAAAGGGAAGGCATGGGAAATCCAGATATTTGACATAAACACAGTGTAAACAGTGCTGCTGTAAATACTGAGTATGATGTTCAGCCTTATGTGCAGCCCTGTGCTCCAACACGGGTTGTATAACATTGAAAACTGCCAAGATTATCTTGTACTGAATAATTGTTTTGTAAAGTAGCAAAGCACATATTTAGAGTCTTAAGTAAAAGTCTTCATCCTACATAAGTCATAGGACAAAAGTCATAGCATCGAGGTACCTAAAGTAAAAGTGGCTACTCTGATGAATCATACACATTTTGTTATGTTGATAGTTGTGTTGATTCATTACTGTGTATAGTTCTTTAACTATTATAACACAGCGTTATACATTAGTAGGTTATTATTCTGGAAATCCACAACTAATGGTTTAAAATGAACAGTACAGTAGGGAAAAGTAGACATGTAGAGCAGCATGACATCACAGTCCTTGAAGGGTACTTCAATACTCGAGTAAACACAAAGCTACATTCTACCACTACTCCTATTTATCCATCCATCCATCCATCTTCATCCGCTTTATCCGAGGCCGGGTCGCGGGGGCAGCAGCCTAAGCAAAGAGGCCCAGACCTCCCTCTCCTCAGCCACCTCCTCCAGCTTATCCAGGGGAATACCAAGGCGTTCCCAGGCCAGCCGAGAGATATAATCTCTCCAGCGTGTCCTGGGTCTGCCCCGGGGCCTCCTCCCGGTTGGACATGCCTGGAACACCTCACCCAGGAGGCGCCCAGGGGGCATCCTTGTCAGATGCCCGAACCACCTCAGCTGGCTCCTTTCGATGTGGAGCAGCAGCTGCTCTACTCTGAGCCCCTCCCGGATGGCCGAACTTCTCACCCTATCTCTAAGGGAGAGGCCAGCCACCCTTCGGAGGAAGCTCATTTCTGCTGCTTGTATCCACGATCTCGTTCTTTCGGTCACTACCCACAGCTCGTGGCCATAGGTGAGGGTAGGGACGTAGATCGACCGGTAAATTGAGAGCTTCGCTTTTACACTCAGCTCCCTCTTCACCACGACGGACCGGTGCAGCGTCCGCATTACTGCAGCTGCAGCCCCAATCCGTCTGTCGATCTCCGGCTCCCTTCTCCCATCACTCGCGAACAAGACCCTGAGATACTTGAACTCCTCCACTTGGGGCAGGAACTCATCCCCGACCCGGAGTGGGCACTCCACCCTTTACCGGCTGAGAACCATGGCCTCAGATTTGGAGGTGCTGATCCTCATTCCCGCTGCTTCACACTCAGCTGCGAACCGTTCCAGTGCGAGCTGGAGGCCCTCACCCGATGAGGCCAACAGAAGCACATCATCCGCAAAAATCAGAGATGAGATTCTGAGGCCACCAAAGCGAAAGCCCTCCGCCACTTGGCTGCACCTAGAAATCCTGAGACAAAGGGCAGCCCTGGCGGAGCCCATCGCCCACCGGGAACGAGTCAGACTTATTGCCGGCAATGCGAACCAAGCTCTTACAACGTTTGTATAGGGATCGAATGGCCCGTAGCAATGGGCCAGACACCCCATACTCCCGCAACACCTCCCACAGGACACCCCGAGGGACACGGTCGAATGCCTTCTCCAAGTCCACAAAACACATGTAGACTGGTTGGGCAAACTCCCATGCACCCTCAAGTATCCTCGAGAGGATAAAGAGCTGGTCCAGTGTTCCGCGACCAGGACGATAACTGCATTGTTCCTCCTGTATCCGAGGTTCGACTAGCGGACGAACTCTCCTTTCCAGCACCCTGGCATAGACTTTCCCAGGGAGGCTGAGGAGTGTGATCCCCCTGTAGTTGGAACACACCTTCCGGTCCCCCTTCTTAAAGATGGGGACCACCACCTCGGTCTGCCAGTCCACAGGTACTGCCCCTGATCTCCACGCAACATTGCAGAGGCGTGTCTCCCTCGGAATGCTGTTGAAGCTCTGCCGGAGGTGTGCGTTGAAGATCTCGCGGACTGGGGCCTCTGCTAGACGTTCCCAGCACACCCTCACTACGTGTTTAGGTGCACCAGGTCTGTCCAGCGTCCTCCCCCGCCACCTGATCCAACTCACCACCAGGTGGTGATCAGTTGACAGCTCAGCCCCTCTCTTTACCCGAGTGTCCAGAACATATGGTCGCAGGTCTGGTGATACGATTACAAAATCGATCATCGACCTACGGCCTAGAGCGTCCTGGTGCCACGTGCACTTATGGACACTCTTATGTTCGAACAGGGTGTTCGTCATGGCCAAACTGTGATTAGCACAGAAGTCCAATAACAAAGCACCGCTCGGGTTCAGATCAGGGAGGCCGTTCTTCCCAATCACGCCCCTCCAGGTCTCGCTATCGTTACCCACGTGAGCATTGAAGTCTCCCAGCAGGACAACAGAGTCTCCAGGTGGAGCACCTTCCAGCACCCCCCCCCCCCCCCAGGGACTCTAAGAAGGCTGGGTACTCCGAACTGCCACTCGGCGCATCATAAGCGCAGATGACAGTCAGGACCCGTTCCCTGACCCTATGGGGCAGGGAACAAACCCTCTCGTCCACCGGGAAAAACCCCAACGTACCGGCAGCAAGCCGAGGGGATATTAGAATACCCACCCCAGCCCGCCGCCTCTCACCAGGGGCAACTCCAGACTGAGACAGAGTCCAGCCTCTCTCCAGGAGACTGGTTCCAGAGCCCAAGCCATGTGTAGAGGTGAGCCCGACTATATCTAGCCGGTACCTCTCAACCTCACGCACTAACTCAGGCTCCTTCCCCACCAGAGAGGTGACATTCCATGTCCCTATTGCCAGTCTTGGCAGCCGGGGGTCAGTCCGCCAGGGCCTCCGCTCCTGGCCGCCACCCGGCACACAATGCACCCAACCCCTATGGCGCCTCCTGCGGGTGGTGGGCCTGCGGGAGGATATAAATACTCCTATTTATATGGATTTAAACAGAGCACAATTTGCGCTGTTATGTAGATTTAATGGGGTTTTTTTACCCGGTTTGCAAGAACTTTCGAAGATGCTAATTTAGCAAGCTGTGCATAAAGACTATGGTAATAGTTACAAAAAGCATGAAATCTGGTAGTAGTGATGGTGTACAGTAGGGTGCTTTTCCACTTGCTTTTCTCAAAGGCCTGATGTGGTGAAAGTTAAGGGCAAAAATGAAGGAGGAGATGCATAATAAGGAGAAGAACAAAGTGTGTCAAAACATTACGATGCCTCAGGTGTGTGTATCATGCATCATGATTGCACTGCCCACAGCAGTGTCACTGAGACAGCATTTGGAAGGAGAACAGTGGGATGAAACAGGGCAAAGAAAACGAAAACGTGATTGTTTTTGCAACCAATAAATGCAAATTAAGTTCAGATTTTAGACAAAAAGAACTATGATAAGACTCTTGCTTGACAAAGCTATGACATCGCCATCCAATATAAGGTTTTTGCCACAGCTGAGCTAATTTATCAGCATTGGTAATTACCAAAATCATTTCTGTGTTTCTGCATTTGTTAATCCATTAGTATGCACAAACCCTTTGATCAAATTGATATCTTTAATGCTTTAAATGCGTTAATACATTACAGTTATTTACTTGCATACTACCAGCCTTCTCATTTAACCCTTTAAAGCCTTAATGTTTGCGTAACTATTTTTAAATCCCGGTAGCACTGCAACCACATGAGCTAGCGCAATATTTTTTTTTTGCATATGAAACCGGAGGAGTTTTACTTACATGTTATGCCATCAGCTTGTCCAAGGTCACGGTTTCCTTCCACATATAGCTTTGCAAAAATTGCATAAAAAGCACTTGCAGCAACAAAAACATAATATTCCAGAAACACACTTTGCCAATCCGATCAGCTGTTCGTAACACTTCCTACGTTGGAATAGATACCAGCACGAACTATCGCATGTCCGCCATTACCTGCCTGAAACCGGAAGTGGCGTCATTTTCGTGGAAATGTAGTTTTTTTTTTTACCTTCAGGGCCTATACAAGCATATACTTGTGTTTTTAAAGGTTATGTTTGACTTTATGACTTTCTGTGTGGTTTCTGGGATGCTTAGAAGTCAAATTGCACTGCTGGAAATAGTTTATTTTGATGCACATGCTGGTTTTTTGCAAATTTGCATTATAATATTTATTTTTCCCTGCAGTATATAAAAATTGGTGTATTTAAAAAATAAAACTATGAAGACACTTAAAATAAATTTCCTGTGGTGGGAAACTATTTTGTGCAACTTTTTTGTATTTACAGTTTTGAGGGATAAGCCTCTTAAATTTCTCTAACTAGAAATATATGTTAAAAAAAACAAAAACGATTTTCAATTTTTTTGTAGTTTATTGCACTTTTTTACAATTTATGTAATTACTATGCACTTAATGCAGACATATTATTAAAATTTGGGCTATAATGGTTGTATTGATGTATAGCAACTTGAAATGCTCCCAAAAATGGCACTACAGCATGTAAAAATATAATATAAGCTCTGGCGGACTTGGTTCTATGGTAGGTCTTAAAGGGTTAATGGCTTTTCTTCATTTTTACTGCATCCTACATTGTAGATTCTCACTCAAGACATCACATATATGAAGCAAGATATGTGGAATTATGCAGCAAGGAAAAAAAAATATTAAAAACTCTAAGTATGTCTTATATTTTAGATTCCTCAAAGTAGCCACCCTTTGCTTTGTTGACAGCGCTTCAAACCCTTGGCTTTCTCTCAAGGAGCTTCATGATGTAGTCACCTGAAATGGTTTTCACTTCACAGGTGTGCCTTGTCAGGGTTCATTTGTCGAATTTCTTGCATTCTTAATGGGTTGGGACTATCAGTTATGTTGTAGTCATGTTGGTACACAGCTGACAGCCCTATTTGACAACTGTTAGAATTCATATAAAGAGAAATAACAGTCCATCATTACTTTAAGAACTGAAAGTCACTCAGTCTGGAAAATTGCTAAAACTTTAAACTTGTCCCAAAGTGCAGACGCAAAAACGATACAGCTACAATACAGCTACAACAAGCGCTACAATGAAACTGGCTGACATGAGGACCATGCTGGGAAAGGAAGACCATCAGTCATATACTTGCTAAGAAACCACTACCAAGGAAAACCAACAAGGAGAAGAGATTTTATTGGGCCAAGAAATACAAGGAATGGACATTAGACCAGTGGAAATCTGTGCTTTGGTCTGATGAGTCCAAATTTGAGATTTTTTTGTTCTGCCCGCCGTGTCGTTGTGCGACGCAGAAGAGGTGAACAGATGGTCTCTACATGCCTGGTTACCACTGTGAAGCATGGAGGAAGAGGTGTGATGGTGTGGGGGTGCTTTACTTGTAACACTAATGGGGATTTATTCAAATTTGAAGGCACAATGAACCATCACGGCTACCACAGCATCCTGCTGAGTCATGCCATCTTATCCAGTTTACGTTTAGTTGGACCATCATTTATTTTTCAACTTGACAATTACCCCAAACACACCTCCAGGCTGTGTAAGGGGTATTTGACCAATAAGGAGAGTGATAGAGTGCTGGACTAGATGGCCTGGCCTCCACAGTCACCCAACTTACACCCATGCTAGTTTAGGATGAGATGGACAATTACGAATAATTGTTTTGAAAAAATACTTTTAAAAACATTTGTATTCGGGAACAAGGAAAAACTTTATATCAAAAAGCTGAGTTTCCTTATGAGACCGCAGTGCATGACTGGATGAGTGAGTGACGTGTGAAAGAGGTGACTGACACGGGCTGCTCCACACAGCAACAGAGACGGCTCGGCTGAGCGAAAAAAGACTGAACTGCATTTTTGTTGAATAGATATTTTTGTACCTTAACTGGTTTCCGGAGGCAGTTTATAACTTCCGCGAAGATCGGGAGATTATTCCATTGCGCTGCATTAATAACGTCTGCAGTCAGAAGCTCTCATGTTCACTCTGTTTACGTAGCTCTGTTAGCTCGGTAATTTAGACAATAGGCTGTTGACAGAGTAACGTTAACGTTCGGTTAAAAAGGTTAAAACAATGCTTGTGTAGTTCTCACTTATTAACTTAGCTGAAACTCCCAACATGGAATTGGGGAATAGAAGAGTGTTGCTGCTGCTGAGCCATCTAACATACATAACAACAGCCAATGGCTGTTTTCTTTTCAATGATGTTCCTTGTTACATGTTTATTGCTGGATTTATGGAAAAACATCAACAAATATTGCATATCTATAATTATTATAATGCATATAATTAAAGAATACTTACACTATAACATAAGTGTAATGCAAAAAAACTGGATTTTTACGCCTATTTTGAATTTTACTCGAATACAAATACAAATTCAAATACTTTCCCTTCTCAAAAATATAAATACAGATACAAATACCGGCTGCTTTGCACACCTCTCTCTCTATATATATATGGATAGGTGTGTGTGTGTAAAATGTTTTTCTCTGTGAACCTTAGACTATTTTCCTTCTCCTGTGACCTACTTTACAAGTTATCATAGCGCTTCACTGAGAATCTGTGATTTTTTTCTTGAGTTTTCCTGACGATCAAAGGAAGTAAAATATAGTTTACACATACATACATCTTGAGGAACATTGAAAGCAGAAAACTGCTTGCATCCCTTTTTTGAGCAAAAGAGGTTGGCAGTGGAGGCTCAAGTCGAAGCGCACAGAGCACTCTGAAATTATCTGAAGGGATAAACCACTGATCTAAACAAAATATGTAAACAATTAAATCAGTATATACCCAGACATGTACCTATACCCAGGGAACCTCCTTTGATTAGGTTTTTTTTTTTTCGTAGAGTAAAAGACATGTGGAGAGAGGGCTGTGTTCATATAGTGAAATTCCCTAAAGTTTTAGAAGCTGTGATTAGCTGAAAGTATGTGCCCGACAGTATGTATGCAGTAGATGATAGCAGTATATGTGCGTGCTTGAGTGCCGTTGGGATGCTGTTGTGTTGCACTTGTAAACAGAGTGACTACAGCCTAATTAGGATCCCCTCAGTTTTATGCTACTAACCCTGGGCACGACAAGCTGAAGTCTGTGTTCGGGTATCTATCATGGATAGGGTGGGCCTGTGGCCTTAACAATGGTACTATCCGTTATGTTACTGCTATGCTGGGACACAGGTGGCAAGCAGGGACTGGATTCTACATTTCCACAGCTCCAAGACAGCCAGAGCTAGGCATTTACAAAATGACACACACAGAGGAAAGTGCGCTAATGGATGCTTACGCGAGGGCAGATTATGCAAATTACTGGCACTTCTAGTCATAAAAATGGGGGAAAAATGTAATGTGAGATGACTTGAGCATCTCTTGTCATGTGGGAAGTGTAACAGAGTGTGACATTCTCTTGAGGATTAGACAAAGCCGAAAGACAGAACCATGATCATTAATTAAGCTGTGATGCTGTTATAGCTGTGCATCACATTAGAAGGCTTGCTGGTGCCATCTTGGTCTAAGCCCAGATGCTGTGGATTCAAATCCACTGTCTGCAAACTCACTGATACTGGCTCTCTTCATTTCTTGAAGTGAATAAGCACTCTTTTATCTTTGCCAGTTGGGTTTTTGGTTTAGGATTTCAATTTTGGAGGTTAAAGCTAAACTAACTATGCTTCTATGTTCATTGTGTTGTGCTTCAGGGATGCAGTTTTTTTAGTTAGCATTGCCTTCCTATCAGCTCAGAGCAGTACGGACATTCTCCTCTGACCTCTGGCATAAATAAAGAGTTTATGCTGACTGGATATTTTCTGTTTTTTGGACCGTCCTCTGTATACTGTAAAAATGGTTATAAACGAAAATCAAAATAAGTCACCAGCATCTGAAATACTTAGACCAACCAAAAACCAGTTTCAAAGTCAAGTTTTCCATTTTGATGTTTGGTTTGAAGGTTGTTTTTATATATATATGTGCCGGAAATCATTACCTAAATGCAGTGAGTTAGCTGATTAGATGCTATCTGGCATTAGCCGATCAGATCTATCGTTTTGTCCAAATATGTAAATATGGTCACCTCTGGATCCAAAAAAAAAAAAAAAAAACCAAGGCTGATGGTGGACATAACTGTGCCTGATTCACAACTAGCAAGATGCTACTTGTCATTAATACTTATCATTATCTGCAATCTAAGAATGTCTCTTCACCAGGTTGGGGTCATTACTCAAAAAGTAATGCAGTGGAAATGAGATGACAGTTCTTAATAAAAATATTTTAACTGTAATGTTCTACAGCTTTGCCAAAATGCACATAATCAGGGCCTGTTTTCCTTTCCTTTGTTTTTGTTATTGCTTTTTTGTGAAACTATTTATTGGACTTGGACAAGTGTCGAGGCTTTCTACCTTCACACATAAATAAATTATTGCTAGAATTAAAAAAAATACTTTGGTCTGTGTCACAAAAAACTCTTGATGTTGGCTGTTTTTCCTTCTTTTGATGGACTGTTGTTGATTTTAATTAAAAGCAAAAATCAAAACTGAAGATTGTGAGTTTCATGGCATTTCTCCAACAAAACAGCTAAACCACACTTCCAATCAGGATGCATTCTCCATGCAACCTCTTGCAAAAAGGTGATACTCAGCAACTAGTCAGGGCCTCATTACTTCAGCCAGAGTGTTTGCGGGCTCGCAGTTGAATAATGAGGCTATTATGGAGATATCCTCCAAGAAATGCTAGAGAGGTCTCTGCTCTCAGAGCTGAAGTAGACCGCCAAGCCGCTATCGCCTACCATACAATAATGCATTTATATATCAAGATTCCACTGCAACTAGGGACTTTTTTTAATGGATTTGGCTGGATTTGTTAAGTGTTAGATGCAAAATGTGACTATCATTATTTCAAAGAAGATGTAATGAAAAATTGATGCTCTGTGGTGGCTATCGGAGCAGTTTGGTTTTAAACAGGCTCAATCAGACTGACTCAGAGCCATTTGTATCCCTCGCTTAGGCAATACCAGTTAATATTTGCCTAATCAAGTTGTTTTCCTAAATTCTGCACAGCTACAGATGCAACCAAAGATAGGAGTCTCTCCTCTTGATGCTCAGGTTGAATGTGTTTCTCTCCTCGGTCTCTCCATTCTGATTGCTTTCATTTTCAGGATGGAGCAATGGAATATTAAAGCTGTGGGCCCAGCTTGACTCCCCTGGGAGTTGTGCCTCATTATCTAAGAAGCTGCTTACACTCCACTGCTTAGCTCATTACAGATGGTAGAGCAGAAAGAGAGGGGGAAACAGAAGCAGAGAGCAAAGAGAAAGGGAGAGGGAAGGCAGGCTGCATGTAGCATTTCAAGTACTTTACACCCTCGGACCTCAAAGTTTCCTACAGCCTCTTTTCCAACAATTTTCACTGACAGTGTTAAAAACAAAGCAAACAAAGAACATGACAACAAAAGATTTGGCGGAAGAGAAAAAATCTCATAACTTACAAACTCCTGTGGTTAATTATTAACATGACTGTGTATAAAAAGAACATCCCAGAGAGGACAGATTCCCAATTCTGGTTGAGATGGGCAATAAGTTGCTTCTGCAATGTAAAAATCACAAATGTTAAGGCATTTTTTTCATATTAAATGAAACTAAATTCAGAAATGTTTCTCCATCCTTGTAATCCGTTATTACAAGTGAATAATCTACTATAAGATAAAATATACACACTTACAGCAGAAATGTATTAATGTTCTTCCCATTTTTCAAAATAAAAAAAGCTCTAAGTTGAAGTGGAAAAGTGTCCTGTTATTTTTTGGAAATTATGGACCCCGTGTCATCTGGGCTAAAAAAGAAAGGGACAATCCAGCTTGCCATCTTCCATGACATGGGGTTGCATTAGTGCCCCTACCATGGATAACATGCACAACTTCAAAGTGTTAATGGTGTATCCTATGTACAGATATGGAGCAAAATGTTAATGTTTGATTTTCTTATTTGAATTTCTTGTTTGCATTTGAAAGGAATTCTTTTTATTTGAGCAATATAATGCCAAAGCATGTTCCGTGCATATTTCTACAGCAAAAAATCGATATAATCTATGAAATAAAATCAAATATAGTGTTAATGAATGGCATATTGTTGCTTCTGTCTTTTGCTGACATCAGAGAGTCAACATCATATTAAATGATGATAAAGGTGGTCCTCAACTAACTTGTATTATGTAGAAACCTATGTTGAAAGTGTTCCTAATAATGGTGCTGGTTCAGGTAGTTATGGCCACAATTGAGTCTTTTTCATCTTCTAATGATAACGTTTATTGCATTAATGCCATGCACAAAGCAAAGTTTGTCGCAAACAGTTAAAAGCAACCAAAAAAGCTCTTCCAGGAATATATTCAAACATTCAAATAAGCAGTTTTTGCAGAAATTAGTTTTACCTACATTTCTTTCTGTTAATTGCAGCTTACCAATAGGAGGGCTCAACAACCACTGGTAGCTTGCTGGCTTAATAATCTGCTTGTAAAACACTATTTCTATAACAAGTAAGAATGCCTGTTGGTTATTATGAAGCACACTGACTAATTTTAGTGTTCAACCTATTTAGCTTTGAGACTGAAAAACTAATCTATACTAGGCTCCCCTTTATCTGTCCAGATGGTCTTTATGACACAGCACTTGCACATTCAATGAGCCATTTACTTTGTTGGCATATTTTTGAAGTTTAAATAGAAATGTCCTAACTGCTTCCTGTATTCACGGACTGAAAAGCTAAGCTAAAAAAGTTTTGATTCAAGCTGAAACACAGGAGTGAAACTCGTTGAACTTCCTGTTTTACAAGAATAAAAGTAAATTTAGTTTATCCAGGCACACGTGGGCAAATCTGCTCTTCTGGGGGGACACTCAGGATTTCCAATCCAGCGAAGTGTAATCTCTCCAGTGTGTCCTGGTCTGCCCAAGGGCCTTCTCCTGTTAGGCTATTCCCAAAACACCTTGAATAGGATGTGTCTTAGTCAGATGCCTGAACCAACTGAATCGCCTCCATTTGATGTGCAGGTGTAGCAACTATACTCCAATACCCAAATGACTGAGCTCTTCATCCTGTCTCCACCCTAGTGATGGGATGTCACTCATCCATCCATTCTTTCTACTGCTTTTTGGGTCATGGGGGTGGCAGCATATGCAGAGAAGCCCACACGTCCTTCTCCCCAGCCAGCTCAAATACACAGTTGTTCCTGTACCAGCCAAGAGATATCATCTCTCCAGCATGTTATGGATCTTTCTCAGTGTCTCCTCCTGGTAGAACATGCCCAGAAAACTTCTCCCAGGAGGAATCCTAATTAGATACCCAGGTGACTTTAACTGTCTTCTTTCAATGTGGAGGAGTAGTGACTGTACTCTAAGTCCCTCCTGAATGACTAAACGTTTTATCCTATGCTTAAAATGCTGAGTGCAGCCACCCTTTGGGTAATAGCCTAAAGAGTGAAGTGGCAAATGACAAATGGCTTTTCTCCAAAGTTCATGACCACATTTGAGGAAAGGGATGAAGATTGACCAGTAAATTGTCAGCTTTGCTTTTAAATGTATCTCTCTTCTCACCACAACAGACCAGTACAGTACGCTGCACCAACCCCACTCCTCTTTCCCCTAACTGGTGAACAAGCTCCAGCTTCAGCTCCATTTTCAAGAATGAAAATAAATGACACAAAAAGAAAACACCTGATGGATAATCAAACCACCCTTCAGTAGTAACTGTTCCTCTAACTGAGACAACACCTTGAAACGTATATGGCATTGTAAAATGCAGTGTAGGCAAACATTTTAACAAAGGAAACTATTTTTCAACCTTTCAAAGGGTTTACTTTAACATATCCTGTCACTCTCCCAGGTATGACAATAACACCAACAGGCACTGTAAAGATTTATATCTACACATAAATTGATAAGGAGACTGAAGTTGGCTCAGATCACAGGTTATCAGTGTCAGGGATTAATGTGACCAACAGTAAAACCTCAAATCTGAGGCAAGCCCACGCTGCGATCTCCTTTGTATTCACATTCAATCCTCAACCCCTAGGATCACCTTCCTGATCTCCTGCTACAAGCACTTTACTTCCAATCTGCCAGCAATTTCCTCAAATATAACAAATGCAGAATTAGTTTGACCTGCAGCAGAGAGGGGGGGAGCCCTCACAGTGTATATAAAGAGCTTTCAGAGGAAGAAGCAGGAGGAAACAAGCTTTTAAATGTTTTGTCATGATGCCAATCAAAATGAGACATGCTTTCCCCAATCTAAGAACTGTCAATCTTACCGTGCAAAGCTGCCTGCATGTGGCAACAGTGCACATCGTCTTATTGCAGATTTAGAAGCATTTTCTTTTCCAACCTGGAAAGCCTCAAACAATTTCTCTCAAAACAAGGAAACAGATCAAAATGCCTTTCTTGGCTATGTAAAAAGAGATTTTTGAACATTTATAGCACTTTAGTAACACAATCGTTTCCCCCAGATTTTCAAATTAAACCCTGTGCAAAGAAAGGACCGGTGTTATCGTATTAATGTGGTCAGCTGCAAAGCACATGCAGTGTATTACATGAAAAAGTCTCAGTGAAGAATAAGAAATGTGGCATGTTTACTGTTACGGCATCTCGCAATAACAGCATAACTGAATTTTACATCATTGTGCAATTTGTCACAGCATGTCATTGTGTTATGCTCACACAGATAGATCTATGGTTGTTGAAGAGTGATATTTTTCACACAATAAGAGATCAGTGGGCATAAAAGATAAATGGGAAATCAGCTTGAACAATTTAAATATACTGAGAGGGAAGAAGGGTGGGGGGGGGGGGGGGGGGGCAATTTGCACTCCCTACTTTGCTATTACCAATGCATAAGGCACGATATTAAGCACTTTCAGCAAAGTCTTGCAATGTTTCAGCGTGGCATTTGGATAATTGGCTGGGGAAATCGTTTGCTGCAATTAACAAATTAAAGGATTTTTAATGCTGCGTTCACTCTCATTCCCAGGGAGGGCAGACGCCATTGCACCTTTCTGCCTCTCCAGCAAGTCGGCATCTAGGTGATTTTGGCGATAACCTTTAAACACATGATGCTTCAGCTTTATTAATACAACTGTGATGTCACCTTCAAAGATTTCCAATTTGGGGGAAAAAAAACAAGAAAACAAAACAAAATCCCTGACCCCAGTTGTGGTGAGGAGGGATGAATGCCAAGCTGCCTGGCTGGAATCTAAATGGCAGATATGTCCCTGACAATGCTGCAATAACATATCGATCAGGTGCAAGGTGCATGAGCTCAATATAAAGTCTGCTGAAATGCCATAGAAAAGGAGGCTACAGAATTGAGAAACAGGCGATGTATTCAAATGTCAACCTGGATGCTTTTACAACCTTTTGCATCGCCGAACAGCTCTGCGAGTATTACTGACAATCAAAATGGACCGGAGATTTAGAGCAGCTCCTTTAATTTCAATATGGAAGATACTTGCTCTATTTCAAAACAGACTCTAACTATAAAAAAGAAAAAGAAAATGTCTTGTGCAACTGTGTATGCAAATCCCTGCATCTCTTGAAGCTGCATGTGATGCAAACACTCAATTCCCTCAGACTGCTGAGTTTAGTGAGAGGAGAGTGACCGCCCAGGGAGAGCTCAAACAGGTTCATCTGATGAGCTACTTCACGCCACATTTCAGTCCATTGATGAATTTTATCAGCATGATAAATATCTTCTTGTAGGCACTTTCAGACCAGTCATTAGCCCTTTTCCTCCCCAATATTTGTGAAATTGGAGAACGGGTTATTTTCGCCATGTCACCAGAGCCTTATTTTATATTCCAGTGTGCTCCAAAATACTTTTGGATGACAAGATGTGAAATGGGATTTTTGTGACAACCACACATTAATATTGCAATATAATATTGCAGTATTGATGCATTTGTAACAAAAAGTTACAAATGCATTGTAAACTTATTGTATCTATACAATGTATTGTATTCAATCATTTTTCCTGAAAAACTTTGGTCCCTGGTCTAATCATAAATTCATCAGAACATAAAGCTTTAGACAGTATAGCAGAGGCTATATGTCTTATGGCTTCAGCTGGACCAGGGATGTGAACAAGCCCTCAGTCCAAATACGTCAGCTGTTGGAAGAAGTTGATTGGTTTTCTAAGGGTCTCAATAACTGACTTGACAGCATGTCACCATTAGCCATTGTTTTGATAGAAACTTAGCTTACTTGAATAGATGGATTGTGTGAAAGTGTCTGATGAAAGTAGTGAAGTATTCTTGCCTTAAAAATTGCCATGCTAGGTCCAGATACTACAAATGAGCTGTCCAGAATGCCCTTGACAATATGCCATATCCAGTGCTATGTAGTTCAAACGACTAGACTTGGAAAAACAATGTGATTCAAAGAAAAAGCTTTCCTATCTGATTGGTTAGGACAGGTGTTGGGAGCCTTCAACATTAAAACAATGTGAGACAAAGAGCAACAAACACAGGTGACAGGACATTAATTATAGTAATTAGGACAGGATAAATGAATGCATATAGTATATTCATTAGTAGGGTTACAGTTAACCCTAGTTTTAACCCATAGTGCGAGCGGCAAGTTACTGACCTCTGGGCTAGGGTTAAAGTTAGGGTAGCTTTGGCTTAGTTATTAGACCTCAGAGTACTAAGCTCAAGTGACAACAGTAATTGTAAGAAGACAGCAAAAGCAGCTGATTTTGAGTTAAAAATTTAAAACATAATTAATTACAACAGCAAATATGTCAAGAAGCTCCAATTTCCATTTCCAACCTTTGTGAAGAAACCATTGCGCCTACATTGGTTCATATGATTGATAGACTTCACAAATATAGATTATAATAACAGCTATATTGTTTTTTTCTCTTTTGCTGGTTTCTTTGTTTTTTTCAGACAACAACCACCTGAAAATTGTTCAAAAACTGTTATAAAGGAAATGGAGGTAGCTAATATTTATTGCACGTAGTCCTGCATGTAAGTTTTATGTTATGCAACTCAGCTGATGCAGTTATATAGCTTTAATAATGGATTCAATTCTCACTGAAACTGACACATAATATTAATATCGCAAACACAACACTGACAGAACTAGAAATAACTGAAATTATTAACTGGTGGAGCAAAATATCAACTCATAGCTTCTTTATTATAACATGATACTGACAGCACTTCACTCCATGACCTCATTTGTAGGAATGTAGCATTTCTCTGTTCAGTAGGATAAATAATGTCAATTATTGTTTCTAAAATGTGATATACTCATTAAGTAGGGGAAAAAGCCTGACAGAACCAGTGAGTCTTCCTAGTTTTTTGAATAGCTATATTGACTACAACAAATTTAAAAAACAATAATTAGGATTATCCATACTACTGAATAGAGAGGCACTACCTTCTTACAAATAGCTAAGTTGCTATTTACACCAAGGGCAGTGTGTCTTCCTGCGTCAAAGTTCTATTTTGCCACTGTTGTTTTTAGACTGTTTTACCCCTGAAATTCAAGACTTTTATGCAGTTGGCTCATAGTAATGCTGTCTTTACTTTCTACAGCTTCCAGAAAGCTTAAGTGAACAGTGAACTCTACAGCACAGGAGATCAGACCACAGGAGGTTCAAGGGACGTGTGCGAATGTTTGAACACAGTTGTCAACAGTGCATTTCCCTCTCTGAATCCAATCTTTCATCAGAGCCGAGAAGCACCGGCTTTGTCAATCAGCCACAGTCAACTAATTGCTGGGCTGGCACATTCAAATCACGACTCCTGTGGAGGTTAATGAAAATTGTACCTTTGCTCGACATAACATCCGATCGTGTTAGCTGCGCCGAGCACAATCCTTAGGCAGTGTCAAGTGGATTTCCCCGGAGAGTTGCTGCCACATTTACACGGCAAGTGCACCTAATCTTACTTGTCATAACTGCACCTGTATTTGCACTACTACAAAAGCAACACCTATGATCTCCAGTAATGATCGAAATTTAAGTGGAGCTAATAATCAAAACTGAAGATTATTTACTGAAAAACAAAAAATTAAACAAAGCGGTGTACTCCAACAAAAGCTAAAGTGGACTTGACCAAACCCTCCCCGTATACCTATAATAATGATGATGATTAGTGGGTTTTCAGTAGCATAACACCTACTTGCATGATGAAAAAGACATTGCAATTAACATATTGTGTTATTTTCAAAAGAAATATATCCCACATGAAACATTCTCCTGATGCTTCTAAATCGTGTTGATGCTGCTACATTGGCCTGTTAGCTAAAATTAGAATATTCAGACAACCCTGCCAGCGACTGTGTTTATCTGCCAGTGGTGTTGGGCCGCAGCCCCTATTTTATGCCCCTTTCTGTCCTTGTCAATATACATGTTGACATCAAATAAACAAAATTATTCTCTGCATAATTCAGCATTCAGTGGGCATCTCATTTCTTAGTACCGTCCAGATGTCTGGTGACATTTATTACGCCCACAAATTAAAAATGGCCTAAATTATGGGACAATTTGACGTAGCAAATAGTGGAACTTTTCAAACCTCACCATTAGCATTTGGGCCACCACAATGGTAGTTTTTCGGAACCAGTAGTTACAATATTGTGATAAAAAGGTGGAGTCTTGAGTTATCAGCTAGCAAATTTTGCTCACATGCTCCATCCATAAACTGCATCTTTACAATGCACAGGCACAGCAATAAGCTATTGGCTATACAAATAAAACACAAGAATTTTACACCAAAGATGAAACAAAACCTTTGAGGACTTTCTGTACCACACAAAGAATAAAAACAGGACTCGGATAATTCCCCTGAAAATGGTCCAAAAGGCACTAAGATTTAAAGCACTCTAGTAACACCATTATTTTTTCCAGATTTTTAAGTTATTAGAGGGTGACTATCTATACAGGCCAAAACTGTTTTTTATTGAAGTTGTAAATATAGTTTGTGCTTTTTTTATTGCTGTAAAATTGGATATTGGCAACATTTTTTCTTTCATTTTCAGTTTTAGCATTTCCTGTTCACTTAATCTGTAGCATAGCCTATATCTTTCAGGGAGTAAAGACAGGAAAGCCCAAGTCCTGATCATCATGAAGGGTGATACCCCATCATCATTCTCAGGGTTTTTCCTGGACCAGATTATGCCTTTAGGGGGTAACGACATGCAGTGAATCTGTGTTGCCTTTTCTGACTGAAATCTGTCAATTTTCTTGTATTGTTTTCATAATACAACAATAATCCATCCACTGTAGCTTGCCTCCACCAGTGTGTGAATGTGAGAGTGAATGAATAGTGGAATTGTAAAGCACTTTGGGTGCCTAGAAAAGCGCTATATAAATGCAATCCATTATTATCCATTCATTTTCTTCCACTTATCCAATTTAGGGTTGTGGAGGCTGAAGCCTATAAATAATAATTACTACTAATATCTAGTTATAATAAATATAATTAAATTACTACTAGAAGTTCCTCCAAAAAGGAAGAGTCTTGCTCTCTGGACCTCCTTGCAAAGAAAAGCGTAGTCACTAACTTGACAGTAATTCATCTGGAGTGCAAAGATAATTGCACGCCTTACCTTGTCTCTGCTGTGTATTTTAGTTTGTTCCTGCAGAGTGGCCATGGAAGAACATAAAAGCTGTGACACAGTTCTTTTTTTTGTATTTTTTCTTAAAAGGTAGGTTCTTCTAATGTCATGCTGTTTGTAAATGGCAAGAATTATGTGTAAAAAAAGTCTAAAAATGGACTTTTTGCAAAAGCCAAGCATTTTTATTTATTTAGTCTCATCAACCATGCCGCCATCGTCTGATGTCACTCCAAAATTATCTAAAGTCCTGGTGTGTCTGTTCTTTTACGCAGACAAAAAAACTAAAGTAGCATTATAAAATAGCTATTGGTTTGTGTGAATGGGACTGCCTATAAATTGTGCAGTAATTGCGCAAGGTTCAGTCTAATGAGGTGAAAGAAGGAATATACAGTGCAGGGTGTCCACACACTGTAGTGGTGGCCATTTCTGAGTCATTAAGTGCTGCCGTAATCGTGCCATTACGCTGCTCATTACAGACAGACTGTGGCATAGTCTCCCACAGGGCCGCAGTCACCACTCAATTCCATTACATACTGCTTCCTGCCTGGGAATCATCCTCGCTCACTACTCCTAATGATGGACCCCTTGCCGATTCAAAGCCCGACTCTGACACTGGTGTTCTGACTGGAAGCAGGCCACCATCACCCTTTGAGGCTGTCTTTCTTTCAAGCACGCTACAAGCAGATTATGGCTGAAGCACAAATGAACACATTCACTTGCTCGGGAGAGGACTTTAACTGGTGACAGCTGACAGCAGCCGACTACACAGGAAAGATCCTCTGTCTTGTTGGCTTTAAGCAGGATATATTTGAGACACGCTCGGCTCAAATGAAACAGATGCAATAACTGCAGATGAATGCAAAGCAAACCTGCAGCCAAAAGATAAAATTCAAACAGACTCATTACCGTTTCATTCTTTTCATGACAACTTTATCCCAACTATTAGCATGATTAGCTGTGCTTTTCCTCTTTCTATTTTGCTCCAAAAATTGATATTCCTGTGTGGCTAATACTTTGTGCTGTATGCATTACACATCTTCTAGAGAAAAAAGAGAGAAAGGGAAATGCGGTGCAGTCGACAAGCAAAGAAATAATGTAATAATGACAGAATTTGTGGTGACAAAGATCAGTTGCAAGTTTGCTGTGTAGCATTTTTAAGCTAGCTTTGAAGAAACAGTTTGACTTTTTTCAAATGTGTTTATTTACGTGCCTGCTTTATAAGACTGACACCTTGCTGGTGTATTTTCATGTAATGTGTGGTCAAAACTATTTTGTTCCAAATCTCTTAGCCTCCCATTTTGCTCCTTCTCTTTGGAAACTCTTGTTTGTTACTGCAAACACACAGACTTTAAAGACACATGAAAATGAATTTGAGCCATACACTTAAGTCTTTAAATTATTCATTAAAACCATCCAAGCTGGACAAATAGCAGTGGTATCTCTGTATAACCAGCTATGAGACAAGTGCACAGGGGAAGTGAAAAGTGAAAGTCTGAGTTACTACATGTAATTTGCAAAGTTTACTGTCATTTCACACAGCAATGGCCTTGTGTTTGTTATGCTAGGAACACTGTTTAAAACAAAGTTTATGTTTAACTTTAGTAGGATAAAAGCTACATCATCAATATGACTTCACACATTGATGGTGACCTAAAGAACATTTTACGATACATTTGATTTGAATAGAAACCCCCAGAAGTTGGAGATTTTGCAATCTAAATGTAAGTCAGCAATATAGTTAGCTTAGTTTAACATGAAGACGCTAACTAAAAACAGATATACTGCATTTCTTATAAGTACAAAAAAAAATTCAGCTTATTATAAGAAGCTGAATCTCTGTATTTCTGATTCCTGATTTTCACATTTTGGCCAAATGTTTGTTTTAGCATGTAGTAAACTGGCTAGCTCTCTTATGTAAGATGCTGCTTCTTCTTTGCCTGCTCCCACAGCAGGGGGATCAGGCAATCTGTGGGGTTTTGGGGTTGCCGATCTTCTGCTTCTATATCACCCTGTCTCTAGCATCCTCCATCACACCAATCCTCTGCATGTCCTTTTTCGCTACACCCATAAAGCTTCACTGAGGTCTTCCTCTTCTAAGCCTGCTTGGCAGTTCCATCCTCAAAATCCTTTGTCCAATATATCCTATTTTCCTCTTTTACACATGTCCAAACATCTCTGCCTTGCCTCTGTAACTTTGTCCCCAAACCTGTCATCTTTAGAGTTCCCTCTCACTTCTAATCTTTTCCTTCTGGGTCACTCCAAATGACAATTTTAAAAATCGTTTGCTCTGCCACCCCTAGATCAGTCTCCTGTCGTTTTGTCAATGCCACCGTCTTCAGACTGATCCCTGAGGTAATTCCACTCCCGCCTTGAAACCATCTGTGACTCCTACCACACACCTCACTACTGTCTTGTTGTCCTGATTAATGCCCTGCAACTGTCTCACATAGTTCTTAGATACTTCTGACTTCCCCATGCAGCACCTCAGTTTTTTTCTTGGCACCCTATCAAGACACAATGCAACTTGTAACCTTCCCAAGATATCTCCATCAACACTCTCAAAGCAAACGTCACATCTGTAATGCTCTGTCTCAACATGCTGGTGCTCATTGATTGTCACCTCTCTTCTTAACCTACCTTCAAAAACTCTTTCCAATAGCTTTACAACTCATCAAATATGTCCCTCTGTAGTAACTACAGCTCTGTACGTCACCCTTGTTCTTGAAAATTGTTACCAGTACACATTTTCTCCATTCCTCAGGCTTCCTTTCACTCTTGTTAAACAGTTAAATCCACTGCCCTCTCTCAAAGATGTCTCCATCCCTTCCCACATATGCCATCTGGACCAACTGCCTTTCAACTCTGTATCCTCTTCATAACTGCCCTCACTTCCTCTTCCCTAATTCTCTGCACTTCCTGACTTACTATCTGCCCTTCATCCTACCTTCATGTGCTCCCATTTTCTACATTCATCACTTCCTCAAAGTACTCATTCCAATCTTCTCAACACACTCCCTTCACTTATTAGAACATTTCCATCTCTATGCTTAATCTTACTGTGCATTTAAGTTTCACTCACTGGCCTAGGGCATACTTATTAACGTTAACTAACTGGTAAGTGTAACTGTCTTTATGGTCTTAAGTTGTAGTTTAGGTTGTGTGAGACAGCACAGGCTTTTTTTCTTTTTTAAATATTCCCACATAGGCAGCAGGACTTTCTGCTATGACATCACAAACACTAAGTGGCTGAAGAACTCAAGCCCAGTTACATACAGTATATAATGTGTTTAATGTAACTTTACAGTAAGAAAAAAACAGACGCGTTTCATCCCTCAATAAAACACCACCCAGTCCTAATCCTAACACAACATCTAAAAATCTATGATGTCTAATAAAACTTTAATTAAATTCAAAAAAATTCTTTATCTGATCTAGATGTCAGCAGAAACATGAAGATACATCTCCTAAAATATGAAACTTTCCCTTTAAAATCACAAAAACCAAAACCATTATCAGCAGGAAATAGTGCCAGGACAGTTGGCTGCTGCAGTGATCGAGAATCTAAATATATCCTAAGCTAGAACTAACACAAGGCTGAAGATTGCACAAATTAACACATAGGTAGGCACCTGGCAAATTTACATTGCTCTTTTCATTCAATTTACTCCTGGAATTTGTTTAAATGAGCATCTGATTTACTAATGCTGCAGCTAATTATGCTGACTGGGGCTGCCCTCATAAGGTACAGATCAGTGGTGGGATTAGTGAGCAATAATTTAGTTAAAAAGAAAATCAGCCAAAAAAACTAAACAAAAAAGTGCTTCCAAAATTCATATATATGTATTAAATGACATCACTCACCACAGCCTGTTTTCAACATACCTATGCAAATCTACACCTGCTTTTTAGCATTGGAGAGATGACCCCTGCAGAAGAATCTAGTAAATCCAAGTAGAAAAAAAAAATCAGCTCCACTTAATGGTAACTCCTGCTATTATCTGTATGCACTCTGTTAAATGAATATGCATAAAGTTTGGAGGTAAACTGTGCTTCCTGGCTGCTTTCTTGTCACGTCTCAAGGCGGAGAAATGAGATGAAACAGATGCAAAATGTAAATCTGTTCCCCAAACAGTCAGAGAGGAGAAACTTCTAAAAATATCTGGTTCATAATAAACATAACTTTATGCTGTCCTGACCATGCCCCCGATGCACTCTCACTAATGATCGTGCTTCCATATGAGACGACAGCAGTTTGAAATCACTTAAAAAAAATACATAAAATAAATCCGGCTGCAGAAAAACTTCCTTCTTTCAGAGCAAAAACTGTCAAAAATATGCTAAAGTCAACCGCATGCTTGCCAAAAAACTACATGACTGCTTTTGTTTTGTCTTTCTTTGGGTCTTCTTTTCTTCCTTGGTGCAACTCTGAACATAAGACAGCTGCCGCTCGCTGACAACTATGAACATTTCATCTTCCCGTGATCTCCCAGTGGAGCGAGAGTTCAGTTTGCCTTTCAGAACCATCTCTGTGTTTAACCTAAGCTGCTTCTCTGGTTTGCTCTCACTGGCATCACCCTGCTGCTCTCTTTTTCCTCTCGCCCAGGTTGGATTCTATAAGAGGTGAGATATTTTGATGAGAGGTGTCTTCACGGTGACTGGGCTGTTCCTGCAGTCTTTTGAGCGCTTTCAGGTCTTCAAAAGTATGTATATAGAGAGGTGGAAGCTTCAAACAAATTAGTCACCTCTGGATTAACTTGAGTGGAGAGAGTATCAAAGTTTGCTACACAAACATTTCTGCATCATGAATTCCACCTGATCTTTGCTGACAGAAAAGGAAGCATTAAAGAAGTTAAACCAAAACCATGCTGTTTGTGGAAAAACTACATACACCCCATGACTCAACAGTTTGAAGAAACTCTCCAAACTATTTAGGATCGGTAACTTCAGATGACTTTTTTTTCGTACGACTTCATCACCTTCGTGGAGAATTTTGGCCGACTCTTCTTTGCAACATTGCTTCATTTCACTGAAGTTTGCAATCACTCATTTATGCACAACTACCTTAAGGTCCCTCCACAGGACCAGTTTGAGTTCTGGACTTTGCCTGGGTGATTGCAAAACCTTGAATCTTCTCTTTTTCAGCCATTCTGCTGTAGATTTGCTGCTGCGCTTGGTATCACTGTCCTGCTGCATGAACCACGTTTTGGCCAAGCTTTACCTACTGGGCAGATGGCCTCACATTTGATTTGAGAATATAGAAATTCGGTATATGGAGGAGTTTATGGTCGATTCTAGAGATGGACCGATCCGATATTACGTATCGGTATCGGTCCAATACTGACCTAAATTACTGGATCGGATATCGGAGAAAAATAAAAAATGTAATCCGATCCATTAAATATCACGAAAGCACCTCACAAAACTTACAACACGCCGTAACTCACCTCAGAACGTTAGCACGTCGGAGCAGTATGCATCACGTGATAGAGCGGCTGTGGCATGCGGGACCTGTCGGTGGTCTGGATAGCATGTGGAGCTTCGCTAGCAACCCGGCATTTCATCTCCGACAAAGTTATCCCCGAGTCCATCTCTGAATGTTTGTAAAGCATTCCTGCGTTAAGCTTACCAAACGATATATGGAGCGACTGCCTCTTCTGGCTGCTACTTCAATCATGAAACTGCTTAATGATCAGCTGATCGGCTTTTCTGTCGCGAGTCCATCTCTCTGGTTTGTTTTTGGCCCATTTTGCACCAGAAAGAGGAAACCATCGGCTGAACAACAGCAGCACGTTTAAGCTTGATCAGCTGTTGTTAGAATTTATTTATTATTACTTTCTACTCAAGGATCTTTTTCTACGTAGCTGACGGCTGGTAACTGTGCAGGGGGGGATCTAGCAAAGTTTAGCCAGGGGGGCCGATAGGGCATTAACAGGGAAAAGGGGGCACAAAGACATACTTTTCTTTCTTATTCTCATTTAAAATGTCTAGCTTTTAATAAATAATTATCCGAATCTTACACCCAAAGTTTTAATTTGATGTAAAATGAATAGAAGTCAATTACTGTATATAGTAACTATTAAGTCTAATATACCCTAGTAAGCTATAGTACTTTTTCCTTTGGGAAGGTACCATCTGTGCAGTCTGCAATTTTGTTGAAGAAAGATGTTGAATCTATTTAATATTTCTTGAAAAATAATTGATTTCTGTGCATTTTTTTTCACACTGCATCAAATTAAGGTTGGTTACGTCGATTAAGCATCATGAGGTGGAGCGTGAGGGGTGGTTCCCTATTTTTTATTTATTTATTTTTGTTGTTGCTGGGAGTTGGAACCCTATTAGTTAGGTTGCTTAATATTTACGCTAAGTACTCTTTAAAATACCAGAATAGGGAGGATGGTGTAGGTTTAAGTTTATTAGATTGATCAGTATTGCTGAACTATGAAATTTTTTTTTTGCATACAGGTATAACAGAATAGCTTTAGTGTAGTTGTTGTTTTAAACTTGAGTATGAACTTATACAAAATGCAGCAAGATATTTAAAAAAACTGTTTTGTTGATTAAAAAACATTATATCGGATTCATATCGGTATCGGCAGATATCCAAATTTATGATATCGGTATCGGACATAAAAAAGTGGTATCGTGCCATCTCTAGTCGATTCAATGACTGTCACAAACTAAACCCAAATCATCACCCCTCCACCACCGTGTGTGACAGCTACTAACTACTTTTCTGTTCATTATAAATAACAAACATAATTCAGTAGCGGTGGGCAGGTCAAGTCAAATATTCATCGTAGTATTAATATGAATACTGGTACTGGATTGTTTCTTTTCAGCACGTTGTATTCAAAGGAGACATGTCTGTGTAAGCCTCTTCTCTGTGTTGCGTTGTGTTTAGTTTCCTGCGGTGAGTGAGTGCATAGCATCCCACAGAAGTTATAGAAGTACTTTACCGTTGTAAATGAAAACACTGCAAACAGTGATCTGTTCTGGAAGGATGTTTTCTACTGTGGAAACAACATCAACTTATATGATGGTGAAAGAAAAAGACCGTCATCGAAGAAGCAGCAAAAGAAATGAAGACAGGATGAAGTGAATCTCTCAGACTGACCCAGACCCCTCAACACAAAGACTGGAACAATTGTCACAGTCTTTTCAGAGCAGTAAAGAATCCAGGCAGCTCATATACAGTCGACCCAGGGTACTCGTGGGTAGGGATGGGTACTGGTAATGGCACCGGTTCTGACATAAATGGTAGTAACCAGACCGAAAAGCAGCGCACATTTCAGTGCTTTATTTCGGTGCTTTTTTTCCCTGAGATGTCATACACTTTGAATTCTAGCCAATCATTTTACCTTTCCAAGGATAGTAGGCGGGCCCAGGTACGTACGTTCTTTTAGAGCAGAGCGACAGATTAAAAATGCCCAAGGCGAAGCGGTCAAAAGTCTGGCTGTACTTCACAGCAAAAGATGCAAACTCAGCAGCCGGCAGCAAGCGCTTTAAGGTGACACTGTGCAAAGGAGGTAACACCTCGAATCTGATGAAACACCTGGCGACTTATGGAATTTTGTTAAAAGCCGAGAAATGCACCGTATTTGATAGCTTGCTGCGAGACCTCACACCGAGCGCATCTATTGCGGGTGGGTTGCCTGTTATCGGACCCGGAGTTAGCAACATCCCCCAAAAACCCAAAGAGGAGAGTCCTGGCCCCTAGTCCTGCCAGTGTAGCAGAATGATGACGGATGATGATGGCAGCAGCAGCCGTTCTTCTCTGCGTGAGTAGCTTAATGTTGTTCGTATGTAATTTACGTTGAGTAGGCTAACCACGTTATTACATTAATGCACGTAAGGTGAACTAGCAAACACCGTCGTAGTTTCATGCGGCTGTTTTCTTGTTTGATGGCAGATACTCCCTTCACCCTGGCCAAAAAGGCTAAAATGAGCAAAGAAAAAGTGGGAAACAGCTATTATGAGAGGTTTTTAGACAAAATTGGTGTTTTTTCCATTGATTAAGCACTGCTTCCAGCCAAGAGTGATACCATATATGCCCTATAGCTGCAGAAAAGGCTAACTTATAACTTCCTATTTTAATAGTTAAAACATCAAATATACATTAAACTATTATCCTAAGACAAAAAAGACAAATCCAGAGCTACATTACTTTCCAAAGAAAAATCCACCAATGGGCAGGGGTTGACTTTAGTATGAAAGTATAGTGAGAGTAATGATCCATGGGTGATGTTGGATCTTCAGCATCAGCATCAGCTGTTTTATGGGTTATCATATTTTTTATTTTAGCAAATTGATTACTGAACTATTCAGATATTCAAATAATATATTTAGCACACAGAATTGTGTTAAATACATAATTTTCATCAAAATGACAAAATATACCTCAAACATGAACTATGTATTATGTCTGAATAGACCAGAGCTGCCCAAGTCCAGTTGCCGAGAGCTACTGTCCTGCAGCTTTTAGATGCATCCCTACTCCAACACAGCTGAATGAAATGATTGGATTACCTCTTCAGAATGCCATCGAGTCTGGCAAAGGCCTGGTAACAAGCCATTCATTTGATTCAGGTGTGTCGGAACAAGGATGCATCTAAAAGCTGCAGGACAGTAGCTCTCGAGAATTGGAGTTGGACACCCCTGGAATAGACTAATCTTTTTGTGTTGACAACAGAATCTGACCTATAGTGCTGTAGAGACAGGCAAATTTACATTCCAGGTGTCTAAAAAACCCAATTTCAAAAGAGAAGATAACTCAAAGGTGTGTTTTATTGTGTTAACTAATTATTGTGGGAAGTTAAAGTCCACAGTGGTTTAGCGGTCATAAAGTGTTCATATGATTCAGGTCCAGTGCGACGTTTCTACCAACACTCTCCTTTTGCTTTCGTTTATCCTCTGCACACAAATACTCCCCGAGTGCCTAGTTGCAGGCATCACTGTCACACAGCAACAACAAACACTGTGACTGAGTCGGTTCAGCTTCATCAAGGCAGTATGTAAACAATATTTAGTCACCTTTCACTTTTTTTTCCCTTCTTTGGTTTCAAAACTTTTCCTCAAGCATCTGTGTTGTGACAACAAGCCTAAAAGTGTACCGGTAACTAAATTGCTTGTTTATCCAATTCGTCAAGGGCTTTGAATGAATGTTATGAGGACACAGCATGAAAGCGTCATGAAAGCAATCACACACTGCCAAGAAAGATGAGCTCCTAATGCGCACTTACAGCCCTGTGTTTCTTATTTATTTAGAGTTACATTTGGAAGAAACACGGCATCAAGTGAAATGCATGGTGCGGGGAACGAAAAACAAAAAAGGAGAAAAAGACTTGGCTCACATCTGACTGAGGGAGGTAACAGACAACTGGCAGCATCCTTTGGATCCAGGGGCTGCCAGTCCTGGAGAGATGATGGAGATTGGAAGTGGGTCAAAAAGAAAGAAATCATCCTCTTAAGAGACCGAGCTCAATTTAGAATTCTTGAGGAAGCGGAAATATTCCTCTTGATCCAGAAACTGAAAACCTCAGAAAGCGCAGGGAGAGGAATACGGGAGAGAGAGGAGAGTTTCAGCTTCTTAAGTTCCAAGTTGTTGCAGCCATTTACTCCATCATTTCCGTCAGGCTGTCAAGAGCCTGCCTTGTGCTGCTTTTGTTCTCACAGATTCAAAAAGCACGAAGACCCCAGTGATGTGGTGGAAGGATGTGCTCGGAGTAGAGGGGGGGGGGGCATTGAGTTTAGAGTAAACGTGAAACAAGCCATTCAATTCTATATTTACACCACTCTGAGCTGTGTTAAGTAGACAACCCACCATTTGGAGTTGTTTCAGATGCTTCATTGCTTCAGATGCTTGTCTCACCAAAAGAAAAAGAAAATGAAAGCAGCAGCAGTGCAGAGAGAACAGAATGAGGCTAATAAGGAGAGTGGAACAGAGTGAAGTCTGAAAACTCTTATCAGCTAAAACGAACACTTTCTGGGCTGGCAGAAATCAACACAGCCAAAGTAAACAAAAACAAACAAAAAAAAAAAATAGGGAATTGGAATAATGCCTTGAACATTTTATCTGAGGCTACTGCACAGTGGACCAGCTCACAAGCCTCTCGTCGTCTATAGATGTACGGCAGGAACCCCCCAGAAACCTAATCTCCTTTCTAGAGATAAGGCCAACAGTGCTGAGGAGTCAGCCATGCGCACAGCTGTGTCCAAAGCTATTACCAGGGAGCAGGAGCACTCCCTACCCACCAGCAGCAGCTGCTTCCCTTCCCCAATAGATGTTACTTTTCAACAACTGGAGCAAGATGTCCTGATCAAAGTCACTGTGGCAGTGAAAAGAAGAGAAAGAGAGTGAAAAGAGATAACAGAGACGGAGACGAGGCAAATGTTTTTCTTAATTACCAAAGAGTCAAAGTGCAAGACTGATGCTCTGCTCTTAATTATTACCATTTTTTGTGCTCCATGACAGGCTTTACAAATCTGGAGTTATCCCACATTAAACAAGAGCAATGTAATTAGCATTGTGTGAGCAAACGCCTTTTTTTTCTCCCCCACTTTGATTTAGCCAAACAAGCATTTCAATGAGAAGCGCAAAATTCAAATGCAGGCAATCAGGCAGAAACAAACTGTGTACTGGCTCTTTTTCATATGGCAACCCAAAGCCAAATTTAATGCCTGTCATTTTCTTCAAAACCAACATTTTACAAATTCACTTTCCTCCTTTGTAGTCCTGACATATGTGGGAGATGGGCTTTTTTGGCCAGTAAAAAAAAGAAAGAAAGAAAAAAAGAAAAAGTCTGGCAATCTGTGTTGCTTCCCCGAGGAGTGGAGGAATGACACAGAGCCTAATAAAACACATAATTCTTAAAGCCTCGTTTTGTTTTCAGAATGAAATCTGATGTGAGTAAATTAGCCTGGAACACTCACTTGAAAGCTACAGCTTAAGACAACATTAAATTATCGAATGCCAAACATTCATTGGTTTCATATTTCCGATTCTGATGCGAGTGATGCAATTCACTGTGTTTTGTAGCATTGGATGGCTTTTTTAAATATCAAGACAGAAAGAGGCACACAAGAGACAGAGCCATCACAGACTGAGACGGCGACTGTTGTGTCAGCGCAGACAGCAGGGACACAGTCCTCAAAACCAGACAAGAGGAATGAGAGAGAAAAAAAATTAGACAGCTCTAACCAAGCGCCAACCACCAACCTCCAGGGCTGAAAAATGAGGGAAACATGTTAAGTGTCAAAAACTGCAGTTCTTCTAATGGCTCTAAAACCGAGTGTGTCCCCCACAGAGTGAAATGGTACAATTCCCCATTTTAAAAGCATTAGAAAACATATTTACAGCCTGCAAAATGCACCAGTTTTAGGGTGAAGCACTTGGTTATCAAATCTGATGCAAAGGCTCAGTCATGTTGATCAAATTTATCAAAATAAGTTAAAAAGCAATTTGCGAGGAGAAAGAACAAACACACACAGCATTGTTTCAGTCTCTAAAAAACATAGAGGAAGTCCAGCAGATCATCAAACACTTAAAGTAACATTTTAACACACTCACATTTACACCTATAAGCAATTTAGAATGACCCAAACTGCATGTGTTTAGACTGTAGGAGGAAACAGAAGACACAGAGAGACCATGCAAACGCCACATGGAAAGACTGCGCCGGTAAAACATTAAAAAATATATTTTTTAAATTATTTGGTGAAAAATATTTATGGATTTTCTTCTTCATTATCTGCCCAGTTACTCACTCGGTTCCTTCTGCTCTCGTACAATTGCTCTGTCCCCCGATCCATCTTTGCACTGATAACCAAACACAAACACATTGTATTCACTACAAGATAACATAATAATATTATCTGATTATAATTATTATAAGAGCAGGTTGGGGATCCATATTTGATATCAGTATAACACACTGCTTAGTTATGGGAAATCATCATCAGTGATTATGGGCAAAACAGAAGCTACACATACAACAGAATTGTGTGTAACAGGATTTATAAACTATAAAAAGACACAAGCTGATTTGTATCAATTTATAACAATATTCAGACTGAATACAGGCTGCTGCTGCTGGACACTGACAGGTAACATCCTCTTGACTTGCTCTCACCTGGATCTGGAGCTGTACTGTAAACAAACTTTGAAGCCCAGAACAGGAGAAGAGATCTTTAACAAACTGAAACAATAAAGTAGCTCCTTTATTTATTTATTTTTTTGCAACTGGCGATATACCAGCAGTCTAGTGGAAAGCTAAATTAACAAATAGTTTCGAGTGATTTAGCTAACATTTTTGACACTGTTCAGAGATAGAAAAATAAGTCCTAACATGGCTCCAGCATTATCAGAATTGTTTGAACCTTTCAGTTAAAGTGTTTTAAATCTGCATCACTGATTTATGTCATGAAATTATCTCTTTGTCTTCTTTCTGCCACAGAAGGGTGATTCCAGCCATGTTGATGCAGAGCTTGTGTGTTACTGTCACAGTAACATTGGACAGTTTTCACTCTATCCTGTCTGCAGTGGACAAGTTAGAAAGTATTGCTATTATTATATACTATTACTATAGTTATTTTTAGGGGTGCAGTGATGAAATATGGGGATGCTTGAGCACCCCCAAAAAGGTTCTAAATTCAACCATGTTAATTTGTAACATGACCAGGTATAAAAGGAGCATCTTTTTTTTTTAGAAAGTAAAGCAGGGGTGGCTGTAGCTCAGGTGGCAGAGCAGGTCGGTGGTTCGATCCCAGGCTGCCTCCTGGCTGCATGCCAAATATCCTTGGGCAAGATACTAACCCCGTGTTTGCCTACTGGTGGTGGTCAGAGGGCCCGGTGGCGCCAGTGTCCGGCAGCACCGACTCTGTCAGTGCGCACCAGGGCAGCTGTGGCTACAATGTAGCTTGCCATCACCAGTGTGTGAATGTGTGAATGACTGAATGTAGTGTGAAGCGCTTTGGGGTCCTTAGGGACTAGAAAAGCGCTATACAAATGCAGGCCATTTACCAGGGAAAAAAAGGAGGATAGAGGTTCAACAAAAAAGTCTTACAACTGTAGAATAATGTTCCCCAATACAAAACTGGAAAGACTTTGAATATCTCATCATTTACAGTATATGATGTCAGCAAATATCAGAGAATGTAGAACATTCTCTGCGTGTAAGGGACAAAGTACAAATGGATAACAATAATCTAATGCAATGCAGATAGCGCCGCATAAAAAATAGGTATGGTCGTGTCAAAGAAATCACTGGCTCAGGAATACTTGCAGAAATCATGTGTTGAGCACAGGTCATTGTGCCATCCACAAATGCAGGTTAAGGCTCAATCATGCAAAGAAGAAGCCATATGTGAACATGAACCACAAATGCAGTTTCTAATAAGTCTTTTTAGTAGTAGCTAGTAAGCATCCTCTCATCAAAATAGGATCACCTCTGTTTCCTGGTGTTTGGCAAAACACTAAAGTTAAGGCATCAAAATGTGGATTTAAAAAAAGTGGGTGATGTTGAGGTGGCTACATTGGTCCTATTCATTCAGGATATGGATACAACCATTAAGACAAGTGGAGGTAGGTAGTAGAAGGAAAGGTAATGCAGCACTTTAAGTACCTAACTTATGTGAAAATCTATAGTTTATGCTCCTCTTCTGTAGCTATCTTGATTCTGAAGAACCGCAACTGTAGTTTTATTTAGATCTGCACCGTGAAGGGGTGTATGGGGGTATAAGTGGGCCATGAGACGTCATTATTTTCAGAGTATCTCCATGCATGTCAGCTAGAAGCAACACCAGGCTATATAACATGAACAATTAACCCATTCAACAGTATTACACATTGCATGCTTATCAGATTTAACTGCTCAAAGATATCGAAACAGCGTTCCAAATGGTTCTGCTGTGTTCTTTTTATGTGATCTAAATATTTTGTTTAAAGATATTTGCATTTAAAGCCCAGTTTTTTGACCTCTGATCTCTGCAATGTATTCAAGGATTTTTGGGGCTGTGATATATCATCGCACACAGATGAATTGTAGGAAACGTTTCAGCTAGGTAGACAGTGTGATGCATTCTGAAATGGCTTTTTATGGGTTTTTTTTTTTTTTTTTTTTAAACATCACCAAGAGAAAAAGGCACATAAGAGACAGAGCCCTCACACACTGAGACAGCTACCGTTGTTGTGTCAGTACAGACAGCGGGGACACAGTCCTCAAACTCAGACAGCAGGGAAGAGGGAAAAATCAGACAGCCGTAACCATAAAGACAAGTGGAGACAGACAGAAGGAGGACACAGAAGAGAGAGGATGCATGGTTATTTGGCATAATGGTTACTTAAAGAGAGAATACATTTCTTTGAAATGTAGTGGCGAAGACCTGCAAGTTATCACAAGATAAAAAAACCTCATGATAACTTTGGTACACCTACCTTTTTTACTTGCAGACACAAGTCTGGATATTTAAGATTGGCTCAGGGTGTTTCAGAGGCACACAAACAAAGCAAAGAAAACCAATTAGGACGGATTCTGTGATGTGTTGCTGTTTCAAGATATAATTTGTTGTTATGAAAACAAAAGCACACAAAAGCGCACACAAGATTGTGCTTGGAGAGGGACCAGACCATAATATCCGGTTTGATTAAACAGCCCGCTAAGTGACTCATCATAACCCAGGCCCACAGATTAACCAGCATCAGAACAGTCTGAGGCCAGGTTCCTCCCTCTGCCAGCAGATGTTTTGCCACAAATCAGGACCCCTGACAGGTTTAGAGGAACACATGTCAGATTCCACTGATGAATATAGGTGCAAGGAATCTATGGAAGCCATAATTACAGCGTTATTGATTCAGATGAAATCCGTTTGCGGTCGGGAGTGAGTTAAATCTCCTGCCAGGCAGAGCGGTGCTGTAATTGAGCTCCCGATAGATGGCAGGTATCTCGCCTCATGCAGTAATTTAAAGTACAACAACTCATAAGCGCTCCTGCTTCCATGCAGTATTATGTTCAGCTGCATTGTTCCATGACTGGATTTGTGCTGGAAGGCCACAGCAGAGAGTAGATCACTGTGCTACATCTCTGTAAATCTTACCAGATGGCCACGTCAATTCTGAATCAGCACGGAGTGGGGAGTGGGAGAGCTGTGGGTCTCTCAGTGATGTTTTTTGTATCACGGGCACAAAAATGCATATTAAACATCGGATTACACCAGCTACTTTTTTTTTTACCTTCTTATACCTAAACAGAAAACCAAAGCAGGATGATAAGTCACTGTGTCTGTGATGTACGAAATGTAGTGCTGGGGCTCTTTTACCAAAATGACAGAAAATATCCCGGCACAAACACCAGACTAGCCTCAGGTCACTTTTCATTCTTCCTTCATCCGCAAACGGATTTCCTTCCCTCGTCAGCTGATGCTGGCCTTTGCATCAGGCAAAGGCCAGCATCAGCTGACATTTCCTTCGTATCAGTCTGCCTGTGCGAGCAATAACAACAGTCACTGGCAACAGGACTTTATCACACACTGTGACACTTGTGTGGGACAGAGGCATGAAGTTCTTTACAGATATAATCAAAGCGTGTGAGATGAATGTGCCGACGTGGAAGACTCCAATAACGCCACCATAGCTAAAGGGAATTCGAGCAGTGACTCTGTGAAGTTAATATGAAGCGATGGGAGCGCAAGGGCATCATGTAGAGCTCTGTAGATACTGTGCACAATGTGGTTATATCAAACAGAAATAGCAACAGCCACTCAAATATTTTGTAAAAGTTTGAGCCACATATCATAACTGCATTGAATTCACAATAGAAATCTGCCTTAGCATTACATTTGGCAGAAAAGCATCAGTGAGACAGCAGCAGCGGTTTGGGTTTAGTCACCTTGGATTGCAGGGCTGTTCTTATGTGAAAGGAGTCACTCAAAGTGATGATCTGATAATTGTTAAGGTGACTGTTTGTATGGTTCCAGTCACAACCATTAGTCAAAAAAGATTTCTGCATGCTGTAATCTTCAATTGGTGACGGAGCTCTTCTCTGCGACAGGGCCCACCTGTATGGATACATGGAAAGCAAGAGGTGGGAAGTGCAGCAGGTAGAGACTAAAAACAGTGATGAAAGGCTTGATTCTTGCCCTGCACAAGTGCTTAGCAACCTGTGCAGGGCAAAAAAAACCCAGTTTCTTTCATACATACATAAATGTATTTTCACAGTAATAGCTGCGTTCAGTTTACCTAACAATAACCCCACTAACTGCCACTAAAGCCAGCTTTTTGGTTTGCATAACGTCACCAACAAATCATATAACTGAGGTAAAGATTTCTGTCATTCACCCACCAAATTGGCCACTTTGTAGTGCACGTGTCATTTTTGCTAAAAGCACACTTACGTGTATCACTGGCTTTCACTGACCACACTCGAAGAGGAAGCAGCTTTTATTTAAGTCACCAGGCAGAAAATAGAACAGAATAGAATAGAACAGCCCTTTAATGTCACCTTTAATCAAACTTTAATTAACTGGTTAATTGAACACGTTAGCAAATACTTGCTAATGATCAAGTGGTTACCTTCATCTGCAACTGCAAACCGAGATACACCTACAGATGTCCATATACAGGTAAACTGAAACCTTTGATCAAAACTTACAGATTGAGATTATAATTAAAATGATTTAAAACCTAATATTTATTAAAACCAAGCGCTCATTACTTATTCATCCAAATGCACCATCAGTGTGACTACTTCATGCATACACATAAGTAAATGAACACTTAGTAAAAGACACTCAGTCCTGGAATATGGAAAGTTCATGTATCTGCTCCAAAAAGCATTCATAATGTAACACTAACACTCTCCATTGAAGTAGACAAGCTGTTTTGCACAGTAAAAATAAAGCAAAAAAGAATTCTTGCACTGTCTGAGAGCACAGAACTTAAAGGCGTTGACAGCTTGTAACTGTTCTCTTTCTGAAATGGCACATTAGGCTCAGGGTCCCAGTGTGACTCTTGGTTTTTAGAAAGGTGTGTTGAGTTCTGAGGGCATATACCTCTTTACCCCCACCCCCACCCTCTCTCAGGCTTCAAAACAGCCTTGCACACATCTCTACTGCTTTTTTCCTCCTCTCCTCTATTCATTTGCTGTTATTCCCACTGTGATGTCCGACCCTCAGCCTCCAGCATGAGCTCACACTCCCATCATACCTCTTGTCCACTCATCTCAGCTCAGAAAGGGCAGATGAGAGCTGCCAATAATGTCTCACCACCAGACTCAGCTGTGAGAGAGGCTCTTTCAAGCTGATTCCTCTCATCTGGTCAGGTCACTGATTCCTGCCCAAATTAAAATCCAGGATTATGGAGATGGAGTGGAGTGGATAGAGCGCTCTTTGACAGCATCATGCTGATGGGTTCGTCAATAGCTTGGCTTCACGTGGAGACAGCAGAATGAAAAGGTCCAAGGTAACATCCTGTCTGACAGCCCATATGGAAAAGATATATATAAATCTTATAAAGTTTGTATCTGTCTTGTGTGAAATTGTATGAAAAGCATACAAGAGTGAAAACAGATATAAGATCCCTTGAAAAATTATATAAATGAAACTTGTATGTTTTGGATACTTACTAAAACAATAAACGGAAGTAATGAGAAAGTGGCCACTTTCATGAGTAAACCATATACGTTTTTACTATTTCTTTTCCATATGGGAGCAGAGCACTTGTCCACTGTCTGAACTTCATGTTAAAAAGAAGCATAACAGAAATGATGGATCTGGATCTTGTATCCTTAATTTAAGCTTATATACAATATACCCAATGATCATATGGCCGCCTACGAGCAAGCACTTTAGTGACAGTGGGAAGGAAAAACTCCCTTTTAACAGGAAGATGGAGGTTGCAGCAGTTCTTTGTCAGATTGTGATCGTGGTCAACATTATGCACCCTTGGTTGTGTGTTTGTAATCACTTATATCCCCTGGACTCACCTGCTCACCAGCCTATCTACTCTCACCAACGTTTGGTTTGCTACTGGCCACTCACACACCTTCTGCAACAACACAATTAAGACTGACACAGTTTATAAAACTAATCTTTCAGTCTTCTGGACTTCTCCTTTTCTCCTCTGTGGCAGAGCTTCTGTGTGTGACACTGTTGTGTTGCAGAACCTTAACCATCTCCAAACCACTAGTCTTCAACAAGTTACTCTTTGACAGTAAACATCTTAAACTTGCCAGCTCTCATTTGAGTGCTCTTTGGATCAGCTGCATGGTGGTGGATGATTTGGGTTTGTGATCCAGCCACAGGACCTGGGCATCTTGTAGTCACCATATCTGCCTTGAACTTCTCTGTATTCCAGAATGGTCAAATATGAGGCTGTCTGTCCGACAGCTAACACTTGGCAAAAATGGGATCATGCAACAGGACTGCATAAAGCCGCATGAAAACTTTCTTTTACATATGATTGTAAATGTGTTGCTTAATTGGATAGTTTAAAATAACCTCATAAGTTTCAAAAGTTGAACATTAAATAACAGTTTTACTGACTAAACTGGTGAGAAAAGCTAAAATTGAGCAAAATAAATCCTTTTTGTTCTCTTGTGAAAAGTGTGTGCTTTTGTGATCTACTGTTCACCCACCTGTGCTATCATTCTGCTGGCATATGCTTTCACCCAGTAAGCACTTTGTAATACAGAGCATGACTACCGAAAAGAGTCAATAAATGTGCTGGCAAATGATGTGTTTTTGGCCTTTGTGTATACAGTAAGTGGCAGAGCAACTATGAACATGGGTAAGTTACATAAAGGCGAACTGGTACCATCAACCTTTTTTCACATGTAAAAACAATCTAAAGGAAGCTATAAGCAAGTTAATGGCGATGATGATGATGATGATGATGATGATGCTGTCGCATTGTGTTATCTGGATGGTGACATTTAATATCCTGGAGGCTTTTACTTCAGGCTGAAAAAGTTATGTCTGAATAGTGCTGCCTTTATTTTTAGCCTGAGACTTTTTAGGGTCCTTTGATGTTTATAATTGGTTTGTTGTTTTATATGTCACACCCATATACACATGCCTGGATCATCAGGTTACAGACCACTGGGCACAAATGTGTGGTGGTCCCTGGCCAGCTTGTTTTCATGGTCCGGCTTTTTCTCTTTCTTCAGTAATTAGATATAGAGGACTCTGTGCATACACACATGTACACAGAATAGATGTAAATGGAGAGAGCTGTACTTTACTGAAAAACATAAAGTAGTCACCACTAATAGCTTTTAAATATATGTAATTTAATGAATAATACACATCCAGAGCTTTACAAGGATAATGCTGTGCTTAATGTACACACACAGTGCCACTTGCCGGTACCACTTCTCTCCCTCTAACCACTTAACCACAGCCCCAAGTGTTGTAATAATATATGAGAGTCGAAGCAATAATTAATGTACAAGTAGAGCTCAGAGAGCTTTTCTCAGGAAAAGCGCACTTTTGGGATGTGTCCACTTAGAAAAAGAATAAACATTTTTTCTTTATCTCATAAAAAAATCCAAGTCCCTGGATATTCACTTCTTCAGCTGTGAAGGGCAGTGGGCTTTCCATTGATGATGGCAGTCTGGCTTCTTCAGCTCCAACCAGAGCAACTACTTACCGAGTGGCTCTCGCTCCAGCCAGTTTCAGGTTATAAATCCACTGTGACTATGAGCTGCTACTAGAGCTAACCCCCTCTTCCTGAGTACTGTCTTTGTTTTCCATTTTCCTCTGTCATTTGGCAAACCCATGTCTTTTGGTCTTTTCATTATGCTAAAATTGTATCTGCCATAGCCAGCTGAGTTTGCAAGAACCTACTAACCTCAGCAGTATTGGTGAGAAATGTTTAGGCAAAAGTATGGACAGCTGTTTTCTTTTCATGATATTCTTTTGTTACAATAAACAATTAGATCCATTTTGACAACATATGGTTTCGAGATCTAATCCTTAAGATGATAAAAATCTATTAGATTTCTTGATTTTGGTTTGTAAACATGACAGCTTGAAATGTTTGAATGAACTCTGACAAAACATTGCGGAGGTGTAGAGTGGGGTCAGGTTAAAGACGGTCAGCTCAACGATTTATTGGGTGAAAAGTGACAGAAAGCCTTATAACTTACATGATTCTATGAAAGTATGATTTTTACAAGTGTGGTGTGTATTCTCAGCCTATAGAAAGTAAATATCACATCTGATCTCTGACCCCTTCCTCAAGGTCAACAGATTGATCCAAAGGTCAAAGTGATGATAATGCTATATAGAGCTTTTTGAAACTATGTTTCTAATTTCCATTCGTTGTACTGATCACACATAGGTATGGAATGATATGTGGGGATTCTAAGTATCAGATAACATTTACCCTTTGACCTCTTCTTCAAGGTCAAATAAGGTCAAACTTTCATAAAATGTATTTTATGATTGAAAACTCTCTTTTAGATTTCACATCTGCCGTTCTTTCAAGTTGTCAGATTTTTAATGGGTAAATTTAAAAAGAATGAAGAAAACAAGGTGACACACAAAACTATTCCCCTAAAAGTAAATCCTCCAGAGAGTGAGTTGCCTTGGTGGAAGTTTGTGCTTTCAAAGTGCTTCTTGTTTGTGTTAGTATCAGTAGTATGTGGAGCCACTAGTGATTGTACTGCTGCCTGTCAGGCCATGGCACTCTTGCAAAAGAGATTTTTAATATGAAGAGTCACATTTTCTTGCCTAATTAAATGTTATATTAAAAGAAATAAATGTGCAGAGGATGACAATAAAGGCATTGTGTGTGTGGGAAATGCTCACAGTGATGTGACTAAAAACACTTCAGATCTATCAAAAATCCAATTTAAGAATTTTGAAGAGTTTTTTTAAGAGTTTTTAAGGAGCTGTAACCACCCCGACTTGATAAACGTTGATAACTAGCCAATCCTGCTAAGGCCTAGAGTGCATTCAGTGATAACATTGTTTCACATTCTGCAACAGTGTGGTGTAAAAAATTAATCATTCCTGCTATGTTCATACATGGAAGCTGCAGTCTGTGATAAGGTGTTATTTTAATGTTGGGCTAATGAAAGTAACAAATCATGTGCTACAGAATCAATATATTATTGCTCAGACTTGGCAGCAGAGCTTCTAAAACTTTAAGAGAGTCATTATTGCTCCCGCAGATTATGTTTGCATTATGTCTGTAAGCTGCAAACACATTTTGAAGAAAACTTTATTCTGGAATGATTACATTTTCTGTTAGTATAACCAGCAAACTTTGTTTAATCAAGTATTTTGGCAGATGGACAAGAAAGGATGAACAAAACAGGACTGATATAAGTTTCATTATTGTACGTAGAACAAAATGCTGAAAGGCAGCATTGGATGCCTGTCACCTTCAGGCCTTTAGGCAGCACTGTATTTAAATCAGGCATGGTTCTATCGTGGAAACCATTGCATGGGCTTAAGAGCACACCCAGAAACCATTGTCTATGAACCCAGTTTGCTGTTATATCCACTACTGCAGATTAAAGCTCTATGATGCATGCAAAAACCCGTCTTCTCTGGGCGGGCTGAAGCTCATTTAAAATGGATTGAGGTAAAGTGGAAAACTGTTCTTGAGGTGGATACCACATCCTCCGGACTAAAAAGGAAAGAGAGCGTCTGACTTATCAGTTATCAGAGCTCAATTTGAAAGCCTTTCTAATGGTATTGGAGTATATCAGGGCCTATGGAATTGGGAGCTTGAGAGGTATACATAGGTTACAGAGCAACATATATTTTTGGGGGATAAGGCTTTGCATATTTCAACAAGACAATGCGAAACATCATAATGCATCTATTATAACAGCATGCTTTCTAGTAGAAGAATCAGAGTGCCAAATTGGCCCTGGCCTGCCTACAGAACAGACCTTCACCAACTGAAAACATGACAAAGAAACTCAATACTATTGACCAGATAGAATTCTATATTGGACAAGAATGGGACAACGTCACTCTCCCAAAAGTCCAGCAAATGGTGTCCTCGGTTCCCAGATGGAGATGCCCCAACTTTGAGAGATTTTGCTCCCATCAAATTCAAAGTGAGCTATTTTTCTTAAAATGGAACATTTAATAAATCGAAACATTTGACAGGTTTTCAGTGTTTTATTGTGTAAAACTCCCTGTGGAGAATTTTAAAAGTACAAAAAGTTTACTTCAACCCATCACTAGGGAGAGGGACACTTTTGAATTGGAGAGCAAATATCAGCCCTATAACAAGTAATTTACTTAGTCACTGAGCTCGTTATAAAACTTCACAAGTGAAATGGAATTTTATAACAAAAATCAAGCACAACAAAGCTAAAGTAGTTAAAGTATAGTAGCAGTCAACAGCCTCTTATGAATGCACCGTGTTCTTTAAAATCTAAAACCAGGAGGTTGTTTTGGTTGGTAATTTGACAGATCATGTTAGTAGGACTACTAAGGCCTGTCAATATTTTGCATAAGAGCACTTCAATTGTGGCACAGAAGCACTCACGGACATGATTAATTTTCAAAACATATTTGCAATAATCTACCTCATATTCCATTACATGTGAATGATGGAGTCACATTTAAAACTTCAGCACCAAAGAAGTTTATAGTTTAAAAACTTCTTCGGGTGGCTGGTATAAAAAAAGCAGCGATTTCTCAAACAGAGATGCCCTACTTTGGGCCTCCTGGTAAAGTGGTGTTTAATATTTTACAGGTATTACAAGTGTAATTTCTTGGAGTACAGAGACTGAAGAGGATTGAAGTGAAGCCTGAGTGAAAGCCAAAGCTGGGAAAGGAAAAACCTTCAAATCACAGAGAAGTATGAGGACGGGAATAGTATGAACTTTGTGAAGGTTCAATTGCAGGATGAGACAAAATTCGTAGTTACTCTATCTCATAGTTACCTTTCTATACTTACCTTTCTTACTTAAAGTTGCCCATTCTAAATGTAATGGTAACCCCACTGACGGCATGTCTTTAGACTGTGAGAGGAAGCCAGAGTACCTGGAATGAAACCATGCTGACACAAGAAGAACACGTAAATGCAACACTGAAAGGCCCTGGCTAGGTGTTGCATTAAAACAAAACTGCTATCATTACATTTGTGCTCGAGTGGACTGGATGATGTTACGGTTACAACAAAATCAGTGTTTTTTTTATGTTAACTAAGGCTGCACAATTCAGTATTTGGACTGGATATTGGTCCACTGGACATTTGGAAAACAGACCAGGTGTATGTTAAAAAGAACCTGTTTATTCAGATCAGCTGCATATTAGCTAGACAGAGAGAGGCAGAGTAGCATGAAGGAAGCTAACAGCAACGTGATAGCAGCTTAGACGTATTTCACTCTAGTTACACCAAACGATTTTCATTGGATATTTTCAGTAGTTTTTAACTGCAAACTGGAAGAGTTATCAACAAGTCTGGTGTTAACAGTTGTTTGGTAACCTGTTACTATACTTATGGTAACATAATGTAATCCTGCCAACTTCATTAATGTTACTTCCCTTCATCAACCTCTTTTAAATACCTCTCAGCACAACATATGTGTGTGCTAATGTGAAACTAGTATGACTATAACAGCAGTATGTCACGGTTTGCGGGGGCAAGCCGTGTGGATTTGTAGTAAGGACCAAAAGGGCGGCAGTTCTGGTGCAGGTGAGTGTTTATTTATAATAGTGGGTCAATACAAACAGCAAGGGTGGCAAAACATGAAACTAGAAACCTAAACTGGGTAAACTAATAAGACAAACCAGAAACGAAGATGCAGGGAGGTCCGGGGAAATACATACGGAGAGACGCAGGGAGACCGAGGGGAAACAACACAGACGAACCAGTGATTACTAAGACAGAAAATACAACTTAAATACACTCAGAGAACACAGGGAGATTACACACAGGTGGGAGACACAGCTGGGAGTGATTAACATGACGAGACCAGGGAGGCAAACTGAAACACTCACATAAGACGCAGACCTTCACAATAAAACAGGAACACACGGGGGGGGGGCAGGGTAAACACCAATTAGAGGAGAACAGAACCAAAATCGCGAAGAGAAAACACAAAACGCTGGGTCAAAAGGACCCAGGATCATGACACAGTATGCAGTAAGGTCATGGAGCTGAAATGAGACTGTAGTGTAAAAAAGGTTTATACTTCTTTAACCTCACTGTCATTTGTTGTTTTCCTAATAGTTCAGTTCAGTTCATTTACATCATGGATATATTTATTTACTACATGTTATATGAGTTGAACCTTATATTGCCTGAAACATAAAGAATGATTCCAAGTCTCCTTCACACTGTAAGCAATAGCTTATTAATTTACCACTGGTATGGGATCAATACTCTGTATCAGCAGATACCTTAAGCCAAGGTATCTGTATTGGACTGGAACTGGAAAAGGTTAGATGGGCACATCCCTGATCTCAAAAAAATCAAACAAGCAGCTGAATCTGCTGAAGTCTGATACTGGCAACTGGGGTAACTTTACTAGGGTATTGCTTGTACTTTAGTCTCATACAGTACATTCCCACATGCCACCTGACCAACAGCTCCTCTGTGGTCCCATAATGTTCGAAAGTAAGTGAACAGGATGACTAGTTTGTCAGTGAATTAACTAGCTCACTAGCTAGATAGAACACATTAATTCAATAAATTCCAGAAGGGTGTGTGTGTGTGTGTGTGTGTGTGTGTGTGTGTGTGTGTGTGTGTGTGTGTGTGTGTGTGTGTGTGTACTCAAATAGGCCAGGTAGATTTGGATATAAATATTTGTTAAGCCCATGTTTACTTCCTTCACTGACAGACGAAAGTGGAAAAGACTACATCAGTCAAAGCTCAGCTCTGGAAAGAAAGGCAAAATGAGACAGGATGAGGACGTCGAGAGAAACAGAGGAAAAGGGATAAAGATGAGAGAGGAAGGGCTCAACACAGACAAGGAGTGATCTGATCATATCCGAATTTAAAAGCAAGAATGCATGTTTTTGGTAGTTGTAGTAGAATCCATAGCTTCAGTTTTAACCACCCAGCAGAATCATTGGTCATCTGTTTCTAATGAAATAAAGACAGCGTACAGAATTATTTTAGTACAGCGACACTTTGATTTTACTAATTCTCTGTCCTATTCCTGAGTTTTTTGGGGAAAAAACAGTAAACATGCAAGAAAAAAATTCCAAGATTAAAGTTATAAATACACAAGAACAAAATGTTATCTGAAAGACAATTTTAGGGGAACAAAATTGTACTTTTCGAGATCATAATCATAAAAAGTAACAGAAATTTTCTCATATTAAATCTATGAGAACAAACATTGCTTCATTTGGCAGTGTTGGCTACCTCATCACACGAGTTCATGCTACATGTACATGTTAGTGTGGAGATGTATGAGATAAATATCACCTCATTCAAATCAGGAGTTTTGTTTTATTCTCCAGCTATAATAATATGGTGATTCTGGGCTGAGAATATTTTTCCTTAGCGCTAAATCTGATTGAAAAGTATAATTTAATTTGGTCATCTTCTGTAGGCATAATAAAAGGCAAGTGCTAATTTTTTCCCACCTCACATTTATGAGTTGATAATGTTGAGATTTTTTTTATATAAATGAATGGCTTTAATGATGGAAATGGAGTTATTACCCCCTCCTTATTTTACTGTTTTATGTAGAATGGCCTTAATATAGCAGAGTAGCAGGAGAGTTGAGTGAGTATCAGAGTAAAGGACAGGCAGTGTTTACAAAAGGAGAGAGAGAGAGAGAGGACAGCAAGAGGAGCAATGATAGGTTAGAGGTAGAGAGAAGGGAGGAGAGGAGAGGATGATATAAAAAGAAGGACTCAGGAAAGGCTGAAGGAAACAGCATGGGTGACATAAACTGAAAGTAATCAGCGAAACCAGATAAGCGCTTTTTGCCCTCTAAACTTCTTAAAATCCATCAATCCAGGAAATCTAATTTTTTTGGTGGGCATGCACCTGAACACCCGCTAGCAAGCTCTGCTTTTAGACAGTAGTACTACTGCGTAAGGCTGTGTGGACGGATACAAAGTTATGTGGATTTGCATGTTAGCACTCTGAATCCTGATAAAGGTAGCTGTAGATAAATATAAATAATCAGTTTTTGTGCACTGTGATCACTTTAGGTGTCTCCACAAGTGCGTCTCTGCTAATTTCAGAAGCACTCAGCCTGCTTTTAATGAGTTTGTCCAGCAAACGCATGGAAAAACAGCGGCCACTGCACCAGGACGTGCAATTCCTTTCTACACTGTTTCTATCTTATTGACAGATGGATTTCAAAGGCTCACAGAGAAAGTGAGGGCAGGATAAAGCTTATCTGCCCTAGTCTTCAGCAGCTTGTAAAACAATGCTGGAACAAGTGCAATCTCTGTGGTGATAGATTACAGCCCTGGTGTTAGTTCAGCATTCACGCTAGCCAAGCAAGACAATGAGATTTCTCTCAGGCGTATCACGGGTGCCTCGCACACTAAACATGCACCTTTTAAATCTCTCTCATAACAACCACAGAGACAAAGATTGTCTTATTAGGAGGAATTGAAACATCAGATATTGCTTTGAAAGTCATTCTGGTACATTTTCTTACAATTCTGTCCTCATTCCAGCACTCAAATTTGGCTTTGAGAATATCTTCGAGGTCACAACCCTATTTTCTCTAATCTGCAAGAGGAAATCTTTGGAACACAGTATCATTAAAATCATTTTCTCAGGGTCATCTCTGTGCTGTTGCTTAAGCAGACAATATTGACCTATCATTTGAGCATGGACATTTGGTAAAACTCCATCTGCTGTGGAATGCACTTTGTGAATCTCTGTGCCAGTTGTCCAATACAATTTTAATGGTGGGAATCAGCTCGATGCCTTGCACCACAGATAATAGTCTCGTTCTGCATGGGAAAACCTAGTTTTCTGTCATTAGTGCACTAAAAGTCAAAACACGCTCATGTTAAAAAAAAACACAAGTCTTGATTTTGCCTTTAAATTCTATTTCACCTGCTATGGCTACAGGGTGATGATTAATGGAAAGCTTTTTCATTGGCACATTGATCTGAAGCAGCAACAGCAGCTCTGAATCTCATTCTAATCCAAACATTTTCCCCTGTGCCTCTATTGCTAAGATACAACTGAATTGCAGTATAGAAATGTGTAAACATACCTTACCATAATTGATCTTGAGCCTAGTTAAAGCCTGGATTTCATACATATCAGGTATTCACTTGGGATGGCTGTGGCTCAAGATGTAGAGGGGGTCATCTACTTTTAATCAAACTAGCCACCAAAGATGATGGTTTCATTCCTGCATCCTCCAGTCTGTATGTTGATGTGTCCTTGGCTTGGATTACTGGTCCACTCACACAGTGCACCTGCAAGGCAACACACAATACAGCATGCATTACTTTAAATTCATATTAGTTATTTTAGCATCTTAAATCACTGCAGTGCTGATATGTTTTTTTAGACTTGTATTCTGGACATGTATGAATTGTAAACTGTAAATATTACCACAGTAAAGAATGGCTTACTTAACTTTTACCAAACTTTTGTCTGGCATACTTGGGATAAAAACTGTTGATCGAGTCATTAAAGTCTACCTCACAGACACTGCCAGGCAGTTTTGATTCAATGACTCGGGTGACAGGCAGTTCAGGTGTCTCTGTGTTATCTTTGGGTAATTTCTAATTAGCAGGGGATTTTTTGCCTTGCCAGGCACTGTCAGGAAGTGTCAAATTGTCTAAACTGTAAATGTCAGGAAAATGCTGAACCTAATCCACAAGCAGCCATCTTTTACCTTCACAGGAGATGCCAGAGCCAACTTCCCCCTGTGCCTGTTCTGATAGTGCTTGTCTCAAACCTGCAGTTGTCCTGTTAATTTAGGCTAGTAGCATTAGCTTCCATGTCCTCCTCAGGAGGCAGGACTACTGTCATGGTCCTGGGCCATGTTGGCCCAGTATTCTTAGTTTTCTTGTATGTTTGTATTTTGTTCCCTATTTAGGCCATATTTCCTGAGTTGCCCTGTTGTGTTGTTCCCTAAGTGTTTTCCCTTCGTGGCTTTTACCCCCTGTGTGCCCCTCTGTGTATCTGTGAGCCCTCGTCTCTCCTTATGTTTTATTCCATGTTTCCCCTGCCCGTTATGTCTGTGTTTTCCCCGTGCTCTCTCTCCCCCCTGTGTGCCCTCTGTGTATTTATGAGCACTCGTCTCCCTTTGTGGTTGTTCCATGTTTCCCCAGCCCGTTATGTCTGTGTTTTCCCCGTGCTCTCTCTCCTCCTGTCTGAACCTCTGTACTTCCTGTTTGACTCTCCCGTCTCCCGTCAGTGTTATGTTCACCCCGCCCTGTCTCGTTATGGTTATCTGTGTCAGCTGTGTTCCCCGTGTGTTCCCACTTTCCTCGTTAACCCTCTGTGTATTTCTGTCTGCGTCTCCCTCTGTTCGGCGTCGCGTTCTCCCTCATGCTGTGTGGATTTCCCTGTGTCTCTCTCTCCGAGTGTTAGTTTACTTTTCCCAGTTTAGTTTTGTATTTTCCTACGTTCTGCCTCTTCAGCAATAAAGCTGTTTTTTGAGTTCATCCCCTGAGTCTGTGAGTTTTGCGATTGGGTCCTCATCCTGCCTGCCACACAGCGACCATGACACTGCAGCACTGACACAGCTGTTAAGGGTCTAAAATTGAGTGTAAGGTCAATGTCACACAGTGGGAATTTGTATTTGCCTTTATAATTGGTTTTAATCTGATTTTAGTATTTGTTTGTATGTATAGTATTGATTTTATTCTGATGTTTGTATTGCATGTTTTTAGTAGTGTTTTTTATGTGACAGTGTTTTAATCCACTGTGGACTGACTGGGCATGAGACAAATGGGCTGATAGCGATTACCTTCTGAGCCTTGGAAGTGACCTGAGGTGGCCTATCAGCTGGTGAAAGGATCTATTTAAAAGGAAGCTGGGTGAGCACTGGAAGAGGCCCCAGATATGAAGAGGAGAAACGTGTAGGAAGCCAGCGATTGGAAAGATTGAGTTGCCTGATCATCAGGGGTGTAATATGGCGACCCAATTCTGACAGCAGGAACGGCAACAGTAGGAGATAACGCGTGTGATCGACAGCAGGGCAGAGGTGCACCTCTGCCTGCATTTAAGAGTAGTGTCTCCACTCCACGGAGCTCTAGCTGGACTGTGATGGGACAAGTAGGTGAAGGGACGAGGTGGAGATGGGAAGGTTCTCCTTGTCCTCCTGGGAACAGGCTGGCGTGGTCCCTGCTCCAAAGAGAATTTTCTCCCCTGTTTTCAACCACAAGGAACATTCGTCCTGGATTTGTAGGACAATGGCATCGCGAGACTGTGGGGGATTTCAGTGCACAAGGAACATTGCATTTTAAAAGTCTTGTTAGAATTGTGTTTATCTATTTCTGGGGAATTTTAGTGCATACATTTTTTAGAATTGTTTGTTTTATTCTTGCTTTCTGGGAATAAACCTTTCCTGATTAGACCTGTAGCATCTCTGTGCCCTGGGTTTCTTACTCGCTTACTCTCCCCCCATGTATTAAAATGAACCTCCCTAGTATGACGTTCTGGTGCACGAGCTTTAGTGTCTACATCTAAAACAAAAGCACCTTATCCCCATAGAGTTTCTATGGTTTCTTCAAGAACTGACACCAACACAATCATACAATCATTTTTTTGTATGATTTACATATAAAATGCAAATTATTTTACCATTATTCTGCATTTTTAAAACAACTTCATTCTGCTAAAGACAAAACTATTGTAAACATTAAAGGTAAAAACAAATCAAGGCATCCCACTGACATGTCCCCACTTTGTCCATGTGCTAATTCATCTGGCTCTTGAGCAACACACTAAATCCCAGTGTTAGCGAAATATGTGATAAAAACATGACCTGTAGTCTGAAGCACTTTGAATTTTTGAAAAGCTTATAAATTCAAACCAGTCAGCTGCACCTATATTTTAGGGAAGCACTGCCCTATAAATGATTCATTCTTTAGCTCCTCTGTCACAAAAAAGGAAGATATCACGGAAGATATCATGCTCCACATTGCTGACATGCTGACTTCTACACTTTATATTGCATTACTAATTGTTTTTTTGTTTTCTCCAATGCCTCTCTTATATCATCTTTTTTCTGGTGTTTGGGCTCTGACAAGCGCCACCTATTGTTACGAAATGCATGGCAGATTTCAGACTGTTGTCATCACAGATGTTATTTTGTTCAACTTCAGAAAACTTTCCTAAAGGTCTGGAATTACAAAGAGGACTTTGTAATTCCTGCAGCTGGACGAACATCTGCACAGTCTACTGTTTAAAACCCCCAAAATTAAACAGGTGTTCTTTCTTTCTCTGTTAGTTTTAGTGAAAACATGTTTTTGTCATAAACATTAATGACTACTTAGCAATCAACATTATTTTAGTGAGACAAAGACTAACTAAACTAATATCTGCTTTTTGACACAATTAGAAGAAAAAGGTGATACTATAAAAAACAAAAGAAAACAGTTAGCCGTGCTTTGACCAGTGGTAACAAAATGAGCCTGTTTTCCTTGCATGGTTGTAATCTAGATTGTGGTTGGTAGTTTCAGGTCTAACTATTCAGGTCTTGGGACAAACTATTCCTTGACTCCACATTTAATTTTGGATAGAACCATGCTAGTTGTTTACATTATTTGTGCTAAGCTAAGCTAGGTGCTCAATGAATTGTACTCGGTGCATTTCTGAGAGTGTTATATTTTATAACACTTTTGTTATATTTTATAGCTTTTCAACGTTTCATTTGTGACATTCTTACCTGTTTTTTTTTTATTATTTAGTTTATTTGGCTCATAAATGTTTTTATCTCATACAAGGAAAGAAGCAAGGCGTGACCTAAAAGATTAATTTGTAAACAATTACTAAAGAAAGGGAAACATTTTTGCATCTGTGTCAATTGAAGCTCTCCTAAGTGATCAGAAAAATAACTAATGGAGGCCTTGAAAACTAGATTAAAAGGAGAACGAGCAGCTTGAATCCTTATTAGCAGGACATTTTATTTAAAAGCCTCTACTGTCCACTGACAAAGAAGACCTCTGGGTTTAAGTAGGCAGATGGTATTAAGATCAATAGGCCCACGCCTTGGATGTCAAGGGAAAATCCCACTCTGCAGGATGTTTTGGAGACAAAAAAAAAGCATGATTCATCTACATGTGTTTGGAGAGAGATGTTTTGATCACACTGAACTGTGAATGCATGAAAAAGAATTCATAAATAAAATATCAAAATATCATTTCTTGCATTGCTTTTGAGTGTGTTGTCTGCCTGTGCTTTGAAGGGATGAAATAGAGACGCTGTAGATGAGCACAGTCTGATGACTAAATACTCTATAAGCATATGTAATATGATAATCCAGTTTTAACTGTGTGATAACCTTTGACTTTCTAAAATGAAAAAAAAATTGCATTTTTAGACAAGAATGTGTCTTCAATTGATGGTCTGGGAGTTATCACCGGAAATTATGAAAAACATGATCCACCACAAGGTCACACACCCTCACCCTCCCCTTTAGGCTCAATAATAAAATATGACACAATAACAATTTAGACTTGTGTAAACCTCACTCTTTGCCTTTCCCTTTTATTGGAGCTGATAGGCTGGGTAGTGCCATGTCTAATCACAGGAATTCATTTGGGGGAAAGCCAGGCAGCATTAAACGATCTGAGCTGCCTGAGAGGATCAGATAAATCCCTGTGTTCAATAAACCAAAGCGCCTTTCCTGAACGCAATCATTCTTAACGGGCACAAGAGTGCTGATCCTAATCCTGAATATTTGCCGTGCCTAAAGCTAGAAACTCAACCTGGCACACAAGCTCCCAATCTGCTTTCAAAAATGATTGTGGTGGTCTGACTTTAAAGGAAATAGGGAAATAATGTGGCATTTTCATATTAAAGGTTACCTGCCACTATATGTAGAAAAAAATGAAGAATATATGGAATTTGACATTAAAGCTGCACTAATCAATATTCTTAAAGAAACAATAGATGAAGTGACAACGTGTTTACTTGTAGTGATGGGCTCACAGATAACAGTCCACAAAAGCTCTCTGCAGCTTGTGTTTTAGCACGAGCACATTTATGTTCCCGAGATCCTAAATTCCCCAGTTCAGTATTCTTTTACATAAATAATGCCCACATTGGCGGGAGTGAGTGGGTGAGGTACAAGGCTTTAAAATTTACTGGATTCAATGCTCCCTACCCAGCACCACACTGCAAACAATGTTAAAAACTAGCTGGCTCCTTATCTGCTGAACGCAGATAAGGAGCCAAAGTAAATTTCAAGCTTGGACTAACCAAATGTGAATAAATAAACCAGTGATTTCAAAAGCATGTTAATGTTTCCCACCTAGATAGACTTTCAGCTTTTTATGATGTTTTAAGTTGATCAAACTAGTAAATCGGTGTAAGAGAGTGCAAGGGCTTATGTTGAGAACTCAATGGCAGAGATTGCAGGGGCTTGCCGAGAGCCTGGAAAGCAGGAGAATCTCAGATGGGGAGGTCATGAAACATTGTGGACTGCAGGCCCAGAGGCAAGAGAGACGCTAGGAAGCAGAACACTCAGAAGGGGGGCAAGAAGGCTAAACAGTCAGGCTGCACTGCTCAGGAAGGTGGCTGTGAGGTAGACCTAGCAGTAGAAACCTCTTCATAAATTTGACTGATTGTTAGTGATATTGGCAGAACCCTTCTGGAAACCCAAGCCTGATACTGGAAACGCCCAGTCATCATGCAGGGGAGAAGTGACGTTGCACAGGTATGTTTCCATAGCTGTTTGGAAAAATCGTTTAGTCACTAAAGAGTCATTGATGCATTTTAGAGGATGTTTCCCTGCAAGTGCCCGTTCAAGAACTGTATCATTTGGCTAGGCAAAGACTGTTTGATCCTTCTGCCACAGACATTGCTAAGACGTCAGGTTTGACAAAGACAAGGAATTACACACAACATATAGAAAACCTGATAAAAACAGCTAAGAGGAACTGGGAAATAAACAATCAGAGAAAAACAACATATAGGATATGAAATGAAAGAAGGAAAGTGCTTATCAACATAAAATAAGAAGCACACAGAAATGGCATGGGAAAGGGGAAATGGGTAGAGTAGGCATGCGCTGTTCTTTTCTATAGAGGTTTAAGGCTGAGGTGCTCATTAAGCTAGTAAATGAGCAACACAATCAAAAAGGAAGGACACCTACCAAGACACAAACTTAATCAACAGAAATTGAAGAAAAACATGCCACTTCATTAGTTATTGATTGAACAAGGATGAAACACCCAAAGTAATAGAAAAATACCAATGAAAATAAAACCACCATGGATTATGCAAATTACCTGCACTGCCACGGGAATGGATTCGAAACTGAGGTCACCTCGTGCCCCTCACCTCACAGGATAAGGACGAGAGTGTTCCACGCCGTCGTTGTCCCCTCCTCCAGCCTTGTTAACAAGTCATTACACCTCCTGTCAAGTTATCAGTTTGCAATTACAGAATCTGGCATTTGAATGCTGCTGGTGGTTATCACTGTGTCTTGCAAGCAGTTAGATAAATGAATGTCAAATGCAGGTGATATCATAGAAGTAGAAGCACACAAATAGCCAAAGCTTTTCCACTGTTAAAAAGCTTTTAGTGATGTCACGCTGATGCATTTTGCCAGCCGTTAATCTGAAACAGAGCCAGCTAATTCTCACTAAAAGCTTTATATAGCTATTTATTCACATCTAAAATCCTCAGCGATAGCAGTTATTAGCACTGGAAAAATGTATAATTTTTTTTAGTGTATGACTCTATGCAGGACTCTTTTTTTTGCCCGGCAACTACCATCAACTGCAAACTAACATCACATTTCATTTTTCTATTTACTAAAATCAGTCTATCCATATTGGTGCCCCCATATGAAAGCTGAGCTTAATGATCCCATCAATCATGTTGCACTTCAAATCTTTGCTAGCACTGATATCCAAGGAGCATTTCTATTATATCGTTGTGGAGTGGGGGCTTGATGCATAAAGAGCAGTTATCTGTTTTAATCTAATTACATCTCATTCTCCGTGCAACGAGCCCCATTTTCTCATTACCTACCCCTTTGAGTGAAACACAGATTCCATTTTGCCTGTTTTGGTCTCTAAATAAACCTTTAATGGTCCTGCAAACATAGTGATTATCTTCACTGTGCTGTCATCATCATCATCAATGGGTTTTTTCAAATCATAAACACCCAAAATTGGTTAAATACTCCTCGGTAAGTACATCATTAACAAAAAATGTAACAAGATTTAAAAAAAAAAAAACCAACACTCATGTCACATGGGAAATGGGAGGAATCGGAAGTCAGAGTAGATGTAAAAGACAGAATAGTTTAACTGGAGAAAAAGAGTGAGGAGGAGACGATACTCTAAATTAAAAACCCAGATGCTAATCTTCTGAGAACCCTTCCTTTGACCTCATCTGGGTGACGACATGTCTCCCGGCCAAACAGATGTTTCTCTGCGAGGTCTTTTCTCTCATCATGTCAGGACAAACTGGGCCACTGGCTTCTCCTCGTATGGATGCAGCAAGGCTTATGCAGGCAGCGCTCGTCTGTTAAATGACCTGAGACAACTCCATCTTAGGGACCCTGGTGCACAATTACACTGTTACATCTGTTCATTATTCCCCTGGTTTCTATATGTTTTCTCCAGGCTTTTCACTCTTTAGATCCTTTTGTTACCAAGCAAGTCTGCTGCAACGAAAATAATAACTGACTTCAAAACATTCTGCTCGGGTTTTGGATAAATTAACCTTTCTCTTGTGTTAAAAACAGATCGGCACTGACCTGAAATGCTTAAAAGTGCCTTTTAAATTTATTCATTGCATCAAGGCTTTTTACTTTGTCAGGAATCTTTATTTAAACAACTTTATTTAAAAAACTGTTTTTGAGATTGGTTTCGACCAAGTTATAAAATTAGACTACAAAACAATCATTAGTGCCAAACTGAAATCATAACGAGCTCACTGACACTGTCAGGGAGAAGTTAGGGGCACCTCTATTTACCTGGTTTTCTCCTTCCCTGAACAAACAGCCCCCTTTGTCCCAACTGCTTCACTGAAATGGTCATCTAGACAGAAATCTACAGACATGTAACACAGGTTCAGACCAACTCAGTTTAGTTGGTGACCTGAAGAGTACACATCTCCAGTTTGGAGCATTCAAACGGAGGAGGAGAACAATACAGGGAGTGCAGAATTATTAGGCAAATGAGTATTTTGTCCACATCATCCTCTTCATGCATGTAGTCTTACTCCAAGCTGTATATATATGGGTCAATATATATGGGTCAAATATGGGTCAAATAAAAAAAAAAAATATATGGGTCAAATAAAATGGGTCAAAAGAAGGACTTGACAGGCTCAGAAAAGTCAAAAATAGTGAGATATCTTGCAGAGGGATGCAGCAGTCTCAAAATTGCAAAGCTTCTGAAGCGTGATCATCGAACAATCAAGCGTTTCATTCAAAATAGTCAACAGGGTCGCAAGAAGCGTGTGGAAAAACCAAGGCGCAAAATAACTGCCCATGAACTGAGAAAAGTCAAGCGTGCAGCTGCCAAGATGCCACTTGCCACCAGTTTGGCCATATTTCAGAGCTGCAACATCACTGGAGTGCCCAAAAGCACAAGGTGTGCAATACTCAGAGACATGGCCAAGGTAAGAAAGGCTGAAAGACGACCACCACTGAACAAGACACACAAGCTGAAACGTCAAGACTGGGCCAAGAAATATCTCAAGACTGGTTTTTCTAAGGTTTTATGGACTGATGAAATGAGAGTGAGTCTTGATGGGCCAGATGGATGGGCCCGTGGCTGGATTGGTAAAGGGCAGAGAGCTCCAGTCCGACTCAGACGCCAGCAAGGTGGAGGTGGAGTACTGGTTTGGGCTGGTATCATCAAAGATGAGCTTGTGGGGCCTTTTCGGGTTGAGGATGGAGTCAAGCTCAACTCCCAGTCCTACTGCCAGTTTCTGGAAGACACCTTCTTCAAGCAGTGGTACAGGAAGAAGTCTGCATCCTTCAAGAAAAACATGATTTTCATGCAGGACAATGCTCCATCACACGCGTCCAAGTACTCCACAGCGTGGCTGGCAAGAAAGGGTATAAAAGAAGAAAAACTAATGACATGGCCTCCTTGTTCACCTGATCTGAACCCCATTGAGAACCTGTGGTCCATCATCAAATGTGAGATTTACAAGGAGGGAAAACAGTACACCTCTCTGAACAGTGTCTGGGAGGCTGTGGTTGCTGCTGCACGCAATGTTGATGGTGAACAGATCCAAACACTGACAGAATCCATGGATGGCAGGCTTTTGAGTGTCCTTGCAAAGAAAGGTGGCTATATTGGTCGCTGATTTGTTTTTGTTTTGTTTTTGAATGTCAGAAACGTATATTTGTGAATGTGGAGATGTTATATTGGTTTCACTGGTAAAAATAAATAATTGAAATGGGTATATATTTGTTTTTTGTTAAGTTGCCTAATAATTATGCACAGTAATAGTCACCTGCACACACAGATATCCCCCTAAAATAGCTAAAACTAAAAACAAACTAAAAACTACTTCCAAAAACATTCAGCTTTGATATTAATGAGTTTTTTGGGTTCATTGAGAACATGGTTGTTGTTCAATAATAACATTATTCCTCAAAAATACAACTTGCCTAATAATTCTGCACTCCCTGTATACATTATCAACAAGAGGACGAAGATATGTCTGATTTGTTTGATGAGGAGGTTACACGTGCTGAAGCTGCTCCTACTGAAACATACAAATACAAAAGTGGTAACTCTTGGACTGCAGTGTCTCCTTCTGTAAATGTCAATAAAATGACCCCTGGGATTGTAAGTGACATCAAGAAATATTTTGAACTGTTTATGCCAATGTCACTAAAGAAAGTCATTATTGCTATCACAGACCTTGAACAAAAGTCCATTATGACATTTGGAATGACACTGATGAGGAATTCCTGGATCAATATATTGGTGTTCTTCTTGCTGGAGTGTACAGGTCCAGCAATGAGACCATCCTCTCTGGGACACATCAGAACAGGCAGAACTATTTTTCAGGCAACAATGTCAATTCAGACCTTTTGAATAATATCAAGAGTCCTCAGATTTTACAACAGAGATACTGGAGCAACATCTGACAAGTGTGTTCTCATCTGGGAGAGATGGGTGCAGCTCCTTCCACTGATGTTCAACCCAGAGCCACTACATGCAATACATGCCCAGTAACCCAGGCAAATATGACATAATGTGATGTGATGCAAAAACCGGCTATGCATGGAATAGAAGACTGGAAGATTTAGAAATGCAAACCTGCGAGTGGCGTCCCTGAGAAAAATCAAGGAAAACGTTTAGTCCTTTAGTCCTACTACTGATTGTGGGGGTCAAGATAGCACGTGACAATTTCAGACACCACCACAGGTGTTTAATATTGAACAACAAAACAAAACAATACAGAACAAGAAACGGATTTTGGAAAATTGCACTTTTTGCCTTTTTCTTAACATAAATGGGTCAAATATGACCCTCAATGCCATAGATGTTACTATAGTCGATAATATTAAAATAAAAAATAAATGATAAAAATAAATAAAAAAATTATTTTGGAGATGTGTTCTAATACTTCTCAGCAATAGTAAGGTAGCATAACAACCTTTGATTTTTTTACCATTTATTTTTATGTAAAACGCAAAGTATGCTGTAAAAAGTAAGGGCCCGGGGAGCCACGGCCAAAAAGTTAGAACCAATATTTTCATGGGTACGGTAGCCTAAGAAACTAATAGGTAACAAACAAATTGGATGACAACCTGGGAATTTTAAGGGGGGGGGGGGGGGGGGGGGGGGTTGGCTGATTTAAGACACGGTCAAAACAGACCCATTAACATAAGAGATACTAACAGAACGCTAACACAACAAGAAGGTTAACTAAAGGAGATTAAAATACTGCCTTGTCACGGCGAGAAGGACATTTGTCACCTTTTTTAAGTGACTCATTTGATTTATCTTATAGCTCCAACATCACTCAAACTTTAATTCCCCCCCCCCCCCCCTTCCCCGCAGGGGAAATGTGGCCAGGCCTCTCTGAACCAGATGGGAATCCATGTCGTCTAAGGTTATTTCTGGGCTTGGCTAGTCCATCTTCCTGCCTGTTTTTCTCATTTTAATGCACCCTGTGGGAAGCTGAGGTACTTGTGAAGACATGTATGTCAGAGAACCCTGAATAAGGAGCTACTGCTGGAACTCTAATCAGTCATCTGATGAGAAGAGATTGTGGCAAATACAGCTAGTAGAAAAGAAAGTTAAGTAAAAACCTACTATTCCTACACTGTAGACATAATTATTGTACACCAGTCTAGGCAGGGATAGGCAATCTGGGAAGCTGACAATGGAGGTAGTTGGCTATAAGTGCAATTTTGTTTATTATTTTATTCCATAGCAGTTTCTTTCCTGCACTCTTGTGCATCCATCCACTTTAATATGGAACATTAAATAATATGCCTTACGTATTGATGAAATGGTGCACTTTGGATATGAGCCAAGCACTCTATCGTCCCCAAGAGAGATGGATAAGCACTCAGTGAAGTACAATGAGTGAAGATGGACATATGAGAAGCATTTAGAAGAAAGAATGAAGAAACACTAAATAGGGCCAAATAATAATTAGAGATAAGGGCACATTAGTTAATCTGTTACCAGACTGAGATTTTAAATAACAAACCAATTCATCAGGCTGAGTTACCAAAAATTTATTCTCTGTGTGCTGCCTAATCTGAGAAGGGCTATAAGGCCGTTTCCAAACAATTTGAAGTCCATCATTTTACAGTAAGAAAGATTATTCACCAGCAGAAAATATTCAAGACAGTTGCCAGTCTTTCCAGGGGTGGATGTTCTAGTAAATTCACCTCAAGGTCAGACTCTGCAATGTTTAGACAAACTGCAAAAAACCCAAGAGCCGCATCTCATATTCTAGGCATGAGTTAGCATGCTGAATGTTAAAGTTCATGACTGTACAATTAGAAAAAGGCTAAACAAGTGTGCTTTTTTCGAAGGGGTGCCAAGAGAAAACTTCGTATTGCTAAACACAACAAGTCAGCACAAATTCAGTTTGCAAAGCTGCACCTGAGAAAACCCACAAGACTTTTATAATAATTTCCTTTGGACAGACGAGAACAAAGTTGAGAAGTATGGCTATAGCACAACATTTACCAAACACAGCAAATAAGACAGAATCAGCAAGTCCATAGCCCAAAAATATAAACTAAAAGTCCAAACAAGGCACCAAAGGTAGACTTAGAAACAGGTGGGAGTTGTGAAAAAGACAGAACTTGCACTTGGTTATGGCAATTACCAATTACCAATTGGATTTAATTGTAGAGATACTGTGGCATGTCTTTGGGGGGGGAATAATAAGCTCTTTAATGTGTCTACATATGTTCTTTTTAATGTGTCACTTACACAGGACTTCATAGATTGAGTCATGAGGCTCTAAAAGATGTTTCTAACCACTGAATGATTTTTGCAAACAAAAGCACTTTTTTCTTATTGGCACCATAAATTGAATCAAAAGCTTTTTTCGAGTCAAGCCCCAGTTAAGGGCCTCTGAACAAGAAACCTAAGGAAGGCTCGTCTGAAGTTAACGCCACCTCATATTTCATCGATTTATAAAGTTAAAATTGACCTCCCATTTGGGCAGCGCTGGGGTCTCAGAGAAGAGCTGGGGGGCACTGGAGAGTTTCATCATTTTGACAGAAAATGACACCTCAGGCGTTCGTCAGGCCACCAGCCTCACTGCATCCTCCCTGGGTGAGCAATTATGTGTGAATAGCCAGCTTTGTGTCATTCCTTATGGCTCTAATACCCTTTCCTCTTCATTGAACATCTGAAGAGGAGAACCACAGCAGCCGTGGCCACCATCAACTGCCTGGGAACTCTATTTTAATTAGCCAAGTCTCCCAATTACAAAGCTGAAGGAAAGAAGACAGACACGGATGTGTCCACTAAAATTCCCCTTTCTATTCATTTTTTTCTCCTTATTGATTTACAGCATTGTGTAAAGTGTCTAAATTTGTCATGAAGGTGACTTTTCTAATTGAACAGAGGGGAGTATGACAGACTGCAAAGAAGATAATATCAATCAACTGTGGAAGATTGGGTCTTGTCTTTTCTGTTCTAATACATTGGCCTGGATGTTGTTAGCACCCTAAAATGATGTTCTGTATCATATAACATTCACAGAACAGATGGCAAAGAGAACTGATTTAAATTTATTTCTATTTAACAAAAAAAATGTAAAAAAGAAATGTCGAGGGGGTTTGCATACAGATTTTCATATCACACCCACGGGGAGTTGTGATGGGTGATTAATCAGAAACTGTGTCTTTCACACGCTTTCAGGCCTCATGTATGTATTACACTGGGATGATTTTATGATTCCTCCCATCTGCTATTGATGGCCATGATTTATTCAAGGTCTTCTGTGCTCACCACAAGTGTTTATGAAATTCTTGGATGCAATGTAATTGTGCACTTGAGAGCTGGAGAATGATTTCTGCTTTGTCCTTTTGAGTTTCAACTATGACCTGTAATAAGGCGTTCCACATGTGACTTTTTTGGTAGGCTGGGTCTTAATCATGACTGATAGGAATTGTGAGCTTGCTGGGAGCACAACCTACTTTGGTGCCAAGGTTATTATCGTTAACGAAAACTAACGAAATAACGAAGAAGTGAAAAAACATTTTCGTTAACGGAAATAAAAATAAAAACAAAAAAAGGAAAACTAACTAAAACTGTAATGAGTGTTCACAAAACTAACTAAAATTAACTGAATTTATAACAAAAATGTGTTTAGTTTTCATTGATGTGTGCGTGTCATACAATAGTCAAGGGTGAAAATGAAGTTTAGTTTCCAGATTTTTTTCTTGCTGTGTCTCATTATGCCAGCAGGTGGCAGTACGTTAGTCGAGTTGTCTGTGTTGCTGCTCCGTCCACGCGCAGAATCACGTCAGGAAAAGTCGGGAGAAAGCGCCAGAGTCCAATTTGGGATTACTTTGAATATGATTGTGTTTTAGATAAAGCAAGTGTCTTGTAGTGGAAAGAGACAAATTATGAGGGACATTTCTAAAGGGAAAAAAATCCCACAAACCTTAAAGTGCACTTGAAAAGCTCACACAAGAAGGCTAACCTAGCTTACCTTGAGAAGGTAAGGGAGCACACTCAACCCTCATCCCCAGAAAACAGACGCTAACCCCAGGCAAGGCAGCGTGATGCATCCCGAGACAACAGGACTGGGGTATCTACATAACTGTGTGAGTCAATTGCCTTCAAAAAGTTTATCATTTCACTTGAACCAAAATTATGAACACCCGGTGCTGCAAGAGTTAATAGTCTCATTGGGGCCAAGATATACATTTTATAGTTGCCTGGTATCAATGGTTGTTCATCTGCCTTTATTTATTTATTTAAAGAACCCATAGGTGGGAATGTGAGTTGTCTGTCTCTGCGTGTTAGCCCTGCGACAGACAGGCGACCTGTGCAGGGTGCAGGGTATGGTAACTGGAATAGCAACATTCCCAAGGATAAGCAGAAGAGAATGACTGATATGATGAAACTGGGATTTTGTTACACTTAATTATTGCAAACACAACTAAAACTATAACTGAAACTAATCAAAACTAAACCGAAACTAATAATTTTCAAAAAAAAATAAAAACTAAACTAAACTAGCAAACAATTGGTATAAACTACTTAAAACTGATATAAAATTGAAAATCTGAAGTCAAAACTAAATAAAAATAAAAACTAATGAAAATTGCAAAACTATTAAAACCCTGTTTGGTGCATTTACTTGTGAAAGCAAAAGTAGTTTTGTCCTTGAGGGAATTTATGGAGGTACGTTCACACAGAAAGTGACAAAAGTGCCCCGTTTTTAGAGGAAAAAGAGTTAAATCCCTGTTTATTTTCTTTCAGCTACTCTTTCCACTTTCTTTCTGTCTGAAATGAAGTTGCTGATAAGTAGAAGCACAAATATGAACCAAAAGATAAATTTAAGTAACAATGCTTAAGCCATACAGTTGTTTGCAAATGTTACTCTGAGTAATGTGTTCACTTTGACTGCTTGCACAAACATGCACTTCTAGCTGATGAAGTGACTGCTGTGGGTACAGTTTTTATCTGCTGCAATCCTATTTCATGGTGTTGGGTCTTACCTGTTTGGCATTACGGTTTACTGATGTTACTAATCTTCAGGACAGCCATCAGTGAACCTACAGAATGCCAAGCTGTTAGTTCGCACTATGACAGTAATACTACTCAGAATTCATAGAAAACTGCCAGGGAAATAATAAATCAGTTTGAACAGAGATTTTAAAGTTATGTAAAACAGAATGCTAGAATAGTAACTTCAAGTCTGAATTGTATCAGATACATACACCTTTAAAGGCTGTTTCCAAATGCTAATGCAGAAACATGTCAGAATTTAGATAAACACAGTTCCTGTACTTTCAGCACAAGCAATATTTTTCTTAAGAAAACAGTATTTGGAACAAACTAGTGAAATGAGCCGCGGTCAGAGCGCGTCAGAGGTATAATTCCTCAGTGATAGCAGACATTTTGTCAGTTTGCCATTCAAACAGTGCACTGATGACTGTTTTAAAAGTGCCACTTATGACCCTCCACATCGACCACTTGGGCAAATGACTATTTTGTGTTCCATGCATTTACCAGATGAAAAAGGGTAGCTATTCACTGAAGTGATGACGTATCAACCCTCCAGTAAAAGTGTTTCCGGCTCCAAGTCTCCATTGGGTTGGTTGAAACCCTTGTCTTTTCAATGTGCAGCTTGTACTTTTTTAAAATAAAACTACTTAAAGCATTTGAACTGCAATACCAACAGAGCTTTTAATTGGCACTTTTCAGATCTTTAAAATCTGTGGTGTAAAAAAAGCCCTCTCATGGTGTACTGGACATCAATATCCTAATGCTTTAGAAATACAATGAATCACTGCAGAGCTAATGACATTAGCAGTTATAGCTTAGTTAGCTAGCTTAGCTCATAATTTGTTTATATGTAGTGGGTGGTGTTCCCTCGGAAAGTCTGTTGTCTGCAATCTTTAGTTGTCATACAACGGTGCTTGTCTTTTTTTTTTTTTGAATGAATGAATTGAAATTTATTTCAGTCAACAACAACAGATTATAATTTTGCATAAAAGTACTCAAACAGAAACCGAAAAAGGAATAGGCTGAAGCCTTATGGCTTATACTTATCCTATCCCTTACCTCCATAGAAATAATCAAATCCTTAACCAAGAAAATAAATAGTATTGATACATAAGTTGTATAACAGTTTGAAAAGAAATCAATGATAAATCAAGAAATTTAATCAACACAAAAAAATTTTTAACAAACCAAATTTCTATAACCTTGTATAATACTAATTTTTAAAATCTTCCTGAAGAATGACAAAGAAAGTTCATCATTAAGTCCATTCCATAATTTCACTCCCAAAACTGACACACATCTATACTTAACATTGGTTCTCACTTTAGGCATTTCAAACTTATAAGACCCCTTTAAATCATATTTTCCATCTCTTAGTTGAAACATACTTAAAATACAAATTGGAACATTCTTTTTCATCACACGATATATCATTTCTAAAGTTTTAGAATATATAATGTCCATGAATTTTAACATAGATGATCCTACAAAAAACTGGTTGGTGGACTCCCTATATCCAACTTTATTTATTATTCTAATAGCTCTTTTTTGCAATTTAAATATTGAATCCAAATATGTTTTGTATGTGTTCCCCCAAATTTCTGCACAGTAGGTCATATAAGGCAAACAAAGGGAAGTATACAATAAATAAAGGCAGTTCTTATTCAAAAAATCTCTTGTTTTATAAAGAATAGAAATAGACTTGGATAATTTTCGTTTCACATGTTCTATGTGGGGCTTCCAACAAAGTTTATCATCAATAATTACTCCTAAAAATTTTGTCTCATATACTCTTTCAATTTCAACATTATTTAAATTCAATTTTACTTTAATATTACTTTTACTACCTCCAAATAACATAAATTTTGTTTTACTTTCATTCAATGATAGTTTATTAATTACAAACCATCTATTTAACTTCATGAGTTCTGTTTCCACTGTTTTCAGTAATTTCTTTATGTCTTTTCCAGAGCAAAATAAGTTTGTATCATCAGCAAACATCACATATTTTAAAGTATCACTGGCTGTACAAATATCATTTATATAAAGTGAAAATAACTTAGGTCCCAAAACAGATCCTTGCGGAACTCCACAAGTTACTTTTCTAAGTTTAGATTTCATGTTATTAATACTCACATATTGGAACCTATTATTCAAGTAACTATTTAACCAAAATTGTACAATACCTCTTAAACCATACCTTTCACACTTCCGTAAAAGTAAAGAATGATCTATCGTATCAAAGGCTTTACGTAAATCAATGAACACACCTATTCCAAACTGTTTTTCATCCACAGCCGTTGCAATATTTTCAATAAATTCCATCACAGCTAGAGATGTTGAGCGATTTCTTCTGAACCCATACTGATGATCATTCAATAAATCATATTTATCAATAAAAGAATCTAGTTTGTTTGCAAATAGTTTTTCAAGAATCTTTGAAAACTGAGGCAGTAAAGATACCGGTCTATAGTTTGACACAATCTGTTTATCACCAGTTTTATATAGTGGAATCACTTTGGCAATTTTCATTTTATCTGGAAAAATTCCAGTTTGAAATGATTTGTTACAAATATATGTTAACGGCTGAAGGACACTATGAAGAACTTCTTTAATTAGCGACATGTCAAGGTCGTCACAATCCATGGATTTTTTACTCTTGAATTTACTCACCACTTCTACAATGTCACTCTCACAGACTCCACCAAGAAACATTGAGTTACATTTACAAGAAGTAGAATCTACTTCATCATTTCCTCCTGGTACAGAAATCTCTTTTGCCAAGTTGGGACCTACATTAACAAAGTAATCATTAAATTCATTAAGTATGCTCTCAGTATTCTCAATCACTACATTACCTCTTGTTACAATACGTGTTGGAGAACATGTATTATGTTGATTTTTTATTATCCTATTTAATACACTCCAAGTAGCCTTAATATTACTTTTATGTTTTTGAAGCAGCTGTTCATAATATATTTTCTTTTCGTATCGCATAATAGATGTTAATTTATTTCGATATTTCTTATATTTGTCTTCATTTTCCTTTGTTCTATGTGTCAAAAAAATCCTGTATAACCTATTTTTCTTTTTACAGGCTCTTTCCAGACCTTGTGTAAACCATGTTTTTTTATTTTTATAATTTTTAGAAAACTTTTTAATTGGACAATGGCTGTCACAGATTGACAAAAATATATCCAAAAACGCATTGTATGCATCATTAGTGTCTTCCACATAAACTTTTTGCCAGTCATAATTTTCTAAGTCTGTTTTAAAAGCCGCAATTTGTTCTGGTGTTTTTATTCTACCACTGTAATCCATTTGCTTTTCCTCTTGAAAATGAAGTTGATTGTTCATTTCAAACACTGAAAAGACAGGCAAGTGATCACTTACATCTGTGACTAACAGTCCACTATGTATCTTGCTGTTTATCTTATTGACAAAAATATTGTCGATCAAAGTGGCACTATCCATCGTTATTCTGCTCAGCTTTAGAATCAACGGATGGAATCCAAAACTAAACATTGTATCAATAAATTCTAAAGTCTTATTATGGTCGTTTGCCTTCAATAGATCGATGTTAAAATCACCACAAAAAAAAGTCACCTTCTCCTTGTGTTTTTCCAATATTACAGAAATTTCTTTAGTAAATTGATCTATACAGGATGCAGGTGTACGATAAATGCAGCTAACTAATATGTTTTTCGAGCTTTCAACCTGAATTTCAATGGTTAAACATTCCATCAAGTTATTAATCACAGCAGTCATATTGTTAACAACTTTACATTTAAGATGTGAAAAAACAAACATAGCAACACCTCCTCCTCTTCTATTCTTCTTATTTTGCCAAAACATTTCATAGCCCTCTAGTCCATCTTGCAATTCTTTGTCGTCATTCAACCATGTTTCTGAAATTGCTACCACTGCAAACTTATTTTGGAATTGATCAAGATACGCTTTGATTTTAGAAAAATTACTGTAAAGACTCCGACTGTTAAAGTGGATTAATGAAAAACCTTTTATCTTGGGATCCAACTCTTCCCCATTATAATATTCACATGTCATATCAACATTCTGATAGAGGTGGGTATCTGGATCAATACTATTGTCCAACTCGTAAAATTTATAATCATGAGATCCAAAATATTCCATTTTTTGCCTTTTTTTGTTCACACATTCACATGCATAGTTATTTTTCTCACACTTATCAGATATTGTTCATATCACAGTCAGCAACACAATTCTTTTCTACATTGAACTCTATTTCTTTTGTTTAAATCTCTCAAGATCTGTAATGTCTCTGACAACAATTACTTTAGCTTGTTCTGGTGTCCCATTAAGTCTTATGAATACCTTACAGTTCCTGGTCCAGGTATCTTGGATGTGCCTTTCCTTCTTCAATAGTCTTGCCTGTCGTGCAATTTCAGCATTTCTCTTGGTGAGATGCTCATTCACATATACGCCGGTTCCCTTTAACTTCTTTCCCATCTTTGTCAAAGGAGCTTGCAAAGAAAAGCATCTGGACTTCTCTAAGTTGCTTGAAGACGTTTCACCTCTCAGAGAAGCTTCTTCAGTTCTGAAGAACCTTCACAGACATGGTGCTTGTCTTTGTCAGTCAGGCCCTTGTAACTGCTGTTCTTCAGTGACTATTAACTGAATATTTACTTTAAACATTTTTACGCTTGCACCTAAAATTCCCAGATATCACCTGTGCAACACTGCCCAGATAGTAAAATAGTAACTGAACCTACAGTATGTTAAATCCACATTTCAATGTCAGTTTGGATCAAAATTTAAATAACACTAAAACTCTGGGGATGACCCATTAGTTTTAAAACTACTGTTAAACTGGTATTTAACCAATATTGATGCAGAGCAAATTACTATCATTACTTAAAAATACTTTAATGTGACTCCATAGTGTCATGGTTTACATATTCACCTGACAGACAAAAGATCTCCAGTTGAAGAGAGTAGATACAAAACCCTGTGTACTCAAACATGCACATCCAGCCACTGTGGTGACCCCTTGCAAAGAAAGGATTGACTGGAAGAAGATTTCGATAAAAAATATGTTTTATCTCCAAACCACAATGATTGTTGAAATCAATAAATATATATTATTAAACAATAGAATCTAAAAAGTAAATGGGAACTTTACATCAATTAAAAAGAGGTTTATTTAATTCATTAAAAGATGGCTATTTAGTTTAATGCTATTCATATATAATTCACTCCTGCATTGTACGATGTCCTGCCTTTAATTAGCTCTCTGGGTACCAATTCACATGGCCATGTGCTGAGTCAGACCATCTGAGAAAGGAAACACAAAAGCAACACATGTATAAAAAAATTAATCAGATGGTGAATTATAAATCAGTAGGGAAATGAAATGTACCAGTAAGTAATACTAGCCTTAATTCTTAAAAATGTGCTATAAATGATTTCTTAGTGTTTTCATCTACTCAACTGAAGCCCAAATGGATGCTCATTAATTCCAATGTAACCAAGAAAATTATGTGCTGTCTTACTCTGGGCTACTTTTCCATATTTGTTTACTTTCAAACTTACTGCAGTGCTGAGATCTTTAAATTTCATGTAGTTAGGTAGCTATTAATTGAAACTCTGTTCAACCTTGTGAAAATTGCTGTTTCATTTATGCCTGGACCCAATGTTTGATTATGACTCCTTGAGAAAAAATCTTTTTGCTTAATTTGTACAAATCTGGACTGTGTTTGTATGTTTTTGGAAACTACAGGAGGCTTTTCAAATGGTTAATTACTTTAGACTTAGAAAGCAGATTTTAGATGGGGACAGTCACATCATGTCCTTGTCTGAGTTTATCTCAAAAAGAATAGCTTTTATTTGCAGGATTTGTACTTAATTTGATGTCAAAGTTAGATAAACTATCACAGGAATATTTAGCAGGATGAGCTGAGGGTAGGAGTGCTTCCTTAGTGTTCCTGAATGCAACTTTCGATTTGGATAGGCGGAAACAATTAGGCTGTGATTTTCTAAGCGCAACTCTAGGATGTTAGAAGAAAAAGAATACTGGGGGAATGGACTCTAAAAGCACACTAGGCTGGTTGAATGTTACCAAAACTGAATATACCCCTCTTGATGTACATTTGTAGAGGCGAGGATGGAAATGCTGCCCATTTTCTCCCTGTAGTTAAGTGCACTTTCATCTGTTGCTACACAAAGCAAATCTCAATCTATTTTCAGGCCTCTCTGAAGCCGAGCACTCAATTGATTGGACAGAGAGAAAAGGCTGATTGACTAGCCAGAGCGATGTTTACTTTGCGCTGTCTTTATGTTGTCTTTCAGAATGGCTCATGGCGAGAGCTCAACGTCATTCGCTGAAAGAGTAAGTACAGGGGAATTTTGGGTCTCAAGCAGCTGGAGCCCACATAATGGCAGATGGTCCACTCTCTGACTGAAAATACTCATTTCAATGCTGGTGCATGCATGGTCTAGCTGTGCTCCTCATTTCACTTCACTACAATTTATTTAAAACCATGAATGACCGATTTTTCCAAGACCATCTGCAAAATTGAAATATTGACATCTTGGTCAATTTCTATCTTGACGTTGTCATTTTTCATTTATTTGGTTTAGTTAGGGGTATTAACCTATTACACTTTAGCCTTCCAATAGATGTTACTGGCATTTTTCCCCATGCAAATCTTAGTAAATCAATGTGTAACTGCAAAAGATGTTAAATGCTATCTCAGTGGAATGCAGCAAAAACTGGGAACACAATTGATATCACTGATAGAAAAGTGCCGTATATGAATGCACATGCAGACAGAAAAGTAAACCATCAAACCCACTGGAAATAAAATAACTAAATAAGTAACATATGCACTCATTCAGCACAAGCAAGAACTTTTTCAGCATAGGCACCTGTGTAAGTCATAAACTGATAATGGAAAAATCCAACAGCTGCTGTTGTTTGCAATAGATAAAAACTGAAGTTTAGTCTTTTCACCAGTGTTTTCTGTCTACAGCAGAATTTATCTTTATTTCATTTCTCATTTGTGGCAATCTCTGGAGCAAGGTTTTAATCTCCAATGTGAAGCTTAGAATATCTCCATTTTTAATTTTTTTACAGCTGTAAAAGTAAGACTGCATTCTTTTCTGACACAAACGCAGATAGTTTACGTATTTTATAGTAAGCTACTTAAAAAAAAAGCCAAGTGCACAGGTTCTGGCTTATACTGGTGTCATGGAAAAGCTTTACGTTCTTTTTGGAAACAAGTTATCATTTAATTTTTTTTTTTTTTTTTTTTTGCCGCCTGTCCCATTTGGTTCTTTAGCCATCAGAATTGTTGTCTGAAGACCAACAAGGATACCCAATGGATTTACTTTGCCAAATGGATCATCGTGGCATTGCCGTATTGGTCCATTTGGTCGATCTTTGTTTTTATTATTTATTATATTTTATTTTCAGATGTTACAGACGGGACAGACATGAGTGAGAGATAGGAAAGGGAGAAAGAAAGAGGAAGGAAAGTAAAAACAGAAGGGGAGAGGGACAGTGAGAAAGGGGGGGAGAAAAAAAATAAAAATCTCCTGGATCACCTGTTGAGAGAAGAATAGAAAACAAGCAAAAAAAGACAAAAAAACAAACAAAAACAAAGCAACATACTAAACACAACACCATCGCATTAATCTAGCTAAGTGTAAACAGCAGTAAATACTAAATATTCAATGTTGTTGTGCAGCACGCAGGACAGATGTGCTTCGAAGTAGCAGCCAAGAAAGGTGTAATTTGGGTCTACGAGCAGTGAACACCCGTGTGCATACCTGTGTGGATCAGCGCGCTTGTATTCCAAAGGTTTCTCCATGTAACGATCTGCTAGGGAGTGTGGGGGGGCCACAGCCCCGTCCTCCAGGGTGTGAAGCAGGTATGGAGGAGATCAAAACTCCAGACATCCAGAGGCCCCCAGAACACAAGAAACCATGGAAGACCAACAGAGGGGCAGCCGCGCCACTGTTCCAGTAAGAGCCGAGGAGAGTCCCAGATGAGGGTTCACTCTGCAGCCGCGGAGCAGAAGCCAGGGGGAGTTGCAGTGACGCGCCCGTGAGCTCCGCCGGCCGCCAGCTGTGCCTGAGTGACCGAGCCCCAGGCCGAGAGGCCGGGGGAACCCCACCCCCGAAGGGGCCCGAGCGAGCCCCAGGCTCCAGGCCCCGATAAGCGGCCGCCAAGGAGTGAGCCGGTGTGTACCTGGACGCCCACCCCCAGACACAAGGAACCACCAACGCACCGACACCTGAGGGAGTCCGCCACCGGCAGGGGAAGTGGTGGTAGGTGGAGATAGGCCTCCAAACCTTGGAGGGCCTGAGGTGTCCCCAGAGAGGTGGCGTCTGATACCCAACCTGACATATAGACACAAACATACAGGCACATACAGACACAAACATCCATTCCCCCCCTCATGCTCTCATATGCACTCACTCCACACTCAACCAACGTGGAGACAGACATAAAGAGACGCTGTACACACGATCACACTCCCCAAGCGTACTCTACAAACCGGGTCTAGGTACCCTTGCCCCTGGAGGGGGGAACTGCATCCAGACCCAGGTGGTGTTACCCTTTTCCCTGCGGTGGGGAGAGGCAGACCACCCCGACTCCGTAGCAGCAGGGAGGCCCCACACTCCAGACCGCAGTCGGACGGCCAACTCCACCTAGCCCTCCCGCTCCAGCAGGCCGCAGAGAATGGGGGTGGGAGAAGACTCCAAACCTCCCTCCACCCGCTCATTGTAGTGTTGATGCATGTGTGTTCTAAGGTGCAATTAAAACCCAGGAGGGCATGGAGCTACCTGCCAAGGAGCAGCAGGTAAGCGCATAGTCCCTCCTGATAGCCCTCAATGTCTAAGTGTATTTAAAATTGAGAGGTGGGCAACGACGCCAGGGGTGAGGTGTACACCCTGATGGTAATTTGGACTCCGTGATTGTGCCCACCCCCAAGATCCTATATGTATGTGTAATGAGGGTGTGAATAATGTGAATGTCTAAGTTGTGGGATAAAATTGAGGCAGAGGCAGCCAGGGGGTAGCCTCCTCTGCACCCTGGTGACATACCCCTACTCCAAGGCCCTGCATGTGTGGGTGGTTGTGGTGGAGCGGGAAGAGAGAGGCAGCTGGAGATGGGGAGGGAAGGAAGGGAGGGGCAGGTAACCCCTCCCTGGGGCCAGTTCCCCTGCTGACCCCAGTAGGCACTCCCACACTCCGCGACCCGCCAGGGAAAGGGGGCCCAGGCCCATCCAGACCGGGGCCCAGTGCAGCAGCGCCTCCCGGCCCCACAGAGCCCGGGACAGTCCACCCAACCCCACCACAGAGAAAACTGCACCCACCCCACCATCCACTCATCTTCCAGACTACATAAGACAGTAAACGCCCAGGCTGAGATCTTCCTCCACCTCTCCTGTATCTCCCCCTCCTGCAGAGAGAGTTCCTGAAGAGAGGAAAGCTCCTGCAAGATGTGACCATCTCCCCCACCAGTTGAAGAGCCCCCCAGGTGGTTCGACGCACCGGCGGCACCCTGCTCCAGGGCCGGGCCCCCATGCACCCACCCGCCCACAACCCCGGCAACACACCAACCAGGATCCAAGCCCCCGAGGCCCGGCCCGGGCCCCAGCCCAGAGACGGAGCGCCCCCAGAACCTCACGCCCATCCCGCACCCACCCAGGGCCAGCCAGGCTACCAGGTCAGTAACCCACGTCCGTCAGCACAGACCCTCCCCTAGCCCCGCTGCACGCAGCCGCGAGGAAACAGTCACCTGAGAGCCAACAGAGCCCCCAACCGGACATGACCGCTACCCCGGGTTGAGCCCCCCAAGGAAGATGCCTCCGGGGAACCCCCCGACGCCCTAAGCCTGTCCCCACCCCCACACCAATCACAACAGTGAAGGTGGGACCAAATTATGACCCCCCACCCCCACTAGGTGATGGAGCTGATAAAAGGAGTCCAGAGCAATTGATCTGATGTGGTGGCAGAGGCTGTATCAAGACTAATGTAATCTAATAGATAATTTCTATATTGGTTAGAATTAAGATTATTTTTATTTTTCCAGTTCATGAGGACTGTTTTCTTGGCTATGCATAGGGCAGTGAAAATCATATGGGCTATATTCTTTTCTGAAGTGACATTATCTAAGCTGCCCAGTAAACACACTAAGGGGGAGGTTGGAATGTTACATTTCAGACACTTTGATAAGTCTTCACATATCTCGCGCCAAAACTTTTGCACTGGTGGACAGAATCAAAGAGCGTGGATGTAATTGTCTGGTGTATTGCCTTGACAGTGTGAGCAGTTGTTGGAAGATGTAAAGCCCATCTTGAACATCCGATGACCTGTATAGTGCACTCTATGTAGTATTTTGTATTGTATTAATTGCAGACTGGGATTTTTAATTAATTTAAAGGTTTTTAAGCAAATCTGAGACCAGAAGTTTTGGTCTAAGCTGACTGATAAATCTGCTTCCCATTTTGCAATAGGAAGGGATATTGATTCATCTAATTTAGAAAGTGTTCTGTATATTTTAGATAATAATTTGGGGGATTTAAGAGTAAGAAAATGTGCCGCACTTAGTGGTGTTTGTAATTCAACTTGACTGAGGTTAAATGTCTTTTTTACTATGGATTTAATTTGTTGATATTCTAAAAATCTTGTCTTGTTGATCCCATATTGTGCAACTAGTCTGTCAAATGGAATAAATTCTGTTCCCTCTAATATATGTTCTAAGTATTTAATTCCTTTACAACTCCATTCTGGGAAATTAATCATATTATTGTTTTGTAATATGTCAGGGTTATTCCAGATAGGTGTACGTTTGCATGGGATTAATGAAGACTCCGTTATTTTTAGAAACTCCCACCATGCTGTCAGAGAAAAGCTGATGTTGATACTTTTAAAGCATTCATGTCTTTTGATGTTTGAGCTAATAAATGGTAGGTCTGAAATCTCTAGATCCTTGCATAGTGCCTGTTCAACATCTAGCCAGGGCTCAACTAAGAAGGTATGTTTTAACCATTCTGAGATGAACTGAAGCCTGTTGGCTAAGAAGTATTGGTGAAAATTAGGCAGGTCTAATCCTCCTCTATCCTTGGTTCTTTGTAGCGTTTTTAAGCTGATACGCGGGGGTTTATCTTTCCAAAGGAATTTGGAAATATATGAATCCAGAGATCTGAACCAATCTTGTGATGGTTTGTTAGGGATCATCAAAAATAAGTAATTTATTTTTGGCAAGATCATCATTTTTATAGTGGCGACCCTTCCCATGAGTGATATGGGTAAAGATTTCCATCTAGTCAGATCGCCTTCTACTTTCTTTAGAAGTGGGATGTGGTTTAGTTTAGTTAAGTCTGAAAGCTTAGGAGAGACATTAATACCTAAATATTTAATATTTCCGGATTGCAGTGGGGCAGAGGAAGAGTTATGGAAGGAGCAGTTAATGGGGAGAACTGTAGATTTTGGCCAGTTAATTGAATAATCTGAAACTCTTGAAAACCAGTTTATTAAAGTAATTACCTCAGAGAGGTTGGTTTGTGTGTTTTGCAGAAAAAGCAACACATCATCCGCATAGAGACTGATTTTATGTTCTATGTTCTTACATTTTATGCCCTTAATTGTTGTAGCCTGTCTAAATGCTGCTGCTAGAGGTTCGATAAAAATTGCAAAAAGTGAAGGAGAGAGTGGGCATCCCTGTCTGGTGCCCCTCAGGAGATAGAAGCTGGAGGATGTCTGGTCATTTGTTCTGATACGAGCTGTTGGGGAATTGTATAATATTCTTATCCAGTTTATGAAAGAGTTTCCAAAACCAAATTTGTGTAAAGTTGCGAATAAAAATTTCCAGTTAACTCTGTCAAATGCTTTTTCTGCATCTAGAGATAATATTATGGTTTCGATGTTTTTATCGTATGAGTAGTCTATTAAATTAAGTAATCTACAAGTGTTTGTTGAGGAGTGCCGACCTTTTATGAAACCAGTTTGGTCAGGATGAATTAAGAGGGGGGTCATTTTCTCTAATCTCTTTGAGAGAGCTTTGCAGATTATTTTAAGGTCTACATTTAAAAGAGAAATTGGACGATAGCTTGAGGGAAATAAAGGGTCTTTGCCTGGTTTTAGCAGGAGACTAATGTTGGCAGAATTCATATTTGGTGGTAGTCTGCCATTTTCCTCGATTTCCTGCAACATGCCGTGGAATACTGGTGCCAAAATTATCCAGAATTCTTTGTAGAATTCTGCAGGGAAGCCGTCTGGACCTGGAGCCTTATTATTGGGCATACTTATCAGGGCTTCCTGGAGTTCACTTGGCGTCAGTGGCGAATCCAGTTCCATTGCTTGACTATCTAGTAATTTTGGAAGAGTTACGTTGTCTGGGGGCGTTCTGGGGGCAGGGATAGCTCAGTAGCTAAAGTGGTCGCCCCATGATCGGAAGGTCGGCGGTTCGAATCCACTTAACGGCTACCCTGAGGTACCCCTGAGCAAGGTACCGTCCCTACACACTGCTCCCTGGGCGCCTGCTTAGTGGGCTGCCCACTGCTTCACTGAGTGAATGGGTCAAATGCAGAGAAAAACAAGTAATTTCCCCATGGGGATCAATAAAGTATCCATTATTATTATTATTATTATTATTGTCAAGAAACAGATCAATTTCATTTTTAGATGGGTTTATTTGTGGTGAGTATAAAGTTTCATAGAAATCCCTAAAAATGTTGTTTATTCTTCCAGGATCATATATTATGTTCCCCGATAAATCTTTAGCAGCACATATAGTTGTTTTTTCTTTATTTATTTTTAGCTGGTTAGCTAGAAATCGACCTGATTTGTTACTGTGTTCAAAATTCTGCAAGCGAAGTCTTTGTATAAGGAATTGTGTTTTTTTATTAATAATTTCATTTAATTCTAGTTTTGTTTTGCATATTTTGTTCAATGTTTCCTGATCTTGGTCGCACGCGTAGGCTTCTTCTAGTGATTTGATGTTTTTTTCTAATTCCTGAATATTTTTGTTTTCTTTTTTCTTTTTGTGTGATGAGAAAGAAATTATTTTACCTCTCATCACAGCTTTCCCTGCTTCCCATAGAACAGAAGCAGATATTCCGGGAGTGTCATTAAAGTCTAAATATGAAGTCCATTCCTTTTTAAAATATTTAATAAAGTCTTCATCTTTAAGTAGTGATATATTAAATCTCCAGTTTTTTCTTGGCGTAGTGTTATTCTTGTGCATTAGTGTTAAAGATACAGGAGCATGATCGCTGACAGCTATAGGATGAATCTCAGTGTCTGAAATGTCACACAGCAGTGAGCTGCTGACCAAAAAATAATCCAGACGAGAGTAAGAGTGATGAACATGCGAGAAAAAAGTATATTCCTTACTGGTGGGGTGAAGAGAGCGCCATGCATCGCAAAGACCAAAGTCGCTCATATACTGTTTGATTATATTTGTGGACTGCCAATTGCGCTGAGTTCCTGTCGTGTTGAGCCTATCCATGTCTTCATTTAGTCCAAGGTTGAGGTCACCGCCAAGAATGAGTGTGCAATCAAGGTGTTCAGAGAGTGCACTAAAAAAAACGTGGAAGAATGAGGGTTCATCAACATTTGGACCGTATATACTTACAATACATAGTTTTTTGTTCAATATTGATAGTTTAATAATTAGAAATCTACCCTCTGGATCTATAACTGTATCGAGTACTGTAAAATTAACATTTTTATGTATTAAAATTGCTACTCCCCGTTGTCTAGAATTATAACAGGCTGCAAACACGTTAGGAAACTCAGGTGTTTTAAGTTCGTTTAAACCTGTGACAGGTCTGTGAGTTTCTTGTAATAAAACAACATCTGCCTGTAGTTTTTTAAGCTGGTTAAATATCTTTAACCTCTTTCCTCTGGAGCCAGCTTCCATGTGACAAACCTCAGCATGCCCATAATTGTGTGTGTATGTCTAATGAAGTATGCTGGGTGTTTCGTTTAGACAGGTGGAGAGAATGTGGAAACATCCCTTGTTTGTAAATAGAAAGAGAAAAAGAAGTGTGGTGAGAGGCTCCATAAGTCTGACTATGTGTGTGAATATTCACTAATATGAACAAGCGTGGCTTGCTTATGTGTCCTGCAAGTCTGTGCGTGCTGTGAGGCTGTTGTGAATGTGCTGCCGTTGAGCTGATGTGTTTGCGTGATCGTGGTGTGAAAATATGGAGAAATAGAGGGTGTTGTTTGTAGGTGAGTGGGGAAGTAGGTGATCACAGCAGTGAAAGACAAGAGAAAGAAAGAAACCACATGAACTGTGAGCAACAACAACAAAAAGGAAACGAAACAGAAACATTCCAATTAAAGTAATGACGGAGGGTGACGGTGTTATATCTGCTATGACATCATATTGATATTACTAGGTTAAACCCATGTTAAAAGAGAAAGTGTGAATGAATAAGAAAAGAGTGTAGCGGGTTCTTATCTGGAGTGCAGTCAATATAACCACGGTGTGGTGCCGGGGTCGCGGTAGAGCTGTCCGTCCACGTAGAGCCGGTCCACGGCGATGACAGCACGGGAGCCTTTCTGGATGAAGCTACGTCGAACTGGGAACAGGACCTTGCGTCGTTCCAGGATCTCTTTGGGGAACTGGTCGTTCACGCTGAAGTCCGTTCCTTTCAGCTCTCTGCCGCGACTCTTCACCTGTTCCTTCTGTTTGAATTGACCGAATTTGGCCACAATAGGCCGTGGTCTCCCGGTCCGCGACCGCACGCCCCCCAAGCGATGTACTCTATCGAAGTTGATGTTCTTTACGGTGTCCTCCGGCAGCTTCAGGTAGATTTTAATGAAGCTTTTCACCGTTGCCTCTGCGTCCTCTCCGGCAGTTTCTGGAATACCAGAAAACACAAGATTATCTCTCATGCTACGGGCTTGTAGATCGATAACGGACTCTTTTATTTTTTTATTTTCAATGTTTAGCTGGGTCACGTTATCGGTGAGAGATTTGACCGACTCCCGTAGCGTGGCATTTTCAGCGGCAAGCGTTTCCACCTGCTGCTGGCTGAATTCCAGGGATTCTCTCAGAGATTTAAATTCCCGGTGTAAAATCTCCACCAGGGACAGCCTCGCATCGAAACTGGACAATCGCTTGTCGATTGACTCCAGGATGTCTGCAATGTCTTTGCCGGCAGGCGATGTTGTACCGGGGGAGTCTGCCGGGCGACATCTCTTCGATGACGGCGTCTCAATTTTGGCCGGGGAAGATGCACTCTGGGCCTTATTCATTACTAAATCTTGAAAACAGCGGTCGATGTAATCTTGGAGAGCGTCTAAACTCTCCCCGTTGTCCTCCAGGGTGTTAGAGATGATAAAACAGATGTTGTTAGTTATATGACAATTGATTAGTATATTTGGTAATACTGAAGCTTGAAAAACCTTTGTTAAACTCTATGCTACCATTTGCTTTTTCTCCGCCAAAATCTCCGGCGTCTGACGTCACCTACAGCATGGGTCGCTTACCTTGTCCGTCATTTCCGTCACTTACCCTTACCTTCTAGTTACAAGTTATCATTTAAGACATTTTGGGGTTTTGATAAGGTTGTTTTTTGGTCCTATATACACGCATATATAAAATAGTAGTGTTGTCAGCGTTAATCGCGTTAAAATGGCGTTAACGCCATAACTGCATTAATGCGGCAAATCTCCATTAGCGAGCTAATGCGGACCATTAGCTCGCTAATGTGACATCATGAGTAGTGCACAGGTGTACCTCAGACTGCCCACAACAAAAGGCCACCCTGGAATGTGCAGTTTTGTCTCACAGCAAAATGTCACAGATGCCACAAGCAATGAGGGAGCGTGCAATTGGCATGCTGACAGCAGGAATGTCAACCAGATCTGTCGCCCGTGCTTTGAATGTTCATTTCTCAACCATAAGCCGTCTCCACAGGCGTTTCAGAGAATATGGCAGCACATCCAACCGGCCTCACAACCGCAGACCTCGTGTAACCACACCAGCCCAGGACCTCCACATCCAGCAGGTTCACCTCCAAGATCGTCTGAGACCAGCCACCCAGACAGCTGCTGGAACAATTGGTTTGCACAATCAAACAATTTCTGCACAAACTGTCAGAAACCGTCTCAGGGACGCTCAACTGCATGCCCGTCGTCCTCATCGGGGTCTTGACCTGACTCCAGCTCGTCGCCGTAACAGACTTGTGTGGGCAAATGCTCACATTCGATGGCGTCTGGCACGTTGGAGAGGTGTGCGCTTCACGGATGAATCATGGTTCACATTGTTCAGGGCAGATGGCAGCTGAGAATGTCCCAGTTCTTGCATGGCCAGCATACTCACCGGACATGTCACCCATTGAGCATGTTCGGGATGTGCTTGACCGGCGTATATGACAGCATGTACCAGTTCCCACGAATATCCAACAACCTCGCACAGCCATTGAAGTGGAGTGGACCAACATTCCACAGGCCACAATTGACAATCTGATAGACTCCATGCGACGATGTGTTGCACTGCATGAGGCAAATGGTGGTCACACCAGATACTGACCGGTTCTGGGTCCCCAGACCCCCAATAGCGCAAAAAACTGCACATTCCAGGGTGGCCTTTTGTTGTGGGCAGTCTGAGGTACACCTGTGCACTACTCATGATGTCAGATCAGCATCCTGATGTGGCACACCTGTGAGGTGGGATGGATTATCTCAATATAGCAGATGTGCCCACTACCACACATTTGGACTGATTTGTGACCACTGTTTGGGAGGGATGGTTATATTGTGTATCTGGAATGAATTTTAGGTCTCTACGTCCATCCCATGGGGAATGGGAGCAAAAACAAAAGTGTTGCGTTTATATTTTTGTTGAGTGTATATATATATATATATGTGTATATATATATATATATACACATATATATATATATATATTTGGATATATATATATATTGGACTGGATAGCGTAGTGGTTAAACTACACGCCTTTGGGACAGAGGATCGCAAGTTCGATTCCTGCCTGGGGCGTCTGTATCCAGTAAGGGTCCTAAGGCTAGACCCCCTATGCTAAGCAAGCCTACCGCAGACATGAGCGAGACAGATAAATATGAAGGCATGCCGGCTCGGACGTCGCCCGGATCAACAAGGTCCGCGTCAGGTGTTGAGGAACCAGGGCACCCTGACGAAAAGTGGGCTACTGGAACAAGAAGGCATCGGTGGGCAAGGGACGAAAACAGGGCGTTGTTGGAATGCTACTACGCAAGTAACCCCGGCGGAAGGGGCTACATGAATAGGATGAGGGACCTATGGATTCTTCGCTACCCAACATCCACAATGACGGCGAAACAACTAGTAGCTCAGTGTTCCAACATTCGAAAGAAGGGACTGCTCTCACAGCTAGAGATTGACGAGGTACAACACAAATGCTACGGCAAGGAGGAGTCAGGACGCCAGGTCAGGGGGGAGATATCATCACCCCCACCCGAGATTGGGTACATAGCCCCAAGTGCGATAGGAGAAGGATCGTTGAGTGCGAGAGGAACTGACCTGAAAAATAGGATCATGGCCAAGCTTGAAACCTGGATCCCCCGTAGCCGGTTACCAAGATTACGTGAAGTACCCTCAGAAGGTCTGCTAGATGATGTTAATGCAGCACTACGGGCAATACCTACAACCACGATTACCGACACTAACAAGCTGATCTACAATACGGCAGCAGTGATCAGTGAGATGCTTGGCTACAAGTTGAACAGCCACAAGGGGCAGTACCCTCCATGGAGAAGGAGGCTAGAGGGCAAGATCAAAGTAGCACGGAGGGAGGTTAGCCAACTAACAGAGTTGCAGAAAGGTGCGACAAATAAGGTGCCTAAGAAATACAGCAAGCTGTCCATACCTGAGGCCTTGGAAACTGCCAAGCAAAGACTCACAGCCTTGGCCAGCCGCTTGAGGAGGTACACCAGAGAGATAGAAGGCAGGAGAATAAACCAGCTGTTCTCCACAGAACCAGCAAAGGTGTACTCTCAGTGGCAAGGGAACAATAAGAGAACAGCACCACCAAGGCTGGAGACGGAGCAATACTGGAAGAGCATATGGGAGAAGGATGCAACCCATAACGGCAATGCTCAGTGGCTAGTGGATCTGAGGGCAGACCACAGCGACCTCCCTGAACAGGGTCCAGTAACCATCACAGTGGCAGATATCCAAGAAAGGGTCTCCAGTATGAAGAGTTGGACAGCACCAGGGCCCGACATGGTTCACGCCTACTGGCTGAAGAAGCTGACTGCACTCCACGAACGTCTGGCAGCACAAATGAACCAGCTGCTAGTTAACGAGAGACACCCGGAATGGCTAACTGAAGGCCGGACGGTCCTGATCCCCAAGGACCCCAAGAAGGGACCGGTCCCCTCCAACTACCGACCAATAACCTGCCTCAGTACTACATGGAAGCTCCTGTCAGGCATCATATCGGCTAAGATGAACAGGCACATGGGTCAATACATGAGCGGGACACAGAAAGGAATTGGCAAGAATACCAGAGGTGCAAAACACCAGCTACTGGTAGACAGAACAATCAGCCGAGACTGCAAGACCAGACTGACCAACCTGTGCACTGCCTGGATTGATTACAAGAAGGCCTATGACTCAATGCCCCACAGCTGGATACTGGAATGCCTAGAATTGTACAAGATCAATGGGACCCTAAGAGCCTTCATCAGGAACTCAATGGGGATGTGGCGTACAACACTAGAGGCCAACTCCAAGCCCATAGCACAAGTTACCATCAAGTGCGGGATCTACCAAGGAGATGCTCTGTCCCCACTGCTGTTCTGCATAGGCCTGAACCCCCTCAGTGAGATCATTAACAAGACTGGCTACGGATACCGACTACGGAACGGAGCAGTTGTCAGCCACCTACTGTACATGGATGACATCAAGCTGTATGCCAAGAGTGAACGAGACATCGATTCACTGATCCACACTACCAGGCTATACAGCAATGACATTGGAATGTCGTTCGGACTGGAGAAGTGTAGTCGGATGGTAACAAAGAGAGGGAAGGTAGTCAGAACTGAGGGGATTGAACTACCAGAAGGCAACATTGCAGACATAGAGGACAGTTACAAGTACCTGGGGATCCCGCAGGCAAATGGGAACCATGAAGAGGCCGCTAGAAAGGCTGCAACCACCAAGTACCTGCAGAGGGTCAGGCAAGTCCTGAGGAGTCAGCTGAATGGTAAGAACAAGATCCGGGCCATCAACACATACGCCCTGCCCGTGATCAGGTACCCTGCTGGGGTAATAGGCTGGCCAAAGGAGGAGATAGAAGCCACTGACATAAAGACAAGAAAGCTCCTGACCATGCATGGAGGGTTTCACCCCAAGTCCAGCACCCTGAGGCTGTACGCTAAGCGGAAGGAAGGGGGCCGGGGACTGGTGAGTGTCAGCACCACAGTCCAGGATGAGACAAGGAACATCCAAGAATACATTGGGAAGATGGCCCCAACTGACCGAGTGCTCAGTGAATACCTCAGGCAGCAGAAACCCAAGAAAGAGGAGGGAGACGAGGAACCATCATGGAAGGACAGGCCCCTGCACGGTATGTACCACCGGCAGATAGAGGAGGTGGCTGATATCCAGAAATCCTACCAGTGGCTGGACAAAGCTGGACTGAAAGACAGCACAGAGGCACTAATCATGGCAGCACAAGAACAAGCTCTGAGTACAAGATCCATAGAGGCTGGGGTCTATCACACCAGGCAAGACCCCAGGTGCAGGCTGTGTAAAGATGCCCCAGAGACAATCCAGCACATAACAGCAGGGTGCAAGATGCTAGCAGGCAAGGCATACATGGAACGCCATAACCAAGTGGCCGGCATAGTGTACAGGAACATCTGTGCCGAGTATAACCTAGAAGTCCCGAGGTCAAAATGGGAGATGCCCCCAAGGGTGGTGGAGAATGACCGAGCTAAGATCCTGTGGGACTTCCAGATACAGACGGACAAAATGGTGGTGGCTAACCAACCGGATATAGTGGTGGTAGACAAACAGAAGAAGACGGCCGTAGTGATCGATGTAGCGGTTCCGAATGACAGCAATATCAGGAAGAAGGAACACGAGAAGCTGGAGAAATACCAAGGGCTCAGAGAAGAGCTCGAGAGGATGTGGAGGGTGAAGGTAACGGTGGTCCCCGTGGTAATCGGAGCACTAGGTGCGGTGACTCCCAAGCTAGGCGAGTGGCTCCAGCAGATCCCGGGAATAACATCGGAGATCTCTGTCCAGAAGAGCGCAGTCCTGGGAACAGCTAAGATACTGCGCAGGACCCTCAAGCTCCCAGGCCTCTGGTAGAGGACCCGAGCTTGAAGGATAAACCGCCCGCAGGGGCGTGCTGGGTGTTTTTTTTATATATATACACAAATATATATATATATATATATATATGTGTATATATATATATATATATATATATATATATATATATATGTATAATACAAAATATACTCTGTTTCTTCAGGCAGGACCATAGCTAAAAATATATCGACCTCAAAACAGAGTCTACAAATTACCTAAATCCACAGTTAATCCACAAGAGAACATAGTAAGATTTAAATATTTGATATGCTTTGTATGTTCTATTGTATTGGGAGGGGTTGTTTGTTTGCTTTCTTAATTTTTTTTTATTATTTTACACAATGACCCAACTTTTTGGAATTAATGTTAAAGGTGCATATAAAACACAGAACATATTAGACATGAGTGACAACATACATGACACTCAGTAAGTCAGAATAAGCATCAGTGCTGGATTAGGTTGGACAGTTTAAATACAAACATCCTATATGAGATGACCAATTTAATGTTTGTAAGGGTACAAGCTGCCTGAGGTATCAGTATCCACTGCTCATTAACAGTGGGAATAATACAAATGAATGGCTATAGAGAGTATGTGAAAACAGTTGCTTTGCTCTAAATATCAAAGCTCTGACACAAGACCAAATCCTCAGGCTGTAGTAGGCTGTATAATTCTGTTGATGGATGTGGAGGGAAAGCATGAATTTCTCATTCACAGGCAGTGATAAATAACTTTAAAGTGAAAATATATATATATGAAAAAAGAAAAAGCTCGACTCATCACATCTCCAGCCTCCTCCTTGGCAATCTCACCCTATCCCCTTGATAATAGTTTGTAAAGCATAAAGAATGATAGACCTACTATGCTTGCAGGCTTGGAACCAAAAACAAAGAAAAAAATAAGTCCAATAAGTAATAATCCAAAAGAAACACATCATCAGCATTCCTTCTTCGGCTGCACTTCATCTTTTGAACAATGCCTGCATTTAATACGGTATTCTAGTCTCCCAAGAATCATTAAAAATGATATATATAGAGAGAGAGTTTACACATTTGTGCAGTTTTGACACTGTATTTAGGAAAATAATAGAACATACATTATAAAACAATTTCACCGCTCTTTGCCACCTGCGCTGGTCAGCTTCAACTGAAATGACAGGAAAGGTTTCCTTGTGATTATTTCTTATTATTCAATGGTAACACTGACCTGCCTGTGTGTTAATTGTTGCAGGATTTCCATTTCCAAAAGATGATGGACGTTTTATTGTATCCACATAAAATTGTTGCCCTTTCTTAAAAGCACCTGTGCGTGGTTTTTGTAGTCGGACAAAGATGACCCAGACGGTGCTCCAATCCATTTTCTTTTATACTACACTCAGTGTGCTGAAAATCTTTTATGAGGACAGTTTGAAGTGAACCTTTGGGGCAATGTGTGTAGTTGTTTTGAGGGACAGAGTATCGATTTCAAAGTCAAGTCAAGATTAAAAAAAAATGAAAGAAAAAATGAAAGAAAATAAATGATTCAAAATGGCTCAGTGAGAGAGCTTTCTGGAAAGTCCAACATGAATATCCTTTAGCTGTATTACTAAATAATGGTAAGAGCTATTGCACATCAGAATAAAACATAAACCCTGTTGTAGCTCTAAGCATAAAGAATGCTTTCTTCCCCAAATCTATTTTAACGATGTGTCTCCTGGCCTTTAGTGCTATTTTTCTATCTGGATTGTACTGGTGTGACTTGCTAGTTTTGCAGATGTTGGTTGTAGAGATATTTACCTTCTTTCGAATTTAATTCGACTGGATGGCGCTGATGATGGGGACAAAAAACTCAGCTGTCTTTCCAAAGAGTATTCAAAGTGCTATACTACATGCCACATTCACCCATTCACACAAGCACCGTCTTCTATGCTTTTAAGTGCTTACTAACTACCATTCCCACACATTCATAGAGCAACTTAGGGTTAATATTTTGGTCAAGGAAATTTGGCATGCAGATTAGGGGAGGCAAGGCTCGGACCACCAACCTCCTGATGACCTGCTCTACATCCTACAGCTACAGCCACCCAGTGATTAAACAACACTTGTAATGACATATTTCAGAGTACATCATGTCAGAAATTTTTTAACCTTCTAAAGACCCTGACCAGTGGCCCTCCCTAAAGCCCGGCTCACAATTCAATCCCAAACCCGCCATTCTCCTTGCAACTTTGCCATTAACTCATGGTTTGGACTGGGTCTAACCCTGAGCTCCTCTCTCCCGGAGTTCAGAATCAGACATTAGAATAAATTCCAAATACCTAAAGAAAGAGCACTCATAATGCGTTATATATTTGAATCATTAATTCATAAAACCAATTTTAATATTACAGAATAATAGGTTTTAAAATTAGGTTTTTGTAGTAACTGGTTTGAATGAAGAGTATAATATTTCAATGCAACTTAATTCAATTGAGTTTTATTAATATAGGGCAGCGGTTATTGTAAGGTAGAGACCCTACAATAATACAGAGAAAACCCCAACAATCAGACAACCCCCCCAAACACTTGGCGACAGTGGGAACGAAAAACTCCCTTTTAAAATGAAGAAACCTCCAACAGAACTAGGCTTAGAGAGGGGCAGCCATCTGCTGTGACCGATTGGGGGTGATGGGGAAGAGAGCCTGAGATTAATAATGACTAATGATTAAATCAGAGTGTTGTGTAAGCAAATAGAGAGTGAAAAAAATTGAGTAAATAAGAAAAACTCGCTCAGTGAAGTATTTGACTAAATACTCGTTGTTAGGTATTTTGATACCATAGTAGCATTTACAGGATATTGTTTTATACAGGAAAACTGTTACTCAATAAGGCCCAACTACTAGTTGTTTTTCTCTTTCTCTGTGACCCAAGAATTAATGTGTAGGACTCACAAGCTGGTACCCCAAGGTCGAAAACACCACAGAGATGAGACCACTTCCTTACTCCCATCCTCCCTTTTTCTTTATCTCCTGGAAAAGGCTCGTTAAAGGCTAGGTGGTTTGTTTCAGAATTCACTAATGAAAGAACTCTGTATTCTATGTCTAGGAGTGTATTTTGCTGGGATGATCATAAATTGTAGCTGAGCTGATAAACTACACACAGGATACTTCTTTGTTCACAAGGCAGGAAGACGTTTCCTTATTTGGTCTGTATCGGTTTGAACTGGGAAAGCTGACACACGAACCTTTTTTCATCTATATAAACTGCTGTGTATCAAATAAACCTTTGAGTCGATTTGGGAAGACAACCTGAAGCAGTCTGTGTTTCCTTGTTCTCCCAAGCTGCTCCCGACGTCGTAACTAACCCAGCTGAATGGCATACCTGAGTGTTACTTTAAATAATTAGGAATCTTAGAAGGAAAGGACAGAACTCTGCTTATCGCTCACGCCACGGAGGAAACCCGGGAAGGCAATTTCCTTCAATTTTGGTGTCAGAAGTGGGATCCTGACAGAAGGTAAATATGTGTCTTTCATATTTATATAAAGACCTATTATACCTCTCTCAGTGATCGATCCATAAAAAAAAACGGGATATGCTGACGAAGTTTCACTTAGTGATCCAGAGAGATACACTGACTGACTTCCTCAGTCCCCGAATCCATAAAAAAAACGGGATATGCTGACGAAGTTTCACTTAGTGATCCAGAGAGATACACTGACTGACTTCCTCAGTCCCCGAATAAAGTAAATTAACCCTTGTGTGGTGTTGGTGGACACAGGAAGTTGCCTGTTGTCTTGAATATTTTAATTTTGTTTAAAAAATAATAATAATAATAATAATTAATTGTTTAATTAAACGTACGTTAAAAAGTGAGAAGTTGCTCACTCAGAAAAAGTGACACAGAAAGTTGCCTGTTGTCTTAAATACTTCTCGTTAAGTGAGAAGTTGCTCATCAAAGAGTGACACAGGGAGTTGCCTGTTATCTTGAAACGTACGTTAAAAAGTGAGAAGTTGCTCACTCACAGAAAGCTAGTAAATAATTAAATTTAATTTTGTTAAAAAAAAAAAACGAAAGAAAACTGAAAACGGGTCTCACAGACCCGATTACCATACAAGGGTTAAAAGCAGTAAATTAAAAGCAGAAAGACACAGGAAGTTGCCTGTTGTTTTACGAGAAGTTGCTCGTTAAGCGAGAAGTTGCTCGCTAAGTGAGAGTTGCTCACACAAACAAAAATTGCTAGCAATAAATTTAAAGTGACCTCAGCTGTGCCGCAGCGAAAATACTAACATAAATCCTCCTAGCGTGTAAACCCCTCTGGAAATCACTGAACATGGGTCAGAATTATTCAAAGACCACAGACAGGTCCGATAAAAAATCTAAAGTACCTGTAAAACCAAAAATTAATAAAATACAAAATAAAGTCTCAAATAACGGCTCAGTATAACTCCCATTTCCGGTTACGTGTAACCTACGTCCGCGAATCGGTGAAGACGTCCATGATCACGTATCCAGAACATGCGGGAGTGCTTATGTGACTGACTTTGTTTACAACTTAAGAAGTTCAATGCATTCTAATTTATTTCCGGAGCCTTATCCCGAACGATTATCGCCAGAAAACAGGTCAGTAGAAATGTTGAATATCATTTGTGATAAGAAAAGTAGTCTGCTTAAAAAGTCCTGTAGAAAATATATGATAGAATGCCGCGACGTGATACATCAAATGTTACCGCTATGGACAAAAGGAGGGTAAATAATGACAAAGTCGCCGATTTCTTTAAGAATCTAAAGAAATTCCTGCTAACAATGTCCAGAGACAAAATTGACTTAAATGCAGTAACTATGTGTAAACAGAAGCCTGATGAATCTATCCTAGTATTCATGAAACGCTTTATGCACTGTTGGACAAGCTAGAGGTGCAAATTTAGCTCAGTTTTCCAGCAGCCGCAGACACCCAGAGCAAAAATGAATTTGTGTATTTCATTTAACATAAAGGGTGAAATGTTTGCTGACACTGATAACAGCTTATGTTTTCTCTGCCCTATGTACCGACATGATGGAGAAGGAACATCCTCTGTGTCAGCTGGACCCTCAGCAGAGAATGAACTCAACATCCTTTTTGTCCGGTACTCTATGTCACACACTGTGCCAAAAAAAAAAACGTGTACAGACGCCACTAACAGGTAATCCCATGACTGGGAGCCACACTTTTGTTTCTCTCACACTGTTCAACAACATGATAACTGCTCACACAAGTGAAGGTCAAACAGTGATTTTGTTACATAACTCAGACATAGGTTACGAAATATGTCGACACATAGATCTAACCTACCCTATCCACTGTACTATTTCTGCAGTTACATTGCCAGCTGAATACCAGAATATGACATTATGGTCTAAAAGTGAGAATGATATAGGATTTATTGACTGTACACTTTATCACGTACACCTATTAAAACAAAAAGCGAGTATATGTCAAGCAACATCCCCTTTCCACGGAAAAAGCCGCAGCTCTAGATGTCATCATAGGAGATTTATTGACTACAGGAGTAATAAAGCCCACACTCCTGTCAATCCTGTGCCAAAGCCTAACAAACCTGGCGTATGGCGTTTCATACAAGACTTAAGGCAAATTAATGCAGTCAACATTCCTCTGCCACCTCTCGTTTCAGATGTTCACAGCATATTGACATGCATTGCATACACATTTTACCGTGGTGGATTTATGCTCCGCTCCTTTTTCTCAGTACCTGTGACACACAGCCGTTATTTGCATTCACACATAGAAATAAGCAGTACACTTGGACTCGTTTGCCCCAAGGCATGATAGACAGCTCTGCTGCTTTCTCAATGGTGCTCCACTCCTCCAGGGCTGCACCCTGATCCACATGTGGATGACCTCCTCCTCTGTGCTGAAAGTGAAAAACTATGTCAAACTGCTACACACATGCTTCTCCAGCACCTCCAAAAGACTGGCCACAAAGCATCAGCAAAGAAAATGCAGTACTGTCAGACTTCTGTTCAATATTTGGGATTCACACTGTCTCACGGAAAACGTTCCATGACTGCAGACAGGGTCAAAGCTGTGACCTCTGTCCCTCGTCCCACTACACAGAAGGAAATGTCGTCCTTCTTAGGCATGGTGAACTATTGCAGACAGTGGATACCAGACTGTTCTTTTCATGACCACATTCTGCGTGACTGCTGCAAAAAAGACAAGCCTCCTCGAATACTGTGATCCACAGAAATGACTGTCTCTTTCAATGCATTACAGGGAGTGCTGACCTCCGCCACTCAAAGGTGCTGCCTGAATTGTTCAGGAATGCCGGCCTGCCTGAGGGCAGTAGCAGCTTGCTCTATCATGATAAGGGACTGCGGGAAGCTCACACTCTCACATGACACTATTCTATACACCAATCACCAGGTCACGACCATTATAGCAAACATAACTACACAACATATGCAAATCTCACTATAAAAGCGAGCAGCACACCTGATTCGCCAGCACATTTATTGATCCTATGCTGTGTTCTTCTGACCGACAGGATGGCTCAGACAGGCTTGACGTTCATGACTGCATGACACGTATACAGGAATCCACAGCACCACGTCCAGATTTAGAGCAAACACCTATCTCAGACTCAGCCACGGTTTATGTGGACGGGTCCTGTTCAAGGCCGAATGACAACTCATTTCTTTGTGGCTATTCAGTGGTAACAGTGCCTGACATCATACTAGAGGCTCACTCATTACCATTTCACTCAGCACAAAAAGCAGAGCTCATGGCTTTAATACGCGCCTGTGAGCTACATTTGGATAAGCATGTGACAATTTACGCACACAGCCGCTATGCATTTGGCGTTGTGCATGACTTTGGCACATTGTGGAGACAGAGAGGATTTAGATCTGCTGATGGAAAATAAATTGCTAAATTCTGATTTTGTTCAAAGACTTTTTCAGGCTATACAGCTGCCATCGGCCGTTGCAGTTGTAAAAACGAAAGGACACAGTACAGCTGACACAGACGAAGCAACAGGTAATGCCTTAGCAGACGTGACAGCCAAGGCTGCAGCTGCATCACAGCTCCCACCTCCGCAGGAAGTATTATCTGTGCCCCTACAGCTGCCACTTAAACTCCCAGACTATTTAGGAACAAATGTTGATTTAAAATTCATACAAGAGCAAGCCTCTGCATGTCATTACACCTATTGGGAGAATAATGACTGTACCTTAGATGACAGAGATGGCTTATACAAAATCTTAAGGGTTTGATTGCCCTCCCATATTCCCTGATGCCAGTCCTTGTCCGACATTTTCACGGTGTGAGTCATGTCGGACAAAGAGGGGTAATAGGGGCAATAAAATCAAGATTTGTAATTGAGAAAACATCACACGCAGTAAAACGCATATTAGCAACCTGTCTAACATGTGCACGAACTAATGTAGGAAAATCAAAAGCGAAACATCAGCATTTACCACAACCAGATTTTCCATTTCATACATTACAAATTGATTTCACACATATGCCAGCACAAGGAAGCATCAAGTACTTACTGGTAATAGTGGATCAATTTAGTAAATGAGTAGAAGCTTATCCAACCTCAAAAGAAACTGCAGAAGTAGTCTGTCAAAAGTTGAGCAATGAAATAATACCCAGATTCGGAATACCTCACCAAATTAACAGTGATAGAGGACCTTCATTCACATCAGAAGTAATTCAAAAGTGTGCTAAAACTTTAATGACCTGGGTCAAATTACTTACTCAAGTCCTGTGTGAGATTAGAATGACTCAATCTGCAGTAACCAAATTATTTCCATTTGAAATAAGACTATTTCCAAGACCATGGTCAGCTTCCAGAGGGGCACCGCTAGTAGAAGGTGATGTATATTGCATTGTCCACTGATGTTCAAAACCTGGTAGAAAAACTGAATAATAACTATCAGAAAGTTTGTCTCTCTCAGCTTTTCCCCTCCACAGTTCCACCAGTGGAGACAAGGAGACGCATGTTGGAGAAGCCACTAAAACCAAGGACACTCTGGGAGGCCGCGTTTTCCAGCCCCCAGGCTTTACTGGCAGTGACGAAGAACCAGCATCCTCACAGACGGACAACCTCAGTGGATTCATGCCAGCAGGGTTAAGACCAGCCCAATCGGACCATCTCAGGCGTCGGATCAAGCAGACGACATCTCCGGCGAGCCAGCGCCCGGAACTAGAGCAAATAAACACACACGGGTAGATGACATCTCAGGCGAGCCAGCGCCCGGATCCAGTGCACACACGCAATCACTGATTAACACACAACGTCTGAAAGAACAACAACAAGGTACTCAAACATCCAGCAGGAACAGAAAGCCAAAAGTACCACATGATGTCTAACCTGATAAAGCCAGACTCATTCCATCCTGATAATGGAGAAAATGAAATGCCCATTGTCATCACACGACGCTTATTCTGTGTCTCTCGAACCTGGGACCAGGCCAGAAGACGACTGAAGAACTGTCTTTTTTATATATTTAGGTTATTAATCATATCTACTGCATTAACCTTAGGATTTTTATTTACTATTTCATATTGTAAAGTGCAACCCTGTTCACATTTCTGCAAGCCACATTTTCAATGATAACCCGTATAGCTGCTAGTACAGCTACTTCAATGTATTTGCAATTGGCACAAATTGACCCAGATTATGTGTCAGATGTTACCAATGATGTTCCTGATGTGTATATTGAACATTAGGTTGTGAACTATTACATTTTATGATTTGCTTTTTATATTATGTTATTACATTTGTGATTTTTCCTTTCTATTTGAGTTATTATTTTTAAAAATAATAAAAGAGGGGAACTGTTAGGTATTTTGATACCATAGTAGCATTTACAGGATATTGTTTTATACAGGAAAACTGTTACTCAATAAGGCCCAACTACTAGTTGTTTTTCTCTTTCTCTGTGACCCAAGAATTAATGTGTAGGACTCACAAGCTGGTACCCCAAGGTCGAAAACACCACAGAGATGAGACCACTTCCTTACTCCCATCCTCCCTTTTTCTTTATCTCCTGGAAAAGGCTCGTTAAAGGCTAGGTGGTTTGTTTCAGAATTCACTAATGAAAGAACTCTGTATTCTATGTCTAGGAGTGTATTTTGCTGGGATGATCATAAATTGTAGCTGAGCTGATAAACTACACACAGGATACTTCTTTGTTCACAAGGCAGGAAGACGTTTCCTTATTTGGTCTGTATCGGTTTGAACTGGGAAAGCTGACACACGAACCTTTTTTCATCTATATAAACTGCTGTGTATCAAATAAACCTTTGAGTCGATTTGGGAAGACAACCTGAAGCAGTCTGTGTTTCCTTGTTCTCCCAAGCTGCTCCCGACGTCGTAACTAACCCAGCTGAATGGCATACCTGAGTGTTACTTTAAATAATTAGGAATCTTAGAAGGAAAGGACAGAACTCTGCTTATCGCTCACGCCACGGAGGAAACCCGGGAAGGCAATTTCCTTCACTCGTGAGATTAGTAGAGCACTGTAGCCCAGTTATAATGGTGCAGAGGTGATTGTGGATAGAGCATGATAGTTTTTTGCTTGTGATCAATTCATTGGTGTGTCAACCCCAGGTGAGATGGGTTACACTAATTACACCCACCGACAGAAACAGAAGCTGGAGTTGTTCAGTCACGATACATTAACTTGATTTCCTTTCGCGTGGTGCTTCCATCACAGAATAATGGTGGAGGTCTGTGTGCGATCCTCATTTGTATGAGTGCATGTTTCTGACGAATGAAGTCAGAATGGGGATTGAGCTTACGCTAACAGAAACACCAGCAAGCACTTTGCTCCTGGAGCAGCCCCACGAGGAAACTAATAGTCACAAACTGCTTTGTGCACGACCAGCAGAAAAAGAGAAAAATGTTTTGAACTGAGGCAAAAAAGGGGGGGAGGGGGGTTGAAAAGAAGCATGGCACAAATGCAGAAATGATGTACAGTCAGCAGAGTCACCTTGTATAAAAGTTTGGGGGGGGGATGACCATTAACAATCAAAAGTGACAAATTGTGGTTAGTCTTTTTCGCAGCGCTCTGTTTTTTTAGGGGAGAAATGCAGCAAAAGCAGGGATGGGCGAGGGATTGACGGAGAGAAGCCACACCACATTTACCACACCTCTGGCACTGATGGAAACCTGTCGGCTACTCTGGAGACAGGAGCATGCGTTGCCTCGGGTTGCCATGGGAACTGGGGTAGATGGCGAGTTGAGCGGACACAGACGTCTTTGCTTTTGCCCAGGTTCGAACGCTCCTGGACGGACACGTCAGCACACCCAAAAGGCAAGGCTTAAAGACAGGACACCACTCCTGCCTGCATGTTATGGAGCACTGAATCCATCGCTTCTACCTCAAGTACTGTCTACAAAAGAGATACAGGGAGGAAATTACACCCAAAATAGAAGACAGGGAGGTGTTAAAGACTGTGTTAGGGAAATAATAGACTGGTAATGCAGATAAGACAACAGAATGAAAACTGGCATGTCCTTATCTCTTCACTGATGCCCTGCTGATGCCATGTTCTTTTCTCTTGGTCTTCATTATTTATAAATCTTTTTTAAAATCTTTTTCTAATATCATATTGCAAAAGAAAAAAGAAAAAAAAAACCCTGTTGCTCGGTTCAGCCAGTGCTGAGCTCGACCACATACTGTTTGTCACTGTCTGTCAAAAGCTTTCTGGGTAACATCAGTGTTGTCGGCTGCCAGCTGAGCTAACGAAGGCTGGAATCAATATTTGCGTAGTGTGTCCAGATGAAGACGGGTATGACAGAGAAACTCAAGGGGATAAAACAACGGAGTTGTGGGAACCCGCAGATGGTAACAAATGATCCAGGCTGTCATTGCAATTTATTGACCACATTGCACAGATGTAGTGATGCAAAGGAAACCTGCTGAAGAGTAGATTGAGCTTTTATGACCTTTACAGCCATTGCTTACACGTGGGCTGCAGAGCAGAAGAAAGAACTGCTGGCATTTTGGCTGTCTGCACCTGGTTTGGTAAACAAAAGGTAACATTTTGGTGTCAAATTGTAAAGTGTGAATGCAGTGACATTAGAGCTCTTTTGAGAGGCCTTTAAGATCTTTTCTACAGTAGGCTACTGTGCAAAAGTCTTGAGCTACCCCTCATTACTATATGTTTCTAGTGGATGCAGCTGATGGCAACATCAATGAACTCACAGACTCTGTCATTGGATATATCCAAATCAGAAACCCTGGGTAAAAAAAGATGTTCGCGCCAAGCTAAAAGTGCGGACCTCTTCCCTTAACTCCGGGGATGCTGATGCATATAAAGCAGCCAGGTACGACCTCCGAAAGTCCATAAAAAAGACCAGAAAGGACTACAGGGACAAAATGGAGTCCAGCTACCACAGCTTTGACACCAGGCGACTGTGGAATGGACTGCGCTGCATCACTGACTACATGAAGGTCAACACAGTCAGTGTTCAGCCCACTGCATCTCTTGCAGACGAGCTTAACAACTTCTATGCTCGTTTTGACGCAGACAACAGAGAGCATATCCTCTACCCTCAGAAGGACAGTGAGGCTGCAACTTTAACTCTGAAAACAGAAGCTGTGAGATGGACCTTTAAAAAGGTAAATCCTCACAAAGCTCCAGGACCAGACGGCATCCCAGGCCGGCTACTCAGAGTGTGTGCAGACGAGCTGGCAGAGGTGTTCACCAACATCTTCAACCTCTCCCAGAGGCAGTCAGTAGTCCCCACGTCCCTCAAAGCATCCACCATCATTCCCGTTCCCAAAAAATCAGTGGTCTCCTGTCTGAATGACTACCGTCCTGTTGCACTGACATCCGTCATCATGAAGTGCCTGGAGCGGCTGGTCAAAGGTCATATCTGCTCCTCCCTCCCTGACACACTGGACCCTCTTCAGTTTGCCTATCGGACAAACAGAGCCACAGAGGATGCCATCGCCCTGGCAACGCACACCACCCTCACTCACCTGGAGAAAGGGAATACATATGCAAGGATGCTCTTCATCGACTACAGCTCGGCATTTCACACCATCATCCCCTCAAAAATTGCCACGAAGCTCGTTGACCTTGGGCTGGGAACACCGATCTGCAGATGGATTCTAAACTTCCTCACAAACAGGCCCCAGGTGGTGAGAGTTGGTAAGCACACCTCCTCATCACTCATCCTAAACACAGGTACGCCACAGGGTTGTGTGCTTAGCCCCCTCCTATATTCCCTGTTCACACACGACTGTGTTGCTAAACAAGAGTCCAACATCATCATCAAGTTTGCGGATGACACAACCATCATAGGCCTCATCACAGACAATGATGAGACGGCCTATAGAGAGGAGGTGATGGCACTGTACGAGTGGTGCCTGGAAAATAACCTGACTCTCAACATCAGCAAAACTAGATAAATGATAGTGGACTACCGGAAACGACCAGTCAGAGAACACCAGCCCATCCACATCAACGGTGTCAAGGTCGAAAGGGTCAGCAGCTTCAAATTCCTTGGAGTCAACATCACTGAGGACTTCTCCTGGACCCTTCACACAGACACTGCTATCAGGAAAGCTTGCCAGCGGCTTTACTTCCTGAGGAGGCTGAGGAAGTTTAGCATGAATGCCAACATTACCTCAAATTTTTACAGGTGTGCAATTGAGAGCTTGCTGACGAGCTGCATCACAGTTTGGTACGGAAGCTGCTCTGCCAGCAGCCGTAAATCACTACAGAGGGTGGTGAAGGCAGCAGAGCACATCACTGGCACGAGGCTTCCTGCCATTCCGGACATTTATCTCCAGCGATGCCTCCATAAAGCACACAGCATCATCAAGGACCACAGCCAACCAGCACATCAGCCGTTCTCCTTGTTACCATCTGGCAGACGTTACAGGAGCCTGTCTTCTCGGACTACAAGACTTAAAAACAGTTTTTACCATCAAGCCATACGACACCTCAACCACAACACTTAAACACACACAACACAGCACTCAGAAGCTACCCTGCAGCTTCACAAGTACTCTGTTTAATCTGCACTGGTCACTTCACTTTATTGTCATTGATATTTATATTTTAAAGTGCAATACTGTAATTTTCTGCTGCTCATTCCTGTGCAATATCCCATCTGCCCTCCCGTCATATTTCTTTTCAAGATTTTCTTATTTAATCACTAGTGTACATATATTTATATTTATAGATACATATATATTTAGTCATCTTTTCTCTTTTACCATGTCTCTCTAATATTTTGCTCCTTACTATTTTTTTTATTATTTTATTTTATTATATTTTCTCCTACTGTATCATGCTGCTGAGTGACTGCTGCTCGTCAAACATATTTCATTGCAATGTTGATACTGTGCTAACTTGCATATGACAAATAAAACTGAAAACTGAAACTGAAACCTGAAACTGAAAACTGAAATAGGGTAGTGAAATGTGTAAAGATACATGGAAATATGGTCTATTAGGCAAAAACAGTTTGCACAACTTTAAAAGCCTTGAAAGTTAATATTTGATATGACCACCTTTACTCTTTAACACTATCATAACTCTGTCTTGTAATTTATTTAAGTAATCTTCAGGAATAGTTCTCTTAGTTCTCTGCTAAGACTGCTTTAGTGTAAAATGTGTGTTTAGTGTAAATAGTGTTCAATTGTGTGTTTTTCTATCCAGGAATTATAGGAATTTTTGTAGTTCAATGACAATGTGTTTGGGATAATTGTCATGCTGAAAAATAAAACCACTGCCAATCATAGACGTTTCTGATGGGATTGAATTATGGATCAAATTCTGTTTTCTGGGTTGACAACGTCATCAATTTTGAGAAAAACTCCCCAACACAGCTGACTGATATGTAGTTCACAAACAATGAGAGATCCATTGCCACACATTTACACCCCAGTTCTTCTATTTCTTCTAATTTAGCATACCTAAGTCTTGTCTCCCCATTTCACTTCCTTATAAATGGCTTATTGATAGCCACTGAGACCATTTCCGATGATGCCAGATGCATCTCTCAGGTTCTGTGTCAGGTTTTTGCCGGATTTTTTTCCTATTTCTTAAGGACATGAATTCAGACAATGTTTATGTGCTGTAGATTTACTTTTTTCCTCCATTTGTTCATTTTGCTGTCATTTCTTGTCAAAGACACACTACATACATTGCTGAGTTTCAGTTAATAGCACGTTGTTGGTGCAAGAACGAACATGTTTTATTTCTGTCAAACTGTGTTATCTTTGACATTTAACAAAAGAAACAAATGGGAACAAATGATGTGTTTTTTAACAGGCTACTAGAAACAAAGTGCCTAAAGATGCAATTTAAAATTGTTTGTTTGATAAGTTGTCTACTGTGTGTAGATACAACACCGGTAAAACCCTTAAGGTAGATGCCTTTTTTCATGCTTGAAAGGTTCAAAGGTCAGTGTTAAGTGTCTTAACAAAAATGTATACTCCTCCTAAAATGGTCAGGCACAAGGACTGGAGTGAAAATGAGTGAAAAGGCCACCAATGTTCAAAGAGAAACTTCACAAACTATCGCTGAAGTGTAAAATTTCTTAACAATTGTTGCAAGCAGCATATAAAAAAAATGTTCCAACCTAAATCAACTGATTTAAGATACCAAATATTTTCCAAAAAATTGTTTGTTGTTGCTAATTAGTACAACATGCTCATATGCTCCCAAATGCGAAACAGCACACTAAAGGAAGAGAGGCGAAGTAATGAAACAAAAGCCAAACCCATGAAGTGTGAAGAAAGCAGCAAAATCAGTTACGACATTTGCATGAAGGTGAGAAAAGCAGGAAATCTTGTGGACCGAGCAGGCTGGCTTTTAAATGTGCTTTTTTATTTAATGATGTCCCTTTTGGCTTTACCTTTGTTGGCATCTTTAACTGCCTGCACTGTCTGGTGTATCATATTAATTGTCTGTATTTTGTGTGTGCTGCTTTGCATGTTAAGTTCTCAAGCTTTTTCACCCTGTTTGTTCGCCTTTCCCTGCAGTGGCTTAGAGTGTTCGTTAGCGTTGTATTGTTTTAAAGGGCTACTTTAACAAGTTCAAAAGCTAACACTATTACATTTACAGTAATGGAGATTAATGTGCATTGTCCCTAAAAAAAAACCCCAAAACAAATAAATAACAAATAAAGGCTCACCAGCTGCATATGGTGCTTCACTTTTCTTTTTTTTAACATTTTGACATGTTACAGCCTTATTCCAAAATTATATTTATTTTTTTTAACACAAAATGTGTTAATAAAATGGCAAGCAAACTTTTTTTCCACTTTGCCGTTAAGGGGTATTGTGTGTGGAAGGTTTGTTAACAAGATTATTCATTAAAGTCACACTTGTGGTTACATTTTTAGGGGCTAAAACACTGTGGTTGCAGGGAACAGAAAAATCTGTGAGTTTGGTGTGACATTACCACTTCACAAATCCAAAAATCCTTTGGCATGAAGCGCTGCCACCAAAGGACACCTAGTGTACAACTGAGCCAGGACAGAGATGCCATTTGAAAAAAATGGCACCAACTGACACCCTGACAATGCGAATAAGTTGAAACACTTTAACGGCGAATCTCCGTTAGCGAGTTAACGCGGCTCGCCACGTGCGAGGGCTGCACGGTGTCAGCGTGGTTAGTTTGCTAACGCATTAGGGTATATGACGTTTGAGTAATTGTTTTCTAATCTTAGGTAATCACATAGTGTGTACTTTTTTATATAAACCCACCATTCAAGCAGAAGGCTTTATGTCAGGCTGTTGATTACAACTCGTATGATGAAAAAAGATCATTAAAAAATTATGTGTGAAGTTTAAAGACATAGCCCATACAGTGTAGGTGAAGTGTAAACCAGAGAGTGAGAGCAGCATTACCACCTATTTAATATTTTCTTTCATTACAGCAATCTACACAGAATCAAGGATGCATGTTCCTCTGGGTCTGCTTTGAAAGTATCTGCAGTTTTAATATCCTTGAGAATGCAATGTTCCCAGCTGGGCATAACAATAACCATGTGTGTCCATAAACAAATGTCCTTGCTGTGACTAGCACATAAAGTTGCCTTTAGGGGATAAAACAAGAAAGATGTTAAACTGTGCCTGAGCTTCACCTAATGAGAATGGCCTTGCCATCACACACTCAGTACAGAGACGGACTACAAATCTGATCCACGCATGAATTTTAATAGTACAATTTGAATGCTTACAACAAATGGAGCACAACAAACTCTTAGGAGGGCAATGTTTGTCTCAGTAGCCTTGTGCTTAATTATGGAAGTGCAGTCACAGTTAAAGTCATCCGAAATGACCACTGATTACTATTTTCTGGTGCATTCAGTCTTTTTACATGCAAAAGCAGAGCTGTGCCATGGATGTACTAATGGAGAAGGACCATAATCCACTATATGGTGAGGGTATAAGCAGTGAAATCAGTGTCCTTGATTTCACCAAGGATCCTTAAATCCCCTTTCGAACTTCTGATTTCAAAACACAGAGCAAAAATGCTCAGCTGGAAGCTTCATGAAAGGGCTTAATTAATGAATGAGTGATGTTACGCCAATCTTTTGTGAAGTCTTTGTTGGCAGCAGACTTTGAAATCGAGTTTCTCTTGTTTGGTGGGTATACCAAAATCCTTGTTATTCTAAAAAGACAGAAATCAGACATTTAGTGAAGTGGCTACAAACATTTTTTTCACCGATGCTGTCAAATGATTCCAAATAATTTCAGAATTAGGCTTTGTCATTCACTTCGGTACCGTAACAGGGTGTCGAACACATCACTGTTTCTAGCTCGAAATACCTTTTTGTGTTGGCCCAACTCAGCCCAGACTTCAGTATGCTGCACACTCAGAAGTGGAGCTGAATGTCAGCATGTAAACATCCTCAGAATTGCTAAAAGTGCTGCTTTCAGCTAGGCTTTGGTATGTTTCCATGTTAGCTAATACAGTAACTAAGATCTGCTGGGGATAATAATCTCATTAATTGTCAAAGTCAGAAGAAAGATGAGAAGCCAACCTGATTCAACCTGAGGGGGGCATACAGAATTTTATGGCAGGCCATTTTAAGGCTGTTGAAATACTTAATTATACTTAACAACAACTGTCAACTACATGTTTCTGGATGCAAAATCAGACAGCATATGATGGATGCTCTGTGGATCATTTATGTATCTAGGAAAATGAATGTCAATCCACTCACACGGGCTAAATTATTTATGCCTGAAGTTTTATTCATATTTAAGTTTTCCCTTTTTGTCCTCTCTGACTATTTCCTATATGATGCACACTTGACAGTAGAATGTGTGTGTATGTATGTGTGTATATATATATATATATATATATATACCCAGCACGCCCCTGCGGGCGGTTTATCCTTCAAGCTCGGGTCCTCTACCAGAGGCCTGGGAGCTTGAGGGTCCTGCGCAGTATCTTAGCTGTTCCCAGGACTGCGCTCTTCTGGACAGAGATCTCCGATGTTTTTCCCGGGATCTGCTGGAGCCACTCGCCTAGCTTGGGAGTCACCGCACCTAGTGCTCCGATTACCACGGGGACCACCGTTACCTTCACCCTCCACATCCTCTCGAGCTCTTCTCTGAGCCCTTGGTATTTCTCCAGCTTCTCGTGTTCCTTCTTCCTGATATTGCTGTCATTCGGAACCGCTACATCGATCACTACGGCCGTCTTCTTCTGTTTGTCTACCACCACTATGTCCGGTTGGTTAGCCACCACCATTTTGTCCGTCTGTATCTGGAAGTCCCACAGGATCTTAGCTCGGTCATTCTCCACCACCCTTGGGGGCATCTCCCATTTTGACCTCGGGACTTCTAGGTTATACTCGGCACAGATGTTCCTGTACACTATGCCGGCCACTTGGTTATGGCGTTCCATGTATGCCTTGCCTGCTAGCATCTTGCACCCTGCTGTTATGTGCTGGATAGTCTCTGGGGCATCTTTACACAGCCTGCACCTGGGGTCTTGCCTGGTGTGATAGACCCCAGCCTCTATGGATCTTGTACTCAGAGCTTGTTCTTGTGCTGCCATGATTAGTGCCTCTGTGCTGTCTTTCAGTCCAGCTTTGTCCAGCCACTGGTAGGATTTCTGGATATCAGCCACCTCCTCTATCTGCCGGTGGTACATACCGTGCAGGGGCCTGTCCTTCCATGATGGTTCCTCGTCTCCCTCCTCTTTCTTGGGTTTTCTGCTGCCTGAGGTATTCACTGAGCACTCAGTGAATACCTCATATATATATATATATATATATATATATATATATATATATATATATATATATATATATATATATGCGCTGTCTGTGTTGAGCGCTCAGTGGATCTGTGGTTGACAGTGCAGCCTAGGCGGAGTCGTCAAACGCAGATTCACTGAGCGCAGGGCAAGCTAGCGAGACAGAAGTTAAGCTGTGTTGCAACACAATTCAGATCTGACGTTTGGAACAATTTTGGTTTTCATGTAACGTATGACCCTGAGGGTAAGCGCATCATGGACAAAACAGTATGTCGTGCCACGCAATGCTCAATTACATGGGTGGGAGCTAGTGTGTTAGCGCAGTTTGCTCGTTAACATGTTCACGCCGTCCAGCCCCATGCACGGGGCAATCCACGGTAGCTCGTTAACGGAGATTTGCCATGTTGTGGCGTTAACGTCATTTCAGATTAACGCTGACAGCACTAGTGGGAACACAACACATATGACTGCACATTTACACCGACATCATCCTAGTGCAAAGACAAGTGGAAGCAGACAAAAACAACCACCACGCATGCTACAAACTTTACCCGAGTCATTTAGACAGCCGTTAGCACATGATTCTCCTTATGGGGACCTGATATGTTTAATATGCTGCTGAGAATATAGCCCAGAAGAAGCGGATAGTATAGCTTTTATTTTGGAAAGAGCCATTTCTCTGTAAAAAACTCTCTTTTCCAAAGATGAGTGATTTCTCGATCAGATATATTTCTTTTTTTATTACTTTGTTGTTTCAGCAACATTAAATTTAAAAACTGTACTTTTGAGTTAAAATATATATTTATAGTTTTAATAAATGACAAATTAAAAAGGGATGAACATTTTTTTGTATTAAAAAAACATCGAACCGTGACACTAAAGTATCGAACCGAACCGTGAATTTTGTGTATCGTTGCACCCCTAATATATATGTATATATTCAGATGCTGAACACTAAAATAAAGTGATGGATGTTAAGTGGCTAACTTTGGATTAGTGCGGAGTAACTTTGAATTTTGGATTCAAAATAGGGAACTCTACTAATTAAAGACGGACCAACATAGCCATTAGTCCCATGCTGCTAGATTACTTCAAACATCTTTTATCAGCATAAGTGGTGACATTGTTGAAAACTGTAATCAAAGTGGACATGTCTGAGAGGCAGGTGGTCTTTTGTGGAAGGACAATGTGCCCTCAGAACTCAAAAAAGGACACAAAAGATGGGAAGTGGGACTTGTTCTCTCAAAGAGGCTAAGAGCAATACTGTTAAAATTGAAGGTGAACAGCTGCACATTTGCTGACTTTATTGCTTTGAGAAAAGCAACAGGAACTATTAGGCCTGCATGTCATATCACTGTAGGGAGCATTTTGCATTGGGAGATTCAGAAGAATGAAGGGTTACTTTAAGCACGAAAACAACCCACTTCCTGTCAGGGGCCACCTGTTACTGCTCACGACTCAGACAGCAGGGGAAAGCAATGACAGAAGAACAGAAAGCTACTGAGAAACTGATAAAGAAAGAGACTGGCAGAGTTTGCCGGAGAGGCACGTTCTTTATTTTCCCTTTTTTTTGGTAAAAGCTACATACTGTAAAAGTCAAAAGGGTACACTGTCTATAAATGGTATGCTATCAAAAGGAGAGGAGAAGACGTGAAAATATGTGGGTGCTATCAATGACAAGGCATCCAGCTGAGTGTAAAACACAATGAAAATCTAGCATTCTATCCTTCCACTGCTTTCTTTAAAACTCACATCAGATAATGTGTTTTCTGTAGCTGTGGGGGTGAAAAACACAAGGCTGAAGCTCTGTTTAGGCCATGAATTATTCACATACTATGCCTGAACATACAGCATTACACTAAAATTACATAGATGGTGTATGCTGTAATGTTTATCCCAGAACTGTGACAAAATAAACTCAGAAAGATACTCCCTCCTAATCCATTTTAAAAGCAGCGGCAACAGCAGCGAAGGGCTCCATTTGTAGCCGCAGAATGAGAGAACGTCTCATGCATTAGCAACGGAGTGGAGGCAAAAGTGAAACGAGAGGAGAGGATGAAATGCATCAGCTCGATCCGCAGGTTGAGCTCTGATGGCTCGGCTTCCGGAGTATCGTCCTGAGTGCTAAGGTGCTGCCCTCTTTCCCAGCAGGGCACTAAAATAAATGAAGGGTCATTTAGACAACTGAATGTAGCTGCAGTGAAATCCAACAACAAATGGGCACTCTAATAGAATTATATTCAGCTGATGTCAGCACAGCCACTATATCATCTTTATGAGTCAGCAAGAATAGGACTACACTCCTGAAGCATGAGGTCTTACTTAATACAGTGCAGAAAGAGATTTCCCATGGGGCCAATTGAAGAAGCGGGCAATAAAGTGAGGAAATCAACCAGAAGTGCTGATGTATGCCTGTAATGGCCTAGTTGGATAAAAAAAAAGGACAAAGTGGTAAACTTAGCTGAACTACTAATAGGGACAGCTGTGAAAAGAAGTAATAATGTGAAATGAAAACTTCTAAGCTGCAATTACAGTAATGTTTCCCTTGGCAATATAGAATAAAACTAAATCATTCACACACTGCTAAAATATCAAAGTCAACTGAATGCTGAAGCTGACTTTGCTGGTTATCAACAATGCCAATCTGTGAGGAGAAAATTGAAAACAGTGTGTAACAAATTGAAACGTAATACAATGTGAAGGAATAGTCGTTACTGCTCAACGCAGGCTTGTTTTGTTTTTCAAGACGCACTTAAGTTCTCCGTCAGCCCCTAAAAGGTATCTCACAAATCTCTGTATGGAAACCAGCAAACACTGAGGTATATAAAGTTGTATTAGCAGATCTGGAAGGCTGTACTAATGGCATTTAGCTATGTTATCATGGTAATAGTAGTTGGTCATCAGCAAACCCAAAGCACAGCTGACAGTATGTTTAAACTTATGAATGAAATAAATATTTTAATTTGGACCTGAGAGTTGTGCGAGTTATGCAGTATAGACACAGGTTAACTTAAGATGGACTTTTGGGTAATATTCCAATTCAATTCAAGTTTTTAATGTAGCACCAAATTACAATAACAGTCAATTCAATGCACTTTATAATGTAAGGTAAGACTCTGCAACACAGAACCCCCCCCCCCCTCCAAAAAAAAAAAAAAAAATCAAACCTCCTATGAGCAAGCACTTGGCAACAGTGGGAAGGAAAACTCCCTTTTAAGAGAAAGAACCAGACTCATGGATGGGCAGCCATCTGTCGAGGCAGGGAACCCCATAGTAGGCCAGACCTATTGCTTCATAGCTGAGGGTGGGTTCAGGGTCACCTGATCCAGCTCTGACTATAAGTTTAAAGTCTCCTTTACTTACATTTGGGCTTTGCTTTTCTTCACTTCTAATATGAAGTAGTCAAGTCAGTGAGATAACATGGGGAGAAAACAAGTCTCCAAAAAGTGAGGCATCTCTTACTCGCAGTTTTCGGGGGTTCTCCTTCATCACATACATTGACCATTGATGTCTAACAGGTGAATTTTCCAGTGCCAGTGCAACTACCCAAACAACAAAGAACCACTTAATGTGAAAGAAGAGTGAACGTGGACACCATCTTGGTTTCTTAACATAAAACTAATTGTTGCAGTCAGGAAAAGCCCAAAAGTGATCCCCCTTAAACTGACTTTCACTTTTAGTGTCCTTATTTTCGCCTGAGTTATCGGTTCTCTTATTAGTTGGTTAACATTAAATAATGTCTATTAGCTGTAACCAACCAGCCATTCTATTGATGTAACATTCTTTACTTACACAAGATGGCACTAAACTTGTAACTTTAAGCACTTATTTGTTCAATCAGGTTTCACAGACAGTGTTACATCTATGTCAGTTTTTGAGAGCAGGCTCCATAGTGTAAATTAGCCTTCATACAAGTTGGATTTCATGTCTGCTTCAATCATAATCTTAGCAATCCAAATACTTAATGACAAATACCAAATGGACATTGTTGCTGGAAATCACTAAAGTCAGTGGAGTTTATCCTCTTATGGAACAGAAACACAACCTTTGTTCAGTTACTAGTTCCAAAACGTAACACTCCTACCTCCCACTGTTAAATCAGTCATTTCAAGTAGGCTCCCTGATTAATTGGCCTACATGAAATCATTCATTGGACTAAGTTTAGTGTCTGCCTTTAACACACAGTTTAACAATCACTGGTTAATGAAGTCAGCATGTCAGCATATTAATGCTACTAGTGTGGCTGAGGCTGAAAGCATCATCATTTGTCCAGATTGTCATTTTTAACATGATGGTGGTGCAATGGAATCATCAGAGTGCATCAAAGTAAAATTGCATTGTGTTAGGGAGATCTTGGAGGCAATCCAAGAGTTTTTGACAACTGAATGCTATTCAGTGCTATTTTAATTTGATTATTTTAACCTGCTGTTAATGTGACAGGTAGAGTCAGAGGATTAACAGTGTCACTGTGCAAAAACATTAACTCTTAGATATTGCAGATACTGCAAAAGTAGTATATGTATTAGTATTAGCAGTAGTATGTTTTATGATAGTCATAATATGGATATTGAGTGGTTACAATCAAAAATTTAATTAATAGTTTATCCCAGCAGAAACCACTTTCTAAACCTTTATGTAGACCAGTACTGTCCCCTACTGAGTCAATACAAGAGGGCCCCATATTTTATTGTACCGTTTCATGCACATCAGTCTCGGTCAGTGTGTCCTTGGGCAAGACACTTCACCCGTTGCCTACTGGTGGTGGTCAGAGGGCCCAGTGGCGCCAGTGTTCGGCAGCCTCGCCTCTGTCAGTGCGCCCCAGGGTGGCTGTGGCTACAAGGTAGCTTGCCATCACCAGTGTGTGAATGTGTGTGTGAATGGGTGGATGACTGGATGTGTAAAGCGCTTTGGGGTCCTTAGGGACTAGTAAAGCGCTATACAAATAAAGGCCATTTACATCTGGTTGATTAAGCTTTGATGATTTTCTTCTAGCCAGATGGAGGTGCAGCGTCTCACATACTATCAAGAAACAACAAAGTCAATCCTATTAATAATACCAGTCTGAGGGCCACTGGTACTAGTAGAGAACTAGGTCTGTACACTGTTTGTGTACCATATACAATGTTTCCTACACTGATAGGAAGGGTTTTAAAATGTGTTGCTTTTGTGGTGCCTTAAAAGTGCTATTCAGTGCTTTGTGCTTAAATAATGACAAGTGGCTAAATTTATATATGCTTTTGCTCAGGAACATTTGGTACTTGTCGGAAATTAACAGTAACTGCATCCGTACTAGTCTCACACTGTAGACTAGCTCAGACTTTGTGATTCAAAATAATCTTTGAAAGATGCAAATGGATGACGACATCAAAAGGGTTCATCTTTGAATGTACACGTTTTTAATTAACCCCAAACAGCCAGTATCCCCACAGATAAGATGTTAGATCTAAATTAGCTTGCAAGCCGATAAACAGCCTCTGCTGTTAGAAGCTTCTGAAGTATTAGGACCTGAAATGAGCCTCGAGACCCACACATACCCTTGCAACCTCCAGTTGCTAGGGAAAATGCCTCTTGTTGCTGAGTTGTTGCTGGCTGTCTCCAGGTAAAACTGGTTGCAAAGATTATGCTGTAGCAGAAACTTCCTTGTCACTGCTTTGATCACTAGCAGATTGCAGTGGTTGCCAGTAGCATGAATGCTCACATTGTCTCTCTGAGCTGTACATGGAAAAGCAGGATGCAAATCTGAAATGGAGACTGTTCGCCCTCAAAGTAATAGTTTTGCCTTATTGCTGACATCAACACATTTCAAAATATGCAACTTTTACTTTGAAAGGAAACAGTCACATCTTCCAGAGTTTGCGGACAGGTAAGCACCTTTCATATAAACTGCTCGCAACTGATCTCTAGGGTTGATTGAATGAGGCTTTAGCAGTCAATTTCACAACAACTGCCACCAACCTCAGGCAACCACGCACCAGACAGAAGCACTGGTCCCAACCAAATGGTCACCAGTCTCTAAGCCTCACTCACCTGTGTGACTGAGGCTTTATTCATAAAGGAAGAAAAATGAAAATACGTAAAAATTAAATAAAAAAGAAAGAAAACAAGTACAGAAAAAAAACTAAATACCACTTGCTTTGAACAAATCTGATGTCTTAGAGTGCCCACAAAATATCCTCAACTGCCTTCTGATACCCTTCTGATAAGTTTTTTTTATAGAGTTTTGTAGTAATTTATTCATCACTTTACCTTCATCTCACTTGGTTTTCTATGACTTTTGCTGTAAACTACTCAGTTATGGTCATAGAGAGATTTTGCTACCAATTGGTGGAAATTTGACCCTGATAAAAACGTGGCCACATTGTTCCAAGTTGGCAGATTGGAGCTGATTATGTTTTTAACCAACAATAACTTCCTTCTACAGCCTTTCTCGTTTCCCATTCATCTCTCAATGTATGATTATAATATTTGACAAGATATTTAGCCAAACAAACACAATGTCCCGCAAGGGACATGGGAGAAAAATTACGATGAACTTTTGCGAGATCTCGCCAAACTACTACAGCCGGGAGGAACACCGCTCTCCCGGCACATCGTGCCTCGACCTCCCGGTCGGCTTCGAGCTGGCAGCCTCCGAAGAATGTGACTAAAAGTTTTGCAAGATCTCACGAGTTTGTTTTGCAAGATCTCGCAAAAGTCTGTCTTAATTTTTTTTTCTCCCATGTCCCTTGCGTGGCTCCGTAGTAACTGAATGCTATAATGAAGCGTACATATTGAAGTCATTCTATCAACTTTGTATTCAGCCCTGAACCTCAACAAGGAATCAGTGCTCAAGCCGAGGCCTGAGTAAAAAAGCTCAAATCAAGTTTCATTTATGTCACACAAAAAAAAATGTGTTTGCATCCACAGTGTGAGACTGCAGACACGCACTTAACTGATGCCCACCATACTGTCTGAAGTTAATGACATATCACCATCCTCAGTAAAAAGAGTCTAATTGCATTATAGGGAATTGAAGTAAGGAATGAACATGTTTAATTTGCTTTTGCATTAGACTCATAAGAACTCATCAAAGGTGAATTAGAGTCTGAGTTTGATTAAATAGACGGTAACTAACCATCAGGAATAAGAAGGCTTACATGCACATTTCCCTATCTAATTATAGTGAACAGAGGACAATTATTATACTTCTTTAGCAACGAGAGAAGTAGTCAGTGAAGGGAAGCTACATCTCCAGAGGCTATATAGAACGCCATAGGAGTTTGTAGATGTTTTTCATAAAATACGGTCTTGAAACGAAGGGCACGCTGGCTCCTCGTGTGCTTGATATTTTGTTTTGCTTTTGGGGTTTTTTCTTTTTTTTCCCCCTCTTTTTTTTGCAGCACGTGTCAGGACAGCTTATACTAGCATGCACAATAATGCAGTACGCTTAAATTGTTGTGTTTTCAAGGCCGTGCATTGAAACTGAGGGTGACCCTTCCCTGCAAGCAGCCCTTGGCCTTATTTGATCCAGTTCTCTGGAAAATAAGCGGTTGCCTGGGCTCAGAATCTTAAGTGGGATTTGAGTGCAACTGTTTATTTGTGTTTGAGGCAAAGGTGAAGGAGTCCGTGTAGAGGTAGGGAGTATGGGCTAAACCTCAGGGGAACCAGGAGGAGAAAGAAAAAGCCGAAGAACATGAATAGGAATAAAGCGGCAGGACGACAAAACCAGACGCAGCGTTAGTTAAAAGTTGAGCACAGGACAGCAATTCTCTGCTAAGTGCTTATTTAGTGGATGAATCATGGGATGCAAGGGCTTAATAACAGGTTATTAATGCCCATCATCACACCCTTAAACATAGTAGGGGAGACATGCAAAACAGAGGCTTGATGTGGACCCTGATCTCTCCTCAGTCACTCACAGCTGCAACCAGACAGGATGAGAGATCACAAAACTGGAGCAGACAGATTATAAAATGCCGCTGACATAAACCGCAGTGATGCCGTCACAGAGAGGATGCTGTTTCCCTGCTCACAGCATCCTTGCTCTTTGCACTTAAAAAAAAGGTTTAGAAGTCAGTGAGGATGAATAGAAAAATAACGCTCCGTCCTCGCTGTGTGTCATTCTGGAGCAAATTATTATTATCTCTTGTCAAAGACTAAGGACAATGGGCAGCGGTTTTTAAAATGGTAAACAACTTTCAAGTGCTCAGTGAAAAAGATGATGCTAAGACTGACACCATTTTGTTCTAAGACAATTAAGTAAATGGCAAAGCTGCGTTCCAGTATTTCACAGTTCAGTTAATTAGCCAGCTGCAGTAATTACCTAGCTTAATCCTCTCTGCTGTGAGATGGTGACGTTCACAGCCCTGCTTTTTACAGGACACTGAATTCTCTTTTGTTCTCTGAGCTTATCTCATATTTTCCATTTCAAAGCTGTACTAATCAATATTTTTAGATTTGTAACCTCAGTGTTTGTAATATAAAAAGCTTTGGCTTGTTGTGACAAACAGAAAAAATAATTGCCTTGTTTTGCTGCTACTTTTTTTTTTTTTTTTGCATGATTTTCAGTCCAGCTCTGGTAACGTCATTGAACCCTCGTGGAGTAGTGGAAGCTGAAGAGACAGAAACTCCTCTTGAAAGTAAGTGGAGACCAAAACAAAGCTAAAAGCTCAAAGGTTTAATTAAAAACACATTATAAACAGCTACAATCGCTGCTCCATACAGGAAAATTATACTACTCAGACTTGTGTGACTATCTATAACACTATGGTTGTATTTAGTGGTAGCTGCTAGTGGTATTTATTTACATATATCATACAGTTTGTCATAGTATAGCACAATTCTTCACTTAGCACAACAGATAATGACTCCTGGACATTTTATTGGCATTTTTGATGTGGAGCAAGTCTTTAAGCTACAGCACATGGGCTCAGGTGATGCAGACCCCAAATGTTTGAACTCAGGCCAACTTGAGCTTAGGATCATGACTTCGTAGCAGGTATTTTAAAGAGGATTAATGATTAGCCTTGTGTTGTGGTTAGCTCATCTCAGACAATCTTTTGGCTGAAGTTTGGTCCATTCTTCTGCCAAAGGAAGGCATTTGTCTCTGCCCGTCAGAGACCCTTAACATGAACGTTTGCTGAAAACAATTTAACCACCATCTTCCCTGCTCTGTTTATATTAGCCTAACCACAACTTCATATCTAGCCACCAGGTAACTGAACAGCTGAGAATCGGTAAAGTAGCCCAACTTCACTAACCCTCCTTTCTGTCTGTTTTTCCAAAGTAATAGCAGCCCTGTACATTTGTGTTTTTCTTACTGTGTTGGCCCTGGCAACCTGTCCGGGGTGTGCCCGACCCTAATCGCAGCTGTTTTACTCAGGCTCCATTCCACTGAGTAGAATAAGTGGTCATGAAAACAGATGAGTGGATGGTTCAAATTCAACTTAAGTATAGTACTATTAATGACGCCATACGATCTAAAAGTAAAACAATAAATGGATAAATAAATACAAAATTTTTAAATGAATACAGATAGAGTGTGCACCTTAGCCACTAGCTGTATTAATTTTTGCAAATAAAGATTCATAGTAAGCATTTAAAAGAAAGCCTTGGAGACATGCCAGTGGTAGTGATACATGCGGATAAGCAGCCAAGTGTGGCAATTACTATTCAGACAGAATACAGTTACTTTTCTGCTATCCATTTATCTTTCCTGACACATGGGAACCAATCAGATTGTTCACAATGCATAAATCGCCAGCCTTCACACACTGCAGTTATGCTCTGGCATTTTGAGTTAATTATTGATCCATGTGGTCAGGGAGTCCTGGAGAGCAGTCTTTCTGTGTGAGGCACCGTGTAGTTGGAGCATGCAGTTTGATTCAGGTGGAGCTTTTGGTGGCAGTGCTCCAGAAACACTGCGCTGGCCTCTGGTCCGCTTCCACCTGGAAGCATCTGTCTGGCTCAAGTCCTACTCTACACGGAAAGACCAGTCAAGCGCACGCAGGCTCAGTGATCCGCGATTCATTCGGCATCGACCGGTTTCTATGTCAGCGGACAGATAACATAATTTGCTGTGGAGTTTTCCTTTTGAATTCCTCTTTTCTTTACTTCAGAGATTGTTGTTTTTACAGTAATTGCTCACGGTGACTTTTAGTCGACCCAGATCACGCGAAAAGAAAATGCAGAAATTTGTTTGACAGTATTGGATTGTATTTATAGTGCTTGTTATTGCACGTGCTGCATTTGCTTACGTATTTCAGAGGCAGTGGTTGCAAGTATTTAACCTACCTGTCACCTTATCTTACATATAAATCAAAGCACTACATCGATAGAAAAACATGTTTCTATATAATAATATTATTATATTATGTATTCTGTGTTTTCAGTGCAATATATTTGTCTCCTCCAGCTAAAGTCAACTTTATTAACTTGAAATAAATTTTCCCATATGGAAAAGAAATAGTAAAAACTTATATGATTTACTCATGAAAGTGGCCACTTTCTCATTACTTTCATATATCGTTTTAGTAAGTATCCAAAACATACAAGTTTCATTTATATAATTTTTTCAAGGGATCTTATATCTGTTTTCACTCTTGTATGCTTTTCATACAAGTTTCACACAAGACAGATACAAACTTTATAAGATTTATATATATCTTTTCCATATGGGTTTACTTGAAGTCAGGGATTATGAGTACAAGTTTTGAAAATAAGGATTTTACATTTTTCAATTTCTAGTTTCTTCCTGCATCAGCTACCTGTCTCACAAGTGTCTGTGCCTGTGAAGGAAACGCTGTGGATGGCTATAGCAGCACAGCAACAGCGGTGAAAAGTGACATAGACTCAACTACAACACGATCCCTCTGGGATTTTCTGGCAGTGTTTTTGTGAGCGTATAAATTTTAACATCATCAGTCATTTTGTATGCAAACATTTAGCATATAAGTGACAACATCTTTGTCCAAGTGATTCATCATTTAAGAGATGAAAGATTAAGTCTCTGGAGAAGGTTTAGATACCCCGAGGTAAGTCAGTTTCACTTTGTAGTTGTTCATTTTGATAGGGGTAAGGAAGAAAAGTCATAAATATTCCTCTGATCGTGCCGTAAAGAGAACAGGCAGTGAAGCTGTCAGTGGTCTGAGATGATGCCGAAGTTGCGTCTTTACTATAAAGAGTTCATTTACTCAATGCTGATCTATGTCGGTTGTGTCAGGTCAAACTTGATCATATTAATTTTAGTCAATCCTATCGTCACTGCCTTACATCTTTGCTGTTCACAGTAAATTATTTACAGTGTTTCATTTCATTAAGTTTGACTAATTCAAAAATAGATATTTTACTTTCTAGGAAAACAACATGGGAAGAAACTGCTTTGTATCCACACAGTGACACACGCTCAATGCTAAATGACATTTATCATCAGAGGTTCATATTCATTCTGAGCTGAGTGCAGATGCAGTGGTGGGTACATAAATATGTTGAATGAAGGAGACAGACTCTCAATAAATAAAAATGAATATTTGCCAGGTGTATGTATGTTAAAGCTAGATGACATATATAGAGATTATAACAACACTGTTATTGTAGCATATCGTCTAATGATATATATTATTTTATATTATCTAATGTTATATCTATGAAAAACTTGAATGAATAAAAAATTTTGCAATCAGCAAAACTCATCTTTAACTTGTTGGGGTATAGATTGATGAAAGCTTTCACACAGTTTTAAATTAGGCCAGTGGTCGCCAACCTTTTTTGCGGCACGGACCGGTTTAATGTCAGACAATATTTTCACAGACCGGCCTTTAAGGTGTCGCAGATAAATGCAACAAAATAAAATGATAGGACCAAGTCAAAAACCGTGGTATTTTGTAAATACAATATAAATGCAAATTCAAGAAATAAAGTTTTAAAAAATGTTTAGCATCGTCTTCTGTCAATACTGAATGTGACGTCATGTGGTTGTTTGGTTGCAGCTGACCTAACATACACTCATGTAAGCTGAACTAGTGACAATAAGAATCGATAACAAAACTAAAATTAAAAATCAGTCACATTTGTGTGAGCCCTGGCTGCAACAATGAGTTCCATGTAAACAAACCGAGGATATACTGTCATTTGCTCTCTCTTTAGCAGTAAGCTAGCTGCACTTAGACAGGAAAATCCAGCCGTTAGCCATAATGTTCGGGTTTGCAAAGTACTTTATAAATGAGGACTGTGTTGAAGAGAGCCTGTTTGAGCCACCAGACTGACAAGCTGCAGTCCACACTCCCATTTTACTGACCAGGCTGGGTCATTTCTAATATGAAGTAATCCAGTCAGTGAGATGATGTGAGGAAAAAACAAAGATCTCCAAAAAGTTTGGCATCTCTTTCTTGGAGCCTCTGCTGTTTTTTCCTTCACACACATTAACCTACTTTCCCTGCAGATGTGCTGATGAGATTCCCGAACTTAGTTATATTTGTGGTGTGATGTGCATGTAGTGGGCTGTTGGATTAGCTTGCGAAGAGAAATGTTATTCTATTTCATTTAATAGCGCTGATCACATTATTTGATTGCACCACTCAGTACACTGCCAGGGAAGGGAGCCAGAGAAGGAAAAACATGTTTCTGTCGGCCCGGTGAACCACCTGTCACCTGGCTCAAACAGTCCTCATTCATAAAGTGCTTTACAAAACCATATTACAACTAACAGTTGGATTTTCCTGTTTCAGTGCAGCTACTCAAACAGTGAACTTACTACTAAAGAGACAGAGAGTGAATCCTTGGTTTGTTAACATAAAACTCATTGTTGCTGCCCTTTGATATGATGCTGATGATGCTGAGATTAATTGACTGAATTCTACCTTCATACCAACTTTATAACATCTAGATAAAGTCAGTATACTGTCAGTGTAGAGGATGGAAATCAGGACAACATCTTGGGGAATTCAGTTGTGTACATCCAGCCCAGTAGCCCAGATCAGCTGATCACACCATGTACACTGAGAAAATCTAACTGAGTTCTCAGTTGGAATGTTTGTGATTCTTCTCCATGCTGTGCTACTACTATTGATTTTAGGGTTCCCCCACCTGCTGACTCCCACTTTAACCCCTGACTGTACTCATTTTCCTGTTTCGAGGCAGTCACACTCCAACATAGGCAACAGAAAATTGAGATTTTTCTTCAGATTCAAGTTGAGTACTATTAGAATTAAGTTTGTATTCCCATCTTCTTATATTTTTATATTGATACATTATTGTAGCACAAGGCTTAGTTAGCTTTGCACAAAACCAGCTGGTAGAAACATCCTCCAGAGAGCTACTATTTACTTAATTGTTTTGAATACATTTCAGAGCCTGTACTTTTTTCACTTGAGTAAATACATTGAACCAGTAATTCAACTTTTACTGGAGTATTTTTAAAACTAATATTTGTATTGTACAAGGACACTAGATCATGCACCCATTTCCATAAATTTAATAGCAAAGAGCTGTGCATGTTGCAGGTTTGTATTTCTTAAAAAATGTCAATTGTGTGCCTGGGCAATCAGAAGTAATAACCTAAAACTCACCATACTTTTATGATCAGCGCTTATGATGAGAATTATTAGCTTTGATGAAATTACTCTGATTAAAATGTACATGCTAAAAACATTTTCTGTGTTCAGAATACCAACATTAACTTTTTATTACCCTTCTTTCCCTGAGGTTTTTTAGTCTATGTGCCTTCCCTCTTTTTCTGTGCTTTAGCTTATTTGGTTCATGTTTTCCTTAACAGCTTTTTCTTTTTTTTAACATTTTCCTGGTTTGGTTTCCTCAAGTTTCAATTTTTTCTGTTAGTTTGGCAAATATACAAGATACAAGTGCAGTCTTGTCGTGAAAGTGTGTTTATGATCATGATCACAGTTATATCAACTATTAAAGACTCTCTGAAAGTGACAGTCGTTTCACCCATAGTCTGTTTACATGGGAAAGAAGGCAGCGTGGAAATATGTCAGTTTTGCTTCAAATGGGAGGGAGTGTATTTTTACAAATCTGGATTTCAGTGCTGCCATATTTATGTCAGTCAAAAAAGTCACCAAGTATAGCTAAATATTACCAAATTACTTGTGTTGTTCAGGTTTTTCATTTGTATTATAAAAGTCTAAAGGCTTACATACGTGAGCTCTAAAGTTATCTAGCAGTACATGGATCTGGTAGTTGGACAATCATCAGCTTGACTGACAAAAATATCATCTCAGTTTCTTGACGACAAAAAAGACTTTTTAAACTGTTCTAAGCATTGCTCTTCATCTATTTCGATGCATACAGTGGGGCAAAAAAGTATTTAGTCAGCCACCGATTGTGCAAGTTCCCCCACCTAAAATGATGACAGAGGTCAGTAATTTGCACCAGAGGTACACTTCAACTGTGAGAGACAGAATGTGAAAAAAAAATCCATGAATCCACATGGTAGGATTTGTAAAGAATTTATTCGTAAATCAGGGTGGAAAATAAGTATTTGGTCAATAACAAAAATACAACTCAATACTTTGTAACATAACCTTTGTTGGCAATAACAGAGGTCAAACGTTTACTATAGGTCTTTACCAGGTTTGCACACACAGTAGCTGGTATTTTGGCCCATTCCTCCATGCAGATCTTCTCGAGAGCAGTGATGTTTTGGGGCTGTCGCCGAGCAACACGGACTTTCAACTCCCGCCACAGATTTTCTATGGGGTTGAGGTCTGGAGACTGGCTAGGCCACTCCAGGACTTTCAAATGCTTCTTACGGAGCCACTCCTTTGTTGCCCGGGCGGTGTGTTTTGGATCATTGTCATGTTGGAAGACCCAGCCTCGTTTCATCTTCAAAGTTCTCACTGATGGAAGGAGGTTTTGGCTCAAAATCTCACGATACATGGCCCCATTCATTCTGTCCTTAACACGGATCAGTCGTCCTGTCCCCTTGGCAGAAAAACAGCCCCATAGCATGATGTTTCCACCCCCATGCTTCACAGTAGGTATGGTGTTCTTGGGATGCAACTCAGTATTCTTCTTCCTCCAAACACGACGAGTTGAGTTTATACCAAAAAGTTCTACTTTGGTTTCATCTGACCACATGACATTCTCCCAATCCTCTGCTGTATCATCCATGTGCTCTCTGGCAAACTTCAGACGGGCCTGGACATGCACTGGCTTCAGCAGCGGAACACGTCTGGCACTGCGGGATTTGATTCCCTGCCGTTGTAGTGTGTTACTGATGGTGACCTTTGTTACTTTGGTCCCAGCTCTCTGCAGGTCATTCACCAGGTCCCCCCGTGTGGTTCTGGGATCTTTGCTCACCGTTCTCATGATCATTTTGACCCCACGGGATGAGATCTTGCTTGGAGCCCCAGATCAAGGGAGATTATCAGTGGTCTTGTATGTCTTCCATTTTCTGATGATTGCTCCCACAGTTGATTTTTTCACACCAAGCTGCTTGCCTATTGTAGATTCACTCTTCCCAGTCTGGTGCAGGTCTACAATACTTTTCCTGGTGTCCTTCGAAAGCTCTTTGGTCTTGGCCATGGCGAAGTTTGGAGTCTGGCTGTTTGAGGCTGTGGACAGGTGTCTTTTATACAGATGATGAGTTTAAACAGGTGCCATTCATACAGGTAACGAGTGGGGGACAGAAAAGCTTCTTACAGAAGACGTTACAGGTCTGTGAGAGCCAGAGATTTTCCTTGTTTGAGGTGACCAAATACTTACCTTCTAATATTGAACAGAAGTAGATTTTTTGAGACAAGTTGCTACCATCAAACTCAAAACGGGCTAATATTAATTCATTTTATGAAATAGTTAAACATCAGTTTAAAAAATCGATGTGCTTTCTGGGTTTTTGCAAACCACTGGATTGTGTTTTATGTACATTTTACACAGCAACTACCTTTTTTGAAACCGGGGTTGTTGAAGTGTTTTGTTATCCACATCCGTACAGGTGCATGTTTATAATTCTATAGATCATATAAGCACTATCAGGACGTAGTGGCCTGACTGTTTTGCAGTGCCCTGCCAGTTTCTTCTCTAGGGGAATGCTGTTGCTAGGGGCTTTCTGCTCACAAACAACCAAGAGTCTTTTCATGCTGGCCATCCTGCCAAGCATGTGATCCCCTGGTGTAACAGGATCTCTATTCAGAATAATACACCCGTGTGTCCAGGTCTCACCAAAGAAACAATTCAACCCAGACTCCTATTCAGCAGGAAAAAATTCTCATTCTTAGACTTTGTGCAGCTGCCAAAATTGGGCTGGTGTCTAAGGGATTTAGAGGGAAAATACAAGGCTAGTCCTATATAGAGTTATCAGCTTAGTAGTTGCACCTGCACAATCGAAGAACAGTGGTGCAAAGAAACTTTTTAAAGCCTATTCAGTTTTTTTTTGTATTGTTTTTTTTTTTATATTAGCTGCTAATATTGGATGACGGTGCACCACTTTTTGTCCAGCGTGACATTAGCCCCACACCCACTAGGACTGAAACCCTATAGAATGTCATACAGTGATAGGATGAAACATAATGACATTGGAAAACGTACAGTGGACCTGAGAGTTCAAATGCACTGAAACTTAAGAAATCACTGGTGTAAAAACAAAAATTCAGTGTGGCAGTTGATTCAATCAGAGAAAAAACACCTATAAATTATGTATGCCATCTTTGATCACAGGCTATTTGCGGATATTGTTGTTGGTCATGATGGCCAGAACAGCTGAGCTTACATTAAACAGCTTAATCAGTATTTTATGAGATAACTTGGACTGTGAGCCCATGCAGAACCCAGAGCAGGTGCAGGGAGAGAAAAAGGAAACACGTGTTCGGGATGATGAACACCTGGCGTTTCGTTTTCTTGGAAGCCCATAATGACAGTTTAACATTAATGGCATAATTTGTTGTTGTTCCATATGGTAACGTTTAAAGTTATAGTAATATAATTTAATATATAGTCTGAGTATAATTTGTGTAAGGACAGAAAAGTATGTCTAAATACAGTTCTGTAGAATACATGATATTTATGTTAATGCAAAGTATCATTTTTGACTATAATATGAAATTACTTCTTACATAAACCTGTACTGGTTGCTGGAGTTTATTGTCAATTTGAAGTGCTATTACTTCCGTGGGCAAAATATCCTGACCCTGCATTCTACATAATGGCAGTCACAGCGATGATTGGAAGTTTGAAATTATATAATCATAAACAAAACATTATCATTAACAGTGTCAATTCTTTCTCTTTCGGTCTCCTCAGACTCCCTTGTGCCCGAGGACGTCTATCCTCCGTCTCTTTTTTCCTTCTCGTTCCCCTCTTATGCCTTCTGCCAGTGGTTGAGGCTGCTGAGGATACAGCAGCATCCCTGCAGGATGAGGCAATAAGGACACGAGGTGTTATGGATGGCCTGCCACCTATTGCCTCATCCATGGCATTTCCATGGTGCTGCTGTTGCCTCACCACCCTGAGAACTAATCCCTAAATGGGGACAGCTTAAGTGCTACAAAACATAAAAGAATAAATATTAAACATTAAAATAAGTGTCTCTAAGACTTGCTATTGTGAAAATTGTCTTACCAACCTACTTTTGCTTGAAGTTACCCCACTATTTCTTCACCCAGCCAGGCGTCAGTACACCCTGCAGCCCAGTTTCTTTCACAAATATCCAAGAGCAAACACAATTATGTCCACAGTTATTACAACAGAGTTTATAACTTGTGAGCAAATAAAGACTGCCTGCAGGGTGCATCATGTCAAACACTTTCAAGACAATGTAGACTAACCTTTTTGACTATGAGTGCCAACATCTTCATGCCAATTTCCAAGAACAAAATGAATTTTGTTCAGAGGTAACCTGCCACAACTTCTAACAACTAATAGGATAATTAAGTGGAAAATGACTACTCATATATTACTTGATTTTAAAAATATGCCTATATTGTAAGGCCCCATGGAAACAGCAAGCTCCATCTGTGTATTTATTCAAAACTTCTATATTAGCACATAAACATACTTTTGCAATTTTTTCATCATCCAGCTGTTACCAGGGATTCAACATTAATTAAAATAAATGTGGCAATATGCAAAATCATCGTGGTAAGTTAGCCATGCATTCCTGTCCTTGCTGTTATCCCCACGAAGGAAGGGAATATGTCATTGTCTCCCCATGTCTGTCTGTCTGTTTGTTAGCAGCCTAGCATCCACAGTTTTCGAGATATCATTTTCAAATTTTGAGTGATGGTAGATACCGATAGCAACTCAAGCTAATTTAAGTTTGGTGAAAATCGGGACAAGCTCAAGGTCAATTCAGTAAAATCAGTATGGATTGTCTTCACAACAATATATTAGGCCTTGGGGGACACGAGTACCTAGGTTGGCTGGGATTTTGACCCTGACCTTATTTTCTGATTTTGTTGACTCTGAAAATAAAATTAAAGAAACCATACCCAGAAATATATCAGCTTTAGGACACGTTTCTTCTTTTTTCTCCATACAACGCTCTACAACATCTAGCCTTCTAATGAACCAGTCCATGATTCTTCCTTGAAATTGTATACATTATGATTACTTTATTGTAAATGCTAATCATGTTAGAATGCTGCAGTGAGGGCAAACAACTTCCTCACTGTGATTGCCTGACCTGTGTGGCTCCTGAGGTTTACTGCTCTTTCTACATGTATATAAGCTGATATAATCAGTCCTGCTTGTCCATTTTTATAAACTCCAACAGAATATGACAAACTACTCATTTTACCAAGTCCTTGAACTGTCCAGTATTGTCATGTGACATTTAAATAAAATGAAATCCATTTCTATCTAGTTTACCATAAAATACATTGCATAATAAAAAATAAGTAGCCCACAAATTGATCTATTTATTTGTCTCTCGAACAGTCCAATCCTTGTGTTTCCCCACTGGTATGCTGGCCAGGCAGGTGTTACAGCAGAACTTTGTGTAAGTGAGCTGCCTCTGCAACAAAGCTTTCTTAGTGTGAAAGACTCCAGAACCACTGTCGTGGACTGCACTTGGCAACATTGCAGTGCTACATTGCGTACAGGTGCATGTTTATAATTCTATAGATCTCCAGTAAAGCTTCTGCTTGTACTGGTCCTCCATTACAGTTAGGTAGGTTGGTTCTGAGCAGGTGCAGCCTCCCCAAGGCTGCCAAACAAAACAAGGAAGCCATAAAATTCACTTCCAGGCTAAGACTGTCAGGATCCTGGGTCTCTCAACCCGTGTTTTTGTGTTTAACCCCGTGTGTTTTGAGTCCAGCATTTGGGTCCTCGCCTGCCTACACACAGCCGCTCCCTGACAAAGACGTTCGAATCAGAGTCTGTCTGCAGAAAGAGACTCACTGGAGAGGTATCTGAATAAACTCTTCAGTTGTGTATTTGTCATAATACTAGTGTTTTACAGTTATTGGAGTGGCGCACCTTGTGTACAATCTAGATATTTAACAGTTAATTCAAGAGTGGAACTTCTTTTATGCTGTGTAACTTTAAGCTGTCTGGCGAAAGTCTGTAATTCTTCAGTTCTTCTTGGGTTCCATATTGTATTATTTTAAAAGACATATAAAGGATCTTACATTTCAAATAATGTGCACTTTCACTACAAACAAGCAGCAACTTTTTAACAGCTTGTACTCAAAACTTTTTTTCCCTTGGTCCTGAGACACGCAGGCATTGAGCAGACTGACGCTCCATGTGTCAGCCAAAGATGCAATAAGATAGCCACAGCTGAAAGAAGACAATACGGAGGCTGTAACCTTATTTCCACCAGACTGTCATGATGAAATCCAACAGTCTATGTGCCAATCGCTCCAAAACCTCAGATGAGCCTTTAATATTGGCAGAAGGGAATTTAATCTCCTCTCCAAGCTGAAAACACTCAGGCTGCCCTAAGATTCACCTCTCCATGACTCAGTGAACTTGCTTTTATTTTTTCCGTTCAAAGAAAAGCTCTTAACCAATCTTCCATTAACAGTTGAAGTAAAATGTGTGGAAAATTCATAAAGTTATTACGGTTTTTACTCTCTGTTACAACTCTTGTTTCCTGTAGGCATGAATTTCCATTTCATTTTATTCTTTCTAACTAGAATTGGCTGAGCGCTGATAAGAACATTTGCTCACACTGTACTTTTCTTTTCTTTAGCAGAATTTCAAACTGGTGTTCTGCTGTGATTTCGATCACTGGATCTTTTTTGTGAAAGCATTTCTGAGTAACAGTAAAATTAATAAACAGATACACATTATTTTATTTTGTCAGAGAATCTTCAATATAGCTGTTATCATTATTACTTTCTTTATGTACATGAAGCTGCAGCTCAGTGTTAGTAGTAGTCGTCTCAAATCTGTTGGTCGGACTCGGCTGGAGACTGTTTGCAGTTTGCCTGTCCTCCCTGTGTATATGGCTCCTCCCACACTCCAAAGAATAATGAATGTACATGTTAGCAAGTGCATCTGAGTAGCACCTGCTGGCTGCTGCTTTCTCTCATAACTCTAGCCTTAAAGTACATTAAGGATGTAATTCAAGTCTGTTTTTCACGGGACTGCATAAGAAAGTTCTCTTTTTAACATGACTATAAGAACCCATCTCTCCCTATTTTTTTTTAGGTATCATGAGTTTATCAGAGACATTTCTCTTTTTTTCCTCCAGCTGAGTAATATTTATTTGTGTGTGTGTTTCTTTCTAACAACAAATTACATCTGATTTTTCCCCTCCATCCCTAGTTGGAAGCATATGCCTTTGTGCTTTTTACATGCAGTGCTCTAAATCAGCGGTCCCCAACCTTTTTTTTGTGCTATGGACCGGTTTATGTCCGACAACTTTTTCATTGACCAGCCTTTAAGGTGTCGCGGATAAATACAACAAAATAAAACCAGTACTGGTACCAAAAAAAAAAGAAGATTTATTTATAACACACAGGAAAAGACTGAGGGAATCCTAGTTAGCAATAAAAATGATTAAAAAAAAATAATGATAAATAAAAACCCTGAAAACCATAAATTTCATACCCGAGCCTCAACTCTCGCGGCCCAGTACCAAACGACTCACGGACCGGTACCACTGCTGTAAATTGGTATAGTTGAGGCAAATTCTTATAAAGCAGCTCCATTTATAAAAGGCAAAAACACATTCAAATAGTTAAAGTAAAAATAGTAATAAAAAGGATGTCCTAAACACTAGGTGAAATAATAAAGCAGTTAAAGCAAATGCACAAAAGCATTTAAGAAAATCAAGGAATGGCAGCACCAGCCAGCTGACTCCTAAAGATTTCAAGGTCATATTCACGTCGATTCTGGAGCATCAGCAATGAATTTTAACTCTATTTTAACACATTATGTGCCAGTACTGATTATAGTTTAGGATTAATATGGTATCACACACTGTCAGTCACACATAAACATGCTTTGACTCTGGGAACATCACTTTATCTTCCTCTAGAGAAGTCCTGTCTATTTTCTTTCCCAGTGTGACCAGATGCATGTAGTAGAGCGAGTAGTGAAGGACATTTTACTCACGGCTGCCCAAAAAAAAAAAGTCACTCCCACAGCTGTCTTTCCTCAGAATCTAACACACCTTTTAGATGACAGAAAGCTGCATATGGTGGTCTAGATGGAGACAGATGCAGCCGTGAAGCCTGTGTGGCTCACACAGCTAAATGAACTGGCAAAAGATGGAATAAATGCCTGGATGTGGGATGCATCGGGTTTACAAATCTAACAGACTGCTTAAGACTCAGAAATCAGAAAAGAAATTGCATTTGGAGTTATGTGTGAAATAATTTTCTAGGCCAGCATGAGAATATTATTTTTCACCACAATGAGAGGAAAAGAAAAGATATGAAAGAGCTCACTGTCAGCAATACTCCCTGCTTCTAAAACATTATTATTTTTTTTGGCTTCCAGATATGAAATGGTCTGTGTCTAACCTAAAATTTAGATTTTATTCATCTTCCATGTGGTGTGTTACATTGCAAACACAGTAAGCCAGCAACAGCAACAGAAAATCCATACCTGCAGTGAAGGTATCCTTCATAGTAGCAGGGTTTCTGCCAGGAAAATTAGGTAAGTTCGAGGGGGGTAGAGTCAGTACTTGGAAGTATCCACCTACTATAATTCTACTACCTAATTTTGTATGTGTCTGTGTGTAGCTCTGCACTGCCGGACTTGCAATAAACTGGATACCCTGAGCAGATTATCTGATTAGATGCTGAAACAACCTATTGACTTTATCATTACATTACATTCAGTTTACTGGCAGAGAGATTTTTCCTTATTACATGGAGGCAAAGCTACTTTTTTAGTAGCCCATTTTAAATACAATAAAACTTGCTTGATACGATGGCCCAGAGAGTTCAAATACACCACAACTTAAGAAAACACCGGCAAACAAAAAACAGCTGCAAAAGTGCACAAAACACAACAGAAGTGTTTTAACAGTGCATCAGCTAATGCAGATATACAATTGGTAAAGGACTAAATAGGCTTCTGTTGTGTTTTGCGTCCTTTTGTTGGTCTTTTCTTAAGTTGCAGTGCATTTGAACCCTCAAGGCCGCCTTTAAAATGTAAAAACAAGAGTAACATAAAACACGCAAAATACACAATCCGAAATAATAGATTATTTTAATATTAATATGACAATTGTCTTTGTCTTATTATACAAACAAAATATTGTATTTTTTCATGTCTAATGCATTTTCATGATAATTAGTAAAATGACTCTGTCCTCTCAAGGACGCTTCGCTCAAAAAAAGCATCCAGCAGAATGCACGGGGTTCTTGAGGTTAGAAATTGGTCACAGACTTGAAGAGTGTGTATAACTAACCTTAGGCACAACTTTGTGGCTTTGTAACACTCACATCTGTTACTGTGATCTAAGAATAAACCAACAGTGCCGTCTGATTGGGGAAGAAATTGAGAAAACAGAAAATATTACAGTATGTGGACTTCATTATTGATATATTCCACTTTTTACAGTATATGATAGGAACTATAAAAATCAATAAACTGGGCAGAAAAAATGGATAGAGATGAGTAAGATTAGAGGAGTCAACAAATGAAACAGAACTGTGGAGAAATATGATATCAGAAACAAGATGCCAGAGGTGCATATGAAGAATTGCTTAAAATATTTACATTATTGTGTAATATAAATTGCCCAATACACCAATATAGCAGAAAACATAAATACATGGACTGGTCTTCAAAATATATGTAAAAACAAAAATGCACTATACACAGATTTCATAGGCAAAAACCTGAAGATGCTGAAATGAGATATAAAAATGATTTAATTTATATAATAACATCTATGAAGAAGAAATATTATAAGAAACCATTCAACAATAATATAAATATTATTAAAAGGATGGAGGACATACTTGTCAGTGTTATTAGAAGTGGGTCTATACCAAAACAACTAATCCGAGTATTTCATCGTAACAAACACGAGGATCATAATATGGATGGTTTCTCGTAACTGTTGGACCAGATTTAGTGGGAAAAAATCACTGATCCAGGAGAAGAAAAGCTGGATTCATTGAGACAGAAAGGTGAGATTAAAAAGTCATTGGGATGGAGTTGTAGTAATATTGATACGATACTGCTGCATGATACTGCTCGGATAATGATTTGATGCATTTGTTGAATGAGTTGACTGTTGTTTTTTTTAATGTTGTTTTTTAAATAACACATCTGTAAAGATTCAAAATGGGGTTGAAATTGAAGGAGTCGATACAGTTTTCCTGGGTTCATTGATGGTTCATTGAGTGAGAGAACAAGGTTACAATTTGAGCAGTTTTTGTAACTTTGTGTGGAAAATTGGGTTTCTGTGTGTGTAGTGACACTGTGGAAGCAATATTTAATACTCTCCATGTTTCTTGCCCTCTCTTTCTCTCTCTCGCGCCCTCTTCTCCTGTATCTCTGTGTTCTGTCTCCCTTACCTGTTCCCATGTTATTCTGTTTTTCAACCTTTGTCTCCCCAGTCTGTTGTGTGTTTCCATGTTTGATAATCCCGGTCTTTGTGTCAAGCCTGCATCTGATTTGTCCCTCCTGTGCTCTTTCCTGATCATCCTGATGTGCATGTATGGTCCCAGTCTCCCTTGTGCCAGAACATCAGTTCTTCTTCCTCCATGGACACCTATAGTCCATGTTCTTAGTGCTGGTTTTGCCCAGTGTAGTTTCATGTTAGTAAAGGTTTAGTCTCCTTTTGCCTTTCATTTTTGTATTGTCATGTAACCTTGCTACATGCTCCACTCTGAATTTGGGTCCTCTCTAAGACATGATCATGACATTCCCACTCCTTTCAATATCTAAACTAAGTATAGATGGAGGGAAATTGGAGTATATTTTGCTTAATTTTGTATAACATTTCTTTATTTGTTTTCCTCTTTCTAATTGACTCTCTGTATATTGTTTATATGATCGTGATTTATGTGATAGGCACTTATGCACCCCTATACCATCAGAGATGCAGGCTTTTGAACTGAGAACTGATAATAAGTTGGATATTCCCTTTCCTCTGTAGTCCAGAGGAGATGGCGCCCATGTTTTTCAAAATGAATTTCAGTTTTTTTGAGACGTCATTTGATACACCACTATCAAAGTAATAGTAACTAATAGTTCAATGTCTCAATGAGTTCATATGTCTCATAAATGAAATATGTTCGAGATTTGCAAATCATTGTGTTCTTAGTATTAATATATTTAGAGAATCCCTCCTTTTTTGGAATTGGAGTTTATTTAAGTATATGTCGTTATATACTCGTTTTGGACTGGCTCGGATATTCTGATATGTTTTGGAATACAAGTGACTAATAAAGTAAAATTTGTTCATATAGCAATTTTTTGAGACAAGAGTCATGAAGTCTTTATAGAGGTATTGAAAAACAGTCACAATGAACAGATCAAACATTGCCCATCTGAATAGATTAGTTTTAAGTTGTAATGCATATAAAATCTATAAAACCTATACCTCTGAAAAATCATCAAACATGAAAGTCAGTATAACTGGAGTTACAGTGTTTTCATATGACAGATGCAATTTGCTAATAAGTGTGCAAATTAGTTTAGGTAATGCCTTTGTTTGCATAATGGGATATGTGTGATCCATCGCTGTGATTATAGCAGCACAAGTGGTTATTTTAGCAGAACACTAGCTGTATGTAGCGTGCTCACCACATGCAGTGAATCATGTACAATACGTGGTCCAGGGAACTTCCACCCTCCATTCAAATTCACTGCGTGAGAGCTTTGTCTAAAGAAACTGCACTGCTAACACCTATGACCTACTGTTTGACTCTAAATGCGGCAACTGTTGTGCATGGTTCACTGTCTGCAGAACTCACATGGAGATAAATTACTAAACTGTCCCATTGTCCTCGCTATGTGGGATGTCGTTTAAATGGATGTTCTTCGATAAATCTTTCTTGATATCCTTTGAGGGAAATTGAGTGCCATACTTGGTCCACATGGGTGACATTGTCCCTTTCACGCTGCAGCAGCTTGGATCTCAAAGAAATCAAGTCAACATGTAGATTCTCAGAGAGTACAAAGCCTCAGCCCCTTGTCACTGGCCTCTGCAGTCTATTTTGTTCAGCTCAAGTGGCCACACGTGGTCTTTATTCTTGAGAGGAAGACTGACAACTTCACCACAAACGTTAGTGCAACTACTCAACAAGATTGTCACTTTCCAGCTCTCCGTGAGACAAAATCCTCAAATGAAAAAAAAGAAACCACCACCTGTCAGAACAGTCAATCTACCTCTTAGAAGTATGAGGAAGGTGAGAGGAAATCCCTGCAACTATCACTTTAGGTCATGTCAGTGACAGGGAGTTACACTCTCTGGTTACAAAGCTTTTCTCTATGCTGTACACATACTGAAAAGACACCTGATTTCTGCACCAATTCTGTGAATAATAACCCGTTGCCCTTGACAGATTCATTTCATGAAAAATCATTATATCCAACAAGACATGCCCAAAAAACAGAAATAATCAACTTGCACTCAGAAAAATAAAGGTGCCAACTGGAACCAAAAGTGATTCTTTAGACTGATGCCATAGAAGAACCTTTTTTGGTGCCACAAAGAACCATCAAGAAATGGTTCTTTGGGGCACCTTTTTCAAAGAAAAAACCTTTTTAAAAATGGTTCTTTGAAAAACCATTTTTTAAAAGGTCATTCTATAAAAAAACATTTTAAAGAACCTTTTTTGAGTGGTTCTTTAAAGCACCATTTTAAATCTTTCAAAATAAAATGTATCCTAAATTGAATTTGAGTAGGGTAAAATAAATACAAGCACATAGAGATATTTTAATGGTTTATTGCCATTTCGTAGTATACCAAAAGACAAAAAGGCATTTTAACCCTCAGCACAACATCACAACTAATACATGTCACATATTAGTCATTTAAACAGTAATAATTAAACATTTTTACTAGACTATAAATAGATATATATATATATAAACTATACTAAGATAACACAATTAATGCATGTATTGTTTAATTAATAAAAAATCAGAAAGTGATAAAACACATTAGAAATAGCAATAGCTTCATAACAGACCAATAAATCAACACATTTTCATCAGAAGATATTTGCATGTTCAGTAAAAATATTTCAACAACAATTTTTTTTATTAAAATGATCAATGGACTTCAGCTTCATGTTATGTAAGGTAAGTTTCATGTTGTACTCATGGTTCTTTATTAGTCCAGTTTAGGACAATGTCTCTGACGTTTATATATTATCACATATATGTTATATAAAAACAACCTCACACCTGCAGTTGTTTCAGTTTTTCCACGTGTTTCCTGTCAGCTGGTCAACCTCACTCAGGTGGACATCCATATCAGCCAACCAAACGACAAGCTCCTCCCTTTGTGCTTCAAATCCCTCCCACTCTGAGACAAGGAGCTAAGAGAGAGAGAGAAAAAGAGTCGATTATAAAGAAGAGAGAAAAGTGAAACCCTCCTGAGAAGGTCTGACTCGCATACCTCCAGTCGAGCTGTGATGTACTCCGGTTTGGCGTTCACGTCATCCCAGCAGTGGCCGCACTCCCTCGCTGATGCCAGCAGCCAAGCCTGCAGGGTGCCCTGGAAGAGCCGAGGTCCTGCCTCTCGCCGCAGCCTCTGAATACACAAACACAAATTGCATCTGAAGCAGGAGGTGCAGATTGTTTTTGCTATGCTTTTCTAAATCCAGGCCAGCGGACGACTTTTGTCTTGCAGAAGTAAGAACTGGAACCCAAATCAAATGTATGCGATACACAATCAATTCACAAGAACGCATTATAAAAGAAAGTCCCATTCTTGCCTGATTTCAACTGAATTCTGCATCAAAACAGGATTATACATGTAACACTAAAGATATTTTGATGGCTTGTGCACATAAGCCTCTGTAATATATTTATAATTTAAAATGCCACTGGTCATAATATAACAGTAACGCTCAGTCATATCTCCTGAAAATTATGTTTCAGCCAAAGTCTAAATTGTGTTTCCAGAGAAATATATTTGTTCTCCAGGATTATGTCTGTTTGTAAAGTATCACAAATATATTTTGTAAAGGACAACCTAGAAAATGGCAACAAAGCTTCAGAAGGAGTCCGAAATCTTGGAAAGAGAGACTAAAAACTAAGGATCTTAGGCCAGTGTGGTTGAATGGCTTTCTAACTAAGCCAACCTATGTGGCTACTATAATCTGTTGCAGACAAGGACACAGAGAGCTGGAGACACAAGGGCTAAGTAATCCTTCCTTTTGTACTTCCTTAAAGTCCGTCTAAAGGGTGTATGTATATAGCTATTTCTTTGTAAGACACAAGGATGTCAGCTAGGTGCTCCCCATCTGATGACAAATTTGACATCACCTTGAGCCAAGCAGATCCTAATGGACTTGCAGATGAAAGAACTATTAAATGCTCAATGGTGGATGGCCCAGAGCCAAGTTGGGGAGGTGGGACACCTCTGGAGGCTAAAAGCTATACATGGTTCCCTGTTGATGACCACAGCCCGCTGGGCAGAGAGCCAGTGGTGAAGATGACAATCATGAGGAACCAGGCAGATAGCCAGCGAGGATGAGGATCTTTTAGTGGTGGACCAGGTGTCCAGAGACACACCTTCAGAAGTTTCCACTTCTGAAGATTTATGAGCAGATGACCTATCAATTCCCCAACGGTTTAAACCCATAAATATTTAGTTCACATTTAAAAAGATATGTGAACAGACTAGACTGTTTGTTTCAGGAACTTGCAATCCATTTCCTGCCCCTGATACAGTACTTCAACCATGTAACCAGCAAAGTACCTGCTAGATCTTTCCCTTACAAAAATAGCCATGTGTAACATGCACAAAGTGAAGTCAGTTGCATAGTTTTTCACGCTTAATGGATCAATAATCCTCCACTCTGGGTGGGAGAAGAAAAGAAAGTCTTCACTGTCAGGGCAAAAATTAGAACATATTAATTAAAGTTCGCTAGGTAGCTAATGTTTGTTGGTTTTCAAGGTTACTATAGTGTGACTCTAACAGTGATAGTTCAGTTTTGTTAACACATTCTGTTATGACATTAATCAAATAATGGGTTTGTTCCAGTCTAGTTTTAAACGATCCTTCACTGGGTTGCCGAGGAGACTGAGAGGTTGTTCCCATTTGGCCACTGTAAAGGGGAAAATGTATTAAAATGCAGTTCCAAACTCCCTAACTGGAGTGAAACTGACTGATGCTGGAATCTTTCTTATGTCATTTGCCTGTGGAAGGGGTTTCGCATCAGTTGTAGTGATGGTAAATTTGATTCTTTTTACTGAATCGAGTTTGAATGAGTCACTCACCAAAGTGAATCGGTTTTTTGAGTCATTTGAGTCACTGAGTCAGTTGACCAGAGAGTGCAAAAAATGTACATTTTCACTTAAACTTAATTTGTTTCTCTAAACGACTATATTATAGAGCAAAAAAAAAGCAAAAAAAAAAAAAAAGATTTCTAAAGGGAGCATTTATTTTATTTATTTTTATTTTATTATGTGTCAAATATATATTTTCTCATCTAAATGTCCACTGAGCTGTGTGCCAGAGTAATAGGCTCTGTTTTGAGTTTTGTTCAAGAAAGAATGACTTCATATAGGGAAAGATATATATCACATATGCAGGTCACCTTAAACTAGTTTTTTAATTAAGCAGCAAGGCAGAACAAAATCAGGTCTGTATCAAGACATGAGGACTAAACCCCAATTCAACCAGACCCAGAACTGATCCGGAATTATAACAGGACTACAACAGTTCAAAATCAGGACTACTTAGGACATAGGTGTCAACCTCTGGCTCACGGGGCAAATTAGGCCTGCAGCCTAATTACATTTGGCCTGCGAAGCCATACCAAATTATTATTAGAGCTGGCCTACTGGTATTATACAGCTAATATATATATTGTTTAGTATTAAGCTTTGCTTGTTCCATATTCAGTATCACAACAGTATGACTCCCAAAGTACGACTCAGTAAACAAACAAGGACTCTAAACTCAGAACAGAAAGATACAGTTGAAAGATTAGTGATATCTTTTATGATGCGTAATAAATGACACCCTCTTCTTCTCTGTATTTATGTTGTTTGTGTGCGTGCGTGCGTGCGTGCGTGCGTGCGTGTGTGTGTGTGTGTGTGTGTGAATGCCTTAGAAGTCAAAGTATACATTAGCCATACTTACAAAAACATTTTTAATTTCATTTAGAACTGAGATTCTAAGTTGTAAGCAGAAATCGTATGCTCAACCAGGAGTATGTTTCCCCACTTTCACAATGCTGAGGCATCAAATCCATGATCCAACAGATGGTTTGTCACATGTGGGCGAGAAGGGCAAGCCAACCCTTACTTACACAACCTCACACACTATAGATTTTTAAAGCTCTTGTGTACAACGGTTTAGCTAAAGATATAACTTCTACTTTTGATAAAGATCACTCCCTCTGCATATTTCTTAAGAAATGAAGTGTCTTTACTGGGATATTTATTGTCAAACTATGCGATTTTCCAAATGTGTGTGGAGTAAAATGTTGTGACCAAGAATCATTCAGGATTAACAACACAAACTGTTTTGATAGCAGAAACAGTCTGTCTTATAGTTCCCATACTTTACCGCTAGTTTTACAAACACATTCTTCTTCATATCGGTTTAATTGGTTTTTTATGAAACTGATTTTTAATAGTACAACCAAGGTCTAACTTTTCCTAGCTCCCCAGTATAAATGCAAGAATTTTGCAGACTTTATTGAAACTGTCACAATTTAACACTCAATGCCATAAACAGAGTTGATCCATGTTTCTATGGACAGTGTTTCATACATCAACAGCTCTGAAAATCACTTTTAAAGTAATGTAGAACATGATCTCTCTCACTCTCAGCGTCTCTAAAAAACCCAGCAAACTGACAATCACCTCTAAACAAGGGGTCAGTTTATAGGCTTTTTGTTTGTTTGTTTGTTTTGTTTTTTATCAGCCGCAACACCATGTAATGCATGGATGTTAGACTCTTTCACCAGACCATGTTGCTAGCCCAACCACCAGGCTCAGGGTCTCTGAACTCTAACCCTGGCTCTGGCTGCCAAATGTGCCTCTGACCCTCTTGTGCCTGTTCACCACCAGACTAAGTTTGTACTCTCACCTACTAACATTATTTTATTACAGGGCAATATTCAGCTAGGTTACTACTTTGACTTTCTTACTTTGAGCACATTTCCGAGCCCATACATTATCAAACTTTTACTTGAGTATTTCTGACACCAGCTATACTTTTACTTAAGTAAAAAAAAAAATGCCTGCACTATCGGTGTAAAGCTGTCTTTAATTCTTTAACAGTTCATGCAACAATTATAAATTAAACCTGCACCACAGCTAACTCTTTTTCATAACCAATAACAGGTGTATTTCTTAGATCTACAGAAACAGCCAAAACACTCTGCTTGTATAATGCCATATTCTCTCCCAGCGTACCCTTGTCTCACAACAGGGTGATTCCCAAAGTACGACTCAATAAACAGAGACTCTAAAACCAGAACAGAAAGATAAAATTGGAAGATCAAAGATTAAGGTTTGTGTTTTTATAGCACAAAGTAAACTGTCCCCTTGTCTTCTAGGCCTTGGCGTGCGTACCTTAGAAGTCAGATTATACGTTAGTCATACTTCCAAAAACATTTTGAATTCCATTTATAACTGTGATGTCAAGCTGATATCAGACATCTTGTGCTCACCAGGAGCATGTATCCCCAACTTCAAAACCTCAAGGTGTCAAATTCACAAACCCAACATGGGCTCATTCAACACAGGGGCCAGAAGTGCATGTCACCCTTTACTGACAAACTGTAAATAAGTTCAATACAGGGCAACGCGGCTAACAGCCTTGGAAACGCTTTACATGAAATAAAACTTTTTAGAAAACCCTTTACAAGAATAAATGTGATGATCTGTTTTACCTGAATCAAATGTATTAGTTTGTTTACTTGAAATAAAATTTATTTTTGAAACCCCGTACATGAAGTAAAAAGTATCATGTTGCAAGTTCTGGCTTTAATATTTCCAGCTGATAAGGAGACGTTTTGCATTTCAAACGCTACATATCCTACCCGCCCTTTAAGATCATCCCACTTCAGGATCACGCCCCACCTTCTGTTATTTTAAAACAAGACCGCCGTCTCATTCCTCCAAAACCTTTTTTTTTTAAATCTCAAAACAGCGAGAAGGATGGACTCTGCACCCCTGCGTCACACTGAGGAGGAGGACAGTTCCTCGGACGAGGGCTCATTAGTACCTGACACGCCCGGTTACTATAGCCCCTTGGAGAAGCAGCAGCAGCAAGCCGTCGAGCTTGACGGTCGGGCATCTTCTTTATTTATCGATATCGTGAAAACAGCTGTGTATCACCTAGTCAACCTAGTAATCAACAAGTACCTCACTGACAAATGCAATGGCTGCAAGTTTGACCACCCCAGCCAGAGACAGCATGAGTGTCTGCAAGTGTTGGTGGATGACTTTTACGCTGAAAATTATTACAGCATCAGAAAAAGACTCCTCACCCCTCGCTTCATTCCTTCCATTCAACATCTGCTGATTGCCCGCAACATCAAAATGGACGACGTCAAAGTCCGCATGGTGGCGGAAACTCTCTTGCACGAACTGAAATCGGTAAGGAAAGTCTTTGACGCCATCGCCGAGGCATACCACAATCTGGTGGGGTTGGACGTGGTGAAAATCGGGCAGCTACGGTTGGTCACAGAGTGTTACAAAGGAGGCTGCTAATGTTTTCTCTGAAAGACTGATTCTTTCCAAAAAAACAAAAAACTTATTGTACCGTATCTTTCAAACAGCTACCCTGCTTATTTTTTCAAACATGCATCCAGATTTTTTCTTTCTTAAAACATGTAACCTGCATTTACCACATTTTTAAAAGCATGTATAATTTTTCAAACATGTATCCTACATTTAGTGCATTTTTAAAACATGTATCCTGATATGGCCACCCTTCCAAGGCCCTGACAAATTACCCGAATCACTATGGGATAAGGATGGCAGCCACTATATGACCAGCTTCTTAAGATAAGAAACATAAACTTTGTTAACGGTATACCCGAATCTCTTGCTGATGACACCCTTCTGCCTAGAGAAAAGAACAATTTGTTAATTATAGATGATGTAATGAACGACGCAGCTGACAATTTAGAAGTACAAAATGTGTTTACAAAGTATGTGCATCATAGAGGAATTTGAGTTGTATATATCTAGTTCAGAATTTGTTTATTCAAGGAAAATCCAGTAGAACCATTTCCTTGAACACTAATTACCTAATATTGTTTAAAAATCCGAGAGATAAATATCAGGTTATGCTTTTAGGTAGGCAAATGTTTCCGGGTAATACTAAATATTTTATAGAAGCGTTTAATGATGCCACATCCACAACATACGGGTATCTTTTAATAGACTATAAAGCTAAGACCCCGGACTATTTAAGACTCAGAACAAATTTACTATCAGACTGTCCGGTTGTTTACATTCCAAAACAAAAATCAGCAAAGAGGTGAAAGGATGTCATCACGCATGCGGAGGAATCTGTCTCTGTTGGAGATGATATACAGGGCTCCTCCTACTCTACGCACTTCACTCTCGGGGTAGCATTTAACACAACCGTGGTGAAAACATCCTGCAAATTCATAAGCTGTATTACTTGTGGGGTCAAAACCGTCCACAAAATACGGTCCAACCCTCTGTTCGCCTCCTCTGAGAGCATGTTTTACCACTTTGTTGGTGGTGTGGGACACATATTGAAGCCATTCAATAGAGACGTTAGAAAACGTCTTGTTCTGCTCAACGTATGCCCCTTCATACGTGAGAGCGAGCGCGTCTCTAGGCAGAAACAGCGTTTTATACACACCCATACTAAATGCAGCCAGGGTGGTATACATGAATGGATCAACTTGAGTACAACCCAGTAGCGTGTCACGATAAATGATGCATGCTTTACGCAGGACATCAACATCGTTAACACAGTAACGCCTGAGTTCAGCCTGAAAATCAAAGGGATTCTGTGAGGCAACCTGGTACCATTCCATGAATCGCACCTTATCGCTTTCAGACATGTGCTCATAGCCGTAGAAGGAGGGGTCTGGGTACGGGCCCACATAACGCTCATTATCCCTCGTATTAAACCTGTGTGGGAAATGGCCCTTCTGCAGGTCTTGAAAACCTAAAGCAGAGGGTATTTTGGCAAGGCCCATGGGCAAAAAGCTGAACGAATCAATCCACCGCTGGTCATAGTCCCTGTCATGCATTAAAATCACACGGCTGCCGCTCATTATGACACTAGGTGTTATGCTCTGTCTGACAAAGTACTCGAGGAGTATGTAGTTATCAAAGCCAGATGCATTATGTGCTATGAAAGTGTACCCACGAAACCTTGGGCGTCTGTAATGCTGCACAAACGCCTCCACACACTTTAATGTATTAAATGTGAACTTATTGCCCTTCAGATCAGACGCACACACAAAGTTAGCCTCGTGTTTACCGTTGTGGTACCGCGTCTCAAAATCATATAAAATGTATTTATCGTTAGGCTTCTGTTTTTCAACAGGCTGTATGAAACACTGATGGTCGGAGTCTCCTGCTAATTTAGGTTCGCGGCAGTGCTCGCATCTAGGCTGCGCACATTTGTGTGGCAATTTCTTGGATTCTCTATATGTGGTGCCACAGTGCATGCAATGTTTCATATTATCACAGGGGATCATGTTGTGTTTTAATTCAGGTAATTTGTGTTGTTGGTAACAGTGTTGTGACAGCCACGGGTGATGTTGACAGAGTGTGTAACATGTGTTACATCTATGTTTACAGCTGTGCTGTAATGGTGTATTATATATACTGTAACAGAAATTACACACATAGGATCCCCCCAAAAAAGCGGTCGGGTTTAAAATCAGGTGGTAATGTTGATTATGGAGATACATCATCAACGTGTTAGGGTTTGGCTCTTCATGTGTGTAAAAACATTCCAGGCGTTTACGCCCTTCTGTGTGGTAATAGATTACAATCTTAATGTTGAAGTGCTTCTCAAATTTACCGACATCAGAGAATGATACTTGCTGTGTGTCGCATAGACCTACTTCAGCATGCATCTGTTTAGCTGTAGCAAGTTTTTCATGCTCAGAGGATGATGAGTTTAATGAATGTGCTATGCATAGGGAGAAGCACAAATTGTTGTTTGTGTTGTTTGGTGTGTATAAATGTCTGCCTTTCTTTGAGAGAATCTCATCATAAGGTATGTGCGCCAGTCTTAAGCGAGACCCGCCACTACTGTTCTGAGCTACCGTGACAATAAACTCTAATTCATCATCACCGATAGATTCATCATTACTCTGCATAACTTGTGCATTTTGATCGAGAAACAGCTCCGGATCATACCGATCATCAGCGTTTAAAACAGCCTGAACATCTGAAGCCAGCGAGGGGCCACGCAGGACCACGTTTAGAACACTGCCCTGTTGGGATCCCGCCACAGCTCTGTCTATCACATTGGCTAAGCACTCGCGCACTCGCGCCGGCACTTGTTCTGGATGATCGAGACTTATACCCCTAAAATCAAGGCGTTCACGCAATTCGCGAGCATTAAAATTAGGTATCTCTCTAATGTGTGACTGAGAGCGGCTGCCGGACCCAGACTGCACAACGGGCTCAATAACAACTGCAGTAGCTGCAGCAGAGGTGACCCGGCTAGATTGTGCATCAGACGCAAAATCACCAGCAGCACAAGCTATATGGTTAGCATCAGTAACAGCAACGGCCCGAGCAACACCTGCTGTACTATCACTATTATTAGCAACAATAGCCCCATCAGCAATAGCAGACGTAGGAACAGTCTGACAAGGATGTGTATCGGATGAGGCTGATGCAGGCACCCTATTAAGTCTAGCTATAATATCGTCTAATTTTTTATCTGTTTCTTCAGCCCACTGCATAAAAGTCTCTAAGTCAAAACATCTAACAGGAGTGGAGGTTCCGTTATTATGTTTAAATAATTTATTTGGAGGGTCCATGGTCTGGATTTTAAAAGTCAGGGACTTGAAATTTTGCTGCAGATGTTGTCTAATGTACTACACACTTTGTTTATGAGTTTGGTAAACTGTTGCCTTTGTACCTGTGCTTCTTGGTGGTATTGATCGAGTCTAGCTTCAATCAAACATAATTTATCAGCTATTGAAGCTATATGACTCTGTTCAGCAGGCTGAGCGTCTGGAAGATTTATGTAAGCATCATACGCCGGTGATATTTGAGAGTCTGTTATGCCGCCTTCTTCGAAATCTATGTGTGAATCAATGCTATTTCTGACACATTCTGGGGTGGTGGGTATATGAACTAGATCAAAATCTGACATGCTGTACTCAAAAACATCAGAGAAATCGCGATGTAGCCACTCACTCGGAGGTGTTGCAGGTTCGCTGATGAAGATCGGTTCTGACTCTCCACTGCTGCACAAAGCTCCAGGTTTTTGTTGTTCTGGGAGGTCGATACTGCTTAAACATTCCAAAAACGTCTGGAATCGTACGGTGTCCTGATCATTATGAGGAGGGGTGCTGTTCTGCAGTCTGTGAAGATAGATAGACATGTGTTAAAACATTTTATACATGTACCCATTTCAAACTGAATAAGCGTGTCTCCCTCTCTATCTCTTTTTATCTAATTTGTATATGCCTATGCTTACCTTGTAGTGTGCGTTATTCGGGATGGTCCTGCTTCTCCACACACCCGGTTCTCTGGCGTGGCTCTGTAGGTGTAAAACGGTCAGTTTAGAACATTTGTAATTGTTTAAACCCCTTTAAAAAAAAAAATACACAACTATACATCCCGTTGTATACACACCTGATGTAAGGTTGGGCTCTGTGGTCGCGGTGTCTGAATGTTTTCCTGCTCAGTTTGTTAACCCTGGAACAAACAAAAACGTTATTTACGATGGCCATGTTATAAAGAACGATGTTAGTGTTGATGATCGCAAAGAAAATGGTGTGCTCTGCAGCGAATCTTGAGGCGTAAATGGCTCAGGGTTTCGGGCTCTGAGCGTGTTTTTTTTATATAGGGTGGGTGTTTCCAAAAAGAAAAGGTATGTCGCCAATCAATTTAAATGAGACCCTTCAGGGCTTTTGTCTTCTCAAGGAATTACAAAGGAGCCGATACTTCAGACAATAGGCGGGGTCGCCACCCGACTGGTACACCTGCCCCATTTACCTTGTCGAGGAATTACAAAAAGAGCCAATACCGGCCACTTTAAACAATAGGCTGGGCCCTTGTTCGCATGGTACTCTCAACTAGTGATACCCGCGGTGGGCTTTTACAATCCTGAACAAATTCAAACAATTAGCCAGCTGTTGAAAAGTTGGAGCGGGTCTGGGTGACTGGTTTTAGAAGTATCACTGTAGCGTTTATTTTCTAAAGGGCTGAATGTTATTTGTGACTATCTGTTGTGTTAAAAACTACTCTGAAACCATGAAACCCCTTACAGAAGAAATGGCCCGTTTGATCCGTTTTTAAATAAATAAAATGCTTGCATCGGTGCAAGGTGTTGACACCGGAATCACAAAATGAGTGTATTTAAAAGACGATTAGTTTGAAAAGAGCGATACTGGTTGCTTTGGGGGAAAAGACGACATTGTGTGCAGCGTTTTAGAAGTATCACTGTAGCGTTTGCTGAATGTTATTTGCGACTATCTGTTGTGTTAAAAACTACTCTGAAACCATGAAACCCCTTACAGAAGAAATGGCCCGTTTGATCCGTTTTTAAATAAATAAAATGCTTGCATCGGTGCAAGGTGTTGACACCGGAATCACAAAATGAGTGTATTTAAAAGACGATTAGTTTGAAAAGAGCGATACTGGCTGCTTATAGCATTTATTTTCTAAAGGACTGAATGCTATTTGTGACATTTACTGTGTTAAAAAACTAGCTGGCTTTGTCTCACTCTTAGTTCAACATTCCGAAATCCCGATTTTTAAATAAAATGATCGCATCAACCCTGGAAAGAAACCCCAGTAGATGTGTAAAAACTAGTTAAATTAAAACTAGGGGTTTGATTAAATGAAACGCTTGTGAACATGCTGACATCACCCATTCAGAAGAAATTCCCATTTGTGCCATTTATAAAATAAAATGCATGCCTCACTGCAAGCTGAGACATTGTCAGATTTAGAAAATTAGTGTGATTAAAACACTATTACCAACACTTTTGACTAGAGCACACCCTCTTTGTTAAGGCGCACTGTGAACCAAAACAGCTTCCACTCCGCCAAGAATGAAACAAGAAACAAAGAATTGCTTTTAAGAACACATGCATAACTGAATGTTGCGATACACCTAAGTGATAAAAATAGTTTAATTAAAAACCCTATGGTTTGATTAAATTAAAACCCCGTTAAAAACACATAAACTCATATAACCCCTCTGATCCCCTGTGGTATTTCCACACCTGAACGCGCATGCGCACACACACGAAACTGGTCAAATCGGTTTGGTTGGCCGCCATCTTGGACTAGTGCCATCGTATTACTGAACGCGCATGCGCACACGCACGAAACCGGTCAAACCGGTTGTCAAACCGGTTTGGTTGGCCGCCATCTTGGACAGGTGCCATCGTATTACTACTATCATGTTTTTGTTGCTGCAAGTGATTTTTATGCAGTTTTTGCAAAGCTATATGTGGAAGGAAACTGTGACCTAGGACAAGCTGATGGCATAAGATGTAAGTACAACTCCTCCGGTTTCATATGCAAAAAAAAATTATTGCGCTAGCTTACGTGGTTGCAGAGCTACCGGGATTTAAAAATAGTTACGCAAAATGGAGCGTGCCCGCTCCGATCGGCTGTAAAGGGTTAATAAATATAGAATTTGAAAAATAACAAACCTAAAAAGAAACACTAGGTACAAGATACATGAGTACCTATGATACAGTGATACTTTTGGTAAACAACCATTTGACTAACATGTGTGTCTCACCTGCTCTTGTTCCATCTCTGTTCTATCTTCATTCTCCATCTCCCTCTCTGCTCCCCTCTCTCCCTCTTTGTGCTGACAATCATCAAATATACAGTTGAAGCCAGATATTTACATACTCTTCAGATCAAAACACAAACACTTTTTAATTGTAACATCAAATCAGACTAAATGTTTATTTTTTTTAGATTGATAAATATAAAAAACATATTTGTTACCTTTAAGAGTAAAGAGAGAAACTATCTGTATTTCTTAATTGTAAATGGCACCAAATTGTATTCAAATTTTGCCACACTTATGGAGCTCCACAATTCTTTTCCTGGTGTTTTGGTTGACATCTCTTGATTTTCCCATGTCAAAGAAACAGGCTCTGTGTTTTGCCTTATATGCATCCACAGATGTGCCACCAATTTACTCACATGGACTCTACTAACCTATCAGAAGCTTCTTCAGCTCAGAATGGAATCGTCTGGAGTTTTCTTATTATTTAACAATAAACTTAGTGTACATGTACTCCTAAATTTGATGATAATGATAAAATAGACAGCTCTGTCTCTCGTTATTCTGACGTTTAACTAATTCAAAAGATATTTCAATATTTATTTACAGAGGTGGGACCAAGTCATTGTTTTGCAAGTCTCAAGTAAGTCTCAAGTCTTTATCCTCAAGTCTCAAGTCAAGTCTCAAGTAATGTCAGGCAAGTCAGAGTCGAGTCTCAAGTCACTGGTGTAAAAGTCCGAGTAAAGTCACAAGTCTGAAATTTTGAATTTCAAGTCCTTTCGAGTCTTTAAAAAAAAAAAAAAGAAAAAATAATGTTGCAGTTATGCTAAATGTAAATATTAGACCATGTAATTTTTAAATCTGTGTTTTTCTCAACACATGACAAAATAGTGAACTCAGAAAATATACACAAATTGTGAAATTGCACCTCTTTAAAATGCAGCTCAATTAAACTTAGCTCCTAGAATAATTTTCACCGACAGTTCTGAGATAAGCTGCATGTTATTCTTGGATGCGGTTGTAGGACCAGCTTTAAAATCGCATGACAAAAATATCATACATATTAAAAAAAACTGAATCACCAACGTAGCCTGGAAAACATTTGCTAGTTAGATGAAGTCAGCTATCTCATCTTAGCATATTTATATGCATATTTATAATCATACGGTTCTTGGAGTGAGTGCACACACTCATGAAGTTTAGTAACTTCAGGTCACTGCAACAAGCCCAGGTACAGTTTACCGACGGATGGGTGCAGGACCTTGAAATGCACCGTGTAGAAAGTAAAGACTATCGTACCTATCATAAGTTTACCAGTCTCACAAATTGTCGTCATAAATACACATTCGTTAACCGTTTATTAATATAACCTTTGAGCTCAATGGTAATTAATTAGCAGTGGAAATAATTTCTGGTAGCATCACAGAAATGTAGCAGTGACAATAATACTGTATGCTGTAATCGTACTGGGCAATTGGTGATACAAAAAACCTGTTTTATCCTGTGAATAAAAGTATGTTTTTGTCAATGTACCATAATAACAGAAGCGAAACACAATATTGTGTCAGGACAATTCACTATTTATGCACAATAAATAAAGGAGCATAGCGCGACCATTTCTGTTCAGCGCCAGACTTGCTTGTAACCTATATCACCAATTATGTTATGAAAAATGACGCATTAACTACAACAGCAGACTGACCTTTGTGGGAATGCTTGGAGCAGACTAACCTGTGAGCTGGAGTGTTCTAGGACGTTATATTTGATCTTTGAATGGCTGCAATCCAGTCGCCTGTTTGTTACTTCGGAAACATGGCTCGAACAATTTCTCTTCAACGACGTGATCCGATAACAACCGATCTCTTTACCCGTCGGCTTCCCGTGGCTGTCATGCGACCGGCTATTGCAGTTAATAATACAACAGCTTCTTGACATTTTTGGGTTTCTTTTTATCGCTGTGTGACTGATTTCAATTGAAAGCCTGCGTGCGCTAGTACCTCTTGCCATGAGTTCCCAGAATCCTTTGCGGTTTTACCCCTGAATGACTTCACATTTTCAATCTCTATATAATATGCATGTTAAATTTTATATTTGGGGTGAAATATCAAGTCTTTTCAAGTAAACCGGTTCAAGTCCAATTCAAGTCCCAGGTCATTGGTGTAAAAGTCCAAGTCAAGTCACAAGTCTTACAACATTTTTTCAAGTCAAGTCTAAAGTCATAAAATTAATGACTCGAGTCTGACTCGAGTCCAAGTCATGTGACTCGAGTCCACACCTCTGTTTATTTATCCAAAACAAAACAAGTTTGCTCTAAATTGATGTTGTACAGTAAAAAGATGTTCTTTTGTTTTCCATAAAGTGTATGTAAATATCTGGTTTAAACTGTGAATATACTGCTGTGTATTGAAATTCCTCTTGTTTTGCATAGAAATATACTGAACAACATACAAAGCATAATATATAAAACAACATCTACCAGAGTTTTTTCTTTGAAAGAAGCTCCTTATGTCCATTCTTGTATATCAGTGCATTACTGAAACCGATTTATTTAGCCATGGTGGGAAACAACTGAAAATATGAAATAAACACACATGTAAGCTAGGACTGAAAAAAAAACAGCATTTTTGTTGTTTGGCTTTTCATTTTGCCATTTGTTGATTCACTTAAAGAGCAAGTAACATAATATGGGTCAATTGATCAGTTTGATATCAATCTTTTGTGATAAACCGTCATATTTACATTATTTGTACAGTACAAATGATTTGCTTTGGTACCTGGTCAAACTTCAATTCTACCCCCCCTCAGTTGCTTAGAGTCTGAGCTCGGATCATACCATTATTAGGGGGGATTTACGTCATAAATTCCCACAGTGTGCACTATGTGCTTCAAATATTATGTGTAGTTTTTGTTTTATACAGTTGTCAGCCAGGCATCTAACTATGAAAAAAAATCACACTCCAAAAGACCCCGGGCTTCTGAAAAAGCAAGCCCCCCCGCTCCACCACTGTCACAGAGAAACAGCCATGAGGGAGATCGCGACGCTGGACAGAAGAAAACAAAAGGCTTAACTAGACAGGGAATGATGAGGGAACAGGAAACACGTGGGAAACACAGCTGGGGCAAATCACACACAACGAGACAAAGCAAAACACAGTGCACACACACAGGAGACTACCAAATTAAAACAGGAAGTAGTGGGAACACACACACAGAGGCCCAGACAGACACAGAGACATGACTGAATGGAACTCAAGTGTTTTTGAACTCAGGTTGCCTTTTAGCATCTCAAAGTTGTTAAATTGCCCAACAATTGCCTTGAAGTTGCTGCTGGCTTGGTTTGTTGTGTCAACAACAAACCAAGCCCTGTCACAATAACACTTCCATTGCACTGCGATACAGAAGCAGTTTATGCAGTATTCCTGTCATGGTCCTGGGCCATGTGGGCCCAGTGTTCTTAGTTTTCTTGTATGTTTGTATTTTGTTCCTTATTTAGGCCATGTTTTCTGAGTTGCCCTGTTGTGTTGTTCCCTAAGTGTTTTCCCTTCATGGCTTTTACCCCCTGTGTGCCCCTCTGTGTATCTGTGAGCCCTCGTCTCTCCTTATGTTTTATTCCATGTTTCCCCTGCCCATTATGTCTAAGTTTTCCCCGTGCTCTCTCTCTCCTCCTGTCTGAACCTCTGTGCACTTCCTGTTTACTTTGTGACTGTCACACCTGTACATGTCATGTTCAGTTCACCCCGCCCTGTCTCGTTATGATTATCAGTGTCACCTGTGTTCCCCGTATGTTCCCACTTTCCTCGTTAACCCGCTGTGTATTTCTGTCTGCGTCTCCCTCTGTTCGGCGTCGCGTTCTCCCTCATGTTGTGTGTAATTCTCCCCGTGGTTCGGTTCCTTGTACAGCTCATGCTTTAGTTTTCCCAGTTTTAGGTTATTTTGTATTACTTCTCGTGGCCAGCAATAAAGCTGTGTTTTTTGAGTTTATCCCCGTGTCTGTGAGTCTGCATCTTGGGTCCTTCTCCTGCCTGCCACACAGCAAACCATGACAATTCCAACAGTAGCTCTATACAAATGATTATGTATTCAGTGTTAGACACACAGGGTAATGTAACAAAAGACATTAATCACTAAAAACACAGTATACTAAAAATGTCATACATACATGGGCTTGACTTCTATGAGTTCTAATCCACTTTAAAATGAAGGGCCTACAAAATCTTCACTCCAGAGAGCCACAATACCAAAGTCTGTCAAATGAAACTCAAAACTGAACTTAACTATGCAGGCACTTGGCAGGAGGCTTAGTCTCACACTGACTAATAGAGTTGCAAGGAATTAATTTGTACTTGGCACAGCATGAGGCTATAGAATAACTGTCCCATAAAAAATAAAAAAAAAATCACACCTTCATCATCAGCTAGCTTTCATGTTATTATGGTGCAGTAGGATGGAAATACATGGAGCTTAACGTGAACTTTCTTGATAATATATGATAAAACCTTAGTGGCAGCATTTTTAAATAAACAAAACCTGGTGTTCTTAGGGGTCGCTAAGTTGTTCCATAGTGAACAATGGGTTTGTTTGTTTTCTCTTTTGATTAATACATTAATTATGTCAAAATGATCAAAGACTTAGAACTTTAATTTTAAAGACTTACTTCTGTATAGGAATGAATAGAAGAGAATGCCAGTGTTACACGCTATATTTTTTAAATTAAATGAAGTTATGCTATAACACCTTGAGATGAGCTTTTTTCCGTCGCTGTTTTGGTATTTTGATATTGGACATGATGCCTAATGGGTAGGGCTAACTGTGATACTCAGGATACCGCTAACAATTATTCTTTATCCAGTGAGTACACTCTGCTATATCCTCCTTTATGACTTCAATAATCGCAATCACTTTTTACTCAGCAAGATTTTAAACTAGAGAGCCCAGAGTCATCCTCAAAGTGTTTACTAAGGTCATTGATCCAAGGAGCTGGGGGCTGTTTTCCCAGAGTTGCATACACATTGATGACTTTTAAAAACCAGAAGAGTTGCCCCTTGCTGGCCATTAGAAGAAATGCAGGATTAAGGAACTTCTGGAATAGCATCACTTTATGGTATTTGTGTTTCATTACTTTTGCCCCTATAAATTTGTTAAAGCAGATTTAAAAAAAAAATAACTGTGAGTTGACACTAACAAAAAAAATGTTTACTTTCTAGTGAAAAAAGCCCGTGGTGGTTTTGACATAAAACTACCTTGTCAGCCTTCAGAATGATCTTGATATGAATTATCCAAAGTTCTGATTTTAGAAAAAAATAAATAAAAATGTAAAAACTCTATTTAAATGATGTAGCCATCCACTGATGTCACCCACTGGTTCTCTGAACCCTATATTATTCCACATTATGAAGCCTTGTGGTGACAGTTTCTGCTGTAATTGTCTTTTATTATTTTTAAACTAGACATGACAAGTATCCCTCAGTTTCTCTAACCGAGAAACTTGTCAAACAAATGGCAAAGCATGCCCTATTTTTTTTTCTTTTTTACTGTAATGAAGATCATGATTTATAAAATTAATTTCCTGTGACTTGAATCAGGCAGCTGAGCGAAAAACCAAAAAAAAAAGAAAGAAAAGAAATTCTATAAACCTGAAGTCTTTCTGCAACTAGAGGTATTACCCACATTTAACATCCATCCACCATATAAAGTCCATGTTGAGGGCGCACTACTGTTTGTTTTGGGTTTTTTTTAATTTCCCAGGCACATCTTTAAGCCCCTCCCTCTGTGGGGAAAGTGACTTTATTAAACAGCAAAAAAAAATGTCAGAGTGTCAAATTGGATAAGACAAAATGCAGGGAAAGTGTAGGGAAATAGTGGGCCAAAAAAAGACAGGGCCTTCAGGCAGGTTTTTTTTTCCAAATGTGCAGAAGTTGCTGACATGTTTGCTGCAGGCCATTCTTTAGCACCAGTGGCCATGATGTTAGTGGCAGGAGAGACGAGAACAGCAAGAGAGTGGACGGACCGTGGACGGTTGGCTGCCTGGCTCAACAAGATGTCATGAGAGATGATGATGATTAGCGCCAGGCTATATTACTGTGAAGTGCTGTTTACCTCACCATAACTGTATACAAAAGTGGAGCAAGTGCTAGCGGTGGACAAACTAGCTACCAGTTGGAAAGTTATATTAATAATGTTAACATCAAAGAAAAACCTGTAAAGCTAACTATCGAAACTGCCTATCAGTTAGCAAGCTAGTTTTCTATTATCTGTAGTTAGCTAAAAATACATCTTGATGTGGCTGTGATATATTGTGTTACTGGAAGAAGGTCATTATTTTGTTAACCACCATTAATTAACATTACTATTGTGCAAGCTCCCAGTGCTTGTTTTTTTTTCTTCATTTATGCATCAGACCATTAAGAGCTTGTGTGATTTACCGTTCTCATCAATCATTCCTTTCACTTGCTCTTTCTCTCACTCACACACACAACCAAATACAACATATCATAGAGTAGACTTCAGCTCTAGCATAACATGAAATGTAACTTAAACATAAAACTCAATGTTACAGCCAGCGGCAGCACAAACGTGACACACAGACTGACTTTTAGTTTTAGTGTATTTATTTTCCCCTGAGTTATCGGTTCTACTACTAGTTAGCTAACATAAACTAATGTCATTCTATTCGCCGCAACCAACCAACCCACCTGGTGACCTAACATTCTGTACTGACAGAAGATGGCCCTAAACATGTTTTTAAAACTTTGTCTTTAAGCACTTATTTTTTAAATCCACCTTCACAGACAGTATTTTTGAGAGCAAGGCTCCATGGTTTAAATTTGCCTTTATACATTTAGTGTTTCATTTCCACTTTAAACCTGATTTTAATTTATTTTGTCCAGAACTGGTCACAATATGATCAACTCACTTTCATGTCATACACTTTTATTGGAGACAATTTTGATCTTTTAGACACCTATGATTAAGAGGTTAGCACAAAGATTTAACATCAAATAAGTCTTGTACATCATTTCATCTCATTTAAGTCATGTTTTGAATTTCAAGGGGAAACTCTGTGGTTGGTTGAATTGATTACAGATTTCCATGCATGTATACAGCATGATAGGAGGTGTCTAATCTTTGCGCATAATCTGCAAGCTTTCATCTATTTCCTATTTGTGTTTTCTCAATTCTGTGAGACAAGTTCTGAAGGAAAAGGCAATTAACAATGGAAGAGACGTCTGACAGGATGAGTTGCAGCAAGAAAGCCAGACGTCAGAATAAGACAAAGAGGCCATGAAACACTGCCACTGGACCACTGAAAACTGGAAGAAGGTATTATGGACTGATGAATCTAAATTTGAAATCTTCAGTTCATCATACAGGATCTTTGTAGGCGAAAGGATTATTATTATTATTATTATTATTATTATTATTATTATTATTATTATCTTTGTAGGCGAAAGGATGGTTCCACAATGTATGGCTTCAACTGTCAGTCATGGAGGAGGAAGTGTGATGGTCTGAGGCTGTTTTGCTGGATCCAGGATCAGTGACTGGTACAGAGTGAGAGGCACCCTGAACCAAAACGGCTACCACAGCATTCTGCAGCGCCATGCACTACCCTCTGGTATGCACCTGGTTGGTCAGGGGTTCATCCTACAGCAAAATAATGACCCAAACATAAGTCCAAACTATGCCAAAACTACCTCAAGAAAAAAGAACAAGATGGTAAGCTTGAAAACATGGAGTGGCCAGCACAGTCTCCAGACTTAAACCCGGACAGAAGAGTGAAAGTAAAGCGACCTACACATTTATGGGAACTTCTGCAACAGATATGGGAAGAACTTTCTGAAGAATATTTGATTTCTATTGTAGAAAGAATGCAATGAGTGTGTTCAGTTGTTGACTTTGATGAGTCAAACGTTTAGAAGAAATGTTGGTCTATAAATTGATTCTACAGTTAACTCCAATTGCTTATCTGTACTATGCTTTAATTTCAGAGAAAAAAATGAAAGAAGAAAAAATTATTTATCAATAATATACATGTTTAATGTAAAAATGAATATATAAACAATGTAATGGAAAGGTTGATCGTTATGAAATTAAAACCCGAATCAAAGATCCAAAATAGGATGAATTATTCTGTTATTATTTTTTTTATTCTGGCACTTCACATGTCCATAACAAAATGCCCTCACATGATGATTCACAGGCACCCTGGTGGTGCAAAGATGGCTGGTGTCTTACTGATTGTGGTGAATGGAGTGGGCAAAATCTTCCTACAATACCTTACATAGACAAACATATGGGACTCATATAGCACAAGATACATCTGAGTTTGTGTCAAGTATGCAACAAAAAAAAAAAACAAAAAAACATATCCACTAACCTCACAGCTTGGGGGATTAGATGAGGACTCAACCCTGATGATAGCCCTCTCCTGATGTTTGGACAGAATGACTGTAAGCTGTTCAGCGAAGCTAGTCATCATCAGAGATGAGTCACAGAGCTTCAGTTCACTGATCAACACCTCCGCCTCAGCCCCTTGGCACAGCTTGACACACATATACTCCCATGTGTCAATCTGTCAGAACCCAATGGGGTGGAATAGGGAGAGTATGCATTTTAAGCAAAGGTGACCTCAACTTTTACTCATTCTCTTTACATATCTATACATGTTATCAGCTGGACTGCAGAGACAGAAATGAAATTCCTAACCAGTTAACATTTATTTTTCTCTTAACTATACAATGCAAGAATTGTTTAGACAAAAATCTTTCCTGCTGACCAAATACATGCTGCAGTTGATGCAAAGTTACATGTGATTATATCTAGTCAAAGTAACAAATGCTAACATTTCTAATTCTTCTTGTATATTAACATATCAAAAAAGTTCCTCTTACAGGAACATGTATTACTGTTTCTACACTCGGTAAAAAATAACAATGCCCAAGCAGCAACCTCCAGGACTGAAAAAAGAAAGCTAACACAGAAGTGCCAAAAGTGCAGTACAAAGGTGAGTAAGCTCCCACAGATTCCAGTATTTAAAATGCCCAAATTGCTGCTGTTTACTTTCCTGCCTTCATTTATGTTATGTCATTTATGTATGATATCATCTTTAGATGGAAGCTAGTGATCTAACTCCTTTCTAACTTCTAACCTTCTAACCATTCTAACTTCTAGTCTGGATGTTAAACTTAATTGTTTCACCTGGTAGAGCAACAACGCTGATCATTTAATCCCTGTGGGGGACGGAGCTATGGCTGCCCACACTCCCTAGCAGATCATTACATGGAGAAACCTTTTGAATACAAGCGTGCTGATCCACACAGGTGTTCACAGACACAAACTACACCTTTCTTGGCTGCTACCTCAAAGCGTACTTCACAATAACATGTAATATTTAGTATCTACTGTTATCTACTGTTAGCTAGTTTATTGTGATGGTGCTGTATTTATTATGTTGCTCTTTTTTATTTGTTTTCTCTTCTGTTTTTTCTTATCTCCATACAGGTGATCCAGGTGTTTTGTTTGTTTTTATTTTTTTCTTCCCCCCTTTCTCACCATCTCTTCTCCCCTCTATTTTTCTTTCTCTCCCTCTCCTTCTTTCATTCTTTCTCCCTGTCCTTTCCCCCAGTCATGTCTGTTCCATCTGTAACAACCGAAAATCAAATCAAATAAATACATAATTATAATAAAGGTCAATCAAATGGACCAATATGGCAAGGCCATGATGATCCAATTGGTAAAGTAAATCCGCTTGGCATCTTTCTTGGCCTTCAGACAACAATTCTGATGGCTAAAGATCCAAATGGGACAGACAAAAAAAATTTTAAAAATTAAAGACGAAAGAATTCAGACAGTTTGTAACACAGTGTTTGTTTGAGTTTGGGATTGTATGAAATGAGACTTTGTTAACATTAGCCTATTAGTAAGCAGCCCACCATTATTATATATTACAGAATATGGAATCTAAAACCACCTGATGATGTCAATCATACTGTCTGTACTCATGCCGTATCATGCTCCATTCAGACAAATGTAAAACATCTACAAAACATCTTTAAGATGGCTGTATGAGCATGTTTTCACATACAGTTCTTTTTAGAAGAAGTAAACTTTGTCTTCTGAAAGTGGTCCAAAAGTCAAAGGGGGGCATAGGTTATATTTTCTCTTATGTTTTTGTAATAAAATATAGCATAATCATAACATAAAATCACGTTTAATACAGAACTATTACTTTTACAGTGCGGTATATGTAAAATGCCAAGGCTTCCTCTGCCACTGAGCTTTGTGTCTTTGAATATGTCAAAGAGTATACCTTTATCTCCCTGCTGATGAATGATTTCCCCTTAAATAAGATTTTCCAAGCTAGCAAAACACTGTGCATTTGTTCACAAAAGGGGCTATTTTCAGTTTTTTCTACTTTACTTTGTTGTGGCATACGTAGCAGTATGTTCCTAACGAAGCTCCTCAATTCCGTGTGAGCTGTGAAATTGGAGATGAACCATAACATTTCCTGTTTGATGTGTTTTTCATTAACAACTTGATGTGGTTACTCCTTTGTCGTACCCAGCATTTGTGAGCTTGTTTGTTTTGGTCCATGCCATTGTTGTAACATGCAATCAAGACGGCAAGCCTTTGAAACCTGTCATTAAATGGCAGAAGGGAAGAAACCAGAGAGCTTTGTGTTTACTGTGAACCTGTTAAATGAACTTTAGCATGTAGTATAACCAGCTCTGTGAATTAGGCAATGTTCTCGTATATATCGACACTCCAAATTAACTGCTCCTACTTCAAGTTGTTTTGTACTACTTTTGTGTTTAATCTTTATATTTATCTACAAAGTACAGAGTTACCACTATTTTTATATGAGTTAAAGGTTTTGATTTATGTAGTTTAAAAATTAAAGGAAAAAAAAGGTATTGACTGCAGTTCAGTATGTGGTAATTCTGAATGTGTCACATGCTTATGCAACAGCAGAAAACCACTCTCCATTCAAGGTTGAGTAACACAGCGCCAGCACCTACCTCTTTGGACACGAGGTGAAGTCTGCCTGAATCACTGAATCTCTCTTCCAAACAATCCATTTTCCCTTCACAATCCAAACGTCTCCCGTTTGCCTGAGATGCTGTAATTACACACTAATGCCTTTCGGTAGAATTAGAACACATTTTGCAGGAACATAAATTAATGTTCAAGGAAGATTCCTGGCATAACCAATTCCGTCTACTTGGAACTGAATTCACACTTCACGAGCAACTGCTAAATGTTTTCCTCAAGCCCTTTTTTTGAAAAAAGAGCCTGCACTTACACTGATGAAAAATGAATCATTTTCTGTCATTACTGCTGCTCCACTGTGCACCTTTATCAGCTGTGCTGTTTCAATGAATGGAGAAATGGCAGCACTGAAAGGCTGCTTAAGAAGATCGTAATGGAAGCCAAATGGCATTGATTCACAAAGCTATTTTTGATACAAATTATATAGGAAATTAATATTATTCCTTATTTTTCTATTCATGAAAATGGATGTCTGCAGTATTGATTTAAACTTGACTTTGTTTAATTCATGTCTGCTGGCTATGCAGGGTGTAAATAATGAAAACCTTCATCTTGTGTGACTAGTTTGAACCAGGCTGTGTTCAAAGGCCTTGGAAAGCTTGGAAAACTTGGCTTTGGGTGTGTGACTCAACACTTTTGGACAAAGGATTATCGCCTTGGTTGTTTGCAAATGTTACGAGAGAGGTGCAGGTCTGATAGTGGAACCACACTCTCACTGGTTAACAGTTTATCGCAATCACCAGCCAATGTCAAGATTATGACCTTGAATGAGGAGCGATAAGAAAACAGAATAATGGTCTGCAATCTTGCTATATGTAATCTACTGAGACCTAATGGTTTTATTTTACAGGGTAAAGTTTTCACATTCTTCTCACAGAACATGACTACTTCATACTTTTAATCATATTGCACGAGAAAAACATGGGATTGACATCAGTAAATTGGTGTTTGGCATATAAAAGTCTTTTAAAATCAAACAAATGTTTACATTATTTTCAGTTATATTTATTTTTTTTAAATTTTTTTTCACATGTAATTACAGGAAGTAACTACTTGATGACTTGACCATATCATTCTCAACAGATCCATAATCTCAACTATTTACTTTCATGTTTCCCTTGGAAACGTGGGGTGTGGTTGGCTGTAGATGGCCCACTTGTTTTTGTTTTTTGTTGTTGTGTGTAATGACACTGACATCAGCAGTGTCAATATTTTTAATTGGTTGTGTGTTTAAAAGTACAAACTGAAGCAATCAAATACACCAAACTTTTGAAAAAAGGGAAGTGACACCTCAGGACCCAAAGACACCTGTGGTTACCGTGTTCTCGTCAGTGCTCAAACCAAACCTGCACCAGTGATGTCAACACTGCACACCTAGTGGGACATCTTTATGCTGCCCTAATGAAAGAAACCTGAATCAGTAGAAGAGATGAAAGCTACTTCTGAAACCCCCAATTAAAATATGTATGCTTTTGAAAAATACTCTCTTGCCTTTCATCACATCTTATTCATTAAACCAACGTATGTACTAGCTTGTGAACTGGTTTTCCTTTCAACTCTGGACCAATTACACACACACACACACAAATATTTAAAAGAGATATTGAGCTATAAGTGAAATGTAAGTTCTGTTTTGTTCAGGAGATCATTTCACACATGGATATTAGCTATATGATTTTATTTTATTTTTTAGGTCCTGCTCTCGGTGAGGCTCTGTGATCCTCTTTGATGCTTTTGATTTCAGTTCAAGGCCTTTTTTTATTTTTCTGATTGCCATGGAAATGCTTCAGTGACCTGATAAAAACCAGATTCATTTCAGCCCGGAGATTTGAAACATTTGAAGCGGCACCCTGCACACCCTCCGCCTTCCTCCCATCCCCAATTTTTCAGCACCGCTTTCATCAGCTGTATCAAATTTCAAAACCCTCCAGTCCACGTCTTTGGAAAGATTCAATAATGTTTAATATCTGCTGCTAAGTCAGCCAAACACACTGGAACCTGCGCCGAAGAGCTCCACTGCTGCTAAAAGCAAAACAGTTTAGAATTTGCTCATCGACTCTGCCCAATGTCGCCTGTTGATAAGAAATAAAGGAAATAGTCCTTGTTTCTTTTCCTTTACTCTACCCCTCCAGTTAGCTTCATTTCCTTCCTGATGGGTGTTTCTGTGGGGATAAGAGGCCATGAATACGCTAAGTATCCTTGAGGAAATGTGAGCAGAAAGCATGGAGTCTATCTGGTTAAGCATGAGTGGTTACTCTCTCTACTTCTACTCTGTGTATATGACTGTGTGTGTGTGTGTGTGTGTGTGTACAGTGAGGCACAAAACAATGGTACTTTGAACTGAGAATGAAAAAGAATATGAAACTTTATAGCCATTTGAGGTCACTTAAGATGAAGGAAGTGTAGTGTTAGGATGTAATAGATGGCAAAAATTGCACAGTAATCTTTAGACGGTGCTATTTAGATGCTCTACTCTACAGGGGTATAAAAATATGAACACATTAGCAGTTAATGTATGAGCAGGTGAAAATAGCTTTCATATTTGTGCAGCAGAATCTGTCCATTTTTAAATCCTGACACCCCGCAGATGTTTGTGTTAGCGTATGATCTGTAAATGTGTAACTTTATTGTCAGCTGGTAAACTTGAAATGTAAGTAAGTGGGCGGGGCTTTTCTAGCAGAATCAGAGCTGTGTGTGCCCATGATTGTCATATCTGCCCTCACTGATAATATACAGATTAATTCTAAAGCCTGAGTTTTCATATAACACGTTAGTAACATACTGACTTTATTTGAACTGTGGCCATGTTTAATATGAACATTCATCTTTGTAACAGACAGGAAATAAGGGAATAGAAATGTTTGGAAACCCTCGCCACTAAGCCACTAGATCAGAAGGTCGTTTCTTTTAAGCTGCTCCCACCCCTCTGTGAAAGTCCCACTTACCCACTGAGGATAGAAAGCCACTGCATCGAGTTTTGCTGCACATGCACAATGACAACAAAGGTATTACGATCATTTATTGTTATTATTTTTAGGCAAAAGCACAAAATTGCAGGGAGCAGAATCTGGAGAACAGGGTGGGTTTAGGGTCAACGTGATATAAGTTGATCATCATGTTTTTATTTCATCATGACTCGTTTAGTACAATTTATTATTAATGTGCAGTAAATCGTCCCTGGATTGCCAACAAATGGGCCAGAATGCTGCAAGGCTTCTCACATGGTCCTCTAAAAGGTGTCATGTGACACTGATTCTTTTCTCTTTACAGTGGCTCCTCCTTAAATTTAAGGTTAAATTTAGAGTTTGATAATCGCCTTCCAGGCTCTGAGTGGTCAGATGGCTCTCTGTATTAGTGAACTTTTATATCCATGTGTAACAGGCAGGTCTCTGAGGGCTGCTGATCAAAGGTTGCTGGTGGTACCTAAAGAGCAGGGGAGATTTCACTTTCTAGAAAGCGCCACCTAATTTGTTTAGCTTGCCTCCACTAGACTTAATATCTGTGGACACCTGTGCAAGCTTGATTTTATTATTTTTATTTCATTTAAAGCACTTTTAATTGCTGTATGCACGCCTTTCTATCTTTTTATGTTATATTGTGAATAGTCATGTGACTTTTGTTCTCGTAAGGACTACATAAACAAATTCTACTTCCAGTTTTGTTGGTGTGAACAAAATCTTTTAATGCACAATTCCTTGCATCCCACTATTAAGAATAGCCCAGCTGATTCAGATTTACATAATGTGATTTTTTTTTGCTTTTGCAGGCCAGAGTTCAGAAACTTTTGGATTCCTCCCTCCCACCTTCTTCCCTTACAGAATGTCTGTCCGAATTAAAATCCTGGTTTAGCTCCAATTTTCTAAAGCTCAATGAGGATAAAACTGAAATCCTCCTTACTGGCACCAAATCCAACCTTTTGCAGGCAAACCATTTCTCACTCACTATCGATAACTCCACAGTTTTCCCTTCTCCTCAGTTTGGTGTCATCCCAGACAGTTCACTTTCCTATAAATCTCACATATAAATCTCACATCAATAATCTCTCCCTGTTCTGCCTATTTCTATCTACGTAACTTTAACAGATTACGTCCTTCTCTTTCCACCTAGTCTACGTTCATTCTTTTCCACAGTCTCGTATTGACTACTGCAACTCTCTCTTACATGGTCTCCCCCAAAAATCCCTCCATAAGCTTCAACTGGTTCAGAACTCTGCTGCCCGCATTATCACCAGAATCCCCTCCTACCAGCACATCACCCCTGTTCTTCAGGAACTTCACTGGCTCCCTGTGAAATTCCGGATAATATACAAACTTCTTCTGCTCACCTTCAAGGCCATTCATAACCTCGCACCTTCTTACCTTTTATGATCTGTTAAGCACTACCTTTTCTGCCCGCTCACTTCGATCTTCTTCTTCTATCCAGCTTGCTGTGCCTTCCTTCTGCCTCACCACCATGGGAAGCAGAGCTTTTAGCTGCTCTGCTCCCAGGCTGTGGAACTCTGTAAAGTGTCCTTGGGTGTCTTAAAAGGCGCTTTATAAATAAAATTTATTATTATTTATTATTATTAAAAAGAGGTGAGGCATAATTTTCAAAGCCTTGTGTTATTTTAGGCTTGGATGAAGTCATAGGATGCTTAGGCCCATTCATACAATTTATTTTAATTCATCAGCTAAGCTTTAGTTTCTCACAAACAATGGTGTTTGTGTTTCTTTTTTAAAATGTGTAGGTGGCTCTGTTAGACCTTACCACCAAGCCTCTTTTAGCCTTGATGTAAAATACTGTCTTTTGGCAGAAATATATTGTCAAACATGGTACTTTCCATGCATCATTCACTGCTATTAAGCTGTTCCAGAATCATTCAGGCCTTGTAGGAGGATGTAGGAAATGGAAAGTCAGAAATAAAAAAATAGAACAAAAACACAAGGCTAAAATTGCATTTCTTTAAACATAGTCTTTTAGCATGTTGATCTTCACTTTAATCCTTCGTGGGGAATACACGAAAAAAGCTCTCCATTTGCCAACAGAACACTTAGGGAAGGCTTTTTAATCTTACTAACAGCCTTGTTGTGAGCCAACTCTGCCTGTATTAATGCCTTTGTAGATTAGGCACAGCATGGGGGCACACTAGGGGTCAGTGCTAGAAGCAGGTAGTACAAGCAGATTTCTGGCCCCACCTGCCTGTGGCCAGCAGCTGGCTTTACTGCACGCTGCTGGCACTGCTGATTAGATGAAGCACCTCAGTTTATCCCATCTACTTCCTCAACCCTGACCGAGAAACTCAGGCAGTATTTTTATGCTCCTGCCAAAACACATTGCGGTGAATGAAGCCCGCATAAAGACCTAACCTCATCCGCACTCTAGATGACGATTCAGTTCACCTCAGGACACAAGACAGAGAGAAATAAGAATGAAAGTGGAGAGCAAGACAAAGAACGAGATAAACAAGGACAACAACAACAACAAGGTGCAATGTATGAGGTCGCTGCTGCCATTCTCCTGGTGTTGCCCCCAGGCTTGTTGTTTCAGAAATGTTGCATTCAAACCAAACAGGGATAACTAATTGTACATTTCAAATGCAAAGCCTGCCTACAGGGTAGTTTGGCAGCATTGCGTATAAAAGGATTTATACGTGTCTGCTCCACAGAAAGATGCCAACGCATGTGCATGCCAAACTGCATGCCTCGTCTGAGTTGGAATCAAAAAAAAAGAAAAGAAAAAGGGAGAGAGACATACTCAAATTCAGGAATCGTCATAATTCTCACATCACAGAAGGAAAGTAAGTTCTGGCATCAAGAGGTTAGCGGACATCAACCATTTAGTTAAATCCTGCGTGTCAAAAACCAAAATATGTAAATAGACCAGAAATGGTGAAGAGTGATGTGTGATGGCTTGGCTGAAAACACACCGTTTGTCACACATAGCAATTTCATAAAGAAATAATGTTTGATTTTAATCACCTTCTTTTGTCAGCTAGCAGGAAATATGAGATTGGTTATCAGAGCTGCAATCCAAAGTAAACAACATACTAGATCAAAAGTTGGTTAATATTTCATTTGTGGGATGTGAAAGCAACATTTTAGTTCTGCAGTTAAAACTATTTCGTACATCCACATCCATTGTTGAAAACGCATCCATAGGAAGACACTGGAATATAACATATAATATGATAGGTATATAATATATAATATGCTCTTTTTACAGTCGTTATCTAGTCTTCCTCCACTCTTCAACAAAACAATTAGAACACATTAAAGAAAATGTTCTGACAGCCTCGTCCTGGACACCTTCAACTCTCTGCACTCTTCTGAAGAACTATAAAGCATATTACTTCTATAGTTATCATGTAAACATTTACCATACTTCGAAATAAATAATTTTAATCAGCTCAGGAACATCCATCCATCATCTGCCGCTTATCCTTTTCAGGGTCGCCGGGCCAGCTGTCGCCTATCCCATCTGTCGCAGGGCGAGAGGCAGGGTACACCCTGGACAGGTTGCCAGTCTGTCGCAGGGTTGACATTTAGACACAGACATTCACACTCACATTCACACCTATGGGTAATTAGAGTTTCCGATTAACCTATCCCCACTAACTGCATGTCTTTGGACTATTGGAGGAAGCCAGAGTACCCAGAGAGAAGCCATGCAAAAACAGACCCTGGTGTAACCAACTTTAAGGTATAAAGGTGAATTACAGCGCAATAATTACTTGGGCTCGTAATAAGACCCTGGCCAGAATCAGAAGACACCAAATTCGTATGGAGCTAAAGTATTGAGCAGCAATAATGACCTGAACACAATGTTAACTTTTGAGTAGCCACTCTTGTATTGTTACAAGGTATAACAGGTATTTGTCCAATTTGTACAGATAAAGTATAAAATAAAATAAATAGTGTGCACACTCAAACAAAATAAAAGTACTTGTTCGGGCCCTTTAAGAATTCAGAGTTAAGCTGGCGATAGCCAACTTCAAAGGTCCTTGTGAGTGTAACTGGAATGTATGAGTGTGTGGTGTGTATCTTCTTTGGGGTAGATCGTCCTCAAAGTGGTTGGCTCGCCATCTATCACAAGCAGAATATCGTCCTGGTCCTTGGACTTTTCCGTCCTCTCCAAAAAACCTGACCATTGCTCTGTTTCACAAAAGCCCAACACACACTGGCGTTGGAATTGCAGCAGCTCTCCGGATGAAAGGTGAGTGGTTAGCCGACGTTGCTTCTCTCCTTCATCCAGCCACTCGACTCCGGACTTCCAGCAGGTAAGTAGGCTGGCTTTCCTTCATCTCAATCCTGAGTTTTTCCTCTCTTTTGTCCGTGGATTTCTCGGTTTTACTAGCAGATGCCTCCACTCCTCTTGCTGAGATGAGAAAAAAAAACCCGGGAGCACCATGCACCTTCACCTCACTTCCTGGCTGACAGGGTCAATGTGGCCTGGGTAGGCTCTGATTGGTCGCTGAGCTAGGTGCCCTCACGTGGGGTGAACTGAGAGGTGCATTCAATGGTCATAGGAAATATGACGTTTTGTTGATGTGGACAGTTAATATAAAGAGAATAAATATGATTTTTTCCATCTGGGCTACACCCTCCCCTCCTGAACTCATGCACGTCCCTGTGCATGGTAGACAGTTAAATGATGATTATTTGACGGGTCAAGGAAGAGGGCGAAACAGGCTCTTCACCATCACTGATGACATTGGCCCAAGCTGAAGACAGTCCTTGCAAGAATGATTTTGCTGCAGTGATCAGAGGATTGCCTAGCTCCGTATAGTCAAGCCGTCGTGGCGGACGACGGTTTCTCTCAGATCTCCTTACAGAATCATTTGTATCCATGTTTTCCCTTGTATCCACTGGGACTATCTCCTCCATTCTCTCCTCAGGATTCGCACCTCTGGTGCCAGCCTCCTGAAATGGAAGTTGCCTTTCTTGGACGTCTGGGTCATCAACAGGTGAGTCATTTTCAGTTAAGGTTATTTCATCCACTTGTTCGGTCGGTGTGACTCCATTGGCAGATAAGTACTCAGTATCATCTGTAGTACTGTTAGGCATATCAGGTATGTTGCTAAAATCAGATTGGCTGTCAAAAACAGGTGGGTTGTCAATATCAGGAACATTGACAGGACTCTCACTCACTGTGTGGACAGGGGAACTCAACCAAACAGGAATGAGCAAATCATCTTCTTCGTCTGAGGAGTTCTCTTCCTCTAGCGCTGGATTTGCACGGGTTCTTGGCCTGCGTGACACTGGCTTCTGTACATGCTCACTGCTTTCCTCCACAGGTAGGTAGCCACATGGTAGCAACAGATCCCGGTGTAGTGTCCTTAGGGGACCATTTTTGTTTTCAGGCTTAACCGTATATACTGGGAGGTTGCCTGCCCTTCTCACCACTACATGCACAGTGTGTTCCCACTTGTCTGAAATCTTATGTTTGCCCCGGATACGGACATTCCTGACCAATACCCGATCTCCAGCTTCCAAGTCTGAGGCAGTTACATGTCTGTCAAACCTCATTTTGTTCTTGTGAGCTATCTTTGCAGCCTTGTCCATAGCTAACTTGTAGCTTTCTTTGAGACGTGACTTGAGTTTTTGCACATATTCAGAGTGAGATGAGTGTTGTTCCTCTTGCACTGGCAGGTTGAATGCAAGGTCAACTGGCAACTGAGGTTGGCGTCCGAACATCAGTTCGTACAGGGTGAAACCTGTCATGGCTCGCTGCGTGGCAGGCAGGATGAGGACCCAATCGCAAAACTCACGGACTCAAGGGATGAACTCAAAAGGCAGCTTTATTGCTGACAAGATGACAGGAAAATACAAAACTTAAACTGGGAACAATAAACTAATACTCGGAGAGAGACACAGGGAAATCCACGCAGCATGAGGGAGAACGCGACACAGAACTGAGGAAGACGCAGACATAAATACACAGAGGGTTAACGAGGGAAGTGGGAGCACACGGGGAACACAGGTGACACTGATAATCATAACAAGACACGGCAGGAGTGAACGCAACACTAACGGGAGACGGGCAAAGTAAAACAGGAAGTACAGAGGTTCAGACAGGAGGAGAGAGCGCATGGGGAGAACACAGACATAACGGGCTGGGGAAAACATAGAATAAAACACAAAGAGAGACGTGCTGGCCATGGCCCGGTGGGCACAGGACCAGATGAGGCAGGGCCAGACGAGGCAGGACCAGACTGTGGCGATGCGGGGGCCGGACCAGGCGTCGCTGCAGAGGCTGAGGCTGGACCAGGCGATGGCGAAGCAGGAGCTGAGGCTGAGGCCGGACTGGGCGAAGCACAGGCCGAAGCAGGACCAGGCGGAGCAGAAGCAGATGCTGGAGCTGGACCAGGCGAAGCCGGGGCCAGACCAGGCAACGACGGGGCCGGACCAGGCGACGACGGGGCCGGACCAGGCGACGACGGGGCCGGACCAGGCGACGCAGAAGTAGATGGTGGCTGGACGGGCTCCCCGGGCCCTCCAGCGGAGACGAGGAGGTGCTGGCCGGGCTGACCTGAGCCGCCAGCAGAGACGAGGAGCGGCTGGAGAGGTTCCCCTGAACCCCCAGCGGAGACGAGGAGCGGCTGGAGAGGTTCTCCTGAACCCCCAGCGGAGACGAGGAGCGGCTGGAGAGGTTCTCCTGAACCCCCAGCGGAGACGAGGAGGTGCTGGCCGGGCTGGGCAGAGCCGCCAGCGGAGACGAGGAGGTGCTGGCCGGGCTGGGCAGAGCCGCCAGCGGAGACGAGGAGCTGCTGGAGGGGTCCTCCTGAACCCCCAGCGGAGACAGATGCAGAGCCAGCAGGTGCAGAGACTTCTGGCTGAGGGGACGCCAACTGTAGCTGCACAGGGCACGCAGTCGGCTTAGGATGCAACGGCTGGGGCTGTGCAGGGCAAACAGTCTGTCCAACGTTTGTCAGTACCATGCAGTCCACAGCTGGCGGAGAAAGCTCACAAAGGCTTCCAGCTGAGGTTGGCAGTAACTGAACAGGTTGCTGAGCTACTAACTGAGCTGGTGACCAAACAGGGAACTGGGCTGATAACTGAGCTAATGACTGTGCTGAGGACAGAAGTGCAAGTTGTAGTGGTGGTTGTAGTGATGGTGGAACAGCAGGTAGTTGAACTGATGACTGAACAGGTGACTGACTCCTGGCTGCTCTCCTCCGAGGAACAGGAACGGGTGCTGGGCCTGGCCGAACACCAGTCATCCCCACCCGAGAAACAGATACGGGTGCAGGGACGAGCTGGGCTCTGGCTGCCTTTACCCTGGGGGCCAGTGTAGGTGCAGGAGCTAGCTGGGCCTCTGCTGCTCCCACCCGAGGGACTGAGACGGGTGCAGGAGTCGGCAGGGTCACAGTAGACCTCACCCAGGGAACCGGAACTGGCGCAGGCATAGGCTGGGCGTCCATCAACCCCACCCGAGGGGCAGGTACGGGTGCCGGGATGAACAGCGCCTCTGCCAAGCTGGGGACAGAAGCAGGGACCAGCTGGACCTCAGCCACCCTCTCCCGAGGAACTGATACGGGAGCAAGGGAAAGCCGGGCCCGCGCTGCCCTGGTTACAGGAACTGGAGGCGGAGAGCGAAGCACAGGAACAGTAACAGTCACTGGGTGAACCAAGTTGGTGGAGCCAAACACAGTTTCAGTAAACAGAGACTTATGGTGGGCTGGTTCTAGCAACTCTGCTGTACTTAAGTTGTCCGTGTCATAATTAGCAGTTTTGGAAAGAGTGAGTTTAGGTACAGCCACAGGTACAGGAGAACTCACACAAGCAGCGTCAGGATAATCTGGATGTGAGACAACACTACATACAGACGTACAGGATGTAGTCCGAGACGTAGTGCACACAGAGTCCATGAAACCTGGCCAAAAAGCATGGCGCAAAGAGTTAAACTGACATGAGTGTGGAACAGAAAATTTAACCTGTGCAAACAGTTCTGCAGTGCTCAAACTAAGATCTTTTGCCAGTCTCTGTATGGCAGATGAAACCTTGCGGCTCTTAACCTTAGCAGGCATTGAATACACAGTCTCGAGGAGTCCACGAGGAAAAACAGAAGCAGTTTCCTGCTTAGCAGGCACGAGAGGAGGTGAGTTTACACAGGTAGCGTCCGAGTTAGCACTTTCAAGTTGTGGCACAGGAAAAACCACAGCCTGAGAAACTGAAGGAGCAACACTGGGAGTCACAGATACAAGAGCTGGTTTAAAGATTAAACTGTTCATAGCAGAGGAATGGCTACTAGTCTCTGTGTCACCTGGCTCAGGCAGAACGCTAAGCGTAGATGTTAAGTTGGCTGGCTCAGCAACACAGGTCTTGTTCTCAGTAACTCTCTGAAGAGCTGCGAAAGCAGTGGCTGGTTGAGGAGTTGGCTGAGAAATATCAGGAATGTCTAAAGACAAACTAGGCTGGAACATGAAACAGTCACTAGGAGGAGCATTAGCTATAGAACATACGGTTTCAGGGTGTATGAGTTTCTCAGCATGCACTGTTACATGTAGAGCTGATGATACTGATGGTGTGTGGCTGGGCTCAGACTGGAAAACTTCAGAATCCAAAGGCTGAGCAAAACAGTTCTGCGGGGCTACAATGCTGGTAGCAGTATGTAGGGGAGTCTGGTGTGAAATAACAGTCTTAGGTTCAGCTAACTCAACAGGGGAAGCATTCATACCGGCTGAAACAAAGGAAATACTGCGAGCATTACAAGAATCTGACGGCTCAGAAACACAAAGATCACTGGTGAGAGCTACGGCTGAATAATCTGACACTGAGGTGCCTCGCTGTACAGCGTCTCTGGAGTCCAAACAAAAAGCGGCGGAATTATCCGAGTCAGGTAACACAACGGCGGGGAAAACGGAGCCACTCACAGTAGTGCATAGGTCATGAAGTTCGGGTCCCGAAAACTTGGGCGGAGTGTGTGACGCACAGTCACTCTCTCCCACAGGTGCAGCCCGCTCAGCAGTACTGGCGCAACGGCGGCGTGAACGCCGTTTTCGCCGAGAGGGGGGAGGAGATGAGCCGGGCCGCGAATCCTCCAGCGGACCGGGCTGAACGTCCTCCGACCCCTCACACTGGAGAGGCAGCTCCGGGCGGACGCCTACGGTGGAAACGAGAAAGTCCCGGATGTGGGGGCGCAGCGCGCCGAACAGCCACGGGAGTCCGGACACCATCCGCTGTAGACGGACGGCTACGACCTCCCGGTGTTCGTCTCCTGGCAGCGCCTCCCACTCCTGACAGTGGTACTCCACCGTATAGATCAAATCCTCCCGGAGCTCAGCGGAGGGGTTGTGAGTCGCTGGGTCCATGTCGTGGTCGCGTTCTTCTGTCATGGCTCGCTGCGTGGCAGGCAGGATGAGGACCCAATCGCAAAACTCACGGACTCAAGGGATGAACTCAAAAGGCAGCTTTATTGCTGACAAGATGACAGGAAAATACAAAACTTAAACTGGGAACAATAAACTAATACTCGGAGAGAGACACAGGGAAATCCACGCAGCATGAGGGAGAACGCGACACAGAACTGAGGAAGACGCAGACATAAATACACAGAGGGTTAACGAGGGAAGTGGGAGCACACGGGGAACACAGGTGACACTGATAATCATAACAAGACACGGCAGGAGTGAACGCAACACTAACGGGAGACGGGCAAAGTAAAACAGGAAGTACAGAGGTTCAGACAGGAGGAGAGAGAGCACGGGGAGAACACAGACATAACGGGCTGGGGAAAACATAGAATAAAACACAAAGAGAGACGAGGGCTCATAAATACACAGAGGGGCACACAGGGGGTAAGAGTCACGAAGGGAAAACACTTAGGGAACAACACAACAGGGCAACTCAGGAAACATGGCCTAAATAAGGAACGAAATACAAAAATACAAGGAACTAAGAATACTGGGCCCACATGGCCCAGGACCATGACAAAACCAGTCACTTCATTCCTGGTGCAGTTATAAGCGTGAACCAGGGGTCTTACATGGTCACGCCAACAGGACTTATCTTGATCACGGAGAGTTCCCAACATATCAAGCAAGGTACGATTAAATCGTTCCACAGGATTGCCCCTAGGATGGTATGGGGTTGTCCTCACCTTGTGGATACCAGCCACCTGACAGAGTTCCTTGATTGTGCGGGACTCGAAATCTGGACCCTGATCACTATGCAATTTTTCTGGGATGCCATAGTGTACCATAAAGTTCTCCCACAGACACCTTGCCACTGTGTGGGCCTTTTGATTAGGTGTTGGGATAGCAACTGCAAACTTAGTGAAGTGGTCCGTGATCACCAATATATCCTTGGTTCCACTCTTGTCAGCTTCCAGGGACAAGAAGTCCATGTACAAGAGTTCAAGAGGTCGTGTCGTATTAATGTTAACCAAGGGGGCCGCTCTTTCAGGCCGTGCCTTCCTCTGCACGCACCTGCCACACGTCTTCACTTTCCTTTCCACGTCCAAAGCCATCCTTGGCCAATAAAATCTTGTCCTTACAAGGTCCAGTGTACGATCGACTCCCATGTGACCCATATGGTCATGCAGGCTGGTGAGAACTGTGTTGTGAAGCTCAGCTGGAAGTATAAGCTGGTAGGTTTTCTGGGACCCCTCTTGGCATCGCCGGTACAAGACATTGTTGCGGAGCTCAAGACGGTTAAGCTCTCGGAGGAGCAGTGGAAGCTCAGGGAGGTGTGTGCGCATGGTTGGAGGTGGTGTGTCCCCATATTCGATCTGAGAAATAACATGCTTTATACACTGATCTGCTCTTTGCTCATCTGCCAGCTCTGTCTCAGTTAGATGGGGAATGGTTGGCAGACCTCCAAACTGTTCCTCTTGCCCATAGCTATCAGGTAAAGCACTAGGAGACATAGCAAGCACCTCCACCAAGGCAACACAATCTGCATCTGCCTCTCTTTCATTGTCAGGACTGACGCTGCAGGTGAACTGCCTCTCACAGATTGCTTTCACCACAGACTGATTTACGGCATTGATGTTATCTGGATCAAAAAGGTGATCTTGAGTGAACTGTTGTATGCGTTCAATCTCTTTTTGTGATTTCAGATCGTCCGCTAGCCCTCCGTGTGGTCTGCGTGATAATCCATCCGCATCTCCATTCTGCTTCCCTGGACGATAGAGGAGTTTGAAAGAGAATGTGGACAGTGCTGCTAGCCACCTATAGCTAGTTGCGTCAAGTTTTGCTGAAGTCAAAATGTAAGTCAGCGGATTACTATCCGTTACAACGGTGAAGTGGTTGCCGTAGAGATAGTCGCTGAACTTTTCTGTAACTGACCACTTGAGCGCCAGAAACTCCAACTTGTGCGCTGGATGGCGATTTTCGCTCCATGACAGCCCTCTACTTGCATAGCCTATGACTCTAAGTTGTCCCTCTTGCTCCTGATACAATACAGCACCAAGCCCGGTGGTACTGGCGTCGGTGTGCAGTATATAGGGTTTCTGGGGGTCAGCGAAGGCAAGTAGAGGGGCAGTGGTGAGACTTTGGATGACTGACTCGAAGGCTTCCTGGCAAGCTGGCGTCCAGCGACCTCCGAAAGGGTCTTTTGGGTCATGGTACTGATGTGCACTTTGTCTTGCGTTTACTTTTGATTTCTTGTGGCTAGGTGGGTACCCCGAAGTTAAGTTGTGGAGAGGTTTCACAATGCTGGAATACCCCTTAACGAACCTTCTATAATACCCAGCAAAACCAAGAAATGACTTTAACTCTCGCAGAGTCTGTGGGACAGGCCATGTTTTAAGAGCCGAAATCTTCTCAGGGTCAGTCCGAACTCCATTTCTGGAGACCACATGTCCCAGGTAACGGACTGAAGTCTGGAAGAAGACGCATTTCTCTGGTGACAGCTTTAACCCAAACTCTTTTAGACGAGTGAGCACTTTCATGAGTCTTTCTTCGTGTTCCTCAAGGGTTCGGGAGAATACTATCACGTCATCAAGAAAGACCAATGCATCCTTCAAATGTATCCCCCATGCACCGCTCCATTAACCGCTGGAACGTGCTGGAGGCGTTCGTTACACCCTGAGGCATTCTGTTGAACTCCCAGAAGCCGAGAGGGCACACAAAGGCCGTCTTCGGTTTGTCTGCTTCTTCGACCTCGATCTGGTAGTACCCTGATTATAGATCAAGAACAGAGAACCACTGTGAACCATTGAGGGCTGAGAACGTGTCCTCTAGCTTCGGAAGGCTGTACGCATCTTTTATAGTCTGGAGGTTTAGACGCCTATAATCGATGCACAACCGGACTTGGCCGTTCTTTTTCCGGACTGCCACTATGGGTGACGCAAATGGGGACTCTGACTCTCTAATATCTCCTGCATCAAGGAGTTCCTGAATGTGCTTCCGGACAGCCTCAATGTCCCGTGGGTGGATTGGCCGGGCACGTAGTTTGAAAGGCGTGTCATCCGAAAGTTTTATATGATGTCGCACCTGGTCCGTCCGGCCAAAATCCAGGTCGTGCTGTGCAAACACCTCAGGCATGCCGCTGAGCTGCTGAGTGATGCGCTGTTTCCATTCCAATGGAACTGGGGAGTCACCAAAATTGAAGGTTATGGTGGGCTCTTGGAAAGACGGAGTCTCTGGAGTTCTCTGGGGTGGTTCTGACTGTTTGGTCTTGTTGTGTTCCTTTAATAGGATGGTCTGATAAGCACTAACCTCTGCAATAGTACACTTGGCAGGGATGACAATGTCGTGGTCAGACTCGTTGCTTATAACAACTGGCAACTTGTGGGGCCGCCGCTGGGGAAAGTCAACCAGACCGGCTTTAAGTAGCAGGCCACCGGGCAAGGGGGACGATGACGGGTACTCAATGACAACTGATTTTTCATCCTGAAGGCCCTTGCCAAGGGCGACTCCCTCCACCACAACAGTTGAACCAGCTGGAATGACTTGAGGCATCTTGCCAAGTAGCTTCACTACCCCCTGATGGGTGTCACTTGTCTGCTTCCGTCTCAACTCAATGATTTTGAAGACTACTTTGTAGCCATGTGGGAGGGGTTGACGATTGGCTAAGTCAGTCTTTGAGTAGATGTCGAACAGTACATCTAGGGTGTTTGTGCCTATGAGCATAAGGGATTGCGAAGTGTCAGGGACGATTAAAGCAAGTGTGTTTACATCTACTGGAACACCTGTAAGGTCCTTTGGAAAAGTTATGGTCATTTCTATATAGCCAAAGTAAGGCACTAGCTGTCCATTAGCACCTTCCACTTCTAAGAGGTCATGTAGTGGCTTGATCTTTTGCTCTGAAAGGTGCTGCTGGTAGAATGACTCAGGAACAGTGGTAACTTGGGAGCCTGAGTCAAGAAGACAGTTGACTTCTTCACCTCTCACAGTCACTTGAGCTGTACTTCTGGCACCAATCAAGTGTTTAGGGAGTTGGAAAGATTGGTTCTGCTCTGAATGGTTTAAGCCAGAACATGTTTGTGCTTTGACAGTCTTTGCTGGGGTACTTACTTTGTTAACCTCAGCTGTGATTTTGTCGCCATTGTTTACGTCTGAGGGACGTTGTTGACTCTCCTCAGCTCCTGTTTGTCCCACAACAGGAACTGTTAGATGTTTAAAGGTGAATCTGTACAATCTCGCGCTTCCCACTGGCGTTGTTTCTCCTCCAACTGCTTCTTTTTTTCTGCTACTAGGTTGGGGTTAGCAGGGTCAACACAGCATGGAGCGATATGTCCATCATCACCACAGTTGAAACAATACCAGGGCTTGGGTCTGCCCCTTTGCCTCTTTGAAGTCTGTCTTTGCATACGTCCATCTACATCGTGTGGCTTTGACATCTTACTATGCGGCTTCGTTGTAGATCCCTTACTGTTTGCAAACTTTGTCTTTTTCTGTGACATGAATGTAGTTAGTTTACTTTGCAGACTCGCCACCTGCTTTCGCAGATCCTCAATAGCAGCAATGCTACTCTCATGTTTCTCCTCTGGTTCACAAACATGTGCACTCTGGAACTGTAACTGAGTTCTCTGCTTTGTGGTGCTAATGTGTTTTCTCATACGACTAGTTTTTGCTTGCTGTCGATTTTCCTCAGAGCGAATCATTAAAAACAGGTCTGAGAATTGGGGTGGGCTGGGGTGCAGGGTGCTGAGTAGGTCGTTGTCCCAACATCCCCTGCAGAACTGTTTAAGTAGATGTTTGTCCACTTCTTCACATGCGACTCCCCCCCCTCTTCGTGGCTCTGTTTAATGCTAGCTGTAGCCGGTGAAGGTAAGTGGATGACTTCTCACCTGGATCTTGAAGGGTGTTCAGGAATTGAGCGAAAAGTTCCTCGCCATCTTCTACAGTGCCAAAGGCTGAATCTAGAAGCTGCAAATAAGTAACAGGTGGTGACTCAGGCCGCAAACTCTTAACTATATCAGCTGCTGGTGGGAGCAGGCTCTCATGGATCTTTCTGGATATTTGCAGGGGGGACATGCTGGGATCATTTTGGAGCAGTTCAATTTGTGTGCGCCATGTGTCATAATCAGTTTCGTTGTTAGGTCTGGGAACCTTACCGGAGAAGGAACGTAGTCTCACCTGGGACTGGATGTGTGGAACAACATCTTGCCTTCGTACGATATGCTCTACCACAACCTTCTGAATGTCAGGTGGGTTCAAGTCACTTACTGAAAGGGACGCTGCTCTCCTTCCATTAGTGAGGGGAACATCATCAGTGGCACCAGTATCACTTGGTGTAACATCTGAATGTGAGGTGTGACACTGTCGCTCTTTAGGAGCGGGCGGAGATACAACAGTGGTCTCGACATACGTGGGAGAAGGTTCTTCAGTGGTAGGTCGCATGGCTTCAACATCCTCCCCAATCTGACACATCATCTCCTTCAGCACCTCACCGTAGTCTTTGCCACTCAGCTTGGCTAGTTCCTTGAGTTCAGCCAAGTAGGTCTTTGTAACATTACTCCCAACCGTGGTAGTGTACATGCTACTGAGTGTTTTAATTTCATAGACAACGCTGGGATCAGCTTGTGCTGTGTATGTGTATGGCAAACGAGGTTCTAAACCTTCTAAGGCTGAACTGCTAGAGTATTCTACGATCAGGTTTTGGTAGAAGTTGGACAGTGAATCATCAACAAAAAGGACTCTTGTGATTTTAACATACTGTTTCAGAAAGTCAGTGACCTGTTCATCTTTCTCAGATACCTGTGTTATCCCAGTGACAACAACCGCATTAGGTATTTTGACACCAGACTTTTGTATGAAATCCATGCTGGTCATTGCCTCAATATTGATGCTCAAATCAAATGGCTCCTGGCTGGCTCGCCACTTCTGTAACCAACTTTAAGGTATAAAGGTGAATTACAGCGCAATAATTACTTGGGCTCGTAATAAGACCCTGGCCAGAATCAGAAGACACCAAATTCGTATGGAGCTAAAGTATTGAGCAGCAATAATGACCTGAACACAATGTTAACTTTTGAGTAGCCACTCTTGTATTGTTACAAGGTATAACAGGTATTTGTCCAATTTGTACAGATAAAGTATAAAATAAAATAAATAGTGTGCACACTCAAACAAAATAAAAGTACTCGTTCGGGCCCTTTAAGAATTCAGAGTTAAGCTGGCGATAGCCAACTTCAAAGGTCCTTGTGAGTATAACTGGAATGTATGAGTGTGTGGTGTGTATCTTCTTTGGGGTAGATCGTCCTCAAAGTGGTTGGCTCGCCATCTATCACAAGCAGAATATCGTCCTGGTCCTTGGACTTTTCCGTCCTCTCCAAAAAACCTGACCGTTGCTCTGTTTCACAAAAGCCCAACACACACTGGCGTTGGAATTGCAGCAGCTCTCCGGATGAAAGGTGAGTGGTTAGCCGACGTTGCTTCTCTCCTTCATCCAGCCACTCGACTCCGGACTTCCAGCAGGTAAGTAGGCTGGCTTTCCTTCATCTCAATCCTGAGTTTTTCCTCTCTTTTGTCTGTGGATTTCTCGGTTTGACTAGCAGATGCCTCCACTCCTCTTGCTGAGATGAGAAAAAAAAACCCGGGAGCACCATGCACCTTCACCTCACTTCCTGGCTGACAGGGTCAATGCGGCCTGGGTAGGCTCTGATTGGTCGCTGAGCTAGGTGCCCTCACGTGGGGTGAACTGAGAGGTGCATTCAATGGTCATAGGAAATATGACGTATTGTTGATGTGGACAGTTAATATAAAGAGAATAAATATGATTTTTTCCATCTGGGCTACACTGGCCTGATAACAGCTCTAACCACTGTGCCACCGTGGCACCAAAGGGATATAGGTCTACAACTTAATATAAAAAACATGTTTATTTTCTAAAATTGCAGATAAATAAAAAAAGAATTAAGCACTTTCGGATGTGGTCAACTGAATATCAACAGTGGGGCATCAAACTTTATCAAAAAATTAAGATGATGTCCTAGGAAAAAGCTTGTTAAACATAGTATATTTGATCAAAGACAAGAGATTTCTTAGATGCTAATTTAAAAGCCTTCAGCTGTTCAACTTGCCTGTTTTAATTAATTCTACATCATCAAACTTTTCATCTATATAATGCTAAATGAGTTATTAAAAGGCTCTTAAGTCGCTCATGGTCACATTGTGGTTTGTGAGAGAAAATTCATTTCTTGCAATGCCCATCTCTGGTCACCACCATCTCTAAGCAGCATATCAAAGACATTACATTCATGCACAGTAAATGGTCAAATGTTTGTGGATGTTGGAGGTATTTCCCCTCTTTGTTTTAATCATTGTTATGGTCGTTACTCATAAAAAGTCTAAAAGTTATTACCATATTACACAGAACACTTTCCTTAAAAGTAATGTAGTAAATTACTTAATTACACAGAGGAGAAAGACATTTGTTATATTACTTGTTACATTACTTGTTACATTACTTTCATGTTACTCTGTAAAATCTCATAATTACCAACTGACAATATAAACCTATAGGCTACAGCCCCACACACCAACACAAATCCCTATCCTTGTCATCTTTCCCTTAGTATTTAGGTTGAGCACAAATCACAGATTAAAACCAGCACAAAGACACTTTAAGCAATCATCACAGTGATTCTTCTGTAGAAACATGAACAGGTAGAAATAGAGGTTGCAGCCTCAGCAAACTGAAAACAGCTGATCGTAACAAGAGTCCAAGAGCTGATAATTGGGATCGATAGGCAGACAGACTAATGATTCCGAGGAATTGGACTACTAGGAACCAGTTCTTGATTCCCATCCCTAATGCAGACCCACCAGCAACTTGTCTAATATACTAGCCTCTAATCAAAGAATAGCTGATTATGTGCAAACAACCAGAAAGAACTGCTTGCCTTTCTGTTTGATGAGCTAAAGCTATTAGAAATGTGACGTGGACATGCCCATGAGAGCACCCACCCCATCAGTGGTTCTGTTATCAGAGGTAATCCTGCTTCCAGAGACAACTCCCAACTCTAGACACACACCAATCGCCTTGTTTGCCCTAACAAATGGACTAAAGTTTGAGGCTGCAAGCACAAATATTTTATTAAGAAATCTTAAGACTTTATTTTAGAGACATTGCAGTCAAGAAGTAAATTATGTTGTCATGCTCTGAGAGAGTATCAACTATTCAGCCATTAGCCTTTGTCCTATACTCAGGAGGTGCTAGTGAATAATAATGTGACAGCTATTAGTCTTTTTATCTAACATTTGAGAGGATAATGAAAATCACCTCGTATAACTTCTTTGTTGACACTGTTATCAAGCAAGCCGAATGAAAGCGAGTGAAATTTGACCACCATCAGAATATAAAAGTCACTCTAGTAACAAATCTTTAAGTTTGAGTCAGTTAATTGAACAAAGTGTTTTTCATTTGATATGTATTGTAATAGTTCCAGGAGATATGATTAAACTTATCTGCTTGAGCCTGCACTGGCAGACAAGTCAAATGTGTGTAAAACATACAATAAGTACTCGTCCTTTTTATCTTTTCCACTCTCTACCATCTTGAGATGTTTGAGCCAGGCCAGTAGTGGCAGATCCACCTACATTTCCACAACTTAGTACTGAGTGGGAAAGGCTATACAGCATCAAAAGTAAAAGTATAAAACCCCATGGGATTATTTCCCCGAACCCCACTTCAAACTTTATGCTTTGCAGGTTTCTGATGGTTGCTTTCATTTACGATGATGCAAAGGTATTCTAAAGCAGATTTCATTAAGCACCAGCATGGCAGGACCGAGAATTTTTCAGTGGCTTAGAAGACCTGTAACAGCTGCACACCTGAGAGTTTGTTTTTTGGGAGGATGCCGTTTTTATCTATTTGTCTTTACACCCCACTTTCTTTTTGAATACCAAAGGTGACAAATACCAAAACTCTGAATTCAGAACAATTAGGTTATTTGTTCTTTTTACTATGTTAGATTCACAAATAAGTGTTCTGACTCCTGGCCACACATACAGGGAGTGCAGAATTATTAGGCAAATGAGTATTTTGTCCACATCATCCTCTTCATGCATGTTGTCTTACTCCAAGCTGTATAGGCTCGAAAGCCTACTACCAATTAAGCATATTAGGTGATGTGCATCTCTGTAATGAGAAGGGGTGTGGTCTAATGACATCAACACCCTATATCAGGTGTGCATAATTATTAGGCAACGTCCTTTCCTTTGGCAAAATGGGTCAAAAGAAGGACTTGACAGACTCAGAAAAGTCAAAAATAGTGAGATATCTTGCAGAGGGATGCAGCAGTCTCAAAATTGCAAAGCTTCTGAAGCGTGATCATCGAACAATCAAGTGTTTCATTCAAAATAGTCAACAGGGTCGCAAGAAGCGTGTGGAAAAACCAAGGCGCAAAATAACTGCCCATGAACTGAGAAAAGTCAAGCGTGCAGCTGCCAAGATGCCACTTGCCACCAGTTTGGCCATATTTCAGAGCTGCAACATCACTGGAGTGCCCAAAAGCACAAGGTGTGCAATACTCAGAGACATGGCCAAGGTAAGAAAGGCTGAAAGACGACCACCACTGAACAAGACACACAAGCTGAAACGTCAAGACTGGGCCAAGAAATATCTCAAGACTGATTTTTCTAAGGTTTTATGGACTGATGAAATGAGAGTGAGTCTTGATGGGCCAGATGGATGGGCCCGTGGCTGGATTGGTAAAGGGCAGAGAGCTCCAGTCCGACTCAGACGCCAGCAAGGTGGAGGTGGAGTACTGGTTTGGGCTGGTATCATCAAAGATGAGCTTGTGGGGCCTTTTCGGGTTGAGGATGGAGTCAAGCTCAACTCCCAGTCCTACTGCCAGTTTCTGGAAGACACCTTCTTCAAGCAGTGGTACAGGAAGAAGTCTGCATCCTTCAAGAAAAACATGATTTTCATGCAGGACAATGCTCCATCACACGCGTCCAAGTACTCCACAGCGTGGCTGGCAAGAAAGGGTATAAAAGAAGAAAAACTAATGACATGGCCACCTTGTTCACCTGATCTGAACCCCATTGAGAACCTGTGGTCCATCATCAAATGTGAGATTTACAAGGAGGGAAAACAGTACACCTCTCTGAACAGTGTCTGGGAGGCTGTGGTTGCTGCTGCACGCAATGTTGATGGTGAACAGATCAAAACACCATGGATGGCAGGCTTTTGAGTGTCCTTGCAAAGAAAGGTAGCTATATTGGTCGCTGATTTGTTTTTGTTTTGTTTTTGAATGTCAGAAATGTATATTTGTGAATGTGGAGATATTATATTGGTTTCACTGGTAAAAATAAAAAATTGAAATGGGTATATATTTGTTTTTTGTTAAGTTGCCTAATAATTATGCACAGTAATAGTCACCTGCACACACAGATATCCCCCTAAAATAGCTAAAACTAAAAACAAACTAAAAACTACTTCCAAAAACATTCAGCTTTGATATTAATGAGTTTTTTGGGTTCATTGAGAACATGGTTGTTGTTCAATAATAAAATTCCATCCATCCATCCATCCATCTTCATCCGCTTTATCCGGGACCGGGTCGCGGGGGCAGCAGTCTAAGCAAATAATAAAATTATTCCTCAAAAATACAACTTGCCTAATAATTCTGCACCTCCTGTATTCAATATAGTCACATGACATCCAGCAGAGATGAACATACCTTGTTGCTCTGCTAGCTTAGCTAGGTAGTGCTAAAGGTCAACGTGGAACAAAAAAAATAATGTAATGCTTGTGGAAGTTACTTTATTTAGCATTGGAGGTTGTTTTTATCTGCTCCAGTCTCTACTATCTTGCTTTTTTCCCTCTCATCTTGTCCCTTTTTTAGTCATAGAAGGATAACGCCCCTTTATTTTGAGTAAATAAAACATCAAAACTAAAAAACACTTGCAATGGGCGTGTTGTCGAAAGGAGCCAGCTGAGGTGGTTCGGGCATCTGACAAGGATGCCTCCTGGGTGCCTCCTGGGGTTGGTGTTCCGGGCATGTCCCACTTGGAGGAGGCCCCGGGGCAGACCCAGGACACGCTGGAGAGATTATATCTCTCGGCTGGCCTGGGAACGCCTTGGTGTTCCCCCGGATAAGCTGGAGGAAGTTCGCTGGGGAGAGGGAGGTCTGGGCTTCTCTGCTTAGGCTTCTGCCCCCGCGACCCGGACCTGGATAAAGCGGATGAAGATGGATGGATGGATGGATGGATGGATGGATGGATGGATGGGCGTGTTGGGTCAGGTGGGGCCACATTAGAGAGGTCAACCTCTCGGACTGTTAAACGTTGCGCACTGTCAAGTTTGCCAGCCCTCAAGGGTCCCTTGCTGGCCTGGGGCCTCAAGCATGTCTGTGCAAACACTATGTATAATAACCTCCATGCAATAAACTGCAATATATTTGAAGATGATACAGTATGTTCATATATTATGACATCTACGGTACAGTTCAGAACTAGTAAAAAATGCTGACCTTATTCAACTGCGGTAAAATAAAAGATACACAATGGGGATAAAAGGGAAAGAAGAAAGAGAATGGCATTAGAGTGTATGTTCTTTTTGAGGACAACCATTTCTTTTGATATTTAAGAAAAAAAGTTCAGTCTATGAGCACCCACAGAATTCAAACGTAGAACCAGCATTTCAAAGCCAATGGAAATTGATTAATGTATTCCCTTTGAAGGCTGGTATATGGCCAATTTGTGCCAAGGTTTACAAGCCTGTATCATAAAAGCATCATCATGCAGACTGAATGAGCAAGGACTTGCTCAGCATATGCAATGACATCTAATATGATGGGAGTGCAAGAATGAAACATATGCGTGCAGGCTGAAAATACCTTCCTAAGAAAGGAGCAGTATAGGTAGTAATGGAATGTGATATAGAAATTAGATTATGGTTTAGTAGATTCATACGAAAGGGAAGTATTTAACCCTTTAAAGCCGGTCAGAGCAGCACGCTCCGTTTTGCGTAAATATTTTTAAATCCCTGTAGAACCGAACTGCGTAAGCTAGCGCAATAATTTTTTTTGCATATGAAACCAGACGAGTTGTCCTTACATCTCATGCCATCAGCTTGTCCTAGGTCACGGTTTCCTTCCACATATAGCTTTGCAAAAATTGCATAAAAAGCGCTTGCAGCAACAAAAACATAATATTCCAGAAACAGGCTTTGCCGATCCGATCAGCTGTTCATAACTCTTCCCACATTGAAACAGACGTCAGCGCGAACGATCACATGTCCGCCATTTCCTGCCCAAAACCGGAAGTGACGTCATTTTCGCGGAAAATGTAGTTTTTTACTTGTAGGCCTTAAAAGCCTATATTGGTGTTTTGATAAGTCATGTTTGACTTTATACATTCCTGAATAGTTTCTGGGATGCTTAAAACTCGAATTACACTGCTTAAAATAGTTTATTTTGTTGCACCTGCTGTTTTCTTTGCAAATTTGCATCATACGATTGTTTTTCGTTTTTCCTGCTGTATATAAAAATTGCTGTATCTCAAAAATAAAACTATGAAGACACTCAAAATAAATTTCCTGTAGTTGTAAACTATTTTTTCCAACTTTTTTGTATTTAAAGTTTTGAGGGATAAGCCTCTTAAATTTCTTCAAGTAGAAATATATGTAAAAAAAACCAAAAACTATTTTCAATTTTTTTGTTGTTTATTGCCCTTTTTGCAATTAATGTAGTTACTATGGACTTAATGCATATATATTATTAAAATATGGGCTATAACAGTTGTATTGATGTATAGCAACTTGAAATGCTCCCAAAAATGGCACTACAGCATGTAAAAATATAATATAAGCTCTGGCAGACTTGGTTCTGTGGTAGGTCTTAAAGGGTTAAAGAATGAATAACATATCATATATGAAACCTACGTTCCCCAGTGACCTCCTTTGTGTCTTATAGACATTTACCTTTTCACTCTAGTTAATCTTGACTAATAAGAACACGGCACAATCTTAAGTCTTCACTGCCATCATGGCCATGGGTCATGATTGAAGTCCATTCATTACACGGGCTATTTAATATGCAGTCAATATGACCACATGTGCAGCAAGCTTAAGGTTGAAGGTTCAGTCAGGGCTCCGTTGAATATTATGCTTAGATGAGTTTCAGCACTTACAATGTCACTTAAAATTGTTGTATAATAATCAACTTATAATATAATGACTTATTCTCTTGATTTCTGGTGACATCTCTCGGCTTCTGTAAAGGCTCCTTTCTATTTTCTCTGTTTGTTATACTGAACACAATCATATACTAGTATTAAGATAAAAATGGTAAGAAATGTAGTGAATACTGTCCTAAGTTTGTATGGTCATTTGGCAGTAATGCTAGTGATTAGATGCTAGGGTAGCGGACTATCATTATATTTGTGCCAATTTTGCTCATGTGTGTGTTTTGTTTTTGTTTTTTCAGAAAAAGTCAGAGTGTGAACACAGAGGCCAAACATTACCATCTGCAGGTTTCTGCTGCTTGTTTCCCTTTACTGTGATGCAAAGTTATTCAAGAGTGATTTCCTTTATCCCAGAAAATTAAAAGGGATGACAAGCCTGCAGTTCTGATCAAGCACTAGCATGCCAGAGTGTGTCAGTGGTTTGGATGACCTGTAGTATCCTGAAACAACTGCACACATGATGGTGTCAGCTTGGAAACAGTCTATTTCGGGAAACCCAGATTTTGGTTTCTCTTTACAGTCCATTTGCTTTTCAAATACTAGACGTGACTGGAAAAGGAATGCAAATACCCAAATTCAAAAATTGAATTTTTCCAAATACAGCCTGCCAACACTGCAGCCTTATTGTGAAAGTGGTATGGAAGAAAAGCCTCTACACATTCAGTGCTGGTGTAAAATTCATGTCTGATGTATAGGTATAGGAACAAGCTGTTTTTAGAAGTTTCCAATATTGTGTTAGACAAACAAGCTTTTACAGATCTTTGTATAAAACGTTATACGCTTTGTGAATAATCAATGCTAGGTTTGCTGCAGCTCTCAGTAATGGAGGAAATTGCCTACTTTGAGTCAACAATCATAATAAATGAGCTAATGAATGAAACTGTGAGACACATATTCACTAAAAGTGACAGTGAAAAAAAAATGTCTATTTCTTTGTGCTGCTTGCTAAATAGCAGCTATTGGAGGCTTTGAACACCTAATAAGTCTCACACAAGTCATTTTCTTTCTGCCAATTGAACGCATCGAACAAACTTCATCCATTCTTTGTAGAAACCTGGCACCTCATTTTTTAAAATGCTTTTCTTCTGTTACTCCTTATGCTTTGAATTATGCTTTCTCTCTCCTGATAGCTCCCACAGCTCATAATGAATGCAGTCAGTGATTTGGCACCGGTCATGAGACAAGATCAGAAGGTGATCGCAGATATGCTGCTTTCCTTTTTGTGCCCAATTTCCTTCCCTTCACAAAGCCCCTCCACCCCGTTTATACCATGGCTGTGGTTATTTCATAGCAGCTGAGTGTAGGACGAGGTGGTAGGACTTGCTCATGTGTGAATACACCTCTGTAGTCACAAGTCAGGCACTTCTGAAAACCGCCCATAAACAACGGAGGAGGGCAAAAGATGCTTACAGAGGCAGTAAGTGTAGTTGAAGTAAAGCACGAGTGTTACTGCAGGAAGCAGCGGTCCATTCATGAGAGACCCAGGCTTTATGTTGATTCATTACTCTATTAGGCCTTGTGACAGAGATAAGGACCAGCATGTTTCAAAGTGATAGCTGACCTCTGCGTTTTACCCATCCCACCACCAACACACACACACAGATGCACACTCTGAGGCCAAACACAGGCACACCAACTCCTGCTCTCACGCATTAGCAAAAAGATTCAAATGAAGAATGTTGAAAGAGAGCCACACAGACTGTGTCACAGCATATTCAAAACAGACCACACAACCCACATACTGTATCAATTCATCGTCCTCCCCTTGTGAGTTTAGTTTGGCAACTACTGGAAATTTTTATTTGCAAGTATTTAAAACAAGCAGCGTGCACCATGTCTGGACCCCAGCCAATTAAATATCAAAGGGATCTTTGTCACCCGAGTAAAGCCATCTGATGTTTATTGATAAATGCTCTGGGGAAGAAGTTGATCTGACTCTCAAATAACTCTCACATAAACTTCTGTCATTGGCTTCCAACTGGGCTCAGCAAAGAGCCGAGTCTCCTTATGCTGCTTTGGAGGCCATGATGAAGTACTAACCAAATGAAGACTTTATCATGTTTCCTCTGAAGGATGAGGAACAGGGAGAAAGGGGAAGTGCCGGACAAGATATCAGAAACAAAGCATTGAGGTGATAGCGTGAATTAACCTCAGGCTAGTCTCACAAACAGTTTGGTGGCTGCATCTTATGATTAACAGTTATCATGTATCCTCCACAAGAAAAGAACAGCCCGTGTGTCCTTTGAACAAACTCCAGGGATGTTAATTTTACAGAACAAGCAATGAGCAAAGCAAATACAATCGCCTTTCGCAATCAGCCCGGAGATGCAGTTAAACTGAAACAATAAGTATCCTGCTGCATATAGACGAACGCATGGTGCTGTAGAGTCATGTTGTGAAGTGAACCTGTTAGTGAAATGAGATTCTCTGTCTGGTACTTGATATTGAAAACAATATGTGGTAAATCAGACTGGCACATGCCATAGCCATATATCCAGCCTTGTATGAGTAGGGCGACTTCAAGGCCAGGCAGGAGACTGTACGTCATCACATTCGGCGTCATCAACAGCTTTCAGAAAGCTCTCTGAAAACCAACTAATGCGTTTCTTTATTTTCTGTCATTGTAACATACACTGCTCAAAAAAATTTAAGGGCCACTTTAAAAGCCCATCAGATTTCAATGGGGGGAAAAAAATCATGCTGGACATTTATACTGATATAGACTGGGTAATGTGTTAGGAATAAAAGGATGCCACATCATTTGCTGGAATTGAATATGATCAACGAGACACCCTGAAAATCAGAGTGAAAAAATACATCTCAGATTCTGAAGGCCTCGGTTAGCATAAAGTTCATGACAGTACAATTTAAAAATAGACTGAACACGTATGGCTTGTTTGGAAGGGTTGCCAGGAGAAAGCCTCTTCTGTCTAAAGAGAGCATCACAGCTCAGGTTTGCAATATTGCATCTAAATAAATTGCATGACTTCTGGATCAATATAATTCGGATAGAGATGTTTGACCAAAATGCACAGTGCCACGTTTGGAGGAAACCAAAAGCATCTTATCAGCATCCACACCTCATAGCATCTGTCAAGCACAGTGGTGGAAGCATAATGATATGGGCTTGTTTTGTGGCCCCCGGACCTTGGCACCTTTTGTCTTAATCATGGTTGCCTAGCAAACAAAGAAACTTTTAACTCTTGACCCAGTGACTTTGAATTTTAACTTATGTCCTTATAAAAATAACACAAAATATTACTTGAACAGCTATAGGCTTTGTTCTGGAACATATTTTATTAGTCAGCCAGACAATTTATGCACAATGTGATTATAGATCAATTTAAAGGGTTAGCATAATATATCCACATTCATTAAAATCTGCCTGCATCCTGTCTGAGCATCACAGTCTAATTTCTGCAATTTATGCAAGTGACAGATTTTTTTTCAGTAATACTAGTAAGTTTCTCATCTTAGGGCTGACAGTGGTGCACCTTTTCGGACTTCCTCTTTGGACACTATTGTTTCAGTGTCCTCGGCTGTTTTTTCTGTTTTTTTACTTTAGCAGGAGTCTGGCACTGGAAAGACTTCTCGATCGCCACATAAAGACCAAAGACACCCCCCAATTATGTGTACTGTATAAGAATTTTCATTTAATTCTTCTGTTTTTTGGGTTCCACTCCTAAAATATGCTCACAATTTACAGTGGAATTTTAGAATACCTCTAGAAAAGGTAGATTGAAATGAGAAAGGTGAGAGCACAAAGAGTTACCTCCAGTTGCACTTACACTATCAGAAATATACACGTGTTCAGTCCATCTTGCTTGATGCTACCATCCATGAAGATCTATATGAGGGCTATCTCCCCTCATCAGCCCAGCTCTGTCAGCTGAGCGCCTTTTGGTAACATAAACATTTGAGTAAAGTTGTAGTGACCTCAATAAAATGGCAATAGATAGTTCTCTTACCTGCCTAGCATCTCAACTGAATTCTGCCACAATTTTGTGTGCACCATGCCCCAGAAGTTTCAGTTTAAAATGTTCTTTATCTTACTGTATGTCTGACAGCAATACCCTGTTATATTACAGCTACGGGAAATATTAGAGTCTGGTTTAGCTGGCAGTTCCATTAAACTTGGTTGACAAGTCGCTTTAAATATACTTCCTGTCAGCAGTTTATCCACCATCTTAAATCCGTGTATATAAAACAGCAGGAATCCGTAGCAGAAGAGGGTATTGTGCAGAACAGGTGCGCTTTAATCAGAGCACACCCACTCTCCCTCGTAAAACCTTTAATGTTATGAACAGCTGGTAGCGTGACTTCCCACAGTTCTGACATCATTATGAAGTTGGTAGTTTTGTGATAAACAGCCAGTGATAATACTTTTCATGGTGAGCTAAATGCCAATACACATATACATGATTGACCCAGGCTTTTGTTTTTTCTTTTTTTATTGGCCCTGACTGTTTTTAACTCCCTTGCTGTCTTTCATTGGACCCCTAATTGAACTTTCCTATATGCTAAAGTTTGAATGCAGATTTTATTCACTACACAGCTGCACACCAAGAACTTGTCACATGCAGAACACTCAAATGCATGTCCCCTTCTTTTTGTTATACTATTATCTTTACTGCAAGATTTATTACAAGTAAATTTGTATTCCTTTTTTAATGACAATATTTTTTAAGGACGAATGTTTTTTCCAACACCACATTTTCATTCTTGCAATCTGCTTGAGTGGCTTCATGATTGACACATTAAAAGAACTATTTTCTACTGGGACTTCACACTCCTTAGTTTATACATTTTGTGAATTGTGAAAAAATGTCATCATATGAACTAGCCTCAAGATCGACTTAATGATTTATTGGTCAAAAATGAACAAAAATCCTTATTACTTAAAAACTATGATTTTTACAAGTGTGGTGTGTATTGTCAACACATACAAAGTACTGTATAAAGATTTCAAATATCATGTCACATTTGACCTCTGATCTCTCCTTCAAGCTCAATAGATCTGAGGGTCAAATAATGCTATATAGAGTTATTTAAAACTATGTTTCTTACTGCCATCGTTTGTATTGACAACATATAGGCATACCAAGAATAATACACGGGGATTCTAAATATCTCAGTACGTTGGACCTCTTCTTTAATTTCAAATGAGATCAAACTTCATAAAATCTCTTTAGTTTGTCAAAGTCCGGCTCGGGGGCCATGAAAAACAATGGGGAAGATGCCACTAAAACCAAAATTTACAAGTTTATTAAAAAACAAGTTAAAAAACCTTCATTAGTGTTATTAGTGTGTCAGTAGTTGGATGTGTGATTGAATGCTAAGGATGCATAGTGTTGTATGGTGAAAACAACTGATTAATCAGTTGCACTGATTAGCCCCACCTACTAGGAACCTGCAAGACAACACAAAGGGACAAACAGAAAAATAGCAACACCTGGCCAAGGCAGAGGGCCATCACATATTTTTAAAATGATGCTTACAATTCTACTACTTTTTGTATTGGCATCATACAACGCCTTAATGCCCACTCACATCCTGGGCCATTTGACCTCAGTGAATCACATGATGAAGCGGGGCAAGGTCCCACAATGGGCTCATCCAAAACCTTGGCTGATAGTAACCCACACCGGTTTTTACACCTTGGCTCATGAGATTAGGCAGATGATTAATAGCACATCAACAACCCTTTTAGGGACATTCCCAATAGGGTTTGGGACTCTCTACCAATTTGCTCTTATAATCGAAGAACCTTCTCAGATGAGAGGAGAAACGTCCTCAAGGAAACTTAAAGAAGTCCAGATGCTTTTCTTTCCAGCTCCTTAGACATCCAGTTATTTACAATTCAATAGCTATTCATTGCCTACTCCTACATGTTTGTTGAATCAAAGTAAACATCTGTCATGCTTCACTTGTTTGAGTTTTCCTGCACTGCAAACTTGAAGTACATTTAAAAAGAACAAAGAAAGCAAAATAACTATATACATGTACATATGTGCAGTACTCTTCCCTGAGAGTGAGTTGCCTTGGCGGAGGTTTACGCTCTTGGACTGCTCCTTCTTATGATTCGTTTTTAAGTTTTTGACTCGTGTCTCTTTGAATTTCAGTGAATGAAATTGCAGTCAAGTGTTGTTCTGCCAAACTTTAAATAAGAAAAACAGTATACAAAACTATTTAAGTTGTTGGACATAACTAGGTTGTTTGCTAGTGGGGATAGGTTAATTTATCAATCTCAATTGTGTAAATGCAGGAGTGAATGTGAGTGCGAATGGTTGTCTGTCTCTGTGAGTTGGCCCTGCGACAGACTGGCGACCTGTCCAGGCTGTACCCTGCCTCTCGCCCTATGACAGCTGGGATAGGCTCCAGCGCCCCTCGCAACCCTGAAAAGGATAAGCGGAAGCGAATGGATGGATGGATGGATGGATAGGTTCTTTGCTCCAGCTTTCTGAATTGGTGCTAAGATAGAAAAACCTCTCACTTCCTCGTGAAAATGTACATTTATAGTTTTTTGTCTAATTTATCACAGCACCACAAGCTCTGTGTTCAGTTTTGACTTATCTTTTAGTCATTTTTGATATTTTTAATGTTCTTTCATTACTTTTTTTTTAACCAAATCGACAAACCACTAACACTGTAGCACCAATCTACACTGAAAAATTTTCTAATATTTACAGAAACAAATGCTGTTCAAAATGAGCATACAGATGGTGATATGTGACTTTTTTTTCACAGTCTCAATTACGTTTTTTTACATCAGTGTTAGAGATCATTATACAGCAGCTGGTTTATACTCAGTCTCATGGCTCAGGCCATTTTATGCAGCATGTCTGGAGGCCCACACAGAGCCTTCAGTACAGTTGATGGACAGCCACTCTAACCACTCTACCTCACTGCCTAACTCCTACGCTCTATATCACATTAAAGTATGTTAATATTAAACTAATTAGATAATTGTATACTGCATAATAAAAAATGATGGATTAGATAATCACTCACTAATAGGGACCAGTCAAGCATCTCTTTATATATAGTTAACTGTTTATTAGGGGTGCAACGATACACAAAATTCACGGTTCGGTTCGGTTCGATACTTTGGTGTCACGGTTCGATATTTTTTCGATACAAAAAAATGTTCATGCCTTTTTAATTTGTCATTTATTAAAATTGTAAATATATATTTTAACTCAAAAGTACAGTTTTTAAATTTAACCCTAACCCTTGTGTGTTTTTTTTATTTTGACAGCGAATGCGCACCTGTGGACCACTTATGTGCAGCCCTGGTTATATAGCTCATCATATTGCAGCCACAGAAATTATTTTGTCCATGAAACCATAAAGCTGCACTTTCTTTTTGCCTTATAGTCTGATTAGTCATAACTTTTCCGTTTTGTGGTAAGCTTTTCTTTGGCTGTCACTTCTTCACCCTGACCTGTCTTATTTGGCTCAGCAGAACTGAAATATATATCCTGCTGCTTTTACACACGCACTCACATAAGCTCAGCGATTCTCTGCACGATCAACCTCTCACATGTTTAAGCTTGCTGCGGGAGATTTCACTTGTCATGTTTGTGTAGTAAGCTAATGATTAATAAGACGATGTCAGAGGAATTGGTGCGCAAATTATCATCACGCACCAATCAGTGCTGTCCGAGCGATTGCAAAGTGAAAGCAAAAAACAAGCACAAATTCAAACGCGATTTCAATATGTCACATATTGACAGTGGCTCACCGATGCCAATAACATAATTACCCAGCTACATTTCCGAAAGAATGCAAAAGCATTGACATATATTTTTCCTTCCTACAATAGCCCGACGGGCAGGGCAGAGATAGATTTTGGTAGCCCGACTGGAAAAATCGCTAGCCCCTGGACGTCGGGCTAGCGATATTGCGAGCCCTGTATCTGATTGAGGAATCACTCATCTTTGGAAAAGAGAGTTTATTACAGAGAAATGGCTCTTTCCAAAATAAAAGCTATACTATACGCTTCTTCTGGGCTATATTCTCAGCAGCATATTAAACATATCAGGTCCCCATAAGGAGACTCATGTGCTAACGGCTGTCTAAATGACTCGGCTAAAGTTTGTAGCATGCATGCTTGTTGTTTTTGCACTAGAATGATGTAAATGTGCAGTCATATTCGTTGTGTTCCCACTAGTGCTTTCAGGTTAATCTCGTTGAAATGACCTTAACGCCACAACACGGCAAATCTCCGTTAACGAGCTACCCCTGATCGCCCCGTGCATGGGGCTAGACGGCCAACACGTTAACGAGCTAACTGCGCTAACACACTAGTTCCCACCCATGTAATTGAGCATTGCGTGGCACATCCAACATACTGTTTTACTTTAGTCCATGACGCGCTTACCTTCAGGGTCATACATCACATGAAAACCAAAATAATTCCAAACGCCAGATCTGAATGAGGGTCGGGGAGGTTCAATTTGCCATGTTGCAAGGAGAGCTTAACTTCTGTCTCGCTAGCTTGCCCTGCGCTCTTCCTTCTGACGATGCTGTCTGTGTTGAGCGCTCAGTGGATCTGCGCTCGACAGTGTAGCCTAGGCGTATGGAACTCCAAAGTGTTCAAAATTAAATAAATAAATAGGTCAAGATGAAATAAATAACTATGTGAATAAATGAGACACAGATATGTAATGTGAGAATGATATTGTGAAATCATGGAACACATTTTGAAAAAAATGCTCATTATTGTGAAATATATTGCATTCTGCTATATAAATTTACTTATTATTGTGAAATATTATTTCATGGTCATTATTTTTCACAATAACAGAGATTATTCCTGAGGCATTTTATTTATTTCCAGCCGTTTATATTCCAAAATGTCTTTTTTTCAAAGTCAGTCTTTATTTCAAAATCCCGTTTTTCCCAATGGTCTATTTATTTCATAATGCGACTTTTCAGCAGAATGACTTTGTCTGTCAATCAAGAGAGACAGGGCGGAGCCAGTTGTGTGATTGGTTGCTCCTTTACTCAGACATAAGTAATAGCACATGAATTGTCGATTTAGGTTTAATGGTGCAATGCGTCTCCTATGCAGCTGGCGGCAGTATGCAGCTCAAAATAAACTTAAGGCACCGACAAATGCAAAACACTGGGCGCGAATAACGTTACAGGTGTATCAATTCTTGTGAAGGGCATGGCTGCAGGAAACAAGTCCGTTTCTGAGTTACTCAGAGAACTTGCTAACCGCTTAGACTGCATCCTCCCTGTCCTCGTCGTCTGTTGTCTTCGTCTCCATTATCAGTCATCATAATTTGACCATCTCTGTGCAAGTCTGCAAATTTCTTTATTAAATCATAAGATTCTTAAATTCATCAAGTCTCCCTGTTCCCTCGTCACAAAACATGACATCACTGTTTTGTGCAATTTAACAATTTAACCCCCCACATTTGTGAAAGAAAAGCAAAACACTTTTTTGAAAAGTCTGTAACAAAACCATCAAATCTGATCAAGGTTATTTAAATGCTGCAAAAGAGGAATGGATTGGAATTTTAAAAAATACATATAGTTCCTTAATTACTGGGGGGGAATTATGAATGATGCTTATAGTGAGTGAAAAGTAAACTGAGTGCATTTTTTTGGACAGAGATTCACTTTTAATGTGTATGTATAATATAATACAGATGCATAAAAAAACACTCCCAAAACAGAATAAATTATTACAAATAAATTATTACAAAATATAAAAAATATATATATAAAAAAATGGAGGCAACTTTGCCTGTGGTAGAATGTATACCATGCATGAAAAAATCTTTACTGCAGATGTTAATTTTACTAATTTAATAATGCTAATTTTGTGTTGTAAGATTTATGACTTTCATGCTTTCATAGTGGTACTTAGGAGAGCTTGACATTTTTATCAGGTGGTACACACTGTAAAAAGTTTGAGAAACAATGATAAGTATATGTGTGCTTTTGGAAAACATTTAAAGCTGCAGTATAGAATTTTGAAACAAGCTTAAAACATTTTTAGAATATAAACAGAGCATCTGCTTCTCTTTACAGCTCCTCACTCCACCAGGGCTGTTTGGCACTTTCTGATGTGATGTACGTACTGCGGCAGTCATACAGACAACTGGACGGTCCAAAAGTTGGCCTACCTATTACTGGCTGAGGTTTTAGTAGAGTTGTGGCTGAACCACAAAAATATATCATTAATTTTAATCTCCCCAATCAATTATAATGTTATGTTGGAATGTTGTTAAAGAGGGTCAAAAATGTTTCAACCCAGTTCGTTTTGCAGATTCTGTATAGCAGCTTTAATATAGGGAGAACACAACTTCCAGATTGTGTGAGTAAAATTTGTTTTTTTCTCTTTGTCAGTTTAATAGTTTCTGTTTTGCCTGTCACTACAGGGAGTGCAGAATTATTAGGCAAATGAGTATTTTGTCCACATCATCCTCTTCATGCATGTTGTCTTACTCCAAGCTGTATAGGCTCGAAAGCCTACTACCAATTAAGCATATTAGGTGATGTGCATCTCTGTAATGAGAAGGGGTGTGGTCTAATGACATCAACACCCTATATCAGGTGTGCATAATTATTAGGCAACGTCCTTTCCTTTGGCAAAACGGGTCAAAAGAAGGACTTGACAGGCTCAGAAAAGTCAAAAATAGTGAGATATCTTGCAGAGGGATGCAGCAGTCTCAAAATTGCAAAGCTTCTGAAGCGTGATCATCGAACAATCAAGCGTTTCATTCAAAATAGTCAACAGGGTCGCAAGAAGCATGTGGAAAAACCAAGGCGCAAAATAACTGCCCAGCAAGGTGGAGGTGGAGTACTGGTTTGGGCTGGTATCATCAAAGATGAGCTTGTGTGGCCTTTTTGGGTTGAGGATGGAGTCAAGCTCAACTCCCAGTCCTACTGCCAGTTTCTGGAAGACACCTTCTTCAAGCAGTGGTACAGGAAGAAGTCTGCATCCTTCAAGAAAAACATGATTTTCATGCAGGACAATGCTCCATCACACGCGTCCAAGTACTCCACAGCGTGGCTGGCAAGAAAGGGTATAAAAGAAGAAAAACTAATGACATGGCCTCCTTGTTCACCTGATCTGAACCCCATTGAGAACCTGTGGTCCATCATCAAATGTGAGATTTACAAGGAGGGAAAACAGTACACCTCTCTGAACAGTGTCTGGGAGGCTGTGGTTGCTGCTGCACGCAATGTTGATGGTGAACAGATCAAAACACTGACAGAATCCATGGATGGCAGGCTTTTGAGTGTCCTTGCAAAGAAAGGTGGCTATATTGGTGGCTGATTTGTTTTTGTTTTGTTTTTGAATGTCAGAAATGTATATTTGTGAATGTGGAGATGTTATATTGGTTTCACTGGTAAAAATAAATAATTGAAATGGGTATATATTTGTTTTTTGTTAAGTTGCCTAATAATTATGCACAGTAATAGTCACCTGCACACACAGATATCCCCCTAAAATAGCTCAAACTAAAAACAAACTAAAAACTACTTCCAAAAACATTCAGCTTTGGTATTAATGAGTTTTTTGGATTCATTGAGAACATGGTTGTTGTTCAATAATAAAATTATTCCTCAAAAATACAACTTGCCTAATAATTCTGCGCTCTCTGTATTCCCTGTCTGTTTTCTTACCTGGTTCTTCCTGACCTTGTACTTTCTCCTTACGTTCCCTCTTTCCTCTCTGCCTCTTTGGACTAACAATCATACACAAATAGATTATATTCAATTAGATGAAAAATTACATTAATATGAAAAAAATACTATTAAGATCACTAACAAAAAGTCCTCTCTCAGTCTACTTTCAACCAAAAGGCAAACAACCAAACCACATGAACATCTAATAAAAGATACACATTGAAACACTGATCCAACATTATTCTTGATTCACGGATCATTTGATTTTACACTTTTACCTGAATGTCGCTGCTTTTTTTGAAAAAACTTCCTTATATCCATTATGAACCTGGCTGTCTCTCTGTACACAAACACACACAACAGGAGTTATAAGGTTAATGGGCATTCAGTCAGTTAGTTAGTTAGTATCCATTTAAAACAGGACAGTGGTAACAACAGTAGGCTACGGACAATTTTAAGTTTTAGATTTTAAATAGGCTGTATACATTTCTATGGGAGCAACAGGACGGTGAAATGTCGCTGATTTTACTACAGAGCAGGACGGATTGTAGGGTAGCAAACATCGTCGGAAAACACATTTTTAACACTGCAGGTTACCTGGGTGTAATGTTTTTCAGCTAAAAAGAAACATGGTCTGATAACTACCTAACTATATAAAGAGTAACTCAAGGTTAAATGCAGCTAATATGCCCTGTTTTAAGCCACGCACTTAAACCTCCGCTCCGCTGAGCCACCATCGCTCAAGCAGCAACGGCTCTAGAGCCAGAGTAGGGGAGAGGAGCTGGAACAAACCATTATGGGGGGGGTACCTATACTTTTGTTGTGAAAATGTTACGTCTCAACCAAGTACCATATGCTTTTTATATTTTTAGTAGTGTGTCACACAAACAGCAAATATTGTCAAAAAAGTAAGAAATCTTTGGGGGTGTTTTGAAAATGGCCTAAAATCGCCCCTGGATTCAACCTATTCAGAACTCTCTTAGGCAAGGTTTTGTGTCATTTCTTTCAGCAGTCTTCAGCAACAGTTCTCCAGGCTTCAGTATCCAAAGCTCTTCTTTGGATATCATCTTTGGTTCTGTTTGTTCTGTTCTCTGTCACTGCTTCTATAGTGTTGAGATCTGTAAGCCAAACCAGGTTTTCTTACAGAAAAAACTGAATGATTTGTTATACACTATAGCTTTCTTGCATAATACTGAGTATGATGAAAAGCTCTCACACCTTTTGAAATATTTAATCATCTTTTTTTTTCTTTTAATCATGGAGGATGAAGATATGCGTAGCTTATTTGAGAGTTTAGAAATGTGCTAGGTAGGATGTAGAGTTATTGTAGAGACACTGACACTGCCTTGGATGCAATAAAGGCACTTTGAACTGTGAAAGTAAGACAAAGAGAAGTTAATGTTGAGTGGAGACTACTTTTATGACTGGCAGGAAGTCACGTACACAGAGACACACACACAGTGCTTTGACTGTTATGACACACCCACACCTACATGCACACTCGCTCACGTGCACATACACACAGGTACGCGCACACATTCACTTACGTTTACTTACATAGACATATGGGTACGCGCACACATAGGCACTCACGTGCTCGAGCATACACACACAAACACAGAGTTTGCAGTACACCATGGGGGTTTTATGATGGGGTCGCTTCTATAAAGCTAACTGTAACAAACAAAGGAGTGGAAGATCTGCAGAGGGACACCGGCCTTGCACGTCTCCCCTTCTAGATGATGCATGCTTAAATGAAGATGAATAAAGGTTTTGTGAAAATGACTACTGAGTTCCGGTGCCGTCTCTGATGCCTCGAGGAATAAAAAGAACCGGGGTGAAACTGATTTCGTAACAAGGACTACCTAGTGAAACGGTAATCACAATCTTTGTTCTAGCCTTTGTTCTGCATCACTGACTTCACATTTTAACATTCTCATATTGAAATCTGTCAACCTTGCAAATGCTGTTGGTTTCATTTGAATAGTGGTTAATTTTTGCTTCCATGTTGTGGTTTCAGTTCAGTGATAGTAAGTAGTATGCATACAGTTTGGTGTTAACGGTATTGGCAACAGCATGTTGTGGCACTGTTTTGATAGAGAACATTCAGCTATATGTTAACACAATGCAGGAGTGGACATCCCAGCAAATCCAAGCTGGATTTGGTTTCTTTTGCTCAGTGGACTTGTGAAAAACCCAAGACATACATCTCAGATTCTGGAGGCCTCGGTTAGCATAAAGTTCATGACAGTACGATTTTAAAAAAAGACTGAACACGTATGGTTTGTTTGGAAGGGTTGCCAAGAGAAAGCCTCTTCTGTCTAAAGAGAACAAAGCATCACAGCTCAGGTTTGCAATGTTGCATCTAAATAAATTACATGACTTCTGGATCAATATAATTTGGATAGAGATGTTTGGTCATAATGCACAGTGCTACGTTTGGAGGAAACCAAACACATCTTATCAGCATCCATATATATATATATATATATATATATATATATATATATATATATATATATATATATATATATTAATGAGAATTAAAAAAAAAATCAAAATAAACTATGTAAAAATTGCTTATAGAAAGACTAAATAGCAGGAAAGAATTAGATAAAAATAAAAATAATAATATTTGAACAGCTAATAAGAATGTAGGCTAATCCTATAGGCAGCCCATTCACGACAAGGTTTTACCCACACAAATTCCAAGCTCAGCTGGACCAAAATTTGACAGTGCATACTTCCATTTTGACAAAATCCCCATCACCACACACTAAAACGCAGCCCCACAACATGACAGAGCCTCTGCCGTGTTTAACAAATAGGCACTCGCTGCTGGACCGATCTTTTAAATTTGCATTCATCACTCCCGCTGCCACTGATTTGTGTGTTGCCTGGATAATTTGGCACACCTCAGCCTTTTGCACAGTACTTGCCATCTTCCTGTGTAATATCTATACTACAATCCATCCAAGATGTCAGTGGTCCAGTTTTTGTGAGTACAATTATAGTGTTATTTTTGTATTGTATTGTGTAACCAAGTTTAGCAAACACATATATTAAAAATTCTAGCCTTCCACATCCATTTGTCATTTTTCTGTGGTTGTTATATTTCACTGTAAAGGCTGGTAATTATGAGATCCCTTCGTAATATTCTCCCGCCATAAAATAAATGTCATGTTTGCCTTGTAACTGTCTATTCATGGCTTCCTGCTCTTGCCTCCAGCTCCTCTTGCGTAGATGGTTTATTTGTACACTTTGGCTGGATCTCAGACTGTCTGACCGCATCTATATCTGGCTCTGACGGTCAGACAGCCCTGGGTTTCTTGAGCCAAGAAGCCAAGCATCTTATGTGCACATTTGTGCAGGCAGTGGATTTATACACTGAATTAAAATAAATTACCTGTACACAAACTGATAAAAGATTTGTCATTGATAGCCATGCACGCTGGCTCTCATTAATTTATTTCTCTATATTGGCAGTAAGCACTGCTCTTTTGTCGCCAGCCTGCAAGAATCCAGACAATCCAGTCTGACAGGCATGCTACTATTCAGACTGCATGCCAGCTGTGTGCCTCCCATGCATTTCTAATTCACTCTGTGAATTTTCATATGGATGTGATAGACATTACACATTTTGCCTTTGTCATCAATGTGGCCAAATGCATCTGTTGCGACATTTCAGGAATTCTTTTTCCCCCTTTTTCCTCCTCTTTGTGCCATATGTGGGATTTGTATAAAGAATTTACTCGATTTAAACTAAAATTAACATTTATGGATTTCATGTGCAATGGAAGCAGATATTTTAGTCACTTTGTCCTAATGATTTAAATGAAAAAAGTCACATTTTAATAGTGTAATTTCAAACTTTCTGAGATAATATGAAATCGAAGCAATTCAGTCTTTGTAATGTGCCCTCTTCTGTACTGTGAACAAGAGACTTGAGTCTGACTCAAGGCGAAAATATTCCCTGACAGCCCTGCCTGTACTTGAGGCTCTGCCACAGGATATTGCGACTGCACTCTTTAAGAGAAGCAATAACAGCTCGCATTTCATCTGAGACTGCATTTCGTCAAAGGCGTCGCTTCAAGATAACCAACCCGTTCTTCTCCCAGCAGTGTCAGACAGAAAAGGGGGAAAAAAAGAGAGACAGAATGTAAAGTACGGGGCAGCACGAGGCAAACGCACTTAAAAACGCTTTAGAACAAAGAAAAAAAACAAACAATTGATTCATCAAATGAGTAAACTCGCAGAGGGAAAAGGTAGATATAGCTGCATTATTCTCCATGTCATTTAGCATTTCCTTCCAGAACTAGCCATTATGGCGAACTGACCATGACTCAAAGCATAGAAATGAGAAATTATTCAAATGTGAAAGGGTTCCCAGGCCGCTAGTAAAATGTTTGGTCGTTTGTGTTTGAACTTGGGGTTTTTGCACAGAAAAGAAAGTTGGCTTCACTTTTGTTGTTGTTGTTGTTTTATAGCAGTGGGTTTTTTTTTTTGGTTTTTTTTTGTGTGTAATTAATTAATTGATAAGTTAAAAATGGTTTGTCTCGTTATCTGCTTTTTAATATATATATATATATATATATATATATATATATATATATATATATATATATATATATATTGTGAATGGGACGGATATGAATGGTTTATAAAGAAATGACTACGAGACATTTCTAAGAAATGTAGAAACACCATAAAAGCATGCATTTGGGTGAGTGTATATCTGCGTGGAACACACCCGAGCAGGCATTCCAAGACGCCCCGGGGGTACCTGGCAATTAATGACGACGATTTACATTTTGAAACGCTAGTCTCTGCAGGGCAGCCAAGACTAGATGAGTTGAGGAAGTGACCTGTGATAGATGCCACATGATATTAATGTACGAAGGCACGCTGCCTCTAACCTGGCAGCCACCGGAAATCAATCACCACCTCGACATTGCTTTCGTTTGACAAATATGTTCTCACTGGCCAGGTAGCAGAGCTAACGGCCTCCAAAATATTTCTGTCAAAGACACAGCTCCTATTAATTATTCAGTCACCGGTGCTCCTGTGCTGCAGTGTACCTTACAATATTTACAGTGCTTGCGAGAGGCCGCTCTCCCTCTGGTGAGCGGTGGTGAGCTGCTTTTCGCACGAGCTATAATTCCATCTGGTCCACTTCCACTGAGAGAGGGAGAGAGGCGAGCTTGCTTTCATCCCTTATCAGGAAACACACTGGTCCTTTGAGGTGGATGAGTGTAAACAGGACTGAGGGTTGATGAAGGGTCTTGCATTGTCTTTAGGTCATTAATGAGGCAGGTAGGGTTTCAGACTCATGAAGTGGAGGCAGGAAGTCTGTGCTGTAATCTGCAGGGGAGCACATGTTGTTTTGTTTTCGTGCGAATGTGTGTGTGTGTTTTGTTCTTAGTCTAGATGTGAAAAGCATGCTAAATTTAGTTGGTAATCATGTGTGCATAATGCATTACTAATGTAGCAGACGGGGCAAAAGATGCCTTTTTAATTTACAGTTGGAATGAGAAGGGCGCTGTCCAGGGAGGACCATTGCAGGCAGAGTTAAACAAAGAGCACAATGGAGGCAAATCCAGCTGTTACCAGACAACCGCTGGCCACCATGCTCTTACCGAGTTAAATCCCCCTTTTTTTCCGCCCACAGAGCGGGAGCAGGGTGGTGGGTTGTGAAGGAGGGGGAGCGAAATGAGAGAAGGGAGTGATGTTGCATTCAAGCGGATGTGGGAAAAATGGAAGAACTAAGCTTTGGGTTGTTGAGAGGTCTTTTTTGGTTTTTAAACTACATCTGTCACCAATTCACTGGATTCTTGGAATCATTCTTGATTTCTCAAACATTGTAAGGATGATAAATGGATCAGAATAAAGCAAGAAGAAACCATGATTTTCTTTGCCTTGATAATCAAATGTGCACCTTGTCACCCAGATGGATCTAAACAAAGAGAAAACTTGCGGGAAAAAAAAAACCCAACAACTGCACATTCCCGTCTCAGATACATCGTATTTGATTTCCTGTTCTTTGTCAGATTTCTTTATGTGACTTCCACTTTTTACATGAGGTATTGTTTTTGTAATTGGATTGCAGCTTTAATGAAATGCATAACTGCTGCACTACAGGTAGAAAAAAATATATACAGACTCCTTGAGAATTTAGTCCAAATATAAATGATTTCCCATTACATGCCATTCCACAAAAATAATCGTATTTAATGTTAATGTCATAAAATGATAGTAAAAGATGGATGTGGTCAAAGTGACATCACTCATGGTTGCTAAAGTCTCATTGTTCAGGGTCCAGTAGAAAGTTTTCTTTGGTGTTTTGCTGAGAAATATTGCATCTTCATATTGTGGTGACTTCCCAAGATACCAAGGCAGGCATACCCTAAATCCTACTCAATGAAATGAATGTCCTGAAATAAGACTTCAAACTAGAGATTGAGACACATTACTCATCAATAAAGAATTTACTGATGTCAAAATGAAAAGGAGCAGAGGGGTGTTTTCCTGAAGACTGTACAACTGCATTCCTTTTGAAACCAGAAAAACCAGAGGTAATTAATTAATTAGGATACTATGGATAAATATCCATTTTGAAACATATGACCGAGGCTTACAAAATAAACTTAATTTTTCAATTTTTTATGACACAGCATAAGTGTCTGAGCCCATAAACTTGTCAAGAAAATGTTTACAGAGGTCAAGTCAGAAAACCATTTTTCCACAGATTTCTATAGGACCAGAGTCTTCTGGCAGCCAAATAAAATGCAGGGTTAAGACCCTTCTGCATTGTTTTCTTTTTTCTTTTTAGTTTTTTGCTGAGAATGTAGGTCTGAGGCACAATTGAGATGTTGTAGTCTCTTTTCGCTTCTTCTCTGTTGTAAAACTAAAAGCCAGTCTGGCTAACTAGAAGGCTATGAGAAAGGCCCGAGTTAGACTTCTGTAGGAAATCTGTCATAATTTATGACATAACAGGAAATCCTTTTTTTTTTTAAACTCTGTGCCCTATCCTTTCATGTAATCTGATGTGCATCCCCCAAGAAATGTAACTATGGCAGGTCGATGCAGTCAGCTATGGCTGAATGCCTTGGAAGGCTGCAGCGTAGGATTAAAAGGCATTGCTGGTTATGTCTTGCGTGTTGTAAATTTATTTTCTAAATCAAACTAAAGTGGGCCTAAGCTCCATTAATCTGTGGCCTCTGTAAACAGATTTTATTCACTCTTTCCCTACTCTTAAGTCTTTTTGTATAAAATATTTGAGTTAAAAGGTCAAAAAAGGAAGGCATGCTTTTAGAAAGATCCTACCAAGTACATCACAACACACCAAGTCTGCTCTGTCTCTTGGATTATCAGTCATCAGCATGTCCAGTTTCAAAGGACAAGCGAAAATGCTCCTCTTTACGCTCAACAATGGACTTCACCAACCAATGGGGTTAATTTGTCTACCTCTATATTTTATGATCATCAGTTTATGAGTTTAGGACCATCGGCTCCATAGCACATCTGTTACAATCATTCTTCAACCCATATCACTTATCACAATCTATTTCAAAACACAAAGATAACAAAGGCCATAATAATGGCCTTGAGGCATCACGATTGGGGCTTCAGCAAACAATGGCTTAGTTCAGCCATTTAATTACAGCCAAAACACCTGCCTCATTAAAAGATAAAACATTATTGCCATAACATGTCTACAGCATTTCCACTGTGTGGCAAGATGAAAATAAAGTTTCTAAAATCTTCAGTTATCAGTTTGATTATACCCTCAAACTGAAAGATGAAGAAAACTGTCCCCTAAATTGTCAAATAACAATATGAATGCAGCATGGCTTGATTAAGTTTTAATTGTAAGAGTGTTTGCTGGAACGCAGAGTGTGTGTGTGTGTGTGTGTGTGTGTGTGTGTGTGTGTGTGTGTGTGTGTGTGTGTGTGTGTGAGAGAGAGAGAGAAAGAGAGAGAGAGAGAGAGAGAGAGGGAGAGGGAGAATACAGGGAGGACATTTTTTCACCCACGATCCTTGAAGGTAGCATGAGTGACTGAAGTGGGTCACGTGAGATGCTCCGCTAAGAATGCGGTGACGTGGGAGAGTTCTGTCAGTGTAGCGGTGTCTGACAGCCAGCTTCCCCGGGCCAGTAGGTACCTCGCCCGGCTGAGGAATCCGACCGGGGTCGCTCTGAGACGGAGCACAGGAGAAGGAAAAAACAAGAAGGTGCGGACTGAAAACCCGAAGCAGGGAGGTGAAGGTAGATGAGTTGTTGTTTCCGTTTCCCACTCCAGGACTCGGGGAACATGTTTTGGCTGTGATTGGACTTATATATGGAAGATTATATATATATTTTTTCCTATTCTGCTCATTTTTATTACTCCCCTTCTGCCTAACACCAGCTTTCCGAGCATCGTGAAGTACCAGCCGTACTCCTGCTGCTCTGTCGCTTTTCAGCGGGCTCCCCGATAGCCTTGCGGGGCGGGGATGCTGTGGTGTTCTTGCTTTCATTCTGACATGAAATAACACATCTGAGCAGCGGGCCAAACTTGGATAAAATCAGAAAACAACGCAGAAACAGAAAGGTGAGGGGATACGTAAATGAAGTAGAGGGCAGCAGTGTAGAGCGGGCACAAGGCGCAAGACAGGAGAGGAAGGAGAGGGGGAGTCGCAGCAGGAGGAGAACCAAAACCCGCAGGTTTGTTGAGCTTGTGGGGATGAGAACGAGGAGGAGGGACCTTACGCATTGAAGGTGTCAGTGCGATTAGAAAAACAGGGGGAAGGGAACTAAAGCCCAGATTGTTTCCAGTCCTGAGAGACGGTGATGGCGAGTGCAGGCACCGGGGTCCCTGCTCTCCCTCAGCCGACCGCAGCCCCATCAGCTACCGCAGCGGCAGCAGCATGAGGAGGAGGAGGTAGGCAGCCCTGCACGTCTCATCGGTCCTCCCACATCCTCATTATTCATTTAGCCTTCCCCGCCCTCCTCTCCCCTCCATTACATCCACCTTTCTTCCCCAGCAGCCTTGACGAGTACCAATCTAGCCATCAATCAATTTCTCCACACACCTTTGTCCCAACATCATGCATCTCGTCTCAGATACTTTCCAGAAGCCCCTCTCCCCCCCCCCCCCCCCCCCCCCCCAATACCACGGGGAAGGTGTACTAGAGGACCAGTTATTTAAATTCCACTATTATTTCTTCCCCTAAAAATGAATGTTGTCCACTTGCCTGGTTTTTGTGTGACATTCCTGGAGGCACAGTGTCAGCAAAAGGGGTCAGTAGTGCATGCTGTATTAGTCTCCATAAAAATCAAGTTTAGGAAATCCCTCTGTAAACCTGCCAAGATGCAAGGCCAGGGACTTTCCATCGATCCAGTTCAATTAACAGGGTTTTTTTTATCCACTTCATCATGTCGAGCTGCCTGAGTGTTTTTGGGCACTAAAGACCGTGCATAGTTGGGGGATATCTGCTAAATGCTGCGACGGAGAGGGAAAAAAAGGCTAACCTCCCCCGTCAGGGTGTTCACTCTGACCACCAGACTATGAAACTTTAATAGGGTCTAATTTTCAAACCCCCTTATAATTTATTACAGTGGCGTCTGAACCGAGTCCTCAAAAAGAGTCCAAGGGAAGAGAACATGTGCAGGGTGTTAGGACTGTGAGAGGTAAATACAGCAGTAATAGTTTTCAGATAGCACAATTAACGGAAGTGGATAACACTTTCTGTGTCTGTCACTCGCTTAGAGAAGTGCGATGCTGTAGCATAATATTTACAGCTGCGGTGGGTCCTGGATGCCAAAGCTTGATTTCCTAAAATGTCGGGAGTCCAAGTCAAAGTCCAAAGGCTGCTCAACACTTTCTGTTGTCACTGCCATTACTCAGGCCTAAAGCTATTTAAAGACCAAGCGAGTCTAAATGTTTACTGTCTACAGTGTATGTGGTAAAGGTTCAGTTTACACGAAATTGGATTACATCTGTGGAGTTCAGAACGCTGATGTATGTTTGAAAATAATCCATTTTTTTAAATCACTTTTTTTTTTAATCCAATCAGCTTTGAAACATCTAAAGAGAATCTGTTTAATGTGATGCATTGGTCAGAATCGGCCGATTTCCACACTCGCAGCCACAAGCTGAGGTTACGTTAGTGTGGAAGTTCCTCACTGTGAGCAAAAGACAAAGATTCATAAAAGTAAACCGTCTGTAGCAACAAACAGACGCTTAAACATGGTTGTTTTAAAAAAAAGCTAACAAAGGAAAAGTGACTAAAGCAAACCCAGAGCTCAGAGCCAACCACAAACCAGCAGCCTCGGTATGAGCAAAGGATCAAGGCAGTTATGGGGAAAATGATGGAGATGATTGAAAGAGAGAGCAGAGTCTGAGGTCCTGCTTTCTGCTGAATTTATACATTTACTAGAAAATGACGTAAGTAACATCTGATATTTGTTTGTTGCCCCTACTTTTGTTTGCATGGTAAAATATGTCAGGTAAAGATTCGTGTGCTAGCGAGTCATTTTCAGTGAATTATTTGCACCACTTCCTAACAGCACAGTGTTTTATTTTCAGTTGTTTGCCTGAGAGAACTACCAGCAGTTTGGGGGAAGTTGTAAACATTAACAATTTATCTTGTTATGAAACATTTTTTTGCAACAAAAAAACATTTATATTACAGTATTTATCAGTTATTTGATTAATCAAAGTCAGTTTAAAGAAATGGCTATCTTAAAACCAGAATATGAATAACACTTCTTGATTAGATACCAGAAAAGTTTGTAATTTGGGTCAGCTGACCTGATAAGGATCAGATATGGCTATGTCGTGTGTTGGAAGGGCTCAAGTGGCCTGGCCCACATTTGACCAGGCTCTAGTCATGAAGGATATTAAAAAAAAATAAAACGCAGCTGGCCATCCAGAGTGTCTCGTCTGTTCAACACTTAGCAAGAACTCAACCCTCCCTATCCTGCCGGCCCTTTCCAGGCTGAGTCAGACAGCAAACAACGTTTTCAAAGGGTCTGAAAATTATCCTTTTTCTTTAGTTCTTGGACGGCAAGTCTGTGGATTATTTAAAACATCATGACAATCTTTTACTTTTGGCGGGGGTAAAGATACAAGGCGGTTTTATTTTTAAACCTGTAAAAGTACAACAAATGCCAAATTTCCTTCTTTTGTATTTGGGTTTTGACCTTATCAATATTCTACAGATAAAACGACTCGTCCACGTAACTAAATATATCACAGGAACGTTTGTTTTTGAGTAAAGCGTTACTGACAGAGGACACTTGGATTTATAGACAGAGACAAAAGAAAACAGTGAAATCAAGGAGCAGCATACACTGTGTGCCGGCTCTTTAATCCAGTGTCGAAATTAAAAAATTGTATCACATGAATTACATGAATTTTACAAATTATTATTATTTTTTTTTTATTTGTATACTAGCAGATTAGACTCAGACAGATGTGTTGAGAAGAAGCAGCATATTAAAGGGGATATGAAAAGCAGTAACCTGAAGATGGTTTCATTTAAAACTCAAACTATTTTTTATTTCAGTGTCTGTTTCAGTATATTAAACTTTGTTCTATAGCTGAAGGATAGTCCATATAGCACTTTTATTTTATTCTGTTTTAGTTTATTTTATTGTGTGTGTGTGTGTGTGTGTGTGTGTGTGTCTCTCTCTCTGTGTGTGTGTGTGTGTGTGTGTGTGTGTGTGTGTGTGTGTGTCTGTTTTTAATCTTTCTCTGACCTTTATTTTGGTGACACTGTGATTTCCATCCAAGGTTACTGTAGATGTGCAGTTGACTGATAGTCCTTGGAAAGATTTTTTGGTAGACTGTCAAACAAATGGAATTTGAATAGAATTCATAAATGTATTTGCACATCTAGATTCAGTTCTACAACATGCACTCTTGCCTTCTACAAATAAATTGTTGTTCTAAAGTACTCACTGAATTTGAGTGTGTTACTGTAACAGGATGCCACTGGCGCAACAAGTCAGTTGGTGGAGATTCTTCCTTTCCAGATATTCCACGTAACAGCTGTTACTGCAGAGTAAGTGAAAGTGTCTTTTTGCTTCTTAACCTCCTAGGACCTGGCGTCCAGATATGTGGACATCGCATTTTGGGTTATTTAGACCAAAATACTAAATTTTGCTCTACAAGGGCCTGATATCCACTTACGAGGACATTATACTGCTACTGTTCTATCAAAATTTTAAACGAATATCCTCATTTGTGGCTCTTATTTTGATTAGAAACAAAAATTAGGTTAAAAAAAATCTGGTAATTGTTTGTTTTTACATTCATCAGGTCCCAATCAGCCCAAATATCAAAGAATAATTAAAAATGCATGCCGTGGAAGAGTTCGGGTCTATTTTTCGAGGTTTTGCTATTCTGTCATTTTTCTCTTCTCTTTATTTCTTTTCTCCTTCCCCTAACCACCAACTGATGGTGGCAGGTGGCTTCCCCTCTCAGAGCCTGCTTCTACAGGACGTGTCTTCTTGTTAAAAGGGAGTTTTTCCTCACCACTATTGCAAAGTGCTTGCTCATAGGAGAGACATTGATTGTTGCCATTTTTCTCCAGAACTGCAGGGTTTTTACCTCACAGTAGAACGTACCTTGACGGGAGTGCTATTCTGATTTCGTGCTACCTAAATAAACCTTAACTGAACTGGATTGAATTCTTAGTCTCTTCAGGTTTTTTATTCACTTGCTTTTCATTTGCTGCACAGCCCACCATAGAAACATATTAGTGATCAGCCTGGTGTTGAGGTTGGTTCATCTCTTGGCTGAAGTTTTCCACATGATGGCCCATTAGAGACAGCTGATATAAGCTTTTGGGAAAAAACTTCTTATCATCCCTGTGCTAATGTATTTATATTAGCCTAAACATAGCTATGTAGCTAGCCACCATGTGGCACATCATTGTATGTAAGTTGGCCCAGCTTGACTAACCCTTTAAATGTCACAGCTAATGTGTTTTCTGTTTAGTATTTTAGACATACTTTGGTCAGAACCTGGTATCTCATCTTTAGTTAGAAACCAATGAGATAGCTTCCTGTTAACGTCCAACTCGGCTGAACCCTTGAATGTAAACTTAACTGTAATATCTGGGAGAACAGCCGCAGTGATCATTTTATTATGGCTGAAAAGATCTTTCTCTCTGAGTGGTGGCTCAGAGTTTGATTGATTTGGAAAACTGAAGCAGCATTGGACTGGGAAATGGCTAATGACATCAGATTTAACAAAGGGATAGATCAATGCCTGCCATAGTATAAAGTAAAGGATGAATTAAAATAATTTGAAGTTGATCAAAGCAACCTAAAATCTACTAGATGGATAGATTAATTTGTTTTCTTGGCAAAAATGTGAAAAAAGACAACAACAAAAAGATCTTGGCCGTCAGGGTTTTTTTGTAAAGAAAAGTTTGAGCTTGAAACTAGTTTTTGGTTCATCACTAGTTAAGACGCAATTTATTTTAATAATTTTTATTTAAAGAAATGCAGTTTTCTTAAGATTGTGAAAACCCTGCTTTTCACTTTAGTAAATATAACCAAAGTAAAGCTGCCAGCTGGCCATTCAGAAATAGAACAACAGTGTGGAAATTAGAATAGGGATGACCACCACCCCTGATCTCAAGTTACTAGTATTCTTGGATTTACATGTTGAACTATTCACTGCAATCAGATGGTAAACAAAAGGCTGAGAATGAAATGACAGGTTCTTGAAGTGGAGTGCTGCTGAACAGAAGTGAGGAATGGATTATGTCACAGTGGTTCCCAAACTTTTACACACTTACATACACACACACAGCTACCGTCCCTCCATTTAGAAAGGCAGAGGCGCCACGGTGTAATTATTTTACATGTAGTTGTTTGTTTCCTGTGTAATAATATTCAACATTGCTATCAATACAATTTTCAAAAAATGCCTCTCTGTGCAAAATGGGTTCAAAAACATAAACAACTGTGGGATACTGTTTGTCTATGATTTGGAGAGCCCAGTGCGTGCTACTGACGCAGGGAAAACCAGTTATGCAAAGGAGACCTGAATGTGCTGGATACTTTACTGATGGTATTTTCAAACTTGATGCCAAAAGGAGGGCTTTATAGATGAAGGTCCATGATTGAGGAGATCATATTACGTGTCAGCATTTTAAATGGTGACTTCATTAGAAAATAAATTTAAAAAGGAGAAAAAAGTATTAAAAGCTGAGGTGGATTTGCCATGTGTGACTCAGTTGTTATGAAGAACATCCATGAGTAGTGAGTTTGCCCGACAGCTAAAACACAGTGAGCGTTGCAAAGCTGCATTCCTTGTTTGTTGAGCAGGTATGGTTTTTGACTCCACCTCAGATATACAAAATAGGTAGTCACTGTCAACCTGGCTATATTTAGTTATGTTTCCATGGAGTGCATTGCTCTAAGCTGTTCTACATAACTTAGGTTAAATAGACCAAAATGAGCCTGGATTGGATGTTGAATAGACAATAGACATTAATAGACCGTTCTCCACGAAAATTGAAAACAGAAGTCATAGCTGCCGGACACGTTATTTCCTCAACATATTTTTTATGATTTCAAATTTTTTCTAACAGCTGTTACTTCAGCAATAAGGTAAGAGCTGTGAAAAAACATCTATGTAATTTGCATATCTACCTGACGTTTGATTCGTCTAATTTAGTTCAGTCAAAAAGAACTGCAGTTAAAATAGTACTGACTTTATGGAGTTAAAGCTTAAGCGATGAGGCAATTCAGTTACAGGACAGGAAATGGAAGTAATTTGAGGATTAATTATTTTGAGTGTCTTTTGCCATTCAGGTACAATTGAGCATTACTGAAACTAAGTAAGACAAAAGTATTTCAACATTTTTGCCACTTCAATTTTCAAATGTTTTAGAATAAGTTACTCAGTTGCAGTTACCCTCAGTTTATGTGTATACAGTAGCACTCATTTGTACAGTCGCAGTCATCACCCTATGGTATTAAACAGAACAAAGAATGTGAGAATGATAACTCTTGGTCACAGTTGAGAGGAAGTTAACAGGAAAAGACTTCTGGTAGAAAAAGGTTAAGTGAGGGGTTTTAGTAACCTGCTTCGACTGATTGGGGAAGGAGGGGAAAGACAAGGAAGGAAGGAGAATATATAGAATAACGTGCAAATATTTCTTTCAAAATAAGACACACAACTACAACACGGGAAAAGACCCAGGGAAACCGAGTTAATGATAAAGACCCTGAAAACCATACATTTCACAGCTTTATGATGTATATATAGTGTTGTGAAAAACGTTTTCACTGGACTCTGCAGCCCTGTGAAAACTAAGTACACCTCATGATTCAGTAGCTTTTAGAAGCACCTTTACTAGCAATAACTTGAAGTTGTCATTTTCTGTACAACCCGTTCTTCTTTACAATTTAGGTTCAGTTCACTTATGTTTACAGGCATTCTAAATGCACAGGTGACCTAAGCTCTTGCCATATCATTTGTGGACTTTTTCTGGGTATTGCAACTCGGAGGGGGGGCTATTTTTCAGCCATTCTGTTATAGGCTTGCTGGTATGCTTGGGACCACTGTCTTGTTGCATGAACCAGTTTCAGTCAAGCTGTAGCTGATCTACTTTCGTCTACAGACTAGTTCGTGTTAGATTCATTGAATGCAAGGTGCCCAGTTCCCGTGCCTTCAAAATAAGCCATGTCACCCCTCCACCACTGTGCTTGCAAGTTGGAATGAGGTGTTTGTGCCGATTTGTTGTTTTTGGTTTTTGCCAAACGCAGCCCTGTGCATTATGCCCAGACATCTCTAGTTTGGTCTTCTCTGTCCAAAGAACATTGTTTCACAAGACTAGTTTTTCCATACAAGTTATATCTCATTCAACCACAACACTCAGGATTTGTTTGTCGATGTTGTTTAGCCTTTGATGGTTCTTTTTAGAGATGCCTGAGCTTTCGTTACTCCAATGAAGGCAGTATGGCGTAACACTAGTTTAGCATTAAAATAAATCATAAATGTAGTGGTTGCTTCAAGGCTGGTGTTATTGGAGGAAACAGGAATGTCAAATGAACCACATAATCAGTCGGACCGGTTCCAGTGAAGCAGAATTTAACCTCTAACTTCAGTGAGCAGCCGCTCTGTGAGCCGTTTTCCTCAAGAAAATGTGTCACTATCACAAAGTGCATTTTTTTTCATCAAATGAAGGTCATATCTTCATTGACATCGGCAAAGCTTGTTTTGCATGCGTCTCACAACATGTTCAGGCAAAAGCAGTCTAGGCTGCTTATGCAGGCATAGAAAGAAAGAAAGCAAACCGTGGTGATTGGTGTGTGAACATTGGGAGTTTCTTCCTGCTGATTTTAAGGCTGAGAGAAAAGGCACTACAATGTATGCTTAGTATGTTACCAAAGTGCCACTCCCCGAGGCGTCATTCTGACTATTGACCGCTGCTGAAACGCTGGGGCTTTAATTAGCACTAGTGTAACTAATTGGCTTATATAGAAGGGACATTGATGGGAGCGAAGAAAATGAATTAATGAGGAAAGGCATTGGCAGATTAAATTGCACTGGTAAAAATTAAAAATGGATGCCTGATCTCCTGGTGAAATTGGCATTTAGATCCAAAACAACGTCAGAAATCCATTGAGGGTTGTAAGCGCGTGGGTGGGATAGATGTCAGATTTCGCGTGTGTACCCGTGCGTACATGTTTATATTTATGTGTATGCGCCTCTGTGTGTGGACTCTTCATCAGAGCTCATGGAACTACATGCTCATTTAGCTGACAGCAGAAATCTCTCAAGCGCTGGATGTGCTTCAATGTAAAGTACGTTAACCTTTAAAACAAAGCCGGCCCTGGCCTCTCTCATTCTCCTGTAATTGCTTGCGCTGGGTAAGCACACTCGCCTGAAAAGGTTATCGTGTTCCTTGTCAGTTGTCATGATGAATGAGCAAACATAGCAGGAAACTGAAAATTGCAAGTTTAGATTTAGAAAAAAAACACTCTCTCATAGCAAGCTGGCATGTTGCATTTGCAAAAATTATTGCTCCATTGTTTCGTATCTCAAATTATTAAAAAGCAAGCAAACAAGCAAGAAAGGCAATGCAGGCAGGCAGTAAATTAACACACACAGGAAGCAAAAGGGGATTCTAGACTGCTACACTGCTGCTACATTAATATTCGCCAGAGTCTAGTACAACCTCCAAGTTTCTGCTGGCATATTCTGTTTTCTCTAGTGATGTGTACTGCCAGCATGAGTGTGTGTGTGTGTGTTAGTCAACGTGGACAGCAGTGATGATGTTTGCGTCAAGTGTGAATATAATTATGTGTGATGTGCACATGCATCTTTTGTCTGTGTGTGTACACAGATCTGATTATGTGTGTAGCGTATTTGCTGTGTGTATCATTAAATCTTGTCGGCATTATATTCTGGGTTTGTCTGTCAGTGATCCCAACAAAAATGATTGCATGTGTGCTGTTTGCTATCCATGTGATTGACTATATTGCATAGTAAATGCTTTTTTTGTGCAAGCTGACTGTTTGCCTTGGTGACTCGCTGAGCTGGTGCGTGTATACCACAATCTTTTTAGGTAAATCCTGCTTCAGAACAGTGCGTTTACAGAGCCAGGCTCATTTTAGATCATGAACCACATACAGCGTACTCTGATCTTAAGTGTCAGTCAGTGTAAAGCCCTTTAATTACACATTTAATCTGTGAAATATCTTAATATAGGGAAAAAAGATGGACATTTTCAACTTTATGTCTTGGTTTTTTGTATATGACAAAGAAAGGCTGCTGTAGTAAATGAACAATATGTCAGTATTGGAAATAAATGTGTAAAAATAACAGAAGTAGTTCTGGGTTGTCCTTGCCTAGACTTTCCTGTAATTACAAATACTTTAAACTTTTTGTTAATTCACAGGATTAACAAAACAGTCAGATTTGAGGCTTTCCCAGGCCGATTCTGGCCAGCGGACCTTGAATTTGTCACCCCTGGCATAGAGTTTTCTAAGTGGCTTGTCTGTCAGTTGCATTCTGCGCATTCACCATTATGTCTCTCTTTGTGCACAACGTCCTGTTGGACAGCACACATAATCACGTAGATTTTTGTCCACACTGTTTGCCTGTTTCCTTATCTGTCCTCTCCTTATACTGTACGTCTCCATGTTCCAACCTCAAGCAGCCTGGGTGATCGCAGCTAGACAGTAGGCAGCATTGATAAGCTGGAGGTAGAAGGTGAATGGCTGGTGATGGCTGTTATCACCAGAGGCTGGCTCAGGCTTAGGCACCGCTGCCTGCTGGACCCTGAAAACTCACTTTGACAGATGCATCTCCTCCCTAGCTGTTGACGCGCTGCGGGGGGCTGATGACACTTGCTTGCCCATGCGGCTCAGGGTAGCGTTTGCTGGCACCGCGTTGGGCCAAACCTGCAATTTATAGTTTGCCCCAGGCATTAAACTGAGTAATGACATGCAAAGAAAAAAAGAAACCACCATCTCACCATGCCTACCACCAATCTGCCAGCCCAAAATGTAGCTTCCACCAGTCTTGACTATTTTAACTGGGTTTAACCATGAGATGAATTCCTGATTCCCTTTATTTTCTGTCACTGTGCAAATTTATGGCCGTCAGTTGTGTAAACCATGAGATAGAATTATTCGGGATGTGTTCTGTATATCAGCAACTAGACACAACTGGGAGTGCTTGTTTTTCAACCATACAGATGCACTGTATGCATAATTTTCAGAGCAGCATCCAGGCCCTGCCGTGTTGTTCGTCCCTGTCCAATCAAAGATACAACAGTGCTCACGGTGAATCAGCTACTTCCTTTTGAACTGTTAAGTCAGCTTACCGAGAGAGCCATTTGCCATATTGGACCCTCCATCCACAGAAAGCTCTAACTGAGGGTTTTTTAGTCAAAGTCACTCGAGCGTGTCAAAACAAGCCATGAGAAAAACAAAGCACAATTAATAATTAGGTTCAGTTCTTTCCCACAATAAAAACCACACCTGCAATTCAGACAACTAACATGTGGCTCTGTGCCAGTGAATAGGAGGTGCTTTTGGGCTGCTTCCAAAGCTGTTTTCTCAGTCTCCTTTTTTTCTCTTTTCAGATTTTAACCCTGCTCTAAGCTGCATCGGAGGGGGTTCAGACATTCCCCTGACTCCACCAGGAGGCTAACTCCAACCTGTCTGTCAGCTCAGATAACCCTCTGATTGTTGACAACCACATGTTTACGGTGACTGTATGTGACCGCCGCCGCCCATTCTCGAGCAGCAGCAACAGCCTCCTGCGACCCCGACCTGCATCATGCAGTGGAGACGGCGGCACTGCTGTCCCATCAAGATGACCTGGACCGTCAAGCGCTCCCTCTTTCGGACCCACGTGGCCGGGCTCGTCTCACTGGCCCTGCTCTTCGCCGTTTTCTTATTTTTCAGCCACCAAGACTGGCTGCCAGGGCACAGCGGGCCTCGCGAAAACCCGCTTGCCTACACTGTCAGGGGCCTTCGAAGCCCCAAGGGAGAGGCGAACCAGAGCAACTCCCTGAGGGGCCTTTGGAGGGAAACAGGGAATGTTGCACCAAAACCTCTCCTCAACCTCAGCTCTCAGCAGGGTGAGGGGGCAGCAGGAGAGGCAGCAGTCGTGGGGGGAGGAGGAGGTGGAGGAGCCAGAATGGGTGTAATGGGGCTCGGGGACTCGATGAGTACTAACAACACGCTAGAGAAGGAGATGGGTGTTGGCGGGAGGCTTAGCGCCCAGCCCTATCGATACATCCTGAATGAGCCCTTCAAGTGCAGAGACAGCACACCCTTTCTCATCCTGCTCATAGCTGCTGAGCCAGGACAGGCCAATGCCCGCAATGCAATCCGCCAGACATGGGGAAACGAGAGCGTGGCGATGGGCCTGGGGTTTGTCTGTCTTTTCCTGCTCGGCACAGGAAAGAGTTCGGACACCCTCCTTCAGAGCAGAATCGAGGAAGAGAGCCGTGTTTACCACGATATCATTCAACAGGACTATCAGGACACTTACTACAACTTGACCATCAAAACTCTGATGGGCATGAACTGGGTAGCTACCTATTGCCCACATGCTTCCTACGTGATGAAGACAGATAGTGACATGTTTGTCAATACAGAATATCTCATCCAGAAGCTGCTGAAACCTGAGATGCCTCCGAGGCAGAGGTATTTCACTGGCTACCTGATGAGGGGCTATGCACCAAACCGAAACAAAGACAGCAAGTGGTACATGCCACCAGAGGTGTATCCAAGCGAGCGCTACCCGATATTCTGCTCAGGCACGGGGTACGTGTTCTCAGGGGACATGGCCGAGCTGATCTACCAGGCCTCGCTCAGCATACGCAGGCTGCACCTGGAGGATGTTTACGTGGGAATCTGCCTGGCGAAGCTGCGCATTGAACCAGCACCCCCTCCCAACGAGTTCCTTTTCAACCACTGGCGTGTGTCTTACTCCAGTTGTAAGTACAGCCACCTCATCACATCCCATCAGTTCCAACCCAATGAACTCATCAAGTATTGGAACCACTTGCAAAGCAACAAGCACAACGCCTGTATCAACATGGCCAAGGAAAAGAGCGGCAGGCACAGACACCGGAAGTTCCACGGAGAGAGGCCTCCGTGATGGATCCTGCGATTACACCCCATCTTAAAAAAAAAAGAAGAAAGGTGGGAAGGATAGAAGAGTTCAGTGTAACTACAGATGGTGAAGGGCATGTTGAACTCTCAGCACTATACCTTATGGGGATAAGCACATTGTTTTTGGTATTGTGTACAGTTGATTCAAACTATTTTTTTAATCAAAAAATGAAAAAAATATGTATTGTAAATCTATTGAGCTATTTCCAAAAGGGAGAATGGGGGACATTTCTGTGTGAAATGGAGCGTGCTAAAAAAAAAGAAAAAGAAAAAAAAGCTGCAGCTCAAGAGCGGTGTTTATGATAATTCAGGTGCCAACAGAAAGGTGGTAATTTATGCTCTTCTCTAAAGGGTAGTACTGTATGTCACATTCTACGAATACACAAAAAAAACAAAAGAAAAAAAAAGAAAAACATTAAGACACAAGTGTGTTTACAAAGACAAAGGGAAATGTACATGTACTATGTCAAAAAGTTATACTACCTAAATATGAATGAATGATATGAACCTTTGACGTTGACCAGTTATGCTGCCCTGTTTCTCAATGTTTACTTTCCAGATCTATCGATGACTACCACCCTAAAGAGAAGGTTTATCTGTCATATACTGTATTTTATTTAAAACGATCGACATGAACGCACCCAGAATCACATCAGAGATGACTGAGATTGTATTTTTTAAAGCTTTACATTGACTATGACTCTGCACTTCAGCAAATGTGCAATGAATCTGTTAACGAATAAACGTTCCAAAATCACTTTGTGTGCAGCAGTGTGTGTCTGTTTTGTCGGAGGTTCTTCCTAAGCTGTCGAACGTAAAGTGGTGTGGACCACCGGACGTTAGCAGAGGAGCTACAGTGAGCCTTGGCATCAAAAAGAGTACCGAATGGATGGAACACATTTCTGCTAATAGAAATAACTAAATTTCCCTCATATGTATCCAATTGGGCGGACATCTATTCACTGCAATGTCCTGTGCTTCACACTTTGTCCACACAAACCATGCAATAAGCCCTGTACCTTATGTACAGTGGCGGTGAAAGTTGTTCAAATGCACAGCAACTCAAAACACCACATGAAAAATAGTTAAAAGCAAAGAAAACCATATGGAAAAAAACACACAAGCGAAATTAATGAAATGCCACAAAAGCTTACGAGAAAAAAAAATTCACCAAACCCAAGGAACGTGTTTCTGGGGAGACAATAACGTGATGAAACTGTTTTGGAAATCACAAGCGACAGTAAATGGCTAATAGCAAACATGTATGTGTGAATCTTGAGATTAAAATGTACATTAGGTTGCATCTTTTTCTTCCTCACAGCAATGAATCCTTTATTTTTTTTGAAGAGTCTCAGTGCACAGTTACTACTGCAGCCGTTCCATCCCATTAATGTCTTCCCAAAAATGCTTTCTTAAGCTGCAGTGCATTTGATCTTTCACAGCCACCACACTTCTGGATGGGGGGGTATTTTCAAATTTCATCAGAATAGAAATATTGCATCATATGTCATAGGGAACAATGATTCAGGTTGTCACCATCTGTTTATGCCTGCTCTTAGAAGCAAATGATATGTAGAGAAATCATTTAGCATTACAGTTTACTGCTATTCAGCTCATCTGAATTTTCATTTAGAAAATATTAAGTATTAAAAGTGGACTGGTTGCATTTCAGTGTTAAATCAATCACAAGGATCAATATACGATGTAATGCATACATTAATAACTGTTTTGCTGATATGACTGATATCATTTTGAAACCAGGAGCTAGCTACAACAGCTAGCTAGCAGCCAAAGAGTATAGTTATTAACACTAATATGGAAGTGTTAAAACATAGGCATTGTCACCGGTTTGTCACTGCAATAAACAAATTGCTATAGAGAACAGCTAACTAATTAGCTGAAAACAACAGGAGATGATGATGAACTTGCTAATAGACTGCTGCAGGAATCACGAAAGGGATAAAAAAAAGTTCACAGTAGTTTCATGTTTTGTGGAGCAAGGTAATCTTCACAAATATACACAATTCACAAAATTTTCTGAGGGTAAATGCAACTGCTCGAACTTCTTTCAGCTGCTCCCATTAGAGGTCACCACAGTGGATTATCTGCATCCATCTCTAGCTGCCAGCTTCATCGTCAACAGCTTTTTTCCAATATATCCTCTGCCCCCTCCTCCCTGTGTCCAAACCTAATCTTGTCGATCCTGGTCACTCCTAATGAAAATCTTAACTGCGATTTCTAGAACTAAAACACTATTAATATTAACTTTTTGATGACCGTGTGATGATGTTAACTTCAGTCTCACTTCTTAGAAAATGCTTCCTTTAAGACATGTTCAAAATATATGAGTGAATTTATGGGTGCAGTATTCACTTAAACATTTTACGTGAAAATGTACAAAGAAATGGTAAATGGTAAATGGCCTGTATTTGTATAGCGCTTTACTAGTCCCTAAGGACCCCAAAGCACTTTACACATCCAGTCATCCACCCATTCACGCACACATTCACATTCAAAGATGGTGTTAACCCTCTGAGGCATAGGCTGTAGGTGCTAGCCCTGTTAGATTTTTGGAGAAAAGTAAAATGAACTAACTTTGGGTTAAAGTTGGGTTAGTACTTCCAAGCGGATGCACAAACGGACAGACAATTTTTCCTATACTGGACCGATCAAAAGAATTAAGGGAGCACTCGGTCATCACAGTATAACACAATTCCAATTAAAGTTCAGGGACAATTTGCTCAGCTCGGAAGCAAAAAGTATTGTGAATCCATTTCACCTGCTTTGATGCCAATGACAACAGCTGCACAGGAGACGAAGCAGAAAAGCAACCCACAAAAAGGAAGTGTTTTTTTTTGTTGTTGTAGGTGTTGGCCATAGATGGTAGCTCTTCCTTTTCCCCTCACGCTTGGCTTCTCTCTAGTTTTGCTTTTTGCTCATTACTGCTAGTGGCATGATACCATTTCAGAGCAGTGTGTTTTCTATTCCGGTTAAGGACAAATGCATAGTTTGTGTCCTTGTAATCCAGCAGCTAGCTTTCTATTTACATAAATTTGCATCACTCGTACCTGAGCAGACTCTTACATACATCATAAAAGTATCAAACTGGCATCTTCTGAAACAAGCTTGCAGGTAGAATAAATGAAAGCTCCTCTTATATAGACATTAGAATGAACTTTAATATTTAACTGTTGTGTCATTAACATGACTGCTAAGTAGTGCTTGCTGTCACTTTTGCATGTCTATTACTTTAGGAGCTCCGGCTCTCATCTATGGCCACCAGTGTTTGCACAGTTACGTAAAAATCCCACATCCACAAACCTAATCCTAAACCACACAAAAAGAGTGCTTTTTTTCTCCTTTCCTTTCTTCCTTTCTTCTTTTTTTTAACTCACAAAATCAATGATCATTAAAGGTAATACTGTATTTGGTGGACCTTGGAGAAATGCATTAACTCCCAAATAGAAAAGTAAAACATTCACAGAAGTTCGGCAAAGGTAGAAACATCATCCAATATCGAGGCTGAGTGACGAGGAGAAATGAATTAAGCCCTGAAATACTCAGTGTCTCCGGGGAGCATAAAATATTCTGCAGCGAAACACCTAAGTGTAGATTTTAATTAAAAATGAATGCATATGATAGTGGAAGGCTGTCAGAGCTACTCCATATGTAACTGAATTTTTCGACTTGCACAAATGAGTGTGTTTATGGGTGTGTGTGTGTGTGTTGGGCTGGAGGGAGGCAATAAATAAATACACACTTCAGTGCTCAGGGCCACCAACAAAAAGAGCATATATAATTGGGTGATGACTTGAAATAGCCTATATCAGATTAAGGTAATTTAATTAAACTAATGGAGAGCTGGAGCTCCTGCTCTCTTTCCACAGACTGCTCTGCACGCCTGTCAGTCTCGTTTTAATCACCTGCACATTTGAGTGACTCTGTTTAGAGTGATGTAAAAGAAAAAAAAGGAGGAAAGATCACACAATGGTATATTTTTAAGCCGCTAATCACTGAGCTGAAGTGTCTTTAGGGAGGAGGAAACTGAAATGGGTGAAGACGGCAGAGGGAGAGAATATCAAGATGTTCATCTCAGATAAACTGCACAGCAGTGAGGAATTATTTGATGCTGGAGCCGCAGGCAAAGACACAACAGCTCTATTTGTTGCTCTGTACACATTCGTGTAAAGGGTTATGCCATCGTATCAACTTTGGTTTAACAGTTATCACAGCAGTTACACAGAGTGAGTCTGTTAAGGCTGCATTTCAACAGTCTGCTCCACAATGCAAATATGACATCGGAGATATGCAAATCATGCAAACAGCAGTTGTTTTTTCTCCGTCAGCTTTACCTCTCAGTGAGTGGTAAGTGAGTAATCTACATTTGTTTTTATTCATAAAGATTTTTTTAAAGTAAAGAAATCTTGGATTTCTTTCCTAAAACTGAAACTGCCAGGAATGCTGAGATTAAGACCTAAGAGGAGGTTCATGGATGTAGTGAAATACATGCAGAGGGTCTACGAGACAGAGGAGCATGGTAGAGATTGGGTGACTGTGCCGATCTCTAAAGGGAGTAACTTAAAGAAAATGACCGTAGCAACTATTAGATAATTTCGCATGTAAAATCTGAGGTACAAATATGCACGCTCTCGGTGAGGGCTAGCTGTCTAAGGCAGTTTTTATGTGCTCCACGTCACTTTTTTCGTGGGTTTCTGCGCTGCAAGACACAATCTGTGTGGCATCCTGCCATTTTAATGATAATCCTGTACAGAAGCACACAGACACACTGACACACACACACACACAACTGTTTGAAAACTTAATTTTGAGGGAAGAACTTAAACCCTGGATCACCTCATCCATACTTGCAACAGCCAGATAGGTGAAAACATTGTTACAGTTGTAGGTCAGTTGCTCTAGGGGGGGTCACAGACTCAGATCCTATACCTTCTCAGTCATTCATAGTGGGGCTGATAGTCCCTGCACATGCATTCAGATTTATACCTAGCTGATCACTAATACCTACTTTGGTTATATAATGTTCTCCCCATGTGTGTGGATTCACTACAAGTACTCCAGCTTCCACATTTCAAAACATGAGTAGGTTTAATTAGTGATTCTAAATTGACTGCATGTGAGTGTGGATGGTTGTCCATTGTTGTGTTAGCTCTGCTCAGAGAATACCCCACATCCTGACCTATAACAGCTGGGATAGACTTCAGCTTGTAAGTGGGCCTCGGTGTTCTTAATCTATCCCAAAACGTGCCCCCTCAGTTGAATTCCATTGACATACCATTACAATTATATGTAAAATTATGTCATACAGCTCAGTAATGAAAGAATTAAACACCCACAATGGCAGTGGCTAATGATTCCGCTCACAGAAGCTAAGTGCGGTGTTAGAGGTAATTAGCATAACTGAGGAGGACACTGACCCCATTGGGGCTGAGCAGCTGATGGAGATTGACATCTACTCTAATGATTTTGGAGTGGATGGGCAAGTCAGGGCTCGGGAAGTATTGCTCATGTATCTTTGGAACTAAAAATAGGAAACACATCGCCATGTGCAGCTTGTTTTAAAGCATGATCTTACTTGAAAGAGTAAAACACAAATGGGAATGTGTTGAAGAGATTCTGCACTCAAAGCCAGCTGCTCAAAATGCCCCAGTGTGTGATGCGGTAAGTTACTTACAGTTGTTCAGACACTTTTTTTTAAATATTCTGCCCTTTCGTTCTGAAATCTCTGAGCACCAAACCTAATTTTCCAAAGTAAATTCACTAAACTTTGCCTGTTCTTGTAAAACCTCAAAAATTAGACACACACACAACCAGTCGAAATAGCAACAGTGATCAACATTTATTTCACAATGATCAAAATATTGAAAACACATTGCTCAGGACACAGACCTCCGCCTTCTGCTTCTCCTTTGTTAGTCTGCAGAGCCTGAAGCAAAGATGTGGTTAAAATCAGGCGGTTTAAAAGTACCGTATTTCCCGGACTACAAAGCGCACCTGAATATTAGCCGCACAAGCTAAAATCAGGGGAAAATCCTGTTTTGTACATACATTAGCCGCACCTGACCAAAAGCCGCAGGTGTTTCAATGTTGACTTATCATATGTAAGAGAATATGCACAAAGCGAATTGTCAGGAAAGAGATGGCTGTTTGGAGACACACCCCTTTTATTAATATTTTGAAAAACAAGTTATGGGTACATATTTGCACATGTAGTACATAACAGTAACCTACAGCACACCAGAAAAATAGATTCGGACTACCTTTTAGGCTCAGGTGCAGTGACACGGCTTTAACAAGAAGAAAAGTCAGTCATTCACCACCATCTTCCTGCGCACTAAAACCACCAAAGTCCTCTTCTCCAGTGTCGGAAACGAACAGGCTCAGGATGGCTTCGTCATCCACTCTCAGCTTCTTTCCTTCGTTGTCACTTTCAAAACCAAAGAAATCCTCATTGTCAGTGTCAGAGTCGAACACCCTCAGAAGGGCCGTGGCGGTGTCCTCCTCTTCATCATGCAGCAGTCCAGCCCTTCGAAATCCGTTGGTGATCGTGGATGTTTTCACACTTTTCCACGCTGTCAGAATCCACTGGTGGTGTTGAGCATAACTTGCTTTTCGCAAGTTTATCGCCGCTGGTCATATCCACTAGTGATGTGCGGATCGATCCTGAAATATCGATTCCTCCGATACCAGTCATTTATGTTTTAGAATCGATTCTCACATTAAAATATCGATATTTTAGTAATTTAGGGTAAATTTGTAGTTTACCATTAACATGAACACAGTGGAAAGTAACCATATCATTCAGATTGTCTACATTCGAAGGAACTACTTCCTCTTCCGCCTTTCATAGTAATGTGCGAAATACGGCTGCATAAATGTCTGCAGCCCCTTGGCATGCGCACTCACAACAATGGCTGAGCGTAATTGGAGTCATGTATTTTACCTCCACAAACAGCTGAGCTGGTTTGCGATACATGTGGCAAAAAAGTGAGGTGTTGTGGCAACACCACTAACCTTGTCAAACACCTCAGAGTCAATCATATCACAGAATACGAAAAGCCTATGTTGAGGCGAACTGAAGAGGAGGAGAGGGACAGGTGCTGCTAGGGCGAGACAGACGTCTCTCATGGAGTCCTTTAGTGCTGCAGGCAGGCAAGGTGTTCAAATAGCGCACAACTTCAGTTTTTTTATTTCTATATGATGAACTCTGCATTATTAAGTGATAAGAACAAGTAATCTGTTGTCCTTTAATCATTATGGCACTTAAATTTGAGATACAGTAAATAAAATAAGTTTTTGTACAAAGTATCGGTATCGGATCAGTATCGTTGATACCACCCTGAATTTTACTTGGTATTGGATCGGAAAGGATATCAGTGGTATCGCACATCACTAATATCCACGACTCCCGCTGAACGCGTAGCGCTACTTTGAAGTTTGTTTTTCGCGCTACTTGTACGGCACTATGTTGCCTGGCGGATAGACATGTGACCAACATACCACTCTTGAACCCCGATCCTTCCGCCAGGCAACGTAGTGCCGTACAACAGCAGAACAAACAAAACAAATCGTCTTACGATATCACAAAAATCATGGACAATCCATAGAAAAGCCGCACCTGACTAAAAGCCGCAGGGTTCAAAGCTTGTGCAAAAAGTAGCGGCTTATAGCCCGACAATTACGGTACTGATGTATATATAATAATTAGGGCTGCCTCTTGTAGTACTGGGTTAAATGTAAATCTAACAAGTTTCCTGCTCTGCATATAAGTTTAAAACCTCTGTTTTGTGGAAATGTGCGAGTGTAAGGACATCAGTGTACAGAAGTGATAGTATGACCGTACACCTCTCTGTCATAGTTGATTTCTTTCATGAAACAGCAAAGTGAGGTGAGCCACATATCCCCGTGTCAAAGTTGGTTTCCGTCTAATCCTTATCCAGCAGACTTGTGCTTTTAATATTTCATTGAATCATTCGAAATAATTCACAGTCCAATTGGATAAAAAGGGAACCTCTGTCAGATGCTGGCTGTAGCTGATTGTAAGATTTGGTCAAAGTCTCACCCATCTATCCATTTTCTACAGCTTATCTGAGTTTGGGCCACTGGAGAAGCAGTCCGAGCAGAAAAGCCTAAATTTCCCTCACCTCTTTCAGCTCACCTCGAGTGACACCAAGTTGTTCCCAGGCCAGCTGAGAGATGTATTCTCTCTGGCAAGTGCTGGGTCTGTCTCAGGGCCTTCTCACGATAGGATATACCCAGAATACCTCATTCAGAAGGTGTCCAGGAGCCTTCAGATACAAAGAACTACCTCAACTGGCTCCTTTGGATGTGGAGGAGCAGTGGCTCTACTCCAACTCTCCTCTCAAAGGACCGACCTGCTCGTGCTATCTCAGCAGCGACCCTTAGAAGGAAACTAATTTCTGTAACTAGTATTGTCATTCTTTTGGTCTCTACCCAGAGCTGGTGACCATAGTTGAGAGTAGGAACATTTTCTTCTTTTATGCTCTGTTCTCACTTTACCACAACAGATTGGTACCCAATCCGATGTGTTCCCTCTGAGGCGCTGTTCCTAGTTTCAAACGTGACACATGCCACAGTATTTTTTGTAGGGCAGTGCTTTCCTTAACACCATTTTAATGATAATGGGGTTTTTTTCTTTCTTTCTTTTTGTACAGCACATGTACAAATTTGCTGGACTCCAAGACATCATAGGGGGGTTTCACTTCTACTTAACTAGAACACTTCTTTCTAGCTGCTTTTGGAGAAGTCGTAAACACAAATGTTTGCTTACGTTTGCCAGTCCACACTAATACATTTTAGAAAAGGACAGCGGTGCAGATTCAGAATACTCAAATAGGCAGCTCTTTCACAGCAAACCTCCTGTCTCAGTTCCACATCCTCAACATGATGCCCTACTTTATGAGCAGTAATAAAGGTTTATACCACACTATAACAGAGCTGTAAAAAGATGTTTTATTACTTGTAAAGGAAAGCAGCCATGTGCCAGAAACAGTACGACAACCAGCATTTAGATTGCGCATTAAACGCAGTGCTGTGGTCATCAACAACAAAAACAAGGAGCAGGAGAAGTCCTCTTGGAAGCCCTTGTTATTCCATCATAGAGCAAATCATGAAATACTCAGCTGGTCTCAGGTATTCATCACCCTCCATTAGGAATGATTAAACTCATGACTCAAAGCAAGAGGATATTGGGAGTAAGGTTGGGTATCATTCATGCATGCCCTATGCAATCACAGCACCAGATTACCAGCATCCGGCGGCACTCAGCCCTTCTACAAATGATGAAAATGGTGGAAGGCGGGGAAAGAAAGGGGAGTGGGGAAAAAGAAAAAGAAGAAGGCTAAAGGAGGTAATAGAAAATCTGAGGCAGAGATAGATAGACTTCTTTGCTTTTGGAGAGAGGAAGAGGCATTGCAAGATGAAGTAGGAAAACATGGAGTGAAGCCAGGTGACAGTACAGGTGAAAGAGAAAAGGATGAGGAGGAAAGAGAAAAATAGCAGGAAGTAGGTAGTGATGAATTAAGGCGAAAGGAGCAGTGACTGATCAGTATTGAAAACCTGTGCTGCTGTAAACGCGGTAAAAAAGACTAACAGTGGGAACAGATTGAGATGTCTGCCATGATGGAGTGGAGGCTGGAGCCTGGCTTTAACATCACTGCTCACTGTTCCTCTGAAACCATAGAAGAGAAAATACACTCGAGGAAGAGACAAATCTCCTGACCTTTCCATGACAGCCGGGCCCAGAACCTGACTAATGCTTCTTTGTGGGCATGACTGATAACTGCTAATGGAGGTTTTGGGTGAACAATATGTAAATCTGGCAAAGGAAATAATAAATGTCAGTGTCTTTTGATGACTACTGCCTTGCAAAACAAAAATGCAAAAATAAGACAAAAAAAAATTTCTGCTCATTTTAATCACAAAACTTTCATCCACTAGATTTTTTTTTTTTCTCCCAAAACCTAAAAATGGACATCAATTGAAATTTCTCAAAGGGCAATCACTCTCCTTTCTTCTCAAACAGAGTTCTGTTATAAACCTTTTTACATATTTACATCCATCCATCCACTCTTATTTTATAATCACAGTTTGGGTATTATCTCTGGAAGCAGGATTAGGTCTGCTTGTCTCAGAGTCATTGGAATCTGTATGGGGTCAGGGATTTGATGTTTGTGTCTGCATAACATTAACAGCAGCAGAAGGGCAAGCTTTGAGGCCAGCCCATGTGTCTGGTTGATTGTGCAGAATAGTATAGAATAGAATATTCTATATTGTCATTGTACATGTACAACAAAATTATGGGTGCTCCGCACCAACTGTGCTGAAGTAAAAAAAAAAACCAGATATAAATAATAAAGACATCAGAAATAAAAAACTAACGAAAGAGATATATACAGTTTAAATAGAATATGTGCAAACTAGAGGAATATGTACAAAACGATAGAAAGGCAATAGAAAGTGTGGTCACTGGTTCAGCTCAGTGAGATTAGCAGGTAGCCTGGGTTCAAACCTGACCTTTGGCTCTTCTGTCAGCTTTATTTGACAGGGACAGTAGAGACTGTCTTTTTGTTTTAAAGATATTCTGCATCAGGTTGTTTTCTGAGCACCAGCAGAACAAGTTGTCTACCTCTGTCTCATCTCCATCATAGATGAGTCCAACCACAATGGTGTCATTGACATACTTGGAAATGACATTGATTGGGTGGGTTGGTGTACAGTCATATGTGTACAGGGTGTAAAGTAGGGGGCTGAGAAAGCAGCTCCATGGGGATCTGGTGCTGAGTGACAGTGGGGCCTGATTAGGACTGATTGAAGCCGGTTTATGATGAAGTCTTTCATCCAGGAACAGGTGGCAGGGGGGGTCTGAAGGTGGTCCAGTTTGGTGGTGAGGCTGTCTGGTATTGTGCTGTTGAACGCTGAGCTGTCTGTGTCACCTGGTCTTAAATCTTTGGTGATGTAAGACTAGTGTGCCAGACAAAGTGCCAGTGGCTCTGCTTTCACCCCCATGTGATCAGCAACCAACATGTGTGATACAGAGAAATTGGAGTAGTGTGAAGATTATTTTTAAAATCTCCTTTAGCTCTTTAGCAAGCAAAACCTCGAGAGGTTAACTTCTGCTATGTCTGGTTTAATAAAACAGGCAGGGTGAGCAGGTGCAGGCTCCACCAGCATGTTCTAGTTAGCGCAAAATCAATTCATTATCATCTTTGCCTTTCAGAAAAAGTCACTACACACCCCTGCTATTTTAAAACTGTATATCAATGTATTATGTTTTAATAGTAACTCTATTAAAGAAAAAATAAATGATATTTTATAACACATAACTTGAGGCTTGATTATCTTAGCTTGACTAATAATACAATTAACTTTATGTAGTCTACATGGTTTACACACGCGTCGCACCCCCACAACTCTTCTTCTGATTTCAAAGAGCCAGCTAGTTTCATTAATCTCAATACAATTCACTTGTATTATTTCTCCCTAATAGTTTTAGACAGATCGCAGATTCCAGCCAGAACTCAAGGATGATGGGGTGGTGCCAGCATTGAGCCAAAATCTATTTATAAATGTAATTTGACAGTGACACACCACAAAGCAGGAGAACTGCTGGATATCCAACCTGCCAGGGCCTAGATAAACAAATCCAATCCTGTTAGCACTTTGAAGAGCCCTCTGTAGATGTGAGCTTTTGTTGTATGGCCTTTGTATACACCTTGTTATATAATGGACACACTGGATAAAAGGATCACTAGCAGCAGAACAGTTAATGCAATGTAATATGGTAAGGTATAATTCTTCCAGTCATAAGTGGTCATACACATATTACAATAAACTTTAAAATCTAAAAAAGCCTTTTCAAAGCTGTTATGGACTTTATTTTCAGTACATATATCCTAAGACACTTTTCCTTTACTTTGAATCTTGTGCCTCTGCACATGCTTGCTGTATGTTGTTAAAGTGCTGACGCTCAAATTTACAGATTTCTGACCTTTTTTTAGGACAATGCAGCAGAGCAGCATGAAAATGCTGAAGAGGGAATAGAGGGTTTTTTTTCCCAGAGTTTAAACAATAGAAGTGTCCTGATTTGCCAGATTACTTCCCTTATTTTAATGCATAAGATCGTGTATTTTTAGGTATCTAAATATCTAAAATCACGCAAACAAAACATTGCCAGAGAAAGAACAAAATGGTGTCATATCCTTTGCAGCAGGACATGACACCATAGTAAATAGAAACTTAATTACCAGTACCAGCTGTAGCTTTTTTTTACTATAATGTATAACAAATTTGTTTCTGAAACTTAGATGTTACTGGTGAAATTTGGGGCATTTGTCTTTCTTGGTTTGGTTTGTTAAGTTTTATTTTCCAGTTCTAATTCTTTATATAAAAAAAAAGGTCCTTATAGAGCGTTTGAAAAATAAGTCTTGGGCTGGGAACTGCTCCATGGATCATTTCAATCTGACCCCTGACTTCCTAGCAGGTAAACTAAACAACTCTAGAAATCAATAAAAGCTTTAGCTTCGGCAGAAGATGCAAGCAGTAAATCCATGGCATCCTTGTCTTGGCCAGTGCTATACCCAAGCAGCAGTCTGTGTAGGAAATATAGCATGTATGCAAAATGTGTCTAAAACTAGGGCTAACCAGCTTTTCTTCCTATGGTCTGTACCGTAACCAGAAAGTAATTTTTACAGGAACATGTATTTGTTCACAAGTTATTATTATTTTATTATTAATTTATTATTTTGTTATGGTTTTTTTTTTTTCTGTTTCTTTTGTTTCACCTGATAAAGTGAGGGGGGGGGGGGGGGGGGGGTTCAAGCAAAGGTTAAAGGATTACTTTTTGTTTCAAAGCTCTCGTAAAATCTAGTTTTGCAACTTCAAAACCCAGAGAGCTGATTAAGACTCAGAGGGAATGCAGTGAGTGTACTTTGACCCACTTTATGCAGCACTGCAGCAAGAAGTCTCACATTTGCACTTCCTGGGCCACAGCGCGACCATACCTGGCTCCAAGAATTTTATGGGTTAACAGGAAATGAGCGGAAAGGAGTTGACTTACTTCTGACTGAAAAGTCATATATTCCACAGCAAAGAGGTGTTTCTGTGAACTGAATATCGAACTGCTAGCTGGTGGAATGTGTCCATAATCCTTGTCGATAGAATTCATCATGCAGTTGACATTTGAGTTCAACACACTGTTTGGATCCGTCCATCAGCTGACACAGGCCATCCGAATGACTGTGCTGTGACCTCTGTAGACAATGAATGGATCCTGACCACTGTCCTCACCACATAACAGGCATGCAGCTAAACACTTTCACTAACAGCTATAGATGTTATGTTACGTATACATTTCTACCAAATTTCTACCATAATACCTATATTTGTTGTGAGGTCCTTACTGTGTAATATTTAGATTTTAATGCGCTGAATTCGCTTTCTTTTTTTCACTTTTTTGGTTACTGTAACATGACAACTTCCCAACTTTGAGAGGGAAAAATATTTTTTTCATCTTCGTCTTCGAAGATGCAGGCATTTATTTTAATATATAATAACGTTAAGCATTTATGTGGATTTTAAGCTAGTTTTACTGAGAAAAATATAAAAACATTTTAGCACCATGAGCCTCATTTCTCTGTGGCATGTTCCAAGTGTTAAATATGCACAAAATATGCACATGTACATTCAGAACCCAATCTAGTATTGCACACATTTGAAGTGCATGGATAGTGTGTCAAGACAAATTTTGTGTTATCCAAAAAGAACATTATAGGAAAAATTACAGTTTGCCAGCGAACATATAGCCAAAGATGAGGCCGTTTTGAAAAATGTGCTATGGGCAGACGAATAGACAGAGTCATTTGGCCGCAGTAACAGTAGACATGTCTGGCACAGAGCAAAGACAGATTTTCGGGGGAAGAACCTCATGCCAACTGTACAGCATGATGGTAAAAATGTAATGCAAGGTTTCTTTTATTCATGCATAGAACATTGCTGGTATTTACTATGAGGGCCATAAACAACAGGAAAATTAATGCATTCCAAGTAAAGTAACACACAATCATACAATATGCAGACAGGATCAGCTGTGATTAAGTGTACCGTTTAGAGGTTGTTTAATGTGTCTTTTCTTAAACATTTTAGCATAGGGTCCACTGCATACAGTCTCCTGTAGAAAATGCCATCCTATCTCTCTTTCACAAATCTGAAAGTCTGGCAGTCCATATTATGTTCGAAGGTCATACAAAGTTACCATCGATACAAAGGAAACTGGACTTGGACAAACTGGCCCCTCACTACATACAGGTGATACTCAGCTATCTTCACTCCTGAAATTTGGGCCAGCCCACGCAGTGCTTGGTCTTAAGTTGCTGTTGCTCGCCACATTGGTCAACTAAACACTGAACTGTCAGACAACACAAAAAGGAATGGTGTCTTCCAAATGAGAGAAAGAGCTGCCTGTAAAATCCCCACCAGTTCCCTGGCATTCTTCACCACGCCTTCCCATATTATTTCATGAGGGCCAGTGATTCACACCTTTAGCCCTTTCAGTCCCACCTCCCGCACAGCTTTATGGCCAAATCACTGGATGGGTGGTCATAGACAGTGGTCTATACCAACCCACAAAGGTGTAAAAAAGAAATAATGCCAACATAGATGTGCCAAAAAGTGCAGCTGCTCTAGTATCCACTTGAGAGCTGACTAAACATTCTTAGACATTGTAAAGTTAAAAGGCCCAACTTTATTGCATTAAAAAAAAAACACACACACACAAATGTGTTTACATAGTAAATGTGTTTCTTCCTTTTTTTTTAAATACTCAGGCATTTGGATGGTACTAAGGCTCGGTGTTAGAGGTTTGACTGCTTTGACTTGTATGTCCACGTGGCCTCGAAATAATTCACTTAAGTGAACCAGAGCTACTATGTATGTGCTGTTGAGCTCCTTTGATTCCTTTAATGGAATTATCTGAAAAACGATACGGACTGTTTCATGGCACAGACTATTCAGACGGCTACGATTTTAACATTTTGTTCCACTAGAAGCACTAATTCCCAAACATCTGTCCGTGCATTACAGCCCTCTGTATGCTAACCAGTCACTCCTGGTCTAAATATGGCCAGTTTTGTCTCCAAAACAATCACAAACATAGTCAAAATGCTGCATTTGTATGCAGTTTGGTCAAATGGTATACAAGACTATACAGTTTAGTATACTTAAAGTAAAGCCATAGCTGTCTTGGCGTAATAAAGCGTTTTTGTACAACTTCATAAAGATAGCTGTAACCTTTGATAGACGGTCTTAAAGGGTGCACCCTTAAGACCAATTGTCTGTATGATCAACTTTGTCACCTATAACATCTCCAAGTTTCTGGCATCGATCTTCAACCCGCTGGTAGGCAGCTCTGAACACTGCATCCAGAACACCCTAGATTTTGTTGAGAAGGTGAGAGATGTCATTATGGAGGCAGATGAAACCCTGGTCTTGTACGATGTTACATCTCTCTTCACTTGCATCCCAGTCACAGAAGCATTGGAGGTAGTCCGTAAGAGATTACAGGATGACCCCAACCTCAGCAACAGGACCACTCTCAGCATCGACCAAGTGTGTTTGCTTTTAGAACTGTGTCTTCATTCCACCTACTTCACATTCAAGGGTCATTTCTACAGGCAGAAACATGGGTGTGCCATGGGCTCCCCAGTTTCACCCACCGTGGCTAATTTGTACATGGAAGAAGTGGAAAAGAGGGCTTTGCTATCCTACCCTGGAACACCACCAAGCCATTGGTTCAGATATGTGGATAACACCTGTGTGAAAATCAAATCTCAGGACGTACCACATTTCACGGATCACATTAACTCGGTGGGCCGACACATCAAATTCACCAGGGAGGATATGAAAAGTGGCAGGTTAGCCTTCTTGGACTGTGAGATTTCCATCAGTAATGGGGGACATCTAAAAGCTGACGTGTACTGTAAACCTACGCATACGGATCAGTATTTAAGGTTTGACTCTCATCATCCACTGGAGCATAAACTGGGTGTCATTAGGACGCTACAACACAGAGCGAACACCATCCCCACAGACACAGCGGTCAGGGAGGCAGAAGAAAATCACATCAAGAAAGCCCTGAGTAAATGTGGTTATCCCATCTGGACATTTGTCAAAGCTGGAAAGGCACCTAAAGAAAGCTCCAGCCGATCCAGGAGAGAAGGACAACCGCTGCCCAAGCAAAAATCTGTAGTGATCCTGTATGTATCAGGAGTATCAGAGCAGTTGAGACACATTTTTTCTAAACACCAGGTCTCTGTAGCTTTTAAACCCCAAAACACGGTGCGCCAAAAATTGGTCCACCCCAAGGATCGGGTCCCCCGACACAAACAGAGTAACATAGTGTACGCTGTTAAGTGCAAGGAGGATTGCCAGGATTTATACATCGGGGAAACCAAACAACCTCTGGCGAAGCGGATGGCACAACACAGAAGAGCTACCTCGTCAGGCCAGGAATCTGCAATCTATTTACACCTACAGGCCAGTGGACACTCTTTCCATGATGAGGATGTACACATCCTGGACAGGGAGGAATGCTGGTCTGAGCCTCAAGGAGGCCATTTATGTGAAAAGGGAAAGACCATCTCTGAATCGAGGAGGGGGCCTAAGGGTACATCTTTTGCCATCTTACAAGGCTGTGATTGCAGCCATTCCCCAACTCTCTGTGAATGGTACTCACGGCCATTGATCAGTAGGTTTTGGTCAGTGGTTGTTGATCAATGGTCATGACAATTTGCATAATTAACCATGGAGAACCAATGGGGTCAGATCTGACCCCATTGGTTTACTAGGGAAACCATGGGGTCAAATTTGACCCCATGGGTTCTCCAAGGTTAAGATTAAGGAACTGACCTCCCAGCCCATTGTTCCTACAGTGGGCTGGTTTCAGTCATTATGCAAATGTACTGTTTAGAAGATTGGGGAAACCTGCAGTCAGCTGAGACTGAAGAAGTCTGAGACTGACAAGTGACGAAACGTTTCTCCCCCAAAACGTTACCTCCAGATGAACAGAATCAACTTTTGGAGATAACCCAATACATAACCACAGAAAATTAACTTCTTTAACATCTGGTGTGAATGCAGCCACTGCTAAATGCATTACTCCTTGAATGCTAGAATTTTGTGATTCATCTCTACTGGAAAGCAGTAATAGGTCTTTGGCTAATTCTTCTATCAAACTGAAGCACAACTTCAGCATTAAAAGAGCAACACTACAAATAAGTATTTAGTCAGCAGGGGAAACTTCGAGGAAGGAGATGCCTCAGTAGCATCCACTCTGATTGACAGGTGATCTCCGACTGCCAGGAGCAGTGCAGAAGCACCGCAGCAATAAGTGATTCACACCACAGATGGTGACAACAGAAGGAAAAAAAAAACCAGCTCATGTACAGTATTATGGTGGCAAGAAAACAAAGACTCCTCCATTAACACATTTAAGTTTATAAAAGCATCTGGAACATTTGCATCGCTGCTCCAATTCTGTTTGTTGGCTGCTTTTAAAGTATTCTCTTAACAACTTGATACCACTTATTTATGTTTGAAGAACTTAAAACAGCAAGCCAGCTAGAAGAATACAATCACAACTTTTTAAAAGGTCCATTAATCTACTCGCATCAATGAGGGAGATACCAATTATCTCCCCTAAGGCCTGTCCGCCCTCTCCCTGGTGCGAGGTTGTGGAGGGCAGCGGCAGACGCAGCTCCTCCACCTCTGCCAGGCTCATGTTTCAGTGCGGTGTTTACTCTTGCACTTTCTGGGATGACAAACGAGAACAAATCGCAGGCCGAGGGTGCATTAGTAGGGTTATTGGGTTATGTGCCGGCAAAATATAAGCCTGACAAAACGCTTTTTCCTGGGGAATCTCAGAGGTGTCATCCTCCAAAGTGGAAAGCAGAGCTCCTGCTATGTAACAGTTCGTAGTGCTTCAGGCAAATATCTGGTGATACACATATGGGAACAGTGGTGCAGTGCTTATTTTAATTAGGAGGATCTCACTGTGTGGCTCCGAAACCTTTTTTGTTTTTTAAATTGTGGAACCCGAAGAAAACAAATTGCAACAATTACACTGTACACACCATTAATTAGAGCTTAGGACAGTTACCTACTTGCTTTATCTGCATGTGACAAATGACAACTATTTAATTATGCACATTACAAAGTGTCTACTTTTTTGGGTAGAACTGGGACACCGCCATGGTGTCATGCTAGTCCCAAAAGTCACAAAAAACAAAAGTATTAGGGCTTTAGTGAGTCAATTCATCATTTGCAGTGACCCAGCACTCAGATTAGCAACCTATTGTTGGAATTCTTCTGGTGTACAGTACTCACATCGACTTATACACCTAAGTCTCTCCCAGAGGATCAAATCTGGGCAGCCAGCCAATTTTGCTCTTAAAACGTAAAGGGTTTTATCCATATACAATGAACTAATAACAATTTCTCTCTGTTGTGCTCTTCCGAAATCTGTTGGAATATACGGCTGTCTGTTTACTTGCTGGATGCTGCATTATAGATCCACAAGATAGCGACTCACCGTCCAGGCATACAATAAATTTATATTAGGTTGCTAAAACTGGAAACTTGTGAAAAGAGACTGAACAGAAAAACTGAAGATGTAGGCCATGAAACCATAAGGAATTTAAAGTCACTAAAATATTAAAAGGAGAAGGGAAGTGCAGAGTCTGATGACAGTTCTCTGAAGGGGGTGGTCGCTGTGAAAGACTCCGGTTACGTTGCCCATAGTCATTTAATTGTTAAACAGTATTGATTGTATGGCTACCTTTGTGTGGGCATTCACCGACATAATGCATTCTCAGCCATTTACTTCTAATTTAACCATCAGAACGAGCCCTGAGTGTAGCCTTAATCATAAAAACCAAGTCTTATTCCTTAAACAACAACTTGAAAGGGTTGGCCAAAACTTTCCTAGAATACGTACATCTGCAACTCACTCGGTAGCTGCAACAGTATGTCAACATGGTAGCACATTCATAAAAAGTATATGCACAGGATGCCCTGGAGAACCTCCATCTTAAATTGTGTGAATATAGAAAGTACACTTATTACAGGACTGACAACATTCTTAAATATATCCGTGAAAAATAAGGCTCACAGTTGCTACTGAGAGTTAAAATACACTTGTGCATATGCATTATTCTTTCATTGATTTCTTTGAGTTGTTCTTTTTCCCGGGATAAAATTATTATACAGCATACAACTACTGGAGTGCAAATCTAATGAACTTGCTCAAAAGTTTTAATTTATTAGGAGATTTCCAAAATAAAAACAGAGTCAAAATTAAACAGGCAACACAAATGTTTGTTTCAGAGGTTTTCGGGCACAAACAATCTTCTAGCATCATTCAGGTTCACATCTGGCCACTCTTCTAGTAAGGACTGATATAGAGCAATTAAATTGAGTGTTTGGATATAGTTACATATTTTAATAGGTTTGAAGTCATACTTTTTGAAAGGCTACACAAAAAGTAGTGGGTTCCATCCAATTCGCCCAATTTGTGCCTTATGAGCCTATACTTGTGTTTTTAAAAGTTGTGTTTTTAAAAACATAACTTAGGTTCATAAGTATAGGTTCATAAGGCCCTGATGGTAAAAAACTACATTTCCGCAAAATGACGTCACTTCCGGTTTCGGGCAGGTCATGGCGGACATGCGATAGTTCGCGCTGATGGACGTAGGAAGTGTTACAAACAGCTGATCGGATTGGCAAAGCGTGTTTCTGAAATATTATGTTTTTGTTGCTGCAAGTGCTTTTTATGCAGTTTTTGCAAAGCTATATGTGGAAGGAAACCGTGACTTAGGACAAGCTGATGGCATAAGATGTAAGTACAACTCCTCCAGTTTCATATGCAAAAAATTTTTTTAAATAGTTACGCAAAACGGAGCGTGCCCGCTCCGACCGGCTTTAAAGGGTTAATATCGCCAACCATTCCCATTTTATTATGGTGTATCCATATAAATGGCCCACCCTGTATATGATGCAGTTCAAGGGTGCCTGGTTGGTTCCTGGGAAATCTCCAAAAAGACATACCAACTTCATATCAGATCACGCCTTGGCTATGACCAGTATGCTGTGCAGTTGTCTGAACAGTTCTTGGAATGTGCGATCCTTTAGAAATGTTCAAAGAGATATTCATGGCATGTATAAATCTTTGATCGTCTTTCTCAGATCTCCACTGAGATCTTTAGACCTTCCCATTTTTCCTGAGTCATGGTCAGTCCAATGAAAGCCATGAAGCAAACCATTTTCATATTAGCAGATTTTATTACCTTTGGACAGAGCTAACAGTTCCCCCTGCTTCTGCCCTTTATGAGATTTTAAGCTTTAATGGACTGTATAAATCTTCTCAACTAATTTTGCATGGCAAAGCAAATATGTGCAGTGTTTCAATATTTAAATAGGACCACTAAATGAATTACACCTTATATCAAATGATGCAGTGGTCAAAAGGGTTGGCAGCCCACCCTGCCAAAAGCTGCTAGATTAAGTCCTATCACTGACATCAGCTTGGCAGCATTTCCGTCTATCTTTCCAAGCACACACACAAACAGCCACACCTCAATCTTCCTGCTCTCCTGCTTATTTCATCCACAAACTATGTTGTAGATTTGCGACCTTGTTGGTGGATACTAGCAGCCATTTCCAGATGTAGGGCTAAGAAAAGAGATGGTGACAAGGCTCTTTGCAGATGGCAGACAAGTGTGACAGCCTCACATTGTGTTCATCCCGCCTGTCTGCTCAGCAGCCTTGGTTAACAGGAGCAAAATAGAAGGGAGAAAGAAGAGATGCATGAGGAGCTGAAAGAAAAATATTATCAAAATTGTAGTCTATTATAGTACAGCCTCCATGCAGACAAATTTCACTGCCCCTGCATTAACAGAAGGGTTTTCATGATAAGCAAACATAAATGTAAATGATCTGGATATAGGATACAAAAATTAAAACTTTTTTTGGCTCACTTTATTTCTCACAGATCTCTGTGCAACCTCTCTCTACACACACACACACACACACACACACACACACACACACACACACACACACACACACACACACCCACACACACACACACACACACACACACACACACACGTAAACGTACACACACTGAGACTATGACTAAAGCTCCCTCTTGCCTAATTGAGGTGATTGATGCTGTGCACTAACTTGTAACATCCAGGCTTTCATTAAAACCAAATGCAAAAATCAAGATAACAGCGCAGGGAGGCTAAATAAAAGTGGCAGTCCCGGAATTAGAGCAGATATAAGTCCCCCCAGTTCTCACTTAATTCCCAAAACAGATGATTTGAGACAACGTATTCGTAGCCTTTCTCATTTTCAATTCTAATTAGTCCGGTATAAATGCTGACAGAGTACAGGTCACGGTCACAGCCCTGGGAGACAGACATGAATAAGTGATCATTTGCTGTAGGGATCACGAAAATTTCTTTCACCTTGCCGCCACTGTACTGCTATATAGACCATTGGTTCCCGGTAATCATAGTGATCAATCCGAAGACCAAAAATGATTCTGCTATGTTTTTGATGATCTTTTTTGGCAGTTTAAATGAGACCCAATTATTTGATAAGGTGTTGAGGTTTTATGTCTCCTAGCCACCAAAGTCTGATTTAAAAACCCCTACTAACAGAAAAGCTTCAAAGAGAGCAACATCTAACATCTAAACAAAGCACTAATTCTACTGCCACGTGCATGGGGTAGTAAAGATTGGACATATGTTAAAACACTGGTACAAACACATCCGCCTTAATGAAGAAAGCCCAGCAGTGCCTCAATTTCTTGAGGATTCTGAGATGGAACAGGCTACAGACTCACCTACTAGTGTCCTTCTACCGAGCCACAATCGAGAGTGAGCTGGTGCACGCCATCTCCGTGTTGTACAACTGTTGATAAGACGAGACTCCAGAGGGTCATCAGAACTGCAGAGAAGGGGGTTGACTGTCCACTGCCCCTCCCTGGACTCCATTGCCAGCTCTAGATGTCTCTGCAGAACCAGGGCGATTATAAAAGACCACCTCCATCCTAACCACCACCTCTTCAACATCCATAGCCCTTTCACCCTTATTTATTATATTATATATTATGATCCCCTTGTATACATCCCCACAATGTTTCCTGTAGCTGATACATTGTGTATTTTTACAGGAATCTCTGCGCAGAGTCACAGGTGTCTGACTTGATCAGTGTCTCGCATGAACAAGTTGTTCTTGCGCAATCTTCTTCCACTGCTGGGAAGATTTTGGTTTTGTGTCAACACACGCCTGAATGCTCAACACAAACAAACAGCAGAAACTTCATAGAGGTGTTTTCAAATTAGCGTTTTTTCATGCCATATGTCATGAATCATGGTTTCCACACAAGCACACACAATACGCTTTAATGCGGGCAAGTTCAAATTTTATTCAATACAACTAGGCAGGTCTAGGGCAATCTGGCTTACAATCTGAGTGGAACCCAGAGAAGGGAGTACGTCTGTGGAGGGTAAGTCCGAGGAGGCGTAGACGAGAACAGTTGGACTACTTGGAGGTCCAAACGGGCAGGAGGACAGGCAGGTGGATAGCACAGCATACCGGACAGGGTTAAATAGTCCTCCATCAAATCGCCTGGGATGAGATGCAGGTGTGATAGTGACGGCCCAACCCAAGAGTGTGGCCGCCGGGGCATCCAACGCACTCCTCAGACACAGAGCCACGGATCATGACACCATAATTTTCCAAGTAGATGTCCCAGCAAATACAAAGAAACTGCAAAAGAACCGTGAGCTACCTATCATACACAGGCTTTTTTTCCTCCAATGTCCCTTGCGGCGCTCTGTAATTTTGTCTTGTTGCATGTGCATGATGTCCTCTTGTGGGACCTCTCTTGACTGCAGGAAACGCTCTAAATGCTCCTCCATGTCTACCCCGTGGACCCTTCTGTACGGACAGAAACAGAACCACTATCGAAAAGTAGCGGGTTCTTTTGCGAGATCTCGCAATAGTTCTTTTTTTTTTTCTCCAATGTCCATTGCGGGGCCACGTAGGCTTCTGTTAGCATGTTAATGGTTAAAATTCATCATAGTAGGCTGAACAAATATGACTTGTTTGTAAGTCATATAAACAAGTCACCCACAACAAATGGCACAGTTTAAGTTTGCAAAGTTGCATCAAAATTGCACCAATAGCTCAGTAGGTAGAGTGGGCGCACCATGATCGGAAGATTCGGGGTTTGAATCCACTGTATGGCTACCCTGAGGTACCCTTGAGCAAAGTACCGTCTCTACACACTGCTCCCTCGGGTGGGACTATAAGGGGTTTTAAAAAAAAAATAACAAACTACATGGCATGCCAAATGTCAACCACGGTTGTGTGGGTGCGATGATTTGAGCTTGTTTTGCAGACATATATATACCAACTGGGTCATGAAACAGCAAATCTACAATAAAATGGCTGAAAAAAAAAGAATCAGGTTGTTGCAATGGCCAGTCAAAGTCTAGATTTCGATGTAACTTTATAGAAGTGTTCTCACATTGGAGTAGCTTTCTTTTATAGGACTGTACATTCATAGGACTTTTTTTCCTGTCACACAGCTGTTTTTTAAACTACAAATTCACCATTTAATTAATCATCTTTGTACCTCGTCAATGGCTGCAACAAAGTCAGAGCAATGCTTCTAGAGTATTTGGTACAAATTCACTACTGGATTCAAATAAAGATCAAAGGTCAAGGCCAGTGTGGCAGTTTTACGTTAATTCTGATACTGCTTTTCATGTATAATGTATGGGGTGGCTATTTTCAAAAGGTCAAGTCTGAAGAGACATCGATATAAACTGCAACTTGACCAACTTTTCACTGTTGTTTTGAATATCTTTTTTTTTTGTTTGAACAAGCAATAAAACCACTTATCTTTATTCCTTCTGTTTCTTTTGTTCATTCACAACCATTCATTGTGCATCTGTATCAAAAATTTAATAAGGACAGCATAAACCAGCAGCCAAACTTGAGCTCACAAAAGGGGAATAATTGCTTCACGGTTAACTTAGCGACTGTGTGCTTAAGTGCACCCTGAGAAACAACTAGCTCGGGCTCAGGCAGGTCAGTGTTGCACTCCGGCAGGAAGTGTTCTTTGTTAATTAAGACATCCAAAATCATTTTCTTCCACAACCAGCAAAAATGGGAGCTGTTAATTAAGTGCTTGGTTATTGGTGAAGCTCTTCATCAGATGCTCTCTGACTGGGTAAGCTTGGACTCAGATTACATGCACAGAGTTTTTCACTTTGTTAAGTTATGGATTTTAACAGGGGGATCAATGTAGATGTGTAAGTACTTTATGCAGCCTTTGGAATCACACTTATAGTCTAACGCTCAACAGTAATGTAAATTACTCTATAGGCAAGTCATTTTCAAAGCAAAGTGGAGTAAAATTTACATAGGTTACTGAAGGATAGTTGAGCATAAGGAGACAAGAATTACACTTAGCACTCTGAGAGAAATGCTTAAATTCTTTAATTTATGTTAATGATTTTAATAAAAGTACTCCATTTTTATTTGTTTATTTGACATGGATAGTGCATGTTAATTGGAATCACTCTAAAAATATAGGGCAAAATTGTGTCTGCTCTCCTTATGGAAGTCAAATAATAATATACAATAAAAAGTGACACGATACATGTATACATACACAACAACATGTCATCAAGTGAGATTCCTTGCAGGATTGAATGAGGATCTTGCACTTGTTAGGCAAATGTGTAAACATTTACACTATGGAGCCACTATAAAGAATAAAAAAAGTACAAATCCTTCAATAATATATTATTTTCAAGTGTTGGTTAACACAATGCCACAGTTTTCCCAGGAGTAGATGTCCCAGCAAATACAAAGAAACTGCAAAAAACCCAACAGCTAGATCTGACACTTAGGTTCTTGGACTCCATTGCCATTCTTAGGTTAGCATGTTAAGTGTTAAAACTGATGACGGTAGAAAGGCTGAACAAGTATGACTTGTTCGTAAGGGTTTTGTCTCTGGAAAAGAAACAAAACAAACAGAAAAATAGTTATGATGCAACAAACCACAGGGCAAACCAACTGTCGAGGTAGGTGTGATGGTTTGAGCTTGGAGCTAAAAGTCCAGCAGCTGAACATTTACATAGGGACACATTCCACCAGATAAAATTACGCTGAGGATGTAAATGCCTGTCCAGTGTCCAGGTTTGTTATTGGTTTATAAATTAACCGTCCTGTTATGGTCGTTTCTCAGGAACACCAATGATGTTCCTGGGTCAATTTGACCCAAGTCGTGTTTACTTATCCAGAAGTGTCAGAAACCAAAAAATCCTCAAAAAACATTGTTTATATCTCATTATTAACTCCATCATCCACTACGATGACCTGGATGACTGAGAACCTTCACAGACAACTCCATTATTAACCATTTCAATCATGGAGTTGTGGGTGGAGTTTGCCCACAGGAACAGAAAAGGTTCCCATCAAAAGTCATAACAACACATGCATTCTTGCACTTGCAGATGAGGTCACTTCTGACCCCTTTAACCGCCCCTTTGACTGCCGGGTCAAATTGACTTGAACAGTTTCTTTGTAATATAAACATTTTGATTACCCTTACTGAGCCAAGAACGAGAAGCTTCATACTGAAAAAATACTTAAAACTATTTATTTTAGATTTTAGATTTTTAAAGTTTAAAATGGGTCAATTTGACCGGCAACATAACAGGAGGGTTAAATATATGTTCTGTAGATAACATAAATAAAAATAGCAAATAAAAGACGGACATGGTCATACTTTAGTAGGACTTGTGTTTACCAATGTAAACTATGGACTATTGGTTAGTGAAGTTTGAAGCACTTTGTCTTTTCTTTTTTTTTGCTCTTTAAAGCAGGGCTTTCCAAGGGGTGGATCTAGCTCTGAAACTGCAGACTGCATGTTTACTGACTAATGACAATTCAATTCAAATATTCCCTCAAGGTGCTTTATATTGTAACAAAAAAAAATCCCAACAATCACAGTCCTGAATGAGCAAGACCTTGACAACAGTGAGGAGGAAGAACTCCCATTTAAACAGGAAGACCTCTTTGGCAGAACCAGGCTGAGGGAGGGGCAACAAGATGACAAAGAGTACAGCATGCAAAATCTTACTCTAATGGACTTTAATGGAGACCATAATTTACACAATGTACTTCAATTTTTATTCAATTCAATTTAATTAACTTAATGAACTGAAACTAAAGTAATCAAGAAAGTGTTTGCTGAGCTTGCAGATTATGGAAGCTGAGGGCTACAAAAGAATTTACCCCTGTTGGCCATTATAAAGAGTTCAGCTAGTTTAAGACCTGGAAGTTACATACATGATTTATACAGACTGTCCATACTGTATGTCTCCATGCATCCGCAGTCCGTACTGGTCAGCATGATAAGCTGCCAACCAGTGAGCACAATAAAATAATATGTCTGTAGTAAAACCATTCAAGTGTTTGTCACTGAGGACCCACATGAAGTCTGAATAATATGGCCCAGTAGCAGCGGGAGCAGGTGCTTCTGCTGATTAAACCTCTCTCACTGAATGTGGTCTAATTAGTGAAATCCAGTACTAAAGTACTATTTGGTCTGAAAGAAATGCTCCACATACATCACAACATCATGAGAATTTCCAACACTTTCTGCAAGCATTACTTTTATAAAGTCAATGTACAGTGATGTGCAATATCATAAGTTTGGCTAAAAACAGTTGCAGGGAAATATTTTAGGTGGTGCAACCAAATGGCACGAATGCTAAGAAGAGTTTTTGCATTAATTACTGTTGGACTAACCTTACAACTGATTTGGATGTGGCAAACACAAAGACTTGATGCACTAGATATTAAATGCTCCATTTCTGTTGCTACCTACTGCATGTAGGCTGTACTATAATTATTGTCTTAAAATATACCAGCAGCAGGACTATAAAGGATCAAGAATCTCTTTATTATGCTGGAAGGGAATATGTTGTACAGTCATCAAGAAGCAGATATAACTAAAAAAAATACATATAAAACATTCTAAGCTTCAGAAGTCCATAGTAAAATAGAGCTATTAAAAGTATATTACCTTATTTAAAAGAAAAGTGACCAAAAAGTTGTTGAGTCTTTTTGTCCTGCATGCTAGCGAACTGTATCCACAGCCACCTTGAACAGCACCTTTAGACAAGGAGAGTTTAGAATCGGCCTGAACTGTCTGGGCCCTCTTTAAAGTCCTAACCTTTTAAATATCAGGAAGGTCATTCATTTAACAAGACCTTGCAGTCTATTTTTATTTTCATTTCAAAGTTTCAGTGACCCACCATGCCAGCTGATAAGTGGGACCTTAAGAGAAGATTCAATAAGACAGAAATAAAATATTCTCATAAAGGTGCTGCTGACATAAAAACCATGAAGCTCAGGATAAACGTACATGCGCTGGTGGCAAGCTCTTCAACAAATGGCATCCACCTGAAGATCAAAGGTCAGCTCGTCATCAATTAAGTGCAAAGGTGTTTATACTGCTGCACAAACACAAGCTCATGGGATTTTTTACTAAAATCCATGACCATGTCTTTAGTATTTGGCACATCCAATACATGCTGGCGAGTTATTATAATGCAACTGGGTTTTCATTTCTATTTCCTTACATTTAATGAAAAGCATGCAATAAAAATATGGGTTTACAACATTTCTTAAAAGCCACCGCTGACTGTGGATAAAAATGTAAGACGTGTGTATGTATCAGTAGGTGCTTGTCTATCAGTCTTAGTTATTGCAGCACAGAGTACTAATTTAAAAAGGAAAAACAAAACCATAAAACTGGAGAACTGTAACAAACAAAACAAAACTCAAGTGCGTCATTAGTTCTTCTACCTGCTGAAGGGTTCCAGCAATATAAAAAGTAGGGGCTGGCTGTTTTATTTACAACCAGTAAGACTGGAATATTGTCTAGTTGTTAAAGTATCATCACAAATCAAAACAAATTCCGAGCTATTTTGATTTCCATCTGCCATTCCCAGTCGTTGGATGAGTGGAAAGCAGCTGCTTGCCATGGTATTTAGGCTACAGTCTGTGCAGTCACAAGTTACACACTTGGACCCTATTGCATTAAGTATTAAAGGGGACATGAAACACTACACACATGATAAGGCTAATTTAATTTGAGCCCTGCTCTCAGAAACTGACATGTATGTAACTCTGTCGTTGAAGCTGAATTTTAGAAATAAGTTCTAAAAGTTAGTTTTAAAAACTTGTTTAGCGCCATCTTCTGGGGTCAAGTGGTCAGTTGTTTGGTTGCAGCTAACAGGTAACGCTAACATAAACTAAGTCCAACTAGTGACAGAATCGATAACTCAGAGGAAAAAAAAAGACAGTAAAACTACAAATCAGTTTAAGGGGATCACTTTTGTGCTCCTCCTGGGCGCAACAATGAGTTTTATGTTAGGAAACCAAGGATATACTCTGTGTTTTTAGCAGTAAGTGGCTATTTGCTGTTTGGCTAGCTGCACTCAAACAGGAAAATCTAGCTGTTAGCCGTAATGTTCGGGTTTGTAAAGCACTTTAATAATGAGGACTGTGTGGATTAGAGACTGTTTGAACCAGATGACAGATGGTTGACCGGACCGACAGAAACATATTTTTCCTTCTCTGACTTAGTGTACCGAGCGGCGCAATCAGATAATGCAAACAGCACTATTAAATGAAATAAAATAATCTCGCTCTTCCCAAGCTAATCCAGGCAGTTTTACAACATAACAGCCCGCACATCAGAAAATTTTCCTTGCAGACTTGCTTATGTTGGGATTTCCAATTGTATTCGATGTGATACACATGTAGTAATCTGAGATTTTGTAAACTATTTGGTTATGTTTGGGAAAAGAGTTTCAGTGTCGTTATTTTCCTCTGAGTTGTCGATTCTGTCACTGGTTAGCTAACATAAACGAATGTAAGTCTGTTAGCTGCAACCAACCAACCAATTTTAACTTTAAGCTTTTAAAACTTTAAATTTAAGCACTTATTTCTTAAATCCATCTTCACAGACAATGTTACATCTCTATTAGCTTTTGAGAGCATGCAGGGCTCAATGCTGTTTATTACCCTTTATGTGTGTAGCATTTTATGTCACCTTTAATCAGGTAAGGTAGGTATGTTTATGTGTATTCAATATACAGAACACATATCTTCATTAATTTGACTGACTGAACTTCAAAACTCTACACTCACCAGCTACTGTGGTAGGTACACCTTGCTAGTATCAGGTTGGGCCAGCTTTGCAGTCAGAACTGCTTTAATTTTTCATAGTGTAGAATTAACAAGGTAATGTAAAAATTCCTCCAAGATTTTGGTCCAGATTTACATGATAACTGCTGCAGATTTGTCAGCTACACATACATGATGTGAGTCTCCTGGTCCACCACATCCCCATGATTTATCCAGCTGGGTGAAGCCATCAGAAGATGGTACACTTTGGGCATATAGGGATGGGGAAAAAAACTGATTAGAAGACAATCAGCTGAAAGTGTCCGTGTTATTTTTCTGATATGCAGCTCTGTTTGGTTTCAGTCAGCAGTGAGTAAAAATTCCATTAGTCTTATTATGACTTTGAATCAGATATTCTGCAATTCTGTTTTGCATCTGCCACGGATGGAAAAAGGGGAAAGTCAACATTTTCATTATTCATGGCACCAGCACTGAGGCTGGGATTTCTGTCCACAACATTTTTCAAATGTATTAAAATTCAGCATGAAGAACTAGGCTTGTATTTAACGTATTGCTTGGGGCCAAACTGTATTTGCAGTGAAGTTGCCCAGTCCCCTGTGTTGCTAGCTTTCCCAAATGTTGAGTCAGGCTTTACACCACAGTTAACAGTTTATGAAGGCCTTTATCACCCTCTTTCTACAGAAGATTTTTTGATACACTTTTTGTCCCCAAACAAACCCTGGAACTTACTGTACCAACAACCACAAAAGACTGTGTTCACTGCTTAAATAGGAGCCACAAGTTAACACTGTCTCAGTTGTAAATCCACAATCAGCATCTCATTTGTCGCTATATTTTTCTGCATTACAATGGAAAAAATGAGCAAAATGATTACTGACACAACACTGTGAGCGAACAATCATCAGGTTTAAAAACAAAAAGCACAACAAATTGAAAACAGGAGCATAAAGAAAAATAAATACAAAAAACATAAACCTCAAAAATGTCTTAAATATAAGTCCCAGACTTTACTAGGATGTTCCAGGGGAAAGCTTTCTTCTCTGTATACTATACTCAGATTTGCTGGCCACATCGCCAGATGGGGGAAGAGGGAAGCAGGCTCTGTGTTAAGAGGATTAACTGTCACATAGCTGAATGAATTTGCAATAACAGGTGCCCAACTGTCCTTTTTTGTGTACAGTACAAGGCATTTTTTGATGAAAAGTAATCAGCCCATTAAAGTTGATTCTATAGATTTTTATAAAAACTATAATGACAATGTCCAAGTAATGTGACAGCGTGAAAAGGATCTCTGCTAGTGGACAGAAAATCTCATGATGCTGTTTTTGGATGCAGCAGGAGGCTGTTTTCAGTTACAAAGCTCTAAAAATCCACTGGATGTATCCACTTCCCAATGAACAGAAGACCTGCAGAGGTAGAGATGAGTTGGTGAACTCAGTGAGGCACAGCCAGATAAACCTCTGGAGGTAGTGATAGAAATGGTGGCTAAAACAAATTGAATATTGGAGTTACTTTCTTCAGATGGACAAAAACATGACTTGTTTTGAACAGACTGCTGCATATGTGCCAGACAAAGCTGTGGTCCGGGTTTTTCTGTTTCTGAGCTTGACGACAAAGTTGCAGAGTTACAATACAGTATGGGGGGTGCGAGTCATTTGGGTAAATGACTTGAAAAAGTCAAGGGCTCCCAAAGTGTATTTAGTGGAGAGAAACAGTGAGACAACACAGTAATACTCCAAAAAATCCATTAGTAATTGCAGACCAAGGATTCTTTCTGTGTTGCTCAAGATAATCGTTATACAGGGAGTGCAAAATTATTAGGCAAGTTGTATTTTTGAGGAATAATGTTATTATTGAACAACAACCATGTTCTCAATGAACCCAAAAAACTCATTAATATCAAAGCTGAATGTTTTTGGAAGTAGTTTTTAGTTTGTTTTTAGTTTTAGCTGTTTTAGGGGGATATCTGTGTGTGCAGGTGACTATTACTGTGCATAATTATTAGGCAACTTAACAAAAAACAAATATATACCCATTTCAATTATTTATTTTTACCAGTGAAACCAATATAACATCTCCACATTCACAAATATACATTTCTGACATTCAAAAACAAAACAAAAACAAATCAGCGACCAATATAGCCACCTTTCTTTGCAAGGACACTCAAAAGCCTGCCATCCATGGATTCTGTCAGTGTTTTGATCTGTTCACCATCAACATTGCGTGCAGCAGCAACCACAGCCTCCCAGACACTGTTCAGAGAGGTGTACTGTTTTCCCTCCTTGTAAATCTCACATTTGATGACGGACCACAGGTTCTCAATGGGGTTCAGATCAGGTGAACAAGGAGGCCATGTCATTAGTTTTTCTTCTTTTATACCCTTTCTTGCCAGCCATGCTGTGGAGTACTTGGACGCGTGTGATGGAGCATTGTCCTGCATGAAAATCATGTTTTTCTTGAACCAGCACACCGCAGACCACGGCCTCTCTGTGTGAGGATCTAAATGTATTCTACGCTAGATTCGACACAGCGAATACCATGAGACCGGACAGTGTGCGCACTGCGGATGACATCAGTGCGCACACTGTGTCTGAGGAGGATGTGCGGAAGTGCTTCAGGAAGGTGAACGCATGCAAAGCTACTGGTCCGGACGAGATTCCCGGCCGCGTCCTCAAGTCATGCGCGGCTCAGCTGGCTGGAGTGTTCACACACATCTTCAACCTTTCCCTCTCTCTGTCTGTAGTCCCAGCCTGCTTCAAAATGGCCACCGTCGTCCCTGTACCCAAATCCTCCACCATCTCCTCATTGAACGACTGGCGACCTGTAGCCCTGACCCCCATCGTAAGCAAATGCTTCGAGAAGCTTGTCAGGGACTTCGTTTGCTCTGCACTACCCGACTCACTGGACCCTCTACAGTTCGCATGCCGCCACAACAGGTCCACTGATGATGCCATAGCCCTGACACTACACACTGCCCTGTCACACCTGGAGAAGAGAGACACGTATGTGAGAATGCTGTTTGTAGATTACAGCTCAGCATTCAATACCATCATTCCCTCGAAGCTGGACAGGAAACTGCAGGATCTAGGACTGAGCAGCTCCCTCTGCAGCTGGATCCTTAGCTTCCTGTCTGACAGACGCCAAGTGGTCAGACTGGGCAGCATCACCTCATCCCCCGTCACAATGAACACTGGTGCTCCACAGGGGTGTGTACTGAGCCCTCTCCTGTACTCACTCTACACCTACGACTGCACAGCCACTAACAGCTCCAACATCATTGTGAAGTTTGCGGACGACACTACAGTGGTGGGTCTTATCACCAACGGTGATGAGACGGCTTACAGGGAGGAGGTCAGCGCCCTGACCCACTGATGTCAAGACAACCATTTCACCCTAAACGTCGCAAAGACAAAGGAGTTGATAGTGGACTTCCGGAGGTGCAGAGAAGTACACACCCCCATCACCATCAACGGCGCTGCTGTGGAGAGAGTGAGCAGCTTCCGGTTCCTTGGTGTACATCTGGCTGAGGATCTTACGTGGTCAGTACACACAAACAAAACAGTGAAGAAGGCGCAGCAGCGCCTCTTCTTTCTCAGGAGACTGAAAAGATATGGCATGAACCCCCGCATCCTCAGGACCTTCTATCACTGTGCCATTGAGAGCATCCTCACTGGATGCATCACCACCTGGTATGGCAACAGCACCGCCTACAACCGCAAAGCTCTCCAGCGAGTAGTGCGGTGCTCTGAACGGATAATTGGAGGTGAGCTTCCCTCCCTCCAAGACATCTACAGGAAGCGGTGCCTGAGGAAAGCGGGGAGGATCATCAAGGACTCCAGTCACCCCAGCCATAAACTGTTCAGACTGCTTCCATCAGGAAGGAGGTTCTGCAGCATCCGGTCCCGTACCAGCAGACTGAGAGACAGCTTCTTCCACCAGGCCATCAGACTGATGAACACTTCATAGACACCTCAGCTTCACTACTGGAACTTTAACATTATGCACTCCGTACTGTACAGTAATGCCACTGTTTTCTACATGTCTCAACTCTGTATATTTTTTTATATTTTATTTATTGCTGACTCTATTTAATTTTGTAAAATATGTGTATACACACACACACACACACACACACACACACACACACACACACACACGTAGAAAAACATTTAGCATACACATCCAGAAAATTTTTTTTGCATATACTATTATATATTGTACATATATTTATTAGTTTCAGATTTAGCCATTCGTATATTTTGCCTGTTTATGTTCTTGTATTTTGCACAACTCTGTTGCTTGTGAAGCTCACACACAAGAATTTCACTCGCATGTGCTGTACCAATGTACCTGCACATGTGATGTGACAATAAAAGTGATTTGATTGATTTGATTTTGATTTGGATGCAGACTTCTTCCTGTACCATTGCTTGAAGAAGGTGTCTTCCAGAAACTGGCAGTAGGACTGGGAGTTGAGCTTGACTCCATCCTCAACCCGAAAAGGCCCCACAAGCTCATCTTTGATGGTACCAGCCCAAACCAGTACTCCACCTCCACCTTGCTGGCGTCTGAGTCGGACTGGAGCTCTCTGCCCTTTACCAATCCAGCCACGGGCCCATCCATCTGGCCCATCAAGACTCACTCTCATGTCATCAGTCCATAAAACCTTAGAAAGACTAGTCTTGAGATATTTCTTGGCCCAGTCTTGACATTTCAGCTTGTGTGTCTTGTTCAGTGGTGGTTGTCTTTCAGCCTTTCTTACCTTGGCCATGTCTCTGAGTATTGCACACCTTGTGCTTTTGGGCACTCCAGTGATGTTGCAGCTCTGAAATATGGCCAAACTGGTGGCAAGTGGCATCTTGGCAGCTGCACGCTTGACTTTTCTCAGTTCATGGGCAGTTATTTTGCGCCTTGGTTTTTCCACACGCTTCTTGCGACCCTGTTGACTATTTTGAATGAAACGCTTGATTGTTCGATGATCACGCTTCAGAAGCTTTGCAATTTTGAGACTGCTGCATCCCTCTGCAAGATATCTCACTATTTTTGACTTTTCTGAGCCTGTCAAGTCCTTCTTTTGACCCATTTTGCCAAAGGAAAGGACGTTGCCTAATGATTATGCACACCTGATATAGGGTGTTGATGTCATTAGACCACACACCTTCTCATTACAGCGATGCACATCACCTAATATGCTTAATTGGTAGTAGGCTTTCGAGCCTATATAGCTTGGAGTAAGACAACATGCATGAAGAGGATGATGTGGACAAAATACTCATTTGCCTAATAATTCTGCACTCCCTGTATTAATGATTTCCTGCACACTGGAGATTCTGTCCATGTATAATAATCATTTATCTAATATCAGCAGTTATAGCACAAGTACATTTATTGTCATGTTAAGAGGTTACTTATTACTTTATTGACTTCAAAGTGCACATGCTTTGGAGACATCTATGGCTCCGATTTTTGAGAATCACCACAGCTGAATGATCTAAACACGGAACAAAAGAGGGCAGAGTAAAAAATCCAAATCTTTAACCTCCTAGGACCTGGCGTCCACATATGTGGACATCAGATTTTGGGATTTCTAGACCAAAATACTAAATTTTACTCAACAAGGGACTGATATCCACTTACGAGAACATTATACTGACACTGTTCTATCAAAATTTAAAACAAATGTCCTCATATGTGGATCTTATGTGGATCCTTGTCAGAGATAAAAATTAGGTAAAAAAAAATCTTTTGGAAATTCTTTGTTTTTACATTCATCAGGCCCAAACAGCCCAAATAGCAAAGAGAATTTAAAAATGCATGCCATATAAGAGTTTGGGTCTTAGGAGGTTAATGTGAAAACATGAGTGGAGTAAACACATCCAACAAGGCACAGGCAAAATGCAAGAATAGACCATTGGGTCAGTTCCACAATGGAAACGACATGGGATTATAGACACACTAGAAATTACTATGTTTGACTACAGGAAGTGCAAGACGATCTGACAAGGAAGTAAGTGAACAACTGGAGGTACTGAGGAGTGCGCTAGGCTAAGGACAACACAGGTGCAACTAAAACAAATGGAACTGAATATCATATCACGATGAATTACTTAATAAACTGAAAGGTTAGGAGAGACAAGTACAACTTACACTCCTGTAAGTATTTTTGTATCTGGTTAGTTTCTTTGTTAAGTTCTTCAGACAGTCAGAAAATCAAGTATGCAAAGTTAAATCCTATCATTTTTTTCCCCCCTAAAATAATGCCTTTATTTAGTGTGAGATTTCTTTGGAGAGTGTTAATCCTAGATTATACTCTGTTATGTTCAATAAAGATACAGGCCTACCATGTGGTTTAATGTACTAATTTACTCACTACAGCTTGTACTGCTGTCATTCCAAACAATGTATGTCATAACAGTTAATATGCATGTACAGACTCACCAATCACTGCATTAGTTAATTCTTTGTGACATACATTCAAGAAGGCGCTGGGTACATTCTTCACAGGTTTTGGTCCAAATCAACATGACAGCATTGCACAGATGCCCCAGATTTGTCAGTTGCACATGCATAATGTGAATCTCTTGTTCCACCACGTTCCAAAGGTGCTCTATTGGATTGAGATTTGCTGACCGCAGAGACCGTTTGAGCTCATGTTCAAGAAATGAGATGAGATGATCTGATGTGATACGGGCGTGGTCAACAACAATACTCAGGCTGGCACAAATGGTATGGCCTAAAGTATGCCAAGAAAATACGAACCATAGATACATGGCAGAATGGGTCCATAATTCCATGTTGTTTTTTGTTTGTTTTTCTTTTTTACACCAAAATGAGACCTTATTTTTCTGAATACCATAGCGAAAATGAAGACTTATTAAATTAGGCAACATCTTATACTGTCCAACTTTGATAGGCCCATGTGAACTGTAGCCTCAACTTCCTGTTTTTAGCTAACAAGAGTGACACCTGGTGTGGTCTTCTGCTCCTGTAACCCACCTGCTTCAAGGTTTAATGTTCTGTGCATTTGGAGATGGTCCGAATGTGGAATGGTTGTTGATGGCAGGCTGGCTGATCTGAGCATTTCGCAGTCACTTAAATGCCCTTTCCTCCCATTCTGATACTCGGTTTAACCAATATACTTAAGTGCATTGAGTCAGCCAGGAACTGACTGATTAAATAATTGCATTAATGAGCAACTGGATAGGTGTAGCTAATGAAGTGGCCAGCAAATATATACTTTAATTGTTATATGAATCTATATAATATATAAAATAAATATAAAAGTAGTCTAAATCATTGTAATTCAATAGTAATTGAGTATATGGGCATTACATAAAAATGCATGTGCATGTACTTTGAATTTGTACCCAGGTCCTGCAGGACTGAAAACCTGATGTGCAGTCAAAGTGAATTTCCCTAGTTTTTCCACTACTGTATAATTTCCCTGTGGCTGCTCATATCAAATTCAAACCCCAGTGCTAATGGCAGTGTAACCTTGTACTGTCCAGGTTTCACTTGCACACCAATCCTCTTTTCTCTGCTATAACTGGCAGCTCTCCCTCTTCTATGGTGGTCTGGACTTCACTCAGCCTGGGCTTCAAATCTATTCTACTTGGCTCTCCAATGGTGTGGTGACCTTCCCGATCCAGGACTGCAAAGTCACTTACTGTCTCCCACAATACCAACAAAATGAGGCTTTTTTTGTGAAAATCACTCAATCTTGCTAGCTGTCAGGATTATTGGCTGCCAGTTATCAGATTGACAGAATGTAATAAGACAGTGACAACAAATAGTAGTGCCAAAAGATAGTGGGGCCTACCTTATTGCGTTATTCTTTATCATCAAATATTACAGAATAGCTGTGTCGGTAATGAGTTGTGTGCTGTGTGCAGTGTATTGATATCACCTCACATCATTTCAGGGTAATGAAGATGAAAATTTGCCAACAGCCTCCTCTTGATAACATGTTGCAATGCAGACTGTGTGGTGTGACTGAGCTGTAAGCATGCACAAAATACTCCCAACAGCTCTATCTGATGTATGTAAAGCAGTTAAAGTCAGTTTTTAACGTTTCTGTGTGACGCAGAGTGTAGTTTTGGATAATATTGCTGAATTCATCTCATATTCCAGTATTATCACTATAAAGATAATAACCTTGTGTTTAGGCAGATAGAGAGAATTCCCTAAATGCTAAATACACGCTGAATGTAACCTTTGAAACAAGCTAGTCTGTCTTATTTAATTTGGGGTTAAAATAATTCATTTTTCCATCTCTCCAACTCGGGGCCTAGAAGACCTGGGTCCATGTTTTATTCACATTGCAAAACAGAAAACAGATCAAATATTTAAAATGAAAAATTTTATGTTGTCATGAAAAATATTACCTCATTTTGATTTTGATATAAGTGAAGTGTCTCAAAAAGTTGTTGGTAATAAAAAGAGAAACAGCTGGCAGAACGCTTCACAGTGATAGTAGGTCAGTAACACTAGTATAAAAACAACATCCTAAAGAGGCAGTTTCCCAGATGTGAAGATGAAAAAATTTAAATAATCTGGAGAAATCTCTGTGCGTGCATGTCTTTGATCTTCAGGCCTTAAGAGATTGTGTCATCATTGTGACTGAGTATTTCATTTTAAGTCTCCTTTCCTTTGCTTTCCTTGTTTGAGTCTGGCAACTTCAACATTATTACTGGTGGAGGCCCCCTTTTGAGACAGGTTGCAGTCATCTTTGGCATGTGTGCTGCCACTAAAGGAGACAGTTTATGTGCAAAAGGCAGAGAGTCACTGTTATGCAGAGAGGTGTGGCGTGGAAACAGCAGACATCACTCATAATCCTTCCACAGAGCCAAAAGAAGAACAAAGATTAGTTTTTACAAATAATATCAATCACATGTCATATATACACATACTCAATTTTGCACTGCACTGCTTTCTAAAGTGTATTTAAGTCTGGCTTTGTCACCACCATCAGGAATAAAAGGCACACCACTTTGCTTTCATTGGCTGAGAGTTTTTAGGGACTTTGATGTGCAGCCGAACAGTCTGTTCAACCTCTAAAGAGTCTTTATTCAGTACATCCTTCACTGGCTATCCATCCACTGTAACATTTTATGAAGTGCAACTGCAGCTGTCGCAGCTACACTAAAGGCACAACTTTCAGAAGTAATGCAGGAATTCAAGGTTGGCTGCTTCCTGGTCTGGGCGATATTACCCTCTGGAGGGAGGGGGCATCAATCACGCTCGTCTGGTGGAACAACAGCACGTATGTGTGTCTGCAGCCTGGGAGTTTGTTTATTTCTTAAATTTTATTTTTTCCTTCTTTTTATTTATTTATATTTGCCTTCTTTTGTTTCCCTCCCCTAAACATCCTCCACTGACTTTCATTAAGAGCTCTGTAGGGTTCTTGAAAGTACTATATCACACAAAAGTGAAACAAACAAAGTATTTTCAGACATAATGCATAATAAATTCCAAACATTCCCTTGAAGACTTTATGCGTGCATTTTTTTAAATATATTTGTACTTTTATTTAGTAATTTTTCATCAGGAGACTGCAGGAAGTTGACTCATTTTCTCTGGAATCTCTGTTGAATAGAAAATGTGGGGAGCAAAAAAGAAAAAGGCAAGAGCATTTCAGCAGATGATGAATAAGTGATCGCTGAACCGCAGGCATCAAGAAGAGTATTAATGTGATTTTAACCTCTGCTCTGATGCTTCACTCCCTTCTCTTTCCAAGAAACAAACATTTAAAAGTACTATGTTGTCAATTTTGACAGTTTATTCCCAATTTGGCTATTTCCTTTAACCGCTCGATGACCTCCTTTGCCGTGTACCACCAGTACTTGCGAACATAATTAATCTTCATTTCAGTTAAACTGTATTTATATCGAGCCATTTCACAACAGTGGTTTCCTCAAGATGCTTTATACTTTAAGAGCCTACAATAATACAAAGAATATCCCAACAATCAGACGACCCCCTATGATCAAGCACTTGGCGACAGACGGGAGGAAAACCTCCCTTTTAACAGGAAGAAATGAGGGAAAAAATTCCGGATTACCTCATCCAGAGCTAATTAATGCTTTATCAAAAAGGAAAATTTAAGCCTAATAAAAGTAGAAAGGGTGTCTGTCAGCTGAATCCAAACTGGGAGCTGATTCGACAGATGAGGGGCCTGAAAGCTTTTTAATATCCTATAAACCACAAGTAAGCCAACCCTGTGAAAGCAAAGTGCTCTATTAGGGTGATATGGTACTTTGAGGTCTTTAAGATAAGATAGAGCCTGATTATTCAAGACCTTGTAAATGAAGAGAATGATTTTAAATTCAATTCTGAATTTAGCTAGTAAAGAGAAACCAGTATAGGAGAAATATGCTCTCGCTTTCTAGTCCTAGTCTGTACTCTCGCAGCAGCATTCTGGATAAACCGAAAGCTTTTCATGGAGTTTGTAGGATAGTGTTAGGGTTTGTACCTTTGAAATTCGGCGTTGAGTGTCCCAAAGCCTCCTGAATATGATGCAGTTTGTCTCTGCCAGCCTCATCATCCTGTCTTCATTGTGCGCTGCTTCTCATTACCGTTGCCCAGATATCTCTCCAGCACAAGGTCAGCCCCGGTGCATATGATGTACAACAACAGTTCACCGTTCCCTGCTGGAAAGATAATAAAGTTTGGAGAAAGGGAGCTCCATCCCTCTTGGTTTATTATTCAAATTACCTGGTCTTACTATAAATATACCCAGAATCAGTCATCGCTGGAAGTTGAAAGGAGAAAAAGCAGGAGAACTAAAGAACAGAGGAAAGGTGGAGGTTGGGGTACGTGTGGGAAGGCGGGGTTGATGGGTTTTAAGGAGGGAAAAGTGACAAAGGAAGTGGGGGTGGGGTAACATGTGTGTGGGTAGAGATAAAAAAAAAAGGTGTGAAATGTGTTCGGAAAGAAGAAGTTAAAAGAGAATGAAAGGATGACGAAAAAAGAAAAAAGATTCAGTCTCCCCCCAAACTAGATCAGTTCTTCTCATATAGATTATCCTCTGATCATTTTCTCTGGCCACACAGGAGCTGTGCACGATTAGTGAGGAACCTTTGGGGAGAAACCTCCAAACAAAGCTCGGCGGTAAACAAAGGCAAAAAATGTTGTTATTCCTCCTGATGATGGGCTCCTCTGCTGCGGTGCCGCCAGAATTTAAGAAAAACTTCAATAAACGGCCGTCATGCAAAGCGGTGCCTTTAACTAGATGGAAACAAAACAAGCCTGACAGCACTGCGTGTGTGTGGTTTTTATTTCTTTCCTTTCCTTTCCTTTGAATTTGGTCATTATTCTGCACAGAGCTGAAAGGAAGCCGAGTGTGGCAGGTGAGAGCATCTTGACTAGACAGCTGTCAAAGCCACTCGGAACGGGAGGGCATCGCGGAGAGCCGCATCACCGGTGGAGGCCTCGTCGCCCTGACTGCTGAGAGGCAGATACAGTGTGTGCAGCACACTGTACACAGGAGTTGTTACGACACGCACGCACGCACACACGCAAGCACACTCAGACACACACACGCACACATACACCTGCATGGGTGGTTTTATTGCCATGGCAACCAGTGATTGATCCCCTGAGTTATGCTGTGAGAGAGGGAATATTAATGACGGAGAGCAAGCAGCGCTTGGTGGAGGATGGAGAGAGATGGCGCGGTGGGTGAGAAAGCTGCACACACAGAGTCTCAGAGTAATATACAGAAGGATCAGAGAAAAAAGCAGAATCATTTTTGTTTGGCCGACTCACACTGCAGCCCTTCATCCCCCATGCCTGCTTTTACTTCTCATTGCGCTGATGACTGTAAGCTGCTGATTCTGGCTCATGCTAAAGGGTTGCCTTTGTCACAAGGCTTCATTTTGCCATTGATGTTTAATTGTTAAAGGGGAACTTTTTTATAGTAAAGCTTTAGATCGCTCATGGAGAGCAATACTCTAGCCCAGGGATGTCAAACTCATTTTACATCGTAGGCCACATACTGCTCACTTTGATCTTAAGGGGGCCGGACCAGTGAAAATTCCCCTTTACTGTCAGTGAGCTGAAGTGTAACTACACACTTAAACATCTTAATGTAAGGGGAAAAGGTGTCTCAGTTTTTCCATATGATACAGAAATGCTGCTGCAGTATATGAAAGAAATCTGTCGGCATGACTGTTCTGGGCTTAAATTGTAAGAAAAGTTGCCAGAAACAAAGTTTCTGTTAATTCATATAAAATGACATTTTATTAGTTAATAAATTGTTTATCTATTATTTAATTACTTTGGTGTAAAAAAAAAAAAAAAGACAAATATTTATTTATTTTTTAAAGTGCATTATGAAGAATACCTTACTCTAGGAAAGGTTATTGGCAATGGCACACAGCAGCTGGTCTTGTTTTGTTTCTTTGCACATATTTCTGAAAATTGAATGGCACATGAATAAACCGTGTTCCTGTCTACCATCTGCCTTCACGTTTGCTTCTTTAAACCGGCATCAGCCAGAGCTCACTTCACTGACTTCAGCAGATTCAAAATGCTGCCGTCTGGATTCTAAGTGGCACCAAGGAGTATGAACATGTCACTCCAGCGCTGGTAAGTTTATACTGCCTGCCTGTCGCATTACGTATAGATTTCAGAATCGTGAGAATTATTTTAAACCATTGAAAGGCCTAGCTCTGAAGTACATTAAGGACATTAACCCCTTATGTGACTGGGCTTTTACTCAGACTGGTGAATGGGGTCTCTGCTGGTTATTCTGAGGTCTTAGCTAGAAAACAAAGTTGGTTATGTGTTGGCCTTCAGAGCTCCTACTCTAAATTGTGGAACAGTCTGCCCACTTAGATCAGAACTGGAGCTTCTTCAGTGTCTTTTAAATCTCTTCTAAAATATTAGTTTTTGTAAATGAATATTGGATGAAACAAATGGTTACATAATTTCCTCTAAGATTAATAGACTATTAAGATTCTGAAATCTTCTCATGTCTTTTATTTTATGCCTTGTTTTTTTAAATAATATTTTTAGATGTCTCTTTTCAGTATATATTGTTACGTCCCCTGGCTAGTCTAGAAGGTTTGAAGGGACAAACATAAAGGTAAATAGTAAAGGAGGAGCCCAGATGGTAATTTTAAAAGGTTTATTTAATACTAGTGTTGAAATTCTGGTTCAGACTGAGGGTTAACTTCAGGGAGAGCCAAGGCCAACAATAACAAACAAAACATCCCTGATGTGAAAATAAAAGAAACTTACCTAACTCCAAAGAAAACAAAATACACAACCTATAACCATAACCTACCTAACAACACATAAAAAGGAGAAAACAGGGTGTCAAAAAAAAGGCAGCTCTCCTCTACAGGCAGTCTGAACATGAAAACACAAGTCACAAAGGCACGCAAGCCTGCACAGGTATGGCAATCAAAGTGGCCAGAGGGCCCAGAAACACAGCTCCACAGGCCTTAAGTAGCTGATTGACAATTAGCTGGATTCTGTGAGTAGGATCCAATCAGGATAGAGGAGGTGGAGCCTAGACAAAACATAAGGAGTTAGTTGAGAGAAGAAAACCAACATCCTCCTGGGAGATGTAACAATATTTAAATAATACATTTTCAATTTCTTTCTGTGAAGCACTTACTGTTGCTAACAGAAGCGCCGCAACAATAATAATCTCCACTGCTTCACAGCCATTGTGTGAGGAATCTGAACTGAGGAAAGAGGGCTAGGCTAAAAGTGATGCCAGTCAGCCCCGCCATTAAACCTACTCTCCAAGGGTCACTTAACAAGATTTTCAGCCATTATTATGTGTACCTTAAACACAGACTGCATAGGAGAAAATTACAGTATGAGAACAGTTCCTGTTTTTACTCTTGCAACTTGAGGGCACACCGAGCGCTGTCTTGCAAAGAAAGGAAGGGTCATGCTAACTTTACTACACATCTCTGTAACACAATGTGTAGAAATCTGTGATTTTTCCAAAAACAGATTTTCTTCATGTTTGTTTACAGAGCACCAAATCACAACAGCAATCAGCTACATAATTGATAGTCCCATATAGGCTGTTGTGTAGTGATCACAATGCAGGGACTCCAGCAACACTTGACACTTGCATTGTTTGTTTGTTTTTCATCCTCTTCACGCACCTTGGAAGCAGGTGAAGTTGTGACAGAAATTTTTTGTTGTGTAGGGATGTCATTATGAAATCCACAATGCACAACACAAAGCTCAGAGCAAGGCATACTCCATCTTTGGTTCAAGCAAACTGCTTAAGCTGGGCATGCACTGTGCGATTTTTGGCCCATTTTGAGATGATTTTTCACTCGTGCGACCATTTTGGGGAACGGCCCGAGTTTCACCTTAATCGTGTCTCCTGCATCGTGTAGGTCATGGGGTAATGAAAAGCGATTGACACCACACGACCAGCTCCCAATCAGCAATCGTATGGTCGCAAGAAAATGAAACCTGTCTGTTCTGGTCGCTCCTCGGGAGGGTATCACACTGTTTAAGCAGTGCCACAAGCTGATTTAACGCGATCTCTCACAATGCGCATGTGCAAACACAGAAATGGAAGTGAAAAAGACAGAGTAGCACGGCAGTGCAGCGTGTGATCTGGACACAAGCGATGGAGGCCCAACATGTAGAACTTTGGCAAACTCATCCGAGCCTTTTCGATGGCCTCACAAAATTATCAACATTATCAACCGCAACAACCATGAATAGAGTTGGACGGACATTCCTGCTCAATTGCAGCTGCCTGGACGTTTCTGAACACAGAATGCCAAGTTTCTCCTTGGTGAGCATTCTCAAATTCTCAGATTACCGACTCCCCACTTCCGGGTTCTTACAGTTCCGGAAACAAGAACACCACGTGTTGTGCATGGACGCACAGTGTGAGCACTCAGGTCACATCAGAGTATAGTGTGAGAACATGCAACGTGAGCTACGAACTTCTAACCCCAGCAATTCAGTCGTACAGTTTAAGCAGGAGCTGAATGTGCTCATGTAAAGTTTAGTGTGGAGCTCATTGTTGAGGTAGGGATTAAAGAATTGCTTCAGATTCTTCTATGGGAGGCAGAGAATCCAGCATTTCTGGTACATAATCCATAGCTTCTCATAGCTTCTAAAGACAGAATAGCATCTGCAACTATTTTTGCAACTCTGTCGTAACACAGAATAAAATTTATGGAGTTCCCCTCATGCATAAAAATGCAATCAAACAGATGGATCACAGACTCAAAGGAACAGTATCAAAGGTGTAGCCCTCTGGCCCTAGACAGTCATTACTGTAATGATGGTTATTGCACCAACATGAAGCTGTGGCTGGCTGGGTGAAACTCATTACTACTTTTCTTACTATTTTATTTAGCTGTACTTCATTGTAATATTGATCAGTATGCCTTAAACTCTAATTGGATGGTGAAGTTCCATTGACTGTGTGCATACTTTAGATATCAGAACAATTTTTCCTGAAGAATTAATCTTTTCCAGCCTGTTTCCAGCACATTGTGCAACACAATATGTGATTTGGGGTTTTAACAGTAATGAGGTGTCTGCAGCTGACTATTATTTTCCCCTACCATTGATTACCGAATTCAGCAGCCATCTACTTGCTTTAACACTAATGAGAACTACATGAGTTATCAGTTCCTAAGCTCACTTATTAATGTGACATACAGTGAATTTTAAAGAACAAAATGGCGACCAGAATTTCACTTTCCATCCATTATTTACAGTGCACCCCTTTTACTCAGCCTCTGTGGGGGCTGCTCCCCAAGCAAACAGACACACAAATATAAGACATTTTTAGTCATCAATTAACCTTTATTTGAACTGTGGGAGGAACTGCAGGGGGAACCAAATCTGGTTCCCCCTGCAGTTCATTTGTAAAAGTCATGTTTCAAAAATGATTAAAAAAAGTTCAGTCAGGGCCACTGACATTTCCATCTCAAATAATTTATATTTGGACCTTTCCACCCATTCCATGTCCACACATACAAAGCTGGGTATGGAAAGAGCAGCAGCAATACACCAGTAGATAACAGAGAAGGCAGTAGCAACAACAGACACAACATTAAGTTCACATATAACATAAATGGAGTTGGTGGGTTGCAAAGTGGCTTGCAGATGTACAACAGCACTTTAACACATAATAGAGAAAGTATCACTGACTTCACTATCATATCAGTGATATGATAGTGAAGTCACATAGTACACAAAGTACACAAAGTACACATAGTACACAAAAGCATGCAGTTTCGATATGGTGATAGGTACCACCTGAAAATTAATCAATCAGAGAGATGGCAAAAACTTTAAGAGCGGCCAAATAACGAATCTGGGGCATTCATAAAAAGAAGGAACGCATGGGCCTGCTCAGCAACACCAAAAGTAAAGATCAAAGAAGACAACAAAACTGGAAAAACCACATCCCAACAACTAGTCAAGTCAAGAACTTTCTCCAGGAGTTAGGAGTCTTATTGACAAAGTCTATGAATAAAAGACACCTTCATGAATGTAAATACAGAGTGATTGTGCACTACTAATTACACACAAGAATAAAAAGGACTGCACAGTTCTGGGGGGAAAAACAGAGGACACCAAGATGAACTCGTACCAGAATCATGGCAAGAGAAAAGTATGGAGAAGGAAAGGCTAATGAAACAGCTAATGAGCTGAAGCAAACAATAATACTTTTTGAAAAAGTTTCTCTTGATGGTCCAATTGAATGGTTGACTGATTATTTCAACAGAAAAATGCTAGCTCACCCAGAGTCGTATTCTGTGACAGACTCTGCGTGCCCTCACAGCCCTGCAACAACAGATATGTCCCTCCTGAGAAGTTAAAAAAAATCACACACACACTTTAATGCAGTATGGATACTGTGACTGAAATAGCAGGAGAGAACAACAAAAAAACATAGCCTGCAGATAAGAGACGTATCAGCCACAGAGAAGAAAGCGATAGTGGATTTGTTTTTCCTGTAGGGACCAGGAGAGAGGACAGAACATCTCAATATCAAGGAATGCAAAATCTGTCACACATCAGTTTGTGTAGCGATATCCAATCACTCTGATGATGTAGACAGTCAGCTTCATATGAAAAATAACACTGAGGCAACATCAAAGAATTTTCCTGTCAAGTCACGCTTTTTCTTTTGAGAAGGAATAAATAATGTGTCGAATCAGAACTGAACCCTTTATTATCTACTACCTGAATTCTCGCACTTTAATTATTAATGTTTTTTCCCCCTTTCTAACCAGTTAAGCTGGCTGCTGCAGTCAGTACGTTTTCAGCTTTCTTATGTCGGGGACAATGAGTCTCAGCATGTAAGAAGCCTTGCTGTCTCCGACTTCAAGCCAGCCTTTGGGTTTTGGCTCTGTGAGCAACCCCCTCCCACGGAGAGCCAAAACCCAAAGACTGGCTGTAGCCCCGCAACCCGCTTATTTTTCTTCTGCCGATGCGCCTTCCCACGAAGAAGATTATTGCGTTTCTGATAAAGTGTTTTAGTTGCCGCGAGGTCAACGCTATTCCTGCTCCAGATAAAGCAACACATAGAAACCTGGAGCTCCGCTTGGGGGCTCTGAAACCAGCTGATAAAACTGCACTGGGTGTGGAAGGGGAGGGTGTGTGTGTTTGTGTGGGTGTGTGTGGTGGTGGGGGGTCCTGAAAAAAAGATAAGAGTGAAAGGAGAAAGAAGGGAAAAAGAAGAGGAAGAAGAAGAAGAAGATGGGAAAGGTTGGTGGGAGATGGATCGCCAGCTTCCATAGCCAACAGGATGTCATCTGTGAATGCTGCAGGCCACCCACACAGGAACAGCAGCAGCGACAGGCCGTTTACTTATCTACCTTGGCCTACTGAGCCTCGGGGGTCGGGGATTATTAGAGATAAATGCTGCATTTTCCCCTCTGATGTGCGGTAACGCTGCACACTCTGATGCTTTATTAGTAATCATCCCTTTTATGCTTGCTTGCTTCGTACAAAGTCTGCTCTTAAACAGGTGATATTAAACCAAAGGAGACTGTTCTTGGCCAAGCACGCTGCACCAGCAGCAGGCAAATTCAATAACAGCGCGAGAGGTGGTTGGCTATCTCTTCTGCAAATAAAGTTTTTCACCTCTCTTGATTAGACTGTTGGAAAGGTAAATATTCAGCTCGAGTTTCGGTGCCTGTCAGACAACAAAGCAACTCTGCCCTCCGCAGGATGACATCGAAACTGCGTGAAACACCTCGTCTGGCACTGATGAGGCAAAATGGTCACACCTTGTGAAATGAAATGTCAGCTCTATCCTGTTTTCCCCCCTGAAGTGAACTTAAAAGAACAAATTAATCTGTCAAGCATTCATCAAGAGTATTTGCATTTTTATTATTCATTTATATCTTTTAATAATCTGTATCATCAGTCAAGAGATTTAAAAAAAAGAAAAATATATATTATTCTTATAAATTTATTATATATGGCTTTGAAATAAAGACCATTAGTGCAATGGTGCAAATTTTGGTATACCCGAATGTCTCCCGAATCCAAACTGGAAGCTGGTTCCACAGAAGAGGGGCCTGAAAACTGAAGGCTCTCCCTCCCATTCTACTTTTAAATACTCTAGGAAAAACAACTAAGCCTGCAGTGCGAGAGCGAAGTGCTCTAATAGGGTGATATGCTACTACAAAGTCATTAAGATAAAATAGGGCCTGATTATTTAAGACCTTGTATGTGAGGAGCAAGAATTTGAACTAAATTCTGGATTTAACAGGAAGCCAATGAAGGGAAGCCAATATAGGAAAAAAAATGCTCTCTCTTTCAGTATCAATCAGATCCTACTGCGCTTGTGTCAATCCGATACCAATACCAGTGTTGGTGTTGAAACTATCGATATTTGGATCCATCTGTACAGCTCATGAGAGTTCCACTTTCGACATTCCGCTCTGCCCTGGCTTTAAACTCAAACATAAAGGTAACAAAATGACGAAGAGCATCAACATCTCGTGCTCTTAACTGATGCGTGAAGGCGTTGCTGTATCACCATGGAGCTGCCGTGACTGTCTGGTAAAAGTGTTTAATCAATTCAGAGAAAATAACACACTACAGCAAGGTGCTGCTGACCTTATTTGTGGGGGACAAGAGCACTTCACAGTGTGGTGCGATACAGATCAGGGGAAGCAGGGTTCAGTAAGTGTTTCAGCATCTTCCAAGGGGATCGTTTTATTTGCCATCTTGTATCAAGAGCTCCAGGATTACTGTGCTCAAGGAGCTGTGAAATCTCTTCCGACACCTCAAGCCACTGAAACAACTGGTGTCCGCCTCCCCTATCACAGAAACACACACTGGTCAGCATCTAACCTGAATAACAAGGAACAAAAAATATAAATAAATAACCCATACACACACACACACACACACACACACACACACGCACACACACACACACACACACACACACACACACACACACGCGCACACACACACACACACACACACACACACACACGCACGCACACACACACACACACACACACACACACACACACAGTCAAAAGAATTGGGACCTGTCCTTTTTAGACTTTTAAACACTAACCTGACATGCCACCAATCCAATTTGTGTCAACTGCGGTCCCTCCACCGAGCCCCCCTCGACAACAACAACAAAGACAGCAATTGGTGCTGACAGCAGTCAGGAGAATACTTACTTGACACATTGTCGTAACCTTCCCTAAAACAAATGTCACCGTCGATGGCGGGGCTCATCTCGGCTGACACAAGCCATGTCCGGTCTTTCAGCAGAGGCATTTAAAAAGCAAAGATGACACACAAGCAGGAAGCAGGGCAGCAGAATTCATTTAAAGCCTGCAAATAGAATTGTGAAATTGTGTTTCTGATTTCCTTCAGCATGATCTTTCATGCCGTGATTTCCTTTTTTTCCTTTTTTTTGGGGGGGGGGGAGTGTGCGCTCCTGCTGAAACATGTTTGTCCAAGATAAGGCCTAACAAGAAAAAAGGCATATATTTGGGAGAGACTTTTGATAATGTATAATTGGGAAAATGATATATTTGGACAAACCTTTGAAAATGTTTCTCATAAATAAAGGAAAACATTATGCTATTAAGTGCAGCATCAGTGAGAGGCCAAAAATAAAATAAATATATTTTCAACTGTATGCAATGGACATTGATGTGCTTTAACTGGAAAATAATATAGTACAGTCTGACATACAATGCTGCACAAAACTCCTGAGCCATGCTTCATTTCTTTAAAATTATATTTAAAAATTTACTAGAGAGTCTGGATTCGTAGAAGAAAAACAAAAAGTAGTCTTTAGCAATAGTTCTCCAGGTTTTTCTGAACATCTTTCAAAGTGTTCTCTCATTTTCAGTCCAGTCCTTGAACCTGAGTATTTTCAGATCAGTGTTTTTTGGATGTCATTTAACACTAACCTATAAATCATTCAAGCATAAAAAAGACATAATTCGAGGTATGAACCATCTTTTTCCGCTTATCTTCCAGATAAGCCTGATCACAGGGGCAACAGCCTAAGCAGGGAAGCCCAGACTGTCTCTCCCCATCCACCTCCTCCAACTTGTCCAGTGGAACACCAAGGCATTCCCAGGGCAGCCGAAAGATATAATCTCTCCAGCGTGTCCTGGGTCTGCCCTGGGGCCTCCTCCCGGTGGGACATGCCCGGAAAGCCTCACCCAGGAGGCGCCCAGGAGGCATCCTTGTCAGATGTCCGAACCACCTCAACCGGCTCCTTTCGATGTGGAGGAGCAGCAGCTCTACTCTGAGCCCCTCCCGAATGGGCAAACTTCTCACCCTATCTCTAAGGGAGAGGCCAGCCACCCTTCAGAGGAAGCCCATTTCCGCTGCTTGTATTCACAATCTCGTTCTTTTGCTCACTACCCTCAGCTTGTGGCCATAGGTGAGGGTAAGGACGTAGATCGACCAATAAATTGAGAGCTTTACTTTTACACTCAGCTCTCTTTCACCGCAACAGACTGGTCAGTGCAGCCGCAGCATGAATCCGTCTGTCGATCTCCTGCTCTCACATCACTCATGAACAAGACCATGAAATCTTCCACTGGGGGCAGGAACTCATCCCTGGCCCGGAGTGGGCACTCCACCCTTTTCCGGCTGAGAACCATGGCCTCAGATTTGGAGGCGCTGATTCTAGCTTTTGTTTTTGGCTCAGTCCAGTGTTTGAAAGGTTTATGGTCACAGCTTTCAAAAAAAGGGCTTTCTCAGAAGCAGCATTAGATTTCTTGCACATGCCAAACCGAAACAGACAGAATAGAAGAGGGACAGATGAGAACAGGTGTAGTTGACATGTAAATGAAATCAAACCACAAAAATATAGATGCATATTTGTACACATATTTTTCACTATATGTAGTGGCAATACCTGGACCCAGAGGTTGCACAGTTCAACTCCTCCACATTAATAATGTAGAGGAGCTAAACAGGGCTGTAGAACATCCTTAACCCATCATATGCTCCTGTGTGCAAGGAGGAACAGGATGAACACTGCCAGAGATACCTCAAGCAGGTCACTGATGTGAGTGTCTCTGACCAAACAATCAGAAACAGACTTCATAAGGGTGACCTGAAGGCCCGACATTCTCTAGTAGACCCAGTGCTCACAGCCCAGCACAATGGAGTCCAACAGGCATTTCCCACAGAATACCAGAATTGGCAGGTGACCCACTGGTGCCCTTGCTTTTCGTAGATGGGAGCAGGTTCCCCCTGAGCACATGTGACAGATGTGAAAGGGTCTGGAAGAGCTGCGGAAAATGTTATACTGACTGTAACTTTGTTCAGCGTTACCAGTTTGGTGGTGGGCAGTGTTGGGTAAGTTACTTTAAATTAGTAACTTAGTTACATTACTAGTTACTTCTATCAAAAGTAACTCAGTTACTTCAAGTTACTCGGTACTTTCAGAGTAACTAGTTACTAGGGAAAGTAACTTTGGTTTTACTCAGAATTCTCTTGTTAATGTGTTGCTTCCGTAACTGGATACCCAGCAAGATTGCCAGTCTTCTAGCTTGCTTACTTGCCACAAGTGCACTGTGCCACCTACCAATAGAAAGGAAAAAATAATGTGCACATTTCCACATGAGAAATCCCACACCTGATTCTATCCTAGCCTGCTTTTTACATCCAACACAAAAACTGCAGTCGTGGTGCTTTCGATTGTACTCAGAACTCGGAAATTCTGCCTTCTGAATAGGAAGATGTAGGTAACACCAGACTGCAGATGAGCTGCATACAGGGCTGGACTGGGACAAAAATTTTGACCCACCATTATAGGAAAAATCATAAAGCCTTTGAATGAAAATAAACACTGTTGTGACAGTGATGTACACTGTTCTGATGGTATATATGTATCAATCTATCAATCGTTTGTTGTAAGATTCAGATAATTTTTTTTTAAAAAGTGAGACATTTTAAATGAGAATAAGAAAGTATTTCCTTGTACCCCCCTTTCCCTTTTAATGCCCTACATGGACCCCTGGCAACACTTTGCTAGATCCGCCCCTGCACAGTTATCAGCTGTCAGCTACTTAGAAAAGGATCCTGGTGTTATTTGTCTCTCAGAAACAGTTCATAACTTCCCTTCAACTCATTCATGTCACCTAAAAGGTAAACCTGTTTCTCCATCACAGCTCTGATGATTCAGTAAGGACATCTCCTGGTTTCATCTTCATGTTTCCCTCTCACCAGATAACCCGACGTCATGACCAGCAGGTTTACATCTGTGGCTCCAGCCAACATCAACTGTACTAGAAATTAATATTAAATAAATTCTAACAACAGCTGATCAAGCTTAAAAGTGCTGCTGGTTTCCTCTTTCTTGCGCAAAGTGGGCGATAAACAAACAAGAGAGAAAAGCCAATCAGTTTCATGATTGAAGTAGAAACGGGAGAGAGAGGGTGAGAGGATGAGAGTAGAAGAGGCAGCTGTGCAGCAAAAGACACAAAATAACTCCAGCTTTGTGTCTTTTTCATTGTAGCTGAAGTCCAGGACAAAATGTTCCTTTTCACCTTAATACGAAACGCGTAATATTTTCTCTGAATACGAGACGATTCCGTTTTTTACGGGACGATTGGCAACTCTAATAATTAACCTTATGAACAAAATAAAGTTCAACATCAGTAACATAGCACCCACCCAGCTGTATAGAAACTCCGTCATGCTAGCTAGTAGCTACCCAGTACGAAAAAGTCAGCATAACACAAATAAACTCCACCTAAACTTGGTTCATATCTGACCCAGATAGACTGCAGGTTATAACTTCTTACCTGAAGTTCAGTTCACCTGACACTCCAGCGGCCCCTTCGGGTCTCTCCTCTTGCCTCCCTTTTCCTTCATCCACCTGCTGGCTTCCAACACTTGCTAATGTTATTGAATCTGTGGAAACTCCGCGATAGCCACCACATGAAGTAACGAATAACGAGCCTATCTAAATCCCAGTAACAAGTAACGCGTTCCCGGTTTTGGCATAATAACTAGTTACCGTGCTCGTTACCACAATAATAACGTAGTTACTGTAACGCGTTACTTAATAATGTGTTAGTCCCAACACTGGTGGTGGGTCAGTGATGGTCTGGAGAGGCATTTCCTTGGAGGGACATGCAGATGTCTACAGGCTAGGCCACTGCACCCTGACTGCCATTAGGAATCAGGATGAAGTCCTTGGACCCGCTGTCAGGGTCCTGGGTTCTATTTTGTGTATGATAATGCCCAGCCTCATGTGACAAGAGTATGCAAGCAGTTCTCAGAGAAGGGAGGAAATGATACCATTGACTGGTCCCCACTCAACCCTGATCTAAATCCATTAGAACACCTCTGGTCCATATGATGCATCTACACATATATATATCTACAAACATATAGATAAATATCTGCACATGGATCAAGGTAATTTTGGACCCTCCTCAGCATTTTAGTGCTGCATCTTGAAACAGTGTCAAGTACAGTAATCTAGGAGAAGATATTTAGGCCACAAAGAGATGATAGTATTGCTGGTTGGAGGTTCTAATCCTCAGAGGTGTGGACTCGAGTCACATGACTTGGACTCGAGTCAGACTCGAGTCATTAATTTTATGACTTTAGACTTGACTTGAAAAAATGTTGTAAGACTTGTGACTTGACTTGGACTTTTACACCAATGACCTGGGACTTGAATTGGACTTGAACCGGTTTACTTGAAAAGACTTGATATTTCACCCCAAATATAAAATTTAACATGCATATTATATAGAGATTGAAAATGTGACGTCATTCACGGGTAGAACCGCAAAGGATTCTGGGAACTCGTGGCAAGTGGTACTAGCGCACGCAGGCTTTCAATTAAAATCAGTTATACAGCGATAAAAAGAAACACAAAAATGTCAAGAAGCCGTTGTATTATTAACTGCAATAGCCGGTCGCATGACAGCCACGGGAAGCCGACGGGTAAAGAGATCGGTTGTTATCGGATTACGTCGTTGAAGAGAAATTGTTCGAGCCATGTTTCCGAAGTAACAAAGACGCGACGGATGGCCTGGATTGCAGCCATTCAAAGATCAAATATAACGTCCCAGAACACTCCAGCTCACAGGTTAGTCTGCTCCAAGCATTTACACAAAGGTCAGTGTCTTTTAGTACTTAATACGTCATTTTCATAACATAATTGGTGATATAGGTTACAAGCAAGTCTGGCGCTGAACAGAAATTGTCGCGCTATGCTCCTTTGTTTATTGTGCATAAATAGTGAATTGTCCTGACACAATATTGCGTTTCGCTTCTGTTATTATGGTACATTGACAAAAACATATACTTTTATTCACAGGATAAAACAGGTTTTTTGTATCACTAATTGCCCAGTACGATTACAGCATACAGTATTATTGTCACTGCTACATTTCTGTGATGGGTACCAGAAATTATTTCCACTACTAATTAATTACCGTTGAGCTCAAAGGTCCTATTAATAAACGGTTAACGAATGTGTATTTATGAAGACGATTTGTGAGACTGGTAAACTTATGATACGTACGATGGTCTTTCGTTCTACACGGTGCATTTCAAGGTCCTGCACCCATCCGTCAGTAAACTGTACCTGGGCTTGTTGCAGTGACCAGAAGTTACTAAACTTCATGAGTGTATGCACTCACTCCAAGAACCGTATGATTATAAATATGCATATAAATATGCTAAGATGAGATAGCTGACTTCATCTAACTAGCAAATGTTTTCCAGGCTACGTTGGTGATTCAGTTTTTTTTAATATGTATGATATTTTTGTCATGCGATTTTAAAGCCGGTCCTACAAGCGCATCCAAGAATAACATGCAGCTTATCTCAGAACTGTCGGTGAAAATTATTCTTGGAGCTAGGTTTAATTGAGCTGCATTCTAAAGAGGTGCAATTTCACAATTTGTGTATATTTTCTAAGTTCACTATTTTGTCATGTGTTGAGAAAAACACAGATTAAAAAATTACATGGTCTAATATTTACATTTAGCATAACTGCAACATTATTTTTTCGTTGTTTTTTTTTTAAAGACTCGAAAGGACTTGAAATTCAAAGTTTCAGACTTGTGACTTGACTCGGACTTTTACACCAGTGACTTGAGACTCGACTCTGACTTGCCTGACATTACTTGAGACTTGACTTGAGACTTGAGGATAAAGATTTGAGACTTACTTGAGACTTGCAAAACAATGACTTGGTCCCACCTCTGCTAATCCTCATTGTAAAGGAAACTATTTGCTTAAAAACAAAGACTCTACAAAGTTCACAAAAAGCCAGATGTGCATAAAATTCTAACCGATGCAGCAGCTGCCCAGATGTTTTTGTCTGAACCACATAGACTATCCTGCTGGTAACACTAGAGGCAAGACCAGAGATTCATGAAACTTATTGGCTGGAAACAGTGAAAGAGTCTGTTCCAGTACTTTATCTACATCTCTCAGTGAGTATAGCAATGGTTACACCAACAAAAGTTCTATGTTAAAAAGAAAAAAGAATGATGTGGAAACACTTAAATTAAACTGAAAAATATTAGCAAGTATTATATTCGGCCTTTGGAGTCTTTACTGTCAGCAGGATCTCACAATTTGTTTGGCTTCCACCAACTAAACACAAAAGCGCTTCATTATTCCATTATTCAGTGTCAAACCCCCGCCTGCCTTCCTTCCTTTTAATATTTTTTTTCTTGTGAGGTAATTTGCATTTCAAAACAGTCTCACTAAATTTCCAGAGACAAAGCTGTGCCAAAGAAAACCAAAGAAAGAAAGAAGGCAAGAAAGAAAGAAAAGACGACGCTGTGCGTGATTGCACCCTGACAGCCAATCGGCAACCTGACTCATGAGTGTAATCAGGAAGGGCTGCTGGATCTGCTGCATCCTACTGGCGAGCCAGTGATTGTCCACTGTAGGCGAGGTGGGAGGAAGTTTGGGATGGTGGGGGTGACTTTGTAGCTGGCGAGATTCATGTCAGCCTCCTGCAGAACCTTGTGGACTGATTACACGTCCAGGAAAATGCATGCGGCAAATGGATATTAAATCAGCACAGCTTATTGCCATGCCAGTATAGGACCGACCCTGAGCATGGGCAAAATGCATCTGCAGCCAGCCCCTATAAACAGGCAGTGGGAAGAATTACATTACTATGGGGGCTCCAGATGAGTTAGACGATCTTTCTTTCAAAGGCAATGATTAATAGTGATGGTACCATAAATTGCTTGGTATGAGATTCGGTTGTTTTGCACTTGGAAGCCATTCTGTTCTGTTTGAGGTCAGCGATTTGATAAGCCTTCCACAGTAATAGCACAGATCCAGTGAAATCCACTCATCCTTCAGGAGAGCTGGTGCCTGATCCATCGAAACTTATTGCCACATGCCGTGCACTGATTTTTAAGCCCTTTGGTATAAAATTAAGCTCCCAGAGACCAAACAATACAAAGAGAAATCTGGCAGAAGTATCTCATTTTATCTCTAACCCAGCATGCTCTTACAGACTGTCTGCTGTCATCTGTACAGAGAAGTCTATTTTTGGACGTGTGCAGGGCTATAGTTGAGTCTGGTCCCCAGACCATTTTCTCACGTCTTTCACTTCTTACAGTGTTTATTTAAGAAGTGCATGTGCCAGTCTGAATTATTAGAGTCATATAAAGCACTCCATTATATTTAGAAATCTACTATCGCAAAAGAAAATCTAACAGCATTAACTGAGAAGACAGCCAGTCTTCCCTTGAAATCTAGCCAATTTCCTTATTAGGGCCTTTTGTCAAAAGTTGTGTTTTATGTTTAGTATTTCAAAAATTCATGAAGTCATGGAGATGTCTGTTTGTACTCTATTTGTTAACAAATGGCCATCTACTTCAAAGTTGTTGTTTTGTGCTTTTTTAAAATAACGGATAAATTAGCTGATTTTTTGATTAGGCCTTTTTTACTTAAGGGTTTTTTCTAACTACAAACATTTTGTGTTATTCAAGTTTTTAAAAAAAAGTTTATTAATTTCTGCAAATCTGAATGACTGTGGCCGTATTGGTGGAGGAAGTCAGTGAGGGAACTGTTCTCTGTGTGATTAGGAACCTTTCTGCATCAGGAAGGTTCCTGGTTTAGACTCGAGCCCATGCCTTTCTGTGTGACTTTACATGTTCTCCCTGGACCAATGTGCATTTCCTCAGGCATTACTCCAACTTCCAGGCACAGTCCAAAGACATGCAAGTTCCAAAAAAAAAATGCAGATGCATCATCACTGAACAAAAATACAAACGCAAACTTCTGTTTTTGCTCCCATTTTTGATGAGCTGAACTTAGAAGATCTGAAACATTTTCTACATACACAAAGGACCCATTACTATCAAATATTGTTCACAAATCTGTCTAAATCTGTGTTAGTGAGAACTTCTCGTTTGCCGAGATAATCCATCCCACCTCACAGGTGTGGCATGTCAAGGTGCTGTTTAGAAAGCATGAATATTGCACAGGTTTGCCTTAGACTGCCCACAATAAAAGGCCACTCTGAAATATGCAGTTTGATCGCACAGCACAATGCTACAGATGTCGCAGCTTTTGAGGGAGCGTGCAATTGGCATGCTGACTGCAGGAATGTCTACCAGAACTGTTGCCTGTGAAATGAATGTTCATTTCTCTGCCATAAGCCGTCTTCAAAGGCATTTCAGAGAATTTGGCAGTACATCCAACCGGCCTCACAATCGCAGACCACATGTAACCACACCAGTCCAGGACCTCCACATCCAGCATGTTCACCTCCAGGATGGTCGACCAGGTGAAGACCAGCCACCCAGACAGCTGCAGCAACAATCAACCAAACCACCAAAGAATTTCTGCAAAAATTGTCAGAAACCATCTCAGGAAAGCTCATCTGCATGATCGTGCGCCTCATTGGGGTCTGGATCTGACTGCAGTTCGTCACTTTAACCAACTTGAGTGTGCAAATGCTCACATTCGATGGCGTCAGGTCAAGATAGCTTGTGTTGCATCGTGTGGATGAGCAGTTTGCTGACGTCAACGTTGTGGATTGAGTGACCCATGGTGGTGGTGGGGTTATGGACATTGAACACGAGTGCATTTTATTGTTGGCATTTTGAATGCACAGAGATACCGTGTTGACATCCATGACCATTACCTTATGTTGCAGCATATTGCAAGGATCTGTACACAATTCCTTGAAAGGTGAAAATATCCCAGTTCTTGCATGGCCAGCATACTCACCAGATATGTCACCCATTGAGCATGTTTGGGACACTCGGCTCGGCGTATATGACAGCGTGTTTCAGTTCCTGCCAATATTCAGCAACTTTGCACAAGTATTGAAGAGGAGTGGCCAACATTCCACAGCACACAATCAACAACCTGATCAACTCTATGCCCATTGCACAATGGCAAATGGTGGCCACCCCAGATACTGACTGTTTTGCGACATCTGTAGCATTGTGCTGTGTGATCAAACTGCATATTTCAGAGTGGCCTTTTATTGTGGGCAGTCTAAGGCAAACCTGTGCAATATTCATCCTGTCTAATCAGCACATTGACATGCCACACCTGTGAAGTGGGATGGATTATCTCGGCAAACGAGAAGTTCTCACTAACAAACAGCAAATTCAAAAGTGTTAAATGTATTGGTGTTAGTAGTCTTCTTGCAAAAGTAGAGTTAATTTTACTCTAAGTAGAGTCACATTCTTTTAATGTAACTCTGAGGTGTAAAATGATAGTAGTTAAAATCGAGTGTTAAAAATGTGTGTTTCTATGTCAAATCTGGAGGTGTTACAATGGAAACATTAACTCTTGACCTCTTAACTCTGAACTCCTACAGGGGCTATGACACCAATAGAGTAAATTCACAGACTCCGCCCCCAGCACCATAGGCTCCAATCGAAGCTGAAGTGAAGCCGTTTCAGAACATTTTGCTCTACATATTTGAGTTGTTTGGCATGCTTGGTAAGTCATTTTTTCAAAGATTGTTTCAATCATTTCTATTAGCTTTTACTTCTGTGGCTCTTTGGAGTTGAGACAAAGCTGTGTGAAAGGCATTAGCCATGTTGCTCGGTGATAGCATAATATTCTGTTTTAGCTAGCTGAAAGGTATTGTTTGCGGGCAAATACCACAGCCTACCACCTAAAACAATGTTTAGAATGTGAAATGTTGGTATAATGGTGCTACTTGAAGCCTGAAAATGATCTCCCATAAAAAAAAACGAGCAAACAGCTGTAGCAGATGTCCTGACTGGGTTCTACGTTAGCATTTAGATCCTCAGAGTTTTGTGCACACGGTTTAGGTAAAAATGAAAAAGGTTGAGGTTTTACATTTAGTTCAGTATTACCTGTTGCCTGTGTCCTTGTCTTTTGGGAAATTACTTTACACAAGTAATGGCTCAAAGAGGATTCCTTTTTTTTACTGTGCTGCAATTGATTACCGGATTATTTGTGCCATTAATTAGTGTCAACTAAATTTTTTTTTTCAATCTCCACATAGGATATGCTTGTGAAGATGGAATATGGGGGAGAGCAGAAGTGCGTTGAAGTTCCACAAAGTGATGAATGAAGGACATGCATATTGTATTGAAGAAATAAGTGATGAGAATGCTGTTATTTGCATTTATCAGCTCACCTATGTCACACCTTTTGTTAAACAAAATTCTAATGAAAGTGAGAACATGTACATTGTTACATCTTTTAGAAAATGTTTTGAAATTGTGGCGCACAGTTCGGAATAAATGTTTTTCAAAAACCATTGCGTTTTTTTAGTAAATGTTTATTTCCAAAAGAAATTTCTAGAAGTTCAGAACAGTAAAATTCCCGCTTTTTAGAATGAATTAGAAGATAACTCTTACGTAGTTAAACTAAAATACTCTTTGAGAGTTAATATATAAACTCTTAACACCAAGTGTTAAATTATCAACTCCAGACAGATTTGGTGTTTAACACTAAATCAGAGTTAACGTACCAACTCTCCAAAAAGAGTTAAATTAACACTCTCTGGTGTGGACCCATATAGACACTTTAATAGTGTTGAAATCAAATCTGACAGTGTCAATTTGGACATGCTGGATTTGCTGTGCAGATTTAGACAGATTTGTGAACAATCTTTGATAGTAATGGGTCCTTTGTATATGTAGAAAATGTTTCAGAACTTTAAGTTCAGCTCGTGAAAAATGGGAGCAAAAACAAAAGTGTTGCATTTATATTTTTGTTCAGTGTAGTACAGTTTGTTGATTTAGTCATTTTGCGTCTACGTAGATGAGAACAGATACAGGAACTGTTTCCTCCCACAACAGATGTGTTTATTTTGTTTAGATTTATTTTATCTATTTTTTTTATCCATTCCACCCCTTTAACTTTATTCTGCTAGTTTGTTTTGTCACTGTAATAATTAAATGTATGTCCTGCATTGCCTTTTGTTTTGACTGCTGTAACTCATTCATTTCATTCCCCAGTTGTGGGAATAAATAAAATATTTATAACCTTAAAAACCATTCTAACCTCTTTCAGTTGCATAATGTGCTTTTTTTTGCCAGTATGGGGCCGAAAAACATCAAGCTGGAAGGAGAGACGACATATACAGTATATCAACCCATCCATCCATCCTGAAGTTTAAAGTCCATTCTTCTACAGAAGACAGTTGGAACTCAGCTGAAGTCAGGCCAACAGGGAAGTGTTCATTTGTCAGAGTTTTCTGGTCTCCATTCATTTCAACCTAAATCTTGCTTTTCAGCTTTTAGATATTCACTTAATGTTGTTTTCTCCCAATGCCATCACGTGCTTGGTAAGCATCTGACTGTTAATTGCAAGAAAAAGCCCCGGTTTTCCATGCAGCTGAACAAAATCTCAGATGCTCCACAGATTCATGTAATTTGACCTTTCTAACAAAAACACTGACTGATGCAAAAAGGTTGGTAGGATTTTCATATTTGGAAAACCTCATTACTGCAGATTTTGGAACAAGTATTGGCTCATAAAAGTCTCGGAGCTTTTCTGGCTGTAGCTTCGGCTCAGCTTTGAGTCTTTTGGACATGATCTGGCAGACTTGGACTGAACCCAGGCCCTCCGCACTGTAGCCAGTCTTGATTGACAGTTTTATCAACACATAAAAATTGAGAATCTGACTGCAGCCAAGCTCCAATCCTGACTGAAGCCCACATATAGTGAAAAAACCCCCACAGTGACACACTCTTTACTTATCTGTATGATAGGTGTTATAGATTTTAGTGTTAGCTCATTGATTAACTGACTGAAAATGAGTTATTATACACTATGGCAATTGTCAGTTAGGCAGAAACTCTACAGCACTCAATCAAACTATAGCCAAGAGCCACACTTTGATCAATGAAGACTGCAATTGAGATTTTTCTCTACTATTGGGTTATTTGGCCTGAAGCAACTGCTAACTGTAAAGAAAATATAATCGTGTGCAGAATGTGCAGAGAAACTCACAAAGCAAACAAGTAAAAGCTCTCCCCCAAAGCAGCTATTAATTCACAAGTCATTTTTCAAAGCTGGCAAAGATAAAAGTATTTTACAAACATTCAGGAGTGTGATTTCAGCTGGGCTTAATGGTGGTCTGTTTGATAATATAACTCCAGTTCCAAAAATCTGGGATGCTGTGAAAAATATAAATACTATCTGAACGCTATAATTAGCAATAATTTAATTAATACAACATGGAAAATATTCAAATGTTTATAAAATCAGACATTACATGAAAATATAAGCTCAGTTTGAATTTGATGCCATCAAAACATCTAAGAAAAAGAAAAAGTTGGGCCGAGGCCACCAAAAGGCTGAAAAAGTACGCGATACTAGAAGGAAACTGCTGGAGGAACATTTTGCAGCTAGTTAGGTTAATTAGCAACCTGGAATAAACTGTGTTTATCAGTGTGTGCTCTTCAACATAAAATTGCAAAGGTTTTGAATCTGGCCCATACAATGTGCTTACACATGCCCCACATACCGCAAAGAATGATGGCCCTTTAGTGGCCCAGATCTGGTTTGCCAGATGTGGCCAGCACATGGGCCAGGTGGGCCAGTACAAGACCAGTTGCAGACAAACTGGTGGTCCTGTGCCAGAACAGTTTTAGCTCTGGCCCCAAATGTCAGCCTAATGTGTACCTTAATCAAGCCATGTAATAACAACATGTGCACAATAGTGCAAAAGTAACACGACAAAACTCTGTTCATACAGTGAATGGACTGATTCTTATGTAGCACTTTTCATTATCCTGGATTACTCAAAGTGCTCTATACAACATGCCACAGGGGAGGCCACGGGTCTGATTCAAACCCTGGCTGCTACTCTTCAACCTGCTCAGTGGGTGGGCATGTGGTTTCCTGCCCACCCACTGAGTGAAACTGGGACCCTGAAATGCACATTTCTTATAGTTGTGGATATACTTCCTCAGAAGTGTTTGATGCTTTATTGATTAGCTTCCGAACATCTACCAGGAGACACTGTCTGGGAATGGTTAGGATTGTTGTTATCCCCATATTTAAATGACAATGTGTCACCTCTATTTGGATCATGGCTGGTTTTCCATGATCCAAATAGGAAATGCTTGTTGGCATGGTCCTACAACATAAACTAAAAATAAGTATAGCTCAACCTCAAGTCACACAGTTTTTACAGGCTGAGATCATGACTTAAACTGAGATGGCATAGATGTCTTGTTTTAACTATTTTTTCTGCATGGCAAATCACTCCTATTTCATGCTTATGCAGTACTGACTGCCATGTAGTAGCACACCAGAAGGACTCATGTGTAATGAGATTTATATGTAGCCCTCCACTAATTAAAAAGTCTGGAACAATTACATAAGTTGTTCTTTTGTAACTGCTGATAAGATCATTACAATTCACTTGGCTGGTTCTGGTGTTGCAGTGCTCTTTTGGGAACAAATGCCTTAACAAAATAGTTCCCCTAGAATTGTTATGCTCAACAAAAATATAAGAATATAAGAAAACAAGACATGTTAAATCAAACACAATAATGACAAAGTGTAATGTCTCATGTTTCATCTGAACTTATATTTGACCTGATTTAGACTAGATTTTTATTATGATCTATAAAACCTTAAAAATGATAATGGGTGTACTTGTTTTATACTATGGCTGTATGTCCTCCTGCTGGATTGTAAATACATGGCGTTTGTCCAACATTGCAAGCAGAATCAGATGCATATGGAATAGTCTCTAACCCCACGTGACCCTGACAAGAAACAAATGACACAGATAAATGAAGTCCATTGAAACAGATTTGTATCTCAAATAATGTTAAACAAGAAGAAGCAGAGTTAAAAATTTACCCCATGCTGACTCTAATTCGTCAGAGTGAAGCATCAGCGGACTAATGAAAATGAGATGTGTGATATAGATCACACTAATGGCTCCTCATTCTTTTCTAAAAAGACAAATTATCCACAGCGGACAAAGTCTATTCTCTGGCTTCTACTGTCAGATTTTAAAGCTCCTCTTAAAGTGTCCAGAAATAGTCGAAACTATGAAATGTCCATGTAAGGCTTTTCTGCAGTTCATTGTCTTGTGTTGTGTCACCAGCATCCTGCAGTTAAAGTTTACAATGGCAAGGATATTTATGGTGCTTACGTAAACTTGTATAAATCACACTATGCCAAGGGATTGTTTATATGTGTTGGTGGCCATTCCATCACATATGTCTCATGGATTTGATTGGACTATAGCATTCAGTGGCGCAAATCCATGTACCGACAACTCGTCATATCATGGCAGCATATCACTGCAGCTTGAAATGGTTGTGGATGTCTCATTTGCCAGCCTGTTTTACATGTGGGGGGAGAGCACATTTTCCTGTATGTGTCTGAAATGTTAAATGAATTAAGCTTTTTTAAATTCATGTCACTTTTAAGTGTTCAAGCTGATTATCATATCCTCTGGCCAACAGCTTTTTAGACAATTCCACCATGCTTTCTACAGCTGTACTTGGAAAATATTACAAGACTGCTGCATCTAAACCAGTGTGAGATAACATGCTTTTATGATGCTTAAGAAGTCCGGTAATAAAAATGTGCTTTCTATGTACATGACATTAATGCATTTAAGGTGTATGTGCCTGTTACTGGTAACTATTAGCCAGTGAGAAACAGTTCTTTTCTTGCATTTTGGCCAACCTTTGGACAATGTACAGTATGGACACCCCAGGTTATGTTGACTGAATGTTTCAAAGATGATCTTTGGGAAGGATGATAATCTATGCATTGGCACACTACTGACTGAAGATGATAGACAATAGAGGCACCTTCCCAGTAAGTAAATCCTCAAAATGACTGTCATACACCAGTCAGCCACAAAATTAAAACCATGGATGGCGATCGTGGCTCAAGAGTTGGGAGTTCGCCTTGTAATAGGACGGTTGCCGGTTCGAGCCCCGGCTTGGACAGTCTCGGTCGTTGTGTCCTTGGGCAAGACACTTCACCCGTTGCCTACTGGTGGTGGTCAGAGGGCCCGGTGGCGCCAGTGTCCGGCAGCCTCGTCTCTGTCAGTGCGCCCCAGGGTGGCTGTGGCTACAATGTAGCTTGCCATCACCAGTGTGTGAATGTGTGTGTGAATGGCTGGATATGTAAAGCGCTTTGGGGTCCTTAGGGACTAGAAAAGCGCTATATAAATACAGGCCATTTACCATGGATGGGAGAAGTGAGTAAGTTCCTCTTGTTTAAAGGCACCTGTCAAAAGGCTGGGGTATATTAGGTAGGGAGCAAACAGGAAAGATAGCAGTGTAAGGATGTGAGTAACTTTGACAAGGGCAAACGTGTGACATGATGAATGGCACAGTGTTCCTACAAAAGTGGTTTAAGAAAGGACAACATAGTGGTAGTACAATCATGGGTGTGCAAGGCACAATGAAACATGGTTTCACTCAAATAGAAGAGTTTTTGTAACACAAATAGATGGAAACCTTACCTTTCAGAGTACCGACATTTGTCAAGTATGAGATATTTGTTGAACGTCTAAGTGCAGAACATAGTAACTCAGAACGAGTCTTTAATGGTGATTGTTCGCTACTCAGGATCAAACAGGGAATGAAACACGGCAATCAAAATACTAGACATTGCCAGAAAATACAGAATCACTGGGAGATACAAGTACACCAAGAAACTTTGTGGTAAGTTATACAGAACTGGGGTGTACACAGTCATGACAGATGAGGGCAACAACGAACAAGGCTATAAGGTAATCAGAGAAATGGATAACATCAGGGAAACTCAGCTGAAACCAGTCATGGAAGATGAGACACAGGAAACAAAACTAAAGACTAACAAAATAAATTCAGAAAGTAACTGAACACGGGTACATCTAACACCGAAACATTGACTTTCTGCGCAGAATACAGGAGGTCAGGAAAATAAACTCAGGGAATCAACTAAAAGGATAACTATAATTGCAAAAGAAAACACAATCTAACTGAGAATGGGAATAACATCATGGAAATAAGGTTAGAATATGAAACTCCAAATGACAGGAACAAGTAAGAAAATAAGCAGATTCCTTGATGGCGGGGGCCTCAAAAAAAGTTTGAGGAACATGATAAGAAGTTCTCATTTGATAAGGCCTCAGTTCCACACATCTGGAGGATGTAAAAACAAGTAATCCATGACAACTTGACCCCACAGTTTCCAGGACTTAAAGGATGTGCTGTTTAAGTGCTGGTGTCTAATACCACAAGAAACTTTCAGAGGTCTTGGGGAATCCATGCCTGAATGGGTTAGGACTATTTTGGCGACTTTGAGGAGGACCAGCACCACATTAAAGTTTGTGGTGGTAATGTTGCGGCTGATTGACTGGTGTGGTTAGACAGCTCTCTCATCTATCAATGCTGTGAGCAAGTGTTTGAACCGTAATGCAATTCTCCACTTTCTTTCATAACCTTTTGGTTCTGTCTCTGGATGTTACCCACTCCAGGGAAAAACTGTTGATGTCTTTGATGCTGCGAATCCGTGATGCATTTCTTCCTCGGCTTTGAAGGAATGAAGGCATTTGAAGTGAAGAACTCCTGTGCTGCCTCGTCACGTATCTTTAGATTTGTTTTTTTATTCAGCCTAGCACAGACTAACACAGCAAATGTTTCCCATTTTGCTGTTACAGTTAATCCTGAATTAACTCCTCCTCCCTCTCCTGTGTTTGAAGAGGGAGGGGGAACAGAAATCTTTGAGGATACAAAAGAAGCCATGCATCCACGCCAGGTTTCATGGCTGTGCTCTACAAACAGAGTGTGAGATGGGAAGAATATTATACTGTCTTTCCACTGATTTCTTTTCAAACATCCCAGGTTGCATCTTTTTTGGCTTCAGATTTATTGGTAATCTCAAGGCATTTGCAGTATTTTAGAGAGAAGATCAATAATTCCTCTACATGCAAGCACCTTGTGACAGTGGGGAGGACACCCAGTGATGATGGTTCTCTGCTTCAGCAGGTTAAGGTAGTGAGGAGTAGAAATGGGTAGAGAGGAGAGCAAAGGGAAAGCTGTGCATTTAAGGTAGCCACACTATTGGATGAGCATCTCTGACAGTGCTGTGTTGCTGTTGTTCCGACATCATAAATGATGTCGTTCTGGAAACAAGGTTATTAGAGTTCACTTAGACTAAATGAAAAACAAATGCAACATTGTTCAAAGCTTCTTCAGACTGACATATACCACCCTGGTCATTCTACCTATAACAAACACATTTTTAGCAAGTGAATCAAATAGATAAAAATCAAATGCAATTTAAAAAAAAGAAGAAAAAAAAAGGCAAACCCACACTAAATGACACTAAAGTAAAATGAAAACAGCAGATTTCCAGGAAGAGCACAGCAACTGACCAATCATGCTTTCATGATGTAATCACTTTGAGACTAAGTTTTCCTACATGGCCCTGGAGTAAGATCAGACTGCAGCACACAGTTAATGACTATATTTTCGTCATGGTTGTTATTAACAATATTACATTTTACCACTTCTGTCAGAATATGCTGCTGTTCTTTTAAGCTGAATACAAACGCCTGTGCTTTTGAGCACTATCATGTTCAGTGGGGTTTGAAAGCGTGCGACCAGCATGGCACTAAAGCTACACTACAATTATCAGGAGACAAGGGAGCAAAAACTAACATAACAAATACAAAGCAAAACTTTTTGCTACAAAAATAGTATGTTACGCCTTCCCAACTGATTCAACTAAAGACATTGAAACAAATGATGTGTTTTTGCAACAGGATGTTAGTAACAAAGTGCCTAAAGATTAAATTTAAAATTAGTTCTTCGCTAAGTTGTGTGTTCTGTCAAGAAAACATTGGTTCATCTCTTGATGCTAGAATGAGTCATAGGTCAGTCATAGGTTAAATCAATGTGTTTTTCTGAAACAACAGAGCATAGTAAAGCATCCCAAAAAATACATGTTGCAAAATGTAATAAATTCCTTCTTCAGAAAGCTAAAGTTATAAATGTCAATGGTATTGTAATAAAAAAACATATTTATATTAAGCAGGGCTGTCAAACTCATTTAAAATTGTGGTTCAGGCACAGCCCACTCTCATCTTAAGTGGACCTGACCAGTGAAACTTCATGACAAATGTGTAAAATTACAAAAAATTGTTCTAACAGTTCATTATACAGACTGTCCTATAATAAACTTAAAGTTTTTGTTTATTTACCATGGACTCACTAGTAATGGAAAAACGGGGAACTTTCCTGTAATTTAATTGTTTATCTGTTAGTTGCAGTGGGACAGGCAGTTAAAAAAAATCTATGCACGCCTCCACATTTTTTTAAAGCTGTCCGTTGGTCCAGATTTGGAGCCTTTGCCCGATCAATTCTGGCCCCTGAGCCTTACATTTGCCCTAAAGCTCAAATGACATATAATGTAATTTAATTTACCAAATGATGTATTCTTTATGAAAAAATGATACCGCCATTAAAGGATTACACTGCTATTTTAACTGTACTTAAAGACTGCTTTATAGTTTGTTTGTGTTTTTTTAATTCGAGCGTTACATTCACGCTGCGACTTGCGTCAGAAACTACTTCCGGTGTCCACGTAAGGTAGGCATCAGGCGTAAACAGTGTAAGTATCGTGCTATATAGTAAGTGTATAGCATCTGGCAGGGCTAGTGTAGCCTCAGAACGGCTCCTACACTAATCTTATGTTTTATCCAGGGCAAAGACGTAATTGTTTTGTTGCGGTGTGCTCTGTCTTCGCCATGTTTTTTCACGCAGGATGTCTTCGTAGTTTGCTATGGACCGGCTGTCGAAGGTCATTCTCACTTGTTTGACTATAGCAACTAGCTGTCGATCTGAAGAATCACCCCCACACCAAATTTATAAAGAAATATTCCTCTGTTTGGTAACGTAAGCAAATAATACTACATGGGTGGACAACATTGCCCGCTCCCAGGAGCTCATAATTCTTGTTAATTCACTCCCGCATGCTGCATGCTTTACCGTCTGTCATCATAACTTCCCGTGATTTAACATGAAATTAATTTTAAATGACTTTCTCATTAACAAATTCACCTATTCGCGGCCTCTTGATCAAAAGGATCCTTCTGAAAAATTCGGCATACTTAATATAAATTAACTTTACATTATTGCTTTAAATATCAGTCTTTATCCCCGGCGTGCCGGCTGTTATCAGCGTTAGCAAACGCTACCTATACAGTCTTAACTCGATTAAGCGGTGGTAGCTAGGCATAAGAAACGATAAAAATGGCACTAAAAGATATGCCGATTATAAAAGAAGGCGGTCACTTTTCATTTAACATACAGAGCCACGTTTTATGGAGCGTTGTTAGTTTGTTATTGCCGTGCCGCCGGCTCAGTGTTGCCAGATCCTGATGGTGTTTGGCTTGTCTTGCCCAGTGCCAATGAGAAGCGAGTGCAGTGCTAATCCTGGATTACCAAGCGCACGAACCTTACTGCAGTTTAAGACCAGCGGCACAAGTGAATATTAAAATTGACCTACAGTAAACATGGTTATAATCAGAGCAGCAGTTATCCTTCAGTTAGATCTTATTTTGATGGCTCTGATATGTCCTCTCTTCGTCTCTTCCTTTCATATCTTCAGCTTCGTCTATGGACCTCTGCCTGCTTCTTGTGTGTCAGTTAATTCCACTTGATTCACAAGATCAGCACTGGACCAGTTGCCTCAAACACTGCATTTTATAATCATGTGAGTGTGATTTTTCTTTTCCAGAATGGGGAATTTAACCTCCTCCCATCCAAGGGGTCTGTCCAGCACTGCCTGTTTACAGTACGTTCAGGTAAGACCTGCTACATACAAGCAGTTTGTTACTTTGCTGGGTATGGTAGCGTGCAGTGGGTCTTTGTGTAACTTGTTTTCAGTTGTGCAGGTCTCACAGGCTTATGTATTTTTTTATGGATGCACAACCATGACATATTCTGTCTGATTCAATACATGTTTTACCTGAAGACTTTTGAATTAAACATATGTCATGCAGCACACCTAGAAGTGACATGTGTGAATACACGTGTTCACAAACAAATATAAATAAATCTGTGACAAGGCCCTGTAATGTTTCAGGGGTATGCCCATCTACTGTAGACTGCATGAAAATGGGTGTAAGGTCTGGGTCTGAAAAGTGAAGCCTTAAATCTGCATTCTTTTTAAGTGCCACCAGGGGGCGGTATGCGTGGCTACAGAAACTGAAGGTACTGCAGAAATTTATGAGGAAAACTGGCTCTAATTTAGTAAATTATGGTCATTCATCTTGTGCGGCTGCATTTTACATACTTGCCTCTAGTATAGGTGTTATATCGGTCCATTACACAGTAGTCAGTCAACAAATCTTTCCATTAAATGACCTGAGTGTGATTACAAAGTGCACAACTGCATGCATCAAGATGCCTTGAGGTTTTCTTGTGCACATCAGTTTTACACTTCTCCAGATCAGTCGCTCTGTGGTATCAGAGCATGTCATCTTGTCAGTGGCATGTTTAACTTTGAAGGCGGTCTGCTTATGAGTGGAGGTGACATCCTAAAATCCATTAAGACACCACCGACTCATCAATAATTAGAAATGTGTTTTAGCCACATGAAGAATGAGCAATCTTTTAGAAACTTCTTAACTTTAAAACAAAGTCTTGTGCATTCAAATTGACTGCATCCTTAAACTTAAAGGCCTTTGCATTCAGGTGTTCCAAACAGGCAAAAATTCAAATAAAACTGGTGGTTAATCAGAATTCTTTCTACATCTGTTGACTATATTCCAGCTAAAGCTATAGATCTGTGGTTACTGACGTTACCTCCTTTACCAGCTTACCCTAAAGTGAGTAGAGCAGACAACACTCTGGTGATGAATCATCAATCTGCTAGAAAGAATGCAAAGAGGAGGAGCCGTCGTCATGCTGGTGTAGAAATGTGCTTGTTGCCCTCAAAAAGGAAGCCGTGAAACTTCCACCATAATTCTGCAATTGGGTCTCTGCCCGAAGTGGAGATAAAATCCTTCTCGCCCTTCACCAACTTGATTCCTGCTATGCTGAAGCTGTTTCTGGACTCCACACTCATAACTAAGTATTCTAATTGTGTCTGCCCTTTCAGGATGTGGTGTCACAGAACTGTGTTGTGATATTTTCCAAGACCACCTGCCCATATTGTAAAATGGCCAAAAACGTCTTCAACGAAATTGGCGCAACCTACAAAGTGATCGAACTGGATGAGCACAATGACGGGCGGAGTCTGCAAGAGGCCCTAGCTCAGATGACCGGTGCCAGGACGGTAAGAAGGACCTCACCTTCGTGTGCTTTTTTTTTTTTTTAAGTAGAAGAAGAATCAAAACACACATCTCTGACAGCTTGTTTGTTCTGGCAGCTCTGCCTTCAAGTTAAATTTAGGTGGAGTTAACAAGCATCTTTGTTGGGGTTGCAGCCAAGATTGAGGACTTTATAGGCGCTCAGAATAGCTGACTCTGAGTCAGGATGAATCCCCATAGCAAGTCCCATCTTTTTACATCATAGCCTTTGCTCTGTTGCTCTTTAGTCACTTTCCAATATGCGAGAGTTCTGAAAACATGGAAACGAGGAAGGCTGTCCGCACATGAACACTGTGCATTAAAACAATGAAGCTGAAAAACACATACATAGGCCGTCTGCTTTACCTTCAGGTGTATGCCACTGCAGCCTTGCTCATGTTCCCTGGCCTCAGCTTGAAAGCTGTGAAAGTTGATAATGAATTTTATAATTCAAAATAGGAGCATCTCGACTCAGGGTCGCTGTTAGGGTATGTATTTGTTTTGTTTTTTATCAGAGAAGCCACGCATGTCCTTGTGCTCGTACACGTTATCTGTGAAGTGTTATCGAACCAGATGTTTCAAAGCCCATGTAACTAATAAAGAACAGCACGTAATTTAAATCACCTTGATACTTTTATAGTCTAAATATTTAATCATTACATTTTCATGGCAAATTGAACAACATCTTGCTGCCCACCATCCACAAGGGGGCAGCAGCCCACATTTAGGGGCTCATCGATTTCAACAACTATGTCAAACTTGCAGCCCCTTGGCGTGAACTAGCACCTCCAAAAAGGCCAGTCTGGACCACTGGATCCAGTATTGCTGAGCATGAGGATGTATGCTGTCTTTTTCCTTTTAATTACAAAGTATCTACTCTTTCTGTAATTCCATCCATTTTCTGCTACTTGTCCAGGTCTGGGTTGTGGGGGCAGCAGTCTAAGCACAGATGCCCAGGCCACCATCTCCCCAGCCATCTCCTTCAGCTCTTGCAGCTGAGGCATTCCCAAGCCAGCCTAGAGAGATCTAATTTCTCAAGCATTGCCCAGGTCTGCCCCAGGGCCTCCTCCCGCTTGAAAAATGCCAAACAAACTCACTTAGAAGGCATTATAGTCAGGTGTCTGAACCACCTCAGGAGTAGTGGCTGTACTGTTAGTCCTTCCTGAATAACCAGGCTCCTCACCAGGGTCAGCGATAGGGCTGAACGATATATCACATTTGCGATAATATCGCGACATGATCAAGTGCAATTTTCTAACCGCAAAGGCTGCGATTATACTCTGGACATGTCCAAATTCATGGGCTGCATCCTCCTGAGGCCGCATTTGTAGACCGATTACGTCACAGCGACGCGCCGAAGGCTGTCCAAATTACTACCATATCCCAGAATTCATAGCGCGGCCCAGCCAAACTCCAGTTTCCAGCAATGGCGGCCGCTACTAAGTTTTAAAATTACTCATACTAATCTTTCTGGGTCACAAAATAAACTTTTAACATATTTTCAGGCGAGAAAGTAGTTGTGTAAACATCAAATATCTGCTCGGTTTATCAAGATATCCCATATTTGCAAAAGTGCTTCGACGTTTTCAGAGGCGTCTGCTACCCACCAGCTCGACAGCTAGCCGGGAGCTCGAGGGTTACTGATGCGGCCGAGAACGGCACAACTCCCGGCACATCATTTTCAGATCACCGCGGAGTTTCGCTGCTCGGGTTAAACGTAATATATAAGTCACTTAGACAACCTAAAAATGTTATTGTTGGGCTTTTTTCAGTGTTTTGTTTGTTCGTGAGTAAATCGGTTTGGCTGAGATTAAAGTTATTAGATTAGATAAAATAAAACTTTATTAATCCCCCGGGTGGGTTCCTCCTTGGTTTTCACACAGCTGACTAAACGTCAAACAGAAAACTTATTAAACAGAAGTATGAGACAGTCGAGAATTTACACCAGTGTCTGGTTATATTTTAGATAGCAAGAAGCAGACGGCCGAGTTTATTAAACTCCACCGAGACAGCGGTGACGCTAATCAGAAGGCTAGACCGTCCAATTTCACGCCTTTAAATTTTAAAGGCATGTTTGTGTGTGTGTTTATACAATTGCTATTATGTTTGCACTTTATGTGTAATGTTACTGACTGCAGAGATCAGTAAGATGTGTGTATTTTTTATTTATTAGCTTTATTTATTTAATATTATTTTTTAATTGAATGACTGTCTAGTAGTTCACAGATGTCGAAAAACTGAGTGTGGTAAAGCCACTGATTTTTTTTATGTATATTTCTGCAATCTGCACATTGTACTGACTTTCATTTTAATGTTTACACCAGGGTTCCTTGTCAGCACTTTATGCTCAGATGTTTGTAAGCTAAAAATAAACTATTGTGTATGTTCAAATATACTGTTGTGATTGAAGAAGTTAAATAAAAATGTCAGTCATCAATTCATGCATCACCTCATGTCATCATAACAGAGGTCTGTCTTCCAGGAAAGAACAGTTTAAAATTAATGTAATATAGTATTGGCCATACTATATGATGTATTGCTTGTCTTTGTTTAATAATACAGAAGACAAAGACCTTAAAAAATAATCGCATATCGCATCGCAATCGCAATATTGGGGCAAAAAATCGCAATTAGATTATTTTCCATAATCGTTCAGCCCTAGTCAGCGAGCCCTTGGAGGTGGCCCATTTCCTCTACTTGTATTCTTTAGATCACTAGCTGCTCCTACTTTAAGTTGTAAAAATTCATTAACAGCTCACACAGCTGTCAAGTTGGGGCCAAGAAAGAACACAAACAAACCTGGAGCTACAAATAGACTGTGTGTGGGTCTTGAATGCAAGGACAGATTGGAGATGTGAGATGGCACATGAAACTTGGGGGAAAAAACCTAACCTAATCTGAAATCGTTGATCATTAGCAACTCATTCATAGCATGCTAAAGTCTGTATCCCCCTGACACCCTCCCCCCTCTTTTTTTCTCTGTTTAGGTCCCAAGAGTCTTTGTCAATGGCCATTGCATTGGGGGCGGGTCTGATACCAAACAGCTCCATCAGCAAGGAAAGCTGGTGCCTCTGATCGAGCAGTGTGCTTCCTGCTGTGCTGCCACAGGCTCTGAAGGCTCAGGCGCCAGACAGTTTGAGGCGGCCAAATGACTAACCGTTCTTACGGTTTTTATCAATGCACCACTTATCACATGTTTGCTTGAGCTCATGGTACAAGGTGTACATTGCTTGAGCATGACTATAGTATTTATGCATCAAAGTGCGGTGGATACTTGATGTAAAAATACATTTTCATCCAGGGATGTACATTATTATGATAATGATGATGATATTGTTTTTAATATTATTGTTATGGCCTCTGTGTAAAGCGTGGGATTGCTGTATTACTCGTACAGCACTTGTACATGTTTGTTTTATTGAACAATATTACACTTCACTGAACTGTGAACATCTTGATGTATTGATTCTACCTTAGCCGTTGGTTTTTATTTCAGGTAACTTTTCATATTTTGCAAGAGCAAAAGAGGTACACTTTGTAAAAATATGCAGAGTATTGTGCTGTTATTTGCATAAAATGTGAATAAATTTAGTAATTTGTGTATTTTTTTTGCAGTTGTCCTATTGCTTTCTACCACCCCTAAGCAGTCGCGGGGGATTGCTGCCCGTTCCTGGTTCTGCCAGGGGTTTCTTCCTGTTAAAAGGTTTTTTTTTCCTTCCTACTGTCCCCAAGTACTTGCTAAAAGAGGGGGTAATTGATTTTTGAGGTTTTCACTGTATTATTGTAGGGTATTTTCCTTATAGTAGAAAGTGCCTTGAGGCGACTGCTCTTATGATTTTTGCTATTTAAATAAAACACAATTGAACTGAAGTAGACTGATAAGAAATCCTGTTACAAATATACGCATTATGCACAATCTTTAGGTCACGCCAACATTAAGAAGTTCCTGAATCTTTGACTTTAGAGCTAGACATTGAATTCATTAAATTAGTAAATAATAATTACTACAAAAAATAGAGTGAATAATGATTTTCACATATTAAATATGAAGGAAATTCCGTTATAAAGTCGCAATGTGTCCCTTCTACAAAGGGCGCTCCATATGTCAATGCTTCACCTCACATGAGGGCGGGTACTGGTTGCCTTGCCGGGAGAAAGAGATTGTTTTTATTATTTCTATATTTGTTTTTATGCATTTATTTTTTTTAAACAATGTAGTCACGGATGTTGTTAATAGGATGTTAGTAATCGAATTTTTTTTTTCTTCTTTGCCAATTACACCATTCCCGTGCGTTGTACGCTGTGAAACAAAACGCGCGCAACCATCGCGTCCACATTGCGCCGCATCACGGTGAGGTCATTGTCGTGCTGCGGTTAAATTAGCCTGGCTAACGGGAGCAGTGCACTGCTAAGCTATTAGCATTTCGTTTATGTGTGCTGTAGGCTGAATAAGTAACAGTGTGAAGGATGTCTGGAAGTGCAGGAGAGTGGTGTCTCATGGAGAGCGACCCCGGGGTTTTCACGGAGCTCATAAAAGGTTTCGGTGAGTGACTCGTAGGGTGACGCTAGCGGCTCATTGAATGTAACGTGGCTGTCTCGACAAGCTAGCTAGGTGGTTAACTGGATACAATAAAGCTAACAATAGCTTCCAAATTGCTACTTCTTACTTTTGTATTGCAACAGGAAAATTTTTTTACATACTGTGCATCTTTATTACACCTTAATGTTGAATGATTTGCTTGTAATAATTGGGTTGCTACTTTAATTGGGCGAGCTAAATAGCTAGCATTACTCAGCGTTCAAAACAACGCGCGTGAAAGCAACCCCTTTGACATGTGTCGTGCATTCTCAGCTGTCAGACTACAAATGCTTTCTCTCCGTTAGTTAATGGTTACTTGAACGGTAATTAGCAATGTAAATAAATGTTCGCTGCTTCACTTGTCATTGTCAGGCTGCAGAGGAGCCCAGGTTGAAGAGATATGGAGTATGGAGCCAGAGAACTTTGAAAACTTGAAGTATGTTCATCTACACCTCTTATCTTGCATGCCTCTGCTAAAGACAGGTCTTTTTAATGTATGTGTTTTGTTACAGACCCGTTCACGGGTTGATTTTCCTGTTTAAGTGGCAGCCTGGTGAAGAGCCAGCAGGATCAATTGTCCAGGATTCAAGACTTGATCACATCTTCTTTGCCAAGCAGGTACTCTTAGCATTACAATTAATGTCCCTGTGTTCATTTAGATGCATTTGACTCACTATCTTCACTGCAGAAGCAATGCATTTTCCAGTTAGTTAGTGTTGGTGGCGCTTACCAGACGAGAAATGAAGTGGCTCTGCAAAAGGCTCTAGTTCATTCACATTGGAAAATGAGTGAGATAATAAATTGCAGCACATCTTACTTGGCTGGATAAATCTCACTAAGCCCACACCAAAGGATGCTGCTCCTCAGTGTAAAAAAAAAATAAATAAATAAATAAATAAATTAAAAAAAAAAAAAAAAAAAAAATATATATATATATATATATATATATATATATATCTTGAGATACCTGATCTGCAGAAAATGTTTAAAGTTATATTTTTTTGTTAAATGTTTATGTTCATTATGTTTATGATCAACATGCAGATCCCACTTCCAGTCTCGTGTCATAGTTTGTTTTTAATTGGTCTATTTATTTTGTGCCTCTCTGATCTGTGTGTTTCCAGGTCATTAACAACGCTTGTGCCACCCAGGCCATCATCAGTGTTTTGCTCAACTGCTCTCATCCTGACATGTTGCTCGGCGATACGCTGACGGAGTTCAGAGAGTTTTCACAGAGTTTTGATGCAGCTGTACGTCAATGGTATTTTTGTCTCAAATCCAAATTTAAAAAATAAATAAAAAAGGAAGGGGAAAAATCTAACCGAAAAATAGATTTCAAGACATTTTATTATTTTATACATTTTATGAGATGACTCAGCCATCTGTCCTTCAGATTGTCATGAGAACCATACTGACTCAGTATAGTTTGGTTTTTTTGTTGTTGTTGTTGTTTTAGGGTTGTTTTTTTTTATCGCATAAAGAGGAAAAAAGAAAACATTTTCAGCAGCATTGTAGTGTAGCGGTTAGCACTGTTGCCTCACAGCAAGCTAGTCCTAGGTTTGAACAGCCATCGTGCACCCAGGGCTTTTTGGTGTGGAGCTCTTTTTTCTGTGCAAGTTCTCCCCTGGCGCCCTGGTTTCCTCCCACAGTTCAAAGGCATGTGTGGGTTTGGGTCATGTGTGATTCTAAATTGGCAGTAAGTGGGAATGTGAGCGTAAATGATTGTCAGTCTTGTGACAGTCTGGTGACCTGTCCTGGGCATAGATAGCTTTTTAGCTAGCCTTTCACACTATGAGAGCCGGGATAAGCAAATATTTTTGTTGGGAAGCCTTAGCTACTCGAAGCACTTAAGACTACAAGCCACATTTTACCCATGTATACATCGGTTTGCACTCTAGACTCTGAGCGCTCACACCCATGCATGTCTGTGGATTGTGGGGGGAAAATGAATACCCAACCACACTGAGAAGATGCAGACTCCACAAAGAGAAATCCCAGCTAATCCACAGACTAGATTAGGAGTTATTCATGGACCACAGCAGTATTCTTGGGCAAGATTCATTTATTGGAGTCTTAGTGTTGGATAGAAAGAACATAGACAAGGGAAAGAAACACTTGTAGAATGAGACATGTTGTATAAAACACTCAAGTTGAGTATAAAAGTGCTACATAAGAACCAGTCCATTTACCATTTTAAAGATGTTAACTCATTAGCCTGTATCATTGTCAAAGTTCATGCATTTGTAACAAAGATCAGTTCAAAATTCAACGAGATCTGAGGATTATGTTTTTAATTGTATACGGACCTCGACCTCTATAGACAGACATGGGAAGGCTCGGCGGCTCCGCAATCATGTTGACACATTGTTCTAATGAACAGTAGCATCAGTCGGTTTATTATATGTACTATACGTTGGTAGCAGTCAGTAATATAATAATTTACTGTAATGACTTGTTAACAAGCTATTTAAACACATGATGAGAAAAGAATTAAGTGGTGTCTTGTGACGACCCGTAAAATCAGCATCTTCTCCTCTCCTCAGATGAAAGGTTTGGCTCTCAGCAACTCAGAAGTGATCCGACAAGTTCACAACAGCTTTGCCAGGTGAGGCTCTGCTCCTGTCATTTCCAGCTGGGGAAGATGAAAAATAAAAGAGATTGGTCGATTTGTTTGTCAGTGGACGAGTGTGCCTTTTTTGTAAGACGGGCAAATGTGAGAGTCACTTCTGTTCTGTCCTGCATCCTCGCTTGCTCGATAATTTGTGTATGAGGTTTTTTGTAATTGTGTTTTTTGCGTTTGCAGACAGCAAATGTTTGAATTTGATGCAAAGTCTTCGGCGAAGGACGAGGACGCATTCCACTTTGTGAGCTACGTTCCTGTAAATGGCAGGCTATATGAGCTGGACGGGCTTCGAGAGGGGCCGATCGACCTGGGTAAGCAGAAAAATGTCCTTTGTTATTTTTTTCATTATGGTTTTAATAGCTTAGTACAAACTGACAGTTTAATGTTTAAAGTCCCTCGGTGTGCAGCCCTGCTGTGCACAGCTGATTTTTGTCTTCTTGGCTGTGCTCCATTCCTCATAAAGCTGCCTGTTTTTTATGATGATGTAGAGTGCGTGCTTGGGGTTAGTGCAGGTGTCAGTGTATGCGCTATTATTATTATTTTTTTCCTGTTTTTTGTCACCAGGTGCATGCAACCAGGATGACTGGATCAGCGCAGTCCGCCCTGTGATTGAGAAAAGAATACAGAAGTAAACATTGTGTGTTGTACATGTATTTCACGAACGGCTTGCGTTAACCAGATACTTTGTAATTACACGTCATTGTTTCCTTCTTCAGGTACAGTGAGGGAGAGATCCGGTTCAACCTAATGGCCATCGTGTCTGACAGAAAAATGATATATGAGAGGAAAATTGCGGAGCTCCAGGCCCAGCTTACTGAGGTGAGAGGCAGTGAAAGGGGTTGAATCCAGTGAAGATGTGACAGAGAATCATTTTTTATTCTGTTGCTTTCTGCCTCTGAGGCAACCTGTATAATGCGTCAGCAGCTTTCAAAAGTTGGAGATCATAAAGCTCTGCTACACTGGAAGTGAAGAGAAAGAAAGAAATGAGGCAAGAAATGTTTTGTGGACTTCATCTATTCCTTTTTTCTTTTTTTTTTCCCATAAGTAATACGATGGGTCAGAGAGGGACTCTGTTGTCTGTCATGTTGATGGACAGGGTTGTAAAAATTCTGTCATCTCATTTAACTTAATAACATTGCAATTTCAAACCCAGCTGAACCAAAATAACATGCAGAACAGAGTCCGTTTATGGGGATATGTAACCGAAACAGACTGCACATGTGTCATGTTGTCAATACAACAGGCAAAAATGGACTGAAGCACGGTGCTTGCTTGAATATAAACAAATATAGCAGGGATGTTGCTGCAGAGGAAATTAGGGGTTGGCGGTATAAACGGTATACGGTAGAAACGATATAAATTTGGCCAATGGTAGAGATTTTTACTATACCACTCTACCGCGATTAGGGATGGGTATTGATAAGATTTTAACGATTCCGATTCCATTTTCGATTCTGTTTAACGATTCGATTCCTTATCGATTCTCTTATCGATTCTTTTTTTTTTTTTAAAGGAGAACACTAAAGTCGATTAGCTTAGAACTGTGTTTTATATCTTCTCTTTGAACAAGATAGAAATTTAGGAGTAACATGGCCTTACAAACCCAACAGTGAGATCTTAAGAGATCCAGCCTACGGCTCTTCAATGGGGTGTCACAGGGTCCCCAGGAAAAAAATGTATATGTAAAATAATAAAATAAATATTCTCCTGTAGCAATAACAAAGTTTAACATAAATTATTCTGTAGCAATTACACAAGAATATCCAGTAATGTCCTGCCTACAATTAAACACATTCACTTACCAAAGTGAAATCGGGGGCATCTGCTGTGGCAAATGGGTGCAAGCCTTTGACCACAAACTTGGTCACTGCTCGGTGACATTCGTCTACGCTACCGTAGCAGTCTACGCTACCGGTAGACTGCAGCGAGAACTGCCAGCATCTGAGCCAGACTCTGTCTCTCTCATCATGGTTATCTAAATGCAACGCACAGTAATAGCAGGTTTTGTAATAAGGTAAATCGCGCTAACATAATATGCAATGCTAATTGATTAGTTACCTGCAGTATTAACGGGAGAGGACGTGGAAACGCTACCGCTGCTGCTGGGTTGAGCTTCGCTAGTCCGGAGCGGATCAAAAACACGACATTCGTTGAAAGCAATCGCGTGTTTTTTGAGCAAATGCTTTTGCATGTTCGTAGTGTTTCCTCCCTTTGATGAAATCTCTACTTTGCAAGTATTGCACGTTGCCCTCTTGTCATCCTTTCTCATAAAGTGTAACCAAACTTTTGAGCGTTTGTGCCGCTCAGGCGCCGTGTTTCCTACTGGGTAAAAGACGCTACTCAACGTGATGACGTCATTCGGGGCGAATCGTTTTTAAAAGTGGCAAACGATTCCAAGGAATTGAAACAGTGGGAACCGGTTCTCAACAAGAACCGGTTTTCGATACCCATCCCTAACCGCGATAGCGCATGTTGATGGTGTCATCAAGCTGCGCCTGTTTTGGTCGAAAGCATCGCAGCGGCTGCAAACAACATCATCTGCAAATTATGCCGGGCGACAGTCATAGCAAAGACACAAAGCACTTTTGGAATATGAGGAAAGCCAAAAACTGCGCTTCCTCCACTTCCCTACCATTGATTCATTAATGCTGAATTCTCTTGCAGCCGCTCTATTCCCGTGTTGTTGCAGTATATTAATGACTAACCTCGTTTTTTTGGATGGATTATCTCAGTTGTTCTCCTGACTGAAGTTTGGTCCGTTTATAGCCCCTAACCACCAGAAACCCTCACGTTTACTTTTATCGAGTGGAAAAAACTTAGCGTTCATCCTCCAGCTTCACTGTGCTAATGTTATGCTAACATAGCTGTGTCGCTAGCGATCACGTAGGACATCATTATATACCATCTAGCCCAACTTCAGTAACCCTACAAATGTCACTGCTTAGTTTTCTGTCTTCATTTATGTTGGAAGTGATAGCAGAGCTGTACGTTTTAATTTTTTCAAATATCTCTCAGTCAGAACATGGCATACAGTGGGGCAAAAAAGTATTTAGTCAGCCACCGATTGTGCAAGTTCCCCCACTTAAAATGATGACAGAGGTCAGTAATTTGCACCAGAGGTACACTTCAACTGTGAGAGACAGAATGTGAAAAAAAAATCCATGAATTCACATGGTAGGATTTGTAAAGAATTTATTCGTAAATTAGGGTGGAAAATAAGTATTTGGTTACCTCAAACAAGGAAAATCTCTGGCTCTCACAGACCTGTAACGTCTTCTGTAAGAAGCTTTTCTGCCCCCCACTCGTTACCTGTATGAATGGCACCTGTTTGAACTCATCATCTGTATAAAAGACACCTGTCCACAGCCTCAAACAGTCAGACTCCAAACTCCGCCATGGCCAAGACCAAAGAGCTTTCGAAGGACACCAGGAAAAGTATTGTAGACCTGCACCAGACTGGGAAGAGTGAATCTACAATAGGCAAGCAGCTTGGTGTGAAAAAATCAACTGTGGGAGCAATCATCAGAAAATGGAAGACATACAAGACCACTGATAATCTCCCTCGATCTGGGGCTCCACGCAAGATCTCATCCCGTGGGGTCAAAATGATCATGAGAACGGTGAGCAAAGATCCCAGAACCACACGGGGGGACCTGGTGAATGACCTGCAGAGAGCTGGGACCAAAGTAACAAAGGTCACCATCAGTAACACACTACAACGGCAGGGAATCAAATCCCGCAGTGCCAGACGTGTTCCGCTGCTGAAGCCAGTGCATGTCCAGGCCCGTCTGAAGTTTGCCAGAGAGCACATGGATGATACAGCAGAGGATTGGGAGAATGTCATGTGGTCAGATGAAACCAAAGTAGAACTTTTTGGTATAAACTCAACTCGTCGTGTTTGGAGGAAGAAGAATACTGAGTTGCATCCCAAGAACACCATACCTACTGTGAAGCATGGGGGTGGAAACATCATGCTATGTGGCTGTTTTTCTGCCAAGGGGACAGGACGACTGAGCCGTGTTAAGGACAGAATGAATGGGGCCATGTATCGTGAGATTTTGAGCCAAAACCTCCTTCCATCAGTGAGAACTTTGAAGATGAAACGAGGCTGGGTCTTCCAACATGACAATGATCCAAAACACACCGCCCGGGCAACAAAGGAGTGGCTCCGTAAGAAGCATTTGAAAGTCCTGGAGTGGCCTAGCCAGTCTCCAGACCTCAACCCCATAGAAAATCTGTGGCGGGAGTTGAAAGTCCGTGTTGCTCGGCGACAGCCCCAAAACATCACTGCTCTCGAGAAGATCTGCATGGAGGAATGGGCCAAAATACCAGCTACTGTGTGTGCAAACCTGGTAAAGACCTATAGTAAACGTTTGACCTCTGTTATTGCCAACAAAGGTTATGTTACAAAGTATTGAGTTGTATTTTTGTTATTGACCAAATACTTATTTTCCACCCTGATTTACGAATAAATTCTTTACAAATCCTACCATGTGGATTCATGGATTTTTTTTCACATTCTGTCTCTCACAGTTGAAGTGTACCTCTGGTGCAAATTACTGACCTCTGTCATCATTTTAGGTGGGGGAACTTGCACAATCGGTGGCTGACTAAATACTTTTTTGCCCCACTCTATCATGTTTAGGTGGAAACTAGCGAGCTAACTTCTAACTCCGTTGAATTGAATAAATTCTGTTTTCATGGATGCCTGGATGTTAAACTTAATTGTTACACCTGGTAAAGCAGCAACGCTGATAATTTGATTAAAGATGAAATAATTTAGACAGTTTTTAACTCTCATTGATGCCCCAGTGTTCGTTTTACTGTGGGACCTGAAGCAGATGGAGTTTTGGACCCAGATTACTTCACAAGGCTCCTGACAACGACAGCCATAATGCTCCGACAATCCATCAGGTGGTGCAGCTTCGTAGCTTACCAAAGTTGTACTAAAACATTTTTGACAGATTTTTGAGTGCTGTGTACCACATAAAATCAGTTTGAGGTCAGTAAGAACAACCAGAATTCACACATAAGGCACACTGTCGATTTTTGAGAAAATTAAAGGATTTTAAATGTGCCTTATAGTGTGTAAAATACGTTATAGAGAAGAAAATAATATATCGCGATATATATCGTTACCGCACATGCTTCAAATTATACCATGATAGGGGTTTTAGGCCATATCCCCCAGCCCTAGAGGAAATTCATTTGTCCCTCTTGTTTCAAAACAGCTGCCAAATGACCTCGAGAGAGGTTCCGAGCTCCATCTGAACCAACTTTCAAATGTACACTTCAAGTTTGAACTACAAAACATTCATAGCAGGGTATACTTTATTATTATTATTATTATTATTATTATTATTATTATTATTATTATTATTATTATTAGTCCTTTATTTATACAGGTAAAAAATGTCATTGAGATTAAAAATCTCATTTTCAAGAGAGACCTGGCTTCATGGCAACGAAAGTCAAAATACACATACCACATAAGTATATAACATTTAAAACAAATACAATATCCCATACCCATTTATATTCTTAATGCGGGAACGTTCTATAGATGTCCAAACGTTTGTATGGGCTAGCAACTACCTGTGAAACAAACGTAAATTCTCAGTCTTCTCAAACAGGAAACAGACTTTTGTTGCTCCGCCTCGGTGGAAAAGCTACATGTTTAAAAGCTTTTTAAAAAACTCACTTTTTATATGAACAAATAAATTGAGATAAATGTGTAACTGTACATACTTGTGATTAATTTCAAACTGAATTTCTGTTATTACTGTGGCCGACCTGCAGTACCATCATGTCCCACCAGGGGCCCCCAACGCACACCTTAAATCAGTGCTGAAATGATGGGACTGAAGTACTGAAAACGTTTTACCTTTTGAATGAATATACAAGCAGAACGGCTGTAGAGGGGGAGAAACAACCCTGTTAGGGTTACTGTGAAACAGAAGCTCTGCGGGCCACTTTGAGGCCCATCTATGTATTAGTACATAACGACAGCCTAACAGCTTTTTAAAATGGTAAAAGGAAAAGAAGCAAGCCGCTCTGAATTAAATTTAGGCTAAAGTCCGGCTGCGGATCTCTCCGTTCACTGCTAAGTTCTCCCTTCTTCTGTGTCACTTTTCCTTTTTTGGATGTGGAGCCCAAAGCTTGGGGAACGGAGCTTTTTGCCATTTATGTGTATACAGCTGTGCTCCCCACCACTGTCGAGGTTCAGGAAAGTTGAGACGATAAGGCAGGTGATGCAAACATTCACTTTTGTATCTATATAAGCTCGACATCAGTCATCATCAATGATGAATAAAAATGAAATGCCCACTGTTCATTTTCATATTCGTCTATTTTTTTTTTCTTTGCCCCCCATTATTAATTCAAAACCACAGTGAGCCACTGAAGATGAGCAGAGAGCACCATGTGGCTCTGGCTGTGGTTCAAGACTCCTTTTAGCTGTCAGTATTTCTGCTCATTGGTTCAGGATCAGAGATTGCATCAAAAAGACAAGCGTGGAAAAGTTTTACATCGGCTGCTGGCTTACACGAGTAAAAACTAAAAGTTAACCCAACTTTTCAAACAACACAAGAACTGCATATCATCTTACAGTAATGGATACTCTGCTGAACATAACTGGCCTTTTCTCATTCCTTCTGTTTAATAGTGAGACAGTTCCTTTTTTTTAGTCTCTCTGCACAGAAATTTATTTTCTTAAAGCTTTTGAAGGCAAACATTTGTAGGAACTTGTTTCAGAAAAGGAGTTTAAGACTGTCTACGGCTGATCTTTACGCTCTGACACTGGTTGAAATGTCAAACCTTATTCCACTGCTTGATAACGTATATTAGATAAAATATTGAGTTTACATGACCTGACATGAGTGAAAGATTTCATATTTATGAAATCAATGGGATTTCATGTATATGAAAGGGGCTGCACAGATACATGAGCCAAACATGGATATCAGCTTATCAGCAAATTGCCTGACATTTATTTATCTGTTCACATTCAGTTAATGATTGGAAGTTTCACAAAATCTGTGATTTGTAAAGGGTTAAGGATTTTAAGTCCCCGCTCCCCCCTTTTTAAGAGAGAGAATCTTTGAACTTCAAATTAAAATGAAAGAGTTGGAACAAATACAACTTGGCACCTTTTGCACTGTTAGAAAGCGGCCTGTTTGTTGCTGTTTAGCTGACCTTTATTTAAATACAGTTCAGGCTAGGGCTGTGGGATATGGCCAAAATCCCGATATAAGACATCTATCATCCCGATAACGATATAAATCACAAAAATTTAACATTTTCTGTAAATTCTGTGAATCTCGGGCAGCTCGACGTGTGTGAAGTGTTTCCAGCTGGGCGTCGTGTACCTGGAGTCGAGTGTTTTAACCGATGCATGAAACGATACATTTTTAGACACGTTTGAGTCTAAGGTTTATTTTTTTAGCACCTGACGGCTATTTTATGCTTCTCATCCGTAAACATTCTGCAAACTCTTTCACGTGATTCAGTTTATTTTGAAAAGTCTCAACAGGATCTTGAGCTTTATTGTGAAAGGTTTATGTGGAAAACAAACAAGCGGACACGCGATGATGGTTTTACCATCGTTGTTGCTAACGACAACGCATAAAAACAGGCGCTTGTCTGTCTGTAGTGTGGTTATATTAAATATAAGAGAAAGAGAGAACTTTAAGAAATTAATATAGCCACTACAGTGACCATCAAAACAATGAAAAATATATTGCTGTAAACAGTTTATTTTGCGACACCACAAAACAAACGATGGCGTAAAATGAAACGATAGACGTTTTTATATCGTCATCCGATATATATCGTTATATGAACAGCCCTAGTTCAGGCTGGTCCTGCTGACTGATCAGAATAGCAGGGCGTAGGTTTGAGCTGTTTTTATTTGGGGTTTCAAAGTGGGGCCTGCCAGAGAAGAGCAGGTGTCTTAAGAGAGTGATGAAAGAAAGCTGGCCTCTCTCTGATTGAAAGCTTTAGGCCGTTGCCATGGTCCTGTGCACTGTTATGGGATGTTGCTGTAACTAACCACACCTAACATTCACAAAAGTTTTCTCAATGATGGGTGGAAGAATGTAAAAATGACTAAACATATTGTTCACTGCAGCTCATTATCTAGTGTCTTGCTTCTGTTAAGACTAATAAAATCGTTGCCTGTGTTATATTTCCATATCTTGGTGATTAAAGCCGTTTGCAGAGGTTTAGCTGCTGCGTGCGTTTCATCTACTTATCATCACCGTTTGTTCTGAGTGCAAGTATTCAGTGAGTGGACGGAAACCTTCTCCCGCCTTCTGTTTCCAGGATGAACCAATGGACACAGACCAGAGCAGCACGTTCCTCAGCTCCATCCAGTCAGAGATTGCCAAGTACCAGCTCCTTATTGAAGAAGAAAATCAGAAACTAAAAAGATATAAGGTGGGTCTCTTCTTCAGTAATAATTTCATAATGTTGCATGTGACGTGTCTTACAGAAAGCCGGTCCATGAAGAAGTAATTCTCCTTCCAGAAAGATTGGTGGATGCGCATTTTTTATTATTATTTTTCTTTCTTACAGATTGAAAATATTCGACGAAAGCACAACTACCTTCCTTTCATCATGGAGCTGTTGAAGACGCTGGCAGAGTACCAGCAGTTAATACCTTTGGTGGAGAAGGTAATTCCCCCCCCACTTTCTCCAGCTTTCCACAGCCCTGTTTACTTTGAGCAGGCGAGTGTTCTCAGAAGACTCGAGTACTTTGACATTTTAAAACATTGTTCTTTTAACAAGCACATTATTTTAATTAATAAGCCGAGTGCTGCCAGCAGGTAGCTTTTATGAGCATTGGAGGAGTGATAATGAAATACCTTTTCTTAATGTGAAGGGTCTCTGTGAATTAAGAATTCCCTTTTGAGATTTTGGTGAGGGCATTTCTTTAAGAACACGCTGATTAGTGAAACTGTGTAGAAAGCCAGACTGTAATTGGCTTTTGTGTCCACTAGGGGGCAAACTTGATTTGAAAAGTAGGCGCTGTCTTTGAGTGAAGTAATTTCTGTTTATTAATACAGGACCTTTTCATGGGAAATAACTTTTCATTTCATTAATTGATTCCAACTGGACAACAAAAACAGAAAATAAATGTGTTTATTAATCTATTTGTAACTAGAGCATATGAGTTTAATTGTTGTGACTATGATAGTTTAATGGGAAATAACCAGAGGAATTATACAAAGAAATTACATTTGAAATGAGAAGGTCCTCCGTTGCTATTAATAAAAATGTCTCTGGGTTTGTTTCCCCAGGCGAAAGAGAAACAGAGTGCCAAAAAAGCCCAGGAGGCCAAGTGAACAAGAGCACACTATGATTTATACACACACACGTCCATCCTAAACCCTACAGTCACCCCCCCCCCCCCCCCCCCCCCCCTCCCACACACACACACACACACACACACACACACTGTACCTGTCACATATGTATTAATGACCGAAGATGGTCTGCAGCACACTCTCACCATGGCAACCCATTAAACCATCCAGGACTGCCCTTCGGGTGTAGCCAAAAGACTGTCTGGCAAGGAAAAAAAGAAAAATCATGTGTCCATCAGCTCTAATGCATGCTCGAAGGAAAGCTGTTATCAAATGATGTTCTGTCTTATTTTCATAATAAAAATGTCTAGATGTTTGCGGACTGCTTGCTTTTATGGACCTGTATTATGCGTTCCCCTGATGTTTAGATGTGTCTGCAGATAGTTTACCCATCAGTGCTGTGTAGCTAAATTTCTACTAGTGGATCTTTGGCTCCATCTGGTGGTGTAGCGTTGAAATAGCAGGGCATGTATTTACTGTACTTCTTGAAGGCCGTGTATCAAGACTATTTTTTTCCAGGCTTTGTCATTTAATTAACATGGTGGCACATTCGTACTACAGCTGTTTTTCTAAAAGAGCTCCTACTTAAGCAATCAGACATTCAGATCTTTGTTTTAGAGCTGGACCTGATGGGAGGACACAATCAAGCCGCCAGGTCCTTATAAGTGCATCATCAACAATGGACTGGAAATTTAATGACGTCTGTGTGGCTTTTGGATACATTCCCATTGCAGTGTTTTGATGTTTTTTAACACTGAAGGCAAAGGATCTTCTCTTAATTTGTCAAGTAAATCAAATTCGAGACGGCGGTGTACAGAAATTGGCTGCTCTAGAACAGTGTGTGCGTCTAAAGGCCTGTGCAGACTGACGTATATGCAGAGTGCTGACCAAAGTAGGACGTGGCCCGTTTCTAAATTTGGATCCAGTATTTACACACCTTTTGAGTACTCCTTGGATCTGATCCCAGTAGTCTGTTGCCATGATCGTCCATAGCAACAAATGAGAACCCACAGGTTTTACTACCAGTTTAGAGAGAGAGAGGCAAAGACAGTTTTATTTTCTTGCATCAAGCCATGTGGATCAGCAAAGGTGTTCACTATGATGACATACCAGTTTTGCGTTTGTGAATACCAACACCCTGTGCTTTTTTTGGACTATCTGCTGTTGTGCACACCAATTGCCATTGTTTTTTTTCACGCCTATTGTATCCTTTATTTGGCTGTTGTCACAAAAATGAGTGTGATGATGTGGTAGATGGATGCAGATGTTAGATAAAAGAATTAAGATTCTAAAAATAGCCAGGCATCTACGTAATGGAATGTGTGCTGGGTAAGTCTACTTTAAAGGTCAAGGCAAGTTTATTTGCACAGCTCATTATCACATATGATTCCTCAAAGGTCTTCAGAGGCCTGAAGCGATGACGGTTCCATAATCAGACATGGAGAAAATGTGTGGCAGAATAACATCAGCACTAGGACACAATTCACTTTTTTGTATTCCCTTACTGTTAAATTTCTCGGTTGCTTTCTTTTTGTTCAGCCAGCATTTCAAAACCCAAAAGAACTCGATTTCACAGTGACGCACAAGCATTGAGAAACAGGAACCATCGAATGTTTGGCATTGTTTGTTGACTAAGATTAGGAAGATTCATAGGTTTTCATGATAAATCTTTGGGGGGCAAATAGACACTCTGGAAGAAATACTTCTTCTAGATGTCTTTTCTCCTTTGACAACTAGATGTGCAAACTGTATAAAAAGTGTAGCAGTGCTTTGGAGAGGTATCTATGGGCTAAACACAAAGCATTAGTTTACTTTGTTTTGGGGGGTTTATTTGTTTTCATTGAGCATTAACCTTCAGCTCACTCTTCAAACCAAGTGAAAGAAAGCAGCTTTCATCTGTTGTGGTGAAGAGAGCTAAAAATGAAAGCCAAGCATTGAAATTAAAGCTATTTACTGTAAATTTGTGTTTCTACCCTCACGTATGTGGGCAGGAACTGTAGAAAGTCACCAACAGAAAACAGTCACAGATGCCAGAGGCGGAAATGGGCTTCTTCTGGAGGGTGTCGGGACATGCCCTTAGAAATAAGATAAGTCACTTGGGACGGACTTGGGGTAGAGTTGCTACTCCACGTTGAAAGGAACCAGGGGATTTGAGTAGACACGCCTTAGGCAAGGTGTTTCAGACATGTCCAGTCACTACGACATACTGGCTGGTTTCAAAGTACCTCAGTATCCCCCCCCCCCCCCAAGGGAAGGGGGTCTCCAAGGCAATGGAGGTCTCGGCATTTGTTTAGACTGCTGCCACTGCAAACTGCACCTGAATCAGTTGAATAAAACATACATAGAAGCATGAAAGGTTTCCAGGTATAAATGAAAGGATCAAACAAATAAATATGACGTGACTAGAAGAAAGTTTCACCTAAATTACTGGTGTATCAAACATCTTTGGAGACTCCATATCCTAAACATCCCTCACCCCATAGATGTCCTGCAGTTTTATGGGAACATGAATCCAGCACAAAAACAAAGAAAGAGCAGAGTTAAACGCACTGGTATAAAATCGCTGGCTGATGGTGCTCACATCACAGAGAACAGCAGAACATATGGTTCTGGAGAGCAGCCGCTTTAAAAGATTATTCCGTCTCGTCACGACAGCAGGGCAGACATCTGACAGAGAGAGCAGAAGGGAAGGTCTGGGTGTCTGGCCACTGTCAGCCACCACTGTGAGTTCACAGAAGGGGACTCTCCCTGTCAGTCAGGTGGCCCTCTTCTCCTACACTTAGAAATTTAAACATAAGGGGTTACTGTTACAGTGTGCGAACTCAACTGTACAAAAAGGAATGCAATGTTCCAGAAAAGACGAGGAATGTTGTTGTTGGGCAACTGAACATGCTGCACGTTATCTAATAAGTCTGACTGCTCTGTTAAACATTGCGAGGCATTTATCTCAGTAATCATTTGTTATTTCTATTTTAAACAAAGAATTTGGGATTTTAAAGGTCCTCTAAAACTTTGTATTTGTACGTATTTTTTCAGCATTTCCACATACGTTCATTTGTATTTTGAATGTAACACTTTCCTCGAGCTCGCATTACTGTGCACAACCTCGACATGCTGCAGGAACTGGGAAACAACTCGTATGTAGAAAATGTATGGAAAGAAAATATAGAACAGCTAAGGACGTATTTCCCTTGAGGCCTGGTGGAGACCAAAATTTGAGTTTAAAGACTAGAAACTAACTTATTGTATTAGTATATTAGGTAACATGGCAGAAAGTAAAAAACCACCAGCAAATCTGATTTCAATACTGCTGGTGTTAGCTAGCTAGCTAACAACAGTATTTTTAGGCACAGGTGTTCAAGTATATGAAAATATCACCTTAGAGTAGAAGAATTTAGTATTATATGTGTTATATGTATATGATAATGTGTTCTGTCATGAACTCTGCAAATGCTGCATAAAAAGAGCTGGCGTGACAAAGGCAGTCATTATTTCCGTGAAGTCTTTCCTGTTTGAAACATTTGACGTTGGGTGTTGAGTCTGAGCCAAAAGTACTCTGTCAACACTTTGCAAAACGAGTACCTATGCTTTAATGTACAAAGCGTAGTACATTCAGTTGTAAGTATGCAAACTCAGACAAACTATATTTGACTATATTTATTCTGTAGTGTGGTTTAAAGCAACGGTATACTAAACACTTCGCACTAGCTTTGTACCTTGAAAAGATGTCGACTATGTTTGAGTTTTTCTTACAGGCCCCAGTTACCCCAAAAAGTTAGCTTGGGCACAAGCTAGCCTCAGCTAGTTTATTTACGTCAGCTAGCTTTTTTCTTTTTTTAATTCATTATTTTAAAATTTACTGTTGAAGTGAGTTAAGAAAAACTCACTCTAGCAGTAATGTAGATTTTACATTTCCGAGTAGTCTGCTAAAAGAGGATCCAGCTAGGGAGCTACCTTAAATCCCTTTTTGCTGACGTACTACTTTTTCAGACAACTCGTGCATTCTTCAGTGCTACATATTTTGTGCATTAAACTGGTAAACAAACACATCCAGAACATTTCAGTGTTGAAGAAAACATTTTAATAAACAAACAGTCCAGCTGCTCAATGCTTAAATTCACATTAAACACATAGTGCAACATCACATATTTACAGTATCTTACAGTATCACAGTAATTTCAGGCCAAACATAGGCATTAGATGAAACTGTGTCATATAAATTACAATTGTAATTTTGTTTTAATGTAAACTGCTGCAACCAGCAGAGAAATGAAAACTAGAGGTACACGCGAGGTGTGTTTGACCATACAAAGCCTTCAAATGGATATTGTGACAGAAAACACTTCCTGTCACTGTGTTTGGTTTGATGTAAGGCAAGAGATGCAGGCAAGTGTTTTGACTTTGAATGCAGTGGAACTAGATCTGCATCATTGATCAAAATGTCTATTGGTATTGAAAAGAAGGTTCAGGTAATGGCTCAGTGATAAAAGCTTAGCATTAGTCCCATCTGCTTGAGACAGTCTGTGCACTGTCTGCAGCGACATACAGGATCTGGCCAAATCATTCCCGCTTCCTCGTTGAGAGCTCTTGACAGCACTTTGCATTTTCCACACTCGCCCGTTAATGTTTATGCTACGAATTTGCATTCAGCTGTATTATACCGAGGTAGCGCCTGGAATGAACACGGTGGACAGTCTATTTACAGTCACAGGGGTAAACAAATGACTCCACAAGTGGGTGTCTAGTTATGCTAGGACTCAACGTCCATGTCCTCTCTTGCTGCAGCTGCATACAGTTCGTTGTAGAGGTCAGAGCTGATAAACCTGGGGTAAGAGTTGTTTTCCATCAGGTTGTAGATTTTCCTCTGAGCTACCAGGAAGCTAGTTGCAGTGGGCTTGTGGAGACTCTGTGCGATGGCATTTTTGGTGTGGAAATCCAAGTTGACCTGTGACCAAAGACAAAACATCCAGAATGAGCCTTTGACCCCCATTTTAACAAAGAATATCTTTATTATTAAAAGTGCGTGAATTCTGATTAAAATCAGCTTAAAAAGAACAAACAAATCCGAAGCCATCTGTTAGCCGTTACCTCCTTTGGCGCTTCACTTTTAATGAACTCCTCGTAAATGCGGTTTGCCTTGGACACCATTTCCTTCCGTGACTTGATCTTTTTGAACTCCTCGCAGGCTGACCAAAACTCAATGTTCTCATCGCAAAATTCGGACCTCAGAAAGATACAAAATGCAATTTTCCCATCTGCGTGAGAGATAGAGAGGGAGAAGAGAAAGATTAGAAAACTACTTCCGTCACACCTACTGGCTCTTTGCCCATTCATGTAGGTGAAAGGAGTGGCAGCTTTGTTTTACTGATGACTATAAAAAGATTTCATTCGGCTCACAGTAACCGTGTAACCTTAGTGACTCAATGTGCCAATAGAAGCGTGAATGATACTTACATTTATGACTGAGCAGCTTGTCAAGCGACTGCGCCCATTGGTTCACGTCATCTACACTTGGCCTGAGGGTAAAGAACGCAGCTCACGTAAGAGATAATTATAGTAGCGCTAACTACTACGTTAGTGAAGTGTCACTGTAAAGAATTGCTTATCAAAGTTGAAAGTCATATTGCATGATCATATTGCATGATCGTGTTGCATGATTGTTTTGCAAACTGTTTGATGAATTATTTTACAGCCATTTGATGCTCTCATATCTTTTCCATTAAGAATTTAAGGACTTATATGAGCCGTGTACAGTTCTCACTTATATGCACAAGTGAAAAATATGCCAAATCTTAATTTACATAAAATGCAAATTAACTGAACACCTGAAATTTGAGACATTAAATCCACAGAAATCATTTTAAAACAACTTGTAAAACAAACAGGGCTTACCGGCAGAGTCTGTTTTTCACACGCTGTGTAGAATTTGTCTTCAGGAGAAGTCGTATTCTGTTCCTCCAGTTTTTCCTCCTTTATAAAAGAAAATTAAAAAAAGAGTTCACTCATCTGCTTTTAAAGATGTGCAATTCTTTTACAAGGACATAGTGACCAGGAACGTGCTCATTAAAGACTGCATCAACTTACTTGATCCCCTTGTCTGCGGCCAGCTCTGTTGGTTTCATGCAGTCCGTAAATGCCATGTTTGGGGATGACACACTAGCAAGGTTCTCTCTCATTGTTCAGTCCTCCTCTCCTTCTCCCTCTTGACTTGTCTGGCAACTTTATAGCTCAGAATCATGCGTCGCAGCAAGGCGGAACTAGAACGGCGGGTCTGTAATGTGATTGGCTCTCCCTGAGTAAACAGCAGCTCGCCCCGCTGTGACTCTCAGCCCGAAGCAACGATAGGCTGTCGCTGCATAAATATTCCCTCCCTGAGTTGCCTGCGGGCTTCCATTTTTAAGAGTAAGGTCAAGACGTGACGTATATAGCACACTCAGTGCCCCTGTTCTTAAAATAAAGTTGTGTTGGGAGAGTAATGGAACTTTTCTCTTCTTTTTCTTCTTCCCCCCTGTGTTTATAGCCAGACACAATCACAATATCTTTAAGACTGTAATTGGTGAGTTGAAAACAAAATATATTTGAAATGAATAGATGAAACAGGTGATTCGTTGCTACCTTCTGTGTTGATGTTTAATTAATTACTCATAGAGGGTGTGGATCAGTCACTTCGCATCCTGACTCCTGTCTTGATGGCATGTTAGATATGGGCAAGTTGGAACAAACGTGATGATGTAATATCCTCTTACCTCTCTAGGTAAAAATGTAGGAACAATGTTTTCATTCCTCACATTTTATCCTAATAAAAAAAGCTTTAATTGAGTCCACCAGTAAACTTTAGGTGGTTACCTCCAGTATTGTTATAAAGCTCAAAAAAGGTTTACTTGTTTTTAAAGCATAACCTTATCTAGAGGGGAGTACTACCTGCTTTACTTGAAGTGTGTTTTAGTCAGTTAGAAACACAGTAGTTAAGGAACTGACCATTTATAGCAGAAGGTTATGGAGGCGAGATTTAGTGGATAAGGCCGTGCCTTTTGAGGGAGCTCTCAGAGGGATCTGAGCTGCAGTAAGCTGCTGCTAAAGAACTGATCCGCCTTCACCAAACACATGCTCAAACATGAGATTTTATTAAAGCGAAGACAGCCAAAAACTTTCAACACCAGAGGCAGAGATCTGAGTAGCACTCCAGCCCAATTATGTTAGCACGAAGGTATCAGCAGTCACCTGCGAGAGATTCAACTTATCAAAGCTTTCTCAGGCACCACTATGAATACCAAAGAATAATGCTGGTGACTGATCAGACACGAGATTACAAAGTATGACTGAGGTATCTGATACTGATCACGCTGAGTTTCCTGTCTGGAGTCTTCCACTGATACTCGATTAGATTTTATATAAAACATGGATACAGCCACCATGAGCCCACACACACGAATGGCATGCTGATTTGACTAGCAAGACACAGGCTTGTTTACTGGAAAAACTAAACAGACTCTTTAGAACTGTTGCTCAGTAAGAAAAAAATGACATCCGTGTCACCCAGAGCCTCAAGGCCTTAATTATTCATAACTTTAACGTGTAAAACAATTTAAATGTGTAATTTACATAAAAATACATTCCCTTACAAATGTCAGGAAAGGAAAATGAGGGGCAAAGACCACTGTTTTTACCAGGAAAGATGTTTGTTTCTGATATAAATGTGAGCATTTGAACATGAAAGTCTGTGAAGATTGAATTGAATTTGAATCAAACCAATAGTGGTCGAACGTTTCAAGCCCTACTATGTTCACTTTGTTTTGAACCATGGAGTGTGCTACTTGACTAAAATCTACACAATTAGAACATCTTAAAATATTATCAAGCAATTAATACCTTTAGTAAGCATATATATATATACATATAACCAATACTTGTAAATGTTAATGTTATCAGCATTAATTTGCGCTTGTAGGCTGTCTGTGAGATGTATGCATGTAACTCAAGCATATAGCTCTTAACCGCTAACGTTTTATTTTCTACCTAGTATTTAAATGTTTTCTCTTAGGGTAAAGCCTATTCTTTTTCTTTGGTCTTTTTTACACTTTGCTTTCTGTCTTTTAATCATTTTCTTCAAGCAGCCACGAGCTAGCACTAGAAACTGAATTGATATGAGCTCACTTTTAAGCCAGAAAAAAATTCAATGTTGCTGGCAACATAGGGCTAGGTTTTGACTACGTTACTGATATTATTGAAAGGACATTGTGTTCTTGTTACCAAACGTGCCAGTCACGTTTAAACCTGCGTATCCTTGCACACAAATAGCCAGGTGTCATGTAAAGAAGATGAGTAACTGTTTTGCTAAACCTGCAGGCCCGGTTTTTATATACAGTCAAAGAGTAACCCATACCACCTTCACGTGGCACTAACCCTGCCATCTTTCCACTAGCTTGGTGTTTTTACCTAAAATAGCATGACAACATTTTCATGAACGCAGTTTTGAATGCAGAGTCTGCACGGCTTTGTGGAGATAAAGGAAGACTAAAAATATTACTGCAGAGCTTCCATTCATAAAAAATACTACTCTATGTAATGACATATACCTGAGCGGCGATCAAGTAGGAGAAGTAATGTGATGGTCCACTTGGTTCAACCATCTGGACAACATCTATCACATTTTAAAAATGGCTGCTTGTAAAGGTCACCTGTTCAGCTTAGTGAACCCTTTGTTCTGGGAACTTGAGTTGAAAGTGACGTCACATCCCAGAAAGCCTAAAAGAACGTTTCTGCCATTGAATGGGATGCCCGTATGTAAAAATCCTCACATTTTGTCCCCCAGTATTGGCAGCATTTGCAACTGCGTCACCTGCTGTGTACTGTTGTGATAGTCGCTGTCCTCCCTCCTTCTCTCTCAGCTCGGAGCTCTGCAGGGTGAAAACACTGGTGTTCGCCTCACATGTTTATTATGATGTGCAGACAGTGTATAAGCAGCTGTCTGTCTAGAAGTGGATGAAGCGCAGGGCCAAGTTTCCATTAAGGCACGAGTTGTGTCCAAAGAGGGCTTACGCAGAAGAAGGTGATTCCCAGCACCGGTTTGCAGAGTTTGTCCTCTTTGTGTTTGGACTTTACAGCTGCACTCATTAACCCTTCCAGGTGATTTTCTTTCGTGCTTTATGGCTGTCGGCACCGAGCCAAGTGCCGACAGCCATCCTAAAGTTAGCATGGAGCTCCAAACCCTTAATGAAAGATTTGCTCTAGACCATAGGGGGGAAAAAAATCCCTAAGAGCCATTCTGGCTGCTTCACACGCACTCGTTCCAAAACAAATAGGTGCTAAAAATAAATTAAAGAAAAGCTTTGGATAGTGTTTGCTTAGAAATTGACTTTCTATATTTTAGCACCAATGTGTGCTACTTGTCTAAAGTTCATCTCATAAACACAAGACAAAATCCCAAGTGGGCAGCTGCAGACACATTCTGCAAACTAACACAAGCTACTATCACCTTTATTTCAAAGCTAGTTTGTCTGCTCTGAAGCACCTGATACTGGTTATTCCTACGTGCTAGGAGAAGCTGATTAATTATTGAAATGAATCGTCAAAAAAAATTATATCATTAGTAAATTGCAGGCTATTTATCATGAATCAGGACACAAAGAAAACACAGATAAATATATATATATGTATTTGTACGAGAGACTCTCCTTTATTCTTCACTGGACATGAGGATACATACATTGTTGAGCACTATTCACAAGTAAGTGCCATTTCTCCTAGTTACGTAATCTAAAGAGGCAGCTTTAGTATCTCAGATGAGGAATTGATAAATCTTTTTTTTTTCTTCAGGCTGATGCCTCCGCAGAGCCAGTTCCGCTTTACTGACTTTTAACAGTCAGCCCATATAACAGAGAACCAATCATTCAAGCGTTGGAGTTACGTAGCACAAGTGTTGTAATTTCCACAGGACACAAGGCATTTGCTTTGGGATTATGGGTGTAGCTAACACCAGTATCAGCAAATATTAGCCTTCTAAACCATCGGGCTATTTTCGTGATGTAAAATGGACAAGAAATAAACAAAAGGTCCTGGACTTGCTTTGGTATTGAGTTTACCATCCTTGTGTCAAAGACTACATGAAAATGTCTGGTGGCACGAGCTTTCTATCATTTTCTGCATGTACCAAGAACTGCCAGTGTGCTTACCCATGGGGGTATGTACTGTGGAACTGGGGTACTGTGACACAAGAGATCACAAGGTAAAAAAAAAAGTGCCCCCTTTAGCATGACTGGTGGAGTGTGTTATCTGCGGAGCATCCTGTGAGTGTCTGTCTATGCCCTTGTTTAGACATTGGATGTGTAATATTGCTGGCTTAAATCCCACTGATGTCATCCTGTCTTTTAAACAGGTACATTTTATGTTAATGTTCCCTGTGGATTCCGAGAGACAGATGCATGAAAATTTCGGAGTCCAAGAATGGAAAGTACATAAAATGGCACATGAGGTCATCACAGTGTATGCTCACTGAGTGCTCATTGAACACATAATGTAGCAATGTGTGCTATCCTTTGTGCAGCCAGACCTGAGCTGGGTGATTTGAATACTTTATTGGCATTTGGTGTGACAAAGTAAGACTATTGCCGCAACTTTTTACTAAGACGGGTTAAGATGCCATCAGATTAACAGAAAGGAGAGGTAATGGCCATGTGAAGTCCCCAACTTTAGGCCTCATCTTGAGTATACAAGTGAAAGCGAAAGGTTCTGCATTGTCACTTATCTCTGACCCCTATTTCCTGTATTTTTCTGTATCAGCAAAGCTAAGATGAGAATAGTATATACTGTCTATTTATGCTTAGTCTGCTGGGCCCTGGGATAGCAAAAACCTCTCCATGGCAACTGATCCTGCTATGTTGTTGTTTTGGCATATTAACAGGAAGTACAGGTTGCTGGCTTACTCATAACAGTGATCCTGTCCAAGTGAAAAAAATAAACAGTGGTGCATACTGGCAGCCTGTTTCATTAGCTCAAGCATTTTGCTCTAAATTTGCCTCCATAATTGCTAACTCAGTGGCTTGAGACTCAGGTCCTGGCACATCTTACACAAAGGCTCGAAAGGTTTTGTGTCAGGTGGGCTGACAGAGGATGCCATTTTCAGCACATTCTACTATGGAAAGCTGCTCATTGTATTTTTATCGTCATTATTTATTCATTTGTTTATCATGTGGACATATTTAATTCTCGGAGTCATAAAAGTCGTAGCTGGTCACTGGCAGCAGAGGATGATAAATTTCATGGGTCCACAGGGGCAGTACGGGCAGTCAACAACATAGAGGACAACACTAACCCATAAAAACTCTGAAAGAAATACAAGAGGACATGATATTGCTCAAGAGGCAGACAGAGCCAGCAACAATTCATTGTGGCACCAATAAAATAAACACAAAAGCCGTTTGTTTATATAGTGGAGGCCAGTACAGAGTCAGGGAAAATGGGTAAAAACTACACCTAATCTAATCTGCATCTACAACAAATACCCACATATGCAGATGATGTCACCTACATAGTAACAACTTTTATTTTGCATCTTCAATTGTTCAGTCAATCACTTTTCTCTCAACACCACAGTAATAACCATAAAGTATGAAGCTGAAACATGAAAACCACCAGTTTGTTTTCTTCAACTTTTAGCTGTTAGTTACAGCGTGTAACTCTGGAGCTTTCTTCGATTTCATGTTGGTTATGATTATAGGCACTATAAAAGGCACAATAAGTCACAGATGTCAAAAGACCTCTAAAAAGATGCCATACTAGAATGTGGATTGCCCTTTACACTAAATTTTAGTGTCTTTACACAAGAAACGCTTTAGTCAGTTTGTCAGAAATGGCATCTTTCTTCTAGTCATGTATAAAATCCTTAGAGGCTTAAGTCAAAGGCGTCACTGCCAACTTAAAGCTCACATTTACTCACATAAGCTTACATTTATTTCTGACTTAATGCAAAACACACAAATTAGTTTTTATTAAGTTGGATTTAGTTTTGGTTCTAAATATCAAAAATTGTTGGTATGAACTAAGCTGTCTCACATCTGCAATCCTTAGCAGTGGTACTGTACAGATTGCACTCTAAGCAAATGCATATTAGGACATGCAGTAGCAAAAATATAAGCGACTCTTAATTTAAGTGAAAACAGTCCTGATGCTTCCAAGTAAATATTGGCAGGGTTTCTCTCAGAGGTTTTACAGTACTATGTTCTTTGTCCACTTAAGACTAATGAAGAAATGACTGATGTATTATTTTCTTCGGTCCTCAAACAGCCAGCATTCACAAGCATTTGTAGATATGGCCAATTTTTATTTATTTATTTTTACCTTGTTTGTAATAGGTTTCCCAGTAAATTCTAAACCTTTTCAAATTTCATGCCAAGCTTCTGCATATTAGAAAATATGTCATGTCAAGGGGAAGCTCAAAAGCAACCAATATCTAACACAATAAAATCCATAATATATGCACATGTGACTGTGACGGCAATATGCCTTATTTCACTGTTATTGACCAACCATTCTTGACCTGAGTGGCACTCTTTTATTCAGGGAAACTCAATATTTGCAGCGTGAACTGTGTGACTAGCTGTTGTCAATGAGAAAACATTAAATAGTTACATTACCCATTTGACAATTTCTTTAAAATCTTTTTTTTTATTGTGTGCTGTATTTAGCTGAAATCCTAGCTACAGCAATGCTCATCAATACTTACATCTTTTAGCTACGTTTTCAAAATTAAATTTTCACTGTGGGCTAATTTAGCTGGTTTTCAATCCTTTTATTGGAAACTACAAACAACATTGATCGGTAGTGTTTTGGATATGAAATGTAAGATGTGGCCAAAGTTGTGTAATGAATTCATACTCTGCAATGGCAGACATGTACTGTATTGGGAAGTCAGACAGAGAGTGCATGCAAAATGCACTGTGTGTAGAAATGAAGGCTGCACCCTTAGCATTGATGTTAGTCAAAAGTTACAAGAAATTATTAACACATGCTGCACAGTACCGATATTTTTGGACCACGTTACTGAAAAAAAATTTCCCCCCATTGTGAGGCACTGTCCTTATAGTGTTGACATGCCCACATGAAGGTGCACTTTGCCAGCTGAGCCCAGTCCAACAGTGTATTTGTGAAACAAGCACATAATTAAGTTGACAACAGTGTTGATGGGGGTGCATTTTAATCAAAGACTGTACCACAGCAAATCACCTGCTGCTGTGTTGACAAGCGTCCTGTCCTCAACCACGCAAACCCTGTTGCTGCTTGTGTTTAAGCATGCAGATGATCTTCAAAGGAGACCAAAACAGTTAGCATTGCTTTGGCGGCCTTCTCTGCTTTAGTGTACAACTGCTCTCCAAAAGGTGTTTTAATTGTTACTTTGTAAACTTTGTGGAGCAGGTAATAATTTAAATTCCATTGGCTAATGTGGTAACATGCCACATGTGAGCTTTATAATGCATTACTGCCTGTTCATTAGACCTTGGCGGAATGAAACACAGAGAGAAACTTGACGTAAGGCACTGCCAACATTAGATTTTGCACCTTTAAGTGGTGCAAACATACCACATAATAATCCAGGACTGAAAAAATCAAGCGCTGCAAGTCCTTGAAGGGCCACTTGATGTTGGCCTATAAGCCTGTATAGAAAAGACTGACGTAGATTCCAGTTCTGAAAAGTGAACCCAGTGTGGAAATACTTGAAACTGTGATGGTTTCAAATAGCCAGCAGAGAGCAAATCCTGTATAGAATTTTTTCTTTTTTTTAATCAAAGTTCATTTGTGTAGAAATCTATAATATGATATCTTGCTCTGCAGTAACTAAAAACTATCAAGAAACCTGATGAGATTGCGGTCTTTTGGATTGTCTCAAGTCATAATCAATAAAACATGAGGTTAATTTTGTATATTATAATCAGAAAATCATAAAAGGGCTAATTAGACCATTAAATCATCAGAAAAAGTAGTTACAGTGGTCACAGGGAGCTGGTTTTTAAGGGCTTCCTCAGGGCCATTAAAAACCACTTGTCATCTAGTTTCACTTATCATGCCTGCACGCTACATCAGTCATTTTATTTACAGTCTATGGGCTGCCTCCAAACAATCCACATAGACTTGCATGGAAATTTTTTACAGCTCAGCTCTTTACATTTTATTACTTAAAACCTAAAACTTAAAGTTTGCATTATTATGGGTTCACTTTCTCACCCTATTATGGTCTCTTTTTGCTGTAAAAAAAAAAAATCAAGATAGCGATGGCCATAAAGCTAAAATTGAGTATATTAAATGCCTACGTTACTTGAAGGTGACTCACACTATCATTTTATCGAGTCTGTGCATCAAGCCCAGTGTGAAGATACTGAAAAATTATAATTTTGGCACAGAATTCTTTAAAATTACCACAAAAAAAAGTTTGTAATGATTGTGTATTTTATTGTGTATTGTGTGAATATCATGTCACATCTTCAGCCTTTGTGAGCCTTGTTAATCTGCTCCAGTGACGCCTGTTCAGCTGCACTACGTTCCAGGAAGGAACAGAGAAGGTACAAAGTCAGGCAGAGAAAATCTCATTTCTCACAATGTCTGATTTCACAAGAAACTGGAAGTTCGTGCCTTCCTTTTTCTGAAACAGCACATATCTGTTACGAGCTTAATTTTCAAGACACCAGATGCCTTTCAGTGATTGAAAAAAAAGAGGATAGCAGGAAACTGCGAGAAATCAATATATTGGTCCGATATCTTTAGAGATTTTTTTTTTCTAATGTCATTTCATAAACTGAAATTAAAACTAGAAGTTAACACTCTTTGTGATCTTTGAAAGGATTTTGTTAAGTGAATGAGCTTAATCTGTACTTAGGTACATACATTCCCATGCATACATGTTTGCATGCAAATGTTTGCATATGTCTGTTATAACATAAAACCCACAACCACGTGCAAACATCCCATTTCTTTTTGAATGAAATGCATTAAGAACTGTTTCACTCTAAGTGTCTTGAAGCCTTCTATAAATAGACCACAAAACTGTAATCAGAATTCTAAAAGTGACATTGTGAGTGAGAAGGACCTACACCGCAGGGTGGTGCACAGCACTGAAAAATTCACTTAGTTGCAGGTAGGCAAATAAAATAATGTAAATGTGGTTCAATGTAATAATTTAATGTAATTCAAATCCCTAACAAGTTTAACAAGTACTTAAACACTGCAGCAAACTTTGTACTCAAATGGTGACAATGAAAAATAAATAACACAACATTGAACTTTTTAAGTTAACTTAACTATCAGCTCCCTAAGAGTACATTCACACAGTGCGCTTTGGACATCAGCAATCGGGCCTATTCTCATGGTATAAAAGGAGTTTTGACATCCCGGCATGCAATGTGAGACATCCTATTTCTATAATCATTCCACGCCAGAAAACTTAAATAAACAAAATCACAACTCATGACATTTCAGCGTTGTAAGGTTTCTGCTTAGATTTTAGTCTTTACACGCTGCGTCACTAGGCTAGACGTCAGCGGCTAGAAACGGCAAGTTCAGATCCCACACAAAAAATATACATGATTAGGCTTCTTGCAATCACAAAACTATACCATTAATAGTTATTTTTATTGAAACAAACTATTTTTACTTTTTGTAGTTTCAAAACAACCCTAAAGGATATTAAATATCGGCACAAAATAACGCCTATAGACAGCTTAAACTAAAAAAAACCTAAATCATCAGTTTTTCAAACCCCATATTGGTGCAATCTACATTATTTAAAAAAAAAACCAGAAAGTGTCCATGAGTGGCTCTTGCTAGGTGGCCTTCTGCATGCTTTTACTGATGATTGCTTATCAGTGTTAAATCTATAGATTTGTTGTCTTCCTTGGTGCTGTCATCCCGTAACTGGGCGGCTCTTTTCATGACAGCTTATTCTGAATCAGTGACGGTTAAAAACACTACATCTAAAATGCTCGCTCTCTTTCCCTCTTTACACACGCATACACACAGTTTCTCAAGTGTGACCGTGACATGTTACATCCTCTATCCTTATCTGCATAGGAAACACGTCTCCAAAAAAGGCCAAAGGGCGTCTACTGAATGGTTTGCTTACGCAGCTCTACAGTCAGACCGAGAGGCAACCAGCCCGCTGATTCATTCACTGTCAAAAGTGCGCACACAAACTCATGATCCAGTGCGAAAATGCACACTACATGCTTGATATTGAGAAATCTGCCTGTGCTTCTCATTCTTATATAGTCCTCATGTGTGTGATGCTAAGTGTGAGGTGGCAGGGAGTCGGGGGGAGATACTTCCGTGACGGGGCTTGAGGGCTGATTCTGGACACTGAGGAACAAGTCCTCTGCACGCGTGTGCTGCGCCGGTTGGCCCTTCTTCCATCTTTGTTGTCAGTCCTTCCACCTGAAGGAGCTCAAACATTCCAGTTATGGGTTTTATGTCCTTTCTCTCCCCTCCTCTTGCCGTGCTTTCATCCCTTCATGGCGTCGGCGGCGAGGCTCTCCAGAAGAGTTCTATAAATGTCCGAGCGGAGGAACCGCGGGTACGAGTCTCTTTCCATCAACCCGTAAACGATCTTCTGAGCGTCGTCAAAGCAGTGCATGGTGGGAGTCTTGACGTTCCTTTTGATCTGCTCTCGGGTGTGATAGTCGATGTTGATCTGGAATGAAGCACAAAGGTAGGAATGAGGGGATTTGAGCCAAGAGCAAAAGATGTGAGATTCAACATTTCAGCTGGCACTTCTCTCCTCTTTCAGAGGACTGCTTGCACTGACATATAAAGACAATATGTAAGGGAAACGGTGTCTGTGTGTGACTCTGAAGTTACCTCTTTAGGCGATTCTGCTTTAATGAACTGCTCATAAATCTTCTTGGCTCTTGAGGACATTCGGAATGAAGACTTGATCTTTTTGTAGTCCTCACACGTGAGCCAGAACTCAATGTTCTCGTCGCTGTATTCGGACTTGAGAAAGTTGCGAAAAGTAGCCAGTCCATCTGAGGTGAAGCAAATAAAACAAGCCCATTTTCAGCTTTTATTTAAAACAAAAAAAGAAGAAAAAACCCAAATCAGTCTGCCCAAACTGTCATTCTTACAAACACAATATTGTTTTAGCAGCATTCTCACTCTCAGGGGGAAAAGGAACCTACATTTAGACTCGAGAAGCTTTTCCAGTGACTGTGACCATTGTTGGGTATCTTCTAAACTTAGCCTGCTGGGAGAGAATGCAAGTTGGATTACTTAACAGAATCAAATTTGAGCAAAGCGAAGCTGTAAAGGGTGCGAGTCACACAGAAGCACACTCATTAAGAAAGCATAGCAGATGGGCTTATCGAATTCAGACAAAAATGCAGAACCCTGGGATATGCCGGGTTGGTGTGCGTGCTGTGCCAAAGCAAACATGGTGTCTCAGGATCATTTGAATCCTTTCAATGATGCCATAGATGGAAATCATAGGCGCAGGCTGGCTATTTTAAAACTGAAATGTATGCAAAACACTCCATAAGTCTCCTTACCTCTCAGAGCTGGAGGAGTGAGAGAACATGCACTGGAGTCGGCACATAAAGTTCTTTCCACTGTGTAGGGAATAAAAAATATATGAATATATCCCTGTTGCGTTTATTGCTGTTCGATTAGCTTCCAATGAATGTGTCAAAGAATGTTAGGAGGGCTGGTGTTTAGAAAAGACAGTGACTCGTGCCGTTATATAAGATGAATGGCTATTTTCAGAGATAGTATGAAGTATTTTTAACATATTTTTTATGTCACCACACTATTTGCTATTAAACAGCTCGAGATTTTCTCGTCAAGCTCCAAGTCAGCACATTTACTGGAAACTCCAGCTCAGCGTTAAAGTCAAAAGTTTCACTCACATGTTTTTGTTTCTCTTCCTGTCATCTCTGTCCATGATGAAGCGCTGTGTGTTGGGTGGTTCGACGATTAAGCTTGGCATTGTTTTATTAAGTCCACTCTCTCGGGCTCTCGGTCCTGGTCATGCTGTGGCTGAGAGACACTTAGGAGGATTCCCCCTGCAATGCAGCTTTTTATACCAAGGTTTCCTGTTGACGGTCTGGGGTTGATGGGATACATCAGAAGCTTAAACTAAAGAGGAAGCACCCCTTCCTTCCCTCCCTCTCCTCCTCCTTCTACCTCACAGTTAGAAACAACACATACTCACTCGGTGCTTTGCATGCATGTCTCCCTCCCTCGCCTTGATGCCTTACTCCCTATTATGTCTCTGCTTCTTTTCCTTCCCTTCTGCTGTTGCTGCTCCTTCCCGCCTCCTAACCGGACTAGCCAAACAAACAGCACTCTCTGTGGCTGAAAGCTTGCTGTGTTCCCATTATTTTTAGTCTGCCAGCACAGATGCAAATGACAGCAACAGTGACTTTGATAGGCAAATCGTGACCTTCGCACGCTGTTTGTGTAGTGAGTCCATTAAATGGGATGTAAAAGAGAAGGCGGTTGAAACCAAATATTGGGATTGTCCTTCCGTCTTTCATATTTAACATTTTTTGATCCCAAAAAAGGGAAATTCGTCAAGATGTGGTAGAAATGTGCACAACACAAGGCTACAGTCATGAGTGAGAAAGAGGAAACAGCAAATTGATTGCAACAGAGAGGCTCCGCAAGGCAGGAAGCCAGAAAGACTGTCAGAACATCATATCCTGACCACTCTCATCTTTCAGCTGCAGAGTTATTACTTTATTATTGAAGCCTTCCACCATCGTCAAACTGCAGGCGGAAATCCTTATATGGTGGCTAAAACTAGTGTAAAAGGCGGGGAAAAAAAAGTTGCAGCTTTAATCCAATGCCAAATATCTCCAGAAAATATAGAAGGGTTTGGAAGTGCCTCAAAAAACAGAGGGTATTCTGTCAGCCCTCACATCAAGCATGATTTGTAAACTACAGAAAAAATTACAAAAGAAAAGAAAGAAAAGAAACGTACAGTTAAATTTTAGGCAGATTTTACCGTTAAAATGAAGAAAGTGTAACATCAACCCACACAAAAGGTAGACATCCAGCAAAGTCAAGTACTATGATAATGAGCATGATGTCATTGCCAATGTCAGAGACCCATACATATTTGAAGGGCCCCAATGTTTTACATTTGAGCCTGTTATTTATTTAAGGGACAGGGGAACAGACGAGAAGTGAGGAGAACCAACCGAGGTCAGCCAGAACTTGTGGCTGTGGCCAAAGAACCTTTAATGAACTGGATGGGGTCTTGGCAAGAACTAGCATTAGCTGAAATTAGCATTAGTTGTGGTGACCCTTCACATTTCATGTTCCTTTCAGTTTTGCGGTGATCTACAACAGATATTTTCTCTGGCATTTAAGTAGACGTTTCTGCTGATAATTGTAGCACAGAAAAGAACTGTGGGAATTCAAATCCCAAACTCTTATCTTAAAGATAAACTAATTTATGTGTTTGTCTTTCGGCTACATCTGAAGGTTTCAAGTAAACTGTTTGGAGCAAATGGTTGGATGAGAACAGTGTGCTCTTTAGTAGAGTAAATGTCAGAAGGCATTCTTGGTCTCATGCTCATAAACTTTGAAACTTCTAAATGTGCTAACGATATTGCCAGAGAAAGCCCCTGGTTTAAGGTGTTGTCAGTCAAGGTTTCAAATGATGATTGTTGAGCGAAGGTCTTTGTTTGAAACCCACCTTAAGATGGAAGCGATTTGTCTATTTGGATAGACAAATGGATGCTGGGCTTATACAGGTGTGGTCAGAAGTTTACATACATTTATTGGAATGGATATAATTGGAATTTGGGGCTTTTCTGGATTTTTCTTAGCTGTTCTTTTTCTGGTGTGAAATAACTGTACAGCATACTTTTAAATACTTAAATAGTCTTTAATCACTTTAAAAAACAAGAACTGGGTATACAACTTTGAATTTATTATGGATATTTTCCTAATCCATACAGGGTGAAAAGTATATACACAGGCTCAAACAGCCAGTCCAAGCAGTCCAAGCAGGTTAGCGAATACCTAAGAGGGAAAATGGTAGATGTACACAAATTGAGAAGTCTTCTTTGGAGCCATTTCTAAACAATTGCAGATCCCAAGATCAAGATCATCATAACATAAGTAGAATTTTTATAGATGTGACACAACTTTGTCAAGCTATAGAAGAAGACCCAGGACATCATTCTTAGAAAAGCAGAAACTGGTTAGGATGTTTGGGAACAAACAGGGACTGCCATTTATTGGAAAAAGCAGGAACACCAGTCTCACTGTCTATTATGAAGCAAGTTTTACATCACTACAAACTGAAAGAGCGCCAACCATGAAACAAGCCCCTGTTTCAAAACCAACCATGCCTTACTGAAACATGCAGTCAATCTTGACAAGCCAAATGCCTCACGAAGAAATTCTTATGTTCATGCAAGATAAAGATTGACCTATTTGGCCACAATGACGCTATGTTTGGAAGAGTAAAGGTGAGGGATTCAAACCTAAGAACACTGTACCAGCTGTCGAGCATGGTGGTGGTAGCTTCATGGGTGGGTCTGTTTTGATGCCAGGAAAGTGGATGCAGTAATGAAGGAAGAATACTTCCAAACTCTTCCAACTTCCGCTCAGATGAACAGCTAGATTGTTGAAACTTGAGCACAAGTTGGAACTGCCTTCTTAAATGGCCTTGTCAAACCCCCGACTTCAACCCTGATTAAAATTTGTGTACTACACTTAAAAACCAGGTCCATTCCAGGGAACCAACCAATTTATGAGGAAATGTGCCAAGAAAAGTGGTTAAACATACAGTCAAAATTACACCAGAACCTTTTTGATTGCTACAAAAAGTGTCAGGTCAAGAGCAACTTGTTAAGAGACATTTAACCAAGTAATAATATTTGAGCCTGTGTGGATTTGAGAAAATCCAAAAATAAATTCAGTTGTGCACCGAATTCTTGTTTTTTTTTGTTTTTTTTTAGAATGATTAAAGATGTATGCTGCACAATTGTTACACAATGGAAAAAAAAATCATAGAAATTGTTAGAAGCCCAAAATTACCATGATATTTATGACCATGAAGAGTTTAAGTAAACTTTTAACCACAGCTTCATTATTATTGTTTTTGGAGTCCACCTATAACAAAATTTGAAAACATCCCTGATTTGAATTTTATCATTTGTACAGCACAGGAACTCTTCCAGGAAGTTCCTATTTGACTAGAGCGCTTATAGGTCTAGTTTGCATATGGGACCTCCTCCTGTCTGTCAAGATGAAGGGGCTACAACTGGGCTAAAACACATTGTACTGGCATATGCTCGCAATTCGGGTAGTTTGCAGCAAATCTTCATATATGCCTCAGTTTGTATATAGTAGCCTGTTTGATTTTGATACCCTTTGGGCTTCAACACTCTGGTGGTCAGTTTGGCACAAGTTGAAGTTTGCATGTAATTTGCAATGGCTTTTGATCTGCAGAGTTGCAGAACTTTTCAACAGCATTGCTTTCACTGCAATGTATCGCCCAGTGTAGGAAAACACAATTATGGGACATTAAACAAGCAAGGCCGCTCTGGGTTATCACTCATTGGTTACAACTCTAATCAATGTACTGACAATAGTCACTATGGTCAGTTTACATTTAAAGCAAAAATAGATCAGGTTATTATCAAATGTAGCCCATAGCCTTGCACTTCCATGTAGACCCTAGCTGGGAGTGTGACAGTACTGAGTCACACCATCTGCCTCTGCCTTCACATGTTGCAGAAGATTTCCTACTCATTTTGTATAGAGAGAGGATGTTGGTGCTTTATTCATTCTCATCCTTGACCACATAGCACAGAAATGTATGTTCACCCCCCCCCCCCCCCCCCCCCCAAATCAATAGAAACAGCTTTGCATTGACATTGTAGCAAATACACAAAACCAGACAAAAATAGCAACTCTGCAATCTTATTAATATTTGGTAGTGTGAATAGATTTACTGTTAGAGGTGTGAAAGCCCAAAGCAAGTGCATTTCACAGATCTAAGATGCGAACTTTGGTTCCTAACTGGGGAATTTGAAGTCTTTAAAGCTTTTTGAAAGCTTCCACTCGAAACCTGATGCCATAGGCTACCCTGTTATAATCTACCCTTAGGCTTTGCCTCACTGAGGCTTCCCTTTTTTGCCCAAACACGGTTATAAGTACTGAGGCGTTGCGATAGTCACCAAACACTGAGAGGTGAAAGCTGCATTCCCTGTCTGAAGTTAAAATGTGGACAAGCACATCAGTGTATAAGATTTAACATTCAGCATCCAGCTCTTATAGGAAAGTTCCTCCCGACCGTAACCGTCTTGACTAACACTGTGCCAGCAGCAGTACTCACTTCCTTTTCGCTACCATGGTAACGGTTGTGGGCTATGAGAAAACAGTGACAGATTGTGTGCCATGTGATGGAGGAGATGTGAGACCTCTGTCGTTTATCAGGAACAACCCGTGACACTCTGTGTACTGAGAGTTTTCTGACGTACGACTGTACACCTGCAAATAGTTTCAGCCCAAAATTACAATCAAAACCAAGTCAACCATAACATTTCCTACAGTATCCACATAAAATTAGAGTGAGCACTTTCAACCTTTTCATAGCACACATGGATTTTGTCCTGCTTTAAAACTAATTTTAACCTTTTAACTTAATTGTAATGCTTTCAGAGTTTACATTCAAAAAATTATTCCACAAAATACTGACTTTATTAAGCAATTTGCTTACATGTAAATTTTCCATGTAATTTGCTACATATGTAATAATAATGTAAAACATTAAATTTAATGGAATCTGTTGATTGGTGTACATTCGGTTTATACCAAGAATATTTTTTAATGCTTAATTATTTGATTAATTATACCTTTAAATTGAACATTTCAGTTGCATTTTACACAAAATTATTGCTTTATGTTCATGAGGGAAAAGTATTTTTTTCTTTTTTTGTGTGTAATTATGAGATTAAGGATCCAAAATAAACTTTCCAACAGCTATATCTCTGAAACACAAGTGGCCCTGGATATAATAAATAAAAATAATAATATTGTTATTAAAAGAAAGAGTTGTGGTTACTAGTCCATAGAAAAATAGTATGAGTGGGTGTGTCTCTATAAAGATATTTCTCCCTGCAGTAGGTTGGTGTCTGAAGCTTTCTGGTTTCTCTCTGCGACTATGAAACATGGATTTTGGGACATGACTAATTGTAGGTTCAGTTGCAAAGTTTTAAAGTTTGCATTTTCGCTGTAGTCAGCTCGGCAACTTAAAACTGGAAGAGCGAGCGGCTAATTTGACTGAGACTTTATCATCCTTTTTTCAATCTAATGGCAACCATAGTTTACAAAATGAACATGATATAGAAAACACTTCAGTCTAGAGACTGATACCATAGAAAGTCTTTATTGAGGTCATACATCGAGGAAGCCAAGGGGTCATGTTCCCATAGAACCATAAAGGATGTTCTGCTGTTATACTGAGTGTATGATTTCTGTTTCTATTTCCCTCAATGTCCAAATAGCATTAGAGCAACCTTTCTCACATCAAAGTAAATAGTTTGCATGGAAAGCAATAGCCAAAACCTTTGGCTTTTGTCTGAAAACGTAAATCTACCATCGCTTTTTAAAATCCATATGCATTTCTATCTAATGACTAGTAACTAGAACAGGCAAACTCAAACTGAATATACACCTAAAGGCCCAATCTGTCGTCCCTATAATGGCAGCTGACTAACAGACTGGGATGTGTTTAGACTCAACTGCCATGACACAAATATTTGTGTCATGCTGAAGTGGATGTTGATTGTAAACTAGCTAACATGGGGAAACAATATAGCAACATAGTTTCAAAGCCTTCTTCACTTGTGTTGGAACTACAAAAAAGTGAGCTTCATAGTTTGTTTTCATACCTTTCATTGGTGTTCTCTTTCATATGGTAGTACATGAACTCTGGACTTTCACCTTTATGTTAAAAACAGAGCAAATGCCTCAATATAGTATTTTAAAAATAGGATTTTCAGTCATAAAGCTATTAGTCTTTGACCAGATAGGGTTCAAATATCCTTTTGAGTAATGGTATGAGGCGCTTACTGTTGTAAAAAATATAAGCTACTGTCCTTTTATTATCAAGTCTGATAAGTGATGAAGCAGATTCTCTATGACCACGTCCTCTTTTTTTGCCCCACAGTACTCATCATGGTTGGAAAAACTGCTTAAATTTGTTAACAACATCAGGCCATGAGTACAAACCGATGTGACAAAAACCTTTATTAACGTGGAACTGTTTAACATACACAGTCTCTCTATTTTCATCTGAAAAAACCTTTCCCAGACTCCTCTTTTTGTAGTATTTTCCCCAGTCATTGTCTGTGGGTGATGAGATTATTCCCCTAACAAGGCAGCACATTGAGGGCTGATCTGTTACGCATCAGGTTGTCTGATGACTCCTGTGTTGTCATTTAAGCCCTTGAGTTATTATTAGCTGCCTCAGTACTCCTTTTTAAGGCACAATCTTTAGGAATAAGGCCGTTTACAGAACAGAGCGGGATCGAGGGTTAGAGTGGGGGGTTACTTTTTTCCAGTTTAGTAAACCCTGATGTTGGTGTACAGAGTCAGGCCCACACCTAATTAAAGGATATAGTAGACATGTGACTGAAAACAGAATCCCTTTGCTGGGTAAGCTGTGGAAACTGTTATCCTTTATTTTGACTCATGCCCTTCCTCATGTCTCAGTTAGTCAGTCAGATAAATATAATTCTGACTATATTGGAATAAAAAGAATACTTATAGATGATGAATGACTACAGTTACTGACTGAATTAGCCAAATTTGGGCAAGAAGTCCTAACATTTCACATCAGAAACAAGCTTAACTTACCTAGACTTTCAGTTAACACATACAGTATTTCAAAGAACCTTGAACTCCTCTAAAGTACTAACACATACCAACATTCTTTATACGTACATATCTCCACACTCACATTACTTTTCTGTCATTGTGTTTGCCTTGCTGTACTAAAGTCCACGGCATTTTATCAGTACAAAAAGAAAAAATGATATTGCACACTGTTAAAAAATATTTTTTTATGTTTGGGTTTAGAGTGAAACAGTAAATTAGTTGATCCAGGGATGGTAGCTCTCTTTAAAGGTACCACAGAGTCCTGGATTTGCGCTTTAGACTCAGGTAGGCATCTGAGTGCAGGAATCTTGGGCAAGAGTCTCTTTCCATCAGCAGGTAAACATGTTTCTGGGCCTCGTCAAAGCAGGAAAGGTTGGGTTTCTCAAGTGCCTGCTTGATCTTCTCTCTAACACGCTGGTCTACATTGATCTGAGAAGGAAACAAATGTGACAAGTCAACATATCATCATGTAATGGGTTCCCAAATTGGCTGTGTTTGTTTTCAATTTGTAAAAAGGTGCTTGAAAAACGTTAAATCCAAAATAATTAAAATGCCACCACCAAGATGTGCAAAATACACCCCTGGAAGGAGGTAAGAAAATACCTCTGAATCCTAGGGTTACATTTTTGAGAAAAAAAAAAGTCTATTTTGTGGTCAATTTTATTACTGGTACAATAAAAAAAAAAACATTAAATCAAACATTAACTTGCTAGCTCTCTTGTATGCTTTTCAACTCAGATGAAACTCCATGAAATTCAGAATTCTAGCTGCTGAGACAGATCACACACACACACACACACACACACACACACACACACACACACACACACACACACACACACACACACTACTTGTCCCTAAAGAGTTTCCTGTCCTGTTTTGTTTTTTTAACTATGTTATTTCTTGCTCCATTTGTATTTGGATTCTGCTTTTTCTTTGTAATTGAAATACTTCATTCTTTCAAAGAAACATTGAAGAATATATAAAACATTTGGCTTGCCATTTAGCTGAATGATTACTATTGTATTGGTCTTGCTTCACTTCAAGTTGCAACTAATTAAATAAGAAACCATTGTGGAAGTTCCTTGAATGGCTACATAAATCAGTTCCCCATAGACTTTTATATTTCCACGAAATACAGCATTAAAAAATTTTTAACAGCCTGCTTCAAAAAAACAAAAAAAACAAAACAAAACCCTAACATTATTCTCTGTGGGTAAAATCCCTCTTTAAGACAATGTTTTCTTTTAAAAATACCTTATTCATGTGGATGTTGGAGGTAGGAGTGTGACTGCTTATCCTGTCACAGGCAGCTGGTGGCCTTAGTTCTCCAACTCCAGTTATTAAAGTGGACTTCTTCCTCTTCCCTTTGTCTATTGTGTTATTGCCTTTTAGAGGACTTTAATTAAATTACCTAACAAATAATATAGCATGCTGTGAGGTACAACCTGTATTAGAAGTTTGTGTTTCAATTTATGATTGCAGGTTGCTAACCTAGCACGCTAGCTATAGACTCCAAACTCCAAATATGGCCACATCTGACTCCAAAAAACTAACACAAATATCTAATCCTATAATAATGTGTAGTAGAATTAGTATCCAAGTGTACGTTGCTTGACAACCCCACATGATACATGTGCTGCTTACTTGCCACCACTAAGTGATTTCTTACTAGGAATGTATATATTTTGTGTGCAGTCTGTGGTTCACAATGGGAAAATTCTGTGCCATATTTGAAATGAATAAAACACTACATAACCTCCCTCCATACTCTTCTACTTTAACTTGTTTGTTGGTATTTTTACGTGTTCGGTATTGTTCTTACTGTCTTGTACGGAAGAGGATTAGGGCCACTGGAAAAAAAAAAAAGAAAAAAAAAAAGAAGTGGGCACATCTTATTTTTTTCTTCTTCCTTTCCTAAATTCTGAGAATAAAGTCAGAATTCTGAGATTAAAGTCAGAATTCTGAGATTAAAGTCAGAATTCTGACTTTTTTCTCAGATTTATTTTCCAGTGGCCCTAATCCTCTTCCGTAGTCTTGGAGCAACTGTGACAACATAATTATCTCTGGGATTTCTTAAAGTATTCTGATTCTGATTCAGTGCATCTTCCCTGAAAATATGGCACAGAAAATACTGTACTAAAAGCACCAGAAGCACTGGAAGTTATGAAATTTGGTAATCATCTGCATTGCTTCACTGAATTTGTAAAAGTTTTGTACAGTTTTTTCTCTGATGCAATCATACTTTCCTCTTTTCTGTAATGCCAGTTTGATAAAATGCAGTTTATATTTGGGCCTACTTTTAGTTTACAAAGTTACTCAGAAAGTCCAAGAAAGTAATTTCTTCTTTTAAGTATGAAATATGATTTAGCTCTGGTATAACAGACAAACTGACCTCTCTGCAGGCTGTAGGCTGGATGAACTCCCGGTAGATCTCCTCTGCTCTCCATTGAAGGTCTTCTGGTGAGGTAGTCAACCTGAACTCCTCACATGCGAGCCAGAACTCAATGTTTTCCTCACTGAACTCAGACTGCAGAAAAGAGTGGAATGCTGCTAAATACTCTGCAAAGAGGGAAAGGGTTAAACATACAGAATTATTCATTACGTGAAATTCATTTGTAGAATCACATGGCTCAGTTTTGTGAAGAGTAACACTTCTTACTTTTGTCTTTTAGCAGTTTTTCCAGGTGAAGTTCATGGTCAGTCTGACAACTATAAGGAAATGATATATGGCTATTATTTTCTTTATAATATACACCATGGAGATGAAAATAACTAACACTTCCAATCATATGATACCTTAGCTTTGAAGAGTACATCTCATCATTACATTTCTGTACACTGACACACTGGATATCCTTCTTACGCCTCCTGCAGTTCAGTACAATGTCAAACCTTAAAAACAAACTCAAGTTCAATATGTTTGTTAATGTAAAGTTTATAAATGTAAACTTAGTATCATTAGTGTGCTTGGCTTACCTTCGTGGCTGCTTCATGTTGGGCATTAAATCCTTAAATTCATAAAGTCGAATCCTTGAAAATAAGAGTTTGGGCATTTTAATATCCCTGTAATTCCCTGTAGGGAGATACAATAGCCTGCTGTGATATGTGTAAAAGCACTGTTCCCTCCTGGGCTTGTCCTTAAACTGCCAGGAAAGGTATACCTATGACGCTGTGGGCCTGCTGGTACCTGTATCTAAATGCCAATTGGATACGAATACAAATGTCTGTTGTTAGACTGATCTACCCTTGTTACTGACTCACAGCTGTAAAATTCCTATGGGAGAATTTTTTTTTCCGTTACTCAGATTTCTGGAAAAAGGTATTTAGGTGACTGATTGACTGCGTGATGTATGTGTAGTCCATATAGGGCGATATGAGCGTTTGCCTTTTACTTGTCTGTATGGAGATTCTAGATGCACTACCTATGCCATATTTTAAATCAGTACTTCACAAATGGTGTGCCGAGACATGGGTGTGCCGTAAGGGAAGTCCAGGTGTGCTGTGGGATCTTGTGAGAATCATGATTCATTTTTACAATGAATGGCAGGGCAAAGTCACGAATTAGCAGTTAATTTACTGATCAGTTGTTTGCATGCATTCATGTCCCTGAAAAAAGGCATAACATTTGTTAAAGGCAACCGACTGACCGTGATTGACAAGATTTGCTTGTGTGAAAGAGGCTATGATTACTTAACCACCAGCAGAGATGACCCACGATCTTAAAAACCCAGGAAAAAAAAACAGCTGTATTGGGATGTAAACATGCAGTAAAACAGGGATTGGATATTGTATCTATGTCCATTTTTTGTTGCTATGTGATGACATGAAGAGAAAAATTATGGGAATTCAACCAATTGGTGAAGATGTGATAACACATACAGTGAGCCCAGAGGTACTAACAGGTCAAATAATCTTGAAAAGGAAGGGCGCCAAGGAGATGATGCCATCAGATAAAAACATAGCTGACAATGGCTGCAGTGAACAATGTCAATTGTTTTTAACACTGTTTCACTCAAACATTTTTGACACTGTTGTAGCAGTGATATGGTATAGAGCTGTTATATGTCGACAAAGCATCTACGGATTACCAAGACAATCCCATGCATCCACAAATTTTTTTTTCCCCCATCAAAAATACCTATGACCTCATCTTCTGATGCTTCTCGCACACACTTGTTGCCAGGTTACAAATAAACATTTTCCTTCCTAGTTCAATCCCCACTTTATTTTGATTAGTTGGCGAGAGACATTAAACATGGATGAGCGCAGAGAAGATTCAAAAGTTGAATCGTTTTGAGCTGAGTGCAGAAGCAAAAATGAACTTGGGGTTTTTATTTTTGCCGAGGACTCTGTGAACACGGAATTTCATTTGTCTAGATTTGTCTAGAACATTAGGCACTACAGGTCAGTTTGTATTTGTAGGCACAGGCCCTAAGCCACCCATTGGCAAACATTAGCTAATGCTATCACTGTGCACAGAAAATAAAGAGGAACCAACCATGCCTTCAGAGACAAACCTCACCTATTTCTGAATCAGAGTGCTGGATCTGAATCAGAGGGAGCAAAACTGTGAAACTGTCTACATGACAGTCTTGATTTTCAAAATATTAAAAGTATTTGATGAATTGGACAAACAGACTTGTACATTTTTTTGTGTAAAACAATAAAAGTAGAAACAAAGACAAGGCATAAAAAGGCTGGAATGTGCTTGAAAACTGCTAAAGTACCACACCCTTGAATCACTCTTTTTGCTAATTTGATTAAATGATAAGTTAAATATATTCTGCATACCAACAATAAATTGAACGTCATGGTAACAAGTGGCTTTCAAGTGAGAGCGGCATAACTCTAACACCCTAAATATTGGGTTGCAAGGCAATACATTGTAGAGCTAATGCCCTCTGATTTTAAGCAGGCTCCTGGACAATTGACCACCAAGTTGGGCCTTTGAAGGTATTGTTGAGGAATAGGGCCCAATAAGTCATTTGCAGGAAGCTCTTTAGATCAAAGACAGCATTATTTTTGTGCTGGCTATAAGAAGGACAACCAAAAAATGAAAAAGAATAACTCAAAAAAAGCTGTTTTGAAAACTGTGATGGCCCGAAAAACATGCGCACAGAAACTGAAACATGCACTGAGTCATACAAGGACAGAGTAGCAGCATTTTAAGGCACAGGATATTAGTAGGGAAGTTTCTATAAGTACTGAAACTCCTGAAGCAAGTGACCCAGACAGTTCTGAGAACGACTCCTAAAACACAAATGTTCCCTCTTTACTGTCCCCATCAGCCTTAACATGCAAGCCTTAGACTATATGTGTAGACAAAGTTCCTCTTCTCTGATGACCCATATTGATATACTAATGGAAATTTTACAACACACAAAGTCGGTGCTTGTGTGCATTTTTGGGTGGGTGCGTTAAATCAGGTGTATCCATTTGGTGCTTTTCAAGATTCCCTCAGGGGTCTCGTTGTTGGGTATACTGCTGTGTTTGTGGTTAGGAGAATGTTGAAGTGGGTTTATTTCAAACTTTCCCCTCTAACACTACAGGAGCCGTAGTAGATGCACATGTGAAGCTGGAGATTTAAATTTTCAGTAGCCAACACCCTTAATATTGCATGCTTGATTGAACTGCACTTTCACACCAGGGCATGAGAAAATCCACAGAATACAGAACAGCTCTTTGTTAATCAATGTCTTCATCATGGGTCCATTGAGTTTGTGAAATTGCAACGTTGTGTCGCAAGTTCATTAAGTTGTAACAAATGGAAATGGCATTTTAATAGTCTATATAAAGTATTAGCATTATACAATACTGTACAATCTGGATTATCATTGTTACATTTATTAGCTTTGATATATTGCCCACTTCCAGGTTGATGTCTCTTGTACACCCAAATAGGTTGTTAATCTGCTAACTGTGCACAAGCTATAGATAATAGCATGGCTAGCTAACTAGATTCAACAATAATGTTGTAACATTCAAAAGAAATAAGAGCTTTTGATAATGCAGAGAAACATTCAGCGAGGTTATCAATCACATTTAAAAATCTATATCAAAATTGTAAGCCAACGATTATTAGATTTTTTTTCTATTGCTGTCCTAACTCCAGAAGCAGTGTATATTACCATGCCTAGCTACCTACTAGCTTCTGCAGTGACCTTGTAACCAGGTGTTTTTCAAAAGGACAAGATTTACATATAGTTATTTTGCGAGTCAATAAATTGAATATGTATGTAGAGATAATAGTTAAATAATGAACCAAGATGAAAATATAGAGTTGTCTAGAAAGAAAATATTATAGGGTCATTTAGACTAATTGCAATGGCATTTACTGAACAACTGGTTATACAAAATATTTTTTCATCTGCATTCAATTGACAATAATTTAAATCAAACTTCATATTTTGAACAATCTCTTTCTATGTTAAAGTGTAGCTCTTGCCAGAAACAGAATGTGTTTCAGGTGTGATGCACGTAAAAGTTCTGTATTTGCAGCTGTTCAACATAAGTAGCAAACATGACTTTTAAAGTTTCTTTTAAGTTTAAAGTTCCTTTTAAAGTAAGTTTAAAGTGGAAGCATTATGTAGGCCTGTACATATGATAGAGGATACTACAGCATCTGCTGTGTTACAGGAGAATTATAGACTAAATGAAATACACTAAACAAGGGAAAGCCTCATGCTTTAACATATGCTGAAATCATTTCTTTAGTCAAATAAATGTAAATAATATGACCCGAATACAGGCTAAAATAAATTATGATAAGTTCATACAATTCAATTTCTAAACTGGAACTCTTTGGACCGTGGATAGAATTAGAAAGGTAAGGGTTGTATGACTATCCCAAGGATCAAACATACAGAAAGGACCATCACATTGTAGAAATGGTTCATTTTACTATAGGACTTGTATTCAGCATTCTTTTAAATAATAGACATTGAAACATGATTTTAAAGCAGCATTTAAGCTTCCCAGTGCATGAATTGACCTCAGCAATTAAGATAATTTCTAATAAAATAGTAATCCCAAGCATGCCTTTATCAAGTATGTGAAATATCTGAATTTGAATCCCACTGAAAGTCTCTGTGGGATCTACAGAAAAAAGCAGTTTAGGCATAGAAGAAAATTAGTAAGCTGGAAGCTTTACCTTAAGGAATAAGCTAAAATTGGAAGTTTAAATGTGTTTGAAGATTGAATCATTTTCCATTTTTTAACATTGTGTCTCAAAATACATCTTAAAAATGCTCTATTTAGTTATCTTTTTGAAATAGTTTATCATGACTGGCTGATATTTTTTCACTGAATTAAATTTGCATTAATATCTTGGTTAATTTATTTATCTCACCCTGCTTTGTTTTTATAGCCTTTAAAGTAAATGTTCATGTGTGCCTGGGCCGGCTTGAGATTTTGCAAATGGGCAACAACCTGCTACATGAATTATTTCCTGTTAGTATTTTTATACTTGATGCTGTTTCTAAATGAAAATGAAAGGCAAATGATAAGAGACCAGAAAGAAGAGCAACAGCTAGCCAGCTTATCTCAGTGATCCTGACACAGATTGTATTCCTTATAAGGTAAACTACATGGGACCCATTCAGTGGCCCAGGTGTCATTCAGGAGTCATTACAACAAAACCACTCCACAGCTTCATAAAAGTATGATTGGAGTCATAAAATATTCCAGAGATTATATTTTTTTCATGCAATTTACAAAAAAGTGGAAAAAACGGCTCTGTGCTAATTAGCTTGTGATGAGTGACGCTAGTAATGAGACGTCTTCAAGTTAACAAAACAGGTTTCAGTTGTGCCCTTTTTGTTCTCGAATTGTTTTCAATTTAAATATATAAAGTAATATGATTTTAATAGACTAAAATCTCAATTGTTTGTATATAGATGGTGAAAAATTTTAACTTCCGCAGTGAAACACTGGAGCTTACTCAGTCAAGAGGTGGGTTATCAATGAGAGTCAGCCTTTTGATTACAACACATTAAAAAAAACATGCAGGGCAGGGCAGTTCCAGTTCTGCGGCTGCATGTGACACTTGCAAAACATTGTGGCTCTACAGCCTTGTCTTCTTCAGTCTAAAACATCAGCTAGCCTGACTGACAGTTTAATTAAAAACAAATGGAAACACACAGTGGGTTGATTTCCTCTTGTGTTGCACGGTCGTACAACAGAGCAACCGAACAACGTGCCTTTTTGCAGCAGTAACTTTATTGTAATTTTGCATCACAGGGCACTCGGGTGATTTTTGCCTATACTGTACATGAGTTTCATTCAGATCTTGTGGTAGTTAAAATGATTCCACATGCGTTTAAACTTCATTTACAAATGATCTAGAAATATGTGAAAATGCTTATTTTACTCAATTAATTATACCATCTTTAGTGACTCCTTTTTCTATTTTCTACTTTACTTACTGTGTCTGTTAACGTCATTCTAACATTATATCTTTGCTATTTTCCTGGTCAAGTGCAGTCCTTAGAAAATCAAGTAATGTTATCTGTAACAGACTGTTCTGAGGTGACAGCACAGAAGCACAAAACTACGTGTCATTTTTGCACTAACGAATTGAGTCAAATATTCCGCTGACGAATAGCAGTATAAAAACAACAAACACAGGCATCTGACTGAACAAAAAGCATGGTCGTGAACATTCTTTTCATATTTAGCCATTCAGAGGAGCTATTTTTAGACTACTAATATCTCTGTAGATCTTGTTGAACCTGACACATACTTTCCATCAAATCAAGTTCATTCCCACCTGCGTGCAAAAGAACATACATGCATCAATCCGGTTTACCTCCTTTTTAGGGTTTTTCAGTTTAAATTTGTATTCTCCCATTAAATATCTAATGGTCTCACTGTTATAACTTATTAAACTACATAATGGCTACTGGTAATGCAGTAGCAGTGGTTCTGCAGCTTTGGTTTTGGAAGTTAAGGAGAAACAAAAGTTTTTAGCAAGGTTTTAAATACCTAATGTAGATAGAGACAGTGCTAGCTAGTTGCTGTTTACCAGGAGCAGTGTTTTTACTCTTGTTCTGATTTAACCACTTATTTGCATTTTAAACACCGTGGTTCTTCTTTTCTTTGTGTCGTATGTTTTTTCCAAGTATGTTTACTGCATTAGAATTTCCCCAGATTTTCAATAATGTCCTTCTTTCTTAGTCTGCTGTATAAAACTACCTTTCAGAAGTGCGGTTGTGACATTAGCATTACATAATAATGGAAACTCATGAAACATTTCAACATATCAGGCCTGACTGACTGACAGGAAGTGGACTTGGTGAGACAATAACTCTAGCAGCTGTAATAATGTGGTGGAAACAAAAAAAAACTGAAACAAAAAAAAAAAACTAGAGACCATAAAAGGTTCTGTCACTTTCACTTAACTTTGTAGGAACAGCTTGCAATAATTATGTTTAATTAATTTATTACTAGGTAAAAAACAAAACAAAAACAAAGCGCCAGCATGTTTTCATTCTACGCAGATGACAGAGAGGTATTTAAGATTTTGCTGTGAGTACTGGGAACGCTGTTGTTACTCTTACACGGAATTCAAACAGCTCTTTGATTTCTACACTTTCACAGAAGAAGAACAAACTCTGTTTTCTTATAGATGCTTTCAGGTCATTACAGCTACCAGCACTAACCCTACTCTGAGCCCAACCCTATGTTTTGGAGAAACACATGAGTGTCAGATTGATTATTTTCCTTGTTCCCTTGTTACAAAAACATATGAAAAAGATGTCATAAAACAAAAATTACATCTTTTGATTGCCTACGATGATGGTGTTACGGTTGGGGACTTCACCACAGGTGATCTCAGAGGGTTTAGTGATACCCCTCACCACTGGAATCCTCTGAGTTATCAGTAACCCCTACCTCTAACCGAGCCTAAGCAATCAGAAATTGTAGTTTGGATATTGAATCAGGGATGGGGTTAATTCTCATCATCACCCAGTCACTTAAACCCTTCTCTGATCCTAAGCTTATGCTATCAAATGATGTATTTTTTTCATTAAATTATCTCAGCCGTCTTGGAAAAAAGACATTTCTGTGAATATACAGAAAGGCACTTTTTGCTTGTTTCCAGACCACAGGGGTAGTTTTCAGGGCTAGATTTGGGGCTGACGTAAGCCTCACAGTGATAAGAAGAAGAACAGCATTGATGTTGCCCACAGATCTGAACATATCCTCTCCTGTGCTTGCTTGCCCTGTGGGGAATAACAGCTTTTAACTAGATTTTATCTCATCAATCACAGGCAAGTTTAAATTGGCACCAAGCTTTGTTTGCATGCATGACTCAGACGGCTCAAGAAAAGACCCTTTACTATTTTAATCATCATACGACACAATCGTATCAACCCGAGGAGCTAGAAGAGAGAGAAAAAAGCCCTATCTTTGTTTTTGGAAATGATTTCTGCCAACCACATAAATGATTGCAAACCAAAAAAAAAAAACTGTGGTCACTGTGACATGCCGTCCCACTGAGCCTCAGGGTCGCTCGTAAAAGTGCCGCATTGGGAGTCGGAAGAGACGCACAGAGCTGATCCTCCGTGCTGTCTGGAATGAGCTTTTCCATCATGTTGGACATGGTCATGTCTATATGAGGTACAAGTGTGAATGAATAACCAGCTCGCAAGAGGAAGTGAGGAATTCTAGTACTCTTTTCTACAACAAGGCTCTGTGTTTCAAATTTAAAAAGCCCAGAAAGGGATTTTTTGGGAGTCTCTTTTAGTTTCTTTCACCGAGTAAACAAAAAAATGTTTTGTGATATAATTTTTGGTTGGGGGGGCTTCACACAGAGACATGACTCACAGCTCAAAGGAAGCGCCTATGTAGGTTTTGTTTCTTGTGAAAGAGAGGTGGGATGAGGAGCCGGTCAGGTTTCATTTTCAACATCGTTACAGTTCGAGAAAGCTGTATGCAGCGTGATGTTAGCAGCGCACATTGCATTCAGCATGATCATATTCCTGCTTTTCCACCCACGATTAAAGATCAGCTACTGAGCTCTAAAGCTTTGCTATTAACCCAAGTCTAAATATGTAAACAACTGATGCTATTAAATATAATAGACAATATCACAAATTGCATGCTGAGTCTGCAAAGACCTTCACTCATAGTCCTGCTACATTTAAAATCATGTCTCTTGGTGTGCTGACCTTCAACTTGGTCACATTGAAAACCACCTCTGTCTCAGCAGCCTGACACTGTGAGGAATCGGTGTCGCAAGTGTTTCACCAGAACACTGTGTGGAAGTGAAACGGCTTTCTATAGCTGATGGACACGAGGCCGTTTTGGAGGGAAGTCAGACTGTCATTTTCTTATCATGTCATCTACATTCCCCAGACTTGAGCCTGTGCCGCAAGTGTCACTCTTTGTGTCAGCATGAATTTTTACCACATGACACTTTCCTGTTTTTAGAGCATAGCTAATGATGAAATCTCTCAAAAGTCTTGTGAACATACACAACCTGGTGCTCATTCGAGTCCTGCAGTGTTGTAAACACAAAAGTTGCTCATTCTATGTATGTAAAGTTTGACCTAAGGTTAGAGTTAGGCTTGATGGCAACTTATTCTCGGTTTATGGTGCAGTGGTTGTGTTCCTACAGGTTATGGAACTATTTGCACTCCAAAAACCGCTATAGCATGTAGTAATTTGACTATGTGTAGATCGAATAATGATTGGTTGAAAAGTGGGCTGGAGCAGGGAAGGGAATGCCACTAAAAGTCACTAAGAGTGGAAGAAGTGCAAAAGAAGTTATCAAAGATCAAAAAAGAGAGCAGGGAAAGAACAGAGATTGGCTGCAGTGGAGACTTTTCATTGTTTTTAAACACTCTGCCTCAGTTTGGCCCTTTTCTGTGGCTGCTTGAAGGACCAACAACGGCGCAAACAAGAGTGGCCCACACACTGGTTGTGCCTACTTAAGACTCTTTGGAGCACCCAGCAACCAAAGCTCCACAGCCAACAGAACCATGTTCCAGGATAGAAGCACCTCAGAGGGTTAAAAAGCTTGCTGCCTTTCCTCAAAATAAGATTTGGGAAAAAAAAACAAAAAACCCACAAAGCCTCCAGGTATAATTACACAACATGCTAAGCATAACATGTGGTCTCAAAGGTCCGAGAGACGCAAATGAAATAAAAAATAGTTAAAAATGTGCAGTATAGTTTACTCTGCCTGATCCATGTCATACCCGTCTCATATGAGGCTGAAATGATAAGAGCTGGCATTTGTCTCCATCTAGTGGTTGGGTGTGAATACTAATCTAAAAGAATATGCAGAGTGAGGCAAGACTTAATTACCCAAACAGTTGATACAAAAAAAGGAAACTACCCTCAGGCACAAACAGTACCTGGTCAGAGGGCCCGGTGGCGCCAGTGTCTGGCAGCCTCGCCTCTGTCAGTGCGCCCCAGGGTGGCTGTGGCTACAATGTAGCTTGCCATCACCAGTGTGTGAATGTGTGTGCAAATGGGTGGATGACTGGATGTGTAAAGCACTTTGGGGTCCTTAGGGACTAGTATACAAATACAGGCCATTTACCATCTAGAGGCCACCTGCAGGTACTACTTTGTTTTCATTTGATTGGTTCTTAATCACAATACTCATAAAATGAAGGAAAATATTATTTTTTCCAAAATGATGCACTGTGTTGCCAAAAATACTCACTCACCCATCCAAATCATTGAATTCATGTGTCCCAATCACTTCCATGGCCACAGGTGTATAAATCTAAGCTCTCGGGAGCTGACATCACAGGGGGGGGGGGGGGGGGGGGGGGGTGGTGTCGGTGGATGCTGAGGCACAGCACATTGTCGACACAAACAGAAATACGATTGCCTTTCAGTTATGGAAGGCATGCAGTGACGTGTTTGTCTGACTGCACTGTGCCAGAGTTTGGTGGAGTAGGGATTATGGTGTGGGGTTGTTGTTCAGGAGTTGGGCTTGGGCCCTTAGTTCCAGTGAAAGGAACTCTTAATGCTTCCGCACACCAAGACATTTTGGACAATGTCATTCTACCAACTTTATGTGAACAGTTTAGGGATGGTCCCTTCCTGTTCCAACATGACTGCACACCAATGCACAAAGCAAGATCCATAAAGACATGGATGACTGTGCAAGCTAGCCGAGTTCTTCTCCACCAAAACACAGTCAGAGAGAGTCCTAACCTCAACCTTTTGGATGAATTGGACCGGGGACTGTGAGCCAGGCCTTCTGGTCCAACATCAGTGTCTGACCTCATGGTCAAAAGAATGGTCAAAATTTTCCATAAGCACTCATAAACCTTGTGGAAAGCCTTACCCGAAGAGTCAAAACTATTATAGCTGCAAAGGGTGGGCCGACATCCTATTAAACCCTATGGATTAAGACCAGGATGTCACTCGAGTTCATATGCGTGTGAAGTGTGTGAATATTTTGGCAGCGTAGTGTGCCTTAGTGTATCACTGAGGTTGAATGGACGTCTTGAGAGTACTTCCTTCCTCATGAAGCCTATAGCTATTATTAAATCCTTCCTCTTTCCTTCTCTCGCACATTGTATTCCCTCTTTGCACCCTATTACCACCGACAGCTGATAAACCAAAAAAAAAACAACAGCGATAACTGTGTCAAATATTTTCTGTGAATGATACAGCGTGGTTTTCCCCACTTTGTTTTTTCCCCCCACACTAACACACCCGTTGGCACACTAGCTGGGAGAAAGCTACACGGGAAAAGTTGTTGCATCCTTAGATTACAAGCTAGCGTAGAAATAAAAGCACTCTTTCATCACTTGCCCCGTATCTCTAAAGCTTCTGTGCTAAAGCGCTGAAGGTCTGCCACAGGAGAAGTTAATCTGTGGGAGTGTGTGTTGAGACTGTGTAAAGTTGGGGGAGAAGGAACAGTTGGTGGGAGTCAGCAGAGACTCGGTTGCCTTATCTCCCACCCACTGTGAACTCTGCCACTCGTGCCCCTCCGAGTCCCAAATTCCCGGGGCATTATCTCTGCCTCGGCTGCTCACATTACATCGACCTGCTGGGGCTTCTCTGCCCCTGAGCCCTCCTTCTTTAACACAACCCCCATCTTTTTTCCTACCCTTCTTTTGCCCTGCCATGCTTCTCTTCTCAATCACTTCCTGCTTCCTCTTCCTCCCTGCATCCCACTGTTCTTTTCAGTTTTCTCCAGTGTTTGTGCTTTCACTTATTTCTTTCTCTATACCCTTCCTCCTCTCCTTAATGCCTCTCCTAATTCACCCCCCCCCCCTATTTCATTGTAAACTCACCACAAATCCTTCTTTTTCTCATTACTTGTCTCCCCATCTTCCACTCTCCTCCCTATTCCTAATCCTTCTCTGCTTTCCTTTTTTTCCTTTTTCTAAATTACAGATTCTCTTTTCTTTTTGTCTCCTTCTCCTCCTACATTTTGACCTTCGCTGTCAAGCCCCTTTTCTCCCATCCCATCCTATCCTGTCTCTCCTGAGTATTAAGCCCATGCTGAGTTCCACTAGCACCAGAAATACAATCAGATAATGCCAGACCAATCAGACAGGCAGAAGCTAGTTCCCTGCAGGATTGCTTGCACAGAGCGACTACATTTTGCAGATGTCATGTGTGAGGTCCACAAAAGGTTTCCGTGCATGGCTCATTCAGGAAACACAACATAAGGTCAGAAAATATATGTCACAATCTCTTGTTTATATCATGCCGTCCTCATTTTGATACATCTTTTTTTTTTCCTTTTACTATAAATGACGGTAGTTGGGAATTAGATGCTAATTTCCGTCATGAGAAATGTGTGTTGTTACATTTTACCTTATACTTTTCTTGTCTTTTTTTGTTGTGCTATGAAAACAGATATTTTGCCTTTTAGGGAAAATAAATGACACATTTACATACTTTGCTGTTGTGTGGGATGCTTGTAACCACTAAAAGATTAATATCTGTAAGCTCTACTCTGCTGTTAAAGTAACACAATATAACAGAAGCCACTAAAAAGCGCATGACTGACTATGCTTAAGAAACACAGATGTCCACAGAGAGTCGGTACATTTGGAAAGATCATCATTTATTAACAAGTTTCATGCTAACTACTGGAGTTGTTAGCAACCCAAGGAGGACCTGTTCTGCTCATTTCCAACTTCATGTAGTTATTCTTGAACTCGTCTGTGGTAGCAGAATAGCTTTGCATAATTCACCGTTCAAAGTAGCAGATGCTGGGCCATCTTTGCACTCTGCACCATGACAGTGAATATCAATGAATGAAAGCTTTATTTGTCACAAGCAGGTTGCCCTGCAGTGAAATGGGAACCCTCCCCCCCCCCCGACCTTACACACATAACACAGACATCACATGGGGTTACAAGTCGGAGATCGGTAGTGTGAGATTATAATATTATTTTTATGCCATGTTAGACCCCTAATTAAAGATTGTGAATTATTATGTAGTTTTAGTTTGCATTATTCTCCTGAATTAGAAGAAGGTGATAATTATTGCATTTGTTAAACTGATTTGCATTACATTGTGAATGAAGGATATTGTTTTATGATGCATTATACTGCTGAGTTATAAGAAATACTGTTCGCAGAAAGTCATCGCCTTATTTGTCTGATTGGAATAGAACAGAACATACTGGAGTTTTCTGCTCCATCTCGGCAGGAGCAGATAAACAGGGAGCCAAGGTCGTAGCTTAGGCGCTGTGTGAGAGAAAGCATGTGAATGTTTAGGCTTTTATGATAAGGTGGGGGCCACTAGAGGCTATAAGAGTTTGATCAATGCTCCACCATTTTGAGATCTGATGCTGTCTGCGTATGGTGTCCATCTCCCACGCGTGTGATCATTAAAATCATTGTTTGACTCAACCCGGCCGGACCAGTGTTGTTATTGTGGTTTTTCCTCTTGTATCCATCCCCAATATTTGAATCCGTAACAGTAGCGTTGCAGAAAAACACTGAAATGTACATATGTCTGTGAAGGTTCTCAGTCATCCAGGTCAGCTTCTTCAGTTCAGAACTGAAGCTTCTTCAGTTCTGAACTGAAGAAGCTTCTCGGATGAGAGGTGAAACATCTTCAAGCAACTTAAAGAAGTCCAGACGCTTTTCTTTGCAAGCTCCTTTGACTGAAATGTACACAACAACGGGAAGGTACAAGAGGAAAAAAAGAGACCTCCACTCATGCTGTGCTTCCATGGTAGGACAGCACGAGAACAGGAAACAAAAAAACTCCTCTGCACAAAAAAAGCACATGAATGTTCACAGCACAACATTGTGGAAGACATGACAAGCCACAGGGATGGGTAGGGGACGAGGAGTAACCCCAGGCAACACAGCAGCCATCCTGCAGATTATGCTATACATATTGTTATTGTCTGTGCCATGTTGTTATTGTCACTATTGTCTATTGTCTGTTCTGTTATGAACACTGGGACCAAAATAATAGCACGTTTCCTTGTATGTGTGCACATACTTGGCCAATAGAGATAATTCTGATTGTCAGTCCACCTTCTATAGCCAGGTAGCTGGTTTAGCTCCCCTCCCTCAGATCTGGATTCTTCTTGGAAGCAGCAAATCTGAAAGACGGATCATGGCTGTTTGCCTGACAGGACCATATTAAGGATATCCATATCTGTCATTTTGACATCTCTTTGGTAGCTGAAGCCTGAGTTTTTGGTTTAGAGGCATTACCTCTACATGCACCGTGCTTAATTTGAGCATTCTTCACTATAACGATATCTGTGCAATATATGTTCCATTGTAAAGGGCTATTTTATTCTATGTGCATGAGAGAACGTGATGGAAAGAATGAAAAATCCTCTCTAACCTTCACTAAGCACCCATTAACTGAACGCAGGACACGTGTGTGAGGGAAGCAGTCTTCTGAATGTTGGGTCCAATCGTCACTCTTACCTGAACTGAACCGAGAACCTCCTGCATCTCCATCAAAGGGACATGTTCAATCAGCATGGGCTGCAAACTTGAGAAATAAACTCACTTCTTCTTCTTCTTTTTTATTTTTTTAATTTTTTTAATTTTTATTTTTTTTTAGAAAAAGTCACTTCAGCTGGAATTTACTATATGCTTAAAAGCAAATGTTTTTAACCCATAACCCCCCTCCCCCACAAAAAATAAATAAAAAATAAACAAGTAAATAAATAACTATTTTAACCAGCATGGTGGTGTCAGCTTGCTTCACATATTGAAGTTACAAGAGTATGAAGAATGCTTCATTGCTTACATGGATGATGCAGTGGTGCTATGTGTTATGGAAAATTCATGTAAATCACTGATTCCCATTATGTAGACCGTGGCCCTCTGGTGGACCAAACGTATACTGCAAGTGTACAGTGTACAGAGGTATGTACAGTTTTCTTGATCTATCTATCAGATAGATAGATAGATAGATAGATAGATAGATAGATAGATACTTCAGTTTCTCTTGTATTTGGATTCAACCGAACATTTATGGTCAGATGGGCCTCTGTGGGATTTTCTGCTTTTGAAGTGGGCTGCAGCACTTTGACTTTGAGAATGGCTGATGGAAATTATTCCAGTCTTATTCAGTGACATTAGCTCCCTATGAAAAAAATCACTATGGAATTAAGTCTTAAATCACTTACAAATAGTGACTCCTTGCTGGAACATGTTACTTTCCATGTTTTTTACACTTGTTGTATAAAATCAGGCCCAGGACTCTTGATGTCCATTGTTGGATTTGTTTACTTTTCATAGCAGGCTGTGGTGTGCTGATTAGGAGAAGCATTCATATAGCTGAATCAGTAACTTTGGAAAGCACCTCGGTGTATGCTTTTCTTTTTTTCTCTTTGAAAGGCCTCTTACATTTTCAGTTTCATTCCAAAATTTCCAGAGTAAGCTTTTCATGACTCTTCAGCACTTGCAGTTCATCAGCTCTTCATGTATGGTTACAGTATCTCTTCTGCATTCTCAGTGACTGTCCTCCATAGAGGAAATCAAACCTCTTGTCAGGCTCTATTTGCACTTGAAAGCACTTGAGGTCATATCCTCAAAATGCTTTAAACCACTTATAAGGTGGCAGAAGACTTTTATATTTTTATAATGAACATCTTGAAAACTGACATTATCTTTAGTTAGCTTGGCTCTTAGATTTAAGCCTCTTTCACAGAGGCCATGGAAGTAACCATTAGTTGATATAAGTCATGTCACAAATATATGAACTTTTTTTTTTTTTACACATGTAATGCAGCCCTGAACATTTGTAGTATTATCACCGTCCAGAGGTGTGGACTCGAGTCACATGACTTGGACTCGAGTCAGACTCGAGTCATTAATTTTATGACTTTAGACTTGACTTGAAAAAATGTTCTAAGACTTGTGACTTGACTTGGACTTTTACACCAATGACCTGGGACTTGAATTGGACTTGAACCGGTTTACTTGAAAAGACTTGATATTTTACCCCAAATATAAAATTTAACATGCATATTATATAGAGATTGAAAATGTGACGTCATTCAGGGGTAAAACCGCAAAGGATTCTGGGAACTCGTGGCAAGAGGTACTAGCGCACGCAGGCTTTCAATTAAAATCAGTTATACAGCGATAAAAAAAAACACAAAAATGTCAAGAAGCCGTTGTATTATTAACTGCAATAGCCGGTCGCATGACAGCCACGGGAAGCCGACGGGTAAAGAGATCGGTTGTTATCGGATTACGTCGTTGAAGAGAAATTGTTTGAGCCATGTTTCCGAAGTAACAAAGAGGCGACGGGTGGCCTGGATTGCAGCCATTCAAAGACCAAATATAACGTCCCAGAACACTCCAGCTCACAGGTTAGTCTGCTCCAAGCATTTACACAAAGGTCAGTCTGCTGTTGTAGTTAATGCGTCATTTTCATAACATAACTGGTGATATAGGTTACAAGCAAGTCTGGCGCTGAACAGAAATTGTCGCGCTATGCTCCTTTGTTTATTGTGCATAAATAGTGAATTGTCCTGACACAATATTGTGTTTCGCTTCTGTTATTATGGTACACTGACAAAAACATATACTTTTATTCACAGGGTAAAACAGTTGTTTTGTATCACTAATTGCCCAGTACGATTACAGCATACAGTATTATTGTCACTGCTGCATTTCTGTGATGCTACCAGAAATTATTTCCACTGCTAATTAATTACCGTTGAGCTCAAAGGTTATATTAATAAACGGTTAACGAATGTGTATTCATGACGACGATTTGTGAGACTGGTAAACTTATGATACGTACGATGGTCTTTCGTTCTACACGGTGCATTTCAAGGTCCTGCACCCATCCGTCGGTAAACTGTACCTGGGCTTGTTGCAGTGACCTGAAGTTACTAAACTTCACGAGTGTATGCACTCATTCCAAGAAGCGTATAATTATAAATATGCATATAAATATGCTAAGATGAGATAGCTGACTTCATCTAACTAGCAAATGTTGTCCAGGCTACGTTGGTGATGCAGTTTTTTTTAATATGTATGATATTTTTGTCATGCGATTTTAAAGCCGGTCCTACAACCGCATCCAAGAATAACATGCAGCTTATCTCAGAACTGTCGGTGAAAATTATTCTTGGAGCTAGGTTTAATTGAGCTGCATTTTAAAGAGGTGCAATTTCACAATTTGTGTATATTTTCTAAGTTCACTATTTTGTCATGTGTTGAGAAAAACACAGATTTAAAAATTACATGGTCTAATATTTACATTTAGCATAACTGCAACATTCTTTTTTTCGTTTTTTTTTTTAAAGACTCGAAAGGACTTGAAATTCAAAATTTCAGACTTGTGACTTGACTCGGACTTTTACACCAGTGACTTGAGACTCGACTCTGACTTGCCTGACATTACTTGAGACTTGACTTGAGACTTGAGGATAAAGACTTGAGACTTACTTGAGACTTGCAAAACAATGACTTGGTCCCACCTCTGTCACCGTCGTTAGGTCCCTGTTGTCCTTCTTTCACACCTCAGTAGCTACAGTATGGGTTGTACTTTAAACAACACTTTTGAGAAAGTTGTAGAAGCTTTTTTTCGTCCTCAAAAACACTTTTGCGAGTAATTTATTTTAATTCTTTTTTTTTCTTTTTTTTTTTTTGCTTGAGAATAAAACAGCAGAGATTCTGTTTCTCTTAAAGCCTGTTTTTCAACGAGACCACACAAGGACACAATATGTCTTCATACCCAAAGTGGCTCAAACTAGGTGTTATTTACCTTACTTCTGAGGGGTGTACTATCTATGGAGCAAGCTTGACCTAGCCTTCATCAACAAATGTTATCTAGAGATGATGAGTTTAAACTTTATCTGTTAACTTAGGCTGTCTGCGTCAGGCTCGCTGTGACACGTGACATTTAACTCTCCATTTGTGCAAACACGGACCTGATTCAGGCAACTGGAGCAAGTCATTTACAGTTTTAGAGATTATAAGAAAAATATAACAGTCAAGGCAAGAGTGCAAACCTACCATAGACGGTATAAAATGGGTGTCAAACATCAGAGGCCAGAATTAACCTGGAAAAGACGACAGTTGAGCGCCCTAAATGTATATTTATAACAAAGTATACTATATACTATAGAGTCTTCTGTATTTTACAATGTGTCTACAATAAAATTAATAAATTAATAAAATAAATGTATTGTATAATTACAATACAATCATTGCAACAAGCTACCAGAACGTTTCCAGACATTTTTACATGTGTATTTCCTACAATTTCCTACAAAAAAGGCCAAAGAGTCGTGCTGACTGATTTCTTTCATTTACTGCAGCAGCATTTCTTTTTGAAATGGTCCACGTAAGTCCTCAGGTTGAGTGTTTTTACCTTCACCATCTTGAAACGGAACATGACAAGCAGGAGGCATGCCTGACTGTGAAACCTCATGCTCATAGGCCAATTATTAATCCTCAGCTCTGGCTTTTAGAATAACTCTAATTTAGAAAATTGACTATGTTTTTTTTGTTTGTTTCTTTTTGTTAAATATGATCTGAAATTAGTGACTGGAGCCATAAACTCATCTGTAAAGTATTTATTGAGGTCAAATCATTTTCTTACAGACTTCTAGAGTTTGCCCCCTACTGGCAGTTAAACAGAACGCAAGTTTAAGGCTTTTTCCTTCTGTCTAACCTTTTTAGGCCTGGAATCTAAGTCCATCTTTGATAATGTCCACATGCTACACACAATTCTTATTCTTATAAGTGAATGTATTTATTTCACCACTCTATTTTAGCAAACCAGCTGAACTGTGCTGGTCCTAAACGCCAAACTTGATATTACAAAGCAAGTTTTATGTTAGCTGGTTTGTCAAATGCAAAAACTCCAGTCAGACATAACGGGTATCACAATGGTGCTCATCAACTTTTTGCTGTTAACCCAGGCTTTGTGCTTCAGGCTCTGTGCATGCTCATATAGAAGAGGTGCTTGACACATCATTTGACAAAATGGCCACAGTGAAGGCCACACACACTCATTTGCGAACACACAGGCTCGTGCGTAGAACTATTTTTTAACCACTAATCAGCCACAGCAGCTGCAGGATTTATCCAACAAAAACAACAATACAGTGCTCTTTTAATACGATATTTACTGTCAATATTTTGACAGGGAGCGTACAATGGTCCGGTGGTATCACATTGTACAGTAATCAGATGATTGGCAGCCTGTTTCCAAGCTGTGCAGCAAACAAACTCTTTCCAGTGGCAGCAGGTTATGTACAGCCAGACTAAACTAAATCTAAGCCCGTGTGATTCACCGCTGCAACAATAGAACATTTTTGTACATTTCCTACTGCCATAAAAAAACACTTTTCAAATATACACAAAGAGAATTTCATCAGGCCAAAGAGATGACATCACCTGTTACATCCTATCATATTGCTTAGGTACTGTTCACATCTTATTAGTTTGTGTGATTGGATACCAAAAGACAGTGTAATGAAAAATTAACTTTCCCAAAACATATTCTAAATCATTTAAGGAGGAGTGTTTACAAATGACAGAATTTACCCTTGATGTTCATCCAAACAAATGTCAACTTTTCAAGGCGTGATATCTTTTTTTTTTTTTTTTGAATTACAGGCGTTTTGTGCACCATCAAATCCAAAACAAAAATTGACTTCAAAAGCAGCTTAATACATTATTTAGATCATGTTTGGCTTTTAGATCCTGTCAGTCTCCATACCAACAGCTCTGTATGTCCTTTCACTCCTCCTTCGTCTGACAGGCAGCCCTGTCTTCTGAGGTGCAAAATCAATCATTCAAAGAGGTGTCAGCCATGTTTTTTTTGTCTTCTTCTTCTTCATCTTACTTTCATTGCTGTTCAGCCGGCTCCAGGAGATCTTGGTAGATTTCTGATTTCAGAAATCGTGGGTAACAGTCGTTTTCCATCAGGCCATATATCAGTTTCTGCGCCCCGTCGAAGCAATTTGGCCCCGGCTGAGAGATATTTTTACTGATTTCTTCTCTGGTCACACAGTCAATGTTTATCTAGGTTCAGAAAACAGCAGCTTTTATTTCACCCTTTCTTTCTGAATATATTTTTACATCATGTGTTTAACTGTAAAAGATAAACTGTTTAGTACTGAATAACAGAGAGTGAAAGATTTCCTTTTATTTGAATGTTTTTTTAGTAAAAGTGAGTCAAATCACCTCCAACCGGGGGTGATTTGTAGAGACACAGGTCTGACTTTGTTTACTCCTCAATTCACAAAAGCCATACCTGTCTAGGTGCACCAACTTGGACAAACTCAGTGTATATCCGTTTGGCAGCAATGGTCATTTCTGTCACTCTGGTTATTTTCTTGTACTTTTTGCAGGCCAGCCAGAAAAGAAGGTTCTCGTCACTGTACTCTGTCCTCAAGAAGTCCTCAAACACCAGCTGGCCAGCTGTGCAAAAACAACAAAAGCACTTTGAAATACAGACAGTTTCATTTCAAACCCTGAAGAAGTAAAGACTTGAATTTTTAAGGACCTGTGTGTTCAACTGCTACAGTTTTATAACTTCACAGGTTGGATTTTTTTTCCCTCATCTGTATTACACCACAAAACTCAATCAGTCGCTTCCAGAGCTCAGGTAGCTGACATTTGTGATGCTAACAACTGCATATATAAAACAGTATATCTGGTAACACCCTAAACATACAGTAAAGGCACTTTAGCCTATTATTTGTGAATCATAACATGTCATAGGCCGTTACATGATTATATTTTCTTTTAAAAGTGTCTTATAGTGTTATATAAATTATTCCAAATTGTCTAAATTTGCTAGTGGTTTTGTGTCCATCAAAAAGTCTAGATTTTCAATTCCATAAATTATTAAAAAAAAACAAACCCTTATATTCCTCAAAAGCATGTTTGCTGGAATTATTATTAACTATGTAAGCTGTGGAAAAATTATGCTTAAATCATTGGTTTCACTTGTGCTTACTGATAGTTGTTACTTTGATGTCTTGGAAAAAAAGATTATTGATTAGACAGCTGTTTAAAAAGAAATATATTTGAACCATGGTTTGATTATTGCTGTGTGCTTTCACATTTATGCTATCAAGTGAAGTGTTTTTTCTAAAGGTTCAAAATTGTTCCAAAACAGCGGTGGGGTAGTGGAGGAGGGAGCCACGTAAACTTTCTTGCCTGAGAGTTTTACAAATATCATTTGATTGATAAATACATTGTTCACTACAAATACAGTATGTCACTGTTATCATGGTTTGGGTTCAAATACAGCTGCTGCCAGATGCTGTTTTCTTAGTTACCATGGTGACACAAATTTGAAATGCATCACTACAAATACATGTTGTTCAGAGACAGGAAAAGCGTAATAATTTATGCCCACAAAGACCACAAAATATTTATTTTTTAAAGTTTTTATATGACTGTTTCACAAAATGCCATGAGACCTGACAGAGCCAAAATAGGATCATTTTTAAACCATAACCACATATGGCAAGGTACAAGATAGAAAAAAAATCAGCTTGTTGAATAGTTAAATTAAAAATGATCTTGTTGAACATTACATTACTTTTGGCAGCCTTCCTAATCATGCTGCATCTGTAAGCTACTTTGCAACCCACCTAAACCTCAGCTCATCTATTTCACGCTATTAACTTTATTTTTGACTTCATCAGTGTCATGTCATTGATGACAATTGCTCTCTGTACTGAGTAGGGATGGGTACCGGTTCTGACATAAACGGTAGTAACCAGACCGAAAAGCAGTGCACATTTCAGCGCTTTATTTCGGTGCTTTTTTTTTTCCTGAGCTGTGATACACTTTAGATTCTAGCCAATCATTTTACGTTTCCGAGGATAGTAGGTGGGTCCAGGTATGTACGTTCTTTTAGAGCAGAGCTACAGATTAAAAATGCCCAAGGCGAAGCGGTCAAAAGTCTGGTTGTACTTCACAGCAAAAGATGCAAACTCAGCAGCAACAAGTGCTTTAAGCTGATACTGTGATACTGTCAAAGGAGGTAACACCTCAAATCCGATGAAACACCTGGCGACGCATAGCGTTTTTTTTAAAAGCCGAGAAATGTGCCGTATTTGATAGCTTGCTGCGAGACCTCACACCGAGCACATCTACTGCGGGTGTGGTGCCTATTGTCGGAACCAGAATTTGCAACATCCCCAAAAACCCGAAGAGTAGAGTCCTGGCCCCTAGCCCTGTCAGGGTAGCAGAAATGATGACGGATGATGATGGCAGCAGCAGCAGCTTCTCTGCATGAGTAGCTTAATGTTGTTCGTGTGTAATTTACGTTGAGTACGCTAACCACGTTATTAAATTAACGCATGTAAGGTGAACTAGCAAACACAGCTGAACATGAGAGGTTTTTGGACCAATTTTGTGTTCTCCATTCTTTAAGCACCGGTTTGAGCACCGTTTAAGCACCGGCACCGTTTCAAAAGTAGCGGTTTGGCACCGGTATCGGATAAAACCTAAACGATACCCATCCCTAGTACTGAGGGAAGCTACTACTGCTCTCCCGACTGGGGAGGACTCAGAGCAGAACCAAATCGCCAATTATACAAGTCAATGAGTTCTTTTAGACTGAAGGTCTGAAACTTATGCTCTACCATTCCTGGGACTCTATCCACCTCTTTAGATGATCATTTCAGAGTGAATTAGCTTATTAGATGGCTATTTTACATCCATGCGCATCGTCATGATTCATCGCAGTCATTGCGGCTGATTTCAGTGCAAATAAATGAAAGATCCAAGATGGTAGCATGGACGTAAACTTGAAAATAACTTTTTACACTGATTTGAAGGATTCACATATCTAATCTACAGGAAACAGCAGCTCATTTGGACTTTTCTGCTATTTCAATTTCACTGTCTGTCACCAGAAACTTCTACCCTGTGCTCTTCAAAAGAGGCCTCTTTTGTTCACTGTAAACTGCTGTAAGCTCTTGAATCAGGAACAAGTTTTTCTGACGACAGGGACAAAATATTGGGTGAAAGCAAATTTAAACGAATCATTCACTTTCAAATTTATAAAGTATTTTAGGTAAATTTCATGAGAGCAACAAGCCTCCTCTGAAGGTTAAGCAATTCTGTATCTTTCTCTCACATTCTCCTTTCCTCCTAACAGTGCTCGTAAGCTCAAAGAAGGCAGTGAACAAAGAGACGATGCAGAAAACTGCCAGGCATTGTGGTGCATGTCTGGAGGCCCTTTTAACTTCAAAACCTTCAAAAACCGAACCCCGCGTGCTCTGCTTCTGCATCATATAATTGCACACACCAATATTTCTTGTTATCTGCTCCCCACACTCCTTACCTTTGTTATGGGCGTATTCATGGAGCTCTGATGCCAACGCAGGTGTTAAATACTCAGCTCGTCTTAGGGGAGCACAAACAAGCAGCTAACTGCGAGCACCAGTGTTATTCACAGAAATCGCTTTACATAAATCACAGCTGGCGCTCTGACAGTAATTGACAGGAAACAAAACACATCCAGAGGCCGCTTGTTCCCGTCTACAAATCACTCCATATCTGAACTTTCAATCACAACAGAGCTGAGTTAAATTCGCATGAGACGTAAAGGTATATGAATGGCATTAGATTTTTTTTCTTTTCCTTTTTTTTCTGCCCCTGTTTACCTGTTTATCAAACGTGTCATTGCAGTCCTTCAAAGGGAAATGGAGCAAATGGAATGCGAGATGAAATTTATACTCTGGAGGGCAGTCAAAGACAACAGGCTAAAATATTACAGATGGGCTGAGTTCATTTCAGTGGAGTGATGAGAGACGAAAGGCAGCGTAAAGAGTGAGAAAAAGAAAGAACTTATCTGCCACCTCTGTCATTTTCAAAAAAAGGGCAGGAGTGTGGTCAGGTGATAGCCGCGAGCGGGTGCCGGCTTTATAAATGAATAAGAGTTGGTTGAAATCATCCTATCTACACCGGCAGCTCAGATTACGCTTCTTATCTCGGCCAGTGTCGTCCTCCTTAAATATATCTTCCAAATGGGTTTGATGAACTTGAGAGGAGAATATATCCTCGATCCTCCTAAAGAAGTCCCGAGGGCAATTCACCAAGATTTGCAGGGCCGAGCGGTGCAGAATTGAGAAGGTAGAAAAGAAAAAAGACAGAGAGAGAGGATGAGGAATTGAGAGAGAGCAGCCTTTGACAGGACAATGAGAGGAGTAAGTGGCCTTACTTTTACACTCCAGAAGACGGTCAAATGACTCCCCCCACGCCATCAATGACATCATTAACAGGAGCTCTGCAGAGCAAAATTGAAAAAACTTCATGAAACGTACATCTTGTCAAACAGACAGTGTACATTCTGTACAAAGGACCAGGGCACATTCACGTCAGAGATAAGCTGATAAAAAGTTAAATCCCAAATTGTACCTACTTATTACATTAGATTAACTAATTAACGTTTTATCTCTTAAACGTCACTTTTTAAATTAACTGATATAAATCATTCATATTGTCAGTTTAATAAAACTCCAAATGGGTACCTCATCTTGTCATATTTCCAAGTCTAGAGGATGAAATTAATAACAATGAGTAACATCTTAGCTGATATTGGCTCCTAATTGAATACCAGGTATCAGTACAGTGAATGACTTGATATCTGATGCCAAATATTAGATCAGTCAATGCTTCTCCTGGATGTGAGTTCATTCCTGCCCACAGCAGTGAAAGAAGTATTCAGATATTTTCCTTGCAATTTTTTGCTTTTACGTATCATCACAAAGTATGTCATAAATGCTGACTTCATAATGTAAAAATCATTGGTTTGATTGGTTGTCTATAAAAAAAGGAGTGCATGATTTCATCCCAGAAGGATGGGACCATCAGCTTAATCAAATGATACAGCCATGCGAAAAATGAAGTGCATATTTACTGTTTCCAAAAGGAATTTTGAGGATAAGTGCTGCACCTGATTAAATGATCATCATCAAGTGTGAGCATTTGTATAAAAGCATAAGAACCTGAATGCAGTCTGGAGCAGTCAGATGTGTGTTAACACAATGCCAAAATCTTCCCTGGAGTGGATGGATGCCCCAGAAATTCCCCCAGAGAAATTCATGTTTAGAGGAACTGCAAAAAACCCAAGAGCTGCATCTCAGAGTCAACTGGCCTCAGTTAGCGTGTTAAATATTAAAGTTTATGACAGAGCAATTTGGAAAAAGCTGAACAAGAACAACAACAAGTATAGAAAGTCTATTCTCTCTAACAATAACTTGGCAGCAAAGGTTTGCAAAGCTCCATCTGAATAATCCGCAACCAAATTCTTTGGACAGAGGGACCAAATTGGAAAGGTTTGGTCATAAAGTACAACACCAAATCAAACACAGCATATCAGCACAAATACTTCATTGCAACTGCAGAGTACAGTGGTAGAAGGGTGATGATTTGGGTTTTTTTTATACTACAGGAGCTTGACACCTTACAGTCTTTGAGTTCATCCTGAACTCCTCTTTATACCAAAGTGTTCTAGAGTCAAATAGAAGCCATTGTGCTGACAGCTAAAGTTTGGCAAACGAAAAGAACAATGATCCCATTCAACAGCAGCAAAGCTTTCACGAAATGACTGAAAAACAAAACTACCATGGTACTGCAACGGCCCACTCAAAGTCCAGACGTCAACATGACTGAAACGCTGTGGCCGGATCTTAGAAGAACTGTGCATAAATGAATGCCAACAAACATCAATGAACTGAACCAACGCTGTAAATAAGAGTATGCCAAAATTCCTTTGCAACAACATGAGAGTCTAATAAATTAACTAAAAAAACAAACAAACAAACAATTACTTCAAGTTATTGCTGCCAAATGTTTTTCTACAATGTACAAAAACATAGGGTGTATGTAGTTTTTCACAGAACTGCATAGAGTACTGTGGAAACATTTGAGAGATAGCCACCTGTCATAATAACCACTTTTACGTTAATTGTCCCTGTGGTGTTAACACATTTCACCACAAAGGTCGCAAAGAACCCAGGATGAGCGTATGCTGACTCGTGCACTGCATCCAGAGCCTGAGCTTGCTTGTAGCCTCCATTGACCATGTTTCTACAATGAAAGTCTCTATGGGCTTGTTTTCACCTTCGATTGTGTTTCTGGTTTTGTTTCAAACTTAAACATTAAAAGACTGATCTTGTGTGTTCTGATTAGCATAGAGATTTTTGTCAATGTGTGGGATTATAGCCCAAGGTTTATATTTCTAACTGACAATGCATTTCAACTCATGTTACACAGTGAGGCAAATGTAATGTAACCAGTTGGGTAACAAATAACTCCATTGAGAAATAATACAACATGATGTATTAAAAAAATAATATTGAGTAATGCTTCTCCTTCAGAAGATTCCTGGATAAGATGTAAAATGTCTTCAAAAAAATATCTATAGAAGTTCAGTTGCCTTTTTCTGACTAGCAACCCCAGCACTTCTTAAAGGAGGGTGAACAGAACAGTTCACTCAGAGGCAGGATAAAAGTCTGTACCTCAGTTTTAATTGAGTGTTTAGGTCAGTTGACAGAAAGAGCAGGAAAGAGTCAAAAGTCCAAAAATGCAAAAACTCCAAAGGAACCCCCCACTTTGCTGTAACTAAAATTGCAAAATTTAAGAGTCGTAAGCACACTGCCCACTAGAGGACAATGGGCTATCAGGCCACCCTCATAAAGTCTGTTGCTGATTGGTTGGTCAGGGACAACACACCAGTGATTTGCTGGAGGTTATGTTGTAGCTGTGGCAGTGCTCACCCTGTTCGTCCTTGCACAAAGGAGCAGATATTGGTCCTGCTGATGGATTAAGGACTTTCTATGGCCCTGTCCAGCTCTCCTAGATGAACTGCTTGTCTCTTGGAATCTCCTCCATGCTCTTGAGACTGTGCTGAGAGACACAGCAAACCTTCTAGCAATGGAACATATTGGTGTGCTATGCTGGAGATGTTGGATTACTCCAGATATTGCTTGATGCTGCCAGTATTGACCAGCCAAATACAAAACGACCCCAAAACAGTCAAAAAAGATGAGGAGGGGGACAGTGTCAGTGACCATTCTTTTTTGGGAGGTTGTCTCATTGCTGTGCCCTTAGTGCACCTGTTATTAATTTCATGAACACCAAAGCAGCTGAAACTGATTAACAATAACCTCGATCAATCAACCAGATTAATATCCCAGAAGTTTAACTGACTTGATACAATACTCATTAAAAAGTGCTGCTTTAAATTTTCAGAGCAGGGTATATTGACACATTGGATAGTTCACTGGTGAGGAAAAAGTGTGATAGTACACAAAGGGAGGAAGCAGAACTAGGAACAAAAGGACCGGGTTCATGCAGAAGCATTACTTTTATGAGAATACTTGTTTAGCCATTAGGTTACTCCCTACAAAACAGTTTTTAGGCTCTCCTAGATCCAAATTTGATGATGAAAAGCAGATAATATCATAATAGTCTTTTAAAATATCAATATAAAATGATACAAATGCAGGAAAATTATCAATACTGCAGTTTGGAAACAACAGTAACTAAATATCTTACACATGAGCTGCTAACATTATGCAGATGGCAGTTAGACAGCTGTGGGGACTGGGGGTACTAGCATGGACTGAAAAGCCTGTAAGTTTAATTGTAACTCATCTACAGTGAGTTAGATTTATGTCAGAAATCTGTTTTTTATGGCAAACCAGCAGCATCCTCTTGCCATTAATACACTTGTTCAGAGATTCTAAATTAGATGAAACTTTAATGATTCTTGTGGGCAAACTGGGTCGTTGCAGCAGCAGGGAACCAGATGAGAATAAGTCAGAGCGGTAAATGTTATTCAAGGAATTAAAGCAAGTGAACACGCTCAAAAGTAGAGCAAATAAATAAAAAAAATCAGCGACAGACTCACAGGAACTGGTTGTGGACTTCGGGAGGTCCAGAGAAGGTCCACTGCCAGTTCAGATAGAGGGGGAGGAGGTGGAGGTGGTCAACAAGTACAAGTACCTCGGGCTGTGGATGGACAATAAACTGGACTGGTCATGCAACACAGAGCACCTGTATAAAAAAGCCCAAAGCCGACTGTACTTCCTCAGGAGGCTGAGGTCTTTTAACATCTGCAGGAAGCTCCTGAGGATGTTTTACCAGTCGGTGGTTGCTGGAGTACTTTTCTATGCTGTGGTGTGCTGGGGGAGCAGCACAGCAAAGAAGGACTCATCCAGGCTAGAGAAACTGATCAGGAGGGCTAGCTCTGTGGTCGGCATGAAGCTGGACACTCTGGTGACAGTGGCAGAGAAAAGGACATTAAAGAAACTGATGGACATTATGAACAATGCTGGGCATCCTCTGCACACGGCCATAAACAACCAGAAGAGTCTGTTCAGTGACAGGTTGCTTCTCCCAAAGACAAGAACTAACAGACTTAAAAACTCCTTTGTCCCACACGCCATCAAACTGTTTAACTCCTCTCTGGAGGGGAGAGGGAGGGGAAACAGGAGGACAAAGGAGGGAACAACTAAGCTGTAGTGCCTCTTCACCTCACTGTACAATACCTTGTGCAATACTTTTTGTAAATAGTCAACAGTGCAATAGACTCAATACTTGAAATGTGCAATTCACTTGTATTTTTATTTTTTTATTCCTATTTATTCTATTTATCCCCTTTGTATATTTTATTTATATTTGTCTCTGTATTTATATATGTGTGTGTGTGTGTGTGTGTGTGTGTGTGTGTGTGTATATATATATATATATATATAACAGTTCTGTAACTGTAACTTTGGTCGTTGCTGTGCTTTTTTTGGAAGTCGAATTTCCCAGAGGAACCCACCCGAGGGATTAATAAAGTTCTATCTTATCTTATCTTATCTTATCTTACTTGGCAAGACCTAGTCACGCTATCTGACATTCGGATGACATAAGAGCTGCTTTACAGATAATGTCAATGACAGATATAAATATTGATTGCAAGCAGGCAGGTACAGTAGCTTCTGCTCGTAGGGAAACGTGTGCTATTTATATCTGTGACAGCTCCTCAGGATTCTGTTAGGTACTATTTTTTTAATGCAACCTCCTGTATATTCCCACAGGCTCTTCTAACTACAACATACATATTCATAACCCGGGGTGGGCTTTCAATTACTTGCTGAATTATATAAGGCTTAGAACTATTTAAAGTAAGTGATCTAAGGGAGCACTAATAGGAACAAACAGGAAAAATGGCCAAGATCTGACGGGAGGAATATGACGCACTGATGATAGCAAAGGTTTCACTTTTTATGCTCTTAAACTAGTCTGACAGTACAAAGTGGTAGAGCAAGGACTAAAGCGTCCAAGCTTTTAAGCGTAAAAGAAGACTTTATTCTACCTGTGTTAAAGAAATGTTCCAATAAATACTTGAAGATGAGCCTGCTTGAATGTTTTTGATACTGTTGTTACTGAGTTTCTCAGAAGTAAAGATGATATTAGAGCCACATATGCTCCCATCCAGATTTGATATCCTTTTAATGGAAGCTGTTGCATACAGTATTTTGGCAAGACAGTGCTAAACCCCATACTGGAGTTATTAAGAGGGCATGGCTTTGTTGTAAAAGTGTCCAGGTACTGAGCTGGCTGCAGTCCAGACCTGTTTAGTCAGACCTGACTGGGCACATCATGGAACGGAAAATATGACAATGAAGATCCAGGACTGTTGAGGAGCTGGAATCCTACATCAGACCAGAGCAGGACAACATTCCTCTCTCAGAAATCAGCATGCAACACAGTGAAATCGCCACCAAATTTAAAGTGAGCTGTTGTTTGTTATCAACAAGTAACATGTCCAACCTAAAACATCTGATATGTTTTATATATTCTCCTGTTCTCTAAGTAAAATCAAGATTTATGAGATTTAAAAATCATTTCATTCTGTTATTTACATTTTACACAGTACCCCACCTTTTTGGAATTGTGGCTTTTTGCTTTAGCTTGTGCTAAATTGGCTGATGCTTAACAGTTCAGGTTGGAACTTTTGTATGTATAAAGCTAAATAGATCTCATTTAACAATTTCAAGTCACCAGGTGGCCAATTACAGTTAGGCCTTCTATTTCTGTAGGACTAATATTTGAGACTGGAGTATAAAAATAAAAACTGAAAATGAACTGAGAAAATAACAAAGGAAAGTGCTGAGAGGAGCAGGTGCAGCAGAGAAGAAGCTGCTGGTGTGTCTGAAGCCACTGGAAGACAGCGCTCCAGAGAGGGTACGCTTTAAACACTGCTCTGCCCTGCTTCTTTATAAGATACACACTCAGAAATGTGCACATCATAGATGAATGTCCTGTGTCCGAGATTCAGAGGGTGCCTGGCAACCAGAGCTGTGAGCTTTTTTGGGGACAGTTTTTAGAGCCTCAGTTATGGGCATCATAATTTCTTTAACAGTGCTTGAGAATAATTTTCCCATATGCTAGGCTATAGAGAGCTGTCAGTGTGGAGAAATATAGAAATCAAGAACACTTCCTCATGTCAGTGGATTTTTTTCTGTCTCTAGGATGTCATTAAGTCAGCAGCATCAGCCTGACACTGTAAGCCAAGCATTAGTACCTGGTGCAAGACTGCTCCAGGCAGCAGAGTCCAGCCTGCTGCGGCAAGCCAACATTGCAGAGTTAGTGTCACACACTTTTCTGCTGTGACAGCTGCCCAAATGACTGAGCATAACAGACAGATGCTGGAGACTTGTGTTGCTTGAAAACTAGCAGATTTCCCTCATATTTTTCTATCAGATTCTAGTTAACAGATTAACATCTGCTTTTGCTCAATTCTATGAAACATTTAGCTGCAAATTAATGCCCTGATGAAGGTAAGCATATGAACTAGAGAACCTTTTCTTCTTTTAAATTAAATTAGGTTAATTCCGTTCCATTCAAATAAGTGAAAAATGTAAGGGAAGACCACGCCGCCTTGTCCTTTAATGTGCATTAAGGTTGACTCGATAAGGGGAAAATCCTGGAAACCATTTTTTGATATGATGGGAAAGATTTTGACCCCATCGTTCAACAACAGAAGAAATAACGACAAAGTCAAATGCTGACAAAGTTGACTTGTTAATTAACAACTAATTTCCCCTATGAAAAGTAACTTTTTTACAAAGTAAGTATTTAGGACTCAATATAAAAGGTGCATTTGTTTTAGAAATTATTTTGATCATCACGAATCGTGAAGATAACACATTTTAAAACCTACTAATAAACAAAGGATACAAGAAACAACACAATACCTGGAATCTCAATGATTTAATTATTGTGGAAGAGCAGTATGGAAAATGCAAAAGAGACACACACACACAAAAAACCCCACAGATCACTCACTCACAGTCTGCATTTCTTTGCATCCTTAGCTCTGCTTTTCAGGCCTGAGGTCTGTCTGATTGCACTGCTGTGCTCTAGATGTTACTATTTATTTACTCAGATTAGTTCTCCAAACTCTGAACCCTCTGCTCAGTTCAGCTACAGTTCCCCGGCTGCCGTGCACAGACAGCAACCTGATGGATTCTCTACATGTTCATAATCTGCTCTGTCATGGCTTAATATCCCATCTCTGACCTGTAGTTATTCTTCTTTTATCTAACTATCATTGCTAGTCTTTATTATGATGTAGTATAGTGTTATGAATGTTAACTACTTCAGCTGTTAGTGAGGGGAGGCACTGTGTCCCTGTGTCTGGAGCCGTGCAGTGTAAAGCTGTGTGTTAGCTGGAGGAGGCAAAGACAGACCTGCTTGTGTTGATATTGATGCTAAACATCCAGAAGAAGAAGAGACGAGAGATGAGGGTGGAGGTGGGTCTCAAAGTAGCTTGCAGATGCATATAGCACATCCAATATGAGAAGCTGTCTTTACTTTTTCAAACCCTTTTGCTTTTTTATGGTGTTGACAAGATGCTGAAGGAAGAAAATGCCATATAAGAGATTAATAGGAAGGTGCAAACTGACAGCTTTGGCACATATTTCTGTTAGATAATTGTGTAAAAAGCTCACTTGTCCAAGCACTGTTGCTCTAAATCATTCAATTCCTAAAATTATTCATAACAAAACAAAACTCAGTCTAAGGCTGTGACATCTTTAAGTTCTGTTTGCAGTTTCATGACCATTATCAAGCAGGTCTTCAGAAGTACAGGACAAGGCATCAGAAGAAAGGCTATCCTAATGCAGGCACTCAGTTTTTGGAGTGCATCATATAGAACAGAGAGCACATTCAGCTCAAAGTATTCTCGCTCGTCTTTGGCCCTTTTTCATGTTTTCTTTGGGAGGGAAAGAGTGAAGGGAAAGAGAGCTGCAGGCATACTGAGAAACACAAAGGAAGAAAGTTCCAATAAAAACGGCACAGATCACAGGAGCCCCATCAGAAATACTCCAACTCGCAGACAAGAGAAAACCATCCGCAAAACACATTCCAGTTTTATTTTAGCAACATGTTTTCTGTATGGGCGAGATCAGAGAAAGTCAGTCATTACCGAAGAACAAAGCAGACCGGAGGGGAAGTAAAACAGTGAGAATATTCAACAGTACCAAAAAGCTCACTGACAGACAACCTCTTTGTCTTGAAGCGTGAAGCCAATTTGAAGCTCATACTTACAACATGTGTTTTCTGTTGCCGAAAAGTATTTTTCTGCCGTTGTGCAGATAAGTGTCCTCCTTGTCGGGCTTCTCTTTCTTCCTCTGACTTACTTTACAGGTACAAGTCTGTGCATGTTGAGCTGCGCTACAGGCGTTCCCAGGGTTGACAGAAATGTCACTTTTCACTCGTCAGTTTTTAACTTAAACAGAAGCGAAGCCACAGGACTTTGGCACCAAAAGCCCACATTTTGTTGCTTTCCACAGATGTGTTTCTCAAGCTAGCGTTTATAGACATTTAGAAATGTGAATCATTTAAACTGAGAAAGAAAGATAGACCTCAAGCAAATCATTAGTTCCTAACTCCTCCCTGCTGCTGCATACCTGTTTGGCTAAGATTTTGGCCCTTCGAGACTGCCATGCAACCGATGTGAGAAATCTGTTGATTTAACAATAAAGCGCAAACATTTTCTTTGCTCATACTAAAAAATGGCTAAGATAATCATTAATGCTATTTAGTGAGATGAACATGTCCTCACTATTTGTAGCAGTAGGTGTTACGCTTTTCAGTGACCCAGTAAAATTTGCTTTATGTATTTTCTCATGGAAGCAATTGTGAAACTGTCAGAAGAACACTGGCCAAATTCAGAAATAGGAAACAGGAGGTCTGAGAGTTTGTGAGCCACAATTGGATATAGAAAATTGTACAAATGAGCCAGTATAATAGAAAGGGATCAGCATTAAGGCCTTAGGCAAAGGAGGGACACTAATGACAGCAGTAAATATCATTCCTAGTTGTTTAGGAATGGTTAAAATAAAAAGAAACCCAGAAGGTAATGCTTTAAGTGCATTTGCTGTCTGACAAAATGGCAAATTTCACAATGTGTGAGTATAATTACTGTAGATCTGTGTGACTAGTTGTTGCTATAGCAACATAATATTCAACCAAAAAAAGCAACAAAAACAGCAATCACTGCTAGTGACAGAATATCATACACTTTTCCTTTTTTTGCAGTATTTTGTAATACTTTGAATCCACTTTGTTATTTTATTGGTATCAACTGTGAGTTGTTCTTATAGGAGAGCTGATTTTGCTGATTTGTTGATTAAGGATTTAATTCAGGAGACACTCTCTTGATTGGACCTAAATGTTATAAAAGAAGTAAAATGGTTTTGAAGCCCATCAATGTCAGATGCCGTCTGATTGTAAAGGGGCTGCAGTTGGCACCAGTAACGGCCTTAATTTGGGTCAAGGATCGCCCAGTGTCTTGACGGACAGCCAATTGGACCCTAGAGCTCAGTGCTGGTGAAATATTTTGGGGTCTTCTACTTGACTTTTTTGTTCCATAACCATCAGGATCATTTAAGAAATTCCAAATGACTGTCTTACTGCCTCCCACCTGAGCAGCGATGGTGTGCTGCGAGAGACCCTGCTTATGCAGTTCAACAACCCGACCATGTTCAAAAGGGGAAAGTTTTTTGCCTTTACCATCAGAACGTCATGACAGTGTGACTACCTGACAGAAAATGACAATGAATCCACATTTTTGCACAGATGTGACCTTTTAAAGACACGTCTTAAAGTTTTGATCAGCTGTAAATCAGCCTGTTTCAGTTTAAGAGTTTTCAATAAATTGCATGCTCAAAACAAATGTTTTGTCTCACTCCCATTTCTTCTTGTTGCATGTTGAAGCTCTACTTGGACCCTTTTTAAGATCCAACCATGCAAAATCTGATTTTTTGCCATTTTTCAAGTGGTCTTAAGCTTTTGATCTGGACTGTATAATTGGTGTGTCACTCAAACTACAGGCAACCTGCTAACAAACAAAACAATCACAAAGAGGTTTTCACTGCAGAGCTCCGGACCTCGTGCACTGTGGTGCTACATGCCAACTGCTCAAGTAATACACATTCTTATGACTGGTGGTTACTGGGAGGGTGACTGACCAGTCTTTAGGCCTGCATGACTGGGACTTTACCAGTTGATTTCACCGGCTAACAAGTAGATTTGCTGCCTAATATTCACTCAACAGGAATGAAAGCCAGTCCTAGATGAAACTTAAACCAGTGTTCTGGTTGAAAGTTGGGCAGTTTTTTACTTTCACCATGGAAACACTCCTAAGTAGGAATGTGTACATGAGTTGTTTGAGTTATCCTCCTTTATGTTTCATCCTGAACAACTAATTGGGCAGCCCAGTGTTTGTATATTTGTTATTTAAATGGCAAATCCACGCTGCCTCCGCAATGTTCCTGTGTTGCGACTGTCTAATCAGCATGCCTTTGTTTGTGAGTGGCCTCCTACACTTTTAATTATTCACTATATTATCCCCATCATCCATTCTCCTGACCTTCAAACCTAACTTACTTTCTGGCTGACAAAACTTTACTGAATGTTTGCACTGAGCGTGAAAGTACAAATTTATTTCTTAAATGGCTGTGAGTTAGTTAAATGTCACTCTGCCTTTACTGACTCAACCTCGTTTTATGATTTAGGCAGCTAACTATGCTGTAGGTGTGTTCTTACAGGCTTGTCACCTCATAACTATCGCGGTCTCTTTCCCTTGCATGAAGCAGGCATCTGTATAGGGAATAGGAAGCTCGTTGACCCAGTTCACTCTGAAACATCAAACTCCTTGGAGAAAACCATTGGCAGAAAGAGGCAGATGCTGAAGTATCAGGCAGAGGTTGGGGTGTAATGTCCTCATCTAACACGGAGAGAGAAAGACATGGAGAGGGATGGGGCAATGAAAATGACTGATGGCAGCACAAATGGCAGAGCTGTGATCAGTAGGAAAGAAGTGGAGAGGAAAAGAAGGGAAACGGGGGACAGCGCTGACAGCTAAGCGGGCCTACCTGTCCGCCCATCTCTCGTTTTCTGTCTTGATTTGCAAGTCCTCGACGGGACGCTTGCCGGGGCCAACCCGGAGAACAAGAACAGATGTCATAAAACACCGCTGCGACTGGGATTTGCATCTGTAATGACCTCACTGGAGATGCTGCGAGTATGACGTTCCCACCGCAAACCTGTCACATACGCACTCTGAGCAGTTTTCATCCCTGTATCTGCCAACCTATCACTATCACCGTGATGGAAAACTGCTTTTTCTTTTTGCCTTTCCCACCATTGTACATATCGCTTGCCTTTTCCTCATGGCCCACAGTCTTTGTCTTAAGTTTACTTGTAAAATCTTATGCAACATCATTTTTGAAATATAATTTTATACATATAAACTTGGTCAACACACTCTGCAGGTATAAGTGAAAAAGATTGCCAAGCAGGTTTACAAATCCGGTCTATACCGGACTGATAATGTTTACGCTTTAAGGTTGCTGAGCAAGTTCAGTGTGTGGAGATCAAAGGTTCAAATAAAGAGCAACAGAGTGATTTTCCAAGCCTGGCTGACAATGAGATGAGATGGAGTGGTTATATTTAAGAGTGACCCAGATGCAGCTGTATCTCCAGCTCCACTTTGTAAATCTACAATAAGCATATTACCTCAGACACTTCTGAGGAGGCAGAGTGGATTTCAGACATTAACACAGGTCACTGTGGCTGTTTTTCTATATTATTTTCATAGTATGGCATGATGACACCAGGTGTTATGTGTTATTGCCTGGTTTATGATTGGCTTATAAACTACGCCTGTTTCACATGGACGGTTCTTGTAAATTTGATGTTTATACTTATATGCCATACTCTAGACTTATATTTGAGCTATAAATATTTTTACTATAAAGTTAAAATGGACAGTTATATAGTGCTGGTTTTAAAGAACATATAGAGAGCCCAATTGGCAATGGTATAATTCATTAACCGTAAACACTGAGACTAGCTTGTGTTCAGATTTACTCCTCTTTTAGTTTCACTCTTATTTATATGTTATACATTGCTTGGTAAGACTCGGGTTCTAAAAGTAATAATTTATATTAAAAATGAGTTAGTCTCACAACCGCCACATCAAGTGCAAGTTACATGTATTCATTCTGTCCGATTATAATTGCGAATGCCTTTTACATTTCAAAAAATCATTTATTTATCACTTAAATTGTAGAAAAAGTGATTCGTAAATATAAACATTTAATCATATGTTGACAATAGGATGATTTTATAATAAATTAAATTAGCTAAAAATTTGATCGTTGTTATAAAGTGTTATGTTCATGTTGGTACATTCTAGATTTTCATGCAGTACTACCACTACTACAACTGTAGCTTGCCTCCACCAGTGTGTGAATGTGAGAGTGAATGAATAGTAGAATTATAAAGCGCTTTGAGGGCTCCGAAAAGCGCTGTATAAATGCAATCCATTATTATTATTATTATTACTATGAATAATAATAATGGTAATAATGGTGATTTTGTCCCAAGGTGACATTGGTACATCTCCATGTTTCACATTAACAAAATTGAAAGCTAGCAGGTGAATACAGAACTACATGTAGCTGCTTGAGAGCAAGATATAGTCCCCCAGACTGAAACATAGAAAAAAGAGACAGAGGGTTGAGTGAATGCTACTGTTAGTCTCTGCCTGCTGCATGTGTAAATATGCAACTTCTTGCTATCATGTGCCTCTTTTAAAGATAGTAATACATCAGTCTTGTATGTACAAATTCTTTTGTTACACCAAAGCAATCAGATAATCATTGATTCCACTCAAAGTCCAGGCCAGTGTAATGCAAATTATGTCTACTGACTACAATTAAGAACAACTAACATGCCGTACTCTGGGATTCAGTGAAATAAAAGCCCTCGCCCTAAGTAGATAACCTTGGCTTAATTAAATGAAACAAGACGCTTCTGTGAAATGTATTTCAATTACGTTAAACTCCAGTACATTATTTTATATTTTACAAAACACAAATAAATGTCTATATTTAAAGCTTTCACTTACTGGTGACGTCTTTCTTGCCCAGACAACACAAACAACTGTTTTGACTATGTATGAGCTGCTGAAGGACAGGTCTCTCATGCTTGCTCACAGGGCACATATTGAACAATGGGAATATAACAGTTTTGCATGGAGAGAACATCTGCTTAGAATTTATTCATCAAGGTCCGTCCTAAATAACCCACCTTTGCTTATAAGAGCCAGGTAATTGAACTGTACATACCCATATTCATTTGCATAAACCATTAACGTAAGATGCCAGTAATTTGGTAGATGAAGGCCACGGGAGGCCCACATCCAGCCTAATAACACCCTTGGATCACAACAAGCTATTTAAAACTACATACACAGGTAATTTAACTTTGGTATCCAGCGTGCAAAAGTCTTGAGCCACACCTCATGCCTTTTTATTTTGTTGGAAAATGGGTGGAAAGATTTATTGAAGCATGTACAAGAAAATGTAGTTTATACAATAAAAAACAGAGTTTCTGGATCAAAATCTGACGGCACTTTTATGTTTTAATAATTCTATGAATTTTCAAAGAGTCCCAACCCCACTGCCTCAAATGTAGCCCCAAATCAAGACAGAGCCTCAACTGTGTTTACAGGATGGACACACTTACAGAGGTATTACTGTTATACCTCTCCCCTGACCCTCTCTGTACATATTGACTGTGAGTTTAACCAAAAATTTCAAATTAGCATTCATCACCGACTTGTTGCTGCTGATTTTCTATTCAGTTCTTGTGTAATTTTGTATGGCCCAGCCTTTCCTCCCTGTTTCACTTCCTGAAGATGGTTTCTTGACAGCCACATATCCATTGAGACTATTTCCAAGGAGGCTTCAGTGAACAGTAGATGGATTAACTGAAAGGCCAGATGTATCCCTCAAATGTCCTGTGTCAGGTGTTTCTGGATTTCTGTTTTGTAAGGACAAGGCTTTCAGATACCGTTCACCTGCTGTAGATACTTTTGTAAGCCTGCCACTTTTTCTTTTGTCATCCACTTGTCCAGTTTCCTGAAATTTTTAGAGATACAATTTAAAATTGGTTCTTTTGTCTGCTGCTATGTGTAGACATAACCCTGTCAGGTGCCTTTTTTACGCTTGAATGATTTATAGGTCAAGAACTATTGCTCAAGATCATAGAAACAACAGGAAAGTCTGGCTCCATGGAAGCAACCTTTAAAGAAACCTTTTTGCACAGTCCTCTTATTGGCACATTTGCTTTAAAGCAAAAGCAAACATTTGAAATGATTTGGACTTCTTCTTCTTCTTCTTCTTTTTTTTTTTTTTTTTTACATTATTTACACCCAAATCCACGAGACAATCAGGGAGACCAGAAAAACTCCTTTTCAGATATATTTAGAAATAAATACAAATACAAAACACTGTGTTTATTTTAAGAATGCCATTAAGAACAACAGAAATAGACATGAAGATGTAGGAAATGCTGCTGTATTATAATTAACAGAAATGCCTTCAGAATGAGGAGGCTATAACTCTAATATTTTAAACAGAACTGTCGCATGAAGCTGTTGCAGCTTATGCTGCAGTATAAATAACACAGACAAATGATGTTTCTGGGAACAGCTAATGGCATCATGCTCATCAGTAGTGCACAGTATAACCACATGTAATAATGTTTAATTGCTTGATGTGACTGTAAATAACTGCGAAAGGCCAAAATACATCACTGGCTGGAGGTTGTATTTCCTGGAGTGTTAGAGGATTTTTTTATGTCAGGGCATGAAGTTCTGTTTTACTAAGTTAACAGTGGGTTTCCAAGTTTGTGGCAGCAGTTTGGAAAAGTGCATTTTGTGTTTTAACAAGACATCATCCCGAGCTCCAGTCTGTCTTCATGAAGAAGCTGCCAATCCGGGATAGTGTCGAAGAACTTGACTCCACTGCTTACAGTCTCGACCTCACTCTATTCAACACCTTTGGGATAAACAGGGATGCTGGCTGCGAGCCGAGTCTGGCCTCGCTAATGCTCTTTTGACTGAATAGCAGAAAATCCTTGGAGTCGACGAAGACGTTTTCGTCAACGCTGGGCGAAAAGTCCTCTCAGGAATGCTGTTATGGCAGAATCATGTTGCAAATGTGAGCTGTTTAACAATGAAACGTAGGACGAATGCTCAGGTGTGTGCATAGCTTTGCACAGTATCTGCCTTTTGACAAAGTTTGAGCTCAGATGAAGTCAGGGAGATGGAAAAATGGAGGCAGAGGCTGGGGAAATGAATTCAAAATCTGCATAAGTGAACAATTTAATTGTAATTAACTTCTCTTAGAACATAAATGGTCTGGGATTTTAATTTCTAATCAATTTAATCTCCCTCTGTATCTGTCTCGCACTTGTTGTCCCTCTGATTACAGATGGAGAGCAACACAGAGAGTTGATTAGCCTTCCTCACCCCTGTTTGGCTGTGTCACCCCTATTCTCTAATTACATTACGTTTGACAGAATGCTCACGGGGCACGGCCTATCCAGAGCGCTGTTGGAAATACATGCGGCTTTGGGTGTGATGTAAAAAAGTCAAGACAGTGACAAAAACAGGAAGCAACACACAGATAGGAAAAAATATAATTTCTCTGTTTGTGCGTCTGGAGGGGAGAATCTCGTTGCCGCAGGCCATGAAAGTACATCTCAGAAGCCCTCACAGCCTACAAAGGTTTATTTATTTTTTTGCCTATTTTAATGCAATTCTGCTGTGAAGCGATAAATAACACCCATGCGGAGCATTAAAAGATGGTATAACAGAACTATTGCAGCTGCTGTGAGGATCAGGAGTGAAAACCTGAGTTGCAGGTAGGGTAAATAAAGCTCTCTGCTGGTGTTGACGCTTTTATATCTTTTTTTTTTTTATGTTTCCTATGGTGTTTTGTAGATGGTACAATACAGCTCCACTGTGGGGAGCTGTGTCTCTGCGTCTGCTCTGTCTCGCTCTGGCTTCCTTTCTGTCTTCCCCTCTGCCTGTCTGTCTCTCTGGCACATGGCATCATATGCAGTGGCTGTGGGCCGTTGTTCCTCATGTTAAAAGCTCAGCTGGGAAGTCTGAATCCCTCGGACTAATGCTCTGTGGCCTCGGCGTTTCACAGCTCTGTAGCTTGGAGTGACCATTTGGGCGAGGGAAGCGTGCACGTGTGTGTGGCACATGTGTCTGTTTGGGTGTTTTGCTCTTTGCGTGTGCTAATTCTTTAATTTACATTCATCATGCAGAGAGATGAGACAGCTGTCAAAGTGAATCTGAAATGCACATGTGTGTGTGCATGGCGGTAGTTAGGCTATGTGTGGTGGGAGTAATCTCTCTGTTGGTCTTCATGCATATGTAATTATCCTCTTCTCTGTAGGCAGAGCTTGCATTAGTATGAAAAAGGTGCTTAACTCCAAATTAGTGACTGCATGGCAGGTAGCTTTTATGGGCAAGAGGTGTTTTTGTCTTGTTTACGAAGATGAATGGTCAAATACAAATACAAGACCAACTATTAATGGAATCTCATTTGCAAGCACACCTCTCTGCGGGACAGCTGAAATGAGTTATTCTTTTTCTTAACATTTTTGCAGTTGCCTGTGATTTATTATCCTTCTCACATTGACAAACAAACTCACCTGAGTTCTTTAACATCATGTTTCCTTATAACAGCTATGTTTATAACACTTCAGCATCATTATTCAATCTGATAATAAGAAGACATGCCAAGGAGGTGAACGAATTAAACGATCACGGCACAGGATCTAACGAGGTTTCAGTATTCTAGCGATTTAGCAGACAGGGAGAGTCGAAGATAACCTGAGTGAGTCTGAAGGTTGTTAGTCCTTAGGGGTGAGACAAACCTTTGGGGTCCCACACCTAGCTCTAGTTGTACTGCCACATGGGGGGCAGTGTCAAAAATATGTGCAACAAACTTCTTCTAATATGGGCTCCATTTGTTTGTGATTGTGTTGATGTGTTCCCTGAGCTAATCACCTGCCTTGGAGAACACCAAGGGGAAATATGATGGGGAAATAATGCCTTTGTAGACGAGTAAAACCAAGTGTTAAAAAAATCATCTCAGCTTTTTTGTCTTTGATGTTTTGTATGTTTTTGTTTTTTAACCAATCAGCACTTCACCTACACTGAACATAAACGCCATTGAGTGAAACGCTATTGTCTTCTCGGAGAACTGCATGCAGGTTTCCCCAGCTGCTGCACTGGTTTCTTCCTTTAGTCCTTCTCTTTGTCTCCAATGAGCTTTGTAACTTGGGGCAGGTGGGGATGCAGGTGAATCAATCTTGTTAATATTCGGGCAAAGCTCCACAAAAACATGCCGCTAAAGTCCCCATAGTGCAACAGATCTGACTGCCTCTGATGCAATGGCATAGATCAAGGGTGCTGAGCATGCTGCCAGCTAGCTAAAGGGTCAAATCTCTCCCACTGGATGGATTTGTAAAGTGTGACAATCAAAACAAAGTTATTATTAATTACCATAAACTCCAATATATATTTCATTTTCCAATGAATGGAAAATGGAAGACATGCTGAAAACAGTATCACAACACAGACTGAAAATCTATTTAAAAAAATGAAAATGTATTTTTAGACATCACTAAGATGTATAAATAAAAAAATTAAATAATATTTTTGCTTAGTTCAGCTGGATTCAAACAGCAATGAATATCACTTCAGGAAGTAAGAGACACATTCTACAGCTAGCAGTTCAATATTCAGGCCAAAGAAATTTTTTCACAGTAACGTATCCAGGATGTCACCACTTGTCAATCATTTCTTTGCAGTTGCTCCAAGTTTCTTACCGCTTAGTTTAACATGCCAGTCACCCCCCAAAAAAGTCCCGAAGCCAGGTATGTTCATGCTGTGGTCAGAAGTGTCACTATGGCAACACTCAGTGATGTGCATCAGGCAACATTGACTTTGACGGTCTTAATCAACACACCAAGTTTGTCCATATTATTTTCCAAACACCTCATTGTTTGAGCACCTCTAGCACTGAAATCCAATTCCTCTGTAGTTTCTCTGGGATTACACGGGGGGGGGGGGGGCATGTTTGAAGATGTTGAGCACTGGGTGAAGAAATGTCAGAGGTGTGTGTATACAAAGATGCCTCAACCCAAAGTTCAGGCACCCCACGCTCCATTTTTGGCTACCCGCCCACTTGAAGTTGTTGCTGTTGATTATACCACCTTGAGCGGACTACAGATGTTTGTGAAAACGTTCTTGTAATGACTGATGTGTTCACCAAGTTCAGTCAGGCATTTGCCACACGAGATCAAAAAGCAGATACCACAGCTAAGATTATCCTGAAAGAGTGGTTCATGAAATATGGGGTACCAGATCGCCTGCACTCAGACCAGGGCAGGAATTTTGAAAGCGCAGTGATTGCTGAGCTATGCAAACTGTATGGAGTCAAGAAAACTCGTACAACACCCCACCACCCTCAGGGTAACCCTCATTGTGAGAGGTTCAACAGGACTTTGCACAACATCCTCTGTACGCTTCCCCCTGAGAAGAAGCGGCGCTGGCCCGCGCATCTGTCAGAGCTGGTGTATGCTTACAATGTCACGCCGCACTCGACCACAGGGTATTCTCCCCATTACCTGCTGTTTGGGGTCCACCCACATCTACCCATTGATGCATTGTTGGGCCGGGAAGAAGTAAAGGATGACAAACTGGACTGGTTATTAGTGCATCAGGAGCGTCTCCAGGATGCACATGCCAGAGCCAGAGAATTTGCCGAACGGAAGGCTACAGAGAGAGTGGTTCAGCAGCAAGGAAAGGTGTTCTGTCCACCTGTTGACATCGGACAGTTTGTGTATCTCCGTTACCGACCACCTGGAAGGAATAAAATTCAAGATGCCTGGGCAGCCCCTGTGTATAAAGTGGTTGATATCCAAGGGACAACATACACAGTAGTGCCACTGGAAGGAGGGCCGGTGAAAAGAGTCCACAGATCTAACTTGAGGCCATGCGTGGGGTCTATACCTGCACCCAAGCCAAGGCTACGTGACCAGGAAGTCAGTTCTGCAGATGAGCACCAAGTGTCTGATATGGAGGTTGAGCATCCAGAGTTTGCCTTGATGGAGGAGGTCCAGTACCCAATGGAGCTGCCAGTGGCTCAGGGACCTGGGAACTTGGTTCCGATGGTCGACGAACCTGGAAACCAATTGGAGAATGGAACTGAAAATATGGGTGAGGATCTGCTAGGGCAGGAGAGCAGCGACTACCCTGATGACCTCGAGGTGGAGCCAGCAGCTTACCTTCCACCTGGACCAGGAAGCATTGGATTCTCCAGTGAAGAACCGGTGGCAAAACCTGTTCCAGCTCCTAGGAAAGGAAAGAAAGGGAAAGCGGAGGCAGGTCCACCCACACCTGCTACACGCAGGAGTAGGAGAGAAACTGCAGGGGTCCACACAAACCCATTTAATCTACCTAGGTCAGCATGCAATGCAGTATCCTTCAGTCCAGATGTACTCTCCCAGGTGTTAGCCGGTATGGTTCTCTACACCACCAAACTCAGGGGAATGGTGGATGAGCAGAGGGTCACCGAGGACGTTGACTCGTAGCAGGGGAGAATGTAGCCAAGTGAACTAATACTATGCATGGAAAGGGTTTAAAAAGAGGGGATTGTGTTTTTGACTGGTTGCCTGTCTACCGGAGGTCTGTTGTAGGGTTGTCATGGTGATGACTAGACCTCGCGTTTTGGGGGTATACTGTCCCTTTAAGAGCCGTCGTAAGCCAGAGCACGCATGCACTCAAGTTTGCGTCACACACTGAGCGCTGTGAGCGGGAGCACTGGAGAGTTAGAGACTGCAAAAGATTCTGTGGCTAGCTACACAAGAGGTAAATGTGCTAAAAAGTGTAGCATACTGCAAAATATTGTCACCAGTGTTGTAGTAGACTGTAATTAGCTAAGTTTCTTTAGCAATGACTCCATGTTTGTGACCATTTGTGTAGAGTTCTTAACGCGCGACGGGTGCATGTTTAATGGTCACGTGCTGTGAAAGGGACTGAAGAGCGGGTTGGCGTGAGTAGTGACAGTGTCCTAACAGATTTCAAAGTTGTTAGGTTTACACTGTTATTCACTTTGCATAACTCTGTATGTTTCTGTTTGATTCAGAGGGGAGATCACTTGCTGTGTGATTCCTGCGTGTGTACTTGTCCTAGCACAGTAGCTGTGTGGAGAAACCGAAGTGAGTTCATGATGTTCTCCCATAGAAATGTATGTTTAAAAGAGAGTTTACAGTGCACTTTATTGCCAGTTGACCTGCGAAGTTGTGAGATGTAAACAATGTGTTTATTTGTTTTGTTTTCTCTTTTTTTGTTGTATTTGTTTCTTGACAGGTCACTACTGTTGTCTATACTGTTTGAATTTAACATGTACATATGATAGTTATTGTTGTCTCAGACCCTGAAAGGCAGTTTTAGGCTGAGCCAGTGGAATAGTTAAATTTTGCCGTTTCACTCAAAACTACAGAATTAAAACTGTGCTCCTCCGAGTACAGTCGGAGATTAAAAAAGCCCACAAAAGAGTATTTCCTGTGTCCTGTTTCATTCCATGACCGGGCCACATGTATATCCATTAATGTATATAAAAAAAGCTATATAACTGTCAGAATTTCAGACTGTTTTGAGATGGCTTTTTTGACAATGCAGTTCTCATTTTACTCTACAATCCTGCTAAATTTGGTTGACTAATAAAATCCTGAATATAACAGACAGACAAGTGCAACCTAGAAAGCTTCCAGCACCAAACACTGCATTACTTTGCCTACATACTCTGCATGTTCAAGCAGATATCTGTCTACAGAATCAGAAGCAAATGATTACTCACTTCTCAAATATAATCAAGTGTCTAAGTACTGAATTAATCCCACTGAAAATATTACTTTGAAATTAATTTTTTTTTTTAATTCACAAGGTTCAATTTAAGATTTGACATGTGAAATTGAGGGCACTCTGGACAATGTTTCAGAACATGTTGGGAAGAAAATCCAAATAGAAAGAAAATTCGATCTCGTCTGTTTTCTTGATGTGTTTCTGAGGTTACTCGTCTTGAATGTCGACTGAACCTAGCACAACAAAGATATAATTTGGTCCATTTAAGTTCCTTGTATGCTGGATACACTTTGAAGAAAGGGAAAAGAAATTTCTGGAATTACAAACTTGTATTAGTGGGCAATTTCAAAGAGAATTCAAAACACACATATTCAGGTAAATGATTTTCAGAAATGCAATACGTTCAGTCATAACTTTAAACATGAAGTATTTATGATTACATTTTAAAAATTCAGTTTCCAATAAAATCTTTACAGCCTTTCTTTTCTTTTGAAAACCTAAAAATCATCTGAGTAATACTCATACCCTGGCATTTAAAAAGAGTCATTAGTGTGGGGCTGTTTGCAGGCACAACAGCACAGAGTTTAACTGAAACGTGATGGAAACAAATTGCCACTCTACTGCACACTGGTTTTGTCCAAAATACAGCAGCAGCAGGTACGCATATAGTTACACTTTAAGCTTTCACTCACCAAATGTTCACACACATCACACATTCACACAGTACAATATTTCTCTCCAGCGTACCCCTCATTACGTCTTCTCGGTAACTAATGATCCTCACTTTCTATACCCAACAAAGAGAGATGCCATTCTCCAGTCTTACAGGCTACAAGACAACTTTGTTGTACACTTTCCTCCACCAAGAAGAAAAAAAAGAACAGAAAGAAAAACTGGGCCAACAGCAATTAAATAGCCAAATTTCAGGGTTTGTTAAAGCTGAAAAAGTATGTTCATGGGGGAACGAAAAGAGGCAGGCCCCTTGTTCTTCAGTCAGAGAACAAAGACTCCCCACCCTCCTTTGCAGTTTTTTTTGCATCTCTCCAGCCTGAAGATGCAGATCAAGACTAAGTAATTATCCTCTGATTGAGTATTCATAAACGATTATGCTATTGTTTTGTCTTTAATGATGCAAATTACGACTAATTACCTCACGTTAATGGATACCGAGAGTCTTAACAAGCTGTGGAATAGTGCAATTAAGCAACTGTTTATCTAACAGTACCATGTGTAAATATTCGTTGTAGGTGTGTATGTATAAATAAAGTGAATGAGGCCATCTTTTTTCTTGCTCATCATCTTCATGAGTTTGATGGATGAGGAGGGGAGGGGGGGGGGGGGGGGGGTGCTCAATCTGCATTAAGAAAACTAATTCCATTAGTAGGCACATGAATAATTACGGTGGCTGGGAAGTGCAAATCGCAACAAATTAAAAAACCGCAACAAATAAAAAACAAACCACAACAAAATACAAAAAGCCCACAACAAATTACAAAAAGCCCACAACAAAATACAAAAAGCCCACAACAAATTACAAAAAGCCCACAACAAAATACAAAAAGCCCACAACAAAATACAAAAAGCCCACAACAAAATACAAAAAGCCCACAACAAATTACAAAAAGCCCACAACAAAATACAAAAAGCCCACAACAAATTAAAAATCCTTGACGGAAAGGGATTGTCTGAAATACCGGAAGTGACACAAGCGTGATGTCACGAGAGGGGGCGTGGTCAGGGTTTTTGGTTGAGGCGCCACATTTCTGGGCCGAACAAATCGCTAGCGAAAGAGCGAAAGTACACGGATAACACCAGCTATGGTTCGTACTTGCTGTGCGGTCGGTTGTAAAGTTAGATCGCACGGCTGGCAAGGGAATAAGGTTGAAAATGGTTTATCTTTTCATTCTTTCCCCACCTGGAAGCAACATGAGGCAGCTCATGTATCGGATGTTACCAAACGAAGGCGTCTAGCCTGGATAGCAGCTGTGAGACGAGCTGATATCCAGTTCTCTTCCATCTCCAAATATCTGTTGGTGCTCCAGACATTTTCATTCCCGTAAGTTATAGATATGTTCATATCACTCTTTATCCGGTCTTTAAGTCTGACGTCACTAGCATGGGCTCAAACGCTGCTGCAGGTCCATAAATCACAGGATCACTGTGGCATTACTGAGAGTTGAAAAACTGTCTAAAGTCTTTCATCTGTAATAAAATTATCAGCGTTCTGCTCTACCATGTGTAACAATTGAGTTTAACATCCAGGCATCCATGAAAACGAAACGGAATATATGACATTTAACAGAGTTAGAAATTAGCAGGAAGTTAGCTCGCTAGCTTCCATCTAAATGAGGGATTTTGGAAACAAATTCAAACGTACAACTCTGCTATCACTTCCAACATAAATGAAGACAGAAAATTAAACAGCAGTGACGTTTGTAGGGCACTGTGAGTAAAATGCGTTTGATTTCCTCCCGAACATTCAAATTAGTGCAATCATAAATTCATTCATGAGGTGCAAATTAGAGTGAGAACACGTGGAGGCTCTGGCTACGTTCACACTGCACGCGAAAACGCATCAAATCCGACTTTTTTGACCGTATGCGACCCATATCCAATCATGGTATGACGGTGTAAAAACAGCACAAATCCGATATTTTCAAATCCGATCTGGGTCACTTTCGTATGTGGTACTTAATCCGATACATATCTGATGTTTTAGGAAGCAACTGCTGTTTGAATGGTCATGACGCATTAAATCCGTCTTTTATTTCACTGACACAAAACATATGCCAATTATCAGCGCTGGAGAAGACATTGAGAACACATGAGCGCTTCGTGTGCATCCCGTGCAGATGTTAGTGAAACTGTTGGGAAGATAACGTGAACATTTTATTTGTACTGTATAATCTGCAGATTCTGACATAAATCTGCAACTATCCTTTGAAGCACCGCTCCTCTCTAAAACAACAATAAGGATCATTATTAGGCCATATGTAAATAACAAAATAACTTAAAGCAAAATTGGACAACGTAAAGTCTGAAACAAGTCTTTATATTAAGGGCCATCAGTCAAACAATGCTGTTTGGTCTAAACAGAGCGCGTTGTGTGTGACGTCTTCTTTTGCGCATGCGGGCCACTTTGAGGGTTCACAAAGGACTGCGTTTGCTGTCACATTTTATTTGTAGTGTGAACAAGCAGACACAAAATCAGATTTAAATTAAAAAAAAAAAATCGGAATTGAGCATTAAGACCTGCAGTGTGAACGTAGCCATAGTGAGTTCAGTGCATTGATGTGACATTGTCCTGAAGGATTTAGTTATTCTCAATGGTTAAAGAAATTGCAATTATTTATTCATATTTATTATAAATAATCCTAATTATATATCTTGCTTCCATGTTTGTGTCCTGTGTCACAAAAAATAAATTTTTTACTATAATACATTGATTAATGACCTGCAGAATCTCCTTATCATATTACGTGTCCATAATTGTCACCTAAAGTCAAACTTTATGCTTTCTCCATCTTGAAAGTGATGACATCCTTGCATTACATACTTTAGGTTCATTTTCTGAAGGCAGGTTTCTGAAAGAGAACAGGCAGATTTGGAATATAACATGCAGCGTTCTATAGATGGATACATAAAAAAATGGAAAATTACATGTATGTGCTAACTTTCTAAATACTTTGTTACATTTATGATAAAATGGATTTGAAAGTAGATAAAACAAATTTATGTCGGCCTTGGTTCATTAGAGTCCTTGTCTTTAAATTAACTTTGTATGTTTCAGGTACTGCACTCTCAAAGACTGAATGAACCAGCATTGGGTCATTGTGAGCATCACAGGGAAGGTTGAAGCCGCCCACTGCGCCTGTATGGCCGGAGTCCTGGAGACCTGCATCCATAGCGCTGCTCTTCTGTTTAATTTCGAAGCAACAGTGCAGATCTGTGGCACAAGGACTGTTACAGATGAACCTGCATACTGGGGTTTTCTGGGTAATATGACCGAGATACAGCCAGAGGTTGGCCATAAGATGGACTTCTCCTCTTCAGCTGACCAAAAACTGCTCTCAATCAAAACATAAACAGACCATCTGTAGTGACAGGTAAAAGGAGCCGTCCTCAAAAAAGAAAAATCCCACCTGCTACTGTGGAGGAGTTGTCACTGCTATTGGAATCTTTGCTGGAACACAGTAAAGCTGTGGGTTGTGGGAATGACCCATAATGTTTTATATAAGGGTCTAGATTTATGCCTGAAGTGCACTGCCGTGTAAATAATTTGCATTTACTGAATATGTACTGACTGAGTACCACTGTTCAAAAGTTGAATAAAGAAACAAACTAAGTTTTGCTCTTTTTTTTTTATTATTAAAACCACCTTACAGAACATCACATCAGTTACAATGTAGAATCCATGTCATAGTTTATAAAGGACAAAATCTTTACACAAAATCATGACAGCATTTACACGATATCACCCACTACTAACGTTACTTTATTTACTATCAATTACTTCAATTTATGTTCTGAAAAATTACCGCTATTTATACAGCACAAGACTAAAGAATATTTAACAGGAGCAAGTTTCATTTTCCCCTGGTTTTACTACCACACTGTTCACCAAAACGGCAGCAAACCTTCACCATCTTATCCAGAAGGGTCACCTCTTCACCCTCACATGGAAGAAGTAATCTGATTGGCATGGTGGTATGTTTGAAGCAGGTCCCTTGTGTAGCGCTGGAACTCAGTCACGATGTTTCATCCATTTAATGGGCTGGTTTGCTGCAATAATGCCAAATAATTAGTAACTCTATAAATAGAAGGTAGTTCTGCAAAATCACTCAGTAGGATGTTTTTTTCTAATTTTCTATGACCTCAGAGTGCATCGAAAATAAAACTAATAGGCTATAAAGATATGAACATATTTAGAACTTACCGGAATGAAAATGTCTGGAGCACCAACAGATATTTGGAGATGGAAGAGAACTGGATATCAGCTCGTCTCACAGCTGCTATCCAGGCTAGACGCCTTCGTTTGGTAACATCCGATACATGAGCTGCCTCATGTTGCTTCCAGGTGGGGAAAGAATGAAAAGATAAACCATTTTCAACCTTATTCCCTTGCCGGCCGTGCGATCTAACTTTACAACCGACCGCACAGCAAGTACGAACCATAGCTGGTGTTATCCGTGTACTTTCGCTCTTTCGCTAGCGCTTTGTTCGGCCCAGAAATGTGGCGCCTCAACCAAAAACCCTGACCACGCCCCCTCTCGTGACATCATGCTTGTGTCACTTCCGGTATTTCAGACAATCCCTTTCCGTCAAGGATTTTTAATTTGTTGTGGGCTTTTTGTAATTTGTTGTGGGCTTTTTGTATTTTGTTGTGGGCTTTTTGTAATTTGTTGGGGGCTTTTTGTATTTTGTTGTGGGCTTTTTGTAATTTGTTGTGGGCTTTTTGTATTTTGTTGTGGGCTTTTTGTAATTTGTTGTGGGCTTTTTGTAATTTGTTGTGGGCTTTTTGTATTTTGTTGTGGGCTTTTTGTAATTTGTTGTGGGCTTTTTGTATTTTGTTGTGGTTTGTTTTTTATTTGTTGCGGTTTTTTAATTTGTTGCGATTTGCACTTCCCAGCCACCGTAAATAATAGCACAGCCTAAAGAGAAACCCCCACAAATCCTTTAAGAGGTTTTATATAGTTGATAAGTAAAGATGTATTTTTTTATTCTTTTAGCCATACTGAAAGTATTTAAAGTTTGTTGTCAAAAGTATTATTTTCAAATTTTTTCTTAGTAGAGGTCAGTTGCCTGAATTAGTCTGTTCCCTTCTTTTTCTTGCTTTTTTTCCCCTGTCAAAAAGCCTCTCATGGACTCCAGGGAATCATGTCGCAATTTGCTGCTGGCACTTTCATCATTAAAACTTTTGTACCAGCCTACAAGCCTACAACTCTCCTCTGATAAGATTTTCTTGAGCGTGTGAATAGAAAATGAGTTCAGTTACAGATGAGCAAGGAGAAAAGGCAAGGCAGGGCTATTATTCTGAAGGCTGCAGCCTTACACCAAGTTTAAAAAAAAAACATGTTAAAAAATATCGCTGAATGGTAAGAAATGAGATGAAGATCTACTTTAGCCTTTAGTGCTGCTAAATGAATTAATTGCAACTGCAATTAACGATTAATGCTACGATCGGATTGTGGAGTCTCTGTCACAAGTTGATTTAAAGTAGTCGTAGTTGCATCTCTCATTTCCTGCTATATTTCAAAATGGAGTCGAAAGCAGCCAGTCACAAGGCTAGAGTTGTGTAGCAAAATAGCAGAGCAGCAGAAATCAATGGCAATAAACTTCCCGCCTACTATTTTTTAATGAAATAAAGAGAAATTAATTTTCTTAAATGTTTCCTTTTTATTTCTTATTATCTTTAGACGAACAGTGTCAGCGCATGTTTAAAGAATCCTCTTGTGTAATTGAGGTCATTTGGGATGCTAAATAAAGCCCTCAGATTGAAATTCTGTGCAATTAAAAACAGATAAATGTGTGGCCACATATTATGAACAGTTTTGCACATGCTAGGGTTAAATCCATTGACCTGTTTCTGTTAACAAAGTCAGGCTTGTGTGACATCAATTGCTATTCAAGTCACTGCCTTTTTTATTCATTATGTTGCAAGCTCAGGATGTTTCAGGTAGAATGCAACAAACTGATGTTCTTGTTGCAACCGTTAACTGCTTACATGCATTTATATTGTCTCACTTTTTTCTTTGCTTTCTATCTTCAGAAGCATGCGGTGAACAGGATGTTACAGATATGGCCCTTTAAGGGTGAAGCCTATTGGTAAATGTATTGCAGACTGTGGAAAAAGGATGCATGGGACTGCCCCTGGGTGTTTGTGTATGTGAGTGAGGGAGCGAGTTGGAAAAGGGGAATTATGAACGGCTACCAAAAAAGGAAAAGAAAGGCATAAAAAAAGAAATATAATAACTCCCACGGCAGCCAGAGATGTGTCGGCGATGCCCGTTGTGAGTAAAGTGTTAGAAGCCCACTGTGCACGGTGTTTGTGCCTCTGAAGAAAATAAAGTTCCGGTGAAGAAGTTTCCACTGGCTCCTTCTGTCTCTTCAATCGCAAAGTTGGCCCGCGCAGTAAGCTAGTTATCGGCTACGAGCCAGTCACGGGATCCGAAATAATTGCCAGAGGTCTCCTTACTACGGTTCAGGGGCGCGGACCTGGCGAGGTAACAAGGAGGACCTAGTTTGCTGTGTCTTTTCGCAGCTGGATACTGTTGGGTGCATATTGGGCACATAGAAATGTAGGTGAAATCTATTTTTTAACTGAATTTAGATAATCTTGGGTTTTTTTTTGTATAATACGAAACAAATTGACCTAAAAATATAAACATTTTCTATATTTGGTTCTGGCTCTAAACTGTGACTTCATGTGTAATGGGGGAAATTAATTTGATAAATAAAATAAAATAGTACTTAAAGTGACTGAATATTATTGTTTTGAAGGGAAGTGAAATATTCAGAACTCGCAAATACAATGAAAAAATCTGCATATTACATGATAATCTACAAACTTTACTATTATCCAATTTCACATCGCCATGCCATCGCAGTCAAGAACACAAACTGCGGTTCATATCTTTAAAAGATATTTGTCTGCCATCAGAGATTTGCTGTTCCACTTTTACCACAGTAGCTAACACTTTAATATCCCTATAAGGTCACTGAGGGAACTTTTGCATTATTTTGCAGCATCACCAAATTTATAGGACTTTTGCATTAGCGTGATGAGGTGCCTTCACTTATCAGGCATTTCATTCACTGTATTAGCCAAAAACAGACACTTTACACTTTCGTGCAGTCATTTTATCTTTAATAGTAACTCATTTTACAGAAAAAAAATGTACATCAACTGTGACAGCATGAAATGAAAAATAACATGATAGTGAAGTTTAATGTCCACACACACACATACACACACACACACACACACACAATTCGTAATCATAAGGCACATCTACTTGCCTCTTCATTTTCATTAGACCCAATAAATATGATATTTAAAAAAATTCACCATTTTTCTAAGTGGTAAAGGGTTATTATCAGGAAGACAAACAGGAGGACACTTTTCTCTGGATGAAGAAGTGGATCAATGAACTCACCGCACACTAGGACAGCCGACTGTGAGTGCAGAATATCCTCACATTTCCATTTGTTTTGCAATTTCCGAGTAGAACTTGCAGCACAAGCTGATGTATGACCTCTTTTTAGTTCCAAAGAGAGATGAAGGGGTACTTCCCAAAGTCTGATCTGCATAGGCCCATTCTCTTAGTGTCCTCCTCAATCATGCTGGTTACCACGATTGCTGCAGAAGCATTAAACTACTGTGAACCGAATAATTAAATTAAGCTTGCACTGCAATAACTTATCGGTGATATGGGTGTTATATAGTATACGTTTTCATTACTAAATTGAATGAATTAGTCTAACTTATAGTTCAACTATATCAGTAGATTTCTGAGGGGGCACAGTGACTTTATTGGGTGGGCTTGGACCCCTGAGGCCCATCCATAATGCCGAGGCTCTGAAGATGCATTCTCCAAAGTGCCTCTCTTCTGTTCCCAGCATCACCACTGAACAATACATATCAACAAATGACCAGCAAGGAAGCAATCTAACTGAAGTAGCTGTTATGTTGGTAGCAAGCTAGCTGAAAATATCTAACACCAGCCATAACACATACATGTTTTTCTAAAACAAAAAAGGCCATCTGGCTAAAGGGATATTTACCTAATCAATTGAAAAGATGGTTAACTACTGCAGGGTGTTTAATTAATGAAGGGATTGTTTGGTTTGTGGAATCTAATCCGGCCTTGAGCAGTCTTTCTACTGGCTAATGCTAGCATGGCTGCTATTATAAATGAATTGCTAATTCAGGTTGTAAATTCACCCTAAACTACCAGGGATGATATAAATCAGCTGGTCATTTCCATGCTACTTTATCAGTTAGCATTACAAATTACCTCTAATTGTGCCGAGTAGCTTGTTAACAGCTAACTGGCTGATGTTCGCTTGATTGCACATACATATAAAATACATTGGACGTAGCTACCATGATGTTACCCATTAATTTATTATCAAAAACTACTGATATTTTTTGCAGACCTGCGACCGTGTACTTACTGACATTAACTTGTCAGCCATTTTAAATTTGTAACTATCCTGAAAGATTGTTAAAAACTTATTTATCAGTATTTTGTGTCAAGATGGGTAACAAACCCCAGCCACTGGACTCTGCCCGGAACTATAGTCACTGGATCAAGTTGGCTTGCTTAGGTATTTGCCTGATATTTATTACATTTTGATATTGACATGTCTCTGTGCATTATCCCTAACACCGTCAACCAGTCAGCATAGCTCATTCTGAATAATGACAGCGAAACTGAGGTGAATTGTTGAGGATAATTTTCCATCTGTAAGCACTGGTTTTAACGTGGGCGGACTCACACTTAGAAAATAAACTTGTGATGTGAGAATGTAATCAAATTGTTGATCGGAGGGAAAGTAGTTTAAAAGTTTTAGGACGCTACAGTCTAATGTTAGCTGGCATGACGTTAGCTTGTAACTTTATGTTGCTGTTTAGTCATCTCTTGTCAGCTGTGCAGAGACAGGAGGGTCGCATATCTGATCTGCCGACAATAATTAACTGTGACAATGTCGAGATTAAGTATGTTCATGTAGGATTTCTTATGTTTGAATCCTCACTTCAGTTCACGAGTGAGGCTTAAGGTTAGGAGGACGAGGATGAGATTGAGATGAGAATAGAAACAAACCGTTCAGCTTTTCATGTATTTTGAAACTGGGTTTTTTTGGAGGCCTGGAATTTAAATGTGTCTGTCTCTAAAGCACTTATGGTCAACTTCTGTTGTTAAAATGTGTTATAGGCTATAAATAAAACAGACATGACAGTTAACAAAAAAGATTCAGACGTGTGTCATAGTGCATGTTTGAGGTATATTTTTTCATGTCCAAAAAACATTTTTTGAACACAATACAGTGAGCTACATGCTGAAGTTAGAGGATAGAAACAAGGTATAGATCCTGTCAGGCTAGTAGCTATCCAACATCAATACCAGAATTAGTATCGATATTTGAATCGATCTGCCCGCCTCTACTAGACTGCATGAGTGTAGCATTGACTGCTTCACAAGTGAATGTTCTTGTCATTATACATACATTGGTCTCCCAGTTGTACAGCACACAATACAGAGATACAATAGGTATAATCATTTCAAATATGCTAGTGTCCAACAGAATAAAGCACCTTCAGGTGACTGTTGTTGTAAATTGGCACCATATAAATAAAATTGGATGGACTTATTAATGCAACATAATACCATGCAAAACAGTCTGTACCTCTCATCACTCTTTTCTTATGGAAATCCCAAGCAACTCTGCAGCTCACCAATAACAGTGGTTTTTACTTTAAATTTAATTAAAATGGCCAAAAAATGTAGTACAACCATCTGTTTTCCCTGTAACCGTTTTTCCCTTCTCTAACTGTTATTTCAATAATAAATGCTCATGGATTCTCCGTCTTATACTGCTGCATGTCCTTTCAAAGTATCATGTTTCTGGAACAATATGAATATTCATTACGCGGTTGCGCCGTGGCTTTGTGGGCATGTTTATTAGCTGTCTTTTAAACTTTTTGCATTCCCTTTGGAAGCCGGCGCTTGTGACTGCACAGCAATATGCTCACAACTGCTTGCACCCTGAATCCTGACAATTTGTTTTCCTTGAGGGACTGTAATAACTTCAAAAAGAGAACATTTGGCCCTTGCTTGTGTAAGCAGATGCGAAATGGCATGTACAACTTAAAAAAAAAAGAAACACACGTAAGTTTTTGTGAAATGCCACACAGAAAAGCAAAATGATGACTCTGTTTTTAATGCATCTACAATGGGAAGTCCTGTATTTTTGTATCTGCTGTTTGGTTCATGGAGCAACAGAGGGATGCCTGCCTGTGCAGCTATTCCTTTTCTTTTTACCCATAGAGAAAGCTCTTTAGTGGCAGCAGTGGCTCAGAGGATAAAAACGTGATGGTGAGCAGTCCCTTCCATGTCTCTTGGTGCTCCACTCAGGCTAAATTACATGTCATTGCAGCCCAGTTTCATCACAGCCACTTGTTTTGTCTTCTTTTTTTGATTTGTTTATTTGGGTCTCAAAGTCTTACATAAAACAACGTGAATTCTTGCACAGGGCTGTATTGCTTCTAATGCTTGCTCAATATTTCAAGGCTGCAGCTTTTTTTATTTTATTCTTTTTTCTTTTTGCCCTTTGTGCTTCTGAAGACCCTCCTTTTCAAGGGTATAGTATCCTTCTGGTACTATTTATAGCCAATCCGCACTCATACACACACACAGTCAGAAGGAGAAGTAAGCATGTGTGTATGTTGTGCACGAGTGTGTGGTTCGGGGGCCAATTTGATATTGGTAGGTCATTTAATAGAAAAAAAAAGTAGTGAGAAATGAATACTTTAGTTCTCCATGAATCTTTACCCTCTGCAAATTGTAGATACAGCTCTCTCATGTTGAGCGCCTGGCTGTCCTTATTATCTCCCCAGAATGCCATCCTGCAGGTTGTCCCTTATTTGCACTGCATTGTTTGGTGCCTTTTCTAAAAAAGCCGCCTGCTCTAGCTGAAGAATGTGACACATGGCGCCTAATGGCATGCATCAATGACACGCCAGCAGGAGAGCGAGAGGCTTCCTTCCTTCCTGCCAAGCTCTGCGATCAACTTGGAGTCTCACCCCAAACGACAGAGCAGAATAAGTCCTCAGATAGGGATTAGTATGAGCGCAAACCGCAACGGGACAAATCACAAATAAACAAATGCTGGATGTTGGATTTGGTTTGGACTGCATTGGACACACAAGCTAATAACACATGCAAATACCAATGCGAGCATGCATGATCCTTTTTTTCACACTAAAGTGAGCACACGCCCACCCACACCCACAGAGACACAGTCACACACCCTCCTCTCCACATGTATCTTAGTAGTGAAGTCACTGAAGCGGAAACTCATGTTTATGAATGTGTAGGGTTTTTGGATTGCAGTTGTTTTGTTTGTGAAATTGCTAAATTGGCCAACCTTTAGTTTCAGGTTTTAGTAGACCTGCGGGCTGTATAATAACACATGAACGGCTGAACATTTTTCTCTACATAATCATTACAAAAAACAGTGCAAGCTTGATTGACAGAGCTTGTTAGAGGGCTCTTATTTTTCCAATCAGCAAAGTAATTATAAAGAGAGCCTCTTGGGTTCCCCCCATGTAATCTGGTCACAGTGGCTAGATCACCCCCTGATAGGAGAATGATTGCTGAATCCCCCTCAGATGTGTTGCCTATGTCCTGCTGACTCTCGCCCCGCTGTCTCCATTAATGAAAATATCCCTAATATTACCAAAAGGTGTTCCTCCAGTCATTTAAATGTACGCCACAAAATATTAGCTGTGCAGCAAACCAACTAACAAGCTACAGCAGGCGGGAATGATGTAAACACCTTATGGAAAATGTTAAACCCTCTGGTAATTTCTTATAATCATATTTATAAGCAGCATTTACATGGGAAGGTCACATTAGGGCAAAAAACAATTATTCTAAGAGCATTTGCCAGGTAGAAAAGACATGCGTGGCTGATAGCAGTTGGAAATGTGTTTTCAGAGAAGCAAAATAATTGGCGTGTTACATAAAGTTGACCCCGCGTTTTAGCAGCATCTGCAGAGGGGAGTCAGAAAAAAGATCTTTATTATTCCAGACTTTTAATGCAGCTCGGTGTTAGGCTAGTCCTCACCCAAAATGGCATCTTTGGTGTTAAAGAGTTTTTCGTTTAATCTCCATCTAATCACATGGTACCTGAAAGCCTTCAACACCTTCTGAAATCTGCAACTAAATCTATTTCTCAACATAAAAAGAAGTGTTAAAATAATTGTATGTATTTAATATCTATATATACCCAATTGATGAGCTCTATTATGTTAGCCAATATGGTTACTACTATGATTTGTTAAGTCCTGTTTTGCCCATTGCCATCTTGGTTTTTTGAAACCATACCTGATGAGTTACAGGTGGATCTTAATGAGACACCGACAGTACTGCTGGGTAAAACCGTAGTGACTTGTCAATCACAAGAGGCCCTACCTGCTTCACTCTGAACGGGGACCTTAATTTCAAAATAAACATTGTGTCTGGTTTCTATGTACTTGAATGATTTTTCAAGATATTGAAGTTTCTCAAATGATGTGAGAAATGTTCACAGTCCTCGAGATTTGTCTGCCATATTGGTGTAACAACTGGTTGCTAGGTAAAAATGTGTATTCCTTGACCAGCTAGCAGTAGTTCCTGGAAGTTGCTGGCTGTTATTGGGCAAAATCAGCTGTGAAATAGGTGCTGGACCAAAAATCTCCTAATAATTAATTTTTTCCTCACTGGTCTTTTAAGAGGTTTTTAAAAGGGGCTTTAGAAATCACTTTCTTAGTGACTGCCTTCGGCCTCCAGCAACTCCTCCCAACTGGTTGGTGATACTCATTTTTCTTTTGTTGCCAGATGGTTGTGAACTATCCTCTTAGCCTGTTTGACTGGGTCTTTATTGACTTGATCTGGTCAAGTCGCATGTCCAAAATGGCAGGCAAGTCAACATCATGTGGTTAGTGCTCACGTGTCAGCAAAACCTCAATACTTATTGGCTAATGATTTGTGATTGACAAGTTGTTAGTCAATGAGCAGTCAGTTTCAAAGACATATCAACTCCTCACTCAAAACATTTGGTTTCAAACATCAAGATGGTGATAACAAAACTGCTCTTCTGGGAGCTTGACAAACTGAGCAGGTGACATCACAGTGACTACTTCCATCTTTTATATCTGTGGAAGTAGGGTCATTTTCTCATAGATTATTACAACCAGAAGAATCCTCTGCTGGCCATTATACAGAATACAGACTTAGACCATTTCCACATTGGATTTCTCTATCAGATACTACGTACCTACTTAAGATAAAATAAGAAGGTTATGTGAACATCATGACATTATGAATGCATGAAGAAAAGCAGAAACAGGAGCAGAAACAGGTCCAGGTTTCTGCAAATTGCACACCATTTGCTGAATGGTCCTGATGGCTATCAGATGGAAGTAGTAAGTGTCCTCATAACTGTCCTCATAACATTACCAAATGTTGTAAAATGATCCTGGGCAGTAGACGGTAGTACATATAATGAAAGGAGTCTTTCATTTACAGAACCTGCTTTAGAAATTGCACCTAATTTAGACATTTTAGGCACACAAAGACTTGAACAAAACTAGTCCAAGGGCTACCAAATTTGTCACAAGCACACTTAAAGTTCACCAATGAACATATTATATAAGTTTTAATACATAACCAAATGCAAAAATTTCAGGGTGGTTTAATGAGAACATTTAATGGGAAGCCATGTGCCATCTATTTCTTTTATTTCATGTCAGAAGCGTGAAAATGATCCCAGCATTTTCTGTTGCCCAATAGAGAATACAGTACTCAAAACTGTTTCCACAAGCATGCACGGACGATGCATATCAACATATGGGTGGCAATATAGTGTGAAACATGGAAGATAGCTTACTAAGTGGCAGTGAGATTGGTGTGGTGGAGAAAAAGCTGAGCTGTGAGAAGGCAAATTTTCACATTTTTAATGGCAATGCTGACCAAAGCAAACTGATGGCATGGCCAGTTATTGGGTTTGAGCTTTGCAACCTTTTAAGATGCTAAAAACGTTCCGGGTGCTGCAAATTCTTCAGCTTGAGCATAATGCATCGAGGAAACCTGCCTTATTTCTTTTAAAACCAGCTGTCAAAAGGTGCTAGAGTTGGATCTCACTGTGTTTTTGAAGACGCAGGTGTCTGACAGCGCAGAACTTAGATGTATTTTTAAATGGATGTAACAGGCGTATGGCAGTTCAGCTTCTCACACTGGATGCGACCAAATGGATGAATATTGCTTTTTGTTCTGAAGCTGCTCAGTACTCTGAGAGAGACTTGCTCTTAAAGCATATTAAAAGGCTATAGTGTCACCTCCATGCTTGCCTTCTCATCACTGATGGGGTACTGATGATGTGTTGCGAGTGTAAGCCCCCTCTAAGCCGCAGTGATTGGACCCATCAAGAGCGGCAGAATACACGGGGTGATAGCTGTAATACTAATCTCTGTCACCACCTTTTTAATGACACCACTCACTTAGCCACAGGTGTATTGAGAAAGCCACGTCTCTGCTCTGATAATGGGGGGGGGGGGGGAGAGAAATAAATTCGGTTACCCCAGTCTTTCAAATTGGACATAATTCCACAAAGCACACTGACACAATTCACTCGATGTTTCGCTGTTGACCCGGAAAGGAGCCGAGGCAGACAAATGAGGCCACAGTAATCCATTCTGCCCACCGAGTTCAGAGGGAAAAAAAAGAAAAAGAAGAACAACGGCGAGGCCTTGTGATATTAATGCAGGCGGCGACAAAGAGACCACAGCGATAAACATTGAAATTCTGTGAGATACATCAAAGCCGCTGCATAATGAACCCGTGTATCTTTAGGGCATGGAGACATACAGTAAACTCTATGCCTGTAATGTGATATTTGCCCATTTCAGAGTGAGCCTTGAAATCATATTTCATCCACGACACCTCCCGCATTCTGTCCGAGCACAGCTGATTCCCACGGGCCCGGCTTGGCGCAGCGGCAGTTCTCGTCAAGAGCCGGGGACAGCGCAGGTCGGACTGCTCGACAACACAAACACGCCCACCCCCAGCGCATGACACCCTGCCGCTGACGCTGTACTTCATCCACTTAGGGCAATCACCTGATCCCTTCAGGTTGTATGAAAATTAAAGAGGTTCAGAGGTTGTTGTGGCAATTACTGGGGACTTACAGTTGCTTTTTCATTGCAGCTTCCAAGCCACGAAATGGATTATAAACATGCTGGCCTTTCTCCACACTCGCCAGCCTGTGCTAAATTATGTCCCGAGGAAGTGTTTTAATAACAGATTTTTGCAGAGTTTACACCACACTGCATAAGAAGCAGTGAAATGAATAAGTACCCCGCCACCTGGGTTCTGGGTCATTCTGGTTAATAGGGTGTGATATAGTCACTGTATGACTGCAATAGCGGCTTCTGGTGGGAGGAGAGCCAGGTTACTGATTACCCCTCCAAAGATTTCAAGTTGCCTGTCACCGAACAAACGATGCAACTCTATACTGCACTAATTCCGCTAAACTGAAAAATCACCCCACCCCCCAACTGGTGTTGTGTTTATATTAATTTTACTTTCTATCTGTATAGTGTTTAACACATTTGCCTTACACTTAAAAAAAAATCCCTGGTTGAGACTGGGAAGAGATACAAAAATGCCGGCCTGAGGGAGGTCACAAGCTCATCTATTCTGTTTTCTGCCACTCCCAAGCCTAGATAAATGGGAACATTCCATCACGAAGGGAATTTGGCATCAAAACTGTAACCCCTGGGAAATAAGGGAGCAGCGAAAGTACCTCACTCTCTAAATAAATTTAAAATAAATTGAATTTTGTGTTACACAAGTGATAAAAAAAGAAACCAACTGGGAAGAAAACTGCAGTTCCCCTTGTGGCCACTAGAGGCTGGTTCCAAAGATAAGTCAATTCCACAGAATACTATCCGGTTGTTCAGTCTGACGTCACTAGCCGTGTCTTGACCTAAACTCCGCTGCAGGTCCATCAAACGATCACTATGGCATTACTGAGAGTTGGAAAAACTGTCTAAAGTCTTTCATCTTTAATAAAATGATCAGCGTTCTGCTCTACCAGGTGTAACAATTGAGTTTAACATCCAGGCATCCATGAAAATGGAATTTATGACGTTTAACGGAGTTAGAAGTTAGCAGGAAGTTAGCTCGCTAGCTCCTATCTAAATACAATATAGCATGTCCTGACTGCTGACTTTTGGAAACAAATGAAAACGTACAGCTCTGTTATCACTTTCAATAAATGAAGACAGAAAACTAAAAAGCAGTGACGTTTGTAGGGTTACTGAAGTTGGGCTAGCTTGTATATAATGGTGTGCTACGTGACCGCTAGCGACACAGCTATGTTAGCATAATATAAACAAGCTAACTTTTTTTCCACTCGATAAAAGTTAACGTGAGTGTTCTCGGTCGTCAGGAACAAATGTAATCACATGGCAGGATGCTGTAAAAGGACCAAACTTCAGCCAGGAGAACAACTGAGATAATCCATCCACAATACGAGGTTAGTCATTCATATACTGCTGCATGGGCTGGGCTGTAGTTACATCCTAAGGTTTTAAAAACTGAGCTTAAATAAATGATTAGCAGTAATAAAAGCCGAGGGAGGTCAACAGTGATCACTGACTGTTTTAGGAGCTTTTTGAGATTAAATAGAAGAAAATACATAACATTAAACATGTTAACAACACAAAAGCCATATTAAACACAGACTACTTTAGGCCCGGAAGTAGGATTCGTCGTGTCATCACTAAACAACCGGATACTAAAATATAACATTTTGTAACCTTATACTTGTGCTGGTATAAAAACAGTTTTGGTTTCTGGTGGTCGATTTTGTCTTCTGTAAAGCATTTGTTTGGCATTGGTAAGGCTTAAAGTTAGGGGCTTTGATAGACCTATGCAGGGTAGCTGCAGACAAGAATTGCTTTAAAACTTCACCTCCAGGATTCTGAGTCACTGAAATGGACTTCTTGACTCTTATTTATTCCTTTTGAAGTGTTCTGATTGAAATGAACAAACACATGTTATGACATGCTGTGTAACAGACTGTCCAAACGCTTGTGGATTAGTTTTTATGAGGGAAATTTTTAATTTTGAAAAGTAACATTTAATTATTCTATTACATAGAATTAGCAGGTATTTGTGTCTCTGCCATACAAACAAACTCAGTAATGTTACCTGATAAATTAGCACTGCACACAAGGAGCTAAAGCCATCAGCAGAATGTGAAGATTTGACAGCATGTGTAAAACTTTTTATAGGTTGTTGAACAAAAACAAGCAAATGTTGCAGCAGCCATAAAGCTGATGGCTTAAAATCTGGAGCAGTCTGTAGTGCTACCAACCTAAAACATGTTCATGCGGAGCTCTTTGACACCTCTGAAGCTTTACGCCTCTTCCGTTTACTTTCATTTGGTAGTTAAATGACTTTTGGAATATACTTAAAAATGTAACACCTTCAGCTTCAACACTACTGAAATACAGTTTACATTCAGCAGTGCTGTTAATGTGACAAATCCCTGCAAATATAACAGAATTATTGTCACCTTGGAGCAAGTGAGCAAGTTGAAAGGTAACACCTATTTCATGAATGTGTATGTGTTAATGGGACTGAATTAATTTTATGTTTCTGTCACATTACCCATTGTTATTTAATTTCTTTCTTTGAGTATATAAAACTTTTCTATTTCTATTTTAAGAAACAGTCAACTGAACGCTACTGTCTTTTGTCTCGATTAGGTTATTGTACACAAAAAGCAGCACCGGCATGGTGGGAGGGCTAGCATGGCCCTAACAGTAATTCATTGCATGTTTTCTTCTCAAAATGATAACCATCAAGTATCTTCCTGTGATGCACAAACTCCCCGCTGCTCCTATGGCGTTATTTTGGTTTTGAATATTATATTATAGTGACTGCCAACAGCCAGGAATAATAAAATCAATTTGTCTCGCTCACCGGGGAGGACACAGGAGCTATTGTGCGTTTCTCTCTCTCTCTCTCTTTGTTTTTGTTCTTTTTCAAACTTAAAGTGTTGAAACTTTAGGATTTCTAATCAATTTTCAGCCATGTCAACACTCTACTGCAAATCGTCATAACATCTCCGCTGGATCCTTTGCTTTCAGGGTGGAATGTTTGGCAAGCTATCATAACGATTTCCACATCTGAAAACTGAGAATAATGAGAGAATAATTACTTTCCTCTGATAAGTCCTCCTTATGTCGGACTTGCTTGTCTGTGCTTGTTTAACAATCTCAAATAGACACGTCTCCACTTTACATCCATTAATTTTTCCACACTATTGGTTTTAAACCAGCAGTGAAAACTCTTTAATATGTGTTATCAGGATGACAGTTACAGTTTGCAAGTTTTCAAGTGACTCTATGGGAGGTACACTAGATTTCCTGACTGCCTCTATTATGAGGAGCAGAAATGTAGAAGCTTCAATAATTAGTTTTGTACATGTTAGAGCATGACTAGGGATGTTTGTTTTGATCTCTTATTAATCGGCCCTGGGGAACTTTTGCTGATTGAATTTATGAATGCATTTTTGTCATTTCATATTATATCTATCAATGTAAACAGTGTGAAAAATCATATTGGGACCATTACTTGCACCTGTATGGGCAGGCCTTAATAATGTATAAGATTATTCTTGCAAGGCTTTGCAATATTATTGTTCGCACATAGAGAGAGCTAAAAACTGATTAGCCCATTTAAAACTGATACAACATGAATATCCCTTTAAAACTAGTGGAGTGGACTCCTACAGATTAGGAATTTGTCTTTTCTCCTGCCTCCCTCCCCTCACCCTTAACACTTAACAGATGGCTGGTCCTCCCTGAGCCTGGTGCTGCAGCGGTTTCTTCGTGTTAAAATTTAGTTTTTTTTTCCCACTGTTGCCAAGTGCTTATATACTGCCTTGAGGTGACTGCTAATAGATGCTGATGCTATATAAACAAAGATAAATTCAACGGAAGTGAATTAAACACCTGCTTTTTGGCTATTGCCATGTTGACTCTTTTTTTTAGCATAGCCGTTACCATTGTATACATAGGTGGAGTGCTAAATTCTCAGCTAATACTAGCTGACTTGTTTACGAAACAGCTTGCATAAAGTGTAAGGGTGCAATGCAAAGACACACATGTCGGTTAATATATGATTCACCATATGAATCATATAACCCTTATATGATTCACTATATAATCATATAATATAGTGAATCATTTTATTATTTTTTTTTTTTCTTTGGCTCTCGGAGGAGGCGGACGCACTTTTTCTCCTCTCCCTTATCTTCCCTGCTAGTTCTTATGTCCTTGTCTAGTCTCGTGTCTTTTTTGTATTACTTTCCCTGGAACACTCTCTCACAGTCTGTGTCTAAAACCTAAAAGAGAATTATGGATTTGATCAACTGGTCTCTGAATGCTATTGACACCCTTTAACGAGAAGTCTGGGCTCGGGAGAACCCGAGTGCCCTGGAGGGACTTTCCCTGCCGGATACACGATGGACGGGTGGCAGAGGATCGTGTGCCTGGCGGGACTGTCGATCGAGGATGCTGAAGATATCTACCTATTCGGAACCATGATAACAGGGTTCTTGCTGATCGGAGCTGGCTTGGCCCGGGCTTATCGGAGAATTAAGAGAGCGGAACCGGCTGTTCAAACCTCCACAAGGCTGCCCGCTGGGATTGGAACGACAGGTGCGACTTCTCAGAAAGGGCTCACTGAAGGCAGCATGGTTAAGAGCTTGGAGGCGCTTACGACTGCAGTGAATGCTCAGAATAATACCTTTGAGCGTATGTATGTTGGATTACATCAGAAAAGAATCAACTCAGAACAACACCTCTGGGCGGAAGCTACCTCTCGGATCAGTTGGCTGCGGCCGTGAGTTCTCAGAATCTGCTATGTGAGCAAAAAAGAGTGACAAGACCACAAAATCGACGGCTAATAACATCACGGAGAAACTCGCAACTATTAACGGGAGATTGAGAGGCCAGTGTCGGAGTGTTAAAAACAGCTTGAAATTCTCACGAGTTGTTTGCAAAAGAAAAAATACCATCATAATGCGGCTACCCCTTCGGCGCCAGCTGTGGGCTCAAGGCTGGAGTCAAACAAAAACTCCCTGATAATGACTGTGTTGAGTCTGTTCCTTCCCATTCCATGCAAGGCCACCAGGGTTGGCTGGAAGACTGTTTACTTAGCCTGGCGGGGCGAAGGACACTGTCTCAGCTGAACTATGGACACGCAAACACATACATATACTGATACTGATAAGCACTCACCCTCCCTATCCAACGCCACCTCCAACACTTACCTCCCCCATGATGTAGACATCGGGTCAGCTGGAGGCGCAGTCGAAAGATTGTAGCAGTCCCAGATCAGATGTACACACTGGAACACTTTCCCATGTCCTCGCTACCTAGCCTGACCTGTCTCCCCAATGTGATGTTTGTATTGTACGTATGGTTGTCAAGGTCTGTCATCTCAGTTGTGGGCAAAAGACCTGCAACTGACAAATAAAGGCTATCTCATCTCTCATCTATATGAAGCAAGCTAAAGCTGATGCAAGTTTTTCCTATTTCTTTTCCATATGGGCATTTTCAAGCATGTACTGTAAAGTTTCTATTTAATGTTGTAAAGTTTAACATTTTTACATGGGAGCCATTTAAAACCAGCCTCAACAGACACCTAGAAGAACTGCAGTTTTTGGAATTTGCCTACATTTCAGGTCTTAAGGTTGCACAACTCCAAATAGCACTCATGGGAGACAAAAAGTTGATGAACATGAGTAATTATAGAAACGTTTACAAATGTAGAAATATAATAGAATGATAGCTCCATGCTTCATGTTTTGTTTTGTGTAGGCTTCAGTGGGGTGTTTGGTTTCGGGCCACTGGTTCAGTAAGGTGAACTGATGGCCCAAACTTGGAATTTTGGATTTCCAAATCAACTACAGCTGTGTTTAGAGTAATTAGTGATGGGTCATGGTCCTTGTCAAAAAGCTGTCTTTGGAGAATATAGGGAAAAGCTAGATGTTAGCACACTGCAGACTGAAAGAAAACTAAAGAGATTCTCAAAGAATTTATCCAGAGAATTTTGAATAAAACACAACAGGAGTGGTCTTGGGGTGAGGTTAATGTGAATGACCACCTGCAGAAGTGACAGAAACCAAAAGATGAAGGATTGTGCTGAGACATGCTTAAAAGAAGCATCTGATTCATCAGTGTTGTGAGGGAGAAAAAGATGCAGGCGTTTTCTTAAGTTACAGTCTGTTTGACCTCTCCAGGCCTCCATACATTGATCCCAAAGTGCTGTAGTTTTTACCTCTGCTTGTGGCAAGAGTCTTTTCTTCTTTATCTTACTTCTTTCTGTTCAAGCTTTTCTTTTCTTCTGACCTTCCATTTGACTGGCCAGCTTGTCTAAATATCATCATGTGGTGCACTGGGACTATTTGTATTATTGAGAGATGCACATAGGTGTGCACACACTTGCACCTGTGTATGTCTGACTGTGCAGAGCCTCACCCTGGGAATACTGCCGTGAGAGTGAGAATCTGCGTGATGCATGGACTCATCTTGCTTTGTTAGCTTTTGTCAAACAGACTGTTCAGGGCCGGCCAAAATAACTCTCAGTTTACCAGAAAACAGCCGTGAGAGCTACCAAAAGGCACACCAAGTGTGAAGATTTAATGTGATTTTTGTTCATTTTTTCTCACTTTAAAGGCAAATGCAAATGTTTTTCCAGTCACTTGTCAGCAGTGACATTAACTGAAAAGACACTTATGTCTCATCAGGCTTTAAAGTCTCTTAACTGCTTTTAATGTGTCAAAGTAAATACAAAGTTTGACATTTATGGAGTCCCAAAAGTGTTTTGAACAAATAAAGCAAATGATGCTGAGAAAGAAATGAGTAAACTGGATTTTGACCATGTTCATTAGTTGTTTGGTGAACTGATATCCACGGAAGCTGCCGCTTTACTGTCTCACCGGATCAGAAATTAGAGTGACTGAGTAGTCGTTAAGGGGTCAGGTACAAACCAGTTTTTATGATGCTATAACTGTAAATATTCCTCATCTTCTCTGAGACATATTTAGAGGATTGGAACAGCCTCATTTATGGTTGACCTTGACCAGTTTGCAGGTTTTGATTGGAGGACAGAGGAGTGAGGTAGCGATGAAGCATAATTAACACAATGCATTGTACCCCATACTGTTATAAGCCGACCACTCTTGCTGTGCTTTTTCTTTTCTTTCTTTTTTTCTTTTTAATCATCGTCTTTCCATAAGACCAACAGAGCACATTTGACAGCAGTCTAATGGCATTTATTTCAAACAGTGGGGGAATTCTGTAGAATCCTTTTTGACCCTGTATGTTGAAAAGTGCTAATGAGATAGCCAGTGCTTTAAAATGTGGCATCTACGTGTCTTGACTACTGTCAGTTTGTAATGAGTTTGGAGTAAGGATCTGTTGACCACCTGGCTATGTACATTTGCTAATCTAGACAACTGGTGCAGATTATTTTGAGCGTGTTTGGCTGTGGTGACGTGAGGAAAATCAAAAAGCATATTTCTTAGCTGCATCATCAACCAAATGAATAACCAACAGGACGTCTTGTGAATCAAATCAGCATAAGCCCCTCCCTCCTCTGGTACCAACATTAAATTATATCGAAAGGGTTTTTAACCTTAACCCTGGAAAAACTCACCTGACAAGGTGCCAAAAAATGGCAGTAAAAAAATGTAGTGAAATACAAAAAATATAAACGGACCAATTAATCACAGAAAAAAATAAAGTCATAATGAAATTTGCAACAAAAGAAATAGCAGCAATTAATAAAGAGATAAATAATTGGCAATATTAATGAAATAGACAGAAAAAAAAGTGCAGCAGGGAAAATTAATGAACAAAAGCAAAACAAGTTTTTAATTTAGGTTTGGAAATGCTTATTTATTAGCTGAAACCATGACAAGAATAATAAATAAACCATTTAACGGGATACTTTTTAAATTTTATTTTGTATCTTTTTGAAGCCAAGCAAACTCTTGCACTTAAGTGACCTCTAAAATGTTGATCTCACTTAGAGCTGATGCGTTTTAATGAGGGCCAGTGCCACCATTTCCTACTTGTGCACTCCAAAAGCCACAACTCACTGATTATTAGCACATAAGCCACATTTTATTAGCGCATTTGATGAAGTTGTAGCCAGTGCAACAAATGTACCCTGCAGCTTTCATATTCTTTCACAAATATTTGACTATTTTTCTGTTTGCCAAGAGCTTTTCAGCATGCCAGGGCCCAGAGCAAGCCTTTTGACATTTGCCAGGATTGCCAGATGGCCTGTGCATGTGTATGTGGCGTTCGGCTGTGCATGTGTGTACACTGCCTGCCACATATACTCCCATTAATAACATATTATTAAGGGAGATATTTTTTCAGATGGCATGAAATGCATTAGCGCTGATTTAACGTGTGCTGATGTCATCTTTAAAGCAAAGATGATTCACTAATGCAAGAACATGCTGTTTTTATTCGTTGCAATAAAATATTAATATGCAAGCCTGCGAGGTGAGGTAGCATCTAATATGTTATCAAATGGATTTCTGAGTTGCAAAAAAAGAAAAGCCTACCTTTGCCTGAATATGTCTGTTTTCTCAATAAAAGAGCTGTCTTCACACCGTCAGAGGATCTTTTATGATACTCAAGGAGAGCAGACAGTGAAGTATGAAAGCCAGGAAACAAAACAGGAGCCTTTCACAATAATAAAGAAAAAAAAAACAGATGTGAAAAATCTTAAAACAGCATACAGTTCCTAACACAGTATTAAAGTCCACAGGTTACACTATTTTTTTCCCAATTCTCCAATAGTTTCTTTAGTTTCATTTCAAGAAAAAAAAAGTTTTCCTATATTGCTTCGTTTTGCACCTTGGAGGCCTGAAACTGCCAGTCAGAATGAAGATGCTGAAATTGAGGATCGATCCAGTGCAAGTGTGGTGGAGCTACGTGGCAGCTGTGAGATCAACATTGTGGGTTAAGTGGCATTCAGAAAGCTGAAGAAAACAGATTCAATAACAACTAAATCAAGGATAAATGTGTTTATTGATGTTAAACGGAAAAAAAGCAGGATCGTGGATTCCTTATTTAACATTTTACATTTGTTCTCATTAAGTAGTATCCGCTTACGTCCAGCGCTTATAATCACATCTTAAAAAGGTTGATAGGAATTGTAGGTCACTCTCACAGGGGCTCATTTAATTGTTGGGGCTCTATCTCGTATTACAAGGTCTTTATCTTACAATACTGAGGCGACTGTTTGGTGAAGTGGTGCCACATATCAAAAAATTGAACTGCATTTTTATTCAGTTGAATATTAATAATTATCAGGTCACAGTTTATAGAATCAGTCCAGTACTGCAAGGTGTACCTAAAGTCTCGCAGTACTTGGTACCCCTTTGACATCAGAACCTGCCTTAATTCTTCATGGCACAGATTCAACAGGGTGTTGGGAACATTCCTTGACATCTGTTGACTGTGGAGACAATTTGAGTACAGTGAGCTCATTTATATGTTCAAGAAACCAGTTTGAAATGATTTTAGATTTGTGACATGGTGCGTTATCTTGCTAGAAATAGCCACCAAAAGATGGGAACAGAAAACAAAACAACTGCTGTATAATGCCGTCCGCCATCTTAGTTGAATTGGTCACATGACTGGACCACATGACTAAAAGCCTCCGTTTTCACAGTCCACGCTGCGATGCAAAAATGGCGTTTTCAAATGTATCCACTTTGGAGAGCGTTTTCAAAGACCTTTTTTTTCCTTGACCAAAAACACTGTCTCAATGTGGCCAAAACGGAGAGAAAAAACATTTTCAAACGAAAACGTATTAGTGTGGACATCGCCTCAGTTTCCTGTAGCGACCTGACAGAAGAGGCACCCAGTGTGGTTTTCTGCTGCTGTATTTTGTGTTGTGTGTTCAGAGATGCTTTTATAATACCTTGGCTGTAATGAATGGCTGCATGAGTTACTCTTACACTCCTATCAGCTCAAAGAGGTCTGGTCGTTCTCCTCTGACATCTGACATCAACAAGACATTTTTCTACTCAATGAGCTCTAGAGATGGCTGAGTGGGAAAATCCCAGTAGCTCACGATGGATTAAATATTGAATATTCAGACCAGCCTGCCTGGCATCAACAATCATGCCACATTCAAAGTCACGAAAATCACCTTTCCCCTCCATTCTGATGCCCATTTTGACCACGTCTGCAATCCTAAATGCATCAAGTTGCTGCTGTTATTAGCTGATTAGATAACTTAGTTAATGAGCAGTTGAACCGATGCACCTAACAAAGTTGCCAATGAGTGTATATAGATTTTATTTATGAACCATGATGTTGTGGTTATTAGTCATCAATGTGAAACACTCAAGTGGAAACGTAACATAAAAACAGATGAAAGCCATCCCACATGTGAACACGTATTTTGTATTCTTTATACATTGCAGAGCAGATCCCACGGGAATGTTTCTTCTCTGTCTCCATTGTATTTTCCACATTATGAGATTGATGAGATTGTGCACTTCCAGTGACAGGATTTCATTCGATTATATTTGATTCATACCGTTTCCGTGTTTCGTTTTTTTCCCCCGTCACATCTCTCCAGGACACTCTGACAGATCTTGTCTCGATAAGTAATTGCCGTTAGAGATTTCCGTCTGACATGTTGCCCGTGTCTTATCAGCAAGCCTTTGATGTGCACTTTATTGAAAATCGCCACCAACTGCCGCTGCTGGTTGGATGATGTGTGTTAAAGTGCTCAGAGCTACACAATGGCCAAACAGAGGCGTACTATATTCCGCTGCTAAAATGCACCATTTCCTCCTCTCTCGTGATTCAGCTTCGACTGAAGTCCACAGAGCTTCTTTTTTTTCCAATATTAAACACCCACAACAACCATCGCAGCACAATGAAGGCTGCAATTATTCCAAATCAATTGTGTGCCGTTGCATGGCAATACAGACGGTCACCTTTTTGTCCGACAAAAATCCCATTTTATTATCTGTCACCCACATTCGACCCCAATTGTTTTTGCTAACTTAGGCGGTGGACACCCACAGATGTCAGCACAGGAGAGAAGAAACAAAGAGCCAACAAGTTTGTTTTTTTTTGGGGGGGGGGAGGTGGTAATGTTTGGCAACAGTATTGGCTGCCGAAACAAACCCCGCCTTCAGATGTGCACTGCCGCCAACAACGATGGAAATTGCAGGATGCCAATTGTTTTGTTTTGTTGTTGTTTTTCCTCTGTGCAACAAAAATAATTACACAATCATACAAAACTGATTTAGGATGGTTTTAAGGGGGGAGATGCAGAAAGAGAGGCAGAGTGAGAGAGGAGCTTGGCATGATTGCACATTATTTGGCGTAATTACGCTTTCACTTGAGGATCTGTGTGTTTACTGCACTGCAACATTGTGTTTTTCAGCAGAATTTTGAAAAATGGATTTGTCACCTCTTTGTGAATTTAAAAAACATACGCACACACACAGTATTACATTTATTCTTCAATGAAAGGCTCACATTATCACAAATGTAACTGCTATAAAGAGACAGAACCATGTCTCTGTGTTTTGCTCTTTGTTAACAAGCTGATTTAATGTATTATTTGTAATGTCAACAACACTGTTTGCTGATTGCTGATTTTGGATAGATTGGCTTTTTACAGCAGGCATGGAATTAGCACAATGTTGCAAAACCCTGGGTTAAAGACGGCCCCCTTTGCTTTTTCTTCTATCCTTTCATAGCACAAACTAATCTTGCCCGGCGCTCTTTAAAAGCAACAAAATCCCCCACGGAGCTGCAGGTTTTTTGTAAATCAAATCCTGCCCACTACTAGGGAAGTAGTTCTCTTTTATCATGAGCAAGATGTCAAATCCAATGACCCCTTTTTTTGGCTCTACCAAGAGCCTGTTAAGTCCGCACCTTTCAACTCAGAAAATCACAGTGGGAGAGTGGTCGAGCAGAAAAGGGTCAGAGGAAATGAACGGTGGAAGAGGGAGAGACGTCGCTGGGAGAGAATGGATTGTTTCCTTAGCATTAAAAGCTTAATGGACACCGAAAAAGTAGCTTTGATGCTACATCCGTGAGATGAAGATGAAAAATAGGTCCAGGCAGGGAGAGTGAATTGGAAATTCGCCGGACTGAGAGGCTGCAGAGGACAAGTTGGACATTAAGAGGACAGCAATTTATGTTTTTTACAAACTACCTGTGACAATTTGTTATATTTCTAAAAGCATGACCTTCGAGCAGTTTCCTTGAGGGACTTCTTCAGCCAGTTAAAAAAAAAACCCACAACCTAATCAATTCGTATTAATGTGCTCATCCTGTATTTATTGTCCTAATGCACGAATCAGCCGCAGTAATCTTGAAGAATTCATGAGAAAGATAAAGACCACTCTGAGAACAAAAAGATCGGGTGTTCTTGTAATCTCACATAAAGAGCACTGACAGAAGTCCTCCATTATGCATAACGATGTTTAAATAGAGCACTGAGATTTATTTAAAAGAAGGATAGCTGCATGCGTAATTTTGTGTATGCTGCAGTAGTGTTTGGTTCAGGCCAGCGGTTCAGTAAGGTGAACTATAGTGGCCCCAAGCTTGGAAGTTTGGATTTCCAAATCAAGCAGACCTGCATTTAGAGTAATTAGTGATGGGCTGTAGCCCTTTTCAAAAAGCTGTCTTTGGAGAATACTGGAAATGATAGATTTTAGCGCACTGCAGATTGAGAGAATCTCAAAGAATCTCTTCAAAGAAGTTTGAATAAAACACAACAGGAGTGTTTTTGTGGCGAGGTTAATGTGACGGACCAGCTGTAGAAGTGACTGAAACCAAAACCTGTGAAGGATCAAACTGAGGCACAATTAAAAGACGTGGAGGATTCATCGGTGCTGTGTGAGAGAAAAATATGCAGGTGATGTGCGTTTAAATCACATGATTCACATAATACTGTTTTCTGTTAGCTGTTTACTGTTAGCGTGTGACCTCCACAGCTGGTCCATCATGTCATTGTCTCCCTAAAAACATTTTTTTTTTGTGTGTGTGCGCTTGCAACACTTTTCCAATTTATTGTTGTGTTTTTAGGTTCCAGTGTGTTTGACCTTTCTGGGCCACCTCATAGGAAAAAAGGGATTTCTGGTAAATATCAATACAGCTTATCTTTTTTAGTGATATTTCACCATCATGAGCATCATCTTAAACTTTTAAACATACAATGTTGCAGATGTTACACTGACACTGGTTTGAAGTACATCTTCAGATGTCCTAGCTGGACTTTCTAGCAAAAGACAGTTTGTCTGCAAGAATTTTCTTCTATTTCTTTATTGATTAGAATGAAACAGAATAAAAATAATAGCTTCCTTATCTTACAACCTTATATGTTTTAGTTCTTCTTGTTAACCTGCTGAGCTGACTACTTTCATGTCATTATCCTGATGTACCATACAAACAAAGGATAACTGTAGTAGTCTAATGCGTTACATTGACGAATGCAGTGATTAGATGTAATTTTAGACAAAAACCATAAACAGCTTAATAAATAAAGTGTTGTTTAGTTAAAAAACGTTTTATATGTATTTGTACATGGAAGATATTTTGTGGACATCTGTTCATAACCATATACCAGCAACATTTACTTATACTCTTTCAAATATAATCTGTAAGTATACTTGAATGAACATCTGAAGTGTAGTACATGTTCATGCGCTTACTCTTAGCTGTATTGTAATTCAGACAAAACTGTGAAAGTTGCCTCTTTGTCTTGCCTTGTCCATCATACTTAACTCACACCAGAATTTTATTTTTCCAGTCTCTAAACTCCTCAAGCAACAAACACAAAATCATCATTTTTAACTCAAACCAGCAATCAGACAGCATGGTGGTGCGGTGGTCAGGACTCCTAGAAGTATCCTGATTGCCTCGATCTTTCTGTGTTTGTCTGGTCTCCCTGTGGTTGTGTGGGTACTCCCATGTGGGGCTTCATCCCACAGTCCAAAGACATGCACGTTAGTTTCATTACACATTCTATATTTGCTGTGGATGTGAGCTATATGAAGTGCTGCATGAATGAGTGGTTAAAATGTGATTCCTTGTCTGTAGTTCAGTGGTCAGTAAGACTAGAAACAGTCAACACATATGCATGCATATTACAAATCTAATATTGACACAATTCCAGTTTGCTTTGTATAATTCCTTACTTGAAACAGCTACTAACAGAAATGGAAGACAAATTCTTATTGGCCCTTGTGGAGACACGAGGATCAGGGAATCTGTTACTCATGCCTCCTGCAGACTCACTGGCAAATAACAAGCCTCATGCAGGGCACACATCGGTCTTGTTAGTTGCCAGTTTCAGTGGATGCTGTTAAAGGTCTGATCAGTGACTGTTTAGCAACTTGACCTTGATGCTTGACCTTGAGTGCAGCAGTCCTGAACTTTGGATGCTTGTAGCTGCACACTCACTTCTACAGTCTGCCAGAGCCAGTCTGCCATCAGTCTGAAACTAACAGAATGATGCCTGAAAAGTTGATACAACCCAATCCAGATAAATGAACTGATGGACTGTTCCATATTGTTTGACAGTTTATCTGGATAGTTTACCAAAATTTAAACGAGACCAGTGCTAGAAGTTCGGCTATATCCCCAGCCAAATTACATTAAGTGTTGCTGGAAGTGGGTGCAATCTCTAGCCAGAGTTTATGGCTGAACCCTGTTAAAGGGGAATAACTTCAGTTAAAATCAAAGACAAATAAGTTTAGATTGTTAGTAAAACCCCCACTGGTGTCTCTCTCTGTTTCACTCTTAGTTTCCTCTGTCATCATTCTCTTTCGTCTCATTGCCTCTGCAATGATGTCTGCACTGAGAATCTGCTTCTGTTTGCTATTTAATGGAATACAACTCTAGTTTGGTTTAATACCCAGCTCGCCTGTTCTCATAGGTAACCGAAGACCCATCGTTGTTGATGCGTAACTTAGTGCCGAAGCACACAATCAACCCAAGCTAAGCAGTGTCAAAGCACTTCCTTTTGATGGTGCAAATGAAAGACTGTGCTTTTCTTTCTTATCTTTTAATCCCATTACAAGGCAGTTTATTAAAATGATTTTTGTTGGATGTAGAGTGGCACCGTCTGTGCTCTTCTTCTTCTTGCTCCAGTGCCTCCTCCTGGCATCCAAAGAAATCCATGTTAGGATAATTGATTACGTTAAATGGGCCTTAAGTGAAGAGTGAATGGTTGTCTATGTTTGGGTTACTCTTGTAATGGACTGGCAGCTGATTCCTATCCCACTGCCTCTCACCCAGTACCAGGTGGGATCGATTTCAAGCCCCTTGCAAACTCACTTAGATAAGTGCAAAAAAAGGATGGATGAAGTAATAACACTTATTTTGTTAAAAAATGAATAACAAATACTAAAATGTTTTGCTTTATAACAAAAGAGGGGGAGACAACCCAGTCTCTACACCACCCCGCATCATTAAACAAGCCTCTCTATGTGATAATGTTGGTTCACTGACAGCAGCCTTTCACTACAGGCATCATAAAAAGTTATTTGCTGGAGCTGTTTTTAAGATGAGCTTTTCTGTGTTTACGTGGCTTTTCAAACAAATAACATATCAAGTTGCCAATATATTTAATTTTTTTAGATATGCCTGACTGTGAGCGGTGCAAAAAATAAATAAATAAAATCTTAATTTGCTGTCCTGGGATTCAATTTCCTCATATACAGCAAACAGCAGGGATGTGAATAATAATGGCATGTATAAGGCCGTCTGCAAAAGTAGCATCCTGATCTGATCATTTCAGCCTGCATTATTCTCTTTGAACACCTCCAGTGAATCTGAGCCTCTGTGTTCAGCATAACATATTCAGTCAGGCAGATGTGCCGCTCATGACCACCTGCATTTGCTCAAAGTTTCACAAACTATAAACTCCTGATGCAGGTTGAAAAACTTACTGACCCCGGCTATAAGAATAAATCGCTTGTGCTGATTCTGAACATAGAAGCCCCAGAGGAGTAAATGCTAAATGACGCTTAGTCTCAACAATGCACATATTTGTGCTGACAAAGTAGTGCAGCAGTTTTCTCTGATGAGATGAAAAGATTTCATGCAAAACACGTTTTTAATTGAGCAACAACTTTTAGTTTCACAAATGCTTTACTTCTGCTCTGTCTCCCAAGATAGAGTGCAAATGTTTCAAGCCTCCCCTCATTTGGTTATGTTTTGCAAGGAAAGTGGTAAATAGAGGTAGAGATTTGTGCAAATATTCATGGAAATACAGTATAGAGATTGAAAATGTGACGTCACTCAGGGGTAAAACCGCAAAGAATTCTGGGAACTCGTGGCAACAGGTACTAGCGCACGCAGGCTTTCAATTGAAATCATTTATACAGCGATAAAAAGAAACATAGAAAATGGCAAGAAGCTGTTGTATTATTAACTGCAATAGCCGGTCGCATGACAGCCACGGGAAGCCGACGGGTAAAGAGATCGGTTGTTATCGGATTACGTCGTTGAAGAGAAATTGTTCGAGCCATGTTTCCGAAGTAACGAAGAGGCAACGGGTGGCCTGGATTGCAGCCATTCAAAGACAAAATATAACGTCCCAGAACACTCCAGCTCACAGGTTAATGCTCCAAGCATTTCCACAAAGGTCAGTCTGCTGTTGTAGTTAATGCGTCATTTTTCTTAACATAATTGGTGATATAGGTTACAAGCAAGTCTGGCGCTGAACAGAAATTGTCGCGCTATGCTCCTTTGTTTATTGTGCATAAATAGTGAATTGTCCTGACACAATATTGTGTTTCGCTTCTGTTATTACCATGGTACATTGACAAAAACATATACTTTTATTCACACGGTAAAACAGTTGTTTTGTATCACTAATTGCCCAGTACGATTACAGCATACAATATTATTGTCACTGCTACATTTCTGTGATGCTACCAGAAATTATTTCCACTACTAATTAATTACCATTGAGCTCAAAGGTTATATTAATAAACGGTTAACGAATGTGTATTTATGAAGACGATTTGTGAGACTGGTAAACTTATGATATGTACGATGGTCTTTACTTTCTACACGGTGCATTTCAAGGTCCTGCACCCATCCGTCGGTAAACTGTACCTGGGCTTGTTGCAGTGAGCTGAAGTTACTAAACTTCATGAGTGTATGCGCTAAATCTGAGCGTGGTGAAAGTTGGGCAGCACGCTAACGTATTTTGTCCCTCTGTGTGCTCGTAAGGGTCTAATCCTTTCACTGGTTTGATTTTTTTCCTCGTATCTTTTCTTTGACTTTTCATTAAGTCTGTCTTTGTACGGACCGGCATTGTTCTCCTTCGTTTTGTACAGAACCTTTTTGGGGGGCAAAGAAAAAGCAAGAATTTATTGGAACCGAAGAATGAACGTTTTGCGGTGCTGCAAATGCTTGCATTTGATGCGGTACTTGGATTGTTTTGCCACGAGTTACCGGCATGCAATGCGCGAAAGTCGCGTGGTCTGTCAATCTCTATATAAGACAAAACTGGATCTAAATAACTTAAAAGTCAACATTTGGTATCAAACAAAATAGGAACTCTTACAAAGATATGTATTAATTTTGCTGAAAAAGGTTGACTGGATGATTTATCTGAAAAAAATATTTGATAATGATCTCAGACTTGATGAAGAATGAACACAGACTTACATCTTGATTTTTAATATTAAAATATATAATAACACACAAATCACAGTTGAGTTAAAAGGCTTGGGCAGTGTGTGATATGATCAACAGTCAATATCTACAGGGAAAATTAAATATTAATGAGAGTTAAACTTTGTTCAGTCAAACAAGTGAATCCTCTAAGAAGCTAATCTGGAGGCGCTAGCTAAGCCTGCACATGTTCCACTTGCATCTTTTATTAAACTGGACTTTGGACGTCTTCTCTCCACCATCAAGGCTTTCCTTGCTAAATTACCAAAGAAGGTATTAACATCTTTTTTGCAATCTGTCCTCTCTATATCACACATGTTCACCAAAGTGGTTAGCAAGAGGAAACTTAGTTACTACTATGATAAATTACAGAAGCTCATCTACTTGCTAATGCTAGCTCTGTTTCCAACAAAGTGCAGATTGCAAAGCAGTGAGAGCAGATCCAGTAACAGCTCATCTTGGATGCTACCATCAAGGCTTCATTCAAACAGGAGAGGTTTATCTACAATGTGCCTGTGCAAACAACCAGAGAAAGCTGCTGACTGCTCAGTGGCATGGAGACAGACTACTGTTTCCATTGGGATACAAGGCAAACAACACTTCCTGGACAATAGCTAACTGTGGCCACAAGATGGCAACAATGTAAATTATGTGATGAAATCTGTGAGAAGCTTTATGATGGAACACTGTTTGACATGAAATGAGATTTGAAATGAGAAATGACTTTCACAAGGTGAGCACTGCTTGCCTTGCTTGTCCTGACTGAATACAACTAGTACATTATGTTCAAACTGTTTTTTAAAATGTAAGGATGCCATAGGAGGTACAACAGGATGGGAACATTTTGCAGATTGTCACCAAAGAAGAAGAAACAGCTGGTGTTATCATAACCCCCCAATATAGCAAGTGAGGGACAATCTAAGGAAAATTTCAATCAAAGGACATAAAAATCACAAATGTTTTAGAATGCTATAATTTTCTTTCACCCCAAAGTGAAATTTGATGAGCAGTGTATGGAAGATAAAAAACATTTCCTCCTGTATCAAACTGTAAGAATTGGAGAATCCACACTGAGGCTATTGGAATGTCTTTTTTATTTAATGAATGCAAACCATATTGACAATGTGTGACACCGATTTTTATACTAATTTAAGGCAGTCCTAACATGAGCAATTCCTCAAAAGGCCACATTATCCAATAGGAACACATTCTGTGGTTTATGTCTATTAAAATCAAAGCATTTCAAGAAAAAACAGTAACTCTGGTTGTCTTAAGTTCTAACAAATTATCCAAATCTTTTATTATCTAACTTTGATCCCCTCCAGGCTGCTGGGGAACTCCTATGATGGACTGAGTGTTTTAGCCTGGTTCTGCTAGAGGTTTCTTCCTGTTAAAAGGGAGTTTTTCCTTCCCACTATTGCCAAAGAGCTTGCTCATAAGGGGTCATATTATTGTTGGGATATTCTTTTTATTGTTGTTGTATTGGGTCTGTACTTTAGAATATAAACCTTCTTGAGGCAACTGTGATTTGGCGCAATATAAATAATTGAATTGAATAGCTTAAGCACCGGTATTGCCTTCAGATCAGGTGGAGTTTGATGATGAAAGTTGGCAAGCACTTTGAAACATTTCCAATGTTATGCCTTCAATATTTAACCTATTTTAAAAGCATTCTTGTATACCGCATTGCCTTCTAACAAGCACACACATCAAATGCTGCTCATCTCTTTTGCATTTAAACTCTGCTCCTGACAAAAGAAGAACACGCTGCAGTTGAGATCAGAAAGAAAAACCTTAAACTTGGCATTGGCTTTAAAAGTATTTTTTGAAACCATTAGACAAACAGTTAATTTGGTCTATATAATCACATTTAGTTTATCACAAGAAACTTCTCTGAAAAGCAAGACTAGAAGGTTAATGTTACTCAAATATGTATGGGATTACACAATGTGAGATAACATAGGAAATGAGCAGCTGATCCATTTGCAAAGAAAACAACAAGTTGCACATGCATTTATTTTGCCTCCGCGGTTCCACCTAACTGAGATTCCTGCAGCCTGCATAAAATAAGCAGTGAAATGTGCGGTTAATTAACTGTTATTGCTGAGAGCATTAGACAAGTTAACATACATTTCACTTTTATTTTTTTTCCTGGATTTCTTTTTTTAGTTAAGACAGAGAATTATGCTTAAGGAGTCTACAGACTCTCAAAGGATGTTCTATTCATCCCTGCTCATCCTCCCCAGTTTATACACCAGCTGCCACTGAACACAGCTACTATCAAACAGACACACTAGGCATCCAAAATGACTGCAGATGAAGTCTAGCATCCTCACCGCACAGTCCCAGCAAGACAATTAGGTTAGGCATCTACAAATGCAAGAGGAGTCACACTGAAATGTACAGCTTCAAAAAAACGTGTGTACCTGAAAGACGCAGAATGGAACATTGCTAAGCAGTGTGTCACTGATGATTAATCTACTGTTGACTGCTTTTTCCTTTAGATCTGGTGCATTATTCATCACAAGCACACTGAATACTGTTTTGCTGTTTCTATTGTGCAGGAAATGCAGAATCAAGCCATTAGAGAGACTGAAAAACAGAAATTAACAGCAGCCCATGTGGGTTCTTACCGCAAAAGACACTCTAAATGTACCACTTTATTCCGGCATGCCAAAGCACACAGATGAAATGGTGCATATTTCTGTGTTTTATCTGGATATATATCAGGGCAAGAGGAGAGGCTAGAAACTGATGTAAACAATGCAGGATACAAAACACACACTTTGAAAAAGAAAGTTGCACCCAAGGACAAAGGATTTGCTGTGAAAAGTCAACAAAATCATATCTGTTTACAGCAAAAAAGTCATAGTGTCCCTGGAAATAACTCTGAGAAACGGCTCACATTTACTCAAAGGGTTGCCATGGTTACCAGGGGAAAAAAGAGTTACCTAATGTTCAATCAATGACATTACTGTTTATGTCTGACTGTACATGATTTTAAAAAAAGGAAGCTTAATAAGCAATCATAATAAAAACAATCAGCACTGGACTGCACTGAGTTTCAGGTTATACACAACCTGGCGGTGTTTGTTTCAAACAGTCCTTCTAAATCCTGTGACACTTGAAGACCAAACTTATTATGAAGGAATTGTTTGCTGCTGGAAATGTTCCCTGTCACATGTCGAGTGGGATTTGGCTGGATGGGTTATTTCAGTTCAGGTGCAAATAATCAGTGCAGGGACTGAAACATGGAGACGCCTGCGACAGGTGTCAATCTGAAGTATATATGTGACACTGAAGCGTGAACATCATGCTTTATTTGCAACTTAGTCAGAAAGAAAGCATCTGTTAAGATGCTGCTTTTCAACAAAAAAACCCCCCGTAAGAATTTAAAAAGCTGTGATCGCTATTTTTAGCGCTCGATGTCTGTTACCCATCGCCCACATCATCCCCTAGGCGGAAAGACTCCTCAGTTCTATGTGTGGCGGTTCTAATCTACAGTAATCATGGTTCATTGGGGAGATTGGGTCATTCATTTAGCACTTATGCACTTAACAGCAACCTGCAAATTATTCACACATCAACAGGATGCAGATTAGTAGTAACAACATTTAAGTTGTGGCTCTGTGCAGGTGCAATCTTTTCTTCTCTACCACCTTTCAAGTTTTTGGTTTTATATCTGTGGATTCTCAGAACATGAATGCACCATTATTGTGTGCTGAAATTTATCCACAACTTGGAAAATGTTCGCACATCAGAGCATCTAAAATGAATTGATTTGCAACATTTCTTAAACTGCAGGCATGGTTGAGGGTGCCAGACAGGCTGACCTCAGTCTAGTGAAATTTTCCAACACAACCAGCTCAAAGCATTTGCAGAACATGGCGTGAAAACGAGAAAATATCTAGTGACTCGCTGTTGTCTGGGTGAACATGCCTTGTTGATGTCAGAGGTCAGAGGAGAATGGGCAGACTGCTTTAAGCTGATAGGAAGGCCAAAGTAAGTCATAGAACAACTTGTTGCAGCCAAGACATGCACACTGATACTTAAAGGAGATGGGCTAAAGCAGTAGAAGACCACAATAGGTGCTACTGCTGTCAGCTAAGAACAGGAATCTAAGGCTCCAATTCACTCAGGTTCTCCAAAAACTGGACAACTGGGAGGGAGGGCACTTTAACAGGTGACACATATGCCATAAGGCTATAGCAGAGGCCTGTGTTGGAAAGTGAAATAGGCCGTTTACTTCTTTTCCTCCCTCCTGCTCTGTCTCCCTGTCAAATTGCAACTGTCCTGTCATGATAAAGACAAAAATAGCCCTCAAAAAACTTTAAAGATTGGAAAAAGTTGCTTTGTTTGACAAGTCTTGAGTCTGGTGTGACATTCAGAAGGTAGGGTCAGTATTTGTGACTAAACAGCATGAAATCATGGATCCTTCCTACCTTATGTCAGGTACCTTACCTTATGTCAAAGGTTCAGGCTGCTGCTGGTGGGGTATCAATGTGAGAGGTATTGTCTTGACAGATTTTTTTGGCCCTTAGTACCAACTGAGCATCATCTAAACTCCTACTTGAGTATTGCTGCTGACCATGTCCATCATCTATTATGACCACAGTGTGATATTACATGTTATCCTGCTGGAAGCAGCCACCAAATGATGCGTACAACGTTCAAATCTCATCAAACTGGCTTTTTGAACATGACATTGAGTTCAAAGTAAAGTCAATGGAGCTCAATCCAATAGAGCACCTTTTGGTAGTTGAGGGGGAGGATTTCACACTATGGATGTGCTGCTGACAAATCTGGAGTGGCTGTGTGATGCTATCATGTCGATATGGACCACAATGTCTGAGGAATGTTTTCAGCACCTTGTTGAATCCAATAGTAGGGAGTTATGCCTAGTAAAGTGTGTCTAATGATCGCTTTCACAAGTTAAAAATTTATACTTGCTTTGTATCATCCTGATGGAGAAAACTAAAAGGTATTCAGATTTTTACCCTTTTATTGTAGAAAAATAACCACATAAGTTATTAAACCCAATTTTGTCACATAGCTTGCAATATAATTGTCTAACTGTTTTTTCTTTGGCCTGATGATGCTCTTGTTCCTCTGCGCTGCTCTAATCCTGACAGCTTTCAGCTCTACAGGTGCCACTTGTATCGGAGCTGATCTGGCTGTAACTGGCTTCTCATCTGATCTAATTTGACCTTGCACTGCTTTGTCTCGCTCAAGAAGACCACAGTGGTCACAGTGGCTTGGTTTTAATCTTTCCATGTCCTTCTAAAGGCTTTGATATCAACAGCAGACAGCCTTAGATTTTCACTCAGGCGCGTCTATTTTTACAGCAGACAAGAATGGGAGTAAAGTTTTCCAGATGTGGAAAACTGATAGAAACTCTTCACACAGACTTGTGCTGTAATTGCTGTCGAAGGTGGATTTACTAAATATTAACTGAAACGATGGAAATATTTAAGCGCTGGGTTTTATACTTATTTGTGCAGAATTTCACCTGAAGTTTAATGTTTAGGTAATTATACTTGACATGGGAGAAGAAATATGATTTTAGTGTCAAGGAAGTTTTAAGCCGAACAAACACAAAAGTATACAGCAAATACACTGTTTTTGTAATCTTTTTTTAATGAAATTGAAATTAAAGTTGCACAAAATTTCTACACGCCTCCACAGTGGATTTTAAATCAAACATTGTGCTTAAAGTGCAGACTTTCCATTTTCCTTTTACAGAAGTATTGCATTGGTTGTTGAGGAATTACAGTGATATTTTCAGAGGCTCAAAATTAACTGGACAATGGACTGACTACATGTATACGTATATACACACACATATATATTTTATAGTTCTCTATAATGTCACGAAATACCCTATGGCAATACAGATAACAAGCAATTTGACATGAACAAACACTTGGCAAAAGAAAGAAATCCCTTTTTAGAAGAAACCGCCCAGCGTAACCAGACTGAGAAGCTGGCCATCCTTTTATTGTAATGGCTAAATGGAGTGAAGAGGGGGGAAGAGAAGAAAATTGGTATACTTACTTGCTCAACACTGCATTTTTAACAAATAACAAATGAAACATTCTTTTGTCTTCCTGACAGTAAACATTTGTGTTCTCTAGGGCTGTCCCTAGTACAACTAGCAATATTTGTATTAAAGTCAGGACCACTATAATTAAAAAAATAAATTTATTGCAGTTCTCCAGCAGCAGGACCACATACAGAAGAGAGCAGATACTGATGGCATGTGTGCCACTGATTTAGCCAAACACTGCGTGTGGATTGTGAACAGCTTTGAGATGCAACTATAGACAGGCTAACTCAATAACATGATCTGTCAGGATTGAGATTTGTCAGGATTGTAGACTGAGCACGACTCTACCCGAAAAAATCACTGCGCTCAGTTTGTTATTTGTCATGTCATCGCACAGGTGACTGTCTGATCAGCTATTAAGTTATTAACAACACATTTTTTGCTGAACCTTTAGGACCACACTATTTTATCTCACCTTTACCTTTTCATTTCGCTCCCCCTTCTTTATAGCTTTGGAAGACCAACAATTTCGAGGGTGGAACTCAAGAGCACAGAAAGATTACAAAACACACAGGGGAGGTGGTTATTATTTTCTGTTTTGGACACCGTTAGGCCTCTCTATCATTACCAAACAAGAAGTTTGCTGCTGCAGTACTGTTTAATATGCAATTTATAAAACCGTTATATTACACTGTTACATAACCAATTCTACATGGTTGCACAGGAGTGGAAACTGTCAAGTCTCAATGTTTACAAGCTAAAGACTTATGATGTGCTTAAATCAGTGGTGCACAATGGAAGTCAACAGAAGCATATCTTACCAACATGAGATATTAAATACTTTTGCACCAACTGGCCATTACCTTTGAGGCCCATAAGAGAGAAGTATGCCCAAAAGTATTTTTTTATCTAAAATTACATATTATGTACAATAGGTGCAGTATCATTAGAGTGCTATACAAAATTGAGGACAATGACGCAGACCCACTATTGTAAAAAAAAAAAAAATAGGATGGTGACCTCCTTGTAACTTAGAAAAGCTGGTGGTCTGACATGTCTCATTAAAACAACTCCATCAACTCAGCTGGTTGCCAACAGGTTGTATTATGGTCACAGCCCTACATAAAAGGAAAAATTCAATTAGTTTATGAGAATTTCTGTGTGTAAACAGCAATGGCTTAGCAACAGACAACAACAAAGTTTGAGTTGATTACGATACAAACAGATCAAGTATAATTACTACCTTGACCCCCTTTCAATTGCAGTCTGACGGCAAACTGAGTCCTCTTACCGTTTTGTTGCTGTCTTGATGCAATAAATTCACTTTGGGTGGAGCAGCTGACTGTGTGTGAGTGTTCACAGAGCTGATCCCCATCTTCCAAGCAACCATTTTAAAGACTACATGAGTGAAAGTTCACTCCACACAGTTGCAATATTTTTGGTCATGCCATGGTCTCCAACTATCATTTTCTTTAGTGTGACTGTAGTGCTTTTATGTTACATATCATATAGCAGGGGTGTCAAACTCCAGTCCTCAAGGCCCAGCCTCCTGCTTGTTTTTGAGATATCCATGCTCTACCTGCTGCTGATTACCTGGATCAGGTATGCTTTGCCCATAAGAAGCTACAAGGGCAGGCTAATTGGAAAACAAGCAGGACAGTGGCCCTTGAGACCTGGAGTTCGACACCTGTGTCATATAGTAAGTAACAGTTAGACTTCAGACTAACAGGCCGAAATATTCACTACTCTTTATTTTATTCAAGTAACATCCCTGCTGTCACTCACACCACATTGTATTCTTTTGGTAACTAAGAATATGGTGGAAAAACTTTTCTATCCATTTGTGTTGAACATTGTCTTTATACACTTTTCTGCATTTAATTATTAGTTATGATGATGATGATGATGATGATGATGATGATGATGAGATAGCCTTTATTTGTCAGTTGCAGTTGCCCATTATTAATCTCTGGCTCTCTTCCACACCATTTCTTTGTCCTGTCTTCCTCCCATCACACCCAAATGATGGCAGATGGCCACACCTTCCTAAACCTAGTTCTGCTAGAGATTTCTTCCAATTGAAAGGAAGTTTTTCCTTCCCACTGTTGTCAGTGCTTGCTGACATGGGGTCATATGTTGGAGTTTTCTCTGTTTACTTTGTATTATTGTAGGGTCTTTGCCTTACAATATACAGGGCTTTGAAACAACTGTTTTTGTAAATTTTGTGCTATATAAATAAAATTGAACTGCTTGCTTGTGTGCATGTGTCCTTTTTTAAACTAACTTCAAGCCCTTTTCATTAGCGAGACTGAGAAGTGTCCTGCCATTTATGACCTGGTAGCAAACAATGCAAAATGTAAAAGCTCAAAAAGGGCCGCTAACAATCTTGGCATGGAGTCATTAGTTCATAGTAATGCTTATAATGTCTCAAAGTTAATGAGGCAATGACTTATTGATGGGTAGCATGGTGGCTTAGTCATTAGTTGCTTCACATCAAGAACTCACAGGTTACTAACCTGACTGCAACCTCTCTGTGCAGAGTTCTTTATTCACACATTCAGGTCTGGTGGAGTTGAACTTCAAAATAGCTCATTAGGATGAAAACAATGAATTTCACAGCAATTCAGGCGTTTTTACTGGCATTTGCCCACTGCTTGCTGGGGTAAGCTGAAGGCCATGCCTCCACATGACCCTGTCACAAAGATTGGAGGAATGACATAGCAGAATTGCCTCACAAAAGAAGTTGCAAATGCAGGATACTACAGAACTACTCAGCAGTAAATCACTGTAAAAGGCTGCTGAATGAACTTTTATAGCTATATAAAACAATTATTAACTGCCTCTGAAATGCTACCATGTGCAAAAGTCTCTTATAACTGTGTCATTTGACTTTTAGCTATGATAAAAAAGTCAAGGACTTTTGCAAGACTTTGATCAAAGTCCTTCAAGCGGTAAGTCTTTCTGGTTGCTACTGCATGTTGATAACGTGGAACCATATCTGCCTCTTATAACGTTTCTGCCTTAACCTGAGTGTTACACCTTAAAGTAGTTTGTCTGTTCATAGTAAAAGAAACACTTTCCACTGTAGAGAAATGGCCATCATATTTCTTTGACCAATGAAAATGGCTGGTGTAATTACTGGGAGACAGACATAACAGCTTCTGCCCCCCCCCAAGCTAGTGATCAGAAAGAGAAAACAATTATAGACCATATTCACCTGAGAATTATTTGACAAGTACAACAATTCCTACAGGTATTTCAGTATTTCAATCACAAAGGGATTTGTCATTCTTTCACTGACAATATGCTTTACAACAACAGCCTTTCCCTTTTTACAACAACTCTATTGAATAGGTATCTGGCATTCCCTGAATAGCCATCATGCAAACAGACCTGCAATCTTTTTTGTGTGCGTGTGTACCTAAGAAAGACCAGACAAATGTTTTGTTGAAAAAAAAAGAAGCACGAATCACATCAGAAACAGCAATGCAGACTGAGGATGACAAAGAGGGAAACACAGACAGAGAGAGAAAAGGAAAACGAGTGAGAGGACTGAGAAACAGACATACAATAGACCGAAGCACACAAAGGTGGAGACATCTGTAGCAGCGCAGAAGAAAAAGGTGCTTTGGTACAACAGGTGAGGCTCAGAATACTGTTGCATTGTTTTCTTGGCTTCTGCTTTCATCAAATGAATTTGTGCTTGTTGTGTTGGTTGACAGTGTTGGATAATTTATTTTAGAGTGTGCTGTGATTTTCATCCAGATGAGCTAAAGACTTGTGAGATTTTCTCTTGTTCTATAAATTGCTCATAAACCTAGACCCTTTAATCAATTTATACAAAACAGTTGCATAGAAACATGAGAGTGGGGCCACTTAGATAAAAGTGGACTCACAAAAAGACACACACTCACCGGCTTCTTCATTACGTACATCTTTCCCTTCAGAACTGCTTTATTCAACTAGGTGCCGCAAACCTTCCACAGAGATTTTGGGACATATTAACACAAAAGCATCACACAGCTGCAGATTCATTAGATACACATTCATAATGGGACTTTTCCATTCCATCATATCCTAAAGGCTTTTCTCAAGCTCCTATTGGCTTGAGATATGGTGATTGTGAAGGTCACTAGGTACTGTGAGCTAAGTTGAATGGGCTGAACATGATCAGCAGCAATACTCAGGCAACTCAACGCAACATCTTTCGAATCTTCTATTGGTTTAGTGAGCCTGTATGAATTGTAGCCTTAATTTCCTGTTTTTAGATGACAGAAGTGGCACCTGGTCTGGTCTTCCACTGCTGTGGCACATTTGCTTTAAGTTTGTTCAATGTGTCCGGTGTTCGCAGATGCTCTTCTGCCTCCTTATCAGCTCAAAGCAGCCTGGCCATTCCTCCTCTCACACCTCATATCAACAAGTCATTTTCACCCATCTGTAAATTAAAGAGTTGGTTGAGTTACTAAATCTCAGTAGATCATGAGTTTCAAAGCCATTCAAAGCTCACTGAAATCCTCTTTCTTTCTGATTCTCATGCTCAGCTTGAACTTAGGCAAGTCTTCCCTCCATGTCTAGATACAATCTTTACATAAAATATTTGTTCACCTGCTTAGTACTTACAATTTTGTAACAATAGTTTTAGCAGTAACATGAAAGGAATCTCAAAAGCAAATTATGCGACTGAGGTTATGAAGAATTGGGCCTCAGCGCTATACCGCTGTATTGTTGATGCCTTTTAGATAATTTTTAAAGGAATTGTCTGACAAATAATATGGCTTACTGTGTGCCAAGATGTTTGTGAGTCAATTTTAGTGAGTACATTTGTAGTATTTAATGAGTCTGTTACTTAGGAGATATATGTTTCTATGTATTGTGCCATTAGACTGTATTATTGTAACCTGTTAAGCAAGCTTGCTTCATGTCCAGCTACTCTCAAGGCTTCCAAATGCTGCATCCAGAAACTAATAGAGGATGTCTCAATGGCTACATCCATCTTTAATATACAGTGCGTGGTCATAGTCAACCTGTAGCATGTTTTTTACCCATTTCCTCTTTAAGTCAAATCAGTTCTTTGGCTTCTGCATTTCTCAGATCTCAGTCCCACGCTGGCACCAAAGTATCACTCACTCTTTTTCTTCTTCTTCTTTCTCTTCTTTTTTTGAAACTTAAACCATTACTAGTTTCTTGTAGGCATTTACATACAGTCTCACTTTCCTCCATTAGTCTCCCTACTGCATGCCATTACATGCCTCACTGGCTCCCACCGGCCATGGTCAATGAGAAAAGCAGCTTTCAGGTCTCATGTCTGAGGAAACCAGTGGTCTAACAATAAAATCTATTCAGACAAGGAAATGAACACGAGGGGACGAGTGAACAAGTCTGCTGGAATAAACGTTTTCCAGCGTCATACCTTTGCTTCCAATGTCCCAGTGCAGGATGTCTAAAATCCTAGGTGTTTGGGTGGAACAAGCTACACACTCCATGAATTTTTGATTTATTAAAAAAAGAAAAAAGAAAAAAGAAAGAAGCCGAGACAAACAAATTTTTCTTACACTTTCAGGCCCTTGTCAGGATCAGCCCAAGCTGCACAAAGGAAAAAGGAAAAAAAAACAAAACAAAAAAAAAACTCTGGTCATATTTGAACAGCTACAATTTTAAATATGTGCAATTGCATGAGTGTAAAGCGAGCTGTCAAGAAGCAAGCAAGCATGCCCAGTCATCTTTCACTGGGGTACACTTTTTAAAAGTTCCCGTGTTTTGGCAGTATTGTTAATTTTTGAAGAGCCATTCCGATAAAGGATCTTTGACTTCAGTTTGGAATTGCAGGCGATAAGGAGAAAGAAAAACCGTCTGACAGAGTAGGAGGAGGAGAAGGAGTAGGAGGGGGACAGCGTGAGCAAGTGAGAAGAAGACTGAGAGACTACAGCTGCCTGCAGACAAACCCAGTGGCTGTAATAGTGTCTGCTGCTAGAGTGATAAGTCAGACAGGCCCCAAGTCTCCTGATCCACTGCCAACCTTGACCATTTGTCAGCGCTGACTTGAAACTCCCGGTGGCCATTGCACTCTGCTGTTTGCAGCGGCGGGATCACACTTGACAGGTGAAATCATTATGGACAGTCCTGCTGCTGTTAATGGCCAGCTGGTTCTGCCATGTGTGGGTGTCTGTACATCTGCAAGAGAGGATGTGAAATACATGCAAATATGTGGAAAGATATGCCGAATATTACTCACAGTCTTTTAGGTTGGCCTCTTAAATGGTAAAAAATAAATAAAACAGTGTTTTTCTCTTGCTCTTTGTGTATGTGTCCATCTGCACCTGTAGATCAGCGCTAATGTGTTTTTGCATGGATGTAGATGAAAGGCATGGAAAGAGAGGGGTGGAACAGCTTTAACAATGGTCAAAGTTGAAGCCTATTTTGAAAAAGCTCTATATTTTGCGGTATTTAGAGACTTTTTAGTCCATGTATAACAAGGCAGAGAATATATTAAAGCCATGGTGGTGAACTGATGAGTCTCTGAAACCATTTTATCCTTCTTAATGTCCTGGTAATAACCTTTGTTCATCTTATAGCCATGCCAAAAGAAGGCACTTTTAAGAGCAGTTAAAATGTCAAGCTATATTCCACATATCTTCTTCTGATCCCTTTAATTAAGCTGTCTTCTGGTTAATGATGGACTGTCCTGCAAAGTGTCGTATTGTAGGAAGTTCACCTTGTGTGCTGGCTGTCAACTCTCAAAGTTTGGTTTCACGGGATTCAGACTGAAGGCCTTATTTCTGTTTTAGTGCTCATCAGTCTTAGACTTTACCAGGTAGCCATGGAAACACAAGCCTCAATCCAATCAAAGGTGAACAGATGCATGAGGTGTTCCTTAAAGTCTTCATTTTGTCATAGTTAAAGTCAATTGAGGGGGAAGAATGGCAGTTATGACTGTAGATTTAAAACAAAAAAGACTATAGTAATAAAGCAACGGCTTTGCTTAAATTAAATGATGTTAGAAATTATCACATTTAACATGTCCTTGTACACATTATTTTTCTTGTGCAGTTAAAAGGGCAATCAAGTAGACATCTGGAGGTTGGAGGAGTTGATGGGTTGGTGTTAGTATGTGTCAAGTTTTCTGCTGCAGAAGCCCTTAATTTTAGGAGATGTTTAGGATCAAAGAAACTGGGTTATATTTATAAAAAGATCATGGTTATGGTTCAACAACAAAAACTGCCTCTTCTTAAAAGCTCATTTTTCTTGCTTGCAACATCAAACAGTGACGTCCATAGGTTGTTTTTTTGTTTTGTTTTTCTTTAAAATTATTCTTTTGTTATAATTTTGCACACCACAACATTGCATTTTAAATCAAGTCAAGATGTGTTTAAAGCGCAAACTTTCAGCTTTGATTCAAGAATTTAACAAAATTATTGCATTACTTGTTTAGTAATTACAGCTGTCCATCATCTATCTACAGGAAAGCATGCTCTGTTGAGTTGAGATCAGACTGACTTGGCCATTGAAGAATATCCCACTTCTTTCCCTTGAGAAACTGTTGGGTTGCTCTTGCAGTGTTCATTGGGTCATTGTGTATTTCCATTGTGAAGCTCAGTCTGACCAGTGTTGTAGCTGCAGCTGCATAATTTAAGATTATCGCATAGCAAGCTTCAGATTTCATCCTGCTACTTCTATGAGTCATCACATCATCAGTAAAGAGTAGTGGTCTAGTTCATCTGGCAGCCATACTTTTGTTAAACCCATCAAATTAAAGCTAAAACTCTGTATTTCAATCCCATCTTTGTTGTTTGACTTAAAATGGTCTGCTGTGGTGTACAGAAGCAAAATTTTAAAAAAAAATGTGTCACTGTCTAAAAATTTATGGACCTAACTGTGCATGATGTAGGCATGAAACAGCTGAATTACAGTTGAGTTGAATTGCATTTATTTAAGTTAGTTTTTTTTTTTAACTAACTTTTTCACATTATACCAAGAGACCAGGCTGAAAAAGATCACTGTTAATGGTAGAAATCTTTTGTCTATATTTAAATGTTTGCATGATGTCATATGCAGAATAACTTAACTATGCTAAAGTGAAGCAGGTTCTTAAAAGTTACAGTTGCTCAATGCAGTCTTCTCATAAAGCCACAGGGGCTACGGTGGTATTAGATAATCTGCATCTCTTTTTAGGCATGTGAGTCCTTTAAGATTATAGAGGGTGGTTGATGTGTAGGCGACTAATAACTGAGACTTTAATGAAGGAAACCAGAATTGGCATCTGGTAACTGTAATATAGACCTGCAAATAATTTGTGTCTCATAACCTCATGAGACTCTCAATTTGGTTTAAGAAACATGATAAAACACAAAAACAATGAAATCTATCTTTCTTATCATACAATTAGATCCAGTCTTAATTGAGGTTCTGCTCTGATCAGCAAATGCTGGGGAGGAGGACATTGCTAAAGTACTGTTTATTAGAGATAAAAGATAACAAATAATCAAAACTAAAACTCTGAAGGAAAAGTTATCCACTGCTCAGCAATAATCATCTCTGTAATTAGCTCTGCAGCAAAACTAGCTTGGCTGGTGTCAAGCTATAGGCTTCTACCTGGCAGCGGTAGTGACCCTGTAATTGCACTGACAACAGCTGTGAGCGTGTGGCAGCCACAGAGCACAAAGCTAATTGGTTTTTGCCTTACCATTATCTTTTAAATACCAATCCAGATTGCACTCCTGTTAAGCTGGCATCCAATACAGCTCTCCTTCAGTGCTGTTAACCTCTGGAGAATAAAGTGTCAAACCCAACAGGCACCGGACAATGTGAAGTCTCCATCTTGAGCACATTACACACTTTATTGTACCAAGTTTCACCAACAAGTCACTTCACGCGAACAGGACAACTTTCTTCTCTGCTTGAGCAAACATCGCAGACATGATTTACTGACTGATATGTATCCATAGCTACATCTTCATGTTGCCATCACCCATTAGTGTCCATGATAACTTAATTTTGATAGTAATATAAGTAATATAAGATATCTTCGCAAGATTCAAGCCTTTTTTGCACCCTGTCCTACTTTTTTCATGAAAATGGAATTGATGACATTTAATGGAGTTAGAAGTTAGCAGGAAGTTAGCTCGCTAGCTTCCATCTAAATATAATTTAACATGTTCTGACTGAGAGATTTATGAAACAAATTAAAACATACAGCTCTGCTATCGTTTCCAACATAAATGAAGACAGAAAACTAAACAGCAATGACGTTTGTAGGATTACTGAAGTTGGACTAGCTGGTATATAATGATGTACTACGTGATCGCTAGCGTGACAAAGCTATGTTAGCATAACATAAACAGTAAAGCTGGAGGATGAACGCTAACTTTTTTCCACTCCATAAAAGTTAACATGAGGGTTCCCAATGGTTAGGGGCAAATGCAATCGCACGGCAGGATGCTACATGTACCCATTGACATCCATTAATAGAGAACCACCCAACCACCACTACCATACACACACAAACACAACACGGCAGGGCTAGAGTTTTTGGGCTTCAATAACTTGCCTGAGGAAATTTCAAATGGCAGACTGGATACCCAACCAACCTGTCTGATTAGTGTAAAACAAACTCTACTTCCTGAGCCAGCCACCTAGTTAGCAATTATATAGTGTTTATCCTTCCTGAGCTGTGTTACTGTTGTTTGCTAGCTTACGAGGAAAGTGATGCAACACTCACATCTGTGTATTAGTGCCTGTTGTGATAACATTTTAGAACAACTAGAGGGTCAAAAGTTATTGTAGATTTAAGGTAAATGGTATTCGTCTTACACTGTGTTTGAGTACGTACAGATACTCAAAACAGCTGTGTGTACTCAAATACGCATTACTTAATTACTACATATTAATTACTTAATACACATATTGCAAGTCAAGGGAGTAAAATACAATAATACAGCCACTCTTTTTCTTAACCTGTCATCCTGCTGTGGAAGGGCCTATCATAACTGTCACGGGGTGAGTTGTAGGGTATACCCAGGACAGGTTGCTAGTCCAGGGCTAACAATATAATATAATAAGAGAACAAGCAGAGAAAATAATCAGATTTAATCACACCTAACTATAGGGACAGGTGTACAGGGTGGGCCATTTATATGGATACACCATAATAAAATGTGAATGGTTACCATTCTGGCATCACTGAAAGATGTGAGTGATCCACCTACTTACCTACAGGCCTTTCTGAGAACAGCCAGAGGAAGCCGTTTAAGAGCTGTCCCACAGACTTCAGGTTACTGCTTTTCCCCTATGCTAAGTGCTGCCCAACTTGACCTGACTGGAGGCATATTAGACCACATACCTCTGCCTTCCACACAAGCAGCAGAGCTTTCAAAAACTTTAAAGTCATGGCTTTAAAGCAGACTAATAGCTGAAGTAACAATGGAAAGAGGGGAGCTCTTGTGGTCTTTTCTTTTTTCCCCCCTCAGAGTTGGAGTTTAGCTTTTGAACAGTGCTAGCAGCCTGTATTAACAGACCACAGCACAGCAAGATGCACTTGTGAACACTGGTCTGATGTCAGTACATTAGAAAGTCTGATACAAAGCTGAAAGATAGTGTTTCTGTTTGATTACTGCGAATAACTTCAGTTATATATACACAATACGTGATTTTACACAATTTAATTTCTACTCAGGTAACTCTGCGAGTTACTAAAAGAGTAATATAATATAGATTTGCGTTAAGAAATATCCTTCCTTGAATCAAACTTGCTGTGAATCATTAAAGAGACATTAGATAGCATTTTAGTTAAACTTTTTATTATGGAACCTAATGTGTTTGTTCTTTGTATAAATAGAAGAAAGAAAAAAAAACGACATTTAGGTCGCTTGGTTAAAATCTGAATTTGATTGCTACCAACATCCTCCCACCAGGTCTGGAATTTTCCTGTGCTCAGTCAGATTTGATTTATAACAAATTATAACAAATCCAGTGGAGAGGGTGCAGTCCTTCAAGTATCTTGGTGTCCACATCTCCTCAGACCTGACATGGGCTGCCCACATTCAGGTCCAGACCAAAAAGGCTAGGCAGCGCCTGTATCACCTACGACAACTGAGGAAGTTCAGGGTCTCTCCAAAGATCCTCAGGATTTTCTATACAGGCGCTGTGGAGAGCATCCTCACACAGAACATGACATCGTGGTTTGGGAACAGCTGTGTGAAGGACCAAAAAGCTCTCCAGAGAGTGATCCGTACAGCAGAACGCTGCTGCAGGATTGCTCTCCCCCCGCTTCAGGACACCTACACCAGGAGATGCCGGACTAGAGCAGCGCAGATACTGAAGGACCCGTCCCATCCTGGCAACAAACTGTTCCAACTTCTGCAATCTGGTAGAAGGTTCCGCATCTTCCGGGCAAGGACAGAGAGACTCAAGAAGAGCTTCTATCCCCTAGCCATCCGTGCCCTAAACACACACACCCGCCCTCTCACATCATCTATAATTGACTGAGACAGGACTCTTCCAGACACTAAACCAAGGCACAATGTACATTTCAATTCCTTTAATTTTAAATATGTTTATATTGTCTATCCTGTAAAATAGTCAGATGTCTATTCATATTAATGTACAGAATTCACCTGCTTGCTGCTACTACTGCACATTCACCCAATGTATGTATGTATGTATGTATGTATGTATGTATGTATGTATGTATATATATACATACATACACATATATATATACATATACATACACATATATATATACATATACATACACATATACATATATATACATATACATATATACATATATATGTATATATATATATATACACATATATATACATATATACATATACATATATATGTATATGTATATATATGTATATATATGTATACATATATATGTATATATATATATATACATATACATATATATACATATATATACATACATACATATACATACATATACATATATATACATATATATACATACATATACATATATATATATACATATACATATATACATATATACATATATACATATATATATACATATACATATACATATATACATATACATATATACATATACATATATACATATATATATATATATATATATATATAATGTTCTTCCTCTACACCCCCCCCCCCCCCCCCCCCCAATTTTTTTGCACATGTCGAGGAGTGTGTCAGGCTACATTTCACTGTGTGTTATACTTGTATAACTATGCATGTGACAAATAAAGAACCTTGAACCTTGAACCCTTGAACCTTGAATTATCATGAAACAAGCACAGAAGCATTTAACAGGTAGCGCTAGGTACCCAGCGCTAGAAGGCTTTGGAGAGCTTTGGGATTTATGGAGGTTCACAACAGTCAGCTTTCTACTTGCTCAGTATGTAACAAAACCAAGGTGCCAGTTATCTCATTTAGAATTTTATATGTTCCTAGCATAAAAGTGAACTGTTTTATCGAAGGTTAAAAGGGAAGTGTTTTGGATTTTGTACAGTAACAGTGCTGTTAGCGTTAACTGCGATGCTAACTATCAGTGGCTTAAACATGGTTTTTAATATAAAAATAAAAAAGAAACAGTGACAAAAAACTGGGAGCTGGAAGAGAATAAAAAGCATTTGCCAGTAAACATTAAGCATAATGGCTGTGACCATAAGGTTAGCACACATAAGTAAATAAACTAAATCCATTGACCAGTTGCTAACACAGGCAAAGAACATATTCATGAATACTCCTTTCCACCCTTCTCTTTGTTAAAAAAAGGAATGTTGTATAGTTAATATAGTTTGTATAAACAAAAGGCAGCACAGTGGCATGGTGGTTAGCACTATTGCCGCACAGCAAGAAGGTCCTGAGTTAAATTCTACCATTAGGCTTAGGTCTTTCTGTGTGGAATTTGCATGTTCTGCCCTCCGGGTACTCCGGCTTCCTTCCACCGTTGAAAGACTGTGGGGATAGGTTAATTGATTAGTCTAAATTGCCCATAGGTGTGAATGTGAGCACAAATGGTTGTCTGTCTCTGTGTGTTAGCCCTGCGACAGACTAGCGACTAGTCCAGGGTGTACCCCACCTCTTGCCCTATGACAGCTGGGATAGGCTCCAGCACCCCCTGCGACCATGAAAAGGGAAGCGGAAGTGAATGGATGGATGGATAAAGAAAAGGAAAAAAGAGTAGACATACCAATGAAAGACTGAATTTTTAAAGATGCCTCTAGTTAGCAATTATATAGTGTTTATCCTTCCTGAGCTGTGTTACTGTTGTTTGCTAGCTTACGAGGAAAGTGATGCAACACTCGCATCTGTGTATTAGTGCCTGTTGTGATAACATTTAGAACAACTAGAAGGTCAAAAGTTATTGTAGATTTAAGGTAAATGGTATTCGTCTTACACTGTGTTTGAGTACAAACAGATACTCAAAACAGCTGTGTGTACTCAAATACGCATTAACCCTTTAAAACCGGTCAGAGCGGGCATGCTCCGTTTTGCGTGACTATTTTTAAATCCCGGTAGCACTGCAACTATGTGAGCTAGCGCAATATTTTTTTTTGCATATGAAACCGGAGGAGTTGTACTTACATCTTATGCCATCAGCTTGTCCTAGGTCACGGTTTCCTTCCACATATAGCTTTGCAAAAACTGCATAAAAAGCGCTTGCAGCAACAAAAACATAATATTCCAGAAACTCGCTTTGCCGATCCAATCAGCTGTTCATAACACTTCCTACGTCCATCAGCGTGAATCGCATGTCCGCCATGACCTGCCCGAAACCGGAAGTGACGTCATTTTCGCGGAAATGTAGGTTTGTTTTTTTTGTTTTTTTACCATCAAGGCCTCATGAGCTTATACTGGTGTTTTTAAAAGTTATGTTTGACTTTATGACTTTCTGTGTCATTTCTGGGATGCTTAGGACTCATATTGAACTGCTGGAAATAGTTTACTTGGATGTATATGCTGCTTTTTTGCAAATTTGCACTATAATATTTATTTTCGTTTTTTCTGCAGTATATAAAAATTGGTGTATTTCAAAAACAAAACTATGAAGACACTCAAAATAAATTTCCTGTGGTGGGAAACTAGTTTGTGCAACTTTTTTGTATTTGCGGTTTTGAGGGATAAGCCTCTTAAATTTCTCTAACCAGAAATATATGTTAAAAAACAAAAACGTTTTTAAATTTTTTTGTAGTTTATTGCACTTTATTTGCAATTTATGTAATTACTATGCACTTAATGCATTCATATTATTAAAATTTAGGCTGTAATGGTTGCATTGATGTATAGCAACTTGAAATGCTCCCAAAAATAAATCCCGGTAGCACTGCAACCATGTGAACAACAACAGTGAGAAAGAATAAAACTTAATTGACATTTTGATGGCATTTTATACACAGTACTGGTACAGTATCTAGAAAACGTGGGAAAATACTGGCATCATATACAGTACTTAGCTACTTCTGAAGAAATTATGATGGGACCCTAAAAAAAAATTACTATGTACAATAATGGATTTCTATATATTTTACATCAGATGAAAACGTTTGTTGTAAGATATTTGTTAAAAGCGAGACATTTTAAATGAGAAAAAGAAAGAAAAGTATTTCCTTGTGCCCACCTCTCACTGTTAATGCCCTACCTGGGCCCCTGGAAAAACTTTGCTAGATCCGCCCCTGCACAGTTACCAGCTGTCAGTCTAAAAAAGGATCCTGGTGTTATTTGTCTCTCAGAAACAGTTCATAACTTCCCTTCAACTCATTCATGTCACCTAAAAGGTAAACCTGTTTCTCCATCATCTGTTCACCTCTGATGATTCAGTAAGGAAATCTCCTAGTATCATCTTCATGTTTCCCTCTCACCAGATAACCAAACCGACATCATGACCAGCAAGCTTTTACAGCTGTGGCTCAGCTGATCAAACATCAGCTGATACTAGATATTAATATTAAATAAATTCTAACAACAGCTGATCAAGCTTAAACGTGCTGCTGTTGTTTAGTGCGACATCCGCTGGTTTCCTCTTTCTGGCGCAAAGTGGGCGATAAATAAATAAGAGAGAAAAGCCGATCAGCAGATCATTGATCAGTTTAATGATTGAAGTAGAAACAGGAGGGGGGGGGGGGGTAGAATGAGAGGAGAAGAGGCAGCTGTGCAGCAAAGACACAAAATAACTCCAGCTTTGTGTCTTTTTCATTGTAGCTGAAGTCCGGGACAAACTGTGTTCCTTTTCACCTCAATACGAAACGCGTAATATTTTCTCTGAATACGAGACGATTCCGTTTTTTATGGGACGGTTGGAAACTCTAATAACTAACCTTATAAATAAAATAAGATAAAACAAGTTCAACATCATTAACATCATAGCACCCGCCCAGCTGTATAGAAACTCTGTCATGCTAGCTAGTACGCAGTACGAGTTATTGTAACTGACTGTAAAAAGTCAGCATAACGAAAATAAACTCCACCTAAACTTGGTTTGTATCTGACACAGATAGACCGCAGGTCATAACTCCTTACCTGAAGTTCAGTTCACCGCCTCGGGTCTCTGCTCCTCCTGCCTTTCCTTCATCCACCTGCCAGCGTGTTGCATCTGCTGGCCTCCACCACTTGCTAATGTTACTGAATCTGTGGAAGCCACCACCAAACAATTGAGTTATCTTTACACATCTCCCAGCATCTGGCCAATCTACCACCTTTCAGTGTTTATACCGTTACGGGAAAAAAACGAAGAAAAAAACCCATTGGCCCATAAAAACGAAAAATCACCATCGGGCCAGCTATGGTTGAGAGGTTTGTCATTGATATTACAGATGCAAGGAAAAGATAGTAGGGCTTGCTTTGCCTTGCTCTTACTCATCATTCAAACATGCTTTTCGATTCTTACTAAAGAATTTTTACCTTCACTTCTACTCCTTGTACTTAGTATTATAACATAACAGCACATTTAGCCAAATAGAAGTTAATTTTGTCTCTCTTGCCTCTTTGTGGTAAAAGTGGTTACAGTGGCTTCAGTCTTCATTTTCCGATCTATGTGCTAAGACTGCAGTCACTCAGCCACAGCTGGGCTATACACGTAATAAGAGCTACTCGACTCTTCTAAAAATAAGTAACAGATTTATTTATTTTGTCCCATTGTTAAAAACAGCTGCTACAGTGCATCACTGCTACAGTAGTCTCTTTTTAGGTTTTGTCAGATTCTATGTGTTGCTATTGTTTCAGTCCGGTAATAAGAATATTTTTGGACCATATAACAGTTTTACCTTACTTGTAGTCATTTGGCACCTATGGGAAGACACACAGCTCTGTCATCTTCTGTCTAGTGTGTCCTGCAATTTCTTCAAAGGTTGGATAAAGCTTCTTAAATCTGCTGAACTCAAAGTGTTTGCTGAGTACTTATTATTGCAGTGCTGCTACCTGACCCACTGGCTAAAAAATGGATGGAAAATCAAACCTTAGCTGAACTAAAACCAATAGTCAAACTTTTGTTGAATAATGTGATGTGCGGTCTGTGTAAAGTGGTTCGGCATCACTCACAGCCAAGTGACTTCTAATGCACTAAAGCATAAAACACTGTCCCCGGGTACAATTTAAATCTCATCAATAACACAAAGCAGTGCAGGCACATTGCCTAAAAGCCAATAACGGGTGCCAGCGCACCACAGCATTGAATGAATGAATATGAGGCCCTCACTGTTTTCCTCTGGTTTCTGGGTCAGGAGATGGGAGCAATGAGGTGCAAGGCTAATGGATGGACTCTTCACAGCAGAATGGAGATGGAGAAGCTTGAGGAGTTTAGTGTGACTCTATTGGCGATTAGAGAGGACAAAGCTGTGGTGACTGAAATTGCTCGCCACAGATATGAAGAGGAATTGGATGTGTCAGTATGTTTTACAGTAATGATGAAAACCATGCGAAAGTGTAAAAGGCAAGAGGGAAAGGAGAGGGGAGGAGAAGTGGTATGGGGAGGAGGTGTGGCAGCGAAATTAAACGAAATAATCAATCAGCCTCTTCTTCCTCTTCTGGTCAATGTGCGAAGCTACTCAGTGACTTGGAAAATTCCTCCTCTTAAAAGGGTTTTGTTTATACACATCAGTGCTCGTTCTCAATAAATGGAACTATTTTATTTTTTTGCCAACAAATCTGGTGAATGAAAATGCCAGGGGCAAAATGCAGACTGCATTGGTTTATTAGGTCATGCTGTTTAATTGCAGACATTTTACAACTGGAAATGTGAATGGCTTTGGAAAAAGCTTTTTTCCTTGCATTTGTTTTTAGATTTTACAGCAGTGGGTGATTTAAAACAATTAAACCTTTAATTAACATTTAATGTATATATCATGATGTTTTCATGACGCTTTAGGATACTTTGAAGAGTGAACAGATAATAGATTTCACATTTACCTTCCCCTGACCAATAAAACCAGTGGTTTGCATTGTGATATGTTTATATTTTTGATAACTAATGTTATATGTGTGTGTGTGTGTGTGTGTGTGTGTGTGTGTGTGTGTGTGTGTGTGTGTGTGTGTATGTGCACAGTCATGTAAAATTACTTAATGTTTTTGCACCTAAAGGGCAGCAGTTTTACAATCTACTTCATTGGGTGTATTTAGGTCTAGGCTTTGTTCACAGGACTGCACTTTTTGTGTTCATGTCTACACACTACTATCTATTGTATTGAAAGTTTGTAAAGACAATAAGTATCCATCCAGTTATTTTCTTCTGCTTATCCGATTCAGGTTCCCAGTTGTGCAGGAGTTGGGGTCAAAGGCCAAAACCCAAGGTACACACTGGACAGGTTTTCAATTTATCAAAGGCTCAACACAGAGAGACGACCAACCACTTGTACTTATAGCAAAACATAATATAAAGTTACCAATTAACATGGTAACATGGTGGTTTGGTGGTTAGCACAATCACCATGGGTTCAAATCTGTGGCTGGGGTCTTCAGACCAGTCTTTTTAATCGTGCTGATATGCTAAGTAAAATCATGATAAGTAATTCATGCTATGCCTTTTCCTGAATACCGTCATCACGTTTAGTGCAGGAAGAAACAAAAGAAAAGTTTGTAAACCACTCGCAAGCATAAAGTACATCCTAGCAAACAAACAAAAAGCATGACTCCCCTTCCCTATTACACAATTATATGCCAACAAGTGGCATTTGGTTGCTTAGAAAGAGGGGGGGGGGGGGGGACATTGTGGGAGTGATGGTGGTGAAAGACAGCAATAGCTAGCTTTGCGATTTGAGACATATGTAACCTAAAGCAATTAGGAATTAGGAAAACACAGAGAAAGCACTACACACACAAACTGTATTCATTTGGCTGAAGGTCACACGTGTGTGTGGTTCGTGTTTGTGGCTTTTACTTTTAGCTTTAGTGTGATATATTTATTTTTATTTAGCTTCATATTTCAAACACATTTTGTGCAGTGCAACGGGCCAATATAAATCTCTGAATTAACTTCAGGTGAAGGTGAACTCAATGTTTCCTTCCAGTGTCTCAACAGAAGTTCAGTTTCAGATGGTTTATCATAGTGCATGTTTTTGAAAAAAAAAAGAAAAAAGAAAAACATTCTTGTTCCTACTCATAAGTAAATATTTTCATCTATGTGACTTTAAAAACAAATTTATGAAAAAAATTTCAAAAATGTTGGGCAGGAAGGAAGGTCCACAATTGGGTGGTCCTGGGATGATGATTTCAAGTTCTGGCTTGTAATTCTATAGTAGTTAAACAATATTGTTGAGAGCCATGAACTACTTTCAGTGTGATCAGTGTATCAGTGCATGCATGCACTGATACAATGATACGCATACATAATCTCCTCAAAGCCAGTGCTGATAGTAAATAAAAATCTAATCTGATTTTAAGTTTTTTGTCTGAACTTAGATCAATTATGCTAATACAGTATTTCAAAATAAAAAAAAAAACCCTCCAATTTCAGATATTTGAGGTTGTGCTGAAAATAATGATACCAAACAAGGCAAGATAAACAGTTTGTAAATGTGAAATATAGAGGTAAAATCAAAAGTAGTCAAAAACGCCCAATTATACCCTGGACTCCAGAGGTTCAAAGTCTGTAAGCCAAACCTCCTCTAGATTTGAAGTAGTACAATATTTTTAGTATCTGCAGTGTTAGATTTCCAAATTAGAAATGACCAAACTCGCTGTAGTCTGATCATTTATTAGGAAATTATGTTTAATCACACTGTATCCAGAATTAAATTTGAGTGTGTTACGACCCGTCTAGGGCCAGGCCATAACATGAGCGAGGCACTCGCTTCCCCCCCAAGACCCAAGCAGTCACACGCAACAAATCCGTTAGATGTGAAGTGATTTATTTACAAGGTGAATAAAGAGAACCAAAACGGGAGTGTCAACACTTCAGGGTGAGCCAAGGCCAAAACAATAAACAAAACAAACCTACACAAATCCCGCACCCCTGACCTCACCAAAATAAAGTCAAAATAAAGACAGAGTCTGACCTCCTTAACCAACTCAAAAACAGGAGAAAACGGGTGATCAAAATAAACGGCAGCTCACCCCTACCCACTCCACTTCTACAATTCTCGCGTATACTGCAGCCAGCGGCTACCACAGGACTACTGCTGGGTGATGAGGAGAACTGCGAGGACCTCTCCCGCTGTAGCGCTCCAGCCTCCTTTTATTGGGCGGGTCCTCCAGCTGGATCCAATCACGCCGGGGCAGTAAGTCCACGCACCAATCGGAACAGGGCCCTGGCACAGCTAAATTAACATAGACAAAAACACAGCACCTGCACAAACAAACACACGGACATACAAGTTCGTAACACCCCCTTCCATAAGAATTAAACAATCCTTCTAGTGTTTAATCCTAGACTACAAAATTGCTCTCGACAGGGCGTCCGCGATGACATTTTCCGTCCCTTTCTTATGCCTGATCTGCAGGTTGAAGTCTTGCAAAAGAAGGGACCAACGCATAAGTCTCTGATTTGAGTTCTGCATCTGGGAGAGAAAAACCAATGGGTTATGGTCAGTGAACACTTGAACAGGGATAGAGCTGGATCCGATATACACCTCGAAATGTTGTAGGGCTAACAACAAGGCAAGGGCTTCCTTTTCAATGCTACTGTAGTTCATCTGATGTTTGTTGAATTTTTTTGAGAAGTAACAAATTGGGCGATCCACGCCGCAATGGTCCTCCTGCATAAGGACAGCTCCTGCACCAACCGCACTAGCGTCAACCTCGAGCTTGAAAGGGGACATGAAATTCGGGGCCGTAAGAACAGGGGAACTGCACAGTAATGCTTTCGCAGACTCGAAGGCAGTCTGACAAACAGGCGTCCACACAAAAGGCTTCTTCGGACTGATCAAATCGGTGAGAGGAACGACGACAGTGGCAAAGTTCTTACAAAACCCTCTATAATAACCACACATTCCCAGAAATCGGCGCAGCGCCCTTCTCGTTTGTGGGACTGGAAACTCAACGATCGCCTGTATTTTCGCGGTCACCGGCAGTATCTGTCCCTGACCCACCTGTTTTTCCAGATATGTGACGGTGGCTCTGCCAAATTCACATTTGGCTAGGTTCAACGTAAGCGAGGCCTCCTGAAAACGGCTGAAAACAAGAGAGAGTGTTTGTAAGTGGTCAGACCAGGTGGATGAGTAAATGACAACATCGTCCAGGTAGGCATCGCAGTTATTCACGCCCGCCAGTACTTTGGCCATAAGGCGCTGGAAAGTAGCGGGTGCATTACGCAACCCAAACGGCATAACCGTATACTGGAGAAAATGGTCCGGTGTAACAAAAGCAGATATTTCAGAGGCTCGGGGAGTTAAAGGTACTTGCCAGTAACCTTTTAACAAATCAAGTTTGGTTACAAACGATGCCGATCCCACTCTATCAATACAATCCTCCATTCTAGGAAGAGGAAATGAATCAGGTTTGGTAACAGCGTTAACCTTCCTGTAATCATTACAAAACCGAGGAGTGTTGTCGGATTTTGGTACTAGCACACACGGCGATCTCCATGCGCTGGCGCTCGGAAAGGCTAAACCGTGTTCTAAGAGATAGTCAACTTCCTTCTGCATTATCGCCCTTTTCACTGGGTTCACTCGGTAAGCATGTTGCTTAATCGGTTTATGTCCTTCCACATCAATATCGTGGCACAGGACCGCAGTTTGACGAGGGTGATCAGAAAAAAGTGATAAGTTCTTTGCTATCAGATCAGTGATGTCAGCTCGAGCGGGTTCAGACAGGTGGACTAAATGTGTGTCTAAATCATTTAAGATCTCCGAATTTTTCAACCGGCCGCTACCCAGCGCTTCACTTTTCTGGAGTAGCCCGTCATCAGAGGGTTCATAGGGAGAAACAGTACTAGCGGCACACACTGGAGACGGCGCACCCGAAGGACTCCTCGAGTGAAACGATTTTAACAGATTAATATGACAAACCCTAGACTTTCTCCGGCGGTCTGGAGTCTGGATCACATAATTGTTGTCACTGAGTTTTTGTTCCACCACATATGGGCCAGCGAACTGAGCTGATAAGCTGGACCCTACCACAGGCAACAACACCAACACTTTCTCTCCCGGCTGAAAACTTCTGCAAACAGCTTTTTTATCATAGCGAGTTTTCATTTTAGCTTGCGTATGTGACAGATTCTCTCGAGCTAACTGACATGCAAGGTGAAGCTTTTCCCGAAGTCCGCTAACATAATCCAGAACATTATGCTGAGTTTCAGAAGTTTCTGACAACCACCTCTCCTTCAGAAGGCGGAGGGGACCGCGGACCACGTGTCCAAACACCAGATCCATCGGACTGAATCCCAAGGATTCCTGAGTGGTTTCTCTGACTGCAAACAACAATAACGGCAGACCCTCATCCCATTCTCTATCCGACCCCGCGCAGAACTTGCGCAGCATAGCTTTGAGGGTTTGATGGAATCTTTCCAGAGCACCTTGACTTTCCGGGTGGTATGGACTGGATTTTACATGTTTTATGTGCAACTCCTCCACAACCTGTGCAAACATTTTTGAGGTGAAATTCGTTCCTTGGTCTGTTTGAACAACCTTTGGAAGTCCGAAAGTAGAGAAAAATTTAAGTAGTGCTTTCAGCACCGGTTTTGCTTTCAGCGTGCGTAGTGGAATTGCCTCTGGGTACCTTGTTGCTGAACACATTATTGTAAGTATGTATTGGTGTCCGGATTTGGTTTTTGGCAGGGGACCCACACAATCCAATATTACTTTTTCAAACGGCTCACCTATTACTGGAATAGGATGTAACGGAGCAGGTGGAATAGGTCGGTTAGGTTTCCCCGCCATCTGACATGTGGTACAGGTACGGCAATATGCCACCACATCAGCTTTCAACCCTGGCCAAAAGAAGTTGCGCAACACCCGATGATATGTTTTGTTCACCCCAAGATGTCCAGCCATGCTGGCATCATGCGCTAAGCTAAGCACCTGCCCTCGATGTGGCTTCGGCACCACCACCTGCGTAGCACCAGACAAACCACACCGGTCAGAGGACCACCTCCTCATAAGAACTCCATCTTGCAAAAAATAAGAAGTGGGTGATTCACTTCCTGCACTCTTAGCTGCAGATAGAAAACAGGGAGCCAGTGATGAGTCATTCTGCTGAGCGGTTATCAATGCATCCCTATTCAATTTCTCATCCAGCTCTGGCATCAGTTTCATCACATCGCTTTTTGTTCTGTCACTCTCACGGCTGGGAGATATTCTCTCGTCTGGCGTCGCCATAAACGTGTCAGCAACATCCATAACGTCATCAAATTTGCGTGACTGCGCACGAGTGATTGCACAAACAGGAAACACATTTAACAAAGGGGCGGCAACCTCGGTGACAGAAGAAATAGGCGTTTCCACCACTTCAGGCGGTGGGAAAACTGTCCCACCAGCCAAGTCATTTCCTAAAATAAACGAAACCCCTTTAATCGGCAACTGGGAACTCACCGCAACTTTGACATGCCCCGTTTTCACGGGCGAATGTAAATGGACTTTGTGTAACGGCGCCCGAAGAACGCTCATCTTAATTCCCCAAACCAACACATCCGAATCACAAGCAGTCTTATCTGACAATGGTAGTACACTATCCAACATAAACGACTGATGCGCACCTGTGTCCCGAAGAATAGTAACAGGCACTTTGTCCCCCTCTTCTCCCGTCACAGAAACAAAGCCTTTCGTGATGAACGGTTTAAAACGTGGCTCTATTTCTGCATCCACATGGTGCAAATCACGGGTGAGAGTGGAATGCGATTTAGGCAAAGGGACAACTTTGATGAGACCTACGCCCGCTGGATTTCTAGAACCTTTGCGCTGCTCTTTCCTCCGGAGCGCAGGACAGACAGCGATCAGATGTCCGGGTTCGCGACAATAAAAACAGTCGCGATTAACACCATCCTCCTGTCTATCTTTCAGTCCTATCTTTGGTGACTTTATCTTCCTTTCCTGTCCCACCCTAATATTCTGTGAGACAGCGGCCGAAAATATAGTTTTGTGGGTGAGAGTAAACTCATCAGCCATCACTGCTGCTTTAGCAAGTGAGGTCACCTTTTGCTCATTCAGATAAATGACTACTTGGTCCGGCAAACATTTTTTGAATTCCTCTAACAAAAGAAGCTCTTTCAGCCCCTCGAAATCCTGTGCTTTACTGGCCTGCAACCATCGTTCAAACAGGCGACTTTTCTCACGGGCAAACTCCACAAATGTCTGATTGGCGGTTTTTTCACACTTCCTAAATTTTTGACGGTAGGCTTCTGGGACGAGCTCATATGCCTGCAACACAGTCTTCTTCATGACGTCATAATCCAGGCTATCTTCAATTGATAAACTGGTACACACCTCCTGGGCTTTGCCAACCAATTTGCATTGTAACAGCAGCGGCCAAAATTCCTTCGGCCAACTTAACGCGGCCGCTATACGCTCAAAAGCGTTAAAATAGGAATCCACTTCGGCCTCACGAAATGGGGGAACCAGTTTAACGTGTTTGGTGATGTCAAAACCTGTCGGGACCGCGGTGGACGTACTAGGATGACTAGAGGCAGATGTGGAGGGCTTTCGCTCCAGCTCCAAAGCTCTGACACGGAGGTGCATTGCTTGTACCTCAAGCTCTTTAGCACGGGCTTCCACCTCCCTAATACGGAGGGTCAAACGGAGATCTTCCGTAGACCGCCCCGCCAGGGGTTCCCCGGCCGTACCAGACTCAGCTGCTTCAGGCTTCGCCCCAGCAGCATCAGGGTCCGCCTCGGCTGTGTCAGAGCCCGCCTCAGCCGCATCAGAGTCCGCCTCGGCTGGTAGCACGTTAACAGGCCCTTTGGGATCCGGCCCCGGCTCAGCCTCCGGAGCCACCTTCACACCCCCGCCATCAGGCTGCTCTACAGCTGCCTGCGGGGCAGGAAGAACGCCTCGCTCCACCAACTCTGCACACAAAGCGTCCCTAACCACCGCTTTGCGGGCACCATAGGACACCTGAACGTCATAACAACTAGCAATGATAAGCAAATCCGCTTTCCTGCACTTCACAATTCTATCCCACGAAGGCGAAGTAACAAAATCATCCAAAGAAAACTCCATAATTCCACACACCTACCACCCCCACACCCAAGAAAACCGCCAACAGACCAAACACACGCAAAAACCCACAGAAAAAGGCAGAGGACGAGCCCCCAATTCAAAAACAGGAGAAAACGGGTGATCAAAATAAACGGCAGCTCACCCCTACCCACTCCACTTCTACAATTCTCGCGTATACTGCAGCCAGCGGCTACCACAGGACTACTGCTGGGTGATGAGGAGAACTGCGAGGACCTCTCCCGCTGTAGCGCTCCAGCCTCCTTTTATTGGGCGGGTCCTCCAGCTGGATCCAATCACGCCGGGGCAGTAAGTCCACGCACCAATCGGAACAGGGCCCTGGCACAGCTAAATTAACATAGACAAAAACACAGCACCTGCACAAACAAACACACGGACATACAAGTTCGTAACAGAGTGTTATACTTGTAATTAGCTCATTTTAAACACTTTACTGGAACACTGCTACATCCTCTCTGTTATAGGCAGTAATTAAAATCCACCTTTGGGGGATCAGTTGTCAGAAATTACCATTGTTTTGTTTGGTTTTATAAAACTTGTGAAGTCCTGACTATGCTCACTTTGTGGAAAAGGCCCCTAGAGAATACACAGTCAGTGTTTGCTCCCCGTGGCTCAGTTTTTATCTCCCCCGCAGTGCTGCCACTGCCCAGCTAAAATGGCAACAACAGCTTAAGTATCAGTGTTTCTTTGTATCTACTGACTGGAGCTTAAACAAGCACGCTCTGACTCTGCTGTTGGTTTAAATAATGCGGTCTCACATTATATACCTTCATCATCCATTTAATAAATCCACAACAAGGTACTGCAATTTTCTTTTTCTTTTCCAGGACTGCCACTTTTCACATAAGCTGTGCAGAATATAAATCATACAATGAAATGACTAATATATATATATATATGTATATATATATATATATATATATATATATATATATATATATATATATCATTAAATGCCATGACTATAAAAATGAGATTAAATTAATCCGTTTCAGGAGTTAGGCTACATTTTTTTCTTATCACAGTGAATCAAGTTGAAATTAAATAATTTGCAATACATGGAACAATGCCCGCACTTCTTTTACACGCACACACTCAGATTTCCTGGAAAAATGACAATGACAGCAGGTTAGATGTTTTCAGTGTTAAAGCGTTGTTTAAACCACATTTACAGTACATAACTCTGAAACAGAGCAAAGTGCCGCTCAAATATCCGTAAGTTACTTGACGAATCAGTCCAGGCAGGTTTAGTGAAAGAAATTTTAACCTTCAGTGATAAAACAAAGAATTACACTGCATATAAAGCATCCCCAAAAACAAAATAAAAAAAACACAATTTAAAATATTGTAAACAACAAGAAAATGAAAGACACTTCAGAATGATAAACTTCTTATCAATTTTCCTATTATCATTTGGGTGACCAGCCGTAATCTTTTCCCCGGACATGTCCTCTTTTCACGTTCTATCCGGGGGGATTTCGAGATATTGCAGATGATAAAAATGTCCGGGTTTTCCTATATTCTGACAGAGGACCCATGTGTGTGACGTCATCCCCAAACTGCTGCTTTGTGAGCGCTTGTTCTGCGCTCACAGACAGGACAGACAGCGTGCAGCAACACGCCCAATGATGTTTAAAAGATCCCAAAGCGCAAGTCAGACGAACTGCAAAAGAAATTTCCCTCATACCGACCATAGCTGGACTGGCCATCGGCCCACCGGGCCCGGTCGGCCGATGGTGATTTTTCATTCTTATGGGCCGATGGGGGTTTTTCTTGTAACGGTATAAACAATGAAAGGTGGTGGATTGGCCAGATGCTGGCCGATGTGTAAAAATAAGCTCCACCACCAAAGTTGTTTGGTGGTGGAGCTTCCACAGAGGCCAGCAGGTGGATGAGGGTGTTGTGCCAAAAAGTGATTGTCTGCCAAAAACAGATTTCCGGCATTTGCCAAAAACTGATTGCTTGTATTTAAACTGCTATAAATAACTTGTTGGTCTATAATATCTGAAACATATGTCAAATGTATCACTCATGAATGATATCACATCATCTTGAGCAACAAACAACGTTCCTGTAACAACGTAGAAGCCATCAGTTTTTGGAAGTGACTTTTATGTATCCTTTATTTATGCAGTTAAAAAAAAATCATTGTTGACTTTAAATGTGGCCAAGAGGACAGCTGAAATTGCAACAAATGCAAAAATAGTTCTGTAAACATATTTTAAGTGGACAACAGGGAGATGATTGATTATAATGTAAGTACAATAACACAGTTGCAAAGATAATTGAGAAACAGGTAAATTTTTAAATTTTATATATAACCCCTTTGTAATACCTCTTCACCAAAGTCTATTTAGCAGCATACGTTACGATATTACACATAAAAATAACACGGAAACATTGGAAATCATTTTTTGGCACAACAAGAGAAGGGGAGGCAGGAGGAGGAGAGACCCGAGGCGGCCGCCAGTTCGAGTGTCAGGTGAACTGAACTTCAGGTAAGAAGTTATGACCTGCAGTCTATCTGGGTCAGATATAAACCAAGTTTAGGTGTAGTTTATTTTCGTTGTGCTGACTTTTTACAGTCAGTTACAATAACTCGTACTGTGTGCTAGCTAGCATGACAGAGTTTCTACAGCTGTGTGAGTGCTATGATGTTACTGATGTTGAACTTTAGCTGAATTCATAAGCTACAGACTATATAAAACATGGCCGAGCCTTCTGAGTCAAAACATTAAGCCAATGCAGAAGTTCCTTAAACCTTAATTCTATCTGAAGGCCATCAGGTGGTGATAGCTGTGGTTACAAAAAGACCTCTGGTCCTATAGGAACCAATGTGAAAGCTTGTTATCTTGGACTCTGAAAACACTTTTACCACCACATTCAGATTTTTGAAGCCAAAAATGGTGACAGTGAAAATGTTAATACTATACATTGAGACCAAAACTATTAAAGCATTTTGCTCCAGACAGTAAATATATGTTTTAATTATGTGAAGCTGGCCATTTTAAACATGGGAGTCCGTGGGAAACCAGTTTCAAACAACAACTAGAGGTTGTTCTGAATTAGCTTACCTTTTCAGTTCTGTGTAATTTAACTTTAGAAAAGTCTTTATTTGTGTGAAGGAAAGATATTTTGTAATTTAGTGAGCCGTCTAGCATTCTGTACCGCTTTTGAAAAATTATTCCAAAGTTATCTCAAAATATCTTGTACTACAAATGCTGATAAAGAATTTATGCTACACATTCTTTTTGCTCAAACATAATTCTTTGTGACAGCTGTACTGTTGAAGGTGTACGTTTTGTACAGCAAGAAGTGCGGTTTTACTGTTTGAAAGCAGTCAAAGTGGTCTTACTGTGAGGGCGGAAGAGATGGATGAAGTGCCTGTGGATGCCAATGGGGAGGAGGTTTGCTAATGTAATGAAAAATATAGCCAGAAAACTGCACAAAGGAATGCAGAAGGGTTGTGGAGTGAAACCACTGCACTTTTGCCCTGGAGCTATTTGGCCGTATGTTAGGTAGGATACACTGTTTGTATTTGTATTTGCCTAATCTCTTTTGCACATTGCCATGCTATGTCTCCGTTTTAAAAAGTAGTTTGATAAGTTACAGTATTATTCCAAGGAGATTTCACAGGCGGTGTGTTGCCAACACTGTATTTTTTTCCTTTTTTTTGCTTGTAAGATACAAAAGAAGGGAAACAAAGCAAAAAAAAATAATAAAAAATCATGCGCACAACTTTTAAAAAGTTTTTGTCACACACAAATTTTGCTTTAAGGTGACTGTTGTTGTGACTTGACTCTACTGAATCACATTGATTTTTTTATGGTTTTCTTAGTTTATAACTATTAATTACCGTGTGTACTTTTTCTAAAAGCAATTATTTAAGGTGTGACTGTGTTTTACGTGTTTTGTAATCAGTGTTAATTTGCTGCTGCAATGCTGAAATATCTGTCTATCTATCGATCTTTCTATCTATCTATGTGCCTTGTCTCACCAACTTCATAGTTAGTGTGCATGTGAAAAACCGTATAGTCACAGCCAAGGCTTTTAGGTTTTTTAAAATAATTTAGATATGAGATAATATAATTCTTAATTTGCAGCTTTTTAAATCACTGGAACGAGCTATCACCTAGAGATATGTCTCTTAGACCTAATCCCCTCTTATAGAGACCAAAATGAGGGGCTTTTTTCTCTCTCTTTATTTCTTGACTTGAGATTTCAGATCACTCAACTCTCTTGCTTCTTGGAAGATGACACGATTCATCTGTCTTCTCTGACTGGAGCTTCTGGATTAAATTGCGGGGCAACTCAGCAGGGAATAAGCTTTCTAAATACCTGGCAGGGCTCGACTCCTGAAATGATGAAGGATGAGTATGTTTCCCCCGTCTCCCTGGCTGCTTATAATAATGCCAAAAGCACCTCTCAAAGATCTGCTGTGCTCTGTTTAGCTAGGCAGGACACAATTGACCATCTCCAAGTCAAACACCACTGTTTACATTGCACTTATAGGTGCCGCAGGTTTATGAGCAGCATATATTTTGCTACACTATAAATTTCTGAGTGGTTTTCGTATTAGATCTATAGCTCTCATGAGTTTGGCTCCAATATATTTTAACAGCTCGGTGTGCACAGCAGGTGTGCGTGTGGGCTTGTCTTTTTTCTTTTTAGCTGACATTCTGGAGTTTATAATCCTAGACTGTAAAGTTGTTGCTCAAAAAACTCTGGAGGCCTAATTTCAATACTCCTTATGCCGAGGCTAAACTTATCTTACTCTTGCACTTGATTAACAGAACACAAATTGAATTTTTAGTCTTTGCTAAAAGCATTAATTCCCATTCGACCTGTCCTCGAGGGCCGCGTTGATGGATTTCAGCTGATATAATTTCCTTCAGTCAAAATTTTGCCATATGTTAAAAATATTGGGGTGTTTTAAATTAAACCCCCCCAGAAAAAACAAGCGTCCTGCTTTCATGTTTCACTAATTTGTTTGTGAGGAATAAACAAAAACAGCAGATGTTTGTGAAATTTTGTCGGAAACTGTCTTTGTCCTCCTTGGAAACGCAAGAGTAAAGGCTGTCTCTGTCTGAAGACTTAGAGGCATCGATAAAATTGCGATAATGCCACGCTTTGTTAAGCCCTTTTTTCTAGTGTAAAGAAGAGGCACCTGGAGTTTTGTGAAAGCTGAAATTCAACACGCTGTGGCGTTTAAAAGGCAAGTCGCTGCTAGAAACAATGCAAATTTCTGCGACTGTCATTTCCAATCTGACCCCATGGTCTCTCTTCAAGTCTCAAATTTCCTCCAACCATTTGTCAACACAATTATTTAAGCAGTTAGGGGAGAAAAAAAAGCACAACAAGAAGAGGAAAAAAACCCAAAACAATAGCCTCTCTGCAATTACTGTGGCTGCTTTTTGAGGCAGCGTAGGCGTGAACACAGGGTTGGGTTGTGAAGCCAGCAGGGTCTGCAGACATCCACCACAATACTTGGCACTTTGATGCGTCTTCTCTCTCTCTCTGCTCTGGCATCTTTGGGACTTCTAACTAACAAGGATTGTTTCAGAGAGGGGGGGCAGCATGTGAAAGAAAGATAACAGAAAGGCTTACAGCATTTACCGCCAAATTCACAAGGCGATTGTGCATCAAATGTCCAGAGCTTTGGGGCATTATTGGACGATGGCGTGCCCGTCTAAACCGCAGATTATTGCTGCTATGGACGTCTTTGAGGAATGGATAGTGAGTACATGCACACCAGTATGGGTTTGACATCCTGAGTGATGTTGCTTTAAAAACCCTAAGACAGCTTGCTCATAATGTGTCCATAAAGCTGCCTCATATTATTGGGCCATGTGGATGCCTGTGGTGATGGATGTCCTTTCCGGGCCCAGTATTAGTCCTCCTGCGTCCATAAATCTGAATTTTCAGCATCATCTCAAATCGATAAACGATTTCATCTTATCTTAGTTATTGTCCATCCAGTTTTCGGCTCAGTGAGCCGCACCGTTTATCATCTCGTACTACAAATAAATAGCAGCTTTTTCGCCCGGGATATTTGGAGGCAACGTATTAATTGAATTACACCCTGATTATGCATGCTCACCCCGTAGGCTGTGTAGACATACCTTAAAGAAAAAGTGGTGTTTTCTTTTTCTCTGTACCCAGCAGGACTCCGTTTATCAGCCCCGCACAGATCATAATAGCTTAACCCATTCATGTCTTTTGGGCAAATATCTATGAATGCACTTGCCTGCTGCAAATTGCATCAACACTGCTGATCCCTTCCTCATTTCTTATTCTGGAAGCTCCTGTTGGATCACAAACTGGCCTGGAGCAAAGAGAGAAACGGAGGCACCACTGCATGAGACAAGAGCATAATTATACAGCCAGGCTTCTATTACCTGTGTTTGAATTTCATGCTCTTTAAGCTCTTTATGAGAAGGCTGCTCGGAGTCATCTGTTATTCTGGGATGGATCTTGCCACCTTTGTAGCTTGTTAAATGTTGTGCTGAGTTTACAGATTGCATGAATGGTAACCTGTATCTATCCTTTTGAGTTATGATGTTATGAATTGCACATTTGCAACATAATCCTTCACCGGCCTTGTTGCCTCGACAAACCTGTTCTATATGTGAATAAAGCGTCTTTGCAGCAGCATAAATGCAGCTACAGCATGAGAGCTGGAACGTTGCAAAGATTAATATCACCAGGAAAGCTCTTTCTTTTGCTTGCTAACTGGTGGATTAACTTCTTAGATGATTCTCGGGCAAACATGCGCAGCTGATCCCTGTTTAAGAAGTATTTGTCATAGTTTCGGTCATCTAACCCTGCAGCAGTCTCTTCCCCAGAGAACAGTTTACTTTTCATGCATTAAAGTTAAAAGATGATTAAACATAAAAAAAAACAACTTTTGTAATGTGTTGTCAAACGTTTTGTTAAAGGCTGTATGTTACCTGAAAGTGTGCTTTTTTCAGAACCATAACCAAACAGTTTTGGTGGCTAATGCTGGGCTCACACTGTGCGATTTTTGGCCCATTTTGAGCCGATTTTTGAGTCGTGCGACCGTTTTGGCGATCGGCCCGATTTTGGCCTTCATCGTGCGTCGTGCATTGTGTAGTATACGTGGGGTAACGAGAAGCGATTAACACCTCACGACGAGCTCCCGATCATCAATCGCTTGGTCGCGAGGGTGTCACCGCAGTTTGTCACACTGCGCACGCGCAAACACAAATGTCAGCGAAAAAGACGGCGCAGCACGGCTGTGCAGCGTGTGATCTGGACACAAGCGATGGAGGTACAACTTGTAGAACTTTGGAAAGCTCATCCGAGCCTTTTCGATGTGGCCTCACAAAATTATCACGACACAACAACCTTGAAAATAGTTGGATTTACACTGCTGCTCAATCACAGCTGCCTGATCAATGTTTTTCATTAGCAATTTAGCAAAGTTGATGGTGGTGGTGTGCGTGTCTGTGTGAGTGAAAGACAGAGAGAGAGAGCGAGCGACAGAATTTCTGTTCTAACCTTCATTTTATGGACGCACAGTGTGAGCACTCAGGTCGCATCAGAGCATCGGGCTGTATAGTGTGAGACCCTGCATCGTGACCTATGAACTTCTAACCCCTGCGAGTCAACCGTACAGTTTGAGCAGGAGCTGAATCGCGCGACTGAAAAAAATCGCACAGTGTCTGCCCAGCATAAGCCTAACCAAACAGTGAATGAAACAAAACCTAAAAGTGGACCCAGAGGTGGTGCTTGTATTGATCCAATAAATACAGGACCATTAATGTCGAGATCAATACAGATACCTACACTCTCACCTTATAAAGACAGATTATGTAATGGCCACTAAATCACTGGGATTTTTATTTTCCACAATAATTAGTCAATAAAATAAAAAACACACCTTTTAGCTATCTTGTATTTTGAAACTTTTTTTGTTGTTGTTGGAGACCTGGAATGTAAATGTGTCTGTCTCTAAAGTGTTAAGTCAACCTCTGACCTAAGATGGTAGAAACAAGTAATCACGTCTGTCGTGCTAGTATCAATCAGATAGCAGTGCCAGTGTGAACACGGCATTCAGAGCACAGACTGCTCTAAATGGTCTCTGTCAGAAATCTTCTTTTTGCTCTGTGTGATATCACAGGTCATCTAAAGCAGTGGTCCCCAACCCCCGGGCCTCGGACCGGTACCGGTCCGTGAGTCGTTTGGTACCGGGTCGCGAGAGTTGAGGCTCAGGTGTGAAATGTATGGTTTTCAGGGTTTTTATCGGTTTTCAGCGTTATTTTGTTATCGGTTTTATCGTTTACTCGGTTTTCCTTGGTTTTTTCACGTGTGTTATGAATAAATCTTCTTTTTTCGGTACCGGTACTAGTTTTATTTTGTTGTATTTAAAGGCCGGTCTGTGAAAATATTGTCGGGCATAAACCGGTCCGTGGCGCAAAAAAGGTTGGGGACCGCTGATCTAAAGCAACAACTGTGAGAACAGACACCCCCTCCCACCTGCTGTTCAGCCTTTCAAAATAAACGGCTATTCTATTCTGTTCTGTTTGTACGGGGCAGCCAATCAGAATAGAGATTGACCTAAGATAAAGGAGCTAAAACAGCTTGTTTCAGACAGAGGTGAGGAGGTGCACGGCCCAGTAACTGATAAATAAAGATTGTTTTGAACTCATGCAAAGCTACTTGCACGTTATAAGGAATGTAGCTGGAAATGATCACACTGTAACATGTCCTCTTTAAAACTGGAAATGCTTGGATGATGTAATTATTTAGCTTGCGGGCTTATTGGTTGGATTACACACAAAAGCCAGCAGGCATATCCAATTAACATGGGGGCTTTAAATAGAGATAAACCCCAATATCGATGGTCCTGAAGAATTACATAGCAAGATTAAGTATATTCTTTAAACTTTCTAAAAGAACAGTTTAAAGAATAGGATAATAAAGCAACAATTTCACTGTGCTTGTTCTTGGAGTTTTTATTCCATGACCAGCCTTTTTTAATGTGAGCAATTAACTATGAGGCTATCATGATGATGGATTAAAAATAATTGTTGCAACACAATCTGTCTGATCATTTCTCTGGATGTATGCAGGGTCTTTACCTTACAATATAAAGTGCCTTGGGGTGACTGTTGTTGTGATTTGGCACTTTATAAATTAAACTGAATTGTCTGTTTAGTAGAAAAGGTGTCAGAAGTTGATTTACTTTGCATAAAGATAGAAAGCTGAGGAATAAATGGCTTCCTGAAGAGCTGTCGTCAGGATGAAGACAATTGGATACATAACAACTCTGTCCTCCATCAGTGTGTTAAAGTGATAGTATTCCATCATTCAGACATAGGTCACTTCTAACTTCAGATTCATTCACATACCCTGACAGAACAAGCACCCCCGTAGTTCATGTGCTATTTTTGACAGTGGGGGTTATTGGTAACATTATCAGTGTTGCTTGCCACATTATTATAACTTTAGACGGTTGTTTCCCATGTCTTTATTTATATTGAATAAGCTTAGTCCTTTAAAGGTCCATTTTCACATTTAATATATAACTGGCATGTGCAGTAATATCTGTTTTCTCATCTAACTCTGTAAAAAAGATATATATTTATTTTCCAAAACGCTGCAGTAATCCTGTTGACCTTATATTCCATCTGCTCTCTGTGGACTGTGTTTCAGTGGTATGCATAGCAGGTTGGTTAGTCAACTTTCTTTCCTGGGCCCCGGGGTTTCGGGCCCCTGGGCACAGCTGTCCTCTTGGTAGTTCAGCCTCAGTGTTCTGCACACTAAGTGTGTCAGAAATGAGGCGAAGAAAAATCTCAATTCAGATGGAATATCAGACAAGTGGGTTATTTCAAAGGTGGTACTTGGCAGCACAGCAGGATTCAAAAGGCCGTGTCCTTGCTGAACAATGGGTGTAGAATATTGAGTTTGGCCCCATTACAAATTCAACTTTTTTTTTTCTTACTGCTATAGATAATGCTCATTGATCTGTGAAATTATGAGCCACCATTAGAAAGACCTGGCACATAATTCAGACTGCCTGAACTCTCAATCACTGAGCGGAAAACTCAAAGCCCAAATGGCAATTTACATCACAATGTACCACATTGATTTAGATCGAGAGGTGTGTTAAGAGATCCTTAACAACCGTGGACGCCCTCAGGTCTATAATAGGTATTGTTATGATTAAAAATGCCAAGCAAATTTGATTTCGGCAGACTGAAAATCACAGCAATCATGTCATGCCAGTCAACGCGCATTTTTTTAGAAATTAATCTTAAATGTTTATTGACTGTTGTAACTGATCGAAGCGGGACGGCTCCCATTTATAATGCAAGCCAGATGCCAGTGGTGGGAATATGAGCTGCATAGAGTGCCAGTAGAATTAAATATAAGATATACATCACCCTTTGACTTTGAAAATAGATTGTATCATAGTACCTGATTATGCGCCCCTGCTACAGCATACATAAGAGGAGGACTGTATGGAAAGCAATGCATCTTTTAAAACTTACAATAGGTATATCAGTGACACTTGATGAATCTTTGAAAGTGAGTTGAATTCACATTTGAGGAACGTGTAAGGAAAGACGCAGCATAATTAAATGGGCTGAAAAGTCGAGTCCCGACTGGCAGTCGTCCTCTCCCAGCCAGAGCTGCACTGCGTCAGGTGCCAGATAGATTCCTGAAGTCTCCTTGAACCTCGGCCGACTTACTTATATCCTGATAAGTGCTGAGATTGATCCTGAGTTCATTTCCTTGCAGTCGCCACCCTTCCAGCGATCCCTATAATTGCTGCAGGGGTACAATATTATATTTGGACAACGTCCAGTGAGGGCGCTGGAGATAGCTCCCACTTTGCATTTTTAATGTGACCCCTGAAGCATTTTGTCTAGTCCTTGCATTAAGCCTGTTCTCTTTTATCAATGCACAAATTGAAATCATTGATTAGGGAGAGAGGTCAGAGGAGATGACAAATAGCCTTTTTTTCCTAAACATGTCCTCAGCTTCACCCTAATAATATATTTTTATTCTTCTCATTAGCAGGCAGAGGGTGAAAATCAATACATTTTCATACGTAAATGTTAGCCTTTATTTGAAAGTCAAGCACTCTCACAGCTGAAAAACTCAGATTTTATAAGAACACTGGGTTTTCAAGAGCCTTTCACGCTTTACTCTTGTGCCTCATAATAAAATCATCTCATAGAAACACTGCCAGTCGGTTCCAGTGTAATAAAATTCTGGAAAGGTACCTGGTGGTACAGTATTTGGGTCACAATAACATCTTATTGCTCAGTTGTGTAGCCTATGCAGACAGCCCTTTGATGAATGAAAGTCAACTGAATTGTGGCAGACCGCCAGAATGAATAGGAGTGCAAATAACATTAGAGTTAGCAGAAGCAGAGCATGCCTGCACCAATAAATACAGAAAACACAGAAGTGTAATCTTTGGGGAAGCTTTAACTCAAGACTCGTACCTTATTTCAAACACAGGAGAGAAAAGCAAAAAAGACTGTGTGTTTATGCTTAGCTGGCTAATGCTCCCCATGCTCATCGTCTTTGGTTTGGTTTTCAAATGCTGAAATAGTTCCTTATTAGCAGTTATCACAAAATACAGCTGTGCTTTGATTTGAATGTCGGTTTGGTTGGTATGTAACGATATACAATACTGTGCAAAATTCTACAGCCCCACATTTCTTTATATTTTCCTTCCAAGGAGTGGGATCTTGTAATCTTTAAGGTGGTCTTAAGCAATATTTCTTCTGTATTTCTGAAAGTCTTTTAGAGATTTTCTTTGGACATTGGATGCTTTTTCAGTAATATTCCTTTGAGTGCCTTGTACCTGACCATTCTTGAGGGGAAGCCACGTAACACTGAACTATGAATCATTTAAACAAATAAAGGGCATCAAACTCAAAGTCGGAATCAGTGTTTTATCTACACATAACAAACAAAGAACCAATTTTGTTACCATACGCCTGTCCCAAAAACAAACGGTGTTTTCCTATTACCTTTGTCAAACCTAAGAAAATGCCAGATTATACAGCCTGACTGGTATTAAATAGTATTTTTCCATCAACAAGTTAACCCTTTAAGACCTACCATAGAACCAAGTTCGCCAGAGCTTATATTATATTTTTACATGCTGTGGAGCCATTTTTGGGAGCATTTCAAGTTGCTATACATCAATACAACCATTATAGCCCAAACTTTAATAATATGTCTGCATTAGGTGCATAGTAATTACATAAATTGCAAAAAAGTGCAATAAACTACAAAAAAATTGAAAATCGTTTTTGTTTTTTTAACATATATTTCTAGTTAGAGAAATTTAAGAGGCTTATCCCTCAAAACTGTAAATACAAAAAAGTTACACAAACTAGTTTCCCACCACAGGAAATTTATTTTGAGTGTCTTCATAGTTTTATTTTTGAAATACACCAATTTTTATATACTGCAGGAAAAACGAAAATAAATATTATAGTGCAAATTTGCAAAATAACAGCATATGCATCAAAATAAACTATTTCCAGCAGTGCAATATGAGTCCTAAGCATCCCAGAAACGACACAGAAAGTCATAAAGTCAAACATAACTTTTTAAAACACATAACAAGTAAAACACAAGCTCATAAGGCCCCGATAGTAAAAAACTACATTTCCGCAAAATGACGTCACTTCCGGTTTCGGGCAGGTCATGCGGTCATGTGATAGTTCGCGCTGATGGACATAGGAAGTGTTACAAACAGCTGATGGATCGGCGAAGCGTGTTTCTGGAATATCATGTTTTTGTTGCTGCAAGTGATTTTTATGCAGTTTTTGCAAAGCTATATGTGGAAGGAAACTGTGACCTAGGACAAGCTGATGGCATAAGATGTAAGTACAACTCCTCCAGTTTCATATGCAAAAAAAATTATTGCGCTAGCTTACTTGGTTGCAGAGCTACCGGGATTTAAAAATAGTTACGCAAAACAGAGCGTGCCCGCTCCGATCGGCTGTAAAGGGTTAATTACAAAAAAGCTATTTGCTGGAAATGTGGTGTGTCTCAGCATGTCTTTAAAAATTAAAAAAAAATAAAGAAATTTGACAAGTGCAGGACAAAAGTCTCAGTGTCAGGCCCAAACGAACGGTCTACAGTAGATGCATTGTCTGAAAGTCATGTGCTTAAAAAATAGGAAAAAATCCAGCAATGACCTGACACAAAGCCTGAGTGATGCATCTGGACCATCTATTTTTCCCTGAAATTTCCTTCAAAATGGTCTAAGTGAAGACTGGGAGGCATGTCAAATTACATAAGAACTGAACTGAGTCACTGGCAACAGGTCTTATAGAGGGATAAATACAAATTTGGAATTTTTGTTTCAAATCATCATCAATATGTACAGAGGAGGCCAGGAGCGAGGTCCAAGAGTGAGTTTCTCAGGGGCTATTATCGTTAACGAAAACTAATGAAATAACGAAAACTATAAGTGAAAAAACATTTTCGTTAACAGAAATAAAAATAAAAACAAGACTTTGCAAAACTAACTAACTAAACTAACTAAAACTGTAATGAGTGGTCACAAAACTAACTAAAATTAACTGAATTTATAGCGAAAAATTGTTTAGTTTTAATTGATGTGTGTGTGTCATACAATAGTCTAGGGTGAAAATGAAGTGTAGCTTCCAGGTTTTTTTCTTGCTGTGTCTCATTATGCCAGCAGGTGGCAGTACGTTAGTCGAGTCGTCTGTGTTGCTGCTCCGTCCCACGCAGAATCATGTCAGCAAAAGTCGGGAGAAATCGCTAGAGTCCAATTTGGGATTACTTTGAATATGACTGTGTTTTAGACAAAGCAAGTGTCTCGTAGTGGAAAGAGACAAATTATGCGGGACATTTCTAAAGGGAAAAAAATCCCACAAAGCTTAAAGTGCACTTGAAAAGCTCGCACAAGAAGGCTAACCTTCTTGTGAGCACGCCCAACCCTCATCCCCAGAAACAGAAGCTAACCCCAGGCAAGGCAGCGTGATGCATCGCAAGACAACATTAATGCAGTGCTTCCAACGGTGACCCGATGGCTGCTGGTTGGTCAATTCGCAGGAACATCACAAGCGAGAGGAAGCGTTTGTGTATATGTTTGTTGAGACTGGAATATCTACACAACTGTGTGAGTCAATTGCCTTCAAAAAGTTTAACAATTCACTTGAACCAAAATTACGAACACCCAGTGCTGCAAGAGTCTCATTGGGGCCAAGATATATCTTTTATAGTTCAATGGTTGTTCATCTGCCCTAATTTTTTATTTTTTTAAAGAACCTATAGGTTCCTCATAGGTGGGAATGTGAGTTGTCTGTCTCTGCGTGTTAGTCCTGCGCGACAGACTGCCGACCTTTCCAGGGTGCAGGGTATGGTAGCTGGAATAGCAACATACCCAAGGATAAGCAGAAGAGAATGACTGATATGATGAAACTGGGATTTTGTTACACTTAATTATTGCAAACTAAAACTATAACTGAAACTAATCTTAACATCAACTTAACATCACAAAGACAAAAGAACTGATTATGGACTTTAGGAGGCAGGCTCCTCCTCCTAACCCTGTCATTATCAGAGGGGCTGATGTGGAGATCGTTGAGGATTACCGGTAGCTGGGGGTACACTTGGACTGTAAACTGGACTGGACCAAGAACACCAATGCTATCTTCAAAAAAGGGCAGAGTTGGCTTTTCCTACTGAGGCGACTTAGGTCCTTCAATGTTGGTAGGAAAATGCTGACCATATTCTATCACTCGGTGTTGGAGAGCGTTGTGTTCTTTGCAGATGTGTGCTGGGGAAGTGGGGTGAAGACAGCTGATGCCAACAGGCTGAACAAACTGATTAAAAATGCTGGTTCTGTCCTGGGTGTCAGACTTGAGAACCTGGACGAGGTGTCTGAAAGGAGAATGCTAAAAAAAGCTTCTTTCTATCATGGACAACCCCTGTCACCCCATGCACGCCCCCATGATGGACCATTGGAGCAAATGCAGCAAAAGACTCATTGCCCCAAAATGCAGAACTGACCGCCACAGTAAATCCTTTGTGCCAGTGGCAATAAGACTGTATAACTCTTCCTCACTCTGTAGGTGATTTTCCTGAGACTATTACCAATGTTATTCTGTTCCCTTTCAGACCGTGCAATATTACCCAACAGTACCTTATTGAATATTTGTTTCATCCCCCCCATCATACATTGCTACTCCCTTTATTCTATTGCACAATACTATGTCACTTTCTAGAATCGCCTGCACTGATAGTTAAGTTATTTATTATCCAGGATATAGTTATATATATTACTTCGTTAGAGTTATTTAATACTATGTCGTGCACTATCCTACTGTATGTTACTGTATACTACTATTCTTATTGTATATATTGTATATCTTATTCATCTGTTCCTCTGTCTCTCCTGCTGCTTTGAGCATGTACATGACAAAAGAATTTCCCTCGGGATAAATACAGTTATTCTTATTCTTATTATTCTTAATCAAAACTAAACTGAAACTAATTAGTTTCAAAAAAATAAAAACTAAACTAACAAACAAATGGTAAAAACGAATTAAAACTGATATAAAATTTTAAAATCTGAAGTCAAAACTAAATAAAAATAAAAACTAATGAAAATTGCAAAACTATTAAAATCCTGGCAGTGACAGAAAAAAAGAACAAAAGGCAGCCAACGTCCAAAGAAGACCTTTGAATGTCCTTCAATAAGCCTGGTGAAGTATTCCCGAAAACTAAAGAAATGACATGTATGAAATTTAGCTGATGTGCAAAATCCAAAGAAAAATTTTATTGCAGTGCATTCAGTATTAATTAGGATATTCAAACAACCTGTCCCTAAATAGACAGGACTGTCACAGGATCTCATCAAGAAGAGAAAAAGGGGCTGGATTTGCCACACACTTCGAAAACCATTCGACAACGTCACAAGGCAAGCACCAGACTGGATCCCACAAGGAAAAAGGAAAGTGGGGAAACCCAAAAAGACGTGGAGAAGATCTGTCAAGAGCAAAGTGAAGGCAGCCGGAATGACGTGGACACAGCTGAAGAGAACGGCCCAGAACAGAGTCCGTTGGCGTGGTGTTGTTGCAGACTTATGCTCCACCAGGAGTCTACAAGAAAATTGATTTATCACAGGATCTCCATTCATTAGGGTTTACCCTTGGATTTCTAAGTTGTAATGTAACATCTATCCACATTCTAATCCTAAGCTATCAGAATATGCAATTTATTTAAAAAAAAATACAAATCTAGGGTTACGATGATGACATAGACCTCAACAGGTTAATACTGATTTGAATATTAGTTATTATAACTGCAGTTCAATCCATCCCATAGACCAGGGCTGTGTTTTTCTTTTTTTTCCCCACACTTTACATTGCCATCAATGAGGCTGATTTGGACCTGTTGGTGGGCCGGTTCAGGGATCTTTGACATCCCTGACACCAACAGTTGGCTCAAATCAAAAGTGAGTGAAGAACCATGAGGGGGTTCAGTCAGAAGACATTTCTGGTAATTTAGTGGTCATGGGGGAAAGTTTCATTGAGACCAAAACCAAATACAATGCTTGAAAGAAATGATTCTAAAAGGACAATGCAAGCAGAAGTCAGTCATATTAGCTGAGCATACTGATTCATTTCATTTTTCCTAATCAATGAACACATTGCGTATTTTGGATCGAAAACTGGTGAAAATGCCAGCGCATTTATCCAAATGGGGAAAATGCCAATGTGTTTCTCCACGGCTGTACACCTGAGAATGTCAGTTATAAAATTTGATAGATTTTTTTTCTTCTCCCACCATATTTCATGGATTGCCTAGCATCACACACCTCCTACTCAGAAAAGCCAACATCTGGCTGGATTGGATGAGAACACAAACACATATTGTGCCTGTGGACTGTGCTGGCAGACACGCATGCTCACACAACGATGGGCCTGGCATAGTGGGATGATGAATTTTCAGAGTGAATTAGATGTTGGACCTGATAAGAAAGTGTTGTACTTTTGCAAATTAGGCTTCTGATATACAGTTTTTTCCCTGTTGTTATTTTTATTATTACTTCCCGTGCTTTGATTAAGTTATACAGACTGGATACATCTGTATATTCAGACACACAAGCCTTTCACCTTGAAGCCTGGGTGCAAACTACAGGTGAGCCAGGGGGAGGCTTTGCTCTTCTTAATATTGCATAAGCTAGTAAGATGATTTGTGGATTTTGTGTGTGTTCCCATGTGTGTACTGCAGTGGAGTGTGAAACTGTAGTATTTCTTTTTGTTATACATCTGTAAATACACTGTCTCTCTGGCCCCAATTGAGCTGAAAGGCACACAGCAGTGGTGACTTTTCATTAATTTTCTCATTTTTATTATTCATAGTCACACTCAGTGCTGAATTTGCAGATTTTGAAACACATGCTTCAGTTCCATTAGTTCAGGGGGAGGGGAGGGGAGAGGAGAAAAGCATCAGATAAAGCCAAAACTGCTCCTGCTAAAACTGTCATCAGGTCACATTATATATTTATATTTAATAGATTAAACAAGCCTTTTTTGCACATAGGAACAGTCTGAATATCGGGCTGTTCTTGTAATAATAATCATTAGTTGCTGTAAAACTCTTAAGTGCTGAGGACTGGGACCACCTACACATAAGTTAGTGCAGTTCACAGTTTCCGACATGACATGCTGTAAATCTGAAGATAGGACCCCGTCTCACAGCAGGTCATGACATAGTTCATGAACACAGATTGTTCTTTTTTTTTTTTTTTTTTTTCATGTCAGCAAGTGAGCACAAGCATGTACGTAATGCAGCAGGAAGTATATCCCTGGTCAGAAGCGTGGATTTGGTGTACAGAAAGCAGCGAGAAGTCACCATGGAAACTGAGAAACATAGTTTGAAATAATGTGGCAACAACTGTATTTGAACCCAAATCAACTTTTTAACGCAGTAGGTTTTAATATTCAACCTTAACCCAGCTGTTTTTAATCTCTACATCTAAACAACAGACACATATTTTGAAAAAGCATGAAATGTTTTAAAAAAATCCTAGAAATGATCTGTGAGCATCTATGAGATTTTGACCCAAACTTGGGCCTGTGGTATGCAGGCCAACGTAAACGACTACCACCCCACCGTTTTGCCTTTGAATCAGCACATATCAGAGCAGACTGATGAAAAGTCATGTTTAGAGTCTCAAAATAATGTTGGGAATGTTGTTGTGAAAAACATGGTCAGAAATATGAGTCAATGCAATAAAGGTAATAACTACATCTCAGACAGCCAAGAGACCAGAAGGACACTTAAAGTGGAAATGAAACACTCAATGTATAAAGGCTAATTTACACCATGAAGCCCTGCTCTTAAAAATGTCTTAAAAAGACGAAAATCCACCTGTGAGCCACAATGTTGCAGTTTGTAAAGCACTTTATAAAAGAGAACAGTGTGGAGGGGATTGCTTGTTTGGTTGGTTGCGCACCAGCCAACCAAGCAATCCGGTGACATAACGTTCTGTACTTACAGAAGTGTTCCATCTATATCAGTTTATGAGAGAACAACTCTATGGTGCAAATTAGCCTTTATACATTGAGTGTTTCCTTAAAATCCCTTTTTAATGCAGCTAATAAAGTTGACTTTAAATCATATGGCAAGCACAGTCGGTCATGTTACCTAAACTTAAAAGACATTTAAACATTGTGCAAACACAATGATAGTCATCTATCCATTACCAGAGCCCTTTAGTAAGTCATGGTCGTATTAAAGGAGCAGCTGTGGCAGTGTTTTACCACCTGATTGGTCCTCCTGTTTGTTGTGTTCTCCAATGTCTCTTTTGGTTAATGTCTTCTCTCGTCTCCTCCTAGTTGTTTGCCTAGGTTGTCAGAGTTGCCAAGATACTTACCTCTAGTCCCTACTGGAGTGCAAGAGTCGCAGCTGGATCATTACTGTGTGCAAGTCCAAGCCTGAAATCAATCTGTGGATCACAGTATGTACCTTCAACCTATCTGCCTGCCCACTCTCCACCATCCAGCCTGCAACACTCTCGGAAACCAGCCTACTCACATACAGACTGCCTTCCGGCCACCTATCTTTCTAAACCAAGTCAGAATGCTTCCCAATCTCTCTCTTTGCATTCGCTTTAGTCTCTTCCCTGCCAGCCGTTGCTTTTTTCCAGATTCAAAACAAGAACATCTTCTACCAGGACATTAAGTTGGAGAATATCTTGATAGAAACCAGTACAGATGTCCCGCGTTTAAGGCTCATTGATTTTGGACTCAGTTGCTTCACAAAGAAGACTTCATTGTAAAGGACCTTCTATGGTACTCTAGCCCACATCCCACCTGAGTGTTATCAGTCGTACAAATATACAAATATAGGCCTGGTCCCACCACAGTGTGGCAGCTGGGAGTGGTCCTGTAGTCCGCAGTCCCACACAATTTGAAACAACAGGCTTTCTAAGCATCAAAATCAAGATTAAAAGGCAAAGTACATAAAATAAACTGTTGTTGTGATTTGATGCGATATTAATCAATTACTGAGCTGATGCTATTTCGATTACAACAAGGAATTTGATTCCAAAGAGTTCCCATTATAACCCTGTAATCTTCCAACTCCAACAGGGAACATTTTTTGGTGAATGCGACAAAATGTCTTTTTAGGACTTTGAATCAGCTCAATTAGTTTTTTTAACTGCTCCAAATCTTGCTTTTTAACTTGCAAAAATTAAAAAATTTGAACTATTCTTTTGTAATACTTCTTTGCTGATAGTGGAAACTATCGTCGCATTTCATTTCCACCCTCAGCAAAATGACGTCATTTCAAAAAGAAAAAGAAGAACTTTAGATCGGATTAACTCGCTGAATCCTTTTTGACAGGGACTCTCATTGTCCCAAATAAGTGGCTTTCTCCCGAGGCCATTGTAAGTTTGGAGAAACTCACTTGCAACGATTTTATTGACATGTCGTATAGCACTTTTAATTCCCATCGTGCAGATCTGCTTAAAGAAAAGAAACTCTCAAACAAAACTCCCAGTGCACTGTTCAAAAACAAAAAATAAAATAAAATAAAAATAACAGATCAAAATGAAAAATAAAAATACAGAAGCCCGGTCTTAGGACTTGTCCCAGAATATTCTTTCTCTAAAAAGTAAAGACACACCAAATCTAGAACTTGGTGAAAAAGAAAAATGCCTCAGCCAATCCCCAAAACTTTCACCAACCATCCCACACGCTTCACACAAACGCAATATTCTTTGAAATGATCAGTTTCTTCCTTTGTCCCCAGGTGTGTGCCACGGTAAAACCTTCCCCATACATCAGAAACAAAAAACTAAAAATCTGCTAGTTTCACTCATTTTAACTCTGGCTGCAGGATTCTGTTCACCCCTGCTATCATTCAGTCATATTCCCCAAAATAATACTAATTCAGTTGTCTATGTATCACTTCTCAGACAGGATGATGGTAACAGTATTGCCTACTTAAAATTGTGTTTGATCCTAATGAGCTTCATTACATGTGTGTGTGTGTTAGTCGGGTTAATGCATTTTCTATTTCTGTGTATCCTTTTATTCACATTCCCCCTTTTTTCTGAAACAAAACTCCGTTCACTCCAAATTTTGTTTCAGAAACATCTAAATGAAAATCTCTGTCATAGTCAGGCACAGCTAAACCCCAAATGCTTGCAGGTTACCATCAGCAACCATGCTGTGTGTTGTTAACCCCTTCTACAAATACCCTCTTTTGATGTGTGCCACTTTGTGTATGATTTTATGCTACCTCTAGTACATAATAATAATAATGGATTGGATTTATATAGCGCTTTTCTAGGCACCCAAAGCACTTTACAATACCACTATTCATTCACTCTCACATTCACACACTGGTGGAGGCAAGCTACAGTTGTAGCCACAGCTGCCCTGGGGCAGACTGACAGAAGCGAGGCTGCCATATCGCGCCATCGGCCCCTCTGGCCAACACCAGTAGGCAAGTAAGGTAAAGTGTCTTGACCAAGGACACAACGACCAGGACAGAGAGCCCAGGGATCGAACCGGCGACCTTCCGGTTACAGATGCGATTCCCAACCCCCTGAGCCACGGTCGCCCAAAAATGGAAAGGTGACACCACATGTGTGGTGTCACCTTTCCATTTTTTCTAACAGTACACGTGCATACCTCAGTGCTTGTCTTCCTCCCCCTTTTGTGGTGGTCTGGACACTGTGTCAGTCCTCCACTTCAAGGCAGTCGTTTGTCTCCCCGGATTCCTTAACCCAATTTGATTCCCCACACTAAAACAGCATTCCTCTGTGTCCTCACCTGCTCTTTCTTTCACTTTGGTCTCTTCTTCCACTTTGCAGTCCAGTGGCAGTCAGTTCTCTTCAGCTTTGTCCCGTGTATCTCTTTGTCCCACTGTCTCTTTCATTGCCATCTCGCTCCCAACATGGCAAATGTCAAACTCAGACAGTCTTTTCAAAAGTCCTTCACACACAGTGAAGTTGCAGCTTGCTGGAAATGCATCTCCATTCATCCAATCAAGATGATGGATCTTCTTTCTGATGCCGTTTGCCCACAGCGCTGCTGCACCTCTCTGGTCAGGACTCTGGTATTGTCTCTTGGACTGCTGTCCACTGTTGATGTTCATGGTTGTGCTTCTGGAACTGCACTCCTCGTCTTCAAGGAGAGATTAGCTTCCTTGGAGCTTGCTTGTTCAGGATGAGGATGGGAAGCTGCAAAACAATTCAGCCAAAAACTCGGGCTGTGTGTTTCTAATGATCTTAACCTATAATTTTTCTTCCGACTGCTGCCCGTGGAGAATTGATCCAGGTCCGTTCCCCACCTGTAATCGACAGACTGAGTGACTTTCATTATTCACTGTCACTGCATATGTATTTTAATCACTGCTAAAGCAACACATCACCACTTATTTTGTTTTGAACTCTACTGACTTTAAACCCCGAAAATGAAATTTTTATTTGTTCTTAACCGCAAACACAAAAATCTTCTTGATGTTGTTGTTAATTATTTTCATCCACAACACTCTGATTTATGTTTTCTTTTGTGTCCAGCAGGGGAAGAAGGTGACCTGTAGTATCACTGCTGCCCCCAGTTGGAGACAATTTCCCACTCACACTTCCACACTTTTTATTTTCTTTTTTCTTCTTTTTTTTTCTTTTTTTCTTTTTTACCCCATTGTTTTCCACCCACACATTAACCCTTTAAGACCATAGAACCAAGTCCGTCAGAGCATATATTATATTTTTACATGCTGTAGTGCCATTTTTGGGAGCATTTCAAGATGCTATGCATCAATACAACCATTATAGCCCAAATTTTAATAATATGTCTGCATTAATTGCATAGTAATTACATGAATTTCAAAAAAGTGCAATAAAGCACAAAAAAATTGAAAATCGTTTTTGTTTTTTAACATATATTTCTAGTTAGAGAAATTTAAGAGGCTTATCCCTCAAAACTGCAAATACAAAAAAGTTGCAAAAAATAGTTTCCCATCACAGGAAATTTATTTTGAGTTTCTTTATAGTTTTATTTTTGAAATACACCAATTTTTATACACTGCAGGAAAAACGAAAATAAATATTAAGATGCAAATTTGCAAAATAACAGCATATGCATCAAAATAAACTATTTCCAGCAGTTCAATATGAGTCCTAAGCATCCCAGAAATTATACAGAAAGTCATAAAGTCAAACATAACTTTTAAAAACACAAGTATAGGCTCATAAGGCCCTGAAGACAAAAAACTACATTTCCGCAAAATGACGTCACTTCCGGTTTCGGGCAGGACATGGCGGACCTGCGATAGTTCGTGCTGATGGACGTAGGAAGTGTTACAAACAGCTGATCGAATCGGCAAAGCGTTTTTCTGGAATATTATATTTTTGTTGCTGCAAGCGCTTTTTATGCAGTTTTTGCAAAGCTATATGTGGAAGGAAACCGTGACTTAGGACAAGCTGATGGCATAAGATGTAAGTACAACTCCTCTGGTTTCATATGCAAAAAAAATTATTGTGCTAGCTTACGTGGTTGCAGTGCTACCGGGATTTTAAAATAGTTATGCAAAACGGAGCGTGTCCGCTCCGACCGGCTTTAAAGGGTTAACCTGTTAACTCACTCCTCCAACCTCATTCTCCTTTCTCCCCAACAGTTCTCATGCAGTCCACGATCAAATTCTCCAATCATCCTTGAGTACTTGGTCACCTTTAAATGTCACTGTTAATTTTATCAATTTATTTATCATTAACTTAACACTAATCCACTGTTTATTTTTCTTTATTTATTTTAGTTCATTTTCTCCTATTTGATCACTTTGATTTCTTGACTATTATTATTTCACAGAAAATCAACTGATGTACTTTGTCTCCCTTTTTGTCATCAAGGAATTCACCCACACACTCACAGCCTGGTCACTCACCCCCACCTTTCTTTCTCTCACACACACACACATTTTACTCCTCCTTTGTTCCACCTGTGAACCCGCCCCTTGAGGCTGGCTCACACACCTCATACTTCTCGCAGTCCCATTCAAACTTTCTGCGAGACACTTCCTCTGCTGATTCAGGACAACGCCCTGATCCGCACACAGAGCGGGTGCCGTCCGCTCTTGTACACCTCACAAATTATTCAAACTGCGCCATGGACTTGATACCGTGGTTTCTCTTCCCCAAAACATAAAACCAAATTCAACCCCCCAATTGACTTCACAGTTTGCAACAATTTGTGACATGGCCTCCTGCCGCGATTTCTACACACCGCAAACACACACAAATTCTTTTTATTACTTCGGACAAGACACAAACTCTAACTGCGCTTTCACACACATTACACAGTCCTCTTTCTGCATCAGGCACTGGTTCAACTCAGCTCGGAATCTAACCGGCCAAAGCAATCCTGCTTTTATGCATACTTCAGACTGCGACAGGGACTTCAACCCAGACTTAGTTATTTAGGAGTTCCGAATCCCCAGGTTACCAGCCTGGATCTCCTGTCCCACAGGTCCTACTCCCATGTCCGAGAATAGGTGGGGCAACCAAGCCCGGAACACACACGGCCCTCAGCCGGTGACGAGGCCTTAAACCCCGCTTTCTAATTACTAATAGTAACACACGTTTCCTGCTTTAACGCACGGGGACGGGTCACAACACTGCCACTTTTTTCCTAATAACTAAGACGGATCACACACCGTCGCGGATGAAACACCACTTACAAATCCATAACAAACGTCTCCTGCTTTAACGCACTGAGATTTTCTTACGGCACACTAAACATCAAACTGAAGTTCTTAGCAAAAGTCTCTTGCTTTAGTCGCACTGGGACGGGCCCTAGCCGCCTCTTTATTCTACTGAGTGAATTTACACTGTGATACGCTCAACTTAGCGAACAGATAATTTAAACTTTATTCAATTTGCACACTTCGAAAATAAACAGGTGGTGCCTACCTTTTAAATGATTGAGCTAGCTCTCTGTTCGCCTCGTTTTCACGATCTCAGCTCTGCCAATTCGTCCTCTCTGAGCCTTGAGCGAATCCCGGGTTTTCGGCACCAAAACTGTTGCGAAATCAGTTTCACCCCGGTTCTTTTTATTCCTCGAAGCATCCAGAGGCGGCACCGGACTCAGTAGTCATTTTCACAAAACCTTTATTCATCTTTATTCATCTTCATTTAAGCATGCATCTTCTAGAAGGGGAGACGTGCAAGGCCAGTGTCCCTCTGCAGATCTTCACTCCTTTGTCTGTGTTTGCAGCACACCCCCATGGTGTGCTGCAAACTCTGTGTTTGTATGTGTGCACGAGCATGTGAGTGCCTGTGTATGCGCGTACCCGTGTGTCTTTGTGAGTGCAGGTGAGTGAGTGTGCGTGTGGATGTGTGAGTGTGTGTCTCTGCATACGTGACTTCCTGACGGTCATAAAAGTAATCTCACCCAAGCTACACCAAATTCCTCTACACAACATAGAAAACACAGTTAACATATTACAAACACTGAGACCCCCACTCTGCATCCACTGGGCCATTGGCCTTGTTGTCTTACATTTACAGATAAGGTGGAGAGTCTCCTACAAACCTACTTCTAAGTTTATAACAATTATGAGTTTTATTAAAGGTACAAGCATCAGCATCAGCAACCTCCAACTGTAGCTTCCTGTCTCCTTTTATGGCAGGCAGACCCCCAGTGTCCATAAATTCCTTTCCCTCTAAACAATTACACACACTCTCAGGCCTACAGCGAAGCCAACCTAAAACAGACCAATCCTTCCTTATTCCTCTGATCTAAACAAATTTAACACATCATATTATAATAATTATTTTCTTGTACTCACAGTTACCACGTCATGCTGGCTGTTCCGTCTCCAGATTAGGCGTCGCACCCATACAATCAGGCAGCGGGTTCCTCTTTTCACCTGGCCTTCACACATTCCTCCTCATATCTGAGGCCTCTCTCCTCCCAGTGCTCAGCTAGCCTGCTTTTAAAAGGTCTTTACACAGCCGATAGGCCACCTCTGGACACACCCATACCTCAGCAGTTGATCCCTATCAACTAATTTGTCCCATGCGCAGCCAGTCCACAGTGGATTAAAACCATGTCAAAATAGAACACTAAAAACCATGCAATATAAACAGAATAAAATCATGCAAATCAAAACTGCACTCATACATAAACACTAAAAATCAGAATAAAACCAATATACAAGATAAATACAAAATTTACACTAAGATTAAATCCTTATATTTTGCATTCTCTAAAAAAATATTAAAAGTGTATTTGGAGGCATCCTTATCAGATGTCCGAACCATCTCAACTGGAGGAGCAGCGACTCTACTTTGACCCCCTCCCGGATGGCCGAACTTCTCATCCTGTCTCTGAGGGAGAGGCTAACCACCCTTCGAAGGAAGCTCATTTCCGCAGCTTGTATCCGCAGTCTCGTTCTTTTGCTCATAGCTGAGGTTAGGGACGTAGATCGACCGATAAATTAAGACTTTCACTTTTACACTCAGCTCTCTCTTCACCACGATGGATCGGTACAGTATCCGCATCACTGCAGCTGCACCACCAATCCGTTTGTCGATCTCCCGCTCCCTTCTCTCCCTTCTCCCGTCACTCATGAGCAAGACCCTGAGATACTTAAACTCCTCCATTTGGGGCAGGAACTCGTCCCTGACCTGGAGTGGGCACTCCACCCTTTTCCGGCTGACGACTATGGCCTCAGATTTGGAGGTGCTGATTCTCTTTTCCACCACTTCACACTTGGCTGCGAACAATTCCAGTGTGAGCTGGAGGCCATCACCTGATAAACCCAAAAGAACCACATCATCTGCACAAAGCAGAGATGAGATTCTGAGACCACCCACGTGAAAGCCACTTGGCTATGCTTACAAATTTTGTCCATAAAAATTACGAACAGAGTCGGTGACAAAGGGCAGCCCTGGTGGAGTCCATCACCCACTGGGAACGAGTCCAACTTATTGCTGGCTATGCTTGCAACGGTTGTATAAGAATTGAATGGCACGTAGCAATGACACACCATACTCCCAAAACATCTCCCACAGGACAGCCCGAGGGACACGGTTGAATGCCTTCTCCTAGCTCACACAACACATGTAGACTGGTTGGGCAAACTCCCATCCACCCTCAAGTATCCTCGAGAAGATAAAGAGCTGGTTCAGTGTTCCACGATCAGGACAAAAACCGCATTGTTCCTCTTGTATCTGAGGTTTGACTAACAAACGGACTCTCCTCTCCAGCACTCTGGCATAGACTTTCCCAGGGAGGCTGATGAGTGTGATCCCCTTATAGTTGGAACACACCCTCCTTAAACCCTTCTTAAAGATAGGAACCACCAGACCAGTCTGCCAATCCACAGTTACCACCCTTGATCTCCACGCAACAGTGCAGAGGCGTGTGAACCAAGACAGCCCTACAACATCCAGAGCCTTCAGGAACTCAGGGCAGATCTCATCCCCCCGAGGGGCTCTGCCACCAAGGAGTTGTTTAACTGCTTCAGTGACCTCACCCACAGAGATAGTCAATCTTACATACAATTCAATTCAATTCAATTTTATTTATATAGCGCCAAATCAAAACAAAAATCGCCTCAAGGCGCTTCATCGCTACAGAGAAAAACCCAATAATCATATGACCCCCTATGAGCAAGCACTTTGGGGACAGTGGGAAGGAAAAACTCCATTTTAACAGGAAGAAACCTCCGGCAGAACCAGGCTCAGGGAGGGGCGGCCATCTGCTGCGACCGGTTGGGGTGAGAGAAGGAAGACAGGATAAAGGACATGCTGTGGAAGAGAGACAGAGGTTAATAACAGATATGATTCAATGCAGAGAGGTCTATTAACACATAGTGAGCGAGAAAGCTGACTGGAAAGGAAAAACTCAATGCATCATGGGAATCCCCGGCAGCCTACGTCTATTGCAGCATAACTAAGGGAGGATTCAGGGTCACCTGGTCCAGCCCTAACTATATGCTTTAGCAAAAAGGAAAGTTTTAACCCTAATCTTGAAAGTAGAGATAGTGTCTGTCTCCCAAATCCAAACACAAAGCTGGTTCCACAGAGGAGGGGCCTGAAAACTGAAGGCTCTCCCTCCCATTCTACTTTTAAATACTCTAGGAAAAACAAGTAGGTCTGCAGTGCGAGAGCGAAGTGCTCTAATAGGGTGATATGGTATTACAAGGTCATTAAGATAAGATGGGGCCTGATTATTTAAGACCTTGTATGTGAGGAGCAGGATTTTGAATTCAATTCTGGATTTAACAGGAAGCCAATGGAGGGAAGCCAAAACAGGAGAAATATGCTCTCTTTTTCTAGTCCCTGTCAGTACTCTTGCTGTAGTGTCTAAAAGACATGTTGATGGTTTGGAGGAAGTAATTATTGAAGTTAACTCAGAAAGATCAATTGGAGAAAAAGAGTCTAACTTAACTTCAATGGTACTAAGAGTAGCTGTAGATAATATTACATCTGTGGGATGATTATTGGTAATTTTTTCTCTAATGATAAAACTTTTATTTGTGAAGAAGTTCATGAAGTCATTACTAGTTAACGTTAAAGGGATGGTTGGCTCAAAAGAGCTCTGACTTTTTGTCAGCCTGGCTACAGTGCTGAAGAGAAACCTGGGGTTGTTCTTATTTTCTTCAATCAGTGATGAATAGAAAGATGTTCTGACTTTGCGGAGGGCTTTCTTATAAAGCAGCAAACTATTTCTCCAAGCTAAATGATGATCCTCTAAATTTGTGACACGCCATTTCCTCTCCAGCTTACGAGTCATCTGCTTTAGGGTACGTGTTTGAGAATTATACCACGGAGTCAGGTACTTCTGATTAGAGACCTTAGTTTTCACAGGAGCTACAGTATCCAGAGCCGTACATAGTGAGGAGGTAAAATTATTAACAAGATAATCGACCTCTGTTGGAGTAGCGTTCAGATAGCTGCTCTGCTCTATGTTGGTACAGGTCATTGAAGATGATAACAGTGGGTGGATTATATTCTTAAACTTAGTTACAGTGCTTTCAGAAAGACATCTACTGTGATAAAGTCTACTCTCCACTGCTGTGTAATCAATTATTGTAAATGTAAATGTTATCAGGAAATGATCAGACAGGAGAGGGTTTTCAGGAAACACTGTTAAATGTTCAGTTTCTATGCCATATGTTAAAACAAGATCTAGAGTGTGATTTAAGTGGTGGGTGGGTTCTTTTACAGTTTGAGAGAAGCCAATTGAGTCTAATAACAGATTAAATGCCATGTTGAGGCTGTCATTTTTAGCATCTACATGGATGTTAAAAGTGTGGGGCCTGGAGTGTGGAGCCTCCCTGCTGCTGCGGAGTCGGGGCGGTCTGCCTCTCCCCACCGCAGGGAAAAGGGTAACACCACCTGGGTCTGGATGCAGTTCCCCCCTCCAGGGGCAAGGGTACCTAGACCCGGTTTGTAGAGTACGCTTGGGGAGTGTGATCATGTGTACAGCGTCTCTTTATGTCTGTCTCCACGTTGGTTGAGTGTGGAGTAAGTGCATATGAGAGCATGAGGGTGGGAATGGATGTTTGTATCTGTGTGTGCCTGTATGTCTGTGTCTATGTGTCAGGTTGGGTGTCAGGCGCCACCTCTCTGGGGACATCTCAGGCCCTCCAAGGTTTGGAGGCCTATCTCCACCCACCACCACTTCCCCTGCCAGTGGCGGACTCCCTCAGACATCGGTGCGTTGGTGGTTCTTTGTGTCTGGGGGTGGGCGTCCGGGTACACACCGGCTCACTCCTTGGCGGCCGCTTATCGGGGCCTGGAGCCTGGGGCTCGCTCGGGCCACTTCGGAGGTGGGGTGCCCCCGGCCTCTCGGCCTGGGGTCGGTCACTCAGGCACAGCTGGCTGTCGGCGGAGCTCACGGGCGCGTCACTGCAACTCCCCCTGGCTTCTGCTCCGCGGCTGCTGAGTGAGCCCTCATCTGGGACTCTCCTCAGCTCTTACTGGGACAGTGGCGCGGCTGCCCCTCTGTTGGTCTTCCTTGGTCTCTTGTGTTCTGGGGGCCTCTGGATGTCTGGAGTTTTGATCTCCTCCATACCTGCTTCATACCCTGGAGGACGGGGCTGTGGCTCCCCCACACTCCCTAGCAGATCATTACATGGAGAAACCTTTGGAATGCAAGCATGCTGATCCACACAGGTATACACACAGGTGTACACATGGGTATTCACAGACGCGGACTACAGCTTTCTTGGCTGCTGCCTCAAAGCACATTGTGCGCTGTCTATCTTGCGTGCTGCACAATATCGTTTATTACTTAGTATCTACTGATATCTACTGCTAGCTAGTTTATTGTGATGGTGCCGTTTTTTGCTCTTTGTTGTTTGCTTTCTCTTCTGTTTTTTTTCTCCATACAGGTGACCCAGGTGTTTTGTTTTTTTTGTTTGTTTTTTTTTTTTTCTTTCTTTCCCCCCTTCTCACCGTCTCTTCTCCCCTTTGGTTTTCTTTCTCTCCCTCTCTTTCTTTCATTCTTTCTCCCTGTCCTGTCCCCCAGTCATGTCTGTCCCGTTTGTAGCAACTGAAAATAAAATAAATTCATAATTATAATAAAGGTCAATCAAATGGACCAATATGGCAAGGCCATGATGATCCACTTGGTAAAATAAATCCGCTTGGCATCTTTCTTGGCCTTAAGACAACAATTCTGATGGCTAAAGATCCAAACGGGACACAAAAAAAGAAAAAAAAAGATGTTAAAATCACCCACAATAATTATTTTATCTGAGCTGAGAACTAAATCATTATATTGGACAACGCTGAAAAAGTTGCTCATCAGGAAATACAAACATACCCCAAGTAAAACAACAAAAAAAATGTTTGAAAAGTTTCAACAAAAAGCAACTTGTTATGCATGGACTTTATTTGCTGTCACAAATCCATTAAACACAATACAGGTTAATTTATATTCCTGTAATCTAGGACATAGGTGTCAAACTCTGGCCCGCGGGCCAAATTTGGCCCGCAGCCTAATTACATTTGGCCCGCGAAGCCATACCAAATTATTATTATAGAGCTGGCCTACTGGCATTATACAGCTAATATATATATTGTTTAGTATTAAGCTTTGCTCGTTCCATATTCAGTTTTTCAGCAAAACGTGTTTGAGTCCATTAGAAAAGATTCATGCTTATATCTGGAGGATTAAATATATTTCAATAAATATTAACGTTAGCCCGCGACTTTGTTCCAGTTTTGAATTTTGGCCCACTGTGTATTTGAGTTTGACACCCCTGATCTAGGATATTTGGTGTTACCCAAATAATGTGAGTTATTCCTGAGCCACACATTGTTTTCATAATCAAATGGGTTTTATCTAACATTTGTGGTATTAGTTCTAGAAAACAAAATACACCAAAAAATCCCCCCCAGATTGTCTTGCCACCACCTGTTTTCATTGAATTCATAAATTCTCTGTTGCTCAGTGTTTAAATAGATGTATGATTTCTGTATCTTACATTTCCAACCACAAATTAGACTTAGAAGTAATTAGAATTAAAGTAATATATATATATGAATTCCTAAAATGTCAGTTTAGCTTGAAGCGAGTTTGATTCTCCCAGTGTCATCATTAATAATACATAGGCTGAATCATACTAGGCTCCTCTTCATTAATATTTCACATGGACTTTCTAGCAGCAGTGGGCTTCCCCTAACCTTTCACTTCTTTGTAGGAATCATCATTTACTGCAGATGAAAGGAGTGGACACAGATGTGTCATTAATGTGCCAGTTGCAATGTGTTACTAAAAAAGGAGAATAAAATATACATACATATATTGTATATAAGTATTCACAGCTAATGTGCAGCAATTTGTTGAAGTACTTTTGGCAGCAATTACAGCCTCAAATATTTTAGTATGACACTACAAGCTTGCCACACCTAGTTTTGGGGAGTTACCCCAATTCTACTTGGGGATAGGAAACATTTGTGTGCAGACATTTTCATATCTCTCAAGAAATGTTCTCTCGGGTTCATGTCAGTGCTCTGGCTGGGCCACGCAAGGACATTCACAGAGTGGTCCACTGCTTTGTTATCTTTTTGCAACATTGTCCTGTATGGTAGAATTGCCAAAATGAACCAACTCCTCGGTAAAAGGCACATGAAAACCTGCCTGGAATTTGCCGAAAGGTACCTAAACGACTCTCAGACCACGAGAAACAAAATTCTGTGATCTGATGAAACAAAGATTGAGCTCTTTGGCCTGAATGCCAAGTGTCATCTGGAGGAAATCACGTACCACTTTGCTGTGTGTTTTGGGTTGTGTCCTGTCGGATGATAAACCTTTAGCCCAGTCCAACCCTCAGTGTTCTGGAGTAAGTTATCGTCAAGGAGTTTCTATGTTTCTCCATTCACCTTTCTCTTGACTCTGACAAGTCTCCCTGTTCTTGATGCTGAAAAACATCCCCACAGTGTGATAGTGCCACCATCATGCTTCACTGTAGGGATGGGATTCGCCAGGTGATGACAGGTACCGGTGGTTTCCTCCAGACATGGCACTTAGCATTCAGAATAAAGACTTCAACCTTTGTTTTGTTTCTCACAATCTGAGAGTCTTTTAGTCTTTTTTAGACAAACTCCAGGCGGGCTGTCATTGGCCTTTTACTGTGGATCTGGCCAAATGGTTGACCTTTTGGAAGTTTCTCTTCTATCCACAGAGCAATGCAGAAGTTCTGCCAGATTCACCATCCAGCTCTTGGTCACCCTGTGACTAATTCCATCTGATTACTCAGATTGGCCAGGTGGGCGGTCAGCTTGAGGGAGAGTTCTCATGGTTCCAAATATCTTCTTTCCGAATACAATGTGTATTTTTATGTTTTTCTGTTTACAATTAACAAGTGGCACCTGTCCTGTTAGTAAATTACCCAAAGCGCGTAGTTTGTGACCTTGCCTTAAATTGCACAGATTGTGGTCACATTTTGCTCCATGTAGGAAATGTGACCCTTAATTTCTAGTTCTAACAGTAGACTTTTCCATGAAGGGTACACAACCTGGGGTGCATGAAATCACTTGTGTATATGAACTAAAGCTCATAAGATAGTAAGTAAATATTTTTTTTTCTTTTGAACTTGTTATTCAAGAGATTAAGAGGTACAGTTCCACTTTTTTGCTTAGAAGCAGCAAATATACAGCCACTGCAATCACCTTCAAACTTAAAGATGGGAACTTACAAAGATCCTTTAATTACATTGCCACTTAAACTATTCCGCTGTGAATTTTTAAGTGTTCAGCAGTTTGTGCTGAAGAATCCATATAGAACTCTTTTACTGTATTCATGATGAAATTGATTGTATTACTATATCTCAGCCATGACAAAATGATTTTTCTTTTCATTTAGCATCTGAACACTCTCAAAATCCTCAGATTAGCTTCTGATAATAATGTCGTAATTTCACATTTATTATGCTACAGGTCAAAACTGGTGTATGACAGATAAATGCTAAGAGATGACAACAAGAAATATGCAATGTTTTCCATGAGTGTAAAAAAAAGAACACTCTTTAATCCAAAATTATGTACATTTGCAACATTTTATCTTTGAACTGCAGTGACATAGGATTGCAAATCTATTCATACCACACATGAATAGCAGCGTGGGAGTTTTTGTGTGTGTGATTTGCGTTTGTAGCAAGTTGCTCTGGGCTTGGATTCATTCTTTGGATGAATGTGTCATGACTTTATATGTATCCAAGTGTGTGGTTGAGGTAAATGTGTGTATCTATGTCTGTGACTGTGTGTATGAAGCCTCTGGAAGTACATAAATGTATGCTTGTGCATGACTATTAGTGCCAATCCATTTAATAGTGTGACGTCACATAGCACAGTGTGAAATTTGATGTGATGAATGGCTTAGTATTTTAACTTACTAGGTATCACTTTTTTAAATAGGCAGTAATCATATTACAATTTCTTTTGGTTAAACACAACAGTAAAGTGTTTTATCATAATCTTACCCATAATTAATAAAGCCTGTAAAACAATGTTAAGGACAAATCTATAAACTGTAGACAAATATGAACAACGCACTAAAGTTTGCATTCTGTAAAATAACCAGCAGGTGGCAATACATCTGAAGTGAAAAAAAGTCAGATGCTATTCAATTTTGACCTTTAATATGGTTTTCACAATACTAAAATTTCAAACTCAAGATCAATAACAAAATACCCAATACAATTTCAATAACATGGAGGGAAAAAAATGACAAAAAACTAAGAGGCATTTTTTTTTTATGTTAGAGCAATCTAAACAATAACATAAATAACACAATGTTAGGTTCTCTAATGTGCTCAGTAATACACTAGCATCACTTTAAAATGTGAGTCAAATATTTTAATATCTAGTAGTGTAAATTTATCTACTGTATTTTTAGGTTGTCCGAGGCAGTGCTATATATTTGTTGTTAATCAAAGAGAGTTGATAAAGTAAACTGGAACTTTTGCATTCTAGTTGCTTGTTGATTTTTCTCAGCTTCAATCTGAAACTTTAAGGGAAACAACATTTTTTAGACGCAAATAATTTGTCTTATCCTGTTGAGTTAATGCTGTCTTAACATTATAGATGAGCCAGACTAATTACATTTGTTGCCTAACTCTGTTATTAATGTTACTTTTTAATCATTGACCATAGACATGGCTGTAGCCAGCTATGAAGCTAAAGAGGCTGCAACCTTGGTAATTTTTTAGTGCTTTAATTGGTTCCTGCTTTTACAAAAAACAAACAAAAAAAACCCTACAGCGTTATGGGCCCCACTATAGGGTGTTCTTTTGTGTTCTTTTAATTTGTGATGGAAAGTATTGTGTTTCATTTCATCTTCCATTTTCTTTATACATGTCATGGTCCTGACGTGTTTCCCAGTTGTTTCCTCTCTGCCCTGTTCCCCACCTGTATTTAGTGTCTGCGTGTGTTCCCGTTCGTTGTCGCGTCATCCCTCATTCTGGCCTAAGTGTTCTGTTTTCATGCACTGTTTCTAATTGTCCCAGTTTAGGTTTTGTTTAGTTTTTTGGCAGCAATAAAGCTGTGGTTTTTGAGTTTAAGTTCTGCTTCTGTGAGCCTGCTTATGCCTGCACACAGTCATGACAATACACAAAGTATAGACAGCTTTATACATCTGGTACATGTTAAATATGATCCACTAGGACAAAAAAATCTGGAATTCAGTCATTTTAAATCCTGGGTTATGGCTCTGGCAGTTAGCCATTGCATAAATGATAAAAGAGTGTGGGTCAGGTAGATGCTAATAGTTACAGTGAATAGACTGGTTCTTATTTATGGTCTTTCTACTTGAACACTCAAAACACGTCTCATGTCTCAGACCTAAGTTTTTTCTATCTGAGAATTGCAGACATTCATACTGAGATGAGCAAGTTCAGTATCTTGCACAAAAACACTTGGACATGCAGGCTGGAGAATGGAGAAGCCAGGGATCGAACCATCAATCTTATAATTAGTTGACCTTCTCCGCCTACTGAGCTACAGCCACTCCACAAATTTAAACAGCTAAGTTTAAGTTTTTTTGAGCTATTGAAATGCTTCATAAAATGTTGTTCAATGTTGTGAATAACAACTAACAAAGCTGCTGGTGAGGTGATGGTTGTTTTGATGATGTGTTGTTGCTTTTGTCTAATCTGATGGGCATTTTTAGTATCTTTTACTATCTGGGTCTCAATTTTTTTGACTACCCTATTGCTTGCATTGAGCAACACAAGCAGAGCAGCTGTAGAAAGTTAACTAGCACCTGTTACCCAGAAGGAATGCCAGTGTATTTCCTCTTCACCTTCACTGGAAGATCCCAATGTGATGGTGGAAAATTGAAGCTGTGACTATTCTCCGACTCTGTGGGAATAAATCTGCATGTGCACACTTCTTCTGGGGGTATTCTGACATCTCACTGCGCACATTGTGATAATTTATTCAGCAAAGATGGTGCTTACAGGCCTTGAATGATGAAGAACAAAGGGAGAATATGGATTAAGAGAATGACCTTGAAATCAAGGTAACCTCAGCAGCATGATCAAAGCCCTTGTTCACTTTCTTTCGAGTCAGAGATACGTCTGGAGGTTTTGCATAATCACTGAGCGCCGAACTCCCACAGGGTGGGCAGGATTCTTACTAAATCTTGGGAGCTGAAAATGTGTTTCTGCCACCTTGTCTCCCACCATCCCCTCCACACCTGAAATAATAAAACAATTGATAAGGTCATTTGGGAGTGTTTAGTCACTGCTGAACACCTTCAGGAGGCTGGAGAAATAGAACTGTCTTGCAGAGGCATGGCAGCGTATCGGAGTGCACCAGCAGTCAAAGGGAGCTCAGGCGAGACGAGCTGTAAGTGGATCCTCCACCTGATGTCCACATCAGTTACATCTGACTGATTTCTGTCTCCACTGGTCCCAGTCGACAGGCCAGGGAGGGGAAAGGGGCACTTGCTCATCACCACCAGATGGCCGCGAGCTATTCATACTTGGCATTCTTGTGTTTCACTTCCCATGGTTAATCATCGGCCGTCTGCCCTGTTCGTTTACAAGTCTGATACTGGGATTGTCAAAAGTGTTACTTTTTGAATTCAGCTGTAAATTGACATCATCACCAACCATCATGTGTTTTGGGGTTTTTTTGTGAGGGAAGGAAAGTGTCCAACAGCTCAATGTCATAAAAGTGCCTCACATGCTATTTGCAGTTTGGTGTGTTGTGAGTTTGATGCTGATATCTTTATTAACTATAGGAGGCTGTCTCAAGGGCTTTTTACAAACTCTTTGAGACCAGTATAGTGAAACACTTCAAACTAAAACAAGTAAACAATAACTGTCTCCGCAGGGTTCGCTGATTGTTGTGCGTCGAGTTACCTGTCGCTCCTTCTCTCCGCTCCTGTCGGCTGGAGGTGACAAGTTCCTATTGATCAATTTCACATGGCATGACAGCCAGAAAAAATTGGATGCCAGTAGTGTAGTTTGGGTTTCCACGAATAGAGAGGGAGATTGAATCTAAATTTCTAAATTGCCTTGCCTTATGTGCTTTTCAACCCCTTGCCATCAGTCATCTCACTCCATTTCTTTGCTTTGTGGATCCAGTGTTCTCTTAGTATTATATATTTCCATTTTGTTGTTCTTACAGTCAGAAAAAGAAAAAAAGTATACTAAATGAAGGAATGAAGAGGCAGAGTGGAGGGCTGGTGATGGCAGCAGCGGTGGCGGTGACATGGGAAGGGGGTTGCAGAGTTCTCATCAGTGAGCTGCCATGACAGGCTGCCATAGCTGTCAGGGGCTATGAGAGATCTTTTGCCAAGGTAAGGCAAATTCCTCCTCGTTCAGTCCTAATAGGCCTGTCAGGCCTTCAGAACAGGGAGGGGATGTAGTAAGCCTGGAGCTCAGAGCTCTCTTCGAGACTGCCGCACTGAGGCTACCTCATGCCACATGCAACAAAGGCCCCCTCAGTGAAACACAGAAGCCAACTCAGAGAACCTATGACAGGCTTCACTGCAAAGCATCAGCTGCGGTCTGAGGCTGCTGTGTTGGAGTTGAGAATAGCCCCGAGGCCAGCAGTGTGTCTTGTGCTATGTAACTTTTAAAAGCTTGTTGTAACATTGGCACTTTTCACCTTCCACTTTAGTTAGTTTTCCCTTTGTCATCTCTTGCTTGTTATCGCCCTCATTTTTTAGCTTCTCTAACCTTGTGTTTGATCATTAGAAATCTCTTTGTGCACATGGATAAAAATACCTTCAGCTCAACAGACTCTGATTTCAGGTAATGCAGGACATTTGATTTGCATTCATAGGTCTTAGTCATCGCTGCTCCAACATAGGCCACTGAACTGTATGACAAGCCCTACATACACCTTTATAGCAGAATGATCGTATGTATTTTCAGTCCGGATGACTCAATCTTTCTGCCATTTGGGAGGTGAAGGACATGACGTTATTCACTATCAAAGCAGCGGCGTGTGCTAATTAGCTAACGTTAAGTAGCTACCTAACCATCCATTGGTCGTTAGTTTCAGGGTCATTTCAGTTGGCATTCTGAACAAGATATTTGGATAAGGTTATACAATGTCTGCCTAATCAAAACTTATTTCCAATGTCAGTTTGAGGGACCCACTATTAAAAAGCATAAGTGGTGTTTCCAAGCAGTGCTATACTTCATGCTTTACTAATAGTGGTAAAAATCCAGAGTAGTTCATTAGAGCAATAACTATCTTACATGTTGGCTAAGCAAAGGGGGTGATGGTAACTGGCATGTAGTGGAGGACAGCCTATTTTTCTCTTCTGGGGGGCTGTCTGATAACTGGAAAGCTGGAAATTGCTTTACATGGACATTTGCGTGGCTGGTGTGGAGTATCTTGTTTTTGTGCATGGGTCATATCGAAATTCAAAAAACCTTGTTACGCCTTATCTCAATTTTGAAAGGCACATATGAAAGCCACAGTGCTATGAAAGAAACTAGGATACTGTATACTATCTTATCTATATTTCTGAACGCTGCCACCTATCTGTGTATGCATGGCATGAACCAAGGTAAACACAAACATTGTGCTGAGTACAAAGCATCTAACTTTTGGAGCGATGAACAAGCCGAGTTCTGTATTTTGGCAATGAAAAAGTAAAATAAAATGTGAAAGAAGCATTACATAAAAGGGGCACAAGGTCAAGTAGGTCAAGTGCCTCAGTTGTACTTGCATATGGAAATTGCCAGTTGGTGCTTGTAAACTCCACAGGTTTTTGTGCAAGAACGTGGGGATTAGATTCGTACTTGCATTCCAAGTAGGAATCTAATACACATTCTTAGAAAAGATAGAGCGAAAAAAAAGACACAAAGCCGCATAGCAAGGATCCTCATGCCCATGTCAACATACTCATTAATGACTGTCTTTTTTATTAGGACAACATGAAGTGACTAACAGCCCATTTTCCTTTGGCTGTGTCGCCTGAAGAAATCTGAATACTGTGTTTCAAGATGCTGCCTCAGTTGTTCCAGCGTCAATTACATACTAGGACCATACGCCAATGTTTTTCTGGCTTTATTGGGCGTCTGCTTATCTGGCCTCATGGAGAGCACCCATTAGAGACTTTCTCTGGCTGAACTAACTGACTTCCTGCTGAATGTGCAAATACAAGCCATTGTTTTTTTTCCAACTTTTAAGGGATTCGGTGGCTTTAATGTCCAAAATTCTAAACATACATACATTTCAGTTAAATATTACAGTTCTGCAGCAGTTCCTTTTGTTATGATTGTGTATGGGGAAGTGTAGCATAATTGGCTTCTGTTTTGTGTAGAGCAGTGTGTGTGAATATCTTTGTGACAGTCCCAGAATCAAACCCTGGTTCAACCTGTATGCTTTACTTTAAGAGAATGTCATGTTTAGTGAAAGTATACTGTTGAGGCCTTACTAAAGAGCCTGCAAAATTCAACACATTAAAATTTAAACACATTTTTGCAGTTGCACTTGGATTGGACTGAAATTTAACTATGGTAACCCCTGTCAGTTTATATATACCAGCCTGAAGAAAGTTTATTGTGCTGTGGGCCTCAGATGTCAGCATGCAAGACATAAAAGTTCATCCTTGTGATGGCTGCACTTACAGCCACACAGTGGTAATACCCACCATGTTAGTGTAGAGGCTTATAAGTAACATTGCATTCACATTTCTTTCTTTAAATATAGGAATTTATTTACAGGACAATAAATAACTGGTTTTGGTTTGGAGTTAATTCACATATCCACATAACACTGCATTCTAAAATAAGTGCGCACATTTAGTTAGTTTACACTGTTATGTATGATTAATCTTTTGTTTTCTGAGTTACCTTAGTTGCAGCTGTTCCAGTCCCTTGATTAAGGAGCCAAGAGGTGGAAAAGGGGCGGAGCGAGCTTTAAAGGAAGGCTACAAATTGGTTCACGCCATAACTCAGGACCATGGGGGGGAATTGGAGTTCATTATGTTTGGTTTAGTTAGGTTTTGTGTGTTTTACCCCTTTTCCTGTTTTTGTGGGCTGATCAGCCACTATTTAAGTTTCCCCTTTGTCTCATTAAGTTAGGTCAGTTTGTTTGAGTTATCAGTTGTGTTGTTAACTTTGAGTAGAGTTTTGTTAGTTTGACCTCTTTTATGGGCCCAAGATTTTGATTCTTTTTGCATGAGTTAACCAATTATGTTTTTTGGGTTAAATAAAAAATAATTTTTTGGACTTTAACCTGTGCCTAAGTTTCCTTCACTGCTCGGTCCATCACAATCCTCCAGAACATCAGATTTGGTGCAGCATCTGCCCTTTTTGGTGTTGCTGAGCAATGACCACAGGTGAATGACTGGTCTCTTGAGGTTCTCTATGAACTGTTTATTAACTCATTACAAGTTGATGGTATAGTATTACAGACTGCTGCTGTCTCTGCCACTCAACACGTGTCTGTATGACATATTTTGAAAAAGTCCAGTCTGTTAGTGATCTATGACCTGTTTGATTGTGTACACAAACAACAGTTGCCCAGTTGACTTGAAAATGAATGTGTTTGAACTGTTTTGTGCCTTAAATACCTGTTGTATTTATTTTTTTCTTCAAACAGGATTCCCCCATCCAGGTAATAGTGAAATGAAAATAGAACTCTCAAACGTGGTAAATGTAGTACTTCAGCCAAATAGTACAACTTTCTAAAGCTAACAAAGTAGTTTTTATGCCTAATTTCAAATTCAGATTACACAATATGGCTCCGATCCCCCTGGTGTTGGATGAGAGCTTTTCTCTTTATGAAAGCTTCCTCTCTTTCCCGATGGCTATATACTTGCTGTCAAAGACGTTAAGCACCATTGAATATGATTGCCTAATATGACACAGTGACTGACCATCATAACAGTCAAAAATATTGTGTAGTCTGCATAAACCTAAACTAACAGAGGTAAAACGTAATTTATGTCACTATGTCCTACCTGTTAAGGCACGCTATGACTCTTTCAAACAACATACAGCTTGTCTTGCCAAGTGCATGTTCAGTCACACCAATAAATTTTGTTAGCATTTCACAGACTGCTGTGAGACTGCATAGTCTGAAAACTGTAGCCTGTACCAGCAAAGAAATGTGTATTCATAATATTTTAAAATATCTTTCTGTGCATCAGGTATTAATCAGAGAATTTTAGGGCAAATTCAACTGGTTGTGGTAAGTTACCAATGCAGTGCTGTAATGCTATGTGCTTTGTCTGTCTGAGCATGTACAATGACCTCTCCACATTATACTTCTTTACATTAGCTATTTTACAGATCTGTTGAAAGTATCCTTTGTTATGTCCGTGAACATTCATGAAGAACCACTCTAGTCTAAGTGCTGTAAATGTAATCATCAGAGGTTCAATGCGGTTTGCGTGACCATTCGCTTGGCCTCTGATTCAGTGTAACTGCACAAACGCTACTGTAACAACTACTCTTCAGAAACCGTATACCAAGGGCAACCGTATACTGCCAGGTTTACGAGTGTGTGGAGAGATTTCAAAAGAATCTTTGGTCCATGACATGTCCAAATAAAGACAAATATCTGTCAGTTGTGTGAAATTAAATTTAAATTTGAAAGCTGGAGTTCAGCCTTAAGCTAGCGCATGTGCCACATCTTGCAGAAGCTGAATAAAGCTTTGGATACAGAAAATAATACCTAATATTACCATCAGTTCAATGTGGAAAAATATAAAAAATCACTTTGACTTACACTGTGTTATTTTCCCTGTATGGTATTGCTTTGAATTTGTTCACAGAATAATGTCACCATAACCCAAGGCTCCCTTTTTATCAGAGCTTCTTAACTAGGTTATTCTAACCAAGTTATAGCATTTACAAGAATAAACCCAAACCACAAGCATAAAATTGTATTTGTTCTCAGTTCTTTTAAAGTTACTCTTTTTGCTTAAAAATATTGATGACTATTATTACAAGAACCTTGTGTTCAGTTCTAAATCATCTCCTTTCTGAATTTTTACCTCCGCCAAGGAGGCTATGTTTTTGTTAGTGTTTGCATGTCATTCTCTCTGTAAACACAATAGCCCAAAAAGTTTTTTTAATAAATTCTGATAAAACTTTGTGGGGACGTAGTGTCGGGTCATGCTAACATTCCATTAAAATTTGCCTTACATTCTCCAAGGTCTTAAAAAATACTTATAACTAAGAAACTATAACACCATGGTGTGATGTGTACTGTTACTGGTGTTGGGGAGTAACGGAATACATGTACCGGCGTTACGTATTTAAAATACAAAATATGAGTAACTGTATTCTGTATTACCGTTTAAAAAGGTGGTATTCAGAATACAGTTACTTTGTTGAAATAAAAGAATTACACGGCGGTCTTTTCCTGTTAGGCTATGCCCTCTCTATTTTTGGTAATTCCACACTGGTGGAAACCCAAACAAAACACGCATTAAGAGGCTCTAATGCCTGTGTCTCAATCTCGCGGCCAATGTCACCTCTACTTGCAGCCTGCAGAATGAAATGAAGAAATATTTTAAAAAATTATTATTCAAAAAATGATTTAAAATGAAGCCAATAGTCAGAGTGTTACAGGAATAGCCCTAAACAATGTAGCCTCATGGGCAGTGTAGTCCGTGCTGCAGGGAGAATGGACCGCCATACCCGTTATGTCTCTGTGAGTGCGAGGAGGGAGAAAAGGGAGAGTGGAAAAGTACGAGTTGTCACCGACCAGAAACGGGAGCTGGAAGCATGTAAATATAATAATAACCACTGCAGCCAAAAAGAGTGCCTGACGAGCCCAGTTGTAAGTAAGCTATTAAGACTCGACTGTACACTGTGTTCGTGTTTTCCTCCAAACAATAAGTTCTGTTGGAGCAGCCTTTCAACGCCTCTCTCTGTCTCTTGCTAGCAAAGTTGACCCAAACAACAAAGTAAAGCTAGTTTTCGGCTACGAGCCCGACACGGAACCTGACGTATTAGCCAGAGGTCCCTTTACTACGGTTCAGAGCCATGGACCTGTTTTATATACGCGCGGAATAGTTTTCCATACAAGATCGCTGCAAAAAGTGCAGCCTTACCTAATGTCCACCTACTGTTACTCATTTATATTACGATTTAAAAATCGAGTTGGTATTGGTATGGCGAGTAACCTTCAGTAATAATAATAAATCACAGCAATAGTACATTCATGTAGTTGTAAAAGCATGATAATATGTTAAGTAATCCAAAGTATTCAGAATATGTTACTCTCATTAAGTAACGTAACGGAATACGTTACAGAATACATTTTGAGGCGTGTATTCTGTAATTTGTAGTGGAATACATTTTAAAAGTAACCTTCCCAACACTGACTGTCATCGTATAAAGTACCGTATAAAGATTTAATATATCATGTTACATTTGACCTCTCCTTCAAGGTCAATAAATTGATCTGAAGGTCAAAGTTAAAATAATGCCATATAGAGCAATTTAAAGCTGTTTCTTGTTTACATTGTTTGTATTGTAACAAATAGACACATAGGTAATGATATGTGAGGATTCTAAATATCATGTTACTTTGCCCCTTTAACTTCTTCTTCAGTTCATTTAGAAAATGATACTTTATATGGGTATTCTATCACATTGTGGTTTGCATTCAAATATCATGTCACATCTGACCTCTGATCCTTTGAATCTGCTGAGATTACACTGTGAATCAGGACATGGGCAACGGCAGAGTCAAACTGTAGCCTCTGCTACAGGTGATATGCTTTCCTGCGGTTCCTGCTCTGTGTCGCCATGAATCGCCATGAAGCCTCTCCACGCATACAAAGAGTTGGATTAGCAGAGCAGAGGAGTCGTGTTCAGCTCGCGTTCGCATAGCCTTTGAGCCACTGGAATGCAACACTGTACCCAACTGTCATTCGATTGCAGAGTCGTTCAACAGTTCAGGCTGAATGAGCTTCAACTTAGGGCAGGCATTATTGATCCAAACAGGGAACACAGCCAGTTTCCCTGAAAGTCCAGCTCTTTACCAATTATCACATTTCCGCTTAGTGATAGTCAGCCCCTCCACCCCACCCCACCCTCTCCATCACTCAGGGAAACATCTGACTGTTAAACACAGCTAATGAAGTGGCAGGTTTAAAGAAGGTTTTAGCAGCGTAACCCATGCAACAGTAAAACTGAGAGTGGGTTCACATAGTTTACCTCCACACTGTTGTATGTCTAATCCAAAAGTTTGTATGGAGCTTGAACATCCAGACAATTATTTTACACCAAAGGTTACTAACGGGACCCAGAAGATTTAGCTGCCTGTGGGTGTACGCTGCATCAGAGAATCAGGGACACTGTATCATGCCTGTCTTAAAAAACATTTAACTGAACTTGACACAGACAGAAAACAAACTAGTGTCTCTTTGGCTAAAGACTGACCCCAGTTTTCTGTAGATTCTACTTAAAAGGTCAGCTTTCCTTTTGAAATCTGCATGTGCAAAGAAAGTTTGTTGCGTGATTATGAGTTCAAGGAATTTCCGTGGTTTTTATGCTGTCTAGAAAGATTGCTGTGTGTGATGGAATCATATTTTCTTTGTCCCAATGTTTATAGATGGGCTGTTTAACAGCACTAAGCCCAAGTCCACGTTTCTATCTGTGAGCAATTCACAATACAAAGTACAGCCCAAAGTATATATGACTTTGAATGAAGCTACAAAAGCCATTCTGGTGGTTCTTTGAAAACAAACAATCAAAAAGTGGCGCAAGATCAGCCGCGACACATGAGAACAAAAGCAGCTTTGCAGCAGATTAGAAACAGGCCAGAGTCACAACATAAACAGTGAAGCTTGAGCATGAGACAAATGTGCTAATTACTGTTCACTCAGGAGCCCGTGTTTTCAAAGTGCTAACCTGTGTCATAAGGTCTGATGAAAAATGTGACACCTGTGAAAACAGAAGAATCAACAGGGAGCTCAACCCCACAGTGTCTCTAATTAACATCTAAACCTTCAGAATAAAAACCTACTTTTTTGATGTAGTCCCTTTAAACTGGCTTTTTTTTTTTGCCTATTTTCATCTGCTAATACATTTTTTTGAGTGTGTGTGTGTCTGTGTGTTTGATATTCGTCTGGTGGTGAGCAAAGCAGTCAGAGACAGAATCTGTTTGGAGCAGCTCTATAAACCAAAATAAAATGGAGGCCACCACAAAGCACATACTTGTCATTTGACTCCCTCCCACATGGGAATAAAGTCCCATCATTTTGAGGAACATTGTTATGAGCTGGAATGTATCCTGGCTCTTCACCAATATGCTACAAGCATGAGCCAATTGAAGTTAGCAGGCAGTGACACCTCAATGTTTGTGACCATATTGGTCAATGACTAACCCTAGTCTTTACACCCATATGTGTGTTCATGAGCATTTTAAGTGTTCTTGGACGGCGCTGCTGCTCTCTGCCTTGCTGAAGAAGTACAAATGAAGCATCCATCCTCAAAGGTAATTTCAGTACCAATTTTGCCAAGTCCCACCCCCCATCTGATTCAGCATTTTGACTCAGGGGTTTAAATGGCATTCAATCAAAGACTGATGCTGCCAAAAACATCTTCTCTAATGTTTATATTAGCTTATATTAGGAAATCTGTCCTGTGGCATTTAAACAGGATAGGCCTGGCAGAACTGTCACACCAGATGAAGGATGTGGTGGGTGTTGAGAGAACATGCGAAGCTCCTCAAACATAAAGAAATCATTAAACCGATCTCTGTTTCTCTTGCAAATATTCAAATTGACAGAGGAAACATTCACTAATCTTCAAATCTCCTCTGACGTGTTCATTTATAGAACACGTCCAGATTAATGTGGCTTTATGAGGATCAGTGTTCAGTGTATATGCAAAAAAATGCGCTATTCCAGCTATCACGCAGACATTTCACCAGCCTGGAGTAGCAATTGACACCTGATACTGATGACATTTTTGGAAAGAGGAAAATGGATGAGACAGTTGTGCCTGTGAATTGTTACCCTATTGATCTTGTACACCATGGTGAATCTGCTGCTCTTTGCAGCTGTCTCGTTTGTATTGGACACACTTTATGATGTGCATAAGGTGGAGACAAATCCCCCGGAGTCCCACCAGCTGTATACAACATATGTCTCATGCCTCAACGCACAATGTGCATCCAAGAAATTGACACTTTATTTTGGAATGTATCCGGACAAAGGTGCACATTTATTTACATCTTAGTCATTTTTAAAACCCTTATGGGGATTGCCATGATTTTGTCTCCATGCTGTTTATGTATTCTTTTTTTTTTTTTTGGCAGCATAGTGTTTCAGTGGTTGGTGCTTTTGGCTCACAACCAAGGCCCAATGATCTAAGATCTAGCCCTCTCTGTATGAAATTGCATGTGCTACTCTTTTCTGCGTGGGTTTTCCCAAGTTGCTCTAATTTCCTCCCACACCTAAAAGACATGCTCAATAGGTGTTACTGGCCTGCAACCAAGGTGTTGGCCTCAGAACTCATTTGGACACTGTGTGTTATAGAATGGCTTCCTTCTGCTTCTTACATTAGTCAGAAACAGATCAAGAATCTTACATTTCAGGACTTGGATTTATGCTGGTGTACACATGTTTGTAGATGTGTCTGCAGATATTCATCATATTCTACTAGATGTTTTTTTTTTAGAGAAAAACACGACAGCTAAAACAAACAAAAAAAGTAATGATTAAATTTTTTGTGTTTAAAAATGTGGCCCATTGGCAAATGATTGTCTTTGCTTACATCTTATGAAGTCCATGAGCATGGGAAGAGAAAAATGAAGTAATTTACATTTCATGCGTTCAGTCTCACAGTTGGTGTCACTTAACACAAAATAAGACCAAGAACAAGACCTTCTTAACTTGAACAAATACAGAAAAGTGTTGAGAAATGTAACAAACACCTCAATAATGCTTAAATGGTTAAATTCCTTAAAGTGTTTCTTACTTCTTATTTCAATTTGATTTGTGAAGATATGATGTTAAATGTTTGTTTGATCATTTTGCTGTGTCTTTGTCTCTGTAAAGAATCCCTCTAAAAACTCCTGGATCTACTGTACTTCAAAGTTCACACCGACTCCAAAAGTTTATCATTTCTAAGCTGAGCCAAGCTCCACATCTAGTAAAGTTTGCATGCAGTCTCATTTCAAACTTTTCAATAATCTTACAAACAAACAAAGCGACAATCATCAAATCAAACTGATCACTTAACCTCCTCGTGAAGGTTATTAAGACTAATGAGTGCTAATGTAGTGCAGCTAATGGTAATGGTATTGTTTTTGCAAAGACTTGGTCATAAGTGTTTATAGAGTTTTAAAAATAAAAATAATGACTTGATGATGGTGATGATATTGATGATGCTATTAAAAATCAGACTGATTAAATCCCTTCTATATGGGCTCATGAGCTTTTATGTCAAACAGCTGAAAAGTTGTTTGGATGTTTGACTCAAAGCCACTTAAAGCTGGAGGAAAACTCCAGCAACTCGAGCAATCACTGAAGTCTTTTAGACGAATCCTGTAGACACCATGAATGTGCGTAATGCATTTCATCCCAATTTACCAAATAGTTAAAATAATTCAGTCTTGCCACCACATAGAGTGATAACAAGATATATATATATATTTTTTTAAAATAAGCTTTTCTGGACACAGCTGTCACAAAGATTACATAAAGAGTTACATGTTTTAGGTTTAGAACTTCTTGGAGGATTAGTGTAAAATTATATTTTTTTGTAACCTGGCTAGATTTGAGTGAATATGTGAATTTGTTTAAAACCTTAAGTGAAGCATGCCAAGACGGTTATGTTCAGAGCTGTCAGCAATTTAATAAATGTGTAGTTTGATGCACATGATAACTTTTAATGCCAGTCAACGGGCAGTTCTATTAAGACTCTAACTACCAAAAAACATTGCCAATAAGACCAGCAGATGTTATGACTCATAACTCAGTGCATACACCTTAACAACTCATCCAGACAGAGGTACTCTCCAGCCATCCATTTCTCTATTAGTGGATCACTATTTTACTGTGCCATCAGCAGTAGGTCCAAGTACTGGTTGTTGCTGCTGCTGCTGTCAATAAGGCAGACTGTCATCTGGCGCTGTGCAAAGTCCCACAGCTGGTGACAAATTAAAAGAAATCTCAAGTTAAAGTGTCTTTGTAGGGTGTTGGGCCACCATGCGCTGCCAAAATAGCTTCAGCATTCCTTGACAGTGATTCTCCAAGTCACAGGAACTCAACTGGAGGGACAGAACTCCATTCTTTAATGAGGTGTTCATTCATTTTGGTGTTCTGATGCGAGTTTGTGATGATGCCAGTGTTGGTCCATGTCGTTCCAAACATTTGTGACCGGCTACCTGTCAGGCTCTGGGTAGGCCGACTCTCTCCATTGCCTGCAGAATCTTTGTGAATTGTATCTTCAAAACAAAAGTGGTGATGCTTACTTGTTTGTTTTAGCCCTGTCATTGGCAGCGGCTGAAAACCTGTCAAGTTACACCCAGAGGGAAAACAGCTTTATTATTTGAATATAGCTAGAAAAATACTTGCCAGTTATTTTGGAATAATGATAACCACATTTGCAGTTTTATACAAGGAACAACCAGTAACATCCAAAAGCGACCCTGATTAGACTTTCTGCAAATACTGTTGGATTGTTAATTTCTGGTGAAGTTGAGAGAATGGTTATTGTGTGTGTGAAGCCCACACCCAGCCATCTGCCTAACACTGCTTTCGGATCCTGCTGGCTAATGCCCATCACTGGCATGCTTAAATTTATCCCCCCCCCCCCCCCCCCCCACCCAACCACCCACATCTGGCTTGTTAACAGTCAAAGCAAAACTGTGTTTAGTCGAAGCTTCTGCTAGGTGGTGTTTTTTTTTCCACCATCCCTCCTCAACTTATTAGAGCTACTTAAAATAAAACCTCATTGCTTCTTCCTCTGCTGTGAGTGGAGCAGTAAAATCAATATCATTGTTGTAGTGGGAGTAATAGCAGTAATAGAAGTTCGAAGAAGAAAGCAGTGCTTAACTGAAATTCCATATTGCATTTTAATGAGTATCCTACATTGTGCTACAGCTACAGCTAAGATCTGTGGGTAAAAACTAATGAGTCCACTTGGGCTACATATCTAGAGCCGTCCTCTCACACCAGCTGGTAGATGTAATTAATATGTAAAGAAACCTGTTCGTGGCATATCATGATTGCTGTTCTGTCAGAGAAATGAAATAAATAAATATGCTTAGTCCCAAACTGCCTGCCTGCTGAGCCGAGGAGAAACAGAAACAGGAAGTGGGGGCAGAGCTTCAATTTTTGCTTTTGTTTACTAGATTTTGTCATAAAAGTTTTAATTCTTTACTTTACTTTTCCTCGTTTTTCTTCTCCACTTGCACTAAAATTTTTTAAAAGAAATACCTTTACCTTTAAAAGAAATAGGAAATATACTAAGAAATATACATATACATCTGTTTGTGACACAGTAAGCATTTAACCAAATCATTATGACAGTAAATGAGTTTAGTTCCTGGAACCTCCAAAAGGCCAGGCAATAAAGTAGCTAAGCCTGGCATTAGGCGCCACAAAAAAGGCATGGTCTAAATACCATCTGTACGGGATGAATCGCGGGTACTGGCTGCACAAGTCATTAAGTCAGGTTTAGGAGGTCTCAAGCAAGAAAAATAAATAAAATAAAATAGACATGGTTGTGCAGCATTTACAGTCAGATGTGCAGGAACTGATCAAAAGAACAGATTTACTCGAGTCAACATAGTCATCATAAGCAGTAATTCACTCTTTCATTCCTCCAGCTCCCACTTGTGTGGAGTTTTGGAGCTGGTTATGTTAACATGTTTTCTTTGCTGGAACTTCCAAAGGCCAGCCAATGAAAAGCTAATCCTGGCAAGACTTTGTGCTGAAATCTTGCTTTGAATGCCAGCAGAACATGATGGGAGGTGGATGCCTGTGAAGTGTGCCAGAGGGGAAGAAGATATACCTGGCATGGGAGCTGAGGGAAGCTCTTTGTCTCAACTCGCTGCTCTCTGTTGCTGTTTAAATCTGAAGATGAACAGGTGCTCTGTTGCACTGGGTGAGTTTTGGAGCAAATCTGGGCAACTACCTGGGGAAGCATGCATAAAAAAAGAAAGCACATGCACACACAGATATGTATGCTAACACACAATACTCCTTGGAGTATTCATTATTTTTATAGTATGTTTTCCCTCAGCCAGTTTTGATACCTCTTGTCTCTATTTCATTTGTGCTGTGCCTTGAATCGTTCTCTATCTGATTGACCTGTTTTGTTTTAAAACCCATAAATCTACCACCATGACCATAGTCGGCTATGATGAATCTATCTTCTGCACACAGCAGAGCTCAATACAGTCAACTCTCAAATCGTGTTTATGTACAAACGGCTCAGGAGTTGTAAAAGTGAAACAGGAAACTTCCCTGCTGCCACTTAGGCTTTGAAATAAGGAACACACAAGTAGTGAGTCAATGTTTCTTCCCAGGCTGTCTTTGAGATTTGTTCTCTTTTCTTTCTTTTTCTTTTTCTTTTCTGTCTCTCCAACATGTAAGCCCAATATTGCAAAACCTGAAGTAGTCACGGAATCCATTTGCTTTTCTTAATAGACAGGAAACTGATAATGTTTCAACATTGTTTCATGTCTGCACCATATATTTAAGTCCTCGAAGGAGATGCTTTAGCCTGGCAACGATACAATGCAGGGTTTTTTTGTTCGTTTTTTAAGCAGCGACTGTGATATTTTAACCTCACAGATTGAAACATGAAGATAACACGGAAGTACAAAAAGCTCCTGTTCATCTAATAGCCACTTCAGGTGGGCTCCAAAGCAAGCTGATCCATTGCAACGATTTTGTTGATGAGCTATAATGTTGTAACCATCCAAAGTAGACTTTCTATGAGCTACCACTAGCATTGGTATGAGCTCCTGTAGACTCCACAAGTCTGTATGATCAGCCTTGTTTAAACAGAAACACCTTTTATTTGCAGTGTCGCAGAAAAGTCCAACTTTAGTCACAATCTTAAATTAAAACAGCAACATCTCTGGTAGGTTGAGGTCTGTGTTACCATGGAAATCTTGAAATTTGTGAAGATAGGGTTGCACATGCTAAACTACAGAAACCACACTGATGACAGTCAGTAACTAATCAGTAACGAATCATAATGTAACGCTAAAATAATGAAAAGGATTAACTTCAAGAATGTTGGAAGTCATTCGCTGTAGAATCGATGTTATGGGATAAGTACTTCCTGCATCATTAAAGTAATTATGTACATAGTCTGGTACCTTTTCTTTATTTTAATGGATGGCTTGGTTTGAAGCTTAAAGCTCTTTAGAAAAGGATTTTCTAATATGTCGACAGAGAAAATGAGAATTTCACTTCTGTACTAGCGTTCTTAAAAAAGTGGGCAGTTATTGTTGTGCTCTATAGACTCTTATGTTAAAATCCTCAAATAAAAAACAAGGTTGATAGCTGTAGCTAATAACTTATCACTCCACACTTTCATCTGTATACAGATGTTGGTAATCAAAATGTTAATGTTGAGACCAATGACATCACTACATGTTCTTGTTTAAGAAGCTCTAATTGTTTTGTTATCTATAACTGGTTTTGTTCGGATTATTTTTTCCCAGCTGAGTAAACGGCCAACATTAAGCACAACAACATGACCACCAAGCTATGCAGTCAGTTTGAGTTTTGACCAGGTTTTGAAATTTCACGTCATAAAAATTCTGAACTGAAGTGAAAATCATCCCTGATAATCCTGCTGATGTAAAGATGATTAAAAAAGAAAATTATTTAAACATAATGGATGTTCTTTTAGCATTTTCAGTTAAATTCCCTGTGACTGTCTTTGACTATCTGCATGGTTATACTACTGGTATGTGAAACACGCTTTTTCTTCATTTGCGACACTGAACCAACACTTTAAACATTTATGTGAGCGCTTACTTATGCAAGGAAGTGCTCTTGCTTCCACGGTTCAACTTCACAAAACCACATAGCTATTGGGCACACACAGTACTCTGAGCAACAGGGAGTACAGTATGAGTCCCAAAAATGTCCCACAGGGTGGAAAAACAAACTCTGGATGTCAAATTGAGGAACCCAAAGGCAAACATGCTCTGAGTGTACTCTCCCTGTGAACAGACAACATTATAAATGAGCTGTTTATGGTACAACAGCTTTCCTGCTAAAGCAAAACAAAAGGCAAACAGAGCCACCAAGGTCCTGCCATACCACTGATGATTTATAACGCAGAATTAAAGGAATGTTTTAAAATTATTTAACATAGTATCTATTTTTACATAGCCTCCTGTTGATACTGTCATGGTCCCTGTGCCCCGCTGGTCGACCCTCTATTGGGCAATATGTTTGTGGTTTGTTTGCTCTCTCCCGCTCTCTCTCTCGCCGCGGCGACGCTCATTGCGGGCTCCCACCGCTGGCCCACACACCTGCTCATCACCGCACCGGCCGCTGATCCCAGCTGATTACTGCACTACTTACTGTAGATGGCGAGTCTGCACTAGTCTTCGCTGGATCGTTGAGCTATCAGCGCCAGTTAAACTTGTGTATCTGCCAACCTGTATCTTTAAGCCTTTTGTTAGTATCCCGCTAACCCGACCTTTTTTGTTTAGATCGTTTTTGGAACCGGATTCTGAGAGGAGTGACTGAGGAGGAACTTTTGTACAGAAAATGTGGAGCACCCTTCCCCCTAACCCTGTTTCCCACGGACCCTGGCGACCCGGACCCGTTTCCCCTGCACATTGTATATAGCCACTTGGTGATTGTGTTCACTGTGAATAAACGCACTGTTCTTCGCTTAAAGGAATACCCTGGCCTGCGCCTGAGTCTCTTTCGGAAACCATATCAGATATAGACACAACATTAAAGAATTAGCTGTTGTGCTCTGAAAAAGGGGACTGTGTTTGTCTTGTTAACATATATTTCATTTGACTTTTGGAAATTGCAAAATGTATGGAGACACCAGGAACCATTTGCCAACCAGTCACATTTTACCCTTGCAACCACTAGTTTTATCACAGCCAATGTGATAGACAACTCTCAATGCGTGTGCATGGCTTCATGTGGAGTAATATGGGCTACAGTCACTGGAAAGGTAAATCACAGACACTCCCTCAAAGTGCAGCAATCAGTTAATCTACAATTTTTAATTAATTCATGTTAGTTTACAGTCCTGTGATGCACCAACCACCTGTGCTGATACACCAACCACCTGTCCATGGTGTAACCTGTCTTTTGCCCTGTGACAGCTGGGACGCGCTCCAAAAAATTTATTTCAGTCATGACCATTACAAATAATAAGTGTGATTTTTATCGGTAGTAGTCTCTTCTGGCGCCTTCTTGCACAAATCTGGAAAGTAAATCATTTTTCCGTGTGCATACATGTAAAGCCAGAGGCCTAGAGAGACCAGCACAAAACAAAGCAGCCATCAATGACATGATACTGATGAGGTCGGAACATTTCTGAAGTGGGGCACCGGGGAGGCAACCTGACGCAGCTTAAATAGAAGACCCTTTATGAGATTTTGAATTAGATGCCTAAAACAGTATCAACTGAGCCATTAGGTGATACTGAGCTGACACTGAGAACAGCATGTCTGCCAGGACTGCGGCTGAGCTTTTGAGCAGCAGAGTTTGTGTGAACTAACTAAACTCAACTCAACTAAACCTTAGCATATTTCAAAGGTTTAAGTGCTCTAACTGGTACACTCACGTCAACAGTTGGAGAGAATTGTCTGAACTACATAGTTCAGAGTGTCTGAACTAACACTAATAGTTATCTGTCATTTTAATAATTGTTAAGATAACAGCCAGAGTATAAAGAGACTCTGGTTGCACTCTTCAGACTGTGAGAGGAAAGCAAATGTTCTTGCTGTTTTTCAGGGTGATGTTGATTCAACTTCTATATTATCTATTTATTTTTACTTTATTGAGCCAGTTTCTCACATTCAGTAAACTTAGTTCATTTTACAGTTTCAAAACTTGTGAGAATGAAAATAAACTGCAAAATTAAATGCAAAGCACATCCAAATAAAATGTAAAAATCATCCATGAGAACATAAATCAACAGATATGAGAAAGAATTGTTCAACCAAACAACTAAATGACTAATATCTTAAAGAAAACTACTGAACGTATTGTTTTTTAATTAAAGTTAAAATAATTAAAACAACCTTTTCACACCTTGCTCCGGAGATGATTCATCGGAACTGGGGCTCTGGATATGGAGGCCTTTGAATGACGCTTATAATAAGTGAGATTATTCTTTGGGTTATTACAGATCACCCAGTTGTTTTTAAGTTGATGTTAATGCTACATATAATACACCCTCCATTCTTTTTTTAAAAGAACATATAGAAACACACAGAGAGGCCATCCTTACTGGAAATCATCTCAGTAATCAATCCTAAACATAATACGGCTCATTAATGCATCGCTGTACAGTGTGCATCATTTTGAAGAATGACGCATTGCATATTCACTCGCCATAATTATTTTTATATCCACTGAGCTCGAGCTATAAATATCCACGATTTAATGCCTGGAAACCAAGCTGATGTGTAAATCAATACTTTGAGTGCGATTTTGAACCTAAATCTCGGGGTGTGTTGTCTGCACCATAAATTTCATTGTGTAGGGAGCCATTTACGCACATTTACATGGAGACAGGATGTTGATTGCTGGATTGCAGAGTTACCGAGCGCCACGACGGGGAAATTTTGAGAGAGGCAAAGCACTAAAGAGTTCACAACCACATCCGCATTAGGTCATAAATCTTTCTCAACTGAATAAGCACTCTTTTTATTCTTCTTCCAAATTCATCATGCCTTCCCCCCGCCCATGCCTCGCTGTGTCTCCTCCCTTGTTGTCTGTGGCTTCTCTCGTCTGTCTCCCTCCCGCCCGCTCTCTCTCTCTCTCTGTTACTTTCTTTACTGGATAATGAGTGCGATGACAGTAAAAGTTTCATCATCAGCTTCCGCCCTATTATGCTGTTATTGGATCGTGTTTGTTTTCGGTGAGCCTAAAAAGAGAGAAGAAAGCCGAGCTAAGCCGCGCTGGAAAACACAGCCCGGGGGCTCACTGTCAGCTTTTTGTTGCAGCTTTGTCACTCACAGCAAATTATTATTTAGCTACATCATTGATAGACTGAATGCATCACCGTGGATGCAAAAATGAGCAGCCAATCAAATCATTCCCAAGCAGAAATGCTTCTGAATAGCATATTTCTAAGGTTTAAGCACTCTAACTGATACACTGACACCCACCGTTGGAGGGATTTGGGTTTCCATTTGCTTTCCTAATGTCATTACCCAGCAGACTCCCAAGTCTAATTATTCAACTAGAAATTGTTGCTTCAAAAACATCATCTGCTCGCTCCTCAGCCAAATATTTGTTAATTTCCCTGTCCTAATTAAAAGAAATAATAAACCCGACCGAACTATAGCTCCATCAGGATGAATGATTTCCCCATTTAGCTGAACACTAAGTGGCCAAAGATTGAACGACTTTTGGACCACTCACATAGTCAAACATGGGGAACGCAAATATGAATTATGAGAAGCAGTACAATTATATTAAGTAAGAGAAAGGTTAACTAATTCAATTTAAAGTAGAATAAATCACGTCCCATGCGGGAATCAGGCCTGTCATCAACATTGGAAATTGGCCTTGGTTAATTCGGTAATGCCTCCAAATGACTTGCTGTATCAGACCGATGACATATACAGCCCCGTCTGTGGAGCGGGTGACAAATGTTTCCGCTTCCATCAGACTGCCTCTGATCAGGCAAGATCGATTTGGAAAATATCACCGCAGCCTCGGGATCTTCAAAATTGAGAGGAAGCGTCAACAAAGCTGAGAGAAGAAAGAAAACTCACAAACACTTGCACCTGATGTCAGAACCGGAAGAAAAAAAAGGGGGGAAAAATCAATACCCTGACCCCAAGAGAGGGCCACTGTCGCGTATGTGAAATACCAAATAACAATCACCTTTACAAGCCTCCCGGAGGCTCATGATAGCATTATTTGAGCAGACACAACATATTACAGACTCAGGGTTATGGATGTTGTCTGCTTGTTTTGTGGTCAGTTTGCAGAACTAATGGTGTTTGCGGTTCGATATGAAAGAAAGCAAAATGGCATCATCTGACGTTTGTCCTTTCTTCCTACCAGCTTTGTTCAGTACTGCGGGGCGATCCAGTTCAATCATGAGTCGCATGAAATGTAATCAATTCGACATCACTACATGGTTTTATTGCTAAAACAAAATCCCTCCCACACCCTTTTCTTCTATCACCTGTCATTTGGATGGATTTCACAGGGCTTGTCTGATTTTTGATCTAAAGAAAAAAGGAAGAATATCGCCTGTCAGTCGTCTTATCCATCGCCATTTAACAGGACATGCTTTGAAACAGTGAGGGGGAGCTATCGCTAAGCTGTCAGCCAGATTCTTTAAGCACAGCCGCACTCCTATTAACAACCACAAGCCTTTTTTTTATTAGATCCCGCCCCTTCCCTTTTACGAACACCAAACCGAGCAGCTGTTCTTCTGGCTGCACTTCAAATAAACAACCTTTTAGCTATGGGATTTACTCAAATAGAACACTTTGACAGGTACGCCTGTGTTTAAGTCAACACACTTATTGCAAACACTTGGCACCTTGTCATATGGAGGAAACAGCCGAGGGAAAAAAAAATACATGAAATGAGAATAGGATGTGAGGCGAGATATGCTGTGGTGTGCATCTTAGGGGAACAGCAGCAGGTTACACACTTGATATGATGGTATCAACAACAAATGAAGTCATGCTAATTAAGGTCCACATTTGCAGCGCATCATTACTGGATTTTTCTTCTGCCATTTACATTTTCCTTAATATTGATGTCTGGTCCTGTTTCACCTGCTTGTCTCTTGCAGTTGTTTGGTTGCACTGCAAGCTATTTGTGCCCAGATGTGCAGAATGCAGAACACTGCTGTCTGTGTGACTTTCCATATGCAAGTCACACTTTCCATTACATTTTCTTCTGTTTATTGACCTTGACTGTGAGGAGTGATACTGACAATTGCCTTCTGTTCTTCTCTGAAGATACACAGACAATGTCAAATACACACGCGCGCGCGCACGCACACACACACACACACACACACACACACACACACACACACACACACACACACACACACACATAGCAGATGCTTGTGTCAGGTCTTCCACTGCTGTTTCTCTCAGATGTGTCCACTGAAGCATCATATGAGTCGAGCAGGAAACCGAGACTGAGACTAAAAAAAGGTATTGACCCCTTACAACGGTTGGTCAGCTCAAAGCAAAACACGTTTAAACGCTGAGTGAACCTGAAAGAGGAAAGTACGGCGCTCACACAATCCACCAATGAGGCTCGTTCTGTTTTCTGTTCAGTAGAGACGGAAAACAGAATGAGCCTCATTGTGGAGTGCAGGCACTTACCTGCCAGCTCTTCTTGAACTTCACGTATCTGAAATTACAGGAAAAAGGAAAACCAGGAGGTGTGTCTGAGGATGTCCAGGAATTACATTCTCAGCAAATGCCCCTTTCATATCAGAGCTGAAGACTCTGACATCACACAAGTACTACAGGCAAGTCTTCAGACTGTTGTCCTCATTTGTACTGTACTCTGCTAAAAAAAAAATAAAATAAAGGGATGCTTTGAAAACACATCAGATCTCAGTGGGGAAAACAATCATGCTGGATATCGAGTTGGGAATGAAAGGACTCCAGATCCTTTGATCGAAATGAAAATTGTCAAACTACAAAGGGCTGGATTTAAAGACACCCACACAAAGTGAAAGAAATGATGTGGCAGACTGGTCCATTTTGCAAAAACTCCATTGCAGCATCTCAAAATGGTACTCAGTAGTTTGTTTGGCCCCCATGTGCTTGTATGCATGCCTGACAATGTTGGGGCTCACAATGAGACTATGGATGCTGCGCTGGGGGATCTCCTCTCAGATCTGGGTTAGGGCATCACTGAGCTCCAGGACAGTCTGAGGTGCAACCTGGCAGCAGATGGACCAAAACATATTGGATTTAGATCAGACAAGAATCTGGGCCAGTGAGTGTAATAAATTTCTTCATACTACAGGAATTGCTTGCATACTCTTGCAACATGAAGATGAGCATTGTCATGTGCCAGGAGAAACCCGGGATCCACTGCAAATTCGGTTATTCTATGGCAAATTCCAGTTGGGCTCCATGGTGCCAGGCAACAAGCACAGAGCCCACTAGAGGAAAAGTAAGGCTGCCCTCATAAGGTCTGTTTCTAATTGTTTGGTCAGAGACATTACCACAAGTGATGTGCTGGAGGTCATTTCGTCCTGTCATTTCATCCTGTTACTAGTCCTACTGACAAATTAAGGACCTTCTACGGCCTAGAGTAACCGCTTGTCTCCTCCATTCTGGAGGAGTTGGACTATGTGCAACCTCTGTAGGGTCCACGTTTCACCTCATGCTGCCAGTAGTGACACTGACCCTAGCCCAATGCACATCTAGTGGGAAAAAAACCCCAGTAAGAAACATAGAAGGGGAAAAATATCAGTGGCCTTCACGTGTAAAACCATTCCTGTTTTGGGAGTTATTTCATTGTTGCCCCCTAGTGCACCTTTAGTAACGTGAACACCAAAACAGTTGGAATTGATTAAGAACAACCTCTGCTACTTAACTGACCAGATCATTATCCCAGAAGCTTAAATGACCCGATGCTGTACTCTAATTAAAACGTGTTACTTTGATTTTTTTAGCAGTGTATATTCCCAAAAGTGTATTTTTTAAATGTTTTACCTCATTATAGTGCACAGATTGTTCTTTGTACAACACTTGTGAACTCATAATTTTAGCTCAGTTCCAAACTAGTCGTTTCAGTTTCTCTAGCCCTAAATGTAAATGAGCTTCTGCTGCCAACGCCTCTTTCATGAAGAGGTCTGTGAGGGCCTGGGTGAGGGCAAGAATAGATCAAATTGGAGAGATCTGCATTTGTGTGATTCATTGTTTTACTGTGATGCTGTGAATAGTTGTGTTGCTATCAAGCAACTGACGATGCTCAGAGTTTTCGAAAAGGTTGCACAGCAGCTAAATGGGTCACTTGTGGACTTGGCTGCCCCTTAAATGTTTTTCAAACTACTCTTCTGCTGAAGGGTGGTTTAAGTAAGTAAGAAAAAGTCAGAATTGTTATTTCACACCTCTAAATGAAAGCACAAATTGTCTCAGCAGGTCTCCGTATGCAGACAACTAAAAGGAATGGCTTGTGAAAATTCAGAGAATCACCTCAGAACTCATGTTATAACTGTGCTTTGTCCAACCAGCAGCCCAAACCCTGAATTTACTGAACAGAAGAGCAGCTAAAATGCATTTTTTAAAAAGCTGGAAGCATAAAATAGTGGCATTTATGTTTTTTACAAGGATTATGGCTCTAGTTCTATACACGTGTCTGTCTCTCTATGTACAAAAAGACGTGTAATGCAAATGTCAAGAAGTACAGCCATTTTCAGTGAAATGTAGGGGCATGCAGTAGGCTGTCAGCAGGGACGGACAAGAACAAGGCAAGTAGAGAAAACAAAATATTTGATCAGAAATAAATTCAGTGTAAAAAATTGGTGTAGCAAATATTGGGCACAATTTGCAAGCTCATCTACCTCCTTGTGTCCTCATACTGAAAATATTACATAAAAAGTGTCTTGCATGCCTTAAAGTTATGTTCTTTTGTAGTTTGTGTGGTAAAACAGCTATTTAGTCTCTTTAAGGTAAAATTCATAAATCTACATAAGAAAAGGAAAAAAAACCCTAAAGTAAAACTACATTGTACAAAATGGCCTTTTGAAGGTATTTAGTATAAAGTATATTACTGGATCATAAGTATTGATTAATTTATTTAGACCACTGAGTAACTTTATGATAATCTTGCAGAATACATACGTAGATTTATTTAAAATGTCTAAAATAATAAGCTGTTAAGGTTTTGAATACATGGACATAGGACAGTCAATGCTCTCATCCAGTAGTGTTGAATAGCTTAACAGTAATCTAGTCCAGCAGTCCCCAACCTTTTTTTGCGCCACAGACCGGTTTAATGTCAGACAATATTTTCACGGACCAACCATTCAGGTGTCGCGGATAAATACAACAAAATAAAATGATACAACCAAGACAAAAACTGTGGTATTTTGTAAATATATTAATAAATGCAAATTCACTGTGTAATTGTGTAACTTTATTAGCAGCGTCCTCCTGAAGTGCACCAACAACATTGAGAGTAATATCCTCCTCTCTGCCCCTTAATACTCTCTGGTCACTATGGTAACATGTAAATATTTCTTTCAAAATAAGACACACAACTACAACACACAAAAAGGCCCAGGGAGTTAACGGTAAAAACCCTGAAAACCATAAATTTCACACCCGAACCTCAACTCTAACCAGGTACCAAATGACCAAACAGCACGGGGTTTGGATCCCGCTGATCTAGTCCAAAGACCAGTGACATTTATGGGGACCCATGCCCTTCTATGCCCCTGTAGATATTTAGCAGCATATATATGAGAAGTATTTGAAAACCAAAATATGATCAATGTAAAATTCAGAAATATAAGCAAAATCAGAGTTTTGGTTGGTACATTTTGTGATGTCAGAGGATTATCCAAAACAAAGAAAAAAAACCACCCAGAGTGTTAGACAGTCAGTCTAAGAGAACAAAGATTTTGATGTATGAATTGGTGAGGACATTTGTCTTTGCTTGGATTTCTACTTTTCCAGCAGTGGAAGCATTTTTGGGGAGTTCTGTGCCGAGTTTGTGCCTGCCAGATGGTTGGGACAGAGTTTAGTCATAGCTAACATAGTTATAACCAGTCAGAACTGAGCATTCCTTGGGGTGATACAATCTAGCACCAAACGAGTAGGAGAAGCAGCTTAGTAGTGTTTATGGTGTTGACTGCAGGGCACGTGTGAATGTGACGTTCTGTGCCTCCTAACTTTCTCTCTGAGTGATCATTTTATATGTAAATATGACAAAATCGCAGCACAGCCACTGTAATTAACTTGTGTGTATGCTCATTGTCAGACAGTGTTGTGATTATAAAGTCAGGATCTTTGCAGTGCAGAGCAGCAGCTTGAAAATGGCTCAGAAGTGACGGCTGGTTAACAACACAGTCTTAATTGGCTATGTTTGAGTCCCTATTTCAAAGTCAGCTGACAACAGAAAGAGAAAAATATGTAAATAAGAACAGCTTATGGGGATTCAGCTGTATTACGATATAGCATGTGTGAGTATTGAGAGTATGACTTGGGTAAACAGGGGTGAAGGGCTGACTGGCAACCTGTTGAACTTGCAATGAAGCACAAAACCCAAGCAGCCACTCAGTCCTTGTTCACAGTCTTCAAATTGGTCTTAAAGTTTCCACAATGTCTTTTTGTCTCCTTTGTATTATTATTATTGTGTTATTATTATTGTGACACAGCTCTGTGGACATGTAATCAAGCTTATGGTAATGTTAACAGATTAGTCAACACATTAGATAGCAATATGCTAACACTAACAATTTTCCTGTCGTTGTGGGGACATTTCCACCACATTAAAACAAAAGCATATGGTACATAGTGAAAGAAGACTGATTTTGCTCTGACAGTCTCACAGCTCAGACATTTTTGAGTTAGAATTAGCAGCAAGGAAATAACAGTGGTTCACTGCAGATGATTGGGTCTGTGCTGCTCATTTTGCTAGTCAATCAAAATAAAGCTTTACTAAAGCTCTATTAAACTTTCAAAGATAGAGGGGCAAAGTCAGATTCAGTTAGGTTTGGGTTCAGATATATAGTTTATAGAACAAACAGGCAAACTGTAAACTGTAACAAGCGAGCTCAGACTGGGAAGCTCAAAATGAGTCAGATTAACACAGGGAAACAGGTTCAAGCTAAGCTCAGATAGAATTGCATTTTCAAGCATGGCTCAGACAGAAAACTCGGACTTGTACAGACGCAAATCTTGGCTAAGAGGGGTGAGTAGTTAATGCTCAGGAGATGCAACGCATTCATTTCAGTCAAACAGGCGTCTTTAATATTTGGGTTAAAAAGTAAAAGCCCTAGGTTTAGATGGACAGAAATCTCACTTCAAGACACAGATTTAGACTATGGTAAAGCCTCGGGACGAAGCTGTAACACCACAGATATGCCACAGCATAGCTTATGAGGACATGACAGCCCTAGCGTAAAAATGGAAACAAAGTTTCACTTCTTTCACAAAGACTGCTTAAATACACAACAAATTGAAACGGGTGAATTGAAGAAAATCAACCGCTAGTGGGCATTAGCTTACCTACTTCTTCATCTTTCTCAACTGAAGACCTAATCTACAGAGCTTTGCCACTTCAGACGTCTCTTTTTGCCGTTGTCTTTATTATAGTGAGATTGTAGACAACTTGGAATATTTCTTAATGTCAACAACTCCTCCGTACGGCCTTAGGAGAGGTGGGCATATCGATCCAAATATCAATAGTATTGATATCAACGCTGGTAAAGGTATCTTATACTTTTTTCCCTATCCTCTAAGCTTAGTATGCAGGCCACTAAACTGTGTTAAATAAATTATCCCTTTGGAAATGAAAAAAAAATAACATATAGCGGACATAGCCTATAGCACTGACTCAGTTTTAGAGACATGCACATTTACATTCCAGGTCTCCAAGAAACCCAGTTTCAAAATACACAAAAAGCTGAGAAGATGTGTTTTTGTGTTGTGTTAATCACAGTGATTTAGTGGTAATAAAAATGTGTTCCTAATTTAATCGTGACACTGCTCTCCCCAACATAAGCTACCTCAGGTTAGAGGTTAAAAATATTAGTAATGTTATGGGTGATACTAATAAAATACTATATTTACTTGGTATTGGATCGATACCAAAATTTGCAGTATAGCACAGCAGAGCACTGTAGACAGAAAGAAATTTTGGCTTATGCTTAGAAAGAGTAACTAACATGAGGACAAGTGCGGTAGGCATCTGACTTTGTCTGGTCTTGAGAAGGGACAGAGTTGTTGGCTGTAAAATCACGGGACAGTTTGGACAATTTGATTAATGATATCATGGATTTTGAAATTCAAAATGTAGAAAAGCAGAGGACAGCTCCAGAACTTTATAGGAAATTAGTTGAGGAGACAGCAGAACAGATGCAAAGAAGTGAGAGGAACCCATTTAGATTCATTACAATATACAGTGTTATTCCCAGGAGAGCTGCTATGGTGTCATATCTCAGCCGTCCTGATTGAAATGAGAGGTGATGACACAGGAGTATTGATTCTACACATATCTGCATTTTCCTAAAGGACACGTCCGGCTGTATTGATTGACCCCGCGCCTCAGGGATAATGTTAAGCAATGTTCAGTCGTCAAGACCAAGCCCATCTCGCAACATAAATGCCTGACAATAAAGAGGCAGTGATTGCTGACTAAGCATTATTCAAATCAGATCACCTTAGCTCAAGCTGCTGTTGAAAAAAATATTCTCACATCAGGAAATTGATGGCAGATATTTCCCAAATGATATGATTGCTTTTATTTATAGTATACTGTGCTAAGTTGTTGGTTTTTACTAATGTAATGGATTGGAATTAGAGTCTGTGCAAGCTGCACTCCAAGGAGAAGAGAGCTTCAATATGCCTTCAGGGACTCAGTATGCTGCTAATGAAGCATTTTCTGGATTGTCTAACAGTCTAAAAAGTCCCTGCTCCCACACCTTGACATTGTAACTAGAGGCGAAGACTGTATTTGCAATAACACAGCACATCCACCCACTTAAGTCATGATCGGCCAGTTACACTGAAGTGTGAACCTAAGGCACGGTTTGAACTTTTCAAGAAATTTTTTCAAGTTCTTTACACAATTACTCTATCTCTGCTTGTATTTGTGTCTCTGTGTGTATTTGTCTGTGTGTGTATATGTGAATACAAGTTCATAAATGCCTTTATGAAGATTTCAGAGGTAGTGTAATACATACTAGCCATACTGGTGGTTATTTTAATTTTGTAAGAGTAGGGGATTGAGAAAGATTGATGTTTTAGTTTAATGTCATAAAAATGAAGATGTTAGGCTGAATTCACTATTAAACCAGTACCAAAATCTTAACCCAATACTAACAATGTAATCAAGAAAGTTTAATCATCCTTTAGCTCCTGTGAAAGGCATCTGTACTGCAAGAGCGGATCTGTTAGGAATCACATTAATTTTGCTGTCACCATTTGACAAATGTGAACCTGTATGATCATTTTTCAATCTGATGTAGTTTTATTAAAAACATTTTCTGACTCTGTTAATAAAGAATATTTAGATGGCAATGAGTTTTTCATTATCCTAGTAAACTGTTGGAGATGAGCAACATCTTACACATTTTCGCAGGATTTGCTTTTGAAATTATTCTCCTGGTTAATTGATTGGTTAAAACTCTTGGCGTGTTCTGTCTGAATTCCAGAGGAGAGCGCTTGATGCTTATCAGGCTGGAAAGGGTTAAAAAAAACAAGAAGAGTTTGGACACTGAAGAATTTTGGACTTCATAGTCACATTCAAATGAGAGAAATACAAGCCAAGATGAGTGGTTGACCAATAAAAATTCCTCCAAAAGTGAAAGGCACCCAGGATGGAACCTGGTCCAGCTTTAGATGACACCAAAATACAGTCCTGTGCAAAAGTCTTGAACCATCCCTTTACTGAAATATAGGCAAAATGAAACTGAGGTACAGTACAGTGTATAAATACAGTAAACAGGCAAAAACAGAGTTTGTATAATTTTAAGAGATGCTGTGGCCCTGTGGTCCTGTTTCCCTTCTGTCCTGACTCCTTCTCCTGAGGAATCAGTGCTCAGCTGTTAGCTAGCAATTAGCTTCTGTGCAGAACAAAAGCTGGTGAAGAGCTGCTGAGTCTCTCAGGTGGGCCAGTTTCAGTCCTGTAGTGAGTAGCAGAGGTGTGGACTCGAGTCACATGACTTGGACTTGAGTCAGACTCGAGTCATTAATTTTATGACTTTAGACTTGACTTGAAAAAATGTTGTAAGACTTGTGACTTGACTTGGACTTTTACACCAATGACCTGGGACTTGAATTGGACTTGAACCGGTTTACTTGAAAAGACTTGATATTTCACCCCAAATATAAAATTTAACATGCATATTATATAGAGATTGAAAATGTGACGTCATTCAGGGGTAAAACCGCAAAGGATTCTGGGAACTCGTGGCAAGAGGTACTAGCGCACGCAGGCTTTCAATTGAAATCAGTTACACAGCGATAAAAAGAAACCCAAAAATGTCAAGAAGCTGTTGTATTATTAACTGCAATAGCCGGTCGCATGACAGCCACGGGAAGCCGACGGGTAAAGAGATCGGTTGTTATCGGATTACGTCGTTGAAGAGAAATTGTTCGAGCCATGTTTCCGAAGTGACAAACAGGCGACAGATGGCCTGGATTGCAGCCATTCGAAGACCAAATATAATGTCCCAGAACACTCCAGCTCACAGGTTAGTCTGCTCCAAGCATTTACACAAAGGTCAGTCTTCTGTTGTAGTTAATGCGTCATTTTTCTTAACATAATTGGTGATATAGGTTACAAGCAAGTCTGGCGCTGAACAGAAATTGTCGCGCTATGCTCCTTTGTTTATTGTGCATGAATAGTGAATTGTCCTGACACGATATTGTGTTTCGCTTCTGTTATTGTGGTACATTGACAAAAACATATACTTTTATTCACAGGATAAAACAGGTTTTTTGTATCACTAATTGCCCAGTACGATTACAGCATACAGTATTATTGTCACTGCTACATTTCTGTGATGCTACCAGAAATTATTTCCACTGCTAATTAATTACCATTGAGCTCAAAGGTCCTATTAATAAACAGTTAACGAATGTGTATTTATGACGACGATTTGTGAGACTGGTAAACTTATGATAGGTACGATGGTCTTTACTTTCTACACGGTGCATTTCAAGGTCCTGCACCCATCCGTCGGTAAACTGTACCTGGGCTTGTTGCAGTGACCTGAAGTTACTAAACTTCATGAGTGTGTGCACTCACTCCAAGAACCGTATAATTATAAATATGCATATAAATATGCTACGATGAGATAGCTGACTTCATCTAACTAGCAAATGTTGTCCAGGCTACGTTGGTGATGCAGTTTTTTTAATGTGTATGATATTTTTGTCATGCGATTTTAAAGCCGGTCCTACAACCGCATCCAAGAATAACATGCAGCTTATCTCAGAACTGTCGGTGAAAATTATTCTAGGAGCTAGGTTTAATTGAGCTGCATTTTATAGAGGTGCAATTTCACAATTTGGGTATATTTTCTACGTTCACTATTTTGAGAAAAACACAGATTTAAAAATTACATGGTCTAATATTTACATTTAGCATAACTGCAACATTCTTTTTTCGTTTTTTTTTTTAAAGACTCGAAAGGACTTGAAATTCAAAATTTCAGACTTGTGACTTTACTCGGACTTTTACACCAGTGACTTGAGACTCGACTCTGACTTGCCTGACATTACTTGAGACTTGACTTGTGACTTGAGGATAAAGACTTGAGACTTACTTGAGACTTGCAAAACAATGACTTGGTCCCACCTCTGGTGAGTAGCAATGTTCCATCGTGCCAACAGTGCCAATTGCGCACTGTTGGCACGGTCTCTGTGCACAGAAAATCTGCGTTGCGCACAAAAAAAATCTAACCTGAATTTAAATTAAAATTAATACTTCAACAATCCTGTTTTGCAGTGTTAGTCAGTGAGTGACTGGCTGCTCCAGTATGGGATTAGAACGATGCCACCTTATCCCATAGTCCAGCCAATAATGCGATATACGCAGCCAATCAACATCGCTGACAGGCTATGACAGCGTCCTTATGTGCCGACACCGGTGTTATAGCTAGCAAAGCGGCGTGGCTGCTGTGGAGTGAAGCCACGTTAATGACAATGTGTACAACCATCGGAGATGTGAGCAGGACAGACGGAACAATTGACGGAAAAAGTGTGGACTTTATACCAGTTTTTAAATTGTGTTTATAGGCCACGTAAAACCAGAGTTATGATAAAAAATATGCAATGTTTGGTTTACTTCCTGAATGCTGTCGTTGTTTATATTTACTGCGGGAAGAAACGGTAAAAACGACGTTTTATAAGGAAAACGCTGGAAAGCACTCTCCGCCTGTGAGCAAAAACAACCCCCCCCCACCAAAAAAGTACCATGTCGACCAATCAAAAAATGGTATGGCAATGTGGCATCTAGTTGTTAAGAAACGGGGGAACCTTTAGGAGTGACAGCGGTGTTTTGAGATGTGAGAGATTTGAGACGTTTAGCGCAAATCTTGTGTAGTTAGTGTGTAGTGTAGTCAATAGTTTTGTTGTGTGTGTCAGAACAATGAGGCGACTGCTGAATGTTACAGGTGCTACAGGAGTGATACGTCTCCTGTTGTCAGGCCTGCAGGTATCAGGCTGTTGTTCTCCTTTATCTCATAGTGGACAGAAATTATTTTTGGAGTGGCACAAATAATTTGTGTGGCATCAAATTTGATGCAGAACAGCTGATTGTTCTGTAAATAGTTTGAAATGTTTGTTTAAAAATACCTTGGCTGCATTTAAAAAAAATAGCTGCAAAAAACTTTGTTGTTTGCCAAACTGAGTTACTTTTTTGAAGAACTATATAATTAATTGCCCAACATTGGTCATTATATACTGTATTTTACAGACAGAGAGTTACAGGACTCTCTCCCAGACCACAGGCTCATTATACAAGTCAGAGCTTTATAAAAAATAATTTAAAAAAAGAAAGTTGTGTTTTCGAAATTGGAGTTCAAGTTATTTTTACTTCCAATAGTGTTAACATACTACACAGGTCAATGACTAGATTTTTTTTTTTACTTTCATTGTAAGTGGGCTAAAGCAGTTAATTAAAAGTAGTATAACATAAATGTAAACGCTGTAATTTAATTATTTTAATAAACCATGTAACTTGGATGGATTAGATGCCGGCGTGACCACAGTGCACACGTCTGATGTCACTCACAGTGGTCCAAGGGATCGCTCAGACTCGTGAAAAATTAGAGGGAACATTGGTGAGTAGTTTCCAGCCTGCAAAGCATTGTGTAGTGGTGGACAGGTTTCGTGGTGTGTTTGGAGCTGAGAGTGATTAGCTAGTCCACTTCCCCCGCCAGTGGCGGACTCCCTCAGACGTCGGTGCGTTGGTGGTTCTTTGTGTCCTGGGATGGGCGTCCAGGTACACACCGGCTCACTCCTTGGCGGCCGCTTATCGGGGCCTGGAGCCTGGGGCTCGCTCGGGCCACTTCGGAGGTGGGGTGCCCCCGGCCTCTCGGCCTGGGGCTCGGTCACTCAGGCACGGCTGGCTGCCAGCGGAGCTCACAGGCGCGTCACTGCAACTCCCCCTTGCTTCTGCTCCGCGGCTGCTGAGTGAACCCTCATCTGGGACTCTCCTCAGCTCTTTCTGGGACAGTGGCGCGGCTGCCCCTCTGTTGGTCTTCCTTGGTCTCTTGTGTTCTGGGGGCCTCTGGATGTCTGGAGTTTTGATCTCCTCCATACCTGCTTCATGCCCTGGAGGACGGGGCTGTGCCCCCCCCCCCCCCCCCACACACCCTCTAGCAGATCATTACATGAAGGAACCTTTTAAAAAAAACAAGCGCGTCCATGCTCACAGGTGTACACACGGGTGATCACACCCACAAACTACACCCTTTTTGGCTCCTACCTCAAAGCACACTGTGTTCTGTTGATCTTATGTGCTGCACAGTAATGTTTAATATTTAGTATTTACTGTCATATTCCCATATATCATTGTGATGTTGTTTATTCTATTACTCTTGTTCTCTTCTGCTTGTTTTCTTTTTTCTTTCTCAGCAGGTGATCCAGGTGATCGATATATGCATTTTTTTTCTTTTTCTGCCCGTTCTGTTGGTTTTTGTTTTTTGCCCTTCTCCCCCGTCCCTCTTCTCAGCTGTTTCTCTTTCCCTCTTTCTTTCTCCCCTTCTTTCCTCCAGTCAAGTCTGTCCCGTATTCAGCAAGTGAAAATAAAATAAACAATAAAAGGTGAATCAAATGGACCATTATGGCAAGGCTGGGATGGTCAATTTGGTAAAGTAAATCCGTTGGGCATCTTTCTTTGCCTTTAGACAACAATTCTGATGGCAAAAAAGCCAAACGGGACAGGCAAAAAAAAAAAAAAAAAAAAAGAGTGATTAGCTAGTGCCTTCTGTCAGCAGAAATGTTTTGTTTAGTTGATTATTTACCATTTCTTTCCTTTTCAGAATATTTTAGTTTGATATCCTTTGTTTGACTGTTGTAGCAGTAAAGCTGTCTTCTTGAGTTTAATCCCTTTTTAAACAGAAACTTTTTTTTTTCAAGCGTTGAAGCTTGAAAAGCTTCCTTGTCATTTCTTTAAGCAGTTTTCAGGAATAATTGTTCAGGATTCTTGAAGGGCATTGAATTTCTTTTGATGGTTTTTGCTTTTTGTTCCACTTTATCAAAGTGTGTGTATGTGTGTGCGCGCGCGCGCATGTGTAGACATCTTTGTGAGGACATAAACATGTAAAAATGTGGTTTTAGTGTCAGGGTAATAATTAGGTTTTGGTTAGGATTAGGCCTTTTTTTATAGTTAGGGTATGCAGCTTGGGAAAACACTATACCAATGAGATGTCCTCACTAAGATATGAAAATGAGTGTGAGTATGTGTGTAATCTAACAGTACGTTTGTGTTTATAATTTCATCAATCTTGACTGTAGTCCCCAACAACTGCCTGAAATTCAGCCCCAAGCCATGATCAAGCCTCCACCATGTTATACTTTTAACACGCTCCTAAACTCCGCACACGACGACATTGATTTGGACCAAAATTTCAAATTTGCATTCATTTCTCTATAAAACGCTGTATTGACACTGATTTTCAGTCCAGTCCTTGTGTAATCTTGTGTGATTTGACCTGAAGAAGGGCCACATTAATCTCTGTCATCTGTGCCGGGTCTTTGTTGGATTTGTTTTCATTCCTATTTATAAAGAACATGACTTTCAGACACTGTTTATTTGCTGCAGATATTTTCTTAGGCCTGGCTACTTTGGGTATTTGGTTCTTTTGTACCGCACAAATTTTCAGCTAAATTGGCCAAGTACAAGATTTAGAATGAAAATGAATGAAAAGGCAGTCAATATCCTACAAAACTGTTTAAAGGAGAACTGTTGCAGAAGTATTACTCCAGACCACTGAAAAGAAATAAAAATATAAGAATGCCTGGCTCCTTGGATGCACAGTATCCAGAAATGACAGGCGGCTTAAGAGTTTTGCACAGTACTGGAGAATTGTGGTTTAAAAGAGAAGAGATATATTTGGGGAAATGAAAACCCTACATTCATAAGAATGTTGTAAAATCTGTGAAAAATGGCGTACCTGTGTCACTGGTCTGGGCCAGATACCCATATGGAAAAGATATATATATATATAAATCTTATAAAATTTGTATCTGTCTTGTGTGAAACTTGTATGAAAAGCATACAAGAGTGAAAACAGATATAAGATCCATTGAAAAAATATATAATGAAACTTGTTTTGGATACTTACTAAAACAATATATGAAAGTAATGAGAAAGTGGCCACTTTCATGAGTAAATCATATAAGCCTTATATGATTTATAAGGCTTATATATATAAGCCTTATAGTAAATCATATAAGGCTTATATGATCATATAAGCCTTATATGATTTACTATATGAAGTAGGCCACATCTTATGCAAGTCTTTTATAAGTTTTTACTATTTCTTTTCCATATGGGCAGGCTCATCATAACAGAGGGCAAATTAATTTTAAATTATTCCAGGAAACTGGAAAGGGCAATTGCAGAGTGTCCATACACTGAATTTGAAGAGAGCATGAGAGTGACCCAGTCTGCATAAGCCGTGCTAACAAAGAATGGCATGACTGTTTATCAACAGTCTTAAAAAGCACTGCCACAGGTACAAATCCAAGGTGAAAATGCTCAGTGATTAAGCTTGTGTAGTCCATAGTATGCTTTCTGTCACATAAACGTACACTCTGTGGACTTATTTAGAAGGTTAGGTAGCTTATCTAAACACACTTTTAGATGTGATAACACTAAGCATGACTCTGTTACAATCATACCCAGCTCTTGAAAATAGAAGTAATAAAAATCAGACAATTTCAGTATGGAGATTTTCATATAGAATACATAGTATACAGTACTGCTTGCTATACTTTATACTGTATTAAATAGCCAAAAGCTATGTACTGTCGAGGGAATAATTCATTTCCCCTGATTACAGTTCAGGGTCGGACTGATCTGGATTCTTTTTCCTAAATGTGTGCTGATGTGTGGTTCAACAATGGTTTCATTTTGGCCAGGCACACAAACAACAAACCAAAAAAAAAAAAAAAAGAAGAGAAAAACCACACAAAAACCTCCCTGCTTTTATAATAATGAAATCCTGAACGTACTTTACTACCTCCACCGCAAAATGTTCATACCATAAAGGAGTGTTTGTGTGCATGCCTCTTATGCTATTTTCATTGTGGGAGCCCTACATTTATTTGAACTCTGTTTTGCATAACTGCCATGGCCTCAAGTCACTCCATCTGTGAAACTCAAGCAGCATGAACAAAAGAAGAAAGGAGAGATGGGAGAGAAGAGAGGGGGAGACTCAAATGAGGAAGTGCATGAGCGAGAGAGAGAGAAAGAAAGAAAATGGATAAGAAGAGTAAGAGAAGAAATAGAAAGTGGAGAAGGGATTAGAAGCAGAGGGCAAGTTTCAACTATAACCTTGGACATGACTATGTCAGGCAGCAAATGCGTAAATTAACCGTGGTATTTGTTTACAAGATACTACTGAAGTGGAACTGTTTATTTGACCCCTGGGTATGCTGCGTGGTACATTCACCGACTTACATATGACCAAGTGTCTGGTTGTCTCTCTGTGTGCTCAAGCACACATGCCTGACTAGCCATATGTAATTGAATACCATTTTAAAACTCCTAACAAATCTTCACTGACTCTGCACTGCTGCAGCTTCAAAGTGACCTTGTTAGACTACCGTAGTGTGACTGACTCACTATGGTGGTTATTCCAGAACCATATCAACTGTAATAGCAGACTGCTGACGCACGAGTGCTGAGGTGGAGCGTGCCTTTAATCATCTCTTAACGAGAGTACTGATGACATGTAAGGCAGAGTGTTATCGGTCCTGTATGCCTTCGTGTCCCTGAATAATTCAGCTGGCACAGAATAAGGGAGACATGAAACAAGTCTGTTCACCAGATTAGCACTTAATTAATAAAGTTTAGGTGGTTTCAATATTTCAGCAAGTCTGCATTATTCAGTTTAAATATCTGTCCTAATTACTTCCCCTCAGGCTGATCTATGACTTTGTTTTTTCTCCCTGTGGGCTTCATGCCTCTGGACCAGGTCTGCTATAAATAGAGTTTTGAGGAGACTCTTTCCAACGCTTTACTCCCCCCCCTCTTTCACTAATTATCATTAGATCTGACCTGTCCAAACATGCTGCACACACACATGAATATACACTTTACTGGAAGAAGTATTAGAGAGCATTGGCCATGAAGAGAAGCAGACTTTGCATACATTTACTCACATATGTGGCACGTGCAAGATTTTGTGTATCTCAGTAAAAATTCTTATGTTCGGTACACTATGACACTATTATGGAAGTGGTAAACACTGCAGTTCCTTGTGTGGCCACTTGAGGCTGCCTCCAAAGTGAGTCAGTATTCATAGATTTCAGTGTTAACCTTCTGGGGGTATAATTGTTTTTGACTGCTTTTGATTTCAGCTCCATGTTTAACCTTTAAAAACTGTTTACCATCCCTTGTATGGTATATATTCTCAGCACAACTCCACATGTCTGAAATTAGAGTTATTTTGTCATTTGAAAATATTGTACCAATGTAGTGGTTCTAAAATTACACAAAAATCATGGTATCTGAGGAAAAATTCATTGTTTTGACACACAAAACAAAAGACAACTACTACACTACGCACTAACTATCTACTCCAAACAAACTCCAAACTCTCAAATTTTAAAACTTGCTGTCAGTATCGCTGTCCCCCCTTTTCACTATCAGTTATCCTCCAACTTTGTCTTTTTCTTAGCAAACAAATATCATGTTTTTACCCCTATGTATAGAGAACACTGAGGTGTTTCCACTTTGGTTGACAAGAGTCGTCTGCTGTGCTTCACTTCACTCATTTAAATCATTAAACCGCACCTCTAATACTTTTAGAACATTTTTTAACAGAATTACCAGACAAATAAAATGATTTGCTGTGCGACCATTTATAGTGTAACTTTTGGGAAGTTCTCTTTATGTCATTTATTACATGGTACATGTGTCTATGCCAATAAAGACTGTTCCAATCACTACAGCATCATTATGCCGCGTTCCAGAAATGATCTGCCAACTTATTATGCAGCAGGACCAGGTATTTTTTTATTTCACAGATTATTCTGTCTGCTTTCATTGAAACCTGGCCTCTAAATTCCCCTAAATGCACCTCAGGTACAGCCAGAGGTGTGGGGTGCCAGCAGGAACCAGGTGGCCCCAGGCCACTGAGATGAATGAGCAACAGACGTCTAGTAGAATATGATTAATCAAACAAAGAGAAGAGTTAATCAAATAGGTTTCTGGATTCCTCAAATGACTGTAAAACCTCATCCCAGAAAATCAAAACTGGCCCAGTGTGACATCTAGTTAGGTTTAGAAAGCTAAAACTACTTGTTCTAACATTATTTTAGATGTTTAAGCAAACAACCAGGGTAAAGGGTTTTAGTCCATTATCTGGAAGAATACCATATTTAATTGATAACTCCAAACATGAGGATTTGCACTCACTGTAAAACTTCACTGCTAATGTGTTTGTGTGTTTATCTACTGCAACCACAAAGAAAGGGAGGTTTTGGTGGTTGTGCATGTATCTCATCTGACTTTGAAGGGGATGATTGGTGTTTCCTTTCAGTCTTTCACATGGGATTTTTGTGGTAGATATTGTTTCAAATAAAAGATCTAAAGATCACAGTGTTGTCCATTTTGACACTTGCTGCAGAAGATGAAAAATAAATCCATTTAGCAGAGAATGCGTGCAAATCTGATTTGCTGGACAAATGATGACTGAGCTTACTGATGATCAATCAGCTACAGTTCTTTGATTCCTCAATGCAACAGATAAATGGACTTACTAACTTGATTAGGACACTTGCAGTGTGAAACTAAGATAAGAATGGAGCAAAACAGTGGGTGAATGATGAGAGAATATCAGGATGGTAAGGAATAGACGCAAAGGAAAGGGCAGAGAAAAGTGAAGCAACAGTTGGCGCTTGTCCACTTAAATTGTGTCTGCACTGAATATTTGCTGTGATTAAATAGCTAATGACACTAAATCAACAAGTATAAGTGATGTGGATCTATTGACCTCCTAAAAGTAATTAATTATTTGCTCGTGTTGTTTGAATATAGAAGAGTGCAGAGATGGCAGCCACATGTGCTGTGACATCATCTGCAATTTAGATTGGGAGTCTGAATGTGCACTAACCGCATCAGCGTCAGCATCAATCACCGAGCATTTAGTTCACTAAGCTGTAAGAGAGGAGGTTGGTTCAATGTTTTTCTCTCTAATGAGAAAATGGTTCCATCTGAATTTGCCTCATAAATCATTGCCAGAGTTACCAAACAAACAGTCTGGTTTTAAAGCACCAGTCCACTCATACTGCGTTTGTATGATTCAGCATGTTTAGCGAGTTCCCTTGTTTAAAGTGCACTTTGATGCACAATAAGGATGTCATAAAATTGCTTGTATTGTAATTTCTTGATTATTATCAGCTTTGCACTTGCAGTGGGAAAAATTCCAGGCCCTTGAGGCTGTGTGCATTATCTGAGTTGTGCCGTAGCCTGTTTATTTGAACTATACAGGAGTCTTCTTTTCCTTTTTTTCCATCATATCTCCTCTTCTTTCTTTAGTAGACTTCCAAGTATACACTGAGCGGAAACTGTATATGGAATCAAATAAAACTTGGCAATCAGGGCTATAATGCAGCTTTAGTTCATGTCACAGTACATCAGCTACAGTACGTATACTCAATATTTCTGTGTGGCACTTCTGATAAAATAAGTATTTATCACACTATGAACATTCCATTAAATAGTTTTATGATTTTCTTTCTGGAAGGACTTAAACTGTAGTTTCATATTGTGGTAAGAAGGACCCAAGGCACACAGCATTGAAGGCATATGGATTGTCCTCGTCACTACCCGATCCGTACCGGAAACCCGATCGGTACCCCGCATGCGCAAATCTTACGTCACTTCCTCTCTTTGCCAACATTGCGACATTCAATATATTTGACTGATACGGTTAGCGCCCAGTTAGCTCCTAGCATTTCTCAGCAGCTCTGCCTCCTTTTCGACTGCCCGGGACATTTAAACAATGGATAATCCGTATACAAAGAAATTCATGCTTTTCTCCTCAACAGAGAGCGTCCCCCGATTGAGCAACAGCGCCGTAAAATAAGAAGAATGGCGCCTAATTACAGAGTTAATAATGCAGACTTTGTAATATCTCACGTGTAGATTCATCAGCCAGATTAAGTGTTTACTGACAATTGACAGTGATAGCGCACATCATCATCACTATTCCAACAATCCTCTCCTCACAGACAAGCATAAACACACTCGACTATCGCTAAATCAGATTTAACACACGTTTGTAATGACGATAATTCAGTTTATAATAGGGTTTATTCGCTCGGTCAGCAGGTGGCGGTATCCTCGTACACTGGGGAGTAAACTGCCATTAAACGAACAGAAGAAGAAGAAAACATCTGCACATGCGCGGTACGGATCGGGTAGACCCGATTTGTACGGTCAGACTTTACACATGCGCAGTAAGGATCGGAGAGTCCTGATCCGTAACTTTCTTTTTATTTTTCGTTTTTGTCTACATTGTACTGAAATGCTTCATTATTGCAAACATTTTAAGATATACTTGTTATTCTTAACATCTTAACAGATACTCTGACCCATAACTATCGTAAAACGCTACGACCGGAAGTAGAAACCTTTCGCGCATGCGGGGTACCGATCGGGTTTCCGGTACGGATCGGGTAGTGACAGTCCTTGCAACACAGATCTCCTGTCAGGTCCAACACCACACCCTGAACCTGGTGCTCCTACCCTCACTTCCTCTTAATTCACAATAAAACGGGATTCCAACCCCACAAAAATTAAAATAATGCAAATGCTCTTTTTATCTTATCAAACACATTTTACTCCTTTTAAAAGGAATTCTAAAATTTTCCCAAATACTTTTACATTTTAACATGGATTTCTATGTTTTGAATATTTCAATAAATGACAATTTTAACATGTTTACAAACAATGTGATTAATTAAAATAAACGAACCAGTTAAAGAAAAAACAGGAAAATGTAAACTATCAAACAAAACAAAAAACCACATGCACTGAATAAATCAATAGGCTAACCAAAGTAAATCGTGTTTGTTTATAATATTCATAGATATCATTTTGATAACAATAATGTTGATATTTGTAAATAAATAATATTACATTTATGAATCATGTAAATTCCCTGCAACTTTCATAGACGTCCATATGATGTCCATAAAATTTACCCAGTCCGAAGTTATAATGGTGGACGTCATATTGATGTCCAGGTTGGGCCACGGTTGGACATCCAAATTGTAGACCTAGTTCGGAAGTTCTGCAGATGTCCAGAATAAACTCAATAGGCATGATCTGCACCTCTACCCGACATCCCATGTTCAGTGGGATCAGTCCCTTATAGTCAGAGGATTTTCTGAGCCTGCCAATACAAGAGAAAAAAACAGGAGAACTTAAACATTTTGAAAGGCACACGTGGCCTTGGCTGGCTAAACATGCACTGTTTAATATGATGAGCATACCAACAAGATGCAGTTTTGATGGGGTATCTGAATGGGGCTTATGAATGTTGAATCTGTTTGTTACTTTGTATCTCAGTTCACTACTTTTATACTTTTTCCCCTCTACTCTATATTGCAACTCTTACTCGTTGCATGTTCACTGAAATAATGCAATGATCATCCTTAACAAACAGAAAAGAGCATAGTGCTACGTGCTAAGACTTTCCTGGCTCTTCCCTGCTTAAAATGTCAGGTTATAGGACATTGTAACATTAGCTATACCTCATGTTTATATTACATTTGCGTTCAGATGCTTGGAATGAGCTATAAAAATATGAAACTACATTTTATATTCTCTTGACAAAAGATGTCAAAATCATGTACATTGTGGGCAAGACAAGTTAACTCCCTTTTCTGTTGGTGTAAAGAAGTTTAAATTCTTTAATGTGTGAATTATCTTAATATAAAGAACAAAAAAGGTAATTAAAAAAAAACATTATTTTGGTCAATGATAACATTTTTATAGATGATAAAGAAATGCTGCTGAATGAAATCTGTTAACATGACCATTTGGGCTTAAAATAAACTGTACAAAATAAATTGATAGAATTGCCTAGATATTCAGTGATTTTGAACCAGAAAAGGTTTTGAACTCACAGAAAACATTCTGTTTTTTCGGAAATTTCTATTGCAGATGCTGTAAAAACTATCATTTAATGGTTTAACTATTAGTTACTACTGTAAAACTCTTGAAAATAGAGTAAAAATTGATTTCCTCCTTTAAATTTTTCAAAGGTATCCAGTCTGTTTGATAGGTGGCTCCCGGGCCTCATATGTGACACCCCTGATGTAGAACATTGGAAACATATTTATGTATCTGCCATCACATTTAAATATACTTTTTAAAATTCCTAAACAGATTTCAGATAATAATTTAATAATATTCATAAAGAGCAGCTCCTTTGGTTGTTTTACTGTAAACATGTTGAAGCTGAAACCAGTTTCTGTCCTTTGAGGCCAAGGAACTGCAAAAGATAAATAAAGATATATACTTTAACCAAAAATAATAATAAACCTTTTTATAGTGTGCTCCATCAAAGATGAAATTTATTTTTCTTCAGTTAGGAATGTGAAGAGGCTCATTCTGCCGTCACCTGTCATAACCCCCCAGGTGCCGTTTTCTAATCAAGCTTTCGTTTATTGTCACCTTCCTTCTTCAGACAGGCGAGCAAAATGTATTTTTCTCCATTGCTAAGACCATCTGCTATTGTGGGAATCATTTCAAGGTTGCGTATGCAATTTCACACCACAGTAAGCTAGAGTAGGGTCCACAGTGCTCTCACAGGTCTAGTTATCTGGAACCAAAAGTCACCTGAAAAGGCGACAGCTTCGGGGCTACAGGCTATGGAGTAGGCTTTAAAAGCAATGTCAAGCATTGTGCTTTGTGGTCAGATATTTTACTTAAGTGTCAGCCAACCTCAGTGTTTTGTTATGTTCTTTTGTCCGTCATGCTTACTTATTCAAGTTATCAGGTATCAGTAAGGTGTTTGAAATTGAACTGCTCTCTTCGGGCTTTTCGCACTGTATGTGATGGCACTTCCTCATCATCCACTCCACCATCAGTCATACGCATACAGCCTTACTTGTCCAAATGCCAGTTGTTATGCATTGCTTTCTCGTGACTGAGTACAATGACCTGAAGGGATGTTCATAACTGAAGTTTTCTTTTTTTTTTTTTTTTTTGGAACATTATATTTCTATAGCAAAAAAACAGGAAATAACTCTGTTCGTCCTTATTGCCATTTTGTATTTGTAACTGTTTTTGCCCTTTTACAGGATATTATTTAGAATATAATAAGTTTGTTCCTATGTGGTATCAGCTCATACTTCCACCCAAATATCACACTTTTCTACCTTTGACCTTTCAAGTCTTAACAGTTTTTCTTCATTCCTTTAGAATATTTATCAGGCAAGCAAAAGATTACAGTTAACCTATAAAGCCCTTAAGTAAATTAAGCAAATCAAGCCTTTATGTCAACAAATAAGTCACTGTAAACCAGAATGATTAAAATGTTCCTTATCTTCTAATTTCCTCAAACGTCTTGTCCTAGTGGCTTCTAAAGTACCAGACTTTAATTCTCTAAGGTTCATCCACTGCTGTTGTGGATCAATGTAAATACTTTTAAACACTCTTCAGATGCTCAAGAGCACTTAGTTTGCACGTATTGTGAGGAGGAATATTATTCTAATCAAAGTCACACTTACTGCTAGCTTCTGTGGCTTTTGTAGCTTATGGTGACACATGCAGTTGCTTTTTCAGCATCTGGAAATGTTTTGGAACATTAATGAAAATTAATTGTCTACTGTGATTGTTTGCCTATATTTTGCGAGCAAAACAGAGGCTTTCATGTTTCTGTCAGTTGAAGTTTCACTAGTTTTACTTCTCAAAGTATGTTATTTTGAAAATATGTTATTTCATTGTACAAGTCATCAAAGAAAAATAATTTGCCTTGTTTCAGTTGGAAGTGTTTTGTAATTAATTTGGAAACTACCATCAAATATTCATCCTTAAATGCTTCTTTTTTAAGTAATCACAACTTATAAAACAAAGGAATGTGAGTTAAACTGCCTGCTATTGTTCATTTATTTGACCTGTTTTCTAGGTTGGATTCTCCAGGGGCCCCACACACAGCTGGGGGTCCATCCAAGAGGCAAAGAAAAGAAAAGAAACCTACATAACGATATCATGGGTAGAATGCAGAAGTGTGTACTTCACCTGATTCTTTCTCTTTTACACCAGTGAGATTAGTGGCCTCTTCCAAACTTGGATAACAATTACAGGTATTTCCAAAAGAGTGAAACCAGCAGGAGTGGGTTTATCAAATGAAAGCATTGCAGTTAACTTTAAAGTTTCTGAGAAAACAGAAATGACATGCAAGATAATCCGGTCAGCTGTAGCAGCAGGATTTATGACCTGAAAGTGTGGTTTGATCTGAATGAAGAAACCAGGGTATCACTTTGTGGCAGGGGTGTGGTCTCTGGTCTGCTGCAGTGGAGGGGTGGTACAGTGAGCTCGCAGAGTTCACTGTACCACCTTCCACACTCTCACGCCAACACCTGCCCGCTCTGCCAGAGAGGGCAGGTGTTGCCACTCAACGTATTGATCTTCTTCTTCTCTGTGTATATATAGTGATGGCGGAGACGCGGGAGTGTGTGTGTGGAATGGAGCAGCTGTTCCTGAGTGACTGGTGCCGAGAACCGTCAAAAGAGTTGCTAAAACGAAATAAAACTGACTCACACGTGCATGAAATCCTGTGTGTGTGTTAGCTCCTTATCAACATAGGACCTGTTGCACCTCACAATAAAAGAAACGAGTATCTGGGGAATTTTGCCTGCATTATTTCTTTTTATGAATTTTCTGACGAAGAAAAAAAATCTCAAAGTGGACACATGCCAGAAGTATAATTTTCTCCCCCAAATGATCTCTGAGTGTTATTTGCACATTAATTATAGTCTTAACAGTGATCTAGTAGTGGGACTGCTACAGATAAAGAGGAGTGGTAAGGACAAGAGGAGCTGAATGAGCGAGAGGCAGGAAGCAGACAATAACAGGTGTGAGTGTGTATGAGTGTGTGCAAGGACAATTGCATTACATATAGAATTATCCTTACAAAATAATCCCTAAAAGCTCTGACTGCCTAATTTTCCATTACATATCAGGTACTTTAAAGCTTTTAGTGAAGCTCTACTGTGATGGTTATTCTCTATTAATATTCTTCTATGAACATGTATCTACACATTCCTGAAAAAAAAAAAGCCTGACCATGAACATAAATTGGCTAGGGCCCAACTTGGTCAGTGCATGTCTGTGCTTCATCATGTCTGAGCATGGAGGTAAACTCATGGCAAAAACAAAGAACACGCTCTGGCAAGTCTAAGGTTTTACATATCAGAAAATAATCAGAATAATCTGGTCCTTAGCAGATCTTAACATTAACTAAACCTCAAATGAACATAACATTGTACAGTGTTAATATTTTTTTTTAACAAAAAGCAATATGTATAAAAAAAACTAAGTACAAGAGGGTAAGTAGCATCAGGTGCAGTGTGAGCACCTCTATAAAATATTCTGGTGTGTTAACACAATGCTAAGGAAGAATGACAGTAGTAGTGATCAGAAGCAATTGTTGCTTCCCATCAACCTAGAAAGGTTTGCATGGCCATTTCCAAACAATCTGAAAACTATTATTGTACAGTAAGGAAGATTATTCCCAAGTGGAAAACATTGATACGAGTTGCTAGTTTTCCCAGGAGTGGATATCCCAGCAAATTCATCCCGACATCAGTCTGTGTAATACTCAGAGAAACAGCAAAAAACTCAAGAACTACATCTGACACTACACACCTCACTTAGCATTTTAAATGTTAAAGTTCATGAGATAAAAATGGCTTGTTTGAAATGATTACCAGGAGAAAGCCTCTTCTATCTAAAAACAACATGGCAGCACATCTTAGGTTTACAAAGTATCTGAACAAACCAAAAGACTCCTGGAACAAAGTCCTTCAGAAAGCCAAGACTAAACATAGCAGTCAGGCTTTTAGTACTATAGCCTCCCACCAGCATTCTGCTGTTAAAACGTGCTGTCACATTGTGTTAAAACTTAAACACCAATACTAATTGAAAGCACTTGTGTGTGTGTCCTCATTAGAACTGCAATTTGTGTCTGTGCATGAGACCCTAGCCTTATGTTTATATTGTTAAATGCTAAGCATGTGACTAGGGATGGGTACCGGTATCCGGTGCCATCATGGCACCGGTTCTGACATAAACAGTAGTAACCAGACCGAAAAGCAGCGCACATTTCGGTGCTTTATTTCGATGCTTTTTTTTCCTGAGCTGTGATACACTTTAGATTCTAGCCAATCATTTTACGTTTCCGAGGATAGTAGGCGGGGCCAGGTACGTACGTTCTTTTAGAGCAGAGCTACAGATTAAAAATGACCAAGGCAAAGCGGTCAAAAGTCTGGCTGTACTTCACAGCAAAATATGCAAACTCGGCAGCCTGCAACAAGTGCTTTAAGCTGATACTGTGATACTGTCAAAGGAGGTAACACCTCAAATCCGATGAAACACCTGGCGACGCATAGCGTTTTTTTTTAAAAGCCGAGAAATGCGCCGTATTTGATAGCTTGCTGCGAGACCTCACACCGAGCACATCTACTGCGCGTGGGTTGCCTGTTATCGGACCCGGAGTTAGCAACATCCCCCAAAAACACAAAGAGGAGAGTCCTGGCCCCTAGCCCTGCCAGTGTAGCAGAAATGATGACGGATGATGATGGCAGCAGCAGCCGTTCTTCTCTGCGTGAGTAGCTTAATGTTGTTCGTGTGTAATTTACGTTGAGTTACATTAATGCATGTAAGGTGAACTAGCAAACATCATCATAGCTACATGCGGCTGTCTTCTTGTTTGATGGCAGATACTCCCTTCACCCTGGCCAAAAAGGCTAAAATGACCAAAGAAAAAGTGGAAAACAGTTAAACATGAGAGGTTTTGGACAAAGTTTGTGTTTTTTCCATTGTTTAAGCACTGCTTCCAGCCAAGAGTTATGCCATAAATCCCCTATAGCTGCAGAAAAGGCTAACATTGTTATCTTTTTACAAAAAAACAGCTGAACATGAGGTTTTTGGACCAATTTTGTGTTCTCCATTCTTTAAGCACCGGTTTAAGCACCGTTTAAGCACCGGCACCGTTTCAAAAGTACCGGTTTGGCACCGGTATTGGATAAAACCTAAACGATACCCATCCCTACATGTGACAGTACAGCCAAGGCCATTCTCAGTTGTGTAAATAAGTAACAATGCATTAATTTTTCAAAAGAGTTCCAGGAAATGTGTTATACTTTACTGCCCTTGAGTAATGACCACAGCACTACTGACCATCAAAGAGAGAAAGATTTTTTAAAAATAATTTGCCCCTCATGATACACAGAGCTCTTTATGTTCAAAAGGCAAAACATAAGACATTGTGCTTTTGAACTGATGGGTGAAAAGCATTCACTTTAGTACACAATAAAGGTTGTTATCTGGAAAAATAACAGTTTGAGTCATAATGACTTTTGCATTGACAAACTATGAACTACGAATGGAAGTTTTGGCATGAGTCACATAAGTGGTTTTGTATCTGACCTGTTTGGAAAATGTATCTTAAGAGCTGAGAATTTAAAAACAACCCATTAAAATCTGCACAATACTTTTATGACTTCAAGTATTGTGCAAAGCCTTGAGTCGTCCCTTTATGTTCAGCTATTTTCGTGAAATGTGAATACATGGAAATAAAGTATACAGGGCAAAAACTGAGTTTGTACAGTTCTAACAAGCTTAGAAGTCAATATTTGCTGTGGTCACTTTTATTCTTCAACATAGCTTGAACTCTTTTAGAGAAGCTTTCTTGTAATTTCTTTAAGTAGTATTCAGGAATAGTTCTCCAGGCTTTTTGGAGGATATGTTTGTTTAAGATGATCCCACACTACTTCATTAATGTTGAGGACCAGTCAGTGACTGACAGTTCTATTGTGTGTTTTTCTATCCAGGCATGTCTTCACTGCATTGACAGAGTGTTTGGGATCACTGTCATGCTGTTGTCACTGATTTTCTGTCCAGTTCTTGTGCAATTTGGTATACCGCTTCTTGTTTCCTTTCCTTAGCAATGGCCTCTTGACATCCCCCCTTCCTCCAGGACCATTTCTGATGAAGCTTCAGTGAACAGTGGATGAAGGGTCCACTTTTAAGATGCATCTGACCCCCACTCAAGGGTCAGATGCATCTTAAAATTATTTCCTCCCTTGAGGACTTGTAGGTTGTGTTAAGTGGTTCAGCAAACATCAAGCGCTCTCCTTAAAATTCTTCATTCAAGAAGGAGAAGATGCCAGTTGAGGTGGTTCGAGCATCTGACTAGGATGCCTCCTGGAACATTTTACGTGAGGTATTCTGGCCATGTACTACCAAAGGAAGACTCTGTGGCAGAGCCAGCATAGAGATTATCTCTCAGATGACATCTCAGCCATGGTGGTGTCAGCAGTCTGACCAGAGAAGTCCAGATATCTCTCAACCCAGCCACCTTTTCCAGCTCATCCAGGGACACACCGAGGCCGACTTCTCTGCTCAGACAGCTGCCCCCGTGACCTGAACCTGGAAGGGCAGCAGAAAATGAATGGATAAATGGATGGATCTTCTTAAAATGGTCAGATACAAGGACTGGAATAGTGTGAATTATTGAAAGAGGGTTTTCTTTTTACACTTTTAAAGACCTTCAAAAAGCCTGCAGATCTGTTGCTCAACAACACTTTTAAAAATTTGCAAAAAAATGTAAAGAGGGTGGCTCAAGACTATACAGTCTTATAAACCTGTGAGTTCAGCATATTTTGAGCCTTAGTTGAACTTTCTGCACAGGATGACTTGGATAAAGAAGTAATACCTGCATGTTTTGAAGAATACAAGTATAGAAAGAAACATCTCTTTTGCCCTGACAGGTACAACCAAAATATTGTTCAAATGCAGACAACTGTCTTTAGTCATTTGCTAAAACATCACAGCACCTTGTGTACAAGGAACAATAAGACAGGAGGTGTTCTGAAGGATTTCACATATTGTTTTGACAGCTTCAGTTGTCATCTGAGAATGAAGCCAAAGCAACAACTTTGCTGCTCAAATCGAAGAAGGTGATGACATTTAAATTTGTGTCTAACTCAAACAGGTGCTCATTTCTTGCTCTGGCATACAAATCTGCTGTATGTGCAGCATTTACAGCATATGGGTCAGAAAGGAAGAAGGCCTGTGTTGGAAGGTCGGCTTTTCAAACCTGCTTTAAAATTTGATTAGGGAAGGAGAACAACTACCTATGTGCGCTCCCATGACAACAAAGATCAAAATGCCCTTGAGCTATCCAATTAACCTCCCACTGCTCCACTGGAGCTGCTCATTGGCCAGCTACTGAAAACAATGGCTATAGAATGATGCTCCCAGGTGTGAAGCGCTGTGTTTTGTAGCTACATAAAAGAAACGTGTGCCTCTCCTTGAATAAAATCACAAGACAGCTAAGGTGTTCTGCAGCCATATAAGTAACTCTCTTATGCAGTAGAGCTTATTGCTAAAATTGCTGACATTGTTGCTGCTCTTGGTAACGCATTCATGTTTATTTTTTTCCCCTTAACAGAATTATGAGTGTGTAAGCCAAAGTGAGTTTTATTTAGCCACATATTTTGCCACTGCCAGAAGGCAAAGAGAATCTGGATAGCACAATATTACCTTCTGCAATAAAAGCCTTATCATCTTCACAACAAGGCTTTGTTTATGATTCATTCCTCCATGAGTGCAAACTAGGCCAGCAAAAAAAAAAAAAAGAAAAAAAAAGTGCCGCATCACTAACAACTTCGGATTTGAGCCAAATCATCTCCAGCATAAATGAAGAAGTGCTTTTAAAGTGCACTTTGCAATCTGCTCCAATGTTTGACACAATTGCCAGGTCTTTCGGCCCTCGCCTTGACAGTTGCAGCGAGCCAGTCTCCCACTAATCACTGCGGAGTACAGTACATCAGCTGCTGCTGTGTCTGCAAAGTGGGCCTTCCCCCCCTTGGATTTAGTACAATGAAACCTCCACAGGATATATACTTTCTGACTGAGAGAGAGAGAGAGAGAGAAAAGGCGAGGTGTGTGGGTGAGTGTGAGACAAAGAGTGAGAAAAAGCAAAGCAGAATGAAAGGGAGAGAGATTAGAGAGTTTGGGGACACAGATGTATTTGCCATCCTTGACTTTGACTGGGGGAAACTATCAGACCCTCTACTTCTAAGTCAGGATGGGGATTAGATGGTTTTCTCTCTCTTTTTTTTTTTTTTATTTGCACGCTGGGACCGGCTGGAAATGGCCGACCAGATGGGCAGCAAGCCTCTGGCTCCAACTGTTGATTTGTCTGTACAGCATGGGATGGATTGAAGGCTGAGAATTTGTGTGTGAGCGAGTCAGTGTGTTTATATTCTTGGTACGAGAGTGTATCAGTGTGATAAAGAGAAAGCTGCTGAAAGGCGTTTGGAGCTGGAGCTTGATCCAAATGGAGGAAGGACAGAGATAGAGGGAGGGAGAATAGCAGATCACACTCGGCTGGTGAGGAAGAGTGTAATGGGCACACTTGCCTCCCTTTACATACCCGTAACCCTGGCACCAGACAGTGGTCTTTGCAGGCTGCCATCCATGGCTGAGGCTACTCTGCTCCCAGCCATGTAACCTACCTCACTTGGCAGCAGATACAGCAATGCTCAGCCAGGGATTTCTGGAAACAAGCACTCTGCCGCCTGCGTGCCATGTTTATATGCAATCAAACCAAAGTTAATGGGAGAATTCTCCCCTGCAATACAACAAAACAGGGTTTTTTATCATTCTTACCCTCAGGGTTTATGGACACCATATCCACACACCATATGACAACCCTAAGTGCAAATTTCTCTTCTGCAATGTCACGTGCTGCACCCCGCCACTATATCTTCTAGCTACAGAGCTCCCAAGCCATAAAATGTATACTGGAGAGGCTGACAAAAGCACATAGATATATGCTCTCAGATACCCCTACACATAAGATATTTTCTCTGCACTGGCATAAGAATGGAAGACAAAGCACAACTGAAAGGGCAACCTCACTCTGCGGATGTGCTCCAGCTTTTTAGTAGGAGCCAGTATTCTTTACCTCAGGCTCAGTTTTTGAAAATGGAACTGCAAAAGCATGTTTAGCATTTGCTTGAACCATCAAAACGAAACATGTCATCATCAATAAGCTATGTGTGTTCTGTCAGGCAGCATTTGCTGGCTGTGGTCTGCTGCTCTGATCAAGCAGAGTGCTCTCTAGTCTTCCCTGCAGATTGCAAAACAAAAACCTCCCCCAAAAAACCAAGCTATCCCTAAGTGGCTAGCTGTAGTGCTGTCAGAACTGCTAACACTGTTATGCTGTGAGGGAGGCGGCTAGTGAGCAATGATGGCAGAGTAATCTACATGATGTAATACGTGGGCTGGAAGAGGAAAAGTGGCTGGACTCCTGTGCAAATGGAAATGACACATGTCCACTACATGTTACAAAAATGAGTCAACATTATAGTGCGTTTAATTACTAAATGTCCAGTCCTCCATGCACAGCTGTTGCCTTTGCTGACACATAGCACTCAGCTGCTTAGATTTGTTTTTTAATGTTCTACATAGGGGCGACCGTGACTCAGGGGGTTGGGAATCGCATCTGTAACTGGAAGGTCGCCGGTTCAATCCCTGGGCTCTCTGTCCTGGTCGTTGTGTCCTTGGGCCAGACACTTTACCCTACTTGCCTACTGGTGATGGCCGGAGAGGCCGATGGCGCGATATGGCAGCCTCGCTTCTGTCAGTCTGCCCCAGGGCAGCTGTGGCTACAACTGTAGCTTGCCTCCACCAGTGTGTGAATGTGAGAGTGAATGAATAGTGGCATTGTAAAGCGCTTTGGGTGCCTTGAAAAGCGCTATATAAATCCAATCCATTATTATTATATAAAAGACATTATCGGCTCCCATTGCTAGCTAACTGGCCTTATGTACCCATAAAATGAGACATACTCATACTCATACTGTGTGGAAATTTCAGGAGCCACCCTAATCCCTTTATATTTTGCTTCCAATGAGTACCTTATTTAAAGTGGCCTTAAGTAATACTTTCTATTAGTATGTCAAATCTTTTCTTTGGACATTGGCTGCTTTTTGACTGGCCACCTGCCACAAACATACAGAGCTTGTTTCCATTTCTGTCATTATTTGAATCTAGAGACCATGTCAAATGTTGTCTGACAGGCATAAAAGAATATTTTTGCATCAACAAGATGACTATCAAAGAGCCATTAGGTGACAACAGCATGGTATGCAGTGTGTCAATAAAAGAAATTGAGGAAACTGGACAAGTGGAAGACAAAAGAAGAAGTGAGAGCGATAGAAGAACATCTGCAACAGATGAACAGTGTTTGAAAGTCATTTCCTTAAGAGATAGGAAAAAATCCAGCAAAGACCTGACCTGAAGCCTCGTCAGAAATTGTATCAATTTTAAAATTTTTGGTTCAGTCATTACACAACAGTGAGTGTCTACAGTTATCTGTAAAACATGGTGGAGACTCACGGTATGGGGATGCATTTTAGCCAGCGATGTTGGGGATCTTTGTCAAGCTGATCAAATTATGAATATAGAAAAATCACATTTTCATCCATCAAGCAGCACCATCTGGAAAGCATCAGATTGTCAGTGGCTTCATTTCTTAGTATGATTGTGATCCCAAACACATTGCCAATGCAGTAAAAGCATACCTGGATAGAAAAAAAAACACCATGGACCTCATGGATTGGTGATTATTGAAGCAGTGTGGGATCATCTTGACAGAGAAGGGAATAAAAACCACCCATATTGGAAGAAAGGGCTTTGGAAAGTCTGGAGAACTATTCCCGAGGACTAAAGAAATGACAAGAAAGCTTGCCTTAGAGAATTCAGACTGTGTTAAGAAATAAGGTGGTCATGTGAAATATTCGCTTCTAAGTTTGCTAGAATTGTAAAAACCCTGTTTTTGTCTTATTAAATTGTGTGTGTGTCCTGTAATTTATTTAAAAAATATTCCACTAATTTAAACTTGCACTTGAACACTTTTTGTAAAATTCAGCAAAATTTCAACATGGATCAGAGCCAAAGTGGAGCATCCAGTCATCCAATTCAAAAGAAGCAAATGTATTTATTCTGCCTGAATTTAATCTTGTTGGCGTGTTATGGCCACTGAGGGGAACCATTGCTGCCTACAAGAGGAGATAGATCAAAGCAGAAAGAAATGTGGCTGAACCTTATTCACACCTCCACCCACATAGCTACTACTACAAAGGAGACAGTTGAGAGGAGTGAGCACTTTCTTTACTTCCTGGATGGAAATTCTTCTACCAATGTGTAAATTCATATCAAAAACTTAGGTGCCTGAAATTTACTGTTCTTTCAAAATGAATATAACTTACTCTGAGCTGTCCTGTTCCATGTTGGTTTCTAGAAAATTAATATGAATTTCTTTATTATTCTGTGTAGTATTTCTTCTTTACTGAACCACAATTAACACAAACTGACTAATTCTACTCAGTTTAACATAAAGAGCATATTTGTATAAAAAAACAAATAACAGTTTTTCATAACTACTCTCATACTTTTGTTGTCATATTTAGTTGTTTTTTTTTTTTAAATATTTTCTATATTCATTTCAAATTCCACCTACTTATTGCTGACTGAAGGCTTATCTAGTCTAGTCAAATGATCAAAAACGTTCAGGTCATTGTTTGGTTTACATCCCAAAACGTTACTTTCATCATTTTATATATTTTTACATTTTAATTTTCTAAATGAAAATCGTTACAGTGACTAGTATAATTCATTATAAGGCAGGCATTAGACTTGGCACAGTAGAATGGTATAGTAGACTGTGTGCAGTAGAATGAAACTTTTAAAGGAAATATTCAATTACTAATCATTTGGTACTATTGGGAACAGCTTGATTCTGTATGGTGTATGTTAGATTTGTATTGTTTATTGTAATTTATGCTTAGAAATATTTACTCATATATGCTTAGAAGTATATAATCATTTGTAGATTGAAAGAATGTCTAATCCTAGGAGGTCTGTAACAACTCTGTGTAGCATGAAGAGGGGGGTGCGTTCACTCCTCTACAGAGTGCTCTGGCATAGATCACACACCTCCTGGGAGAGGTCGTATCTTCTCTTGCTGATATATGGTACAGTAAACACACGTATATCTGTTTGAGTGTAAGGGCCTTTTGTTTAGATGGACCGCTAGACTCCTGGCACCAGCTTTGGGGAGTCTTCACAGGGTCACATCTTGACCCCACACACACATACACACACGCACACACACACACACACTTACACAACGCACAGGCAAGGTACTCTTTGTGTGTATGTATACGTCGTATGTTAATGAACCTATGCATATTCATGTGACCTCAATAAAAGAGCAGTGTTACGGGGGAGCAGACGAGAGCGACTGGGGTCAAGCGAAGGAACGGCGCTTGTCGTGGTTCTCTTCCTCATGCACGAGTAACACGAAGAACTTTGCCTACTTGTGTCTTGCTTTTGCTGTGCAAATAAATTATCTTGAACGTTCCAGCGAATAGGTTCAAACTACAAACCTATCAGTGTACAGCTCATATTGTCGTCAGCTGTTTGTGTTGATTGTTACACATATCTTTTCAGTTATTTTTAAGTGTTGATCTAACTACAAATCAAAAGCCTTAATAGCTTAATTATTATTAAATTACAACTAAAATGATTTTAATAGAATAGCTCTTTATTGTCATTGTTACAAAAAAAATGAAAGGCAGTTTGGCATCTCTCCATGTGTTTGAAGTACACAATAGCATAAGTATTTACACAATAACACAGACAAATTTACATTTACACAAGAAAGTTATAAATACACCTGCATTTAAGCAGCATTAACTAGTGTTAACTAGCGGTGTTAAACCACACAATTGCACAGGCCGAAAAAGTGGAAAGGACTGATAAGCAAAGCAATAGTTTATGTCAATGGAACAAACTGCCACACCCACGGTTTGCAGTATTTACTTGCAAACGTCTAGGTCGATCATGGTTCTTTGTACCTGGCATGCAAAAGTCCAGAAACATCCTCTGCCCACTGTTCTCTGAAACCTTCTGGTAACTATTAAAATGCACGTGTAATATGAATTTACAAATGTTAAGTTCAATTTACATGTCTAATAACAATGAATTATTCTAGTGAGTAGTTTCTATATTCAACTACAACAGAAGAATAAATAAATAAATAAGTGATTTTTGCTTGAAACATGTAATTCAATCACTATACAGAGGTTTTTTTTTTTTGTTTGTTTGTTTTACCGTAGGTAGTTTATTGGCTAAGATTCATCAAGATTTAAGCAGGCACCTTGGAACAAACATACAGACACGCATATGCCACTATTGATTAGCATGATGATGATTTTATATCTGTAGATTCAGAAAAACCCATTTGGTGTAGTAAAAGGCTGTCATGATTTCAAAGAGAAAATTGCAATTAATTTTCAAGTTTCAGTTTGATCCCACTTTGTTTGGCCACTTTATGTAAATGACTGTTTTTCACATTGCCTCTTTCTGCCTTCTGCAGACTGCAAACACCAAGTCTGCAAAAGTACACTGCTCTCAGAGATGCACTGTGTCTGCACTGTGCTTTATTCTAAGAAGTTAACGACGGCAGTCACACTGTTCGTGGTGTGAAAACACATTGTTCTTTAAAGTCCTGCATCATTCTCTCACTGCCTGTGATTTTTCTGAAGGGGAAACCACTGGGGTCTAGAGGTTAAAGGGATTAATTATACATAATAGCATGACTCAATTAATGTGAAAATCCATGTGCAATTACTTATGGTGTAACCATAAGCACAGCAGTATGTAGTAAATAGATCTTATGCTCTGATTCAGAGTTTACCAACTGCCTATATTTGTTTTTTTTTCACAGTTTTATGATGTGATGTTGAACGGCCTAATGATGATAGTGCCTGATAATCACATTAATGGGAGCTTTATTGCATTACAAAGGCTAACCGGTGAACCTTTCCATTCTTGATTCTCATAAAACATTTTTTTTTTGTGAAGTGTGAAGTATTCGAACTACACATGAGCAAGGATCCACAGCACACTCCAGCTTTAATCCATAGGGGTTTCATTAATTCTGTTCTGCAAAAAGAGGATCAAGCTAATTTGCCCCCAACGGTCCGACCTCGCTGTTCATTAAAAGTAGCATCAGAGAGACCAATTAATCAGTGTTCCTTTAATCTGTCAAACAGGAAAAAGAAAAAAAATAATACTGCGCTTTTCCCTTCACAGACGGACACAGTCATCTGAGAATTCAGGGGTTTTTTTTCCCTAAATATTTTTTTTCTTGTATGCTTGTCGTAGACACGCCCGTTTTTATCCCTGAGCAAGATGTTGTATTTTTTTAAGTAAGGCATGCCAATTATGATGCTGCAAATTATCAGCTGAAAAAAAGGCTGATTACTTCCTGCTTAAGTCAAAATTCTCACCCCGAGGTAATACTTTCTCATAAAACTGTGTCAGCTAAAAGGCTGTCATTTGCAGCTCCTAAAAATAATTGATTTGCTGGAAATAAAACTGTGCTTCGTGTTTTACATGATGTTTACACAGTTGTCCCAAAGGTTTACACCGTTTCCTGTGTTCGTGCTAAGCATTGCTCACCATCCAGTCATTAATTTTGCTTATCCTGGTATGGGTCGCAGGGGCAAGAGCCTAAAAGGAGCTGCCCAAACCTTACTTTCCTAAGCCACATCCTCCAGCTTATCTCAAGTCATTTGAGATGCATTGTCCATGAGTCTGCCCTAAGCATTATGTGATTTTCCCTGTTGGTGTTGTTACTGGATCATCAAAACTAATGCTGGTCCGTGTTCAACATTGCAAGTCACAGATCACATTGTAGTGATGTAATAATTTTGTAATGTGGAAACGCCATCACATTGCACACTAAACCTGAACCTTAATTCCATATCCCTAACAAAAGCCCTTTAACCCCCTAAACATGATCAAATCCAAACCTCCAGCCCCAACCCTGACCCAAACTTGACCCTTTTTTGGATTTTCTCCTGAATTTGCAGATTTTTATTCCATGTCGCAAGACTTATAACTCATAACAATGTGACTGGTCACCTGCAATGCTGAATCTGAACATAATGATCGAGGAACAACACCAACACTGGGATATCAGATACACCCAGATGTCTCTCCTTGGTTCAAAATTCCTGAAACACCTCACTTAGGATGGCCAAGCCTCCTTAACTGCTCCTGTTTAGTTTAAAAGGAGCAGTGGCTCTGAGCCCATCTGAATGACTGAGCTCCTCACACTGCCATTACCTCGCACAAAATACAGAGCAGTTGTGGAGCTGAAACCTGATCAGTTAGATGAAAAATAATTAAGCATCAGTACTGTCAACTGTATAAACATTTTGTACATTTTAAAGCTAATTTAAACATTTTGGAAGTGAGGAAGTGGTCACCTTTCTTTAATTGCAGTGGGGTTTTCTTATCATATTTTCCATTTACTTATCAGTTAGCAATATAATCAGTTAATGAAAAAGTTTGAAGTTGCTGAGAACTTAATTTAAATGAGACATACAGCAGTACACTGTCTGTATGACACTATGTCATATAAGCAGTGTAGCAGTCATCACCAGTGCTTATAATTATATGAGTAAAAGACATTATGAATGAATGCTTTCATTATTAAATTGCTTTTACAACAGAAAAGTCATGAGGAAAAGTCATGAGCCACTGGCTCAGATCAACTGCCACTATATTACAGTGTTGGAGTACTCAGGCCTAATAAGAAGAAGTTACAACAGAAGATACTTTAAAAGAAAAAGCAAAGAGATGTCAAAAATTATAAGTAGTTGTGATTCATACCTATTGCAGGTAAGTTGCACTATCTTACTCAACAACTGTTCTGGTTAGCTGAAGGTCAGACTGAGGAGTGATGCTGACTAAAGCATCCAGCATTCACAGTTGGTGCTACTCTGATAATTGTGTGAGTCCAGTCTAGAACTTTAACCTCTGCTTGTCAGTGTCAGACAACACAACTGAGAGTGAAGAGGTCTTATTTGACCTACATAGGGTCTCTTACCCTCCCACAAGGTGTTTATGCCCTCTGTTTGAAAGGATGCTTTACATTTACCACCAGCTAATGCAGACGGTGACATGAATTGATTCTCTGTATCGATCCGGGCCATGCTTACCAGACCTCAACATATTGCTGAGTTATGTTGGAAGTTTTTATAATGACTTTTTGGCTGGAGCCAAAAAGATCTTCAATAAACATCAGAATTTATTTGGAGAGGAGAGGAAGTGCTGCAGCCCAGCATCAGCATTGATGACAGTCTTTGAAAAAGACAGAGGCGCTAGCAAAGACAGAGAATATCTAAAAGCACAGAATAAAAAGAACTGTCCCAGAAACCATAGATGCTTTTTTTTATTGCTGAAAACTGTGGGGAAGAAGTGGGCCTCATCATTGCTCAGTCCACATGAAATCTCACAAATTCATTTTCTGCAACAAATGCTGAAGGTCACATAGAGGTATGAAATGGCTATATTGATTCTTCATAGAATCAGAAGTATTACCAACAAGCGGTCCAAATGTTTGATTTCTCATTCAATAAACTCCACTTATTATGGAGACATTCAAACATTTCACTGTATCTGCAAGGGAACATTTAACACAGACATGTCTTTTAAAAGATATACATACCTACGCATTACAAAAGTAAGAAAAATAATTAGGTGGAGCTACTCAGGAATGGAGGTTCAATGTCCCAAAAGCTCTGAAAGCCTTTGCAAATACCTTGTTTTGAACATGAAACTAATCAAACCATGGAGGGACCTGTGCAACATGAAGCTTTTCCCATTAGCTACTTCACCAGGCAATTTATTCAGTTTGTACAGTAAAGATTCCAGTTTGCCTTCCACTGTCCAAAAGTGTTAGCAAATGGAGGCCAGAGTATAAATTGCTCTCTCTCTCTCTCTTAAGCTGAGTTGATAAGATAAGATAAGATAAGATAAGATAGAACTTTATTAATCCCTCGGGTGGGTTCCTCTGGGAAATTCGACTTCCAAAAAGCACAGCAACGACCGAAGTTACAGTTACAGAATTGTTATATATATATATATATATATATATATATATACACACACACACACACACACACACACACACATATATAAATACAGAGACAAATATAAATAAAATTGTTGGGTTGGGTTGGGTTGTGAACTTCCTGCCATCATTGCTACATTTTGCTGTTGACTTATTCCAAGCTTTCAACTGAGCCGAGGCACAGGGGAGTTTTGTATTTTTAAGGTGTGTGTTAGAGACAAGCTACTAGCCTGCTGTTACCATGGAATATGTCTGACCTATGAAAGAGGCTCAAAGAGTTAGTACAAGTTTTCTTTAAGTAAAACAGAAAAAAGCAAATATCCATGCTCTTATTTTCCCCATTTATGCTTTCCTAAATCACACGCTCATTGACACTGCAATCTCTCAGACTAGTTGCAGTGTATCTGAAGCCAGCCACTACTGTACAAAATTTTTAAATACATAATTGGGTTTGGATAATTTGTTGACGGTTCTAGCAAAAAGTCAAAATTAGAAAAACAAACAATTTGACATACACAGGAGGCTGCTGATGTTAAATAGTGGTTGTTGCTTAGGTTTGTTTTTTGCATGTGTGTTTTTTAATCCCTTCAACGAAGCCAAATTTCTTTTATAGCGGCTGGACATATAAATGCAGCAGCCGTTTATGGCACAGACAAGTGTTTTGTTTACACATTTGACATCGTTACCAACAGCTGTCACATAAGAACGACACCGCTGCGTCCTCACTGTTTGTTCTGAGCCATCAACCTGACTGATCATCAAAGCTGTAATGGACTCGTATCAGATAGACTAAACACGACCCAAAACACTGCGCGGTGCTCTGACAAAAAGCCCAGACTTTCTCAGCTATAATATATCAACCCAGTTAATTTTTTCCTCTGTGCAATTTATAATATTCATCCTTGCGGGTGACTAACTTCACAGAACTCTTCCATTTTTCCAAAGAAGCAATTACCTGATGTCGTAGTATCTGTCACGTCTGGGGCAGTAACAGATTAAACTAATTTCAGAACTGACCTTGATTGTGGAAGCCTCATGCATTTAGGTGCTAAGTGAGTAGCTTCTCCACGTATCCATTAATGAGGTACCAACAGCTAATTATGCAAAACAGGTGTCATAGTGGGAGACTCATCCACACACTGCTTGCAGTTTTCTTCCTTATGATGTTCTAAATGGGCCTATTTAAGGAAGTTTTATGCTCATCAAATCACCTGGAAACATTCCACTTTCTTTGCATGGACAATTGTAATATAATGAGCAATACACAAAACATTATGTTCCTTCAACAGGCAAATTGTAATACAGCAGAAAGCAAACATGGTGAAAAGGTGTATTGTTCTACAACGTCAGCTTTGAATTCCTGGATATGATGAGCGTGGTCAATGCTGTGGCACCAATTATAAGGGGGAGAAAAAAACGGCAGGCGCAGATGAGAATATGAACCATGGAACATCAATGGATCAGTGCACTCAGATGGGAAAATAGCCAACATTAATAAGAATAGCACTGAGCCATTAAACATTTAAAATTGCAGAGCCAGTTGAGAGGGACAAGCAAAGAATTTTAAGGAGGGTTATAAAGCTATCAGCCAAACCATGCATTCTGCCTCACTTAGTACTGAGACTTTCCTCTACCAAAGAACCCGAATATTCCATTGTGACTTCTTTGTAAAATGGGTTTCACATTTAATGTGCAAGAATAGCACTGCACAGAGGAAGGCCTTTGTGTTCAGTGGAAAAACGTGGCTGTACACAAACATAATAGCATGTGCAAGTGAATGTGCAGATATGTCCAGTGGCATTTTAAACATTACTTATATCACTGCTTTAATTTACATATGTTTTCTATCTTCAGATCAAGAGTAGACTGGAACAGCCAGGGATCAAACCACCAACCTTCTGTGCTCACAAAGTGATCTTCTTTCAGTGTGCACTTGAATTAATCTCACACCCTCTCACCTAGTTTTTGTTTAATTCAGATGATGTGGCTTTTAGCTCATGTGATACAGCCCTCTATGACTCTACTTCTTCATCAGATATCTCTAACACAGATGGACCTATAACCCGGAGGCGTGCTTTGGACCTGCTTTCTTAGGGGACTTAAGAAACAAAGAAAAAACCTTTGAAAAGGTACAAGGGCTGGACTGAAAATGAGGAGTTCAGAAAGGGTTGGCTAAAGACTTCTAAATGACTTTTTTATTCATCACCCTGAAATCTGTTTCACATTCATCACTGCCCCAGGATAACTGTTAATAACTTTGTTAATCAATTAACTCTTCAAGCACCATAGGGACATTTTTTAGCTGAGGAAATGCCCAAACTGCTGACATGCTGATATGCCTCAGCTTTTCTTTGTGTTTAATGCTATTTAGCAAATATAAACTAGAAAAATGCTGTGCAACCATGCCAAGAAGGGACAGGTGCTGGGGGGGAAGGCAGACAGCAAAAGAAAAGGATCAATGGCTTTCACTCTGCAGGCCTCCTGTTGTGCATTGCACCAGTGGCACCACAGCGTGCGAGCCATTTATCATTTTCGTTTGTTGTTTGCTCAATGTAACTGTGATCAGATGCTAAATTAAAATTGGGGAACATAATAAACATTACATCTACCTAACAACATATTTACATTGTCACTGCAGGCATGATGGCATGCTGTGCAAGCTCAAAGTAGGGCTTCACTGAAAAAAATACTCTGGCCTCTTATTTATCCTTCACTGTCAAATCAAATTCAAATTCAAATTCAAATTTTATTTGTCACGTACACAGTCATACACAGTACGATATGTAGTGAAATGCTTGGACAACTGCTCGTGACCTAAAGAAAACAAAAAAGGAAAAGGCTATGAATAAGATAGGAAATAAATATGAAAAATTAAAAAGGGTAAATTTAACTAGGAAGGAATAAAATATAAATTAAGGTTAAAAATGAAATAACTGTACAACACAAATTAGAATGAAGGGTAAATTTAACTGGGAAGAATAAGATAAAGATAAATATATAAATTAAAGTTGAAAATAAAATAACTATACAACAAAATACACAATACACAATATAGAACTATATAAGAATGTATGAAGAAATCTAAATATAAATAAATATATACACAATAACAGCAGCTGTACAAGTATTAACCGGAAATGAAGAATATAGTGACCAGTGTTGTGCAAAACCAAAGTCCAGAAAGTCCAGTGTGTGTGTAAGAACTGTATGTGTGGGTCAGTACTGTGTGGTGGTGTGATTGAGAGACCGTATCGCCTGCGGGAAGAAGCTCCTCCTCAGTCTCTCTGTGTTGGTCTTCAGGGAGCGGAATCGCTTTCCTGACCTCAACAGAGAGAACAGTCTGTTGTTGGGATGGCTGAGGTGTCATAAGGACTCACCCTTTACCTCTTTGGAGTTGGCATGATCTCACTGTATGATCTGTTGTTTTCATAACAAGATTATATTCTGAATCTTCCAGAAGGCTTAGCAGGATTGTAAAAGGCTTTAAATTATATTAAGGCTTTGGCTAAAATGCAGAGCAAGATCAAATTATTTATACTTAAAATAGATAAGAATTGGACACTATCTGCATACATATTTAATTAAATGTACTGAATTTAGTATAGACTGAACTATGAATGATAAAAGACGTTAAAAAGCTGTTGGTGCTAAAATGATGGGTGCTTATCACCTCAACAGGGTTGCGCCCTCGCAACGTATTGAGAACTGGATGAGCAAAGAGCAAGTGACAGAACAGCAGTTAACGGAAATTACATGAATCATCAAACACTGAAAATGTACACTTCTCCCCTCAGAAATCCATGCAAAGCTTTTCAGGACGGGGTTATAATCACACCAGATCCTTTATTACATCAGAATGTCAAAGCAGCCAAGTGCTCTTCACAACCCCCATTTAGACAATTCAGAAGCCCACACTCTCTTTGACTGCAACTGTGTGGGCTCTATGTAATGACAGTTGTGGTAACCTTTACATGTCATCTGTCTTGAACAATTTGTTTGATCTCCCCGCTCACTACAGTGCAAAAATAACATTTAAAAAAAAAAATCCGTTGGACTGGTCTGAGAACAATCTGGTCCCATGCTGAGTAATTAATGCAGTATGCAAAATGTCAGGGGTAGACATTTGTTCAAACACAAGTAAGAGAAATGAGACAACTGCAGACCGACTCAGAGTGTAATTAGAAAATGTGCGCACGGGTGAATGTCTCTGAGAAGACACCCACACGGGTGAATGTCTCTGAGAAGACAAAACACACCGAGCACAGGCTTGCTTGCTTTATTTATAAGGCAAAAATGGGTTACATAGTACTTCCTCTTTTAACTGTCAGGGAAGAGGTTAAACATTAAATCAACTTATCTGATCTTTCACACACTGGGATAAGAATACAGAAGTATATCATGCTTTATCTGACATCACAGACACTGAAGGAAAAGAATGCATCAGTTTTCCTTTAACAATAGACTTGGTTAGGTGATTCTTCAACAATAGGCTTGTTTATGTGAAAATATATGAACACACAAAATATAAGGCATACTTGGTTAAAATATAAGGCTTACTTGATTATATTGTATTATAGAGATTTGGTTATAATGTATAATGAAGAAAATCTCTAACACAAAACATTAAGCTTTTACTAACTCTTGCATTTCAAAGTATTTTCTAAAACAGCGCCTGTTTCCTTTCAGCTTGGTCCCAGGGAATACAACAGGAGTCTATCAGTCTGGAATTGAGCACGCTCCATGAAAGATCAGACAACAGATCAATACTCAACATCCTTAAGGATGAGCCTGCTAAGACAAACAGAAAGCAAAGAAGTGCTTTGATATACAGGGAAGGTAGGAATAGCAAATCATCTCTGACAACAAGGCTAACAAGTCTACCCACCAGTGCTGAAACGAAGATCAATGGGGATAAGGTACAAGCTAGAATTTATTTTGAAACACATTTCAGGGGAAAAAAGAAGAAAAAATGCATTGAATGCAAAGACAAAGGATAACAAATGATAACATGAAATTGTATGTGCGCACATGTATGGAACCTCATTATAAAGTTCACATAACAGACCATGATTAAATACACACCGGGGTTCAAAACAACTAAATCACAGATTACGAAATTACAACTGCAGTGATGCAGGTGCTGCACTGTGGGGCTTTTGATTATCTGCAAAACACAGTTCCAGGAAACAGCGATGCTGTTTAGATATGACTTACGCCAGTCAGGGCAGAAAATAAGTTAAAGATTGGTATGACTATTTTGTACATCACATTGACTGTTAATAGAGCTCTTTTTTTTTTCTTTTCAATTGAGTCTGGAGGGAGTGAGCCATTCAACCAAAATTGTCTGTGCATGGTTATTAACAAATCCTGTCTATTTCTGAGTCTCTCATGATGGCAGTTTCAATTGGACAGCCCCACACTGCACACTAGAGCACAAGATGGAAGATCAGATCAGATTTGTGAGTTTCTGTAGTCTGTTGGAGATTTTTCTTTTCTGTTTTTCCCCCCATTTGCTAGAACTCTTTTGACCCACTCGGGCAGTGAGAGGTAACTCAGTAAAAAGCCACTATTTCCACTCACTGGTGCTTAAATCACTTCTGAACAAGCATGTAATTTTCCAAGGTGGCAATGGACTAAGTAGGAAAAAGGCGGGTTTTAATGGGCAAATGCTTTCAGGCATCATTGAGTTCTGGTTTGCTTCCCCACAACCTTGGGGAAAGAGTGTGTTTACCTTGCCATTTCAGAAGAGTGTATTTACATCAAACAACCTGCAGTGAATTGGATCAAACAATCTCCAAAACTTAAATTCATGAGCAATGCTCACCGGCCAGACTATGCATTAGGCATTGATTTTCAAGTTATTCTGGCATTACTGGAAGCAATTGTATTAGTGAATTAGTCATTGCATGGCATTCTGTATGATTTAGGCAACCTTTTTGATACGTAGACACCAAAAACAAAACTGATGGCAGTGCGTCAATGAACACCAAAGAAATCTATACGCTTGTTCTCTCAAGTTTAGTAATCCAAGGCTTTAAATCAACTACAATTTCTGTAGATATTTGTGCCAATGGGTACATAATTTTGAGTTTAATCTGTAATATTTTGGTTGTGGTTGACTTGGTGGCAGCTGGTGGCAGCAGTAAGTGTTTATTTAATTGAGAATTTGGGGGTCACCAAACAGTTGTTGAGCAGCTGCTTTGACTGAGCGTCTGTTTATGACAGTCAAATAACAAAAGCCAGGCAGCATTGTTTTCTCATACTATGTGCAAATATAATATGATTCCATGCCCACTGAGTGAGCAATTAAACAAGCAGTTACCATGCCGAGATACGCTGTTTATTGTTCCTTAGGCAAATCTTTGTTTACTGCGACTGCTCCTTCTTATTCCATTTCTATCTGCAATATTTAAAACTAGTCAGCTGTCAAATGTGAAAAATGGCCATTTTCTTGTTTTTACATGAACTGCTATGACTGTTTCACGGTCAAAGTCAGCAGATTCCCCTCCTTTGCCTTCTAAACACTTTGAAAATGCATCAACAACAGCAGAAAATGTTGCGTGTGTAGAAGCCCCCGCATATCATGGATGACCAACCAGGGAAAAAACTATGGAATGAAACAAGGGTTTCTGTTGCAGTTGCAGTGGCCTTTATTTAACTAAACTCTAATGTGGTCCATGTTACTTATTGTTCCTAATATAAATAAAATAAAATAGATGAACAATGTGATATGTGAAGTGTTTCTTCCTCTAAAGTGTGGCAAGCCAGAACAGTAGTCTTATCTCATCCACATCTATCACAACTGAGGTCTTCTGGTCCTCATCAGCTTCTATATCTGTTTTGCAGAACAGCAGCAGGACCCATGCATCGCCTTGGTATAGTCCACACTTGATGATGAATTGTGGGATTGCCTTTGATTTGGCCTCCAGTGTTGACTTCCACAGTCCCAGTGAGTTCCTGATGATGGTAATTAGCACTGCGGTATCCATGTGTGGGGCATTGAGACGTAGTTATTCCAGGCAGTGCTCAGATTTATCTGTCTGATCTAGTCCTGATATTCTGCTTTATGAACCTGGAGTTGGTGCTTTGTTCCGCTGATGTTATTTTCTAATGACTTTCTGAGCTGCACTCATGTATTGACTCATGTATTCAGCTGGGTTGCTTCCATGTTGTGCAGAGGCAGGTTAATGGTGGGTAGTTTAATGGTGTTATACGCTTGTGGGGATCCTTCTATCCTGTGTTAGCCAGTATAAATATATACATATATACTTTTACAATGGTTTATGCACCTATTATCTGTGGTTAGCTGTATGTGTTAGTTATTTCTCTGAGACAAGACCTTGAGCTTCAGACTGCTCTGAATGCTCACTTTGGTTTATTTTTTCAGCTTCTGGATCTGCATGATGTAAAAAATATAAATGTGTGCATTTGAGCAAGACCTACCAACCTTGTGAGGTACAACTAAAGGTACATCAGGCAGGAATCATGCTCCTGCACATAAAAGGTCCAGCTTTTGCACCTACTCCTTGTCAAATTGTTATATTTACCAAAGTGCTAACTAATTCAGGTTTAGTTGTGTTTCTGTTAAGTTTTTCTAAGCTTCTTGTCTTCAGAGTATCTCCCTGTCTGGAAACCATTTGTTGAATTCAATTTTCACAGCTTAAGAGATAAGGAGCCTACCCTGGCCCAACACCTTATTTCACTCTCCCTTCTGTGTTAATAAAGCTACTAAACTTGACTCAGAGCCTTCAGTCCAAACATCTTGTTAACCATAAAGTTGGTTTGAACAAAGCATGGCAAAAGGAGCTGAAATCTCTTGTTTCATACAGTGGATGAATTGAGTTGCTGCCCAAGGCCCAGAATATCTAAACTAAGCACTGTATTTTTAAAAACTGTGAACCACATAAAGCTTCTCTACTAGACTCCAAAAATAAAAATCTCGAACTGGGAATGAGAACAATCTGTCTCCTTTTAAGAGGTGCTTAGAGCATCTTTGTAAGGTTGGAGTGGTTGTGGAGTAAGACGGAAGGTTTTAACTCAGAAGGTTGTAAGACAGACTCATGGCCTGTCTGTGAGCTATGTATTTTTGCACCCCCAAGCCACCAAAAAAAAATAAAAAATAATAATTTAATAATAACCCTGCATGTTAAAAATACATCTTTTAAAATGCATTTAAATGTGATGCTACGGGATCTTTTACAAGTGCCTCTATGCGATGAATAGGGAGATGGAAAGAGCCATCTTACTATTGCCATGGCACACCAGAGACATCGACAGTTACCTTGTACATATCTATGAGATGCTGATACACTAAGAAGGAGAACAGGCTGCAGTACCTGTTAAGTTTATGATAATCTAAACAATAAAAAGTGAGTCTGAAGAGAAAGGTCCAAGAAGAACATTTATTTATTTATTGACTGAACAAGCAGAACGATGGGTGCCTAAACCACACTCTCGGCCCAAATACAAACAAATTGCTTTTCATTGTTCCATCTGATTAAATCCCCACCTGTTTACTCTCTGGCACCTGCACCTAACACAACTTGGCAAAGCAAATTTTTTTGGAAGATTACTTGACAACTGCAGCGTTGCTTCAGCCAGTCATTGTGTCACGGCTAAAGAAAAAGTGAACCCAGCTGTGCAGTGCTGCTTTAAACCCGTGTCACAATGAATGCCTGAGCGGTTTAATCTCCACAAAACATTTTCACATTTCAGTTTTTGTAATTTAACACCTCGGCTGCAGATTAATTAACTTTGTCAGTTATTGAATATCAAATAAACACTGTATATGCTCGGACATAGTAAGCATATGACACTGCACACCAAGGGAGCATGACTGAATTTGTTGATGTAATCAAAGGCAATATTTTAATTACAACTAAATAGTCTTAAAGAGAAATGAACTCTATTCCTGTCGACTTGAGGAGTCCCGTAGGAGGCCTGCTGCTCACTTTAAAAGTAATAGTTTTAATTAGTCATTATATCATAGTGTGAACAACTGTGTTAAAACGGATATAATTACCATCTTCAGTGAGTTGATTATGCTAATAATTGCATATATGGAGGTTCACTGAGCTTTATTTTAATGGGTGTATAGAAAGTTCTAGAAGACTGCTGAGCACATTTGTCAAAATATGGCACCTTTGTTCCATTGATCTCCAGGAACCACTTCCTGTGGGAAACCTCGAGGCCCTCCGTAAATGTCTGACACTTGATCAATTTAAACAGAGATTAAAAGAGGCTTACAGAGTTCCAGTGAGATCTTCCAACACCTTATTTTCCATGTTACCTATAACAGGCAACAGTGTGCACTGGGTTGTTCCTTTATGCAAAATACAGCCAGTGATTAATGCGCTCTATTTGCATGGGGAAGTGAACATAGTAAGCTAATGACATTCAATAAATGAGCTCATAGTGAACTTACACCATAGTACCTGCATTAGCAATACACACAAGTTAATTTTGGTTTTGATGATTCTTTAAAAAAACATCATTATGTTTGATTAATTGTGAATGCTGTGTGTATGCACTGGTTTCATTCGATTCACAGAGACAGGAATATTTACATTTGCATTTCTGGACAATAATCTGCATTCTTGTCTCTTTTTTTTCTGCTCCAAAACAAAACTTTTCAAAACTTTTCTGCATCCAGCTGTTGTGCAAAAAAGCAGAATAGTGACTCATGCAGTATTGCTTTCATTAATGTTTTTGCTCTAAAGCCCCAAATCATGTGCCTCACAATAAATGAGGCAGCTTACTTCTCTGGCAGCAACAAGAGCATAATAAGAAGAAAATCTGAGTACTGATAGCTACTGTGGGTCCAAAGACATAAATAACGCCACATTTGCTTCATTAATTGAAAACACACAAAGTCTTTTGGACTTCTACCTCTGTGAGGACAATAATCTACATAATGTATTTCCTAGCCTTTCACATAAACTAAAAGAAATAGGCTCAGTGCTTAAGCAAGTTTTACCCTGGAAAAACACTTTGAAGGTGTGTCAGAAACTGAGCATATGGTATCGCTCCCATACATTTCCCCATTATGCTGTTATTATGTTTTGCCTTTTAAAGATTGCTAGGAACTTTTCAAACTTTAGAGCTGTAGGAACTGTTGTGCAACTTTTGTGCTGAGATTTAATTTATAAATGCGACACTGTTTCAACATTCGTCCATCCGTTGAAGAAAAACTGTGTGTATGTGTGCATGGTCATGGGCTATTACTGCATCAAAAAGCAGCTGTCAGCTTAAGTTGGTGCCTGTGTTGCGCTCAGAATATTATTTTACTATATGCTAATATACCGTATTTACTATGTAAAATTAATATACATACATTGTTCTTCTTAATGACTGCGGCAATATTAATATAGCCTCAATTCCAGAAACTGGAATGCAGTAATTTCCAACTCTTATAGGTCCACATTTTATACACAGTCGAAAATATATGAAATGTTTAAACTGAGACATTTAACTACTTCATGAAAAATATTAGCTTATTTTAAATTTGATGGCAGCAACACATTTCAAAAAAGTTGGGATGTGGGCAACAAATGGCTGGAAAAACAAGTGACAATAAAAAGAAACAGCTGGAAGAACATTTAGCAACTAATTAGGTTAATTAGCAACAGATCTGCACACAACTGAATATTAAAAAGAGCATCTTAGCGAAGTTTGATTATATAGCGCCAAATCACAACAACACTTGCCTCTGGGCTTTTTATATTGTAAAGTAAAGACCCTACAATAATACCAGTGTAGGTTCTGAATCATCCAACCTACAATAATCTGGACTGTACAATAAAGATGGGCAAAACTGAACTCTGAAAAAACAAACAAACAAACAAAAACTTACATTTTTACTATAAACAGATAAACGGAACAATTCATGGCAAATTTTCAGAGTAATGCTCTTCCAGGTAAAACTGCAAAGACTGCAAAGACTATCTTATCATCTATATTATTTAATATTAGCAAACAATTCTGAGAATCTGGAGAAATCTCTGTGCACAAGAGGTAAGGCCAAAAAAATCAATACTGAATACCTGTCATCTTTGATTTGTGATCAGACACTACAGGGGACACTGCATATGGTCCTGTCCAAAGGTTTTTGCGACATGTTGATTAAACATATATGATTTCAAATCAATGAATACAGTAAATGGTAAATGGCCTGCATTTGTATAGCGCTTTTCTAGTCCCTAAGGACCCCAAAGCGCTTCACACTACATTCAGTCATTCAGCCATTCACACACTGGCGATGGCAAGCTACATTGTAGCCATAGCTGCCCTGGGGCGCACTGACAGAGGCGAGGCCACTGTGTTAGCACTGGCGCCACCGGGCCCTCTGACCACCACCAGTAGGCAAACATGGGGTTAGTATCTTGCCCAAGGATGTTTGGTATGCAGCCAGGAGGCAGCCTGGGATCGAACCACCAACCTTCTGATTAGTGTCTGACCTGCTCTGCCACCTGAGCTACAGTGACCCACAGTATTTAGATTTTGCTTTCTTATCCGCTTTGCATTTCACAAAACTATCAAATTTTTTTGAATTGGGCATTGTAATTTAAAATTAATTCCCCATGTAAACTTTAATGCCAATAAATAGCAGTGGATTTAAATGCTAATGATTACTAAGCTCAGGAAAATTATGTTCCACAATTATTATCCAGTAGCCACCACCTCAAACCCATCCATCCATCCATTTTTCCAATTCAGGGAAGCGGTTGGGCAGGAACCTATGTCAGCTGTCATAGAGCAACAGGCAGCATGCACAGGTCACCAGTCGATAGCAGAACTAAGTCAGAGCAACAGACAACCATTCAAGCTGACCTGTTGGGATGGACTCCTACACTGAGGATGACTGTTGTTTAATGATTTAAGAGTAAAAAACACAATCGTGTGAGTCTGTTATGTCTTTGGCAGGCCTGGGTTTATTTTATTTTCATTCTTCTCTCTCCGTCACCTCTCAGGTAGACCAGTGGGCTTTCCAGTTTCCTGGCGTGCTGACCGTTGCACCTGTTTCTCATCAACTCATCACACATGCAATATTTAAAGACCGGCACAAGCCTCCACACCGCCAGATTGTTGCCTCCTCAGTGGTGGTAATGAGGCTCTTTAGTGTTTTCTCTCAGCTCCTAGCTCCATGAAATGCCTTACCTTGCTCTCTTGTTTCTCTGCTAGTGAATAAGCAGGTGTGAAGACAAATGGAAACCCCTGAATCTCGTTGCGTCCTGCAAACTCAACTCACCTGCACTCGAGCCAGTCGCCACCTGCCAAGGAAAAAAATACCCACCAGTTTCTAACCCGCCTGCCCACTCTCCCCACTCACCTTTAAGCTCTCTCTGGATTTCTTTGGCCTCCAGCCTGGTAAAGACAGACAAACACGCAAGCGAACCAAGATTCAAAATGACTTGAAACTATAAATCAGCTGGCTCTAATTTGTCCTTTCCACTTCGGCAGAAATCCCTGCAAAGCTCCAGTAAGGAGAAAGCTTACCTGTTCCCTCACCTGTTCAGAGATCCTGATTCTGGGATTTTCAGGTTTCCTGTAAATAAGCTGTTAAAGTCTTTCCGGTCTCTGGGTTCATATTTACTTTGTGAAAGAGAGTGAGACAGGTGGAAAAGTGAACATGCAAGGAGCAGAGGTAGTAGAATTAAACAGCTAGGGTGAGCAATCCAAATCAATGGACAGTGTGCAAGAGAGGTGAAGAACAGAGTGCAGGCAAGGTGGAGCAGATAGAGAGAAGTGGCTGGGGTAATTTGCAGAGAAAGGATGTTGAAGATGGAGGAGTCTGGCAGGAGGAAAGGAGGAAGACCACAGAGAAGATGTCATGGATGTAAGAGGAGATGCAGAGGGTTGGAAATAAGGTGAGATGGAGGCAGATGATCCAGTGTAGAGACGATCTAAAGGCAGTGACTGAAAGAAGAAGAAGATTTATTGGTATTATGACACACCTGTCTTGGTTTTAAAGGATTGTGTCTGATCCACAGATACAGGAGTGACTAATATTTATGTATAATTCATGCCATCCCTGTTTTGTCTAATTGTAAATGATTATCTCTCACTCTTTCTCTCTCCTTTTCTCTCTCTCTTACTTTGGGACATCTATGATCCCATGAAGTAGGTATTTAAAAAAACAAAAGTCAAAAATCTGGAAGAATCAAATTCAGCTCAAGTCAATGTTTTGTCAGATTAGGAGGTGGCTGCACACACTGTTGGACCCACTGTCGTCTGGTACCGATTTTCCAGAATAAGGGTGATGTGCAGAGGTGTATTAACTAAAATGAAGCATGAGGAAAAGACAACGATTTACGTAGTAAAGGCAAAGATGCACAGAGTTGGTGTGACAGAGGAGAATCCTAGGGACAGGGTAAGATGGAGAATATGATCTGCTCTGGTGACCCCTAAAGGGAGCAGCTGAAAGAAGAAGAAGAAGAAGAAGAGTCAAATGTATGTGTTTCTGATAAAATAGGCCCATGAACCATGTGATGATGTAATGTAAAACAAGTTTTGTTTTTGTTTTCTTAAAGAATGAAACGTCTCTTTACCGTAACTTCTTTTTTTTTTAAGTACTGACTTTGAAGGTTTCTCTCTCAGCAGGTGTGAGATTTTTGGAGCAGTGTGAGATTGTAAAAGAAACTAGAAAGAAGCCAGATGCCCTGATGAAGTGGTGCCCTATGTGAAGACAGTGCCTGGGGGGGAGAGATCGAGCCATGTCTAATTCATAACAGCCTTGTACAAGTTTTCTGTTGAGATTTCAACTGACAAAACTTGGACAGAGATTCTCTTGAACTGATATATAAATAAAAGGGAGCCTCTATGTGAAGACACAGATCAAACCATGTCCATAACAAACTCATAACAGCTGTGACACTCTTGATGTTCATCCACATACTTCTTCAATTTATAGAATTACTATTTGTTCACCAGTGATTTTGCATGTAACTGGATATCTATATATCCATCCATCCATGTTCTTAGCCACTTTTATAATAAAGGATTTGTAAAATGTATGACCCATCCATTAAACCATCCATCATTTCATATACTGATGAATGGATAGACCCGTGGCATCAGCACAATAACTTAAAATGTGCCAGATTTTAGTTAAACTGCTAATTTACATCAATTGTTCACATGTTCACAACTAATTTCCTCTTGTGGGACAATGAAGTAGTTGAATTGAATTGTTTCAAGTTTGCAATCTTTGAAACAATTTGAATTGTATCATAAAATTGGGAGTTTATTTATTACAATCAATAAGTTATTTCAGTTTTTAACTCCCTTTACTCACTGCACAGTTTGTGCAAATGTAGCTCATCAAGAAGACCGGAAAAAAAATCATTGGTGATTTTGTCTTATATTGATTTCAAGACAAAGCAGAATACCATATATCACTTAATTCAGCATTGCTGATATTTTACTATGTGCTGAACCCTGCTGTGGACTTTAAGTATGCTTTGAGAGACTAATATTAAAGTGATTCAATTTAACTTTACTTATACTGCTGCATAAATAATTGCCTCTCCAAGTGGGACTGACACATTGAAATCTAAATCTGTATTTTTTATGAAAGATATCATGCCTCAGAGGTATTATTTTGCACTGGCTTCTTTAAAAATAGCTGTCTTTTTTGGTTATTCACTTTTTAGTTTAATCTTCAGTTCTTTTCGTTGCTGGAACTAAACGGCACTGAACCGAGTCCTTGATAAATAATAAATGAAAATTATTGTTGGGTTTTAAAACCTAGTACTTGCAGACCCCCCCCCCCCCCCCCCCTTTTTTTTGCAAATAGTCGCATGGGTAGTCAGATTCCAAAAACCTAGGCTGGTGTTTGGCACAGTAAGATGAGAAGGAGATGAGTAGGGAAGTTAAGGCAGGCACACAGGAAGGAGCTAGAACAAGGAATAACCGAATACAAGAGCAAAACATTCTAAATCTGCCTCGACGTTGATGCTGCACTGAAAGAGTGGCGAGAAGTGAATGCTGAAGCAGCTGGAATGGAGAGGCAGAGAAAAAAAGGACAAGTTGGCACTCGAGGCACAGGGACCATGACAATTACAGTTCAGTCGAACTGAAATGTAGGGGGGGTGGATGATTGCATCAGCCAAATGCTTTAAGTCTGCTGTGTGATTCGAGTTTATTCCTTTATACCTGCAGTGAGCATAAATGACATTTTTACAGATTGTTGAAAATTTAGAGTTAATGTAACAGACACATTTTTACACAACTTATTAAATCTGACTGGGCATCCAGTTCGGATTTTCTGCAGCAGTAAAAGTTAAACAAGCTGTACATTGGGGAACATTAAATCCACCTCTAATACCTTCCTGGGGTTGACTTTACTGAGGCCCCTTTATGTTACTAGAAACAATAGCTGTCTGGTACTTTTACTTTAAAGCTATGTGGTATGTGGTTGGGGATCAGCACCACCCACATTATTTATAACCTCTTGAAAAAGTGACTCCTTGAATAGTTTTTATAGCAACAAAAGCCAAAGTTTGCATAAAATCTGAAGGTCAACAGGAAGACGTTTTCACAATCCACAAGCATGATCATGCTTATTCAAAATCAGTTAACATTCCTTGTATGATTTCAGCACAATTTGTTGCATTACCGTCAAATCAGCGCTAGTTAGACTCATGAAGGATTTTACAGCTCTTCCTTCCCATCAGTGGCGGAGCGGGGGGTGGGTGGCTTACTGGGCTTAAGCAGGGGGTCTTTTGGAGTGTCATTTTTTCATAGTGAGATGCCTGCCTGGAAATGTAATGAAAACTAATGTACTGATATACAAGAATGGACATAAGGGGCTTCTTTCAAGGAAAAAACTCTGGTAGTATTTTATATATTATGCTTTGTATGTTGTTCAGTATATTTCTATGCAAAACAAGAGGAATTTCAATACACAACAGTATATCCACAGTTTAAACCAGATATTTACATACACTTTATGGAAAATACAAGAACATTTTTTTACTGTACAACATCAATTTAGAGTAAACTTGTTTTGTTTTGGATAAATAAATATTGAAATATCTTTTGAATTAGTCAGAATAAAGAGAGACAGAGCTGTCTATTTTATCACTTTCATCAAATTTAGGAGCACATATACACTAAGTTTATTGTTAATTAATAAGAAAACTCCAGACGATTCCATTCTGAGCTGAAGAAGCTTCTGATAGGTTAGTAGAGTCCATGTGAGTAAATTGGTGGCACACCTGTGGATGCATATAAGGCAAAACACAGAGCCTGTTTCTTTGACATGGGAAAATCAAGAGATGTCAACCAAAACACCAGGAAAAGAATTGTGGAGCTCCATAAGTGTGGCAAAATTTGAATACAATTTGGTGCCATTTACAATTAAGAAATACAGATAGTTTCTCTCTTTACTCTTAAAGGTAACAAATATGTTTTTTATATTTATCAATCTAAAAAAAATAAACATTTAGTCTGATTTGATATTACAATTAAAAAGTGTACCTGTTTTGATCTGAAGAGTATGTAAATATGTGGTTTCAACTGTATATTTGATGATTGTCAGCACAAAGAGGGAGAGAGAGGAACAGAGAGGGAGATGGAGAATGAGGACAGAACAGAGATGGAACAAGAGCAGGTGAGACACACATGTTAGTCAAATGGTTGTTTACCAAAAGTATCACTGTATCATAGGTACTCATGTATCTTGTACCTAGTGTTTCTTTTTAGGTTTGCTATTTTTCAAATTCTATATTTATTAAGTTATGCAGGCTTGTTTGCATAACAAGGCTAAATAATTATATAAACTTTTCTCAATCTAAATAGTGGACTTTGGTAGAATTAAAAAAAATAAGTGTAGTGCAGGTATATGATGATTTTTAGTGCTACTATCATCTAGTTCTGATTCTGGTTCTGTCTTGGTTAAGTCCTCAGTAGTCCTGATTTTGTAGTCCTGTTTTAATTCCGGATCAGTTCTGGGTTCGTTGAATTGGGGTTTAGTCATCGTGTCTTGATACAGCCCCGACTTTGTTTCTGCCTTGCTGCTTAATTAAAAAACTAGTTTAAGGTGTCCTGCATATGTGATATATATTTTTCCCTATATGAAGTCATTCTTTTTTGAACAAAACTCAAAACAGAGCCTATTAATCTTTCAGTCGTTCTACCCCCCCCCCCCCAAGAAAAAAAAAATCCCACATGCATACTACCCTTTAGGGCTAAGCCCCGGGTGTTTCAATTGTCTGGCTCCGCCTCTGCTTCCCCACTGTTACACCCCGGCCTAGGCAACCGGCGTCAACGTATGAAAATAAAAATAGAAAAAGACACACGAGAAAAACTAAAGCTCTCCACCAAAATCCCAAAACGAAGGTGTCTCAAACGAAAATATTAACAAACCCATTCACAGCTATTTACAACAGACTATTTATTTACAACAAAACACCAAACTATTTACAACACGGGGGAGATCACGACCATGACACACTGAAACACAGGGTTTAAATACATAGAGGGAGCAATCAGGAAAATGGACAACAGGAGGGAAACACAGCTGGGGCAAATTAGAACTGACGAGACAGGGAAACGTAAACTGAAAACACTAAGATAACACAGACTTTCAAAGTAAAACAGGAAACACATAACAGTCACGCCAAAAACAACACACCGACAACACCGAAACGTAACAGTTCCCCCCACCCAAAAATCAAACATTTAACACCAAGTGAAAAGTTTGATCCAGACAGACGAAGCCGATGAAGGCTGGAGCGGTCCCACTGACCCTCCAGCAGACGACGAAGGCTGGAGCGGTCCCACGGACCCTCCAGCGAAGGCGGATGAAGGCTGGAGCGGTCCCACGGACCCTCCAGCGACGACAAAGGCTGGGGCGGTCCCACGGACCCTCCCCTCAGCGAAGGCAGACGAAGCTGATGAAGGCTGGAGCGGTCCCACTGACCCTCCAGCAGACGACGAAGGCTGGAGCGGTCCCTCGGACCCTCCAGCGAAGGCGGATGAAGGCTGGAGCGGTCCCACGGACCCTCCAGCGACGACAAAGGCTGGGGTGGTCCCACGGACCCTCCCCTCAGCGAAGGCAGACGAAGCTGATGAAGGCTGGAGCGGTCCCACTGACCCTCCAGCAGACGACGAAGGCTGGAGCAGTCCCACGGACCCTCCAGCGAAGGCGGATGAAGGCTGGAGCGGTCCCACGGACCCTCCAGCGACGACAAAGGCTGGGGCGGTCCACGGACCCTCCCCTCAGCGAAGGCAGACGAAGCTGATGAAGGCTGGAGCGGTCCACTGACCCTCCAGCCTCCAGCAGACGACGAAGGCTGGAGCGGTCCCATGAACCCCCAGCAAACGACGAAGGCTGGAGCGGTCCCACGGACCCTCCAGCGAAGGCAGACGAAGGCTGGAGCGGTGCCTCGGACCCTCCAGCGAAGGCGGACGAAGGCTGAAGCGGTCCCTCCAACGGACCCTCCAGCGAAGACGGACGAAGCTGATGAAGGCTGGAGCGGTCCCACTGACCCTCCAGCACGACAAAGGCTGGGGCGGTCCTCGGACCCCCCAGCGAAGGCAATCCCGGACGAGCCCCCATATGTTACACCCCGGCCTAAGCAACCGGGGCGCAACGCAGGAAAATAAAAATAAGGAAAAAGACACACGAGAAAAAAACTAAAGCTCTCCACCAAAATCCCAAAACGAAGGTGTCTCAAACGAAAATATTAACAAACCCATTCACAGCTATTTACAACAGACTATTTATTTACAACAAAACACCAAACTATTTACAACACGGGGAGATCACGACCATGACACACTGAAACACAGGGTTTAAATACATAGAGGGAGCAATCAGAAAATGGACAACAGGAGGGAAACACAGCTGGGGCAAATTAGAACTGACGAACAGGGAAACGTAAACTGAAAACACTAAGATAACACAGACTTTCAAAGTAAAACAGGAAACACATAACAGTCACGCCAAAAACAACACACCGACAACACCGAAACGTAACACCACTCATGTCATCTGCTAACACAGGGGGCAAGCAATTAAGCTCCACTTTGGAGAGAGGTTATCTCAAGATCCATGACATGAGCACAGCAAACAGAGTCCCACTGCAAGGCTACGTAAACAAGACGTGCCGTGGGATGTTTGTTGCCTGTTAGGAAACAGCTATCAGCGCATGTAGTAGGGGGACTGAGAGAGACCCTTCCTCTCTCTCACCGCCACGAACAATGCAGATTAACCTCAACTACACCCATGGCTGATTAAGAGGCTCTGGAGGGCTCCACTGTCGTTTTTGGGGGGTGACTGTTGTGGTGGAAGACATTCCAAAAGGGCCACATTTTAAAAGCCTAAATAATGATGAGTGAACCTGTGGCCTTCTCATCGCTGCCTACTGTGATTGTGTGGAGATGTGGAGCTGCGCAGAACAGCAGCAGGTGCCTACGCCGTTATCTAACGCCAAGATTGGAGCAATTTAGATCCAATCTCCCTCTCAGAGCTCTGACCTATTCTGTTCTCAGTCGGGAGGATATTCTTCCTGCTGGAAATAATGAATAGATCATTTCCATTGGTTTCCCGGCGCCCAGTGGTAAGGAAACAACATCATCTAAGTTCCGTGCTATGATTAAAAATTGCTGGTTCTCAGAGTCCGTTTACAATCGGGAGCAATTTCCTATTTGTTTTATTTTACATCATATGCTCTATCTTCAGTTTCCATTTACAGCTCACATTGAGGTTTACTTACTTACAACTGACATTTACATTTTGACCCATGCTTGACCTAAGTTGATGCCCTCCCTCCCTCCGCTTGCTGCACTACCAGTTGTACATGTTTGCCTGTTAAAACTCTTCTGACAGTGTCTGACAAATTTTTCATCTTTTCCAAAAAAGAATAAATACAAAATGCTTTTACAGTAGTAGCTGAAAAGAAATTTTCAAGAAAATGTCTTGTGCTGAATGGTATCTCTCCTCGAAAACTCTAATAGAATAAAAAAAATGCAGATTATAGTTTTTATTATTGAAGTAACAACAAGAAAAAATGGCACTGTAAGCTTTTCTGTGGGTCTGTTTTGAAGGAAGGTGGAAGCGTCGTGCTGGCTGATAGTTGTTTTGCCCACGTGTGGTAAACTACCTGGGCCAAACCACACAACAGGTACACTCAGCACAACTGTCATTTTTTGCTCAGCAGTCAATCCCCCCCTGCACCCCAAACCAACCCACCAACCAACCCCCCCACACACAAACTCACGCCCACACACATAAATGCGTCACACCTCGGGATCAAAATTTTTTATCTACTGCTTGGCCCTCAGTGCTGGCAAAAATATTATTTGCCTTCATAAACATGAAGCTATATAAAAGATATATAAAAAAATATCAAAGATTAATTAATTAAAATAAGTTAAGAAAAAATGCTTTGTATAAACTTCATGTATATCAATGAAGTAAATTTCATTTCACCAGATTACATTGAATTTTACATTTTACATTGCACTTAACAGATCCACCAAGAGGAATAAACAACCTACAACTGCTTATATTGAATATTCGTATTTCTAAACAGGAAGAATATAAAGAAAGCAACAGTTACCCATAGTGGACCTCATCACAGCCACAGAAACTGCCATACGGATTAACAAATTATCACAGACAGAATCAGAGCAAATCAGGATGAAAGTCTCAGCCACCCTCCGTCCAACCTCACATTACAAGAAAAGAAGGCTGTCGCTTCCCTGAGCAAAGACCACAACATCACTATACTACCAGCTGATAAGGGAAGGTGCACCGTGGTCCTAAACACAACGGATTACCACACAAAGATCACTACTCTCCTCAGTGACAACAATACCTACGAAGCCTTAAAGTGAGACCCCACAAGCAGCTACAAAAAGAAAGTTAGAGCTTGCCTTCAAGACTTTGAAAAGGACAAAATCATTGACCGCCTTACATATCACCGCCTTTACCCAGGGGATGCCATACCCTGAATTTACAGACTTCCTAAAATCCACAAGGAAGCTGTCCCACTCAGACCCATTGTCAGTAGCATGAACTCAGCCACTTACAACATCTCGAAACACCTTGCTACCGTCCTAGCACCTCTTGTGGGGAACACCCCACATCACATCAAGGACTCCATCGACTTGGTGTTGTAACAACCCTTTTGGGTTATAGCACCACTAGGGGGGGTTGCCCAACTATTGTAGTAGCTGTGGGGGTCTCCTAGTGGGTGTGTGAGTTGTTAGCGGCAGCCATTTCATGCTGCTCATGTTCCATGCTCCAAGAAAGCACCTTACTTACTGTTGTGACAAGCTGGCGCTACCAATCCCCGCGCATGTAGGTTCGGACGAGTACAGCCGAGGAGACCTGGCTTATAAAGTGTAATGTTGCTGACGGCGAATAAAGGTCTGTTATTGGATTTAACCGACTGGTTCCGTGTTATCCGGCTAACCTCCACACCACATGCCCGCTGGACCGGCTAGCCGCTCCTTCCTCGCCAGACTGCTGTTACAAAGTGGCGCCCGAACATTGTTCTCTGGATCTTCATCGTCATCCGGACCGACAGACGGTGGGCTCGGATGTTTTTCCCGTGTTTTTCAACGATCGACACTTCGGCTGAGGTGGCATGTTTTTTTTCTCTTCGTCTGGCTGTATTTGCCGGGCCAATAGAACCCCGTGAAGGAGCCGACTCCCCACGATTTCAGCGATATTTGCAGGCACGGAAGAGCGCCGACCCATCGCTTGAGACGCTCGCCTGCCGAGGGAGAGTACTCCGTGAGTAACTGTACGGTCCGTCGGACCGCCAACTCAGTGCTGTTGGACCGTTAAGACATCGGCGGCGCTAAAGCTAAGGCTAATGCTGCAGTGACTTTGACTCAGTGTTTATTCAGAAGGACGTGTTGTTTTGTGTCAAGCATTGAAGCATCAGAGTGTGCATGGACGCTCTCGGTCTGACTGATATATGCGCTTAGGTACTGTGTGTGAACGCTCTTTTCACTTCGCCATAACTTTTGTGGGAGCGAGTTGTTTCCACACTTTTAAAATGGCGTCCCACGCAGACACGAGGAGTGAGGAAGATGGCTGCGACCCGGATGCTGAGGCGCCTGGCCTGACAAAGTACATCATCCCTCACTCTACACCTCTTTACCTCAACCTTGAAGTGGTAAACTTGAAAGGGGAGGTCAAGAAGCCACGAGTTTGCTTACAGGCTTCGCTGGAGCTGCAGAAGAGCCTGCTGAAGTGTTTGGATCAGGGAGCTACGGGAGAGCCGGGAGAGCGGCCATCTCCCCAACGAACCCCGCCGGTGCCCCGTAATGACCGCTGGTTGGACGGGTACCAGGTGGACTAACTGTTATCATGCGGACAATCTTGAGGTTGACTAAGGGTTGGTTTCATGCAAGATGTATGTGATGTAATTATTCTGTTCGCAAGGGATGATTACTTGTTCTGTTCCACTGAACCCTCGTCACCTCAGCCCGTGAGAGGCTTTTGGTTTGGTTTTCTGTTGTACTGATTTAAGCAGCGGGATGTGTTGTACTTTTGACTGTTTTTCCCTTGTCTAGGACCATCTCCAGAGGATGACTAGCCAGTAACACTGCATGTTCTGTATTGTTTGCTTCAATCACTAATTGTGTTTATTGACTGTACCAATGCCGTAAGGGTGTTACCTCCGCAACCTGCTTACTACCTAAAGTAGCTTTGTATAGTGAAAGGGGTAGTGGGAGGAGGGTCACCTGGGGTCCGGCTGAGGACAGCCTCCCAATTGCCGGCAAACACTACTTTTGTTTATTGATTGTATTGACTGTACCGATGCTGTATAACAATTCCTCCACAGCCTGCTTACTACCTAAAGTAGCTATGTATAGTGAAAGGGGGTAGCGGGAGGAGCGTTACCTGGGTCCGGCTGAGGACAGCCTCCTAATTGCCGGGGGGGTGATGTAACAACCCTTTTGGGTTATAGCACCACTAGGGGGGGTTGCCCAACTATTGTAGTAGCTGTGGGGGGTCTCCTAGTGGGTGTGTGAGTTGTTAGCGGCAGCCATTTCATGCTGCTCATGTTCCATGCTCCAAGAAAGCACCTTACTTACTGTTGTGACAAGCTGGTGCTGGTGGTACCAATCCCCGCGCATGTAGGTTCGGACGAGTACAGCCGAGGAGACCTGGCTTATAAAGTGTAATGTTGCTGACAGCGAATAAAGGTCTGTTATTGGATTTAACCGACTGGTTCCGTGTTATCCGGCTAACCTCCACACCACATGCCCGCTGGACCGGCTAGCCGCTCCTTCCTCGCCAGACTGCTGTTACAGTGTCCTTTGATGTAGTCTCTCTCTTCACTTGCATACCCACCACGGAGGCAGTGGAGACTGTCAGAAAACGACTACAAGAAGACAGCTCCTTGGAAGACAGGACCAACTTCACACCCAATCAGATTTGCACACTGTTAGACCTCTGCCTCACCACTACATATTTCAATGGATAAAAACATCAAGTTCACCAGGGAAGACACAAAGGACAACTGTTTGCCTTTCCTGGACTGCGCTGTGCACATTGAAGAGAATGGCAACCTCAATATTGAAGTTTACTGGAAGCCCACACACACGGACCAGTACCTCCTCTTTGACTCCCATCACCCTCTGGAACACAAACTTGGGGTAATCAGGACCCTACACCACCGGGCAGAACGTGTTCCCTCTAAGCCTGAAGGAAAAAGAAGGAACACACACATGTAAAGGAAGCACTCAAAACATGCGATTATCCTAATTGAGCGTTTATAAAGTCAGCAAAGATGCACAGAAAACCCTCCCAGCGAGGGAGGATAAGAAAGACACACGCAACAACATTGTCATCCCCTATAAAACTGTGATTCGGGTTAATTAGTATCTATTAGGAAAGCAATAGTAACTATTACTTAGTAAAAACATGTGTCGTTTTAATTAAATCTAAGCAAAATTCAACGTGTTTGAGATGTTCAGTTATTTAAATTTCAAAACTTCAAAACTTACATTTAACTACTGATTTTATCTATTGTTCTGATTTTATCTGTTTTGATTTTATATACTGTTTTGTTTGTTTGTTAATTAGTTAGTTTATTTGCTTGTTTTAATCAATTTTAAATCATGCTTTTTATTTGTTTTTGTTTCTAATGTCTCTGTAAAGCACTTTGAATCACCTTGTTGTTGAATTGTGCTATACAAATAAACTTGCCTTGCCTTGCCTAAATTTACACACTTTCGTTTGGGATAAATTAAGCAATGGTTTATTGAGCAGATTTTAAAGAAATGTATGAGTACCAGGAAAAATTAAGAAATCTAATAGATTTAACTGATGAAAGCATTTTCATTTTAATCGTTGTACACTTCCGCCCATAATCCTTTGTGCCACGTGCAGGACACATGCTTCAGCAGCGGATGATCTCCATTTTGTCTGAGGTAAGACAATCTTAATTTGTTCAAATATGTAACACGTTTTAAACAATAACGTATTGACCTAACCCTAACCCGTATTTTGTAAAATCATTATTTGAAAATAACACTAAAAATATGTTTATATGTTTTGAAATGTGTTCATCTATTGGAATGACTGCATATCAAGTGCTCACATTTGCAATTCTGAAGAATTATTTTAAACATCTTTAGTCAGTTACTTTAGATTTGTTAAACAGTAATATGTAGACTTTATTATTTCATGTCACCAAGTTGGTCCAGACACCAGGGCCTATCCCCTTTTTAATCTAATAAAGAGTTTCCATTGTATTATATATGAACCCCACCTTTAAAATTTTAGTGTTAATTCAAATTTAACAATCTGTGTGTGTTTGTGTAAAAGTTTTATTTTGGAGAGTGCGATTGATGATAATGTTGTTCCTTTCAGTTATTGGAAGATCCCTCAACTTAAATTCAGCTGATCGTTATGTAGACTGTGCATTATAAAGTAAGTTGTGATACCATGTTGTATTAAATTAAACTAATGGTTTTGAAATCAAAGCAGCAAAAAATTACCAAGGTAACCCCACTTAATCTAAGTTGTTTGTTTTTTAAAAAAAAAATAATAAGTAGAAAATAATTGCTCATTATTTGTAGGATTTTTTTTCTTCTTCTCTATAATCTCAACATCAAATGTGTACAGATACCCATGCTCTTACAGTTGTCATGAAAATCTATTTAGATTCTTAGATATATATATTTCCATCACTTTAGGATGTGGCAAATGGGATGGCAGTGTAAGATATGCAAATCTTTTTCTACTACAAGATACACTGCTGGGATGATCCTGTCTAATGGTTCAACATGTGGACTATCAGAGTTTGCTGAGATTGTGTATATTTCATTGTGAAGTTACTTGCTGCATGGTTTATAGAGTATCTGAGATCTTTTCAACTGGAGGACACTGGCAAGATCAGTCTTTTTGGAGCAGCAGCCCTTGGCTTCATACAATGTGGGAAGAAAACGCTTGGTAACCCTGAAACGTTACGTCTGCTGTGAATAATAGGTAAAAAAAACAAAAAAACAACAACAACAAAAAAAAAAAAAACAACTTGATAACATGTACATCTCCAAGTCTTTGTTTTTTGCAACTTTTGAACTCTGCTTTTTGTTTTATAGTTTTATATCTCATCTGTTGTATAAATGAAAAGTAACCCCCCCCCCCAAAAAAAAAAAAATAAATAAATAAATAAAATAAAATAAAAATTATATTTGATTAATAATCTTTAAATACTGTTATAAAGTGACAGGTGAAATAAAGTGTTGTTTTTATTTAATTGAAGGGAAATTTAACTCTGCCCATTTACATTTTATTCTAGGTTGAACGACATGGAGGCAAAGCTTCGTGTAATTATTGATGACCAAATCGAGAATCGTTGGTTCTTCCATCAGGGATTCCACCAACAGTGGAGGAGCTGCAAAGTGTTGTGAAGGATACCTTTCAAACGACTTCAGTGTTCAGTACTTTGACCCAGAATTTCAGGACTACTTCACTCTTCACAGAACTGGCCAGATAAAAGACAAAGACACTGTGAAGGTGGTTGGCATCATCCTAAGCTTGACTCTGGCTGATGACAGTTTTGGGAGCCCCTCTGGTCAACTGTCAACTGACTATGACTCCTCATATGCTAAGTCAGTTGTATCCAGTGCAGACTCTGCTGCAACCACATCTTCTCAGGACACCATTATTCTCAAAAGGCAGAAGACCACAGAACGTTGTGAGCCCTGGCCGAAGCAGTTCCCCATTCCACAGTTTGCATACGAAACTGAGATGTACCTGGAAAGAGCCACTGAGGAGTATAAAAAGAATGGATATCTTCTGCCCACCTCCAAAGTAAAGACTGACATTCTCGAGAAGGTGGCTGAAACTATATTTACATTTACGGCCTATCCTTCTAGTGCACAGGTTAGTTATGTTGCTGAGGCACTTGTGAAAAAATACCCTTGTCTCAATGGACCTGGCTCTTTCTTAGGTTATTATGGTTGGCAACAAAGCATCAAATACAAGATGGCCAATTATCATACAAAACTTAGAGGGTTTGTTGTTCCTGAGTTGACATGCAATGCCATGAAACACAAGAGCCCAGGTGACCAGAAGTCTGCAAAGAAAGTGAAAAAGCCTCGGAAAGCAGAGGTAAATTATCTTCCTCCATATCCAGCAGGTGAAGATGAGGACAGTCAAGAAGAAGAGAGAATTCAGTTGCTTACTGAAGTCAAGAAAAGAGACAACAACAAAGTGATAAAAGAAAAAAATGGCAAAAACATTTGCACATAGACGACATGAAATCGTCAACCTGTCCCCCAGCATTGAGGACATCAAAGCCAGATGGCCAGCTTTGTTTGAGGCATCTCATGTGAGTTCCAAATTCATTTTGGGTAGGCTTTTGTGTTTTTGTTTTTTATGTAATGTTTCAAGTTTCAAATAATTTGAGGCTGTATCGTTGTTTTTTTGTCATTCAGCTGCAGGATGAGTTCTACAGGATCACCCTGGTACACCTTGAACCTAAATTCATGTCCATGCTGGATGAATGCACTCCCAAGCTGATGGCCCTTTTCCATTCCAAGGGGGGAGCCATGGGATTGAAGTTGCAGGCTGTCATAGCCAAGGTATTTTCCACAGACATTTCAGCTTGGAATTTTATTTAAAGAATTTTGTTGTCGAATTTCAAAACTCATTTGCATGGTGCATAGCTCAACTAACTTTTTAGCATGTTTTTTTCAGTGCAAGAGGACGTCAGGAAATGTTGGAACATTGATATAATTAACAACACACTTATGGTTTTCATGTTTTAACTGTATTATAAATACACGTCTGTTCTTAGTAAAAATACTCACACAAGTACTGGTATTGCTGGGTTTTTGTTTTGTCCTAAGATGGAAAAACACTTTCTTACCAACAGTAACTAAATTAAATTAAAAACTAAATGACTAAATTAAATTAATTTACTAAAAAGATTAATTTAAAGATTTCAGACACAAAAACTTGGAGATATTAGTCATAAATTTAATTTAGTTAAAAGCTTCAAGGCAAGCACACAGTTGCAAATGACTAAAATCATGCAACTTGAAGAATGTCAGCTCGGAATTGTCTTTACCTATATAATGTTGACAATAACTTTGTGTTGACTGTCTGTCAGCATCCACACAAGTGCATTAACATCAGCTAATTATCCCACATAATGTTCCATATGATCATAATTTGATATTTAACAGTTTATATTAACACTGCCAATTCTCACAGTTTGTCTTAATAAATGGTCACATATATGATGGTAACTTTTGGATTTCTTGGTCATTTTCAGTCACTAAGCAATCCTAGCAATAACATAACCAGATATCTGGTCATTCAGTGCTTGATGGTGTACCTTGGGGAGTCCATTGATCAACTGATCAAAGAGTACAGTGTAAGTGTTGAAATAGAAAAATGTTTCTGTTTTGTTATTCATATGTGTTAGTCAAAGTGGGAAATATTTCATGTGTGCAATTACAGTAAGAAAACCCCATGTTTTTGTTGTTTGATGGGAATGGTGTGTCACAAGATCTTTCTAAACAGAGGATGAAAATCTACAAAATCAAGGCTGTTGGGTCTGAGGAGGATGACATTGGCATTGTGCTGGAGGGTGTGAAAGTTATGCCTGCTCTGGGTAATTTTCCAAGAGCATGTGCAATGCTTGTTGGATTGACACATTGTGCTAAGCTCTCACCAAAAGTGAACAGCCTCAAGAATAAGTTAATGGCTTAAACAAGGACTCTGAAAGAATGAAAGGGAAGTAAGCTCACTCAAAACTTTTGGTTTGTGTTTGTTACATGCAGCTGTCTTTTCAGTTTTCAAGTTAATTTCAACTTATTCAGATCTTACCCAAATGGCCAGCAATGTGTTAGGCTGTATTTGTGCTCCTTATTTTAATGTTTGTTTTTTATTACCTACAAGTTTGTTAGGAATGTATCTGTTTGAAAGGCAACAAATTGGAGGAATCACATGACATCACAATGATGCTTTTCTTTGTTTATATTTTATATTACTATAAAACATTAGTTTAAAACAAGAGTTTTTTGAAATTTTTTGTTAGTCAATCATAAATAAATAATGGAGATAAAGGAAACCGAGTAAAGGATATTCAAACTTTAGGTTCATGTTGACATTTTAGTCTACAGATTTATTTCTTTTTTACAAAATTGATTTAACATTGGTTTTCAGTATAGAAACATTTTTGTGACAAAACGCCAAAACACAGACTTAACAATGTGGTGTATGCTGTACAGTGCAGCGAGGAATCCCCAGACCTCTACATCGGAGAGACCAAACAGCCACTTCACAAGCGCATGGCACAACATAGAAGAGCCACCTCCACAGGACAAGACTCAGCAGTCCATCTGCATCTTAAGGATAAAGGACACTCTTTCAAGGATGCCAATGTTCACATTTTGGACAGAGAGGACAGATGGTTGGAAAGAGGAGTGAAAGAAGCCATCTATGTCCACTGTGAGCGACCATCTTTGAACAGAGGCGGTGGTTTACGACACCAGCTGTCTGCCATCTATAATCCAGTTTCCCTTCCCAGACGCCTTAATGCCCACTCACATCCTGGGCCGTCTGACCTCAGGAAATCACATGATAGGGTGGGGCCAGGTTTCACAATGAGCACACCCGAAACCCTGGCTGATTGTGACCCACACCCGCTTTCACACCTTGGCTCATGTGATTAGGTAGAGGATCATCAGGGGGTCCTTTGTCCCTCTTTGGGGGGACACTCCCACTGGGTTTAAATCTGGGACTCCCCACCATTTGACCTTAAAACTGAAGAAGCTTCTCAGATGAGAGGTGAAATGTCTTCAAGCAACTCAAAGAAGTCCAGACGCTTTTCTTTGCAAGCTCCTTAGACCAGGAAGAATATAATTTTTTACTCTACAAGTATTCTTGGAATCAGAAAAAGAAACACTGCACTCCAGATAAACTGGAATATGTTTAAAGTGCAGCTGCTGCTTACATTCCTCTAATTCTGTACCTGAAAGAATAAAACAGAAACAAATAAAGTAAACGTAGCACTGGAGAGTAATTGCTAGAGTTTTTTTTAATCACTATGCAAATCTGTTGTAAATATATTTCTCAAACTGCACATGCTTTGACACTAATGTGCATTACTAATGTTTTCAGTTCTAAATGATCTTATTCAGCATTAAATCATTTTCTTTTGGTGTGCTTATACACTCAAACCATGTAGTTAATGGTTGAAAATATACAGGCTCTTTTTATATTAAAAAATCCACAATGATGTAACAAAAAAAAGTGTTTTTGTTATGGTGAACCCCGCTTATGAGTGGTGCACTTTGTGTGCTCTCCATCTACGACCAATTACATTCCCTCCTGGCCAGGCCTCTCTTCAAAAAGGAGATTCTTAATCTCGACGAGTCTTTTCACCTGAATAAATAAAGGATATATAATAAGCCCCTGCTAACTCCTGCTAGCTCATAAATGTAGCTTTCATTTATTCAAATGAAGTATTGCTTCTGGTCACCGATTACATTGCCATCACAACATAATTAGGAAAGAAAGTCTGTTTTTCTCATTTTCTGAAAAGACATGGTTGGGAAAACATCTACCAGATGATTTAAATTTTTGCTTGCAATTTCTTTCACAAATGGAATTTGAAGAAAATTACAACTGAAAACCTCAGATTTTTTTTAAACCATTCTCACGCTGCTGTCACACCTTGTTATAATAAATTACCAAAACTAATGAAATGAAAGTAAAAAATCTCCATGGATACCTTCAGCAGGAGATGTACAGTACAGATAGAATCCATATAGATGAACATAAGCCCATGCTGCTGTTATAATTCCCCCCCCCCCATCTATATCAAACACATTCATATGAGCAGCGCCTGGTAAAGCACAAACAGGACTTTTAGTTTAATCCACAGTCTGTTCCCAGCTGTGACAATTCATCTACCAAGGAAGTCACATGGGGCTCTTCTTTCCTCTATCCAGAATAGTCAGAGTGAGTTTTACATTTTTATTTCAACCTCTGCATTTTAAGGCACTGTATGTTGAATGTATGTAAACAGATCTATACGGATGGCTGGCAAATAAAAGGAAACAAAAACGTACCTAGAAAGCAAGGACTGAAAACGCCAACATGTATTAATAAGAATAGCAACAGCAAGCACAAAAAAAACAGCCTATCACACCGGCTGCTAATTGAGACGTGCTCAAGTGGGAATCAACATGGCATTTGACCGTCACTGCGTTTTGAACTGAACTGGGGTGTCTGGGTGCATGTATGCATTACAGAAGGAGAATCAGCCACTGCCAGTCTCCAAGGAGAACACTGTTGTAGGGAATGATTTATGAGAGTCACACCAAATATCACAGCATGATGTAGAAATCCCATGCAGAAAAAAAAGAGGCCACTACTTTGCCGTGACCTCCAATGTATCTTTCAGTAACATTGTGGCATTTCATTTAAGACAGTTATCCAAGGGTGCACATACTGGGGTGCAAAGCGCAGCAAGACGTTGGGTCTGTCACTCCATATGCGATTGGAAATGCACAGTTGCAGCCGACAACACATTCCACAGCTTTGCTCCTGTTCTCCTGGGTCTCTTCTCAAAAAGAGAAACAAAAAGGGAGCTCCCTCCCTCCCTCCCTGCCCCCCACCCAACCCACCCATCAACACGCCACAAAAATAGAAAACATGATTATTGAGGCTTTTTGATTTTCAATACAAGAGCTGACACTACAGATGTAGCCATTACAGAAATACCACTCTTTTTTAAAAATTTATTTATTTTTTTAAGAGACAGCGCTCGTAACTGTGGATTCTTGCTGCACTGTTGCTCAGGGGAAAATTCAAATTTTGTTCCTTTTTTCAGCTGTCAGAATACACAAGAGACAAAACCAGCTGAAGGAAAGATGAGAGACTTCAGTTGCACTGTTCTTGTTCTGATTTGAGGACATGCTGGCTGAAGCTGCACGATGTATGTATGTATGTATGTATGTATGTATATACAACTTTATACTTTAGTCGATTGCTACAATGGTTTCTGACACACTCCTATCCATTGCTGTTATTTAACATAAACACTGCTTTAAACACTGACATGGTGCTGAGCTGAAATGCAATTAGAAAAGCAGGACTGGAGGGAGATGTGGCAAGCAGTTGACTGCTTCACATTAAAATACCCAGTCACACAGCATCAACAGATGTTTTTAGTGCACTGATTCCTCTTTGTAGTGAGAAAATGCACTCTTAGTCTGAAAAGAGACCCCCACCCCCAACCTACCCTTATTAGCGAAACACAATGAAGAGTTCAGAATTTGATGAAATTTGTTTAAAAAACAAACAAACAACCCCCCCCCCCCCCCCCCCCCCCCAAAAAAAAAAAAAAAAAAAAAAAAACCCAAAACAAACAAACAAACAAAAAAACGAGAAATGTGAAGTTCCTGATTCTGTTTTCCTCAAATTACTTGCAGGTATGTCTGACAGACAAACCATCTCTGGTTTCCATTAGTGTATCAATTTAAAGCTCTTTAAAATCAGAGTGCATCAAGTCTGAAAGGCATTAACACCCTCAAAAAGGCCAAAGAAATGATAAGCAAAACATAAGCACTGATGTATATTCTTCCACAGTAATTAAGAAGTACCTTCCAGTGCTTTTTGAAGCCATAAAAAAAAAAGGCTTTATCAAAGCATCAGGTCCACAACATCTGAGCAAATGTTCATTAAAAAGAAAAATTCTCATTTTACAATCTGATTCTTTTTTTCTTCTCAGATAACTTAATTAGAAAAATATCCATTGACTGTCAGTCATGGGCCGAATGCTTTTGATATTACAGGCAAATTGTGTTTTCTAAGTACTTTTATTCCAGTAATTTGATAGTGGTAAGAAAGAAAGTTCAAGCTCCTTAAATGTCAATTTTAATTATACACAAAACAGCATGCACAATGCATATTACATATTTAAAGACAAATTCAACACTTAGCTTTGTTTTTAGTTCACAGTATGAGGGCTGACAGGTGGACTACTTGGACAAAATTGCATTGACCACTGGTTGTCCTTGTAATTCTGTGGTGTCAGTCCCTGTATGTGAAATAAAGTGCATGTACAAAACTATTATATGATAAACAAATGTGGCTGTTATGATTACAGTTTGCTACAAAGTTGATATTTCACAGAGAATTTACTCCAGCCTCAGTTTTTGAGTTTATAGCCCCAAACTTTTGGTTTGGTCCCAACTCTGTGATTGTCTATACACACATGGTAGATGTTTTGCTTTAATAAATACATACATACGTATAATCTCTGACAAACTCACTGTATGTTATGCTTCTAGTAATAAATGTAGTGGTGGAGACCAAAAACCTAAAAAAAAAGAAAAGAAAAGAGTGGGTTTAAATCTCCTAAATTGAATTGAAAACAATCTTAATTTCACAGTGACTACTGGTTGTAAGAAGTTTACCATTATAAACTTAGCTCGCTATTTTACTAACAGGCCTCCAGAATTAATCACAAAAATTGTACTGAAAATAATAAACTATTGTCATTTTTTATTAATGAACACTTCATCAACCACATTCCAGTGTTAGAGAAAGATAACAACACGAGCTGCAATCAAGCATTTGTGATAAGTAGCAATGAGTCTTTCACATGGCTGTGTCCCACTCTTTTTTGTAGAATTGTTTTAATTGTTTGTTTGTTTTTGTTTTAAAGAAAGACTATTTTAGTTTTCTGCCAGATGTAATGGGACGCAAACTTTTTGTTTTTGTAATTTTGGTTTGTCAGTCCACAGAACATTTTCTTTAAAAAATCTTGGGAATCATCCGAGATGTTTTCTATCAAATGTGAGATGAACCTTTCTATTCTTTTTCACCATCTGTGTTTGTTGCCTTGGAACCATATCAACCATTTTTACACAGTCTCTTTCTTATTGTTGAATCATTTTAACCAAGGCAAGTGAGGCCAGGCTCGCAGTTCTCGGTTCTTTTTGACCTCTTAGTTTTTGATGCACTCGTTGAGTATCTTTGGTATAACTGTGCCAAGTTTTCTCCATTTATGGCTAATGGTTCCTAACGCATTACCCAATCCATATCAATATATATATCCTGCCTATTATTTTTTCATTTTTTACCATTGAGCTCTATAGCTATCTATCTATATCCATTTCTATAAGTAAATAAACTTTGCTTAATCATTACTACATTTGTGCTCAGAGTGTGTCACAGTGTTTGTCTTCCACCATGTGAGGAATGTTGCATCAGTGTTTCAATTTTCTGTTTGTTACCTTTTCATCATTCGGTGGTTGTTATTGCAAAGCCATAAATGAACATCCTCAAAACTTGGGTGGCTGAGATAAAAAAAAATGTGAACAATCCAGGAACTTTGCCAAAAGATTCTCGTAATCAGTTTCTACTCGATTGCACCATCTGTTAAAGTCAACAATAATTAGCTCTACAATTACCGGTGAATATATAAAGCTCTTTTCATTCCACGTTGCCATGATTACTTTACTATATTTTCACTTTTTAATGTTACCAGTGCACATCTGTAGAGGATGACCAGGGAGAATACAGGAGACTCCAGAGATTTTCTTTCTGAAGATGAGAATACATCATTTAAACAGAATCTCATTTAGGCTTCAAACTCTGAAGTTTGTAGAAAGAAATAAGCTGTTTTATGCCAGCCTGCAGATGAGCCCAGTTAGGTAACCTGAATGACTGCAACAGATGTCCATATACTGCAAAGCAAAAGAGACATATAGGTTTAAATTCATCACAAGTTAAAAAATATGCACATACGTGTACACATGGTTACACTGTAAGACGTATAGTTCAGAGATGCAAATATAAGAAAACAAAGCTGGACAGGTGAACAGTTTTCCTCATTTATATTTAGTCATTTCTTAAAGAATAATCACAGCTCGCTACAAATTTCCACTGTGTTCTATTTCAACTACTAGTTCTATTAGATATTAAATTATACATAACACTGCAATCACTAAAGCAATTACTGAGATCTGGCAATGGGGCAACAACAAATTAGGTCCAACTGCGAAACAAACACTATCAGGCATGTCACCATCGGCCTGGGTTTTGCACACATGGTTTTTCCTGTGCAATAAAACATTATTGCAGCATCTCTTTTGGAGCAATGCCATTATATTTTGCCATTTTACCCTTTACTTTTCTGATGAAACGATAATAAAGCCGTCAAAAAGGTAAATGGATCTTTAATAATGAACAACAAATTGAAACAGCTCTGTTCTAGGGTGCCCTCTGGACCCAGTGGAGGTGGTGAGTGACAGGAGAACGGCGGCTAAGCTGTCATCCCTGATGGACAACATCTCCCACCCCATGCAGCAGACTGTGACAGCACTGAGCAGCTCCTTCAGTGGGAGACTGCGGCACCCACGGTGTGGGACGGAGAGATTTCGCAGGTCTTTCCTCCCCACTGCTGTCAGACTCCATAATAAAGACTTTAACTGATCAAGCACACACATCCATACATATGCAATAATACTAAGTGCAATAATCCTTTCTGTCATCGTTGTATTTTTACTCAGTTGTATATAGTATTTGTATTTGTATTCTATTTTTATCTTATTGTATATTTATTTTATTTTATTCTACTGTATATAGTATTTTATTTTATTCTATTCTGTACAGTTGTGTACTGTATTTATTCTTATTGTATTCTAATTTTTGCCTCATAACTTTTGCACTGTCCACTTCCTGCTGTGACAAAACAAATTTCCCACGTGTGGGACTAATAAAGGTTATCTTATCTTATCTTATCTTATCTTATCTTAAAACGCCGACGCCTGACAAAAAAACAATAAGAAACAGTCAGAAGAAACCAGTTACACGGTCCAATTTTGCGGTAACTAACAGTGAGACCAGTAAGACCATGTAATTTATGTGCATGATTTAATGCTATAGTTCCAGCATGACTTCCACCTGTGCACCACTGGGTTCACCAAGACTTGGTTAGATTTGAAATCTACTACTTTTGTCCAGTAATTGCCTGTTAGGAAGAAGACCTTTTTAAAATGTATTTTCACTTTATACACTCCCACTCACTTTCCTGTTTTCTACAGTGGTATGGTGGTTATATTCATGCAAATGAGCAGCAAAAATGTATTTTTACATTATATTTGAACAAGGTTTCTTCGCCCGAGGAGAACACAATGAAATGAAAGTTAACTCAACTTATTTTCTACTTTAGTAGTGCCATTTTCCTTGAAACAAATGTCATCTATTAACTATATTGCAAAAATTTACCACTGTGCTTGCTGCAAATTACTGGTGTGAAGAATGATGGAAGACATCAGCGTTATCAACCTTCAAAATGACCTTCACAAACAATTCTCCACTTGCTTCCTCAGAATATACAAAGTAAAGTTTTCCATACTGTGAAAGTGCTCCTAGGATCAAACATTCTGTAAAATTGAATAACTTTTTCTCTATAAACGTTCAATCAGATTTCATAAATCAATCAACAACGTTTGTACTTATCATTCATCATCAATAAAGCCTAATCACAGTTAAATTGGGAAGATAATTTTGAATGACACATTTGACAGATATTCTATTTCTATTAATAATGTTGTATAAGCGATTATTTTAACTTTATTGGCTTTTCCCACAGATGGCTTTATTTAACTGTTTAAATTCTCATCCCAGCTATAAAAATACATTTAGATAACTTTAATCTTCAATTTGTAATTTGATTGAATAATGATAAACATTTATTGGAACATGGCATATGACGGAAACATCAGTCCAACTCAGGAAATATCATGACTTGGACTAATTTAGTTTAGACTTCCAGATCTGTTGATACCTTTGCAGAAAATGATTTAATTTGATGAAACTCAGGTGACCTTCTTTCAATATCCTCTTGTTGTGCTGTAGCCCATACTGTAAATTCTCGATGCTGAGTCTGTCAGTGAACACGGGCCTATTTGAGAGTCTGTTGGTGTGCTGTGTGGTGGTGCTAGGTCTTGGCAGATGCATGGGATGGTGAAGGGCTCTCACAGAGGTGATTAATCAAAGCTGACATTTGGATGGAAATGAGCTAAGTTGGAGGGCTCATCTCAGTAATAACAGAGTGCTGCAGAGCCATTGTCCAATATATGGAATTTAACTTGCATGAAGTATTGCAGTGAAACCATAACTGCTTTATGTCAGCCATAATATAAAAGAAATATTAGTCCAAATAGCTCATTGGCTGTATTAAATATACACTCAAATCAATTAAAGTCCAAGTTTTATTCAGAAACTCAAAGTCTTAATTATCATAAGATATTTCAACTGAATAAAAAGATGGGCACTCCCTCTACCAAGTCATTATTAGCAGCATTTTCAGAAAATCGAATTAATCAGAATAACAACAAAAAAGGTTTTTCAGTATAAAGCAAAGTGACATGAACTTAATAGTTTATTCCTGAGGGTCCACTTGCTGATTTACTGATTTTTGTTTTTCGTTCAATTCTCAAGGCAGCAATCTGTAGATAAATAACAGATGGGTATACATTCAAGGATTAGATATTTAATTCACATTATAATAACTGGACCATTTCCAGAACAACTGAGCAAAACTCCATCTGCTGATGGAAGTTGTTAAGACACATTATTTGGACGGTCACTAATGAATCTAAATGTTTAGAGTGGAGTAAATGTATGTTTAAAAAAAGTTGATGCACAGACCAATCAAAGCTCATCAAAACCAGAGCTTTATTTCCCTAATTCATTTTTTAAAAAACATTGTACAAACTATTAGGATCTAAAGTATGTCCAAATAGCTCTTCTTAAACTGAGTTTATGATGCCATGCTCGATGGGAAGTGCTTATATTTTTGCGAAGCACTGAATTTATTCCACAGGACCAGGCTGAAGTTATTAAAAGTTTCAAAACCACTTTTCACCTTACATAATCCCCACTTGTTGTAGTTGTAGGGACTTTTTGTGGATTTACAGAGTAGGTCTCTGAATCACTATAGGTGCAAAGCATGTACATTATGGATTCATTCTGCATATAAAGCAGAGTACGACTGAAGGCCACCCCAGCCAAAACGTTAAGTACATGGACAACTTAAATGCTTAGAAATGATATACTGCTGGGATGGGCAGTATGTATGAGCCTGTGGTCCTTCAAAATGCTGAATAGATCAGTAGTTGCGACTTTCTTAAAAACAGAATGTTTGTATTATAGAATTGCATGGCGTGACAAGGTAAGACATAAAATAATGATTAGCATATTGGTAGGAAATGCAGACTATCTATCAATTAAAATTATTTTCAAGGAAGTTTTTGCATTCAGATTTGTGCATGTTAGACAGAAGATGACCGATGGTGTTATTGACCATGACACCACCCATATATCTGTGTACAGAATTTTAAAGTTGGCCACCAGGGTTAGTTTAATTGGTAATAGCAGTTGTATAGCAGTCACACGGTTTATATGTCAAGGACTTTAACTGTGAAAGGAAGAAACCGGAAGAAGCCATTTTTACACAGAAATGGAGCAAAATGAGTTTTGGGCAGTGACTGTTCTTAGTTTTTATTTTACAAACTGTCACTCACTTATAGCATAGATAATTTGAGCCCCAGCACATGAAACACTCAAACAGTCCCCTTTGGAATGCAGCTCAAGACAATAATTATGATTGGCATTGGTATTAGAAAACTAAACTAAAACTAAACCAAAAAATCAAAAACAAATAAACAAACAAGCAAAAAATCCTACATTAAATGTTGGTATCAAAGTTTGATATATGACCATGTGAAAATCCAACATTATGCCACGATGATTTGCACACCTTCCCTTTGCCCTGTTGGATTTTTTCTCTGTACATTGAATTTAAAATAAATGAAACACTGCACAGTCCAATATGAATGGAGGAATAGGGGACGGGTATACTCACTCTTTGCTGTTTTATGTACAGGACCTATACTAACTTTAAAACATGGTGCTGTTAAACACAAGTCTCAGAGGTGCAATTACACAATTCAAATAAAATTGCAATACCACTGAATCTGTAGGCCCCACATGGAGATGCTGACTCCACTGAGATCAGTTTGCATTTAAGGAATACATAAAGAGTTTTATGTCAATACCATGTATTGTTGATTTAATCCCCGAGTCACTATGGCCTTCATCTGACTGCTGCGTTTTGGGAACAGCTTTGTGTTGCTGAATTAAAATGATTTCCTTAGTGTTAAAGCAGCATGAAATTGGTTCTGTTTGCAGGCAGTTCCTGTGACACATATTTCTTTTAAAGAGGAACACTAATCAGAAAACTCTATGTTCACCCTCTATGGAGATACAAGACAAATTGGAACTCACTGTTTTGGCTCAATCATAAAAAAAATAAATAAGCAGTGACCTCATGAGATGGCCTTTAATTTTGCAAGTCCTTAAGGAACTGACTATAGCACCAATGTGTGCTTATAATATTTTTTTTTCCCAATACGAGAATTGAATTGCTTCATACTGGATAAATAAAACGAAGCACAAATTAGATATGTTTCCTTTTACACACAATCCTTTATCCTTATAGAGGTTGCATTGCTTACTGCGTATTCTTTGCTGGACATAAATAGAGTATTTAAAAAAGAGATTTTCTTACTAATTTAAAATAAATAGGTTACCACATATGGCCTTTTTTAAAAAAGAAAATGCATAAGTGTTAACTGGATGTAACTGAGGCATCGCAGAAACTTCACTATTGCATTATCAACAATTCCATAGGAATCGTTCAGTACTTCTTTTACTGCATGACAATGTAAGAAAATGTAAGAAAATCAAGAAATCTTGGTTAATGTAGGACAAATGTTATGTTTTTATTCTTTTGTTTTTTTATTCTGCAACAATTAAAATGTAAAACAAGTTCAAAAACTGTTCTGTGATGCACTCAAAAGTTATCAGATTTCATGAACAAGGTTTCAAATGTCATGCAGTTTTTCGGGGTACTTCAACATGGATGTAAAGTAGTACTGATCTAATGCAACCAAACTTAAACTGTTGTACTTGGCATAATAAAAGATATGGATTATCCTCTCTACACAGTGGCATTGCTACTGGCATAAGACAAGTGCTAATTTAGCAAAAGCAGGGACAAGAAAATGTAAAAATCCCACCACCCACTCCTGGTAAATTGCACCGTTTATGAATTACTAGCCATGAGAGTAAATCACCTTAGTCTTATTGCATGATTAAAGGTAATTTTACCCTCTGCTTTTGTTACTTTTGCTGCTAAACTGTTATAAAATGCAACCAAATATGATTTTAATGAAATTCAGAGGGGTGCATGACCATTATCTGGAAAGAACTTTCAGAACTTGAGTTTAACTGTAGTTGAGTTCACCATGTGACAAACAGGGGGAAATGGGGTGACCTGTTTATTGTTTGTGACATAGCTAGTTTTTTTTTTTTGCATGGGAAATGTTCCATATGTACCAAAAAAGAGAAAACTATCCAAAGTTCATGCTCTGTTTACATAGTTTTTAATTCTAGAATGTTTTTCCAAGTAACTTTTTCCAACACAGTGCAGTTTTGAAGAAATATAAATATGCACAATACGTTCTGGTGGGATTTCTTCATTGCCACAAACAAACCTATTTTTGCTTTTGAAATATGACTAATTTTGCTGGGGTAGATTATTTTCATCACACTGCAGCTCTATGCTGAGACAAACATGTAGCTGTTTCTTGATTGATGGAATATGGCGTACGCACGGTCATATTACTGTTGTGACAGCTGGCTCCGTTTGAGTAATTGCTTGCTCGTGTATCTTCTTTTATGAATAATTGGAGGATTTCTTTGTCAACAGGGTTCACTTTGTGCCCATTTTGACTGTTACAGTTTGTTTGAGGAGGCTGGATGTGTAGTGCCATGTATCTTTCCAGAAAAAAAAAAGGAAACACAAGTAGTTGTGTGGGTTTGTGCACATGTGCAGACTGCATGTGTGGGTGGATGTACTGTCAATACAGAATATATTAAACCAACAGATTGTTGTGAGCAGTAACACCATCATTTAATGAAGCTATCTGCTTGCTGGCTGTTCTTTGGTGGTACGCTAATGGTATAATTCCAAAAATAATGTGAAAATGAACCTGGGAAGACATCTGGTTTCTGTGTGTAAATTGTTTTTCTTAATTCATGCTATACATATAAAAATACAGTATGGCCCTTCAATGTAACACAAGACTTAATTATGCTGTTTGCCTTAATGTATTGGGATAGCTTTCACTAAAGTTGGATTCTGGAAACTTCATGTTAATGAGGATAATTTATAGTATATTCACACAAATCTCAAACATCCTATGCAAATATGAACATAATGGCTGAGGGAAATGGAAATATGAAAATACTTCAATTTTTATTCTCACTGAAAAAATGTGTGCATGCTCAGAGGTGTTTTGTCTTAACGTGGGAGTAGTAAGGCCACTGAAGGCAGGTGCTAACAGCAGCAGCTATAATGAAACTTCACCTGTTTTGATTTCCTATTTAAGCACCAATAGAGGCAGTAGCAGTTGAGGCTCCCTGTGCCTGATCGCCTCATTAAAGAGCCATAAAGCAGTTTGACACTCACAGGATGCCAATCCATCATAGCTAGGCCACTTCTGATAGGGGGGAAACCTCTGGGGGAGGAAAGCTGCAATGGCTGGAAGGAAAGGAAAAAAAAAAACAGTCCATGTCAAACTGAGCTGTCGTCTGGTGAGCTGAGATGCCAACACCCCTGAGGCGGCAGAGCTGGATCCAGATCCAGTAGTCGACTAACACGTCCCACAAACTCATGAGCGAGGCAATTAGCAGGAGCCCCTGTGGATAGCACATTCCTCTCCCAATGATTGTTTCCCTCCCCAACCCCCTCTTTCGTTTTCGTTTTGTCTTTCCGTCTCTTAAAATTCCTCTGCTTTCTTGCCAGTCCAGTGCTTACAATTCAGCTGTCATTTCAGTGCAGCGGTGGTTGTCTCCCCAAGCACAGTTGTGTGGCCTGTTGTTGTCTAACAGCAATGTTCCCAATTACTCTAATTACCTCTGCAGGAAAATAAAAAAAAATAAAATTTCATTTGGGTAGCCAATTAACAAAATGGAAAGTTAAGGAGGAAATTCAGTTTGTAATTAAGTTGTCAACCATCTCATCATTTTGTGCAGCATTTTTTTTTTTACTGTAACTCTTGATAGTTAAAAGTTAATGTAAAAAGAAAGCATATATCTGTTTTGCATACACTCATGATGGGACTTTTAATGATTTCTTTGATTTGTTTTTTTTCCCATGGTGAAATGATTGTACAAAATAAATCTTTTAATACCTTAAAAAGACAGTTTCGTACACAAATTTGAATGTATTTTGGATTTAATCTAATCAATGCAGGGAACAAAATTATACATACTGACTCAAATACACAGATATACCCCCACCAACGTTTGGATATGTCAGGCGTTGTGTGGAGGCGAGGAAGAAGGAACCCAAACGCAGGACTGGCAGGTAGGTGAAGGTTTATTATAGGGAGTGGGTGAACAGAGGGTGAACGGACACTGACTGGCTAGACAACTGAATGGCTGACTGAACTGAGGGAACACACGGGAAGGACAACGTAACATCAATGACATGACAGTGAACGAGTAGAAACAGAGTGCTTAAATACACAGACTGATGAGGATGATAATGAGAGACCGGTGAGTACACAGCTGAACATAATCTGGCTAATGACACAAGACGAGCTGACACAGGAAAAGCAGGAAGTGAGCACATGGAAGTGGCAAAATAAACTGAACATGAACAAAACTGAAAACACTGGGTCACCGACCCAGGAACCCTGACAGGATAAAGGTCCCGTAGCAAGTTGTACCTCATTCAGATGCTTTTGATCACCATTAACAAACTTGTTGCATAATTTTGGCAAGATATTTGACCACTCTTCTTGGCAAAAGAGGTAGACTTCATTTAAATTGGTTGATTTCCTGGCATGGAACCAGCTTTTATACATCTCCCACAAAAGTGGGTTTAGGTTTGGGCTTTGAGAAGGCCCGACCAGAACCTTAATGTCATCCTACTTTATCAATTACAAAACCAGTTTTGATGTGTTTCGGATAATGAATCATGAAATTGGTGAGGGACACCCAGCTGTGTCGATGTTTCAACTGTCTGGCTGTTGATTAAGGTGAATTTGATGAATTTAGAAATATATATATATATTTTAAAAAAAAAAACACCCAGCACGCCGCTGCGGGCGGTTTATCCTTCAAGCTCGGGTCCTCTACCAGAGGCCTGGGAGCTTGAGGGTCCTGCGCAGTATCTTAGCTGTTCCCAGGACTGCGCTCTTCTGGACAGAGATCTCCGATGTTGTTCCCGGGATCTGCTGGAGCCACTCGCCTAGCTTGGGAGTC